>NC_079492.1:70101670-71351670 GCF_020520425.1 Spinacia oleracea
GGCATTTACTAAATCAAACACGAAATACTCCATTGGAGATATTCGACCCATGTGAATAAATCTAAGTAAAAGAATGTTTGAACTATGTATAAGCATTTACTAAGTTAAAACATCAAAGGATCTAAGTGAGATTCTTAACCTATATTATATGTCAAAGAATTTAGCTGGATTCAGTATCTACTGAAATTGAATGAGCTAAAGTTACATAAATAGAATTCAATTGGGAATTATTCTGCAAAAGAATTTATCATGTATGATATAATATGAGGATCGCCAAAAATGTATCGTATGACTTTAGCCATGACGAACATATACCAATCTCTATTGATCTAAGTAAAGATCAACTAGATTGAGATCAAGAATACTTATGGTACTTGAAAAGGTACATAGGAATAGTTCTTGATTCAAGGAAATAAAGATATGCTAAATATTGATGCTACACGCATAAACACTGGCAAAGGATCAAGCAAGACCCTTTGGAGTTAACCATTGACAAGGACGAGCTAAAGAGCATCGTGTTTTGAAATGGCAACATGGATTGAAGACCATGAGTTGTTGCGTGGGAAATTAAAATAATAATTTCTATGTTCTAAGATATAGTTGGAGAGTCTTCCACATATCTGTGAACTGCTTGGATAAGTAGATCCAAACAAAGCATCACTAGCAACCTATACAGTTGAAGTAAAGTAATTATTGCCTAAGAAGCAATAAAATAGAGTTGTTTATATGAGTTCTTCATTGAACTTGGGAAGATCACATGTCTGTTGACTTAATGGTTCTTCATTGCAAAATGCGTAGAACCACTAATGTAGCAAGAAAGACTAGATCACAAAATAAACATACTCAAAAGTTCTTATCATCATATCTCGAAGTACATTCGATGAAAAGGATGTTAAGATTGGCAAAGCGTGATAACTAAACCTATGCAACAAGTGAGAAGCAACACTCACATTGTAGCACTGGAAATCAAGCATAGCTTTGAATTCCATGAACTGTTTTAAAGATGGGTTTGAGGCCCATGGTTGTAAAACAATGGGGTTGAACATTTATCATATATGAAATGTATTTTCATATTCCATTTAATCTTGGTTTAGTATTAAATGATGAGTCCCTTCAATTTGACGATATATTCAAGATAGACTGTCAGGACCAGTCCTGTGACTAAGAAATGTCTATCAAGTGAACTTGAATGTCAAAGGTTGAAAATGGTCCCTAGTCGGAGTTTTCTATAAAATTGGACGCATAGAAAACGTTAGACGACTAGAATGCAAGATGACTAGTAGTTCTTTTTCTTGAACTATGTGGACATGGCAATATCATAATCATTTGCATAGATACTTACTTTGGGAAGACTAGTATCGGACAAGACCTATGAAACTTTACTGTAAGAGATGAAAATCTGTCATAAGTAAATTTCATTAAAATTATTAGACACTAAATCCTCAATGCCTGAGTGATTTGAGATTACTTGTTTGAGAACTGGTTGCTTTGACGTTGACCAACCGTCGCACCGTAAAAGGATGCTATAAAGGCAACGCTCAGGTAATCACCTATCAAACGAAGTCTAATCTCAAGATCACAAGATTGGGATTGTCCTCCCATAAATCGGGATGAGATGCTTAAAAGTTGTACAAGGCCACTCGGAGAGCTAGAAACTGTGAAATGCATGGCCGTGCTCGGATGAATCATAGGCTATGATTATCTGTTTATTTGATCAGTTGAACTCTGAAACCGAGAAACACCTCTGGACATAATAAGGATGACAACTCTTACCTTATGTTCAAGAGCAAGCATCGAGCGACAAAGGAATTAGGAAATGCACACTTGTCCCTAAGGACAAGTGGGAGACTGAAGGAAATAATGCCCTTGGTCCAAGTATGCATTCAATGTTAAGTCTAATAAATGCGGTTCAGTATTAATTAACAAGTTAATAATTCAGTGAGATCAAGTGAGCTGAATGCCTAGCTAGAGGCCGCTTCAGTTCAAGTGGAATTAATGATATTAATCCACATCTTACTCTTGACTGAACCCGTAGGGTCACACAAATAGTACGTAAACGGATCAAGTATTTAATGGCATTAAATACTCCATCTATGGATATTCGGAATCGACGGATCTTGGTTTCAGTGGGAGCTGAGATCGTCACAGGCAAGAAATGAATACTCCGGAAACGATGATATTGCCGGAAACGGAAATATGGATCGTATCGGAAATATAAATATTATCCAAGTCGTAGATGTTGCCGGAAACGGAAACATGGTACGTATCGGAAAATATTATCGGAAATGGAAATATTGCCGGAATCGGAAATATTGCCGGAAACGGAAATATTGTCAGAATCGGAAATATTATCGGAATCGGAAAATAATTCCGGAAACGGAAATATTAAATATTTGTTCGAAACGGAAATTGATTCCGGAATCGGAAATATTGAATATTGTTCGTATCGGAAATGAATTCCGGAATCGGGAAATTAATCGGAAGCGTATCGTACGAATTAGCATCGGACGAGGCCTGCCAGACGAAGGCCCAGCACGAAGCCGGGCCATCGCCCAGCAAGCCAGCGCGCCACAAACGCACCAGCCAAGGCTGCGCCAGGCCCACCGCAAGGCAGGCCCAGCGCGCGCCAAGGCTACGGCAGCGTGTGGGCTTGCGGCAGTGGGCTGCGAGCTCGCGGGCTGCGCGCGCGCGCATGGCGCCCCTCGTGGGCTGCTGTGCGTGCGTGTGTGTTTGTGTGCTACTCGAATCCTAAAGCTACCGGGATTTGTCATATGATTAAATCTAATCCTAAAAGATTTAGTTTATTTAATTAGAGTCCTAGTAGGATTATAATTAAATAAATTAGTATCCTAATAGGATTCCAAATCCTTTTCCATAACTCTATAAATAGGTGCCTAGGGTCACATATTTACATAGAGCATTCAAGTATTCAAAGTGAGTTTTTGAGAGCAAAATTCAGTCATACAATTGCCTATAAAGTGCCGATAATTCTAAGTACCTTAAGGGCGATTCTAGTTGGTCAATCTTAAGGCGGATCCGGACGTGCGGTGGACTATCTACGGAGGGACGACATTTGGAGTCCTAAAGACTTGTTCTTGTTCGGTTCGGGCGCAGCTAGGGAGGGCACGCAACAAAGAGTATGCATCTAAACTATGCTAAATGATTATGTGTAAATAATATGCTTTCCTGGCTTTATGGTTTTTCCGCATGATTTATGAATTGTCATATGTATCATAACCTAACATATTTAACTATCCTAAATTGGCCATACTAGTCACTTGGAGTACCTGCATTACATAAAATATATATTCTATGCATTCACCCATTCGTGTGCTAAAACGAATGGCCCATGTTAATATGCAAGTATTTACGTGAATTAATTAAAATTCACGTTCACATAAACGCGTCCTAAAAGATTAATCAATTTCCAAATTATTAATCCTTAGACTTTATTCTAATTAAAATTGAATTTAATTAAAATAATGCGACCTACGAAAATAATTAAAAAATAATTATTTCATTTTAATTTAATTTAGTGGATCCCACTCAAACCAATAATTATTCCAGATTATTAATTATGAAATATTAAATTAAAACTCGCGGCCCGGCCCAAGAAAAATAAAATATTAAATTAAATATCCCGTTAGCCTAAATTAATGCAAATATACGAAGCTCAACGAATTAAACGATTTTTAACAAAAAATTCCAATTACTTAGTCGGGCTAGGCTTGCGCCCAGCCCTATGCCTTGCGTGAGGCCCAAGAGCGCACGAGCAAGGCTCGCACACCCGAGCCCCATCGCGCGCGCGCACTGCGTCCCCGCAGCGTAGCTGCCCCTGCGTGCGTGTTGTGCATCGTGTGTGTGCTGGACGTCGCAAGGCTTGCGCCTTGCTTCGTCGCAGCCCCGCAAGCAATGCTCGCCTGCCCTTCCTCGCCCAGCGCGCACGAGGCACGCAGCGTAGCTGCTGCTGCCCGTGTCGCATGCGGCTCGGTCCAAGCACAATGGCCTCGTATGGCTCGACGAGCCATACGTCCACCATGCTCATGTTCGTGCCTTTGGTTCGTAATACGGACCAACTTAATTAAAATTAAATTTAATTCACGAACTTGCATTAATTTTATTTTTCAAAAAAGTTACGATTTTTCTTTTCGAAAAACAACGATTTTTAACGATTTAATAAACTTTAACGACAATCCAATTTTGTAAAATTAATAAATCAAGGGCTAACAATATTCAAACTTTTAAGAACGATCGAATCAACATTAATGTTTGAACTTTTAATTAATAAAATCCGAAGCTTTAAATCGTTCATAAACAATTAAATTTCAGATTTTTAATAATTTGGTTTAAGTGCGATTAAAATTAACGAAACCATTCAAAAGTTTAATCCAATAATTTTTAAAATTAGCCACTGACCCATGAAATTATATCCCCTTTCCCAATTAACCGAATTATTAAACCAAAATTAATTAAAATTCAATTAGGGTTTCAAATTTTACGAATTGGGGAAAGGCAAAATTAGGGTTTATACTTATCGGAAAAATCTGAAATATTTACCATAGATCAAGCATGTACCCATGAACATTGTGTTAAAATTTCAAGAAATTCCGAGTAGTTTAGGTCGACCTTTTAATTTAATTACTGTCTGACACTTTTAATTTTTAATGAAAAATTAACAAAAACGCCCAAAAAACGATATTTCGAGGACTGTTTTCGCAATTCTATTCCACTGAGTTGATCTTAGAAAATCGTTTCCATCAGATTATGGTTTTAAAAATCGAAAAAGCGAATATTTTTGATATCGGACCTGATTATTACGCAATTCATCCAATAATTCGTAAAAATTCTGAAAAATCAATAAAAATTCCAAATTTTTCGACAGATGCAAAAACAATATTAATCATGCTAATTCATGCTTTGAATACATAAGGCTCATGATACCACTGTAGGGGAATACAATTAAACATAATAACATGTGCGGAACAATCCCCAAAGCCAGGAAACATGTATAAAGCACAGATTAAGCAAACTTACATTCGAAGCGTGTTTTCCACAATAATATGTCAATGAACACGAACAAAGAACTCCACTTGTCGTTCCTCTACTTGGTTCACCGACACGTTCAGATCCGTCTTGATTATCGTAGCTTAGACAATCGATCAAGATACTTTGCTTTTGGGAAGAACTCACTTTGGAGGCACATAGAGAATTAGGGTTCTCTGTGTCTCTAGGGTTTGAGTAAATGAATTGTATGTTGTTGGAATAATACAATTTACCTATTGTATTAATGATGTAACCGGCCAAGAACCAAAGGCCTTGACCGGCCACATCACGCAAGCACACACGGACCGCACGCCCGCGCCCAGCGACACACTGCAGGCCGAAGCCCACAGCGCGCGCGCCGAGCAGCTGGGCCGTGGGCCTGCTCGCTTGTCGGTGCGTTGCGCTGTTGCGTGCTCGCGCCCAATGGGCTGGCCTTTCTCACCTTTGCGTGCTTGGCTCGACGGGCCGGCAACTCCGATGCCCTTCGTATTCGCGATTTAATATATTTCCGATATATTATTTATCGTTTCGTATACGACGAATCACCGTCGTACGATATGATTCATTCGTGTGGCCCAGCTTACGAATATTCGCGATACGATGTACGATTCCGACAAAGGTCGTATCGTATAATACGTTTCCAACTAATTCCCGAAAAGCTATTAAATGAATTTCCGATTCATTTAATCTGGTGATCTGTTACGTGCCATTGGTGTGACCTTGTAGGTTCAGTCAAGAGTAAGTTGTGAGTTCAATATCCATTAGAACTCACTGATCGGAAGCATTGCTCCAGCTAGCTGTTCCGATCACTTGATGTCACTGAATTAATTGTTCGCAATTCATTTGAACCTTGGTATATAGACTTAATGCACCTTGGGTGAAGGGCATATTTCCTTCACAGGACGCGTTCTGTTCGACTTTTGGGTCGATTGCGACAGAACGCCGGATCAATTTCGCAGCGTGAGGCTTAGGCTTAAGGTTAGAGTCAATACTCAGGTTATGGAATTGTGTGTTATTTTCACGTCGGTTTTAGGCTGTATTTATAGGAAAAGAGTGTGTGGAAAGATAGATTTTAAGATACGAATCCAAAAAGAATCCGGGGATAAAACGGCCCCAGGCATTTTCAGCGCCCAGGGATGGGCGCCGAAGATTTCAGCGCCCAGGGCTGGGCGTTGAAAATGGGATATAGGCCGAGTTCTTGTCAGATTTGGACTCTTAGAACACGGAGCTTTTTGGGAGATTTATCCGAGTCTTTTAGTGCGTAATAACTTATGACAGAATGCGTCTGGGCCCGTTACGAACTCTAGGTTCGTTAGGAATTAATACGTAACTCTTATTTTCGAATTATACCAGGAATGCAAATTCTATCTCTTTTAGGATTTATGTTGGAGTGCAACACCTAATTCTTAGCAGGTTTCTATAAATATTAGCTTTGGCTGAAATGAAAGGGTGATTGAGATTCGTTATTTTATAGGAGATGCGTTGCCAAGTGGAGATTTTATGTTCTTATCATCGAACCTTCCTTTTCGGGCATGGGGACAAAAGTAGTGTCTACAGTACTTGAAATATTGAAACTTAAGTGACTTGAATCTCAAAGATCGGGCCTTTTAATGTTGAAAAGGTTAGATCTTTGATGTGCTCTTATTTTGAAAGGATCCTAGTTTAGGGAAGTAGTCATGAGCAACCCTAAACATTGTGGGATCTTGAAATTAATTTGAAAACTTGAACTTGTATATTGAAAAATGGAGTCTTGAATCTCAAAAGACTAAACCTTTAAAAGCTAGAAAGGTGCACTAGTGGAAAAATCGCCATGTGCTTCCATTCAAGTGCGGCTCATTTATTAAATTGGCAGCACTTGAGAGCATAAAATAAAATAAATTTTTACAAGTGCGGGCTCATTTTAAAAAATTAGCAGCAGTTAAGGCTTTAAACTCATGTGCGGGCACGTTTTACAAACGAGCAGCACAAAATATTTCTCATTTTCCCGCTTATGATTTCTCTGCTCCTTCCCTTCTCTGGTTTCTCTGGGAGCGAAATTCAACACTCACAGCACGAGTATTCACTGCTGTCCCCCCCCCCCCGCGATGTCACCGCTGTTGTTCCCCACGTCGCGTCGCCGTTGCTGTCCCCCCACGTCGCGTCGCCGCTACTGTTCCCCCACCGCCGCTGCTCAATCCCCTTTCTGGTTCTCCGCGTGCTAGGTTTTCTTCTACCTTCTTCTAGATCGAACTAATTCAGGTTTGTTCTTCAATTTTCTATTGTCGTTTTTTATTTTGGCAATTCGTTACATATTTTTGTCGAAAATAGTTTGCGAATCCCATTTCAAATTGCCTAGGTTTCTTATTAAAAGTTAGGGTTTCAATCTCAAATTCGCAAAAACTAACTTTAACGTTCGGATTTTCATATGAAGTTTGGGCTTCTTCGTTATTACCTTCTTTCTCCTCGGGCGATTGCGACCATGACTTCAAAATTCTAGTAAGTGTTGGTACCTTCTTTCTCTCTGGGTGCATATTTTAATTGAAATAATTCAACTTTTCTTGTTCATACTATTTAAGTAATACATTGTAGTTCTTAATTATTTAATTTGTGCTTTTTTTTGTTGATAATTTTCAAGTTTATTTTGTTAATTATAATAGAGTTCATTTCAAAGAGAACAGAAAAATCTATTTGCAGATTCATCCTCTGGTTTCATGAATGCAGATTAATTCAAATAATTCAACTGTAGATTAATTGAAATAATTGAAATAATTCAACTTTTCTTCTTGTTCATCCAGGGTACAGACCCTGTATGTTTGGCTAAATGTCTGGGGCTTGATGCATCTAAGGTCAAAGTTTTTTTTACAATGTGCTTTAGCTGCTTATGCTCTCACCTTGCCTTCCTTGTTTACATTCAATGATTATGTTTCTTAGTTCCAAATTAATTTGAACCACCCCTTGTTTGTATACTATTGGGGATGATGAGAGGTAAAGATGTGACCGTTCTCTTTTTAATACTAATGTAGTCCTGTTTGTCTGAAATCATTTTATGTTTTTAAGGAGACTGTCTCATAGATATGATAATGATAATACTGTTATCAACAGTGTTTATTTTAATTTGAGTATTCGAGGCAAAGAACTACTGTAAAATTCAATGACTGAATTACTGGTACTGTTTTATAAGTCTAGAACAATAATAGATATTGTGTTTTAAGCCATGGTGGTTTTTCCTCTTCTTGGTCCTTGTTGGATTGGTGGCATAATTTGATTTGTAATCATGTGAGATGGACTTTAAATAAGTATGTGGATGACCAATGAGTTAAGTCAATTGACTGAGACAATCATTTGAGTTTACAGGTACCAAAGTTGTGAACCTTTAGTCCTTTGTTTCCCTAGATGGTCAAGCACATTTGATCTCCCAAGAGTTAGTTTCTCACCTGAAATCCACAAGTCTAGTGAGGTGTAGTCAGAGGGATTAACTCGCAACTTTTGGAAAGAATTGCAGTGCCCGCCCCAAGTGCCCTGAGAGGGGACACGCTGGCAGAATATCCTCATGTGATGGTAGCCAATCAGGTAAATTTTGTAGCTTTAATTCCATTACCTATAAACATTAGGGGGTTTCTAGTGTTGGTCTATGTAAATACATATTCTAAGAGCATGATGCATAGATGAAACAATTATTAATTCTTGTTGAGCCAATTACATATTTAAAACTGGGAAAATTCTAATAGTTATTCGTTTTCATATCACCAGTGTGCAAGAGCAAGCAAATAAAATTTTACATGCTAAGTAATTAACATGCTTAATTTTTTGTTTGAAGGAGTGCATGGCAAGGGATGCACCTCGTATAATCAACGAGATTTGAGATCAATGGGCTAGGTTTTTTAGAACTACTTATTTATTATAAGAATAAACTTTTTTAGTGACATTAGTTGTGATGATTATTTTAAGAGAGATATAATTGCATCTTATATATGTTCAAAAACATAGGAACTTCTATCTACATTCATGTGCTTGATTTTATCTTTGTTAGTCATGTTCATGTTTCTTAAGTAGCACACATTATAAGATTTTATAATGCATTCATGGATTGTATTTTATCCTCATCTATAACTACACTAAAAAAAATACTTAAAACTTCTCTTCGATCTAGCTTGTTTCTCTTATCATTTTTTGATGTCCATCTTTTTATTCAGTAAAATCGAATGTGGGAATTAGAATAACATTAGGAATCTGTTTTACTAACTACTCTTACCCAATTGGATCCATGTAAAAAATCCATGAGTATGTAGGTTGGGTATCATTCGTATCAATGATTCAAAGCTCGAGTTTTCTCTATTCTGCCAAGTTCTTGTTTTTTCTATTAATTTTGCTTGATTTTGTTTGGTTTATAGGGTTAAATTTATTTTATTATAAACATGTAAGAGTTTAAAACACTTATTTAGGTTCATTAGTTGAAAGTTAGGAGCGAAATAAGTCATTTTAGTCAAAATATGAACTATAATGATTAAACGAACATTAAATGAGTATGCAGGTTGGGTATCATTCGTATCAATGATTCAAAGCTCTAGTTTTCTCTATTCTGCCAAGTTCTTATTTTTTCTATTAATTTTTCTTGATTTTGTTTGTTTTATACGGTTAAATTTATTTTATTATAAACATGTAAGAGTTTAAAACACTTATTTAGGTTCATTAGTTGAAAGTTAGGAGTGAAATAAGTCATTTTAGTCAAAATATGAACTATAATGATCAAACGAACATTAAATGTATATAACTTGACCAAAGTAGGTGAGAATGAGTCTTTGAAACATTAAAATGAGTATATTAAACATGTAAAGGGTTTAAAATACTCATTTAGGTTCATTAGTTAAATGTTGGAACCAAAATAAGCAATTTTAGTCAAAATGTGACATAAAATTATCAAACGAGTCTTATATGTGCATAACTCGACTAAAGTAGGTGAGAGTGAGTACTTGAAACATAGAATTAAGTATATTAAACATCTAAAGGGTTTTAAATACTTGTGAAGGTTCCTTAGTTGAAAGTTGAGACCGAAATAAGTCAATTTAGTCAAAATGTGACCTATAATGATTAATTGAGCCTTAAATATGTATAACTTGACAAAAGTGGGTGATAAAGAGTCTTTGAAACATAAATCTAAGTTTATTAAACCTGTCAAGAGTTAAAAGTACTCATTTAGGTTCATTAGTTGAAAGTTTGAATCGAAAAAGCCATTATAGTAAAAATATGACCTATAATGATCAAACGAGCCTTAAATATGTATAACTTGACCAAAATGGGTGATAATGATTCTTCGAAACATAAAACTAAGTGTATTAAACATGTAAAGAGTTTAAAATACTCATTTAGGTTCATTAGTTAAAAGTTTGGATCGAAATAAGCCATTTTAGTCAAAATATAACCTATCATGATCAAATGAGCCTTAAATGTGTATAATTTGACCAAAATGGGTGATAATGATTCTTTGAAACATAAATTAAGTGTATTACACATGTAAGAGATTAAAACACTAATTTAGGTTCATTAGTTGAAAGTTAGAAGCGAAATAAGCAATTTTAGTCGAAATATGAACTATAATGATCAAACGAACATTAAGGTATATAACTTGACCAAAGTAGGTGAGATTGAGTCTTTGAAACATTAAAATTAGTATATTAAACATGTAAAGGGTTTAAAATACTCATTTAGGTTATTAGTTGAAAGTTGGAACCAAAATAAGCCATTTTAGTCAAAATGTGACATCTAATGATCAAACGAGTCTTATATGTGCATAACCTGACTAAAGTAGGTGAGAATGAGTATTTGAAACATAAAACTAATTATATTAAACATCTAAAGGGTTTAAAATACTTATTTAGGTTCCTTAGTTGAAAGTTTGGACCGAAATAAGCACTAGAGGAAAAATCCTTATAGGTGGCTCATCAAAGGTTGCTCTTATGAAACAAGGGCGACCTTTAAGAAATAAAAAATTAAAAAAAAAAGAAAAATTAAAAAAAGAAGTTCCCTCCTAAACGTGAAGCGCAACTTTTGCGTAACATTTTGCTCCCCTTCATTCTTTTCTCTCTCGCAGTACACTCCTCCATACTAGAGCTGTCAAAAATTGACCCGACTCGAAAACCCGACCTGAACCGACCGAACCCGTAACCGACCATGACCCGAAATTACGGTAAAACAGGTAACCCGAAACCCGACCTGTACCCGACCCGAAAAAACCGTTAACCGATTTTAACCCGATGTTGTAACACCCGAACCCGAACCCGACACCCGACCCGAAAATGACCGATAACCGAACTGACCCGACCGAACAATGACCCGAACCCGATTTGATACCCGACCCGATGTCAACCCGAAACCGATTGTAACTCGATGAAACCTGTTATTGACCCGACCTGTGAGAACCCGCTACTCGATTTACCCGAGTTATCAATGACACGACCAAATATTAACTTCATTGATATATTTATTTTAATTATTTATTGCTAAATATTGAAAAATTTAACTCTAAAATAAGTTAAACAAAATTTTTTAGAATATAAAATCCTTAAAATGTATAGGTTAATTATCAGACCCGAGTTTGACCCGTCCCTGAGAGTGACCCGATCTGAATTCTATTTGATCTGATTATTATCCGATCCAAACTAAGACCCGAACCCGAAAATAACTGTGTTGCAAACTGACTTAAACCCGACTCGATAAGACCCAAACCCGAAATTATCTGCTACAAACCGACTTAAACCCGACCCGATAAGACCCGAACCCGAAATCAAACCTGACCGAAATGTGACCCGACTCGAACCCGACCTGAACCCGGGATAGGAAAAAACCCGATATGACCCGACCTGAAATCGACCCGACCGAACCCGAACTCAACCCGAATGAAATATTGACCCGACACGACCCGACCTGATCATGACCCGAAACCCAAGATGACCCGACCCAAACCCGACCCGATGACCTGTTTTGACAGCTCTACTCCATACACGTACGACTTCAAAATCATTCTCCTCCATAATTCATCACCGGCCATCATCATCACCGGCCAGCTTCACCACTTCTCAGTCACTCTTCGTCGGTCGTTCTTCGCAGTCATCTGCGACCTAGCCGATTAGTCATCTGCGACCTAGCCTTCGATTAGCTTCATCAATTTTTTCTCTCTTCCTGCTCTTGGTTGTTTAGGGTTTTTCGAATTCGATTAGTTAATAGTTAATTATGCTTCGTATTATACTTTAGGGTTTAGGGTTTTCGAATTAAATGGATAATTTAGGGGTTAATCTTGGTTGGGGTTTTCGGTTTTGTTGATTTTTAATGGTCATTATTTGAAATTGCAGCAACGAAACATTTGAACAGGGGTATTGCTAAGTTTGTACTCAAACGGTGTCGGTTGCCGGCTTGCCGCCTCTCCTCTGCAGCACCTGTCTTCTTCTCTATTCCGTTTGTGACATCCTTCAAAGTGAGTTATCTTGCAATTCTTTATTATTGATTATTGATAAAATCCGTGATGTTGTTTATTATAGTTGGTTGATTGAGATGAGATCTTTAAGTAATAAGCAAATTTATTTGTTTATATGAGTTTTTTAGATTTGAATTTGCTAGTAAATAGAATTTGAATTGCAAATGGGAATTTGAAATTCATTTGTTCTACTGTGAAGTTTTCAGTTGGTTATAATTAGCTTTCATTTAAATTCATTGGAAATTTGTTAATTGGGAAATTTGCTAATTGGGACTTTCTTTGTATTGAAGGTTGTAGCTAGCTACTGGTTAGTAGTTAGTATGTGTATAAACTCAATCAACCAGCTAGCTTTAGGAGTCAAATTTCAAATTCATTGGTTTATTAGTTATTGAAGTATCATAGTTGTGAATATATAACAGGAGTAGTTTCAAGAGAATACGAACTTATAGTGTACTCTGAATCTTTGTTTCTGAAATCAGAAATAATTTATTATTATACGTTTTATTTAGTACTTCATCCCTAAATATTGTACACTATGTTTATTGAATGAGATGTAATATGCTTATTGAATACACTGCCCAAATAAAAAGAGTACACAAACTTATTTTCTGGACAGTTTTTAATTTGTTGACAATATTTTTTAGCAGCTTAGTCTAATTGTTAATACTTTGAGATCCTTGTAATAAATTTTTTGCAAAGTCTTTAAGTTTTTAATTTGTTGACAATATTTGTTGCTAAGAATCTACGATTAGTTGAGTGCTTTATCCCTGGATTCTTAAACAACTTTGTGGATGATGTTGATTCATGCTTTAGGTGTACTCCCTACATACTGAAATATTGATGATGTATTAGATGATTAGGACCCCTACGTCTTCCATAGTCATGAACAATAAACATGACCTACAGGGATGGTCATTTCTGCCCAGCAAGGGTGGTATGTTAGAGTATCACTTGTATTCCTTGCAAGCAAAGCCGGTTGAATCTCCATTGTGCCAACTTGAAATAAGTTGGGACTACGGATAGCTTAGTTAAGGACCGTGCTTTTCATAACAAAGATTTTAGGTGCTACTGCATGATAGAGTAAAAATATTGATGTATATTGGTAATAAAATGTCACAGGAAAGACCTTTCCATAAGAGCTCATACAACATAACAACCTTGCATACCTATAGTTTAGTTGGGAGCTTAATATTTATCTTGACTTTAAGCGCCAAAAGTTAGATTTCGTTTAACAACATTCCTGGTGATAATTTACTTCAGACTATTCTCAGAGAATTGACACAATTCTATATGATATATACAAGTTTTAGTTTAGAAAATTTCCTCTTTGGGTGTCTTCTTTTAGATTCTTGTTGAAGTTGATAATCTGCAAGACGTGCCATGTCCCTACATACAAATTAAAGCGGTTGATAAGGATGTTGTAGTTACTTACTTTTACCATCTGTTTGTGGAACAGGAAACTCCATCAAGTAACATCAGCAGTTAAAACTAGGCGAATCAGCCTTATTGATCTTGTTGCATTGTGAAGAGATAAACAAGTTGATGCCGGAAGAGAGTTTGAAAGGGAACGAAAAGAACTGAAGAGTTCTTTGTCACACTTTGGGTAAGATCTATTACATTATGTTTTTCGTTGTTGTACTTGACTATTTGTCTTAAACGAGAGTGTAGAATTTTCAAAACGGAGAATGCTCTGCTTCTGTACTGCTGTTGTTGTTGCTCTGCTACTGCTTCTGTACTGCTGTTGTTGTTGTTGCTCTACTACTGCTTCTGTACTGCTGTCTAAATGGTTGGTATAAGCTGTGTTGTTCAAGAATATTACCTTTGTTTAACAAGTTAATTAAGTTTGTCTTTTCACTCTGCTATGTAGTTTAGTTATGAAGTGTTCCTAATTAAAGCATAGTGTTTTTTGAATTGTCTTTCCCTTCATTTTACTGTTTTGTGCATGAGGCAATGGGGAAATGCTCAAATTTAATTTGGACTGAGCGAGGGGATGGTTCTTTTTAGAAATAAAGCTTTCTCTATTGTCCTTTGTTATTTGATGACTTTATTCTGTTTAAATCAACCACGACTTTTGATTATTCTCATGTTTGTACTATTTGTTTTCTCTTTCTCTTACTCTCTACAGTATTGGCAAACCGTGAATATTGGTGAGTTTCATTTCTGGATTCTTTGATAGTTTCATTTAATAAATAACTTGTTTTCCTTAACTTGGGTGGAATATAAAATATAAGGCTGGTTGATAATATAAAAGGGAAGCTGTGAACAACATAGGCACCGCGCTAGCTGGGCAGTGTGTGCGATTCTAATAATGATCTCGTTTTTGGTTTTCTTGAATGGTTGGGCATCACATTTAGTTTGATTTTATTCTATAATTCAAGTTGCAACAACCCCTTTGACTTGAGATGTCTGATGCAGCTATCCATGCAGTTCTATATCAAAAATGGGTGGAAACCAATGGTGTCTAAGTGGAAAATTGAATATAGTGGTTCTAGCTTACAGTGGGGGCTGAGGTATATTCAAACTCCTATTTGTGTTAATGTGGATTATTTAGGATTTTTTCGTATAGTTAAGATGCTTACTGCTTCTAGATACTTGATAAATGTCTTTATTCTATTAAAATAATAGTTTTAAATAAAGCAATACAATAATGAACATAGTAGCTTAACTTGAAACAATTAGTATAGGTTTAAAATTTACTGAAGATATATGCAATAGCAGAATTTTTAGCTTTTAATACTCCCGCACACATCGCGTCATATAAGACTAGTATTCAAATAAACTAAAACTAAAGAAAGGGAAATCCTTCATGCCTTGTTTCGCATGGAGCTCATTGCACATTTTGCAAACCACCTTATGGGCATAGGTACTGACATCTCTTATGAGAGGCACATCGATCAGACACTCCATTTCCGATTTACTCCTCCACCAGCACATATTTTCTTCCATCAACGCCTCTCTTCAGAGCTGCTATCTTTGATTAGTCAGTCTTCAGTCTCAACTGAGAGATTTCTTTCTCAAGCTTCTTGATATCGACTTTATGCTTATGGAAATTAGCTTTTGATTTCATCTTTATGGCATCCTCCTTTGATTTTGCAGATGCCTCAAGATGTTCACTTTCTTTTCTTAATGAGTTTGCTAAAGCAAGTAGTTCTTCCTTGGCCTGGTTTAATATCAATTATTTAAAATTGAGGACTGTAATATGATGAAATGACAATAAATATCTTTCATTTTATGTTGCGAAGCTTTAACTTAATAAGAAAACAAGAGAGGAAAAACCTTTCGGCAAATGCCTTTGGTAAACAATGTAAACAAAAACCTCCAAGTATAGGAACTTTGCTAAATAGGAGCCGGAGACCATTTTTCTTTCTTTCTGGAAAGGTAAGATAATTTTGTTAGGAGGAGATCAGGACAATCTAGAGGGAGGGAACTGTATACTAGTCATTATACTAACCTGTTTGACAAGTATACAAAAGATAGCACCAACATCGACATTTCTCCGTAACCCAAAATTTAGTTAAACAGGTTGTAACCTTAACCCTGTGACAGCTGAGAGATTGTTTTCCAATTAATATTTGATCAAAATATTCAATAATAACCCATGCAACATCGAAATAAGATAGGATCACATACTATTATTATCCATATGGTAAAGACTGGATAAATGGCTAGGTAATAAGTTTATGCGGCAAGGTAAATTTCAAAGCGATGGTTAAAATGCTGACAACTAATATAGTATACAGATAATGCTCTTATACTCAACCAGAAATAAGAGGAAAAAGAAAAAGAAAAAGACTAGACTACTGACCAAGATAAAACAGAGTTTCGAATATTACATTAAATTATGCGTGTACGCCATACAGTGGATTAAACCAGGTTAGTGAAGTAAACCAGATCACATAAATACCAGATCAAATGACCTGTTGTTCTGACAGTGTAAAATTTACTGAAGATGTTGTCTGATTATTTTCACGTAGCATACAAATTCAACGGTGTAGACACCTACTTTTGTCCCCATACCCGAAAGGGAAGGTGTAACGCCCCGACCTCTAATTCAATTATTTAATCATAATTAGCAGCGGAATTAACCTAATTCGGTCGGGACATTACCCGCCGTAACTCCCTCTTGGGAATTACAAGGCAACTATCAATCATAAGCTATTAAACTCCAAAATTAACATAATCATCCTTCTCAATTCCTTAATAAAAGTACGAAACTTAATCAAGAATCTTTACTTAAACTTATTACAACTTAACATTAACTTAGGTGAACTTGGTAATAGTGAAATCCTCGCCACTACTCGTTTCCGTGGTCCCCAGCAGTACCTAAAACGGAAAACAAAACGGTGAGCCGAAGACTCAGTAACAAGTTACCCTAGCATCGTAACATCATTTCAATTCATTTTATTTAATAAACAGGGAGAATAGAATATAGTAAAACATTTAATAAATCAATATTTCAGAAGCATCATTTCAAAAACATCATTTCAGGAACATTAATTTCAGGAACGTCATTTCATTAATCTTTTTCCTTTTAACAGTATTTATTCTGGTCGTCATGACTTTACAGGAAAACATGGTAGGACGTCTCCTACGAACAGGGGAAGCCAGTGCTTCATAACAGGGGGAGTCAATGCTCCATAACAGGGGAAGCCAGTGCTTCATTTCAGGGGGAACCTTGGTTCCATATCAGGGGAAGCCAGTGCTTCTTATCAGGGGGAACCTTGGTTCCATATCAGGGGAAGCCAGTGCTTCTTATCAGGGGGAGCATGGGCTCCATATCAGGGGAACTTGACCAGTTCTTACACTTTTATTTATCATGTTTACATTTCTTTTAATCGAACATTAATCAGGAAAATCTCAATCATTCAGGGTGGTTCAATAAACCATTAAATCTCGTTATTTCATAAAATCATTTCTTTCAGGAATAATAATAATTCATTAAATCAATACTTTGCATAAAGCTGCATTATCGTAAAACAATTCAATCAAATCATACTTGTAATCCCGCAATTCATAAAACATCATTATAAAACATCAATCATTCATAACATCATTCATAAATACATTTCGAAGGGAATGCGGGTACTAGCAATAACCGTTACCTCAACTGTGGTTTTACCCTTCCTGTTTGATGGATCGTTCTCCCTGAGCTCCGAGTCTGATTTCTTTCAAAGTATTTAATCATTGAATTAGTATTAAAACGATAACTACTTTAAAACTAATTATTTTTATAAATATTTTTAGTTTATAAATTCATAAAATAACTTGAATAAAGTATTATTAAATTCCATTAAATCAATACATGAAATATTTTCATAAATCAATAAAATACTTAAAAATCAATAATATTTTTCATAAATCAACACATGCAATATTTATCAAATTTTAAATCAAATTAGTTTCTAAATCATTTATTTAATTATAATAATGCTAAAATAAGTAGTAATTTATTTAGGGCTTAAATTGGATGGCAAAACTTACTTAGAGGTGTTTGGGCCTAAGGGTTTTGGGCTTAGCTTGAGCAACAAAAAGGAACAAAGTTCCAATACTGGAACTTGTTTCTCGTGAAACTGGGCACGAAGAACAGAACCAAGGGAGGTGGGTGCTCGAAATAGAGAAGCACGAAGGGAAGGAAGAGAGAAGGGAGGAGGGCGGCTAGGGGCTCGGTGCCGCCGAATTGTGCCGGTGAAGGAAACGGAGGTGGTGGGTGGTTTGCGGCGGCAGAACCACGAGGAAGGAAGGGAGGTTGTGCGTAAAGAAGAGGGGAGGCAGGGGATTTGTGGGCTGGGTGGTTCAGGGAGGTGCAGCGGTGGGACGACGGTGAGTGTGAAGGCGAAAAATAATTCAACCAGCAAGGGAGGTGGCTGAGTGGTGGTGGTCGCACCGGTGGTGGTGCGCCGGAGGAGAAAAAGAAAAAGAAACAGGGGTGCGCGAAGATGGAAAAGCAGGGGAGGGGGAGGTACGGTGGCGGTCGAGTGGTGCTGGGGTGGTTGAGGAGGTGTTGATCGGTGGGGATAATGGTGGTGGTGGTGGTTTCAGTGGCAGAAGCCACTGATGGTGGTGGTGATTCGCACAAGCAGGAAAACAAAAGGGGAGTAAATTTGGTTTTTGATTTATTTGATTTTTTTGGTTGAGAAACAAGATGGCAATTTGTGTCTGATCATAAAAACTAAGAAGAGTGAAGAAGAAGGATCACCCCTTGGGGAGCAAGTAATGAACCAAGACTGATTTGAGGGAAGGGGAGTAAAAACATACGTGGAATGGAGGAAGGAGATGAGAAATGGAATTTTGCTCTTCAAGGGCATTTTAGTAATTTTCCTTAGTTAGGCAAATTTCTGAAAATTTGGTGCTATTTTAGGAAATTAATTAGAATAGTAATGTTTAATTAAAATCAAGTTTTCAAATAATTCTTTATAAAAGTGTCGTTAACGAAAAATAAATTTCGTTTTCGAATAAAATAAGAACGTTATTAAATTATGAAAAATCCGAAAATAATTAAGATTTAAAAAAGATCGTTTAAGCACGTAAATATAAAAATTAAATTATATAATCTGAAAATAATAAATAAATCGTGTAGCAATTATTAAAAATTTAAGATCGAAATAAAGCTTCGTTAATTAAAACAAAGTTCAATTTAGGATTTAAAACGATTTTAAGCTAAATAAAAATTATTAAGCATAATTAATCGAGTTTTAAAAATTCGGGGTATTACAGAAGGTTCGATGATGAGAACATAAATCTCCACTTGGCAACGTATCTCCTGTAAAATAACGAATCTCGATCACCCTTTTCATTTCGGCCAAACCTGCTATTTATAGAAACCTGCTAAAAATAGTAACTGCCATAACGGATAGTTGTTAAAAGTGGAAAATCATAAAAGATAGAAACCTGTCAGAATTAGGTGTTGCACTCCAACGTAAATCCTAAAAGAGATAGAATTTACAAAGGGATTCTATTCCTAATACAGTTCGAAAATAAAGAGTTACATATTAATTAAATCCTAGCGAACCTAGAGTTCGTAACAGGCCCAGACGCATTCCGTCATAAGTTGATACGCACTAAGAAACTCGGATAAGTCTCAAAAACTCCGTGATTAAGAGTCCAAATCTGACAAAAGGCACGGCTCAGATCCTATTTTCAACGCCTGGGTCTGGCCTGGGCGCTGAAAATACCTGGGGCCGTGTCGCCTCCAAATTCTTTTTGGATTCGGATTCTTAAGATCTATCTTTCCACGAACTCTTTCCCTATAAATACAGCCTCAAAACCGACGTGAACAGGACACACAATTCTATAATCTGAGTATTGACTCCAACCCTAAGCCTAAGCCTCACGCTGCGAAATTGATCCCGCGTTCTGTTGCAATCGACCCAAAAGTCGAACAGAACGTATCCAGTCCTTTGTAGCTGACGAATTAAGCCTAAATACTGGAACACTGCTCAGAAACCCGAGATTCGTTAAATAAAAGGAGAAATAGCAAAGCCAAGTGGTTAGTTTTCTGAGAACCGTGACGCACCTCTCAAGGGTGCGTTGTAATGTGTCCCTTCGCATGATTTAATCGCTTTCATCACCCTTTTATAAAATTGTTAAACTATTAATTTGATTGATCTATCACGCCTCATAAAGATAATACCTTGGACAATTGAACTATCATGCTAGGTACCTTAAATCAATCTAAATAAGATAATCACGATCGATTTAGTGTTATGTGTTGCATATTGCTAAAATCAACTCAGAATAGTTTAATAGTTTAACGCATGTCCCTTCAATTATTTATGATGAGCTAGTAAGGATAACCTGCCTCTGGAGTTATCGATGAGCAATCCTCTCGGTAGTTACAGTCCCCCGAACTCTCAATCTCTGCCCTGCGGGTGTACGTTGAGCGATCCCTACACCAGGGATCACAAGGGAACCTATGGCCGTCGTGGTCGAACATAATTGCACTCCCTTTATGTCACGATAACCGGGTTTTGTCAGTTTTTCTCATTGTCGTTAAAAACTGAATGGCGACTCCTATATTACTAGTCGATTGGGTGTAAACTCACAGGAAATCTAACAACACTTGATCTGGCGACGTCACGCCCACGAGGGACGAGGTCATGCATTAGCCTCGTGCTTTTTCGACCCCCTCACAGTGGCGACTCCACTGGGGACGTTAATGAAATACTCGTGCTCGTAGGTAATCAAAATAGCCGAAGGGTGAAACGATCCTACTCCGCGTTTATTTCCTTATCAAGTTGGGACGACCTGAAGATCAGCATATTAATGTGAACGGACAGAACCGCATAACGAATCTCGGCTCCCTTGGCATGTTTCATCTCGGGAGTTGGGACTAAGGATACCCATCGCCAACCGGGGGGTGCATATGCTTCGAATGTTGTCCACTCGGCACTTTTCGCTAGTAGTACACCCGTCCCAAACCCAATCGCTCGCCCACTAAGGTCCCTCTCATTGGTGCATGCCCCCTTGGCTTACATCGTGATTGGCCTCTTGGGACGAAATTCGTCTGTTGAATGCACTACCTCGACCGGGGCATGTGTTGGATCTACGATAGAAGCGGTACCAAGCCAGGCGCAAATATTACCCATAGAAGCCTATCATAAACTACGTGACATATTATTTTTGCTTCATGTTGTAATGTTAGTTATGTGTAGCGAATTACGTGATTATATTGTGATTGTGTGTGACAAATAACGCTAGAAAACCAACGACCCTAAAAATTGCCCAAACATTCATAAACACCGATTGGCCAAAGAGTTATACCAAAATACGTGTTCCGTAACCCCGGGCGATCGCCCCAAAAATAAGCGACGCCTAGGATGGCCCGTAACGGATCCCACATAGCTGCACGACGCGTAAAGGACGTTATTAGGCAAGCACGAAAAATAAGTCGCATGTACGAAAAAAAAATAGACGAACAGAATACGAGTACCAGTCAGGGACGCATTTTCAGCGCCCCTGGCTGGGCGCCAATTATTTCAACACCCCCTGCTGGGCGCTGAAGTTGCTGCTTAGCCTGTTGGCCAGGCACCGCAGCCTCGGTGCCCGCGCACAAAATATACGTAGCAATAAAAAAAATTCATGACAAATTTGCTACGAGGGCGTATGGAAAAGGTACTCAATTCTAAAAACGACTTATAAAATAAATAGCTCCTTGTGTCGTCATTAGGCCTCCTATGACGGCAATGTTCGGCAATGTTCGGCACCAAAACCGAGCTTGCTAATTAAAATAACTTTGAATGTCACACGGGCAAAGATTTTCGAAAATATAAAAGAGTTCAGAGTGCACACAGTAGTCCAAATGTACTAGTCCCACTTAAGGGTAGTCATAAAGTGTCTAAGAGGCCAACTCATAAAATAAACTAATGTGTCTCCTACTCCGTAATGTTAATACAGGGTCCCTGAATACCTACCCATGATAGCCATCAAGGATCGCAATGGAAGTGGCATATCCTGAACATCCACTCCTAGAGGTCGCACAAACCCAAGAGATGCATGCTCTGGGACACGACCCTCTACGTTCTAAAAAGCCACTCGCCTCAAAGAACTACACGATGCCAAAAGCCTCCCCCAACACACATGCTTTCGGGCTGTTGTTTAGGTTAGAGAAGAAAAGAACAAGGAGCAAAACAGAAATCATGGCATTGGCCCTTCAAGATGAATTATTTGATCCCACTAAACTGATCGCTCCATCACCCCTAAAGATCGACCAAACCAAACAAGGGTGGCGCATGACCTTCAAATGGACTAATGCTCGTGAAATGAAATTCAAGATATCTGCGGGAGAAGGCCCAATGCGTGAAGAATCCGAGTCTGAATTCGAGTCTGAATCCGAGTCTGAATCCGAGCCTAAACATAATAAAATTGTAATCCCTCCCAAAACTAGTTTAGACCCGGAAATATCCACTCCAGGAGATCTTTTTGATGTAATGCTTCACGACTTTAATAAGATGAACAAAATTTTTGAGTATATGCCGCTTAAAAATTCGAGTAGTAATGCAGAATGCCTCGCCACTAATGAGCACGAAAAAGAGCCAGAATATACCGAATGAATAAAAGCTGTAAATGAACAAGAACTCAAAACCCCCATAATTGAGGACACAGAATCGGTAAATATTGGAACAGAAGAAAATCCTAAATTCATTAAAATTGGCCTCACCTTAACTCCCACTGAAAAAATCGATCTGATCTCCACCTTACGGGAATTCGAGGGTGTCTTTGCTTGGTCCTACAAAGACATGCCCGGAATAGATCGAGAAATCGCTGAGCATAGGATTCCGCTGGATCCCAAAATGACGCCAGTAAAACAAAAGCTGCGACGGCTTAAGCCGGAGATAGCCTTGAAAATAAAAGAAGAAGTCACTAAACAATTAGACGCAGGCTTCATAAAGGTCTCCAACTACCCAGAATGGGTGGCCAATATTGTCCCTGTAGCTAAAAAAGACGGACGAGTGCGAATGTGCGTAGATTTTCGAGATCTCAACAAAGCCAGTCCCAAAGATGACTTCCCTCTACCTCACATTGACATATTAGTAGACAACACAGCGGAACATGCGCTTCTCTCCTTTATGGATGGGTACGCAGGATATAACCAAATACTTATGGCAGAAGAAGATATGGAAAAAACAACCTTCATTACCCCTTGGGGTACGTATTGCTACACTGTAATGCCTTTTGGTTTGAAAAACGCGGGGGCCACCTATCAAAGAACAGCCACCACGTTACTTCATGACATGATACACAAAGAAATCGAGGTCTATGTAGACGATATGATCGTCAAATCTAAAGACCGGCGCGGTCACCTCCCGACACTTAGGAAATTCTTCACCCGAATCCTAAAATATAACATGCGACTAAACCCACAAAAATGTGTGTTCGGGGTAACCTCCAGAAAGTTACTAGGATATGTGGTTAGTACACGGGGAATCGAGATTGACCCATCCAAGATTAAAGCCATTACAGAAATGCCCCCACCAAAAACTGAAAAATAAATAAGGGGTTTCCTAGGAAAGCTGCAATACATTAGTAGGTTCATTTCTAAGCTTACCATGACTTGCGAGCCAATATTTAAAAAATTAAGAAAAGAAGAAAAAGCCGAATGGGATGAACAATGCCAAACTGCCTTCGATAAAATCAAAGAATACCTAAGCAAACCACCCGTCCTTTCCCCTCCTTCGCCCGGAATTCCTTTACGTCTATACCTCACCGTCACGGATACTGCAGCGGGAGCTATGCTCTCACAGTGTGTACATGGATCCGAGCGAGCCATCTACTACTTGAGCAAGAAGTTCATACAGTACGAGACGAGATATACAAAACTTGAAAAAACCTGCCTCGCCCTCGTTTGGGCGTCCAAAAAACTCAGAAATTACCTATTAGCCCACACCGTTCATATAGTGTCACAACTAGACCCCTTAAAATACATGTTCGAAAAGCCCGCACTAAATGGTCGCTTATCCAGATGGCTAGTCATGCTCTTAGAATTCGATCTAAAATTCATGCCAGAAAAAACAATCAAAGGAAGAGCGGTAGCCGAATTCCTGGCCGAACATGCTACGAATGAGGAAACCACGGAAGCTTACCTCCTCCCTGACGAGGAACTTCTGATGGTACGAGACGACTGTTGGACACTATACTTCGATGGAGGATCCAATCAAAAGGGATGCAGTGTCGGAGTTCTCCTAGTCAGTCCCGAAGGGGCCCATATACCAATTTCCGTCAAACTTGACTTCGAGGCCACAAACAACGCCGCCGAGTATGAAGCCTGCATAGTTGGGCTAGAGGCCGCGGTTAGCCTCGGAGTCAAACATCTGCAAGTCTTCGGGCATTCTTCCCTAATAATCAACCACATATCCAAAAGATGGAAAGTCCGAACACTACTACAAATACCGTGGTTTCACGACGCCTTGGACTCGACGCCAAGGGGAGAGCGTTGAACTACATGATATAGTCCGCGCGTCGTCTCGACGCCTATCTGCGTCTTCTAAAATTCTCGATGAATATAGGCGTCGAGAGTTTACTAAATACCCCATGTGAGGCGCACGCGTCATACTTTACATCCCTCGGATCCAAATTGGGGGAAAATTGTCGGCATTTAACCCTAAACTGCTAAACACCGCTCGCGCTCTCTCTCTTCCCTGCTTCCAGATCTACACGAAGAAGCATTTCTCTGCCTTGAAATCGACATGAACATACATGTAGTCCTCCGTTGACATTTCTAACTCAACTTTAAGGTAATATTTCTCTTTCTCTTTATTCAAGGTCTCTTATCGTAGCTTTTTCTTATCTTCTTTGGATCTTGAATGTATTGCTAGGAATTCAATTTGTTCTTTGTTCTTTGATTGAGTGAATTTCAGGTTTTAGTTATTGTTATTAGTTTTATCTAACAACTCAGTTCGAAATTTGTGGACGATAAATTAGTTTTTTCTTATTTAAACGAGTTCAGGGTTTCTGTTGAGCCGATATATAGATTGTTTTTTTCTTAATTCTTTACTTACCTCTTCTTTGGTAGAGAAATATCGGGTGAACAAAAAAAATTCAGTTACATTTCAGAAATCTAGTTTCTTAAGTTTGGTCTGGCGTTGGGTAATTCGAACAATACCTCAATGAATTGTTTTTTTTTGTTTTTTTTTGTTGATTTTTGTTCTTTTCTGTTCTTGTTAATTATAGATTTGTGTATTAAGGGTTTACTTTCAAATTTGGGTAGATTGATGGTTTAAGAGAACATTATAGTCATATTTCATCTATTGTGAGTACGATTTTGGTAAATTAATGTTTGGTGCCTCCATAACCGACATTTTTATTTGTGTTTCTTCTGTAAATTTCAGATATTCAAGTAGTTTGTTTCTTTAATTTATTTGAAGGCTGGATTTTGGGGGTAAGTTGCTTTCCGTTGTACGCCTATATCATTGCCATGTAATTCCCAATTTCTCTCTTTTCTTTTACAGTCATCTTTAATCTATTGAGAGTACAATTTTGGTATGAATTAATGTTTGGTGCCTCCATTGAGAAGAAATGACTTTCTTATGTAAATTTTAGATATTAATTTTTGCACTTGAAGCCAAAATTTGTAGTAATTATGTGCATTTAGAGAAGCTCTCTCATGGACTACAATAAAGTTGAGGCTTCAGGCATTGGTCCCATTTTTGCCCTTTGTCTTTCTTTTTCTGCTTGCTTTCTGTATACATGTTTGTTAATAATTCTGATCAATTCTCATTGTTCTTGGTTCTTAATACTTCAAGGAGTCTGAAGTGCTTGAGGCAAGGAAGCTGAAAGCATCTCATGAGAACATCGAGCTGTTGAAGGAGAAGTTCAATGAAGAAAAAAGGCGCAGGGAGAGGGTCGAGGCTGAGCTAGCTAAGTTACAAGATATTCAGCGAAGTATGAATGTACTCGAGGATGAATTGACCTCTTGGAAGAAAGTCATTAAAGACATTCCTGGAGTTGAATCTTCTGATGATATCACCCTGAAGTTTGTTGCTCTGCAGAAGTATGTTTTTAAACTTCCTAAATAATTTTGGAATTTCTATCTGCTTGTCGACTACAGAAGTGATGGAGTTAAAATCTTAAAACCCTTGGCATTCTAAAAAGGCCAAGTACACATGTTTTCTAGTAGCAAACGAGTGCCTTTCCTGCTATTTTGAGTAATGTTCTCAATAGTTCAGTAACCACTGGTGATGGATAAACTACATTAAGGCTTTATTGCTACTTATATGCTTGGAAAATAAGAAACTTGCTGGAAGTTAATATTGTGAAGAATGTGAAACGTCAGAACATTGGATAGTTGTCATCATGAATTCATGATAATCCAATGTGTCATTAGGAAGCTTAAATGATAACCCTTAGAACTTTTCGGCCAGTTTACAATTCTAAAATAGTCCGCAATATGCTGAAATGAAAAGATAGTTGAGATGTTTCTACTTTCAATTTAGTTCAGTCAGAACTAGCTACACTGTGTTCTATATCAATCAAAACAAAAATGTCTGTATACAATATTCAACAAGTTCAACAACTATTTCTATCCAATGTTTCTAGTAAAATCAATTATTGTCAAACTCTCAGCTTTCATTCTGTTATTCATCCAACTCCCCTAAATAGACTCATAATCTAGTTCTTGTTTCTTTGTTTTTCTTCTCCAATTTTTACTTTAAATTGCTTGGCACTTTTTAATTGTATTTAGTGCATACACATCAGTACCAGTTTCCCAATCTGCTATTTGATTCTCTGTTTACTTATTTATGCCCCTAGAGAATAATAATATTTATATTTCAGTATAATACTTGAAAGTAGTAAGAACACATGGGAAAGCCTGCCAAGTGAATTGATCAAAGTATCAAAGCAACACTTATATAAGCTCTTACAACTCTTATATATTGGACAATTTTCTCAACTTGTAGGCCAAGTTCGTACAGGAAGTGCTTCAACACAAGCTCTTGATTGTGCACAACAAGTCTTGGGAATGGCACAAAAAAGGGTAACTATTCTAATTTCTTCTCATTGAACTGTTTTTGCATTTGACACTTCTCTAATTTCAGTGTTCTCTTGTTCGACTTCTTGTTGTATTTCCTATGAATGGTGTAACATATCTGCTTGTTACAATCACATTTTGAAAATATAAAGTAGATGTAGAATTCTCCAATGAACTGAAAAATAGGATCAGTAGTGTTTCTTAGTGTTCTTTGCGGTTAGGTGCTGAATTATTTGGTTACTTCAAATAGGATCAGTAGTGTTTCTTAGTGTTCTTAGTGTTCTTTGCGGTTAGGATCAGTAGTGTTTCTTAGTGTGAATTGCGGTTAGGGTCTGATTCTACTGCAAAGAAGAATTGTTGTTCTAGCATATTGGTAGCCTGGTAGCTATATAAATACAAGGTAAACGAGCTGAGTCTCTTAATAGAAAACTTGAATTTCTCTGCCTATGGCTATGGATCAACCACTTCCACGTTCCTTCTCCAGATTTGACTGTAAACTTCCAGATTTATCGTGTCGTCTATCAGCACATGCATTTTAGCTTCCAGTGTCTTAAATAATATTCCTTGCAGAGTTGAGGAATCATCTACTATTAGTTTGTTACCATTCTCAAGGTAAAACAAAAGAGATACACCAAATCCATCTTATTTAGATCAAAAGAGTCCTAAAAAATAATCTAGCTTGCCACAAGTTCCAAATAAATCTATTTTCCTATACAAATCTGAGTTTATCAATTGATTTAATCAACCATCAGCAAGAAATAAAACGATTTTACTTGGAATAGTAGTCAACATATTCCAGATTTTAACTCCAAAATCTTCCTTTGTACATCTTCATGTATGTTGAACTTACAGGCCAACTGTTTCTTCCCCAATTTTTTTTTTTAAAATGAACATGAAGAGTCGCAGAATCAAAATTAAATAATCAATACAAAATTGCAAACGAGAATTCAAACTTTAGAGATACGATAATTAACTGATTAATATATACAATGACCATTTTTCAGCATCCATACCTTTATTATCTACATAGTTATGTGCAACCCATCCAGCTATAACAACACATACACCTGCTATTAACAAGGTTTGCCTGATAGAAAACAACATTGCAAATAGAATTAAAAAATTAGAACAAATCACAAAACAAATAAGCTCATGGAACTACTTAGAAACTTAAGATTTCTATCGTTTAACCTACAAGTCGTAAATCTAAACGCAGAAGATCCACAGGCCCTAATTAAACAATTAACCAAGAATTACACAAAAATCAATCAATAAAGAGAAAATCAGTGAAATCGAAGAGATTGATGTTGACTTGAGCGAGACCAGTAGAGTTGGCAACTTAAGGGCTTAAATCAATGGCTTGATTCATTAACTTTCTCCAACAAGAGTTTTAAGAAACCCCTAAATTCTCACAAAGCATCAAATAGGAGAATAAAACATTGATAAAATAAAGAAATTGAGAGACGAGTAGAAATAGCAATAAACTACCTCTTACCAATCGAATTAAAATGAAAATTAGGTTGATTTACTCAAAATTGAACCGTGAGATTGTCTTACCAGTTTTACCCAAATCAATTACAAAAAAAAATGATGAAGTAAAAATGATCAAACCATGGATTGAGATCTTCGATCAGTTTGCGGTTTACAGAATAGTGAAGGGAGAGAAGATGAGTAGTAGTGGACTAGTTGGGCGACGGCTAGGGTTAAGTGATGAGTTAACTCGTTGATCATCTGCTAGCTTACAGAAATTCATCTGCTCATTACATTTTACAGTTTAAAGTTCATAGAACAATACTCATTTTGGTTCATATATTCACTGGATGAAAGGCGATTTTCATACAACATCTGGATGAAGGATATACCATAACCAAATAAAAACAAGGTTTTTGACAACTATTTCACATATGAAAACTTAACATGTAACGAAAAAGACTAATAAGGAGTAAATAAGGCAATCGATAAACCATTACATGCTGCCATATGCTACACTGCTGGTTTTTGGTACCAGAAACTTGATGCCCTGAAAAATGGCCCCTGAAACATAACCCAGCTAGTAGAAGAGCTTCGTGGAAGATTAAACAGGGCCTTACAGAACTTATATGCCTTCCCTATGCAATACAAAGCACACAATGGCTTTCTCTCTTTCTCTAGTACTTATGCACTAGAATCTGCTTCCTAGTACAGTTCATTTGATGAATTGCTGCTGTCCTAAATCTGCTAGCAGTAGTGGAAAGTTGGCAACGACCCTTGCTTGGTGCCCTGCAAATCATCATACTGAACTTTCAAATGCTTCCTGGAGATCTCTAAGACCTTGCATCTAAACCTCATGATGACTTCCTACCAAACTTTCCTGTTTCGATGCTTCCCCAGATAACTTTATCTTCAGCTTAGGATATGATGAAACGAATTTTGTTATTCGACTCCCTAGTGCTAAAGTCCAAAGATAGGTAAACAATTTGCGTGATTAAACAATTTATATGAAATTCTCCTCATGTTGTATTTAATTTCCTTCGTGGTTTTGGTTTTCGACTTATTATGTACTTATTGCATTTTTCTTTGAAGGTTGTCCAACGTGATAAGGTGCAAAAGCAGCATGAAGGCCGAGAGTTGAACTTCATATGAGCTACTACCATCGGTCATCTATATATATATATTTAGTATATATAGTACATCCTAGCTAGTTAGTTTTTCTAGGTTTTAGTTTTAATTTCTTGGGTTTGATTTATGATGTTGTTTAGGACTGTTTGGTTAGGATTTCGGTTAGTGATATAGATGCATGTATGTTTGGATTCTGGTTAGTAACATACGTGTACGTACTATGAAGTTTTTGTAAGTTTATGAAAATTCAATCAGGTTTCATTGATCTAGCTTTTGTTGCAATTATTAATTTTTAAATTTATAATAGGGATGAATAATGTTTTATTATGTATATATATTAATATATATGCGATACAGGAACAGGTACGTGGAATAAAAAGAGCATGTATGTGATACACGAATACGTGGAAAAAAAAGGTTATACAAACAAATGTGGACGCTGTTTGGAGTCGTGTATAAAGCTCATTTAGATTAAAACTCATGCCAATAGAAAATTATGGACGCTGGCAATAGTAGTTAATCCAAACTTTTCGACGCTTTGAAGCGTCGAGAACATTAACTAGTTAAAAGGTGGGCATAGCGGGAAAACTATGTTGTCGACAGCAATATAAAAATCTGGACGCTTAAAAGGGTCGAGGGCCTCGACACCAAAACTGAAATATGGTCCGCAATAAGCGTCGACAATCTCGACGCACAAAAGCGTCGAGAAAATTCTCGACTTTAATGTTTACGACGCTTAATGAAAGCATCGAGCGCTAAATTCTCGACGCTTTTTGGCGTCGTTAAATGGTCTAAAAAGCGTCTCCAAAGGGCGGGATTTGTAGTAGTGGAAGCACTAGTCTCTCAAAATATCAAGCTCACTTAGACCAAATAGTCGAGCAATTCGAAAAAATCGAGTATACATACTTACCAAGAGACGACAATCAATTCGCGGATGCACTAGCGAAGCTAGCTTCGATGCTCAACATCCCGAGTGAGTGGGACGGAATGACCCTTCGGGTCGAACGAAGAAAAGAGCCGGCTTATTGCTGTGCCATAGACTTCGAACCTGAAAATACCGAAGAAGAACCATGGTATACGGACTTCCTTCGTTACAAAACAAGTGGGGAATTCCCCCCAAACACCTCCCCGCGAGCACAAAAGGCCCTACGCCTCCTCGCGTCACAATATAGCATAATCTTGGGAGAGTTGTACAAATACACGCCGAATAAAATCAAGTTACTTTGTGTTCACCAAAACCAAGCCCAAAGACTAATGGAAGAATACCATAACGGCGTGTGTGGACCTCATGTGAACGGCAAAATGCTATCCCGAAAAATATCCCGCTAAGGGTATTATTGGACCACCATGGAAACCGATTGCCATCACTTTGTGAAAACCTGCCCAAAATGCCAAATTTTCAGTAACCTTAACCACTTACCTCCCTCGGAACTATACACATTCACTTCCCCATGGCCCTTTTCTACCTGGGGTATAGACATAATTGGCAAAGTAACACCCACAGGTGTAGGGGGACACGAGTACGTTTTAGTCGCAATTGATTACTTCACTAAATGGGTAGAGGCAGTCTCCTACGCGAAATTAACGGCCAAGCATGTAGCCCGCTTTCTTGAAAAGAACATATTATGTCGGTACGGGGTTCCACACGAAATCATAAGCGACCAAGGTTCCCACTTTAGGGCCGAAGTCCAAGACATACTCGAAAAATATCATGTCAAACATCATAAATCCTCTCCCTACAGGCCGCAAATGAACGGCGCGGTAGAGGCGGCCAACAAAAACATTAAAGTCATAATTGAAAAAATGGCCGAAAACTATAGAGACTGGCCCAACAAATTACACTTTGCATTATGGGGTTATCGAACCTCAATCCGCACCTCCATTGGGGTAACACCTTACTCCTTGGTATACGGAATGGAAGCAGTCCAACCAATCGAGTTGGAAATTCCCTCCCTCCGGATCGTCCTAGAAAGCAAGCTACCCGAGGCCGATTGGGTCCAAGCTAGGTACGACGAGCTAGTCCTTTTAGACGAACGGAGATTGAGAGCTTTACATCACGTGCAAGTGTATCAAAAGCGTATCGCAAGGCAATTCAATAAAAGAGTCAAACCTCGAAATATCAAAGAAGGTGATTTCGTGTTAAAAGAGGTCCGTGGTACACGGACCCCCGAGGAAAATTCCGGCCTAATTGGACCGGACCATACTTTGTAAAAACCATCCTACCAGGCGGTGCAGTCCAATTGGCTGACATAGATGGAGCGGAATTCGCTAACCTCACGAATTTAGACCAATTGAAAAAAATATTATATTTAATAAAGTTAAGTCCGGAGTTAAGGCATTTTAATAATACACATTAAACTCATAAGCAAGCATTCTGCACACTACTATAACAAAACGGCATAAGACTCACTAAAATAAAATAAATAAATAAATAAACGAAAACGAAAAGCTCGCAAGAACTGAGTTTCAACGCCCAGGGCTGGGCGCCATAATTTGTCACGCCCAGACCTGGGCGCCGATCTTTTCCAACGCCCTTACCTGGGCGTCATTCTCTTCTGCCACCAGTCCTCCCGCTCCTGCAAGTGTTCGTACTTCTTTCTCGAATTACCAAAAGAATCGCGAACACTTAGGGGGGTAGCAGACGTGTAATAAACACCCCTTTCAAAAAACATATATAGTATGAACTACGCACGACCTGATTCTGACAAAGATACATGGGCAATCCTTACCAAGGATTCGGTCCAATAAAAAAAGGGAATAATAAAGTCATGGAACACATCGAGAGGGAAAGACATTACAAAGGGCACTATACCCCGACCCATGCACGAGCAAAGCTAAAAGTCCAAAGATACATAGAAAAGGATAGCCACAAGAAACTTATGAAGGCACAAACCCAACAGAGGAGTATGACACGAGTTGACAAGGACAAAAACCCCAAATGTAGACATAAGAAAATATACATATGTAATACCCCCAAGTAGTCGGCTAGTCTAGTACGTGTGCACTCTTGTACGAACTCATTTTTTTACAATATATGAAATCCTTTCTTTTTCAAAATTTGTCGGTGGTTTGGAAATAAACTACCGTCATAATGCTACGTGTTGAGACCTCATTTGATAAAGGCAACCTAGCAAGCCCATTGAAGGCTCAAACATTCTTGCACCAAAGATTCGCAAAAGTAAATGAGTGTAATAAAACATATATACATGCGAAATACAAGAATAAATAAAATACAAAAGAGGAGGCGAGCCTAAGACTCGTCCTCGGCTTCATTCCTCCAAGCCTCGCCGGTCCATCCCGTCCACCCCCCATAGTGCGAGGACCCCCAGCCTGAACCTCCCCAATGCTGAGGCTGCGGCTGCAACTCGGGGCTAGGCTCACGAGCCACTGACAGGGAACGACGCCCACGCTCCGGCCCGGATCTCTCCCCAGAATTACTCGCTCCCACATCAGAACGGCGATGCCGTAGGGGCGAGTGCCGTGCCCGCTCCCTCTCCTCAGGGCCGCATCCCCCGAATCTCGACGGGCCCGTGTCATCGGCCCCGGCTCGCCCTGTCTCCGTCTGTAGAAACAAAAAGAAAAGTAAGTAACAGAAAACCAAATAAAAGGTACAGATCTCAAAAAACAAGCACATTACCTGAGTAGAACGGGGGCTCCTGCAAGAAAGTGCGGATCGGGCCCGAACCAACGCGGACTTCAACCGGTTGATCACCCCCACCATCGCATTGGCCGTACGGGCCGGGACCTGAAATGGGAATGTCAGTAACAAAAGAAGACAAAAAAGAATAAGAAAGATGCATAAATGAAAGGTGCATACCCCCTGTACTCCCTCAGGGAGCGGAGCATGAAAAACCCGGCCCTCCGGGATAATCTCCACAACCTTGGATCCACCCTCCCCAATATATGAGATCCGAGCATCGGGAGGCACCCATCCCCCTAACAAAGGATCAAGATGCTCCTGCACGAAACACGATAACATGAATACATGGGCACAAGCAGGGGAATGCAACAAAAAATATATAAGAATAAAAAGAGCGACTTACAGTGCCAGGCTCCGGGAGACGAAGAGAACTCAGGATGAACTGATGATAGTTAGCTCCCGCTATCACCAACTCCGTCGCCGAGACGCCCGCCCTCGAATGAACCCTCCAGGCCTCGCCTATCGAACGGGTGGCCAACATGGTCGCAGGTGGAGGATGAGGCACCGAGAAGACTCCAACGGTCTGCATACGTACCCGCTCTCCCAGATACCAGACGGGGTCACGGCGACCAACGAATAAAACCCGCATCTGGCTCAGGGCATAACTATCCCTGACCGAAGCGTATGCACCCCTAAAAGAGAGCCATGGGGTCCAGACCACCTATTTGTGAATAACGAACACAATCAGATCTCGCATACCAAAAAATAAATAATAAGAAACGAGATAGGGAAAAGGTGCTTTACATGCTCGGGGTTCCCGTCCCGAATGAGATCCCACACGGTATCAGACGGCGGACGCGCCGTCAATTTCTTCTTCCAGCCCCAACGACGACCAGCAGGGTACTCCAAAGGCCTTTGCCCCTTTCGGGGAGCCAGCCAAGGTAAATGCTCAAAGGCCCAAAGCTATAAAAGAAAGAAAATGGACAGTAAAACAAAATTTATATCAAAGAGCCCAATAAAGACATAAAAGCAAAAAAGAGCGAGGCACATACCTCAATCAAGCGCGGCACCCCCGCCAATGCGATGACGAAATGACGTCTACGCGGGTCCGACTCTCGCACCGCCAGACTCATCTGGCCCACGAGCGTCGCATAGCCCAAATCGCCCCAGCAGTAGGCGCCTAGCGAAGATACGTCCTCCACCTAGTCTATCCACCTCGGGTCAAAGGTGTCAGTAGGGCCCGACAGAAAGGTAGAAGTGATGAAGTGGAGGTAAAAGAGCCGGGCCTGTCTCAAAGGCAACTCCTCCACCCCACGTTCCAGGCCCCACATCAAGTCAGCATAGGGTATCCCACGGGCCTGGTACGAAGGCAATCTCTGACCTAGCCACGAGCCCATAACCCTAGTGCCCTCAGCAACAGTCGGCGGCGGGCCAGCAGACCTCAGACGAACGGGAATCCCTGTAAAGGTCAAGCCCGTCAAAGCAGTGTAGTCCTCGGGAGTAATCCTCATCTCGCCCCAAGGAAAGTGAAAAGTATTGGTGGTATCCCACCACCATCTCATGAACGAGCGCAAGAAAGATAGGGAGATGTTGAGTCGTAGTACCTCCCAGAAAGTCTCAACTACCGGGAACAGCGAACTCTCCCTCGCCAAAGCCCGGGCGTCCGAACTCAGGAAACCAAAGACGGTCTCGCTCATCGCCGCACCATAACCACGGATTGTAGTATCCTTCCTCGCATGAAGACGGGTGGTCACGTGATGCTCCAGGTCGTAGTGCAAATCCCGACCGTCGTAGTACGCAGGACCCACCCATAGGGGTCCCACACCAGTGGACTGACGTGTCATGCCACGCTCCGCATGATCACCAGAGGACGGTGATGACTCGTGAGACATGTTGGTCAATGACACAACAATAAGGCATTATACCTTTAACAAGATGGCACTTACCATCCCTAAAAGAGCGCATTCCGCTCATGAAATGGAGTCATACAATTTTGTTCCCTAAAAACATGGTACTAAGTTCAAATTGAGCAAAACCTCCCTAAACAAAAATTAACTCCAACAAAGTCGAAATTCTTTCATAATTTGTCACTCATGAATTATGAGGAACGCAAGCAGTATACCAAGAACGCCTACATTGCAAGAAAATACTGGAGTCGTAGGTACACTTGGGGGCTAGTATAAATAAGCCCAAATTCAACAAAAACCAACATACTTGCGAAAATTAACATGCACAAACTAATTAACATGTCATATAGAACATTTTCAGCTATCTAATTGAAAGAAAGGGGCACGAAATCAAAAACCCCCAAATCAATTTCAAGTTCAAGAACACTCAACAAAAATACTCAAATTTGACAAAAGCTGAAAAACTACTGAAAATTACTTACATTGGGAGGATTAGGAAGTGACTTGGAGTAGAATTCGTGAAGAAAAATGAAAGAAACGAGTGGAAAATGAGTAAATTGAGTGAGAAGCTCGAGCAAAAATGGCGAAAGAATGGAGGAACACTAGTAGAAAAAACCCTTATTGCAGCGGGCTTTTAGACCCTTGTTGCAGCGTACATCGTATGCTGCAACTGGGGGGCCTGCAACAAGTCTGAACTTGTTGCAGCGTACAATGTTCGCTGCAAAAAGTGATTTGTTGCAGCGGGCTTTTAGATGTACGCTGCAACAAGTGCCAAAAAATTGGCAAAATTTTGGACTTGTTGCAGCGTACATATATATGTACGCTGCAAAAGACTCAACTTTTTGCAGCGTACATTTATTTGTACGCTGCAACAAGTCTGAATTACTCAATTTTTTGCAGCGTACATTTATTTGTACGCTGCAACAAGTCTGAATTTTTGCGAAATTTTTTTCCCTTGTTGCAGCGTACAACATATATGTACGCTGCAAAAAAGCACTTTTGGCGGGAAAATTCTAATTTTGTTTAGGGATACACCTAGAGTGCCTTGCACCAAATATAGAAACCTGTCAAAACAATAATAGAATAACGCAACCTGTATAACAAATATAAAAACAACAACTGGAGTTTTGTATACTATATATCCCAAAACCAAAGTGCACATATTACATTTAAATATATGTTCCAATTTCAACATAAACATACATTTTAATATAAAATTTATTCTATAACAACTAAACCAACTCGATCAAGCGCGCTAAAGCCAATAATAAATACTTGTTGGTAAAAAACTTAGCCCATTGCTCACGAACCACATCAAATTCCTCGCATAAGGCGCAATCCTCGGAGTGTAGACCTTTACAAAAACAGAAATTTAAATTAAACATTAGATTAAATACAAATTAAATATCACATTTTAACATTCAAGAAACTAATGACAATGTAACTATCTAATGAACTTCCCTAGACATGTCTTACAACAATACACTTAGTTGATAGTTAGAGATTGCTAAGCTCCAGTTACATCCACTTCACAACATTTTGCATGATTACAAAACAGAAGTGCTATGTTCATTTACATTTGCGAAGTTAATCAGCTAGGAAAAGGCTAAGCATAGAAAAACAGCACCACAGAATTAATTTGCAGTTCATCAAACTTGGTCTCAATTAGATAGCGACTCTGAAGTATGAACCAATTGAAATCTTATAACCATTACCTTCAAGCCTTGTCTCCAGATGTTTCCTTTTAGATGTCTTGAGGCTTGTTAGTTTCACTCTAAAACATAAACAGAAATCAAACTAAGGAAACGAAGCTAATGATGAATCGATAGTCCACAGATTGTTAGATTAAGTGTACTCACAAATCTGTCTGAATCTGAGACTCAACATTCTGCAGCTGTGAATGAATTTCTTCGGCAGCAGACACCAGTATTTCTGAGCATTTTTTGTTTGTCACTGACATCATTTTGGTTTTAACCTTTTCTAACTCCAAGCCTAACAACGAAACCACTCTGAAATACCACCAAGAAAAACTAGAATTAAAAAGATAGATATAAATCAGGGTAGAAAAAAGTTCTTTTCAATTTTTTGTTTTTGTTTTTCCAAGACTCCAAGTTTGAGAATGAGAAGAATAACCTGGCCAATCCGTCGGTTCCGTCCTCTGGAATTTCATCCAAGCATTCCGTTAACACATCACCAGAATTGCCCCTTTCTGATAACTCAGAAGAAATTAACATATATAACCAAGTACAAAAGATCAATCCCACTTGAAGCAAAAGACCCTAGCATATAGAAGCACAATGAAAATTACCGAGGTGTACCTTCTGGAGTATACAAAGTAGGACTGATATCAGTAGAGTCAACATCATGACTGCTATGTCGTTTACGTCGGAAGACCACATGTTTCCGAACAGGCCTACTTCCGTTCTCTGGAGATGAGTGAACAATTACTTCTGGATACGTTGCCCAAAAAAGTCCATATTTCATGAATAATAAACATAAAACGAAAATTTAAGGCATGCCAAATGTGACCTAAGAAAAAGTCTCGAACTCATACTCCCATTTAAACGCTCACAACTATTAAACTTGATGACGCCTTGAGGAAATCGGGTTCTCCACAAAACCCTTTACAGATGAAGGGCCATGGTATAGACAGATTATTTAGCATTTCCAGACACTAGGCAATCATTCCATTTAGGATTGATGTCAGTCTCATTAGTAACAGATACAAGAAGAATTGCCAGACATAGAGCCTCACAAAAAAGGGGTGGAAAGATTCTCTCAACAATACAAGAGGCCTTCACTCCACTCTGTACATTGTGCTTTACCGTCAAATACTGTGCATCAGATGCTTCCTTCTGTGAATGCCTGATTGAAACACCAGCCTCTTTCATGAATCCACAACGAGATTTGGCAACGGACTCAACGACCACCCCAATGGACATCTTCTGAGATTGGCTACATGGTTGATGATTGAATCCAGAACTCGGACAACAACTCATCTTCTTTTGAACAAATTGCTGATTCGAGACCCTAAACCTGAAATTGGAAAAACAGTTAAGCGAAGAAAAAATTACAACAGCGTCTTTAAAGTACAACCATTAGCTAATCAGGCTCGTCCCTGAGCCAGGCACCCTCCCTTGCCCAGGGAGAAAGGATAATATGATTTTCTAGTACAATTATGAAGTGGGTAAAGACTAATTGAACATTGAACAACACTAAACAAATACAACAAAAAACCAACATAATGTATTTAACAATTTGATACATCATATCAAGCAAAATCTATCATCCCCACATGAGACCAAACACGTAATGGATCTTTAAATTCAAATAAAATTAATAGAAAGTTCCAAAAAACGACACAAAACAGATAAGTGAATAAAGTACACGAGGAAAAAGAAGCTTAGTATATTCCTCTACAAGTCCCCAAATACAATTTCATGAAGAATTACCGAATTAGAGTATGAATAATGCAAACTACAATTCAAAAGAGTCCTATTAAAATCGAAATCAGTTTGTCATCCATGGCTCTTAAAATCTGATCACTAATACACCGGTTGAAACTAATTAGCAAGTATACTTTAATACTAAAATCAGAAAATATAAATCAAAACATGTAGAAACCAACACTAATAACCTACTTATACTTCAATGACGTAGTTGTCTAAATCTGAAAATAAGATCAACTAATGACTACAAATCTAACTTCTAAACTATAAATCTGATTAATTGCTTATCATAATTATACAAGTAAAAATCAGAAACCTAGTTTATACTTAGGGTTTGATGTTAAACTAATCTAACATCATAATCAATCAAGGAAACAGAATGATAAATCTCCGCTACCACAACCGGAAAACAGACGACGGCGGAAGTAGCGGCAGAGCAACAGCAGCATAACAATTTAGCCTCCTCAACACCTAGCGGCGGAAGTAGGTGCATAAAAACAAATACAAAAAGTTAGAAAACTATACCTCCTCAATTTCGAAGGCGGCTGAGTTCGAAGGCTGAGGTCGAAGGCCAGATGCTTGGAGAGAAAGAGTCGAGCAAATTTTCACAAAAACCAAGACGAATTGTCACCCAATTTCAACAATTACTTGCAAAAAACCCAAAAAAACCACGAATTAGAGAAAACTTAGAACAAAAAAGGGGGGATTCAGAAAAAAGCGTCGAAATGGGAGTTACCTGGGGAAGAAACCGCGGCGAGAAAACGGGGGAGAATTCACGAAAAGGACCTCAGAATTGGGGGAATATGGCGGAGAAAGAAGGGATTTAGGAGAGAGAAAGAGAGCAGATGAAGAAGAAGAAGAATGAGGAGGTGAGAGAGTACGCAGGGAAAGCTGAGGGAAGAAGAGGGAGTATGAGCGTCCTTAGGTTTGAGATCCGAAATGTTTTTCTTAATTAGCTTTGCAGCGAATTTTTTTTATTGCAGCGGGCTTTTATCTGTACGCTGCAAAATAAATGGGCTATTGCAGGGGGCTTTTACTTTGTACGCTGCAAAAAACTCTCTTGCTGCGGGCAATTAATTTGTACGCTGCAACAACCCTTTATAAAGTTTGACCCGCGTTGACCTACTGGTTGTTGAAGCGTATTATTACATGTACGCTGCAACAAGGGGGTTGCAACAGGGGTTTTTTCTACTAGTGGAAGAGGGAGACGGACCGCGCTTTTAAAGGCCAGCCTTCCCCTTGCATTTTCAACGCCCAGCTCTGGGCGTTAGAAATTCTCGCGCCCAGTTCTGGGCACTGAAAATGCTTCCCCAGAGAGCGAATATTCGCTGTCGGGGCATGCGCAAGTTTCCTTTTGTAAGAATTATCTGTTGTCTTAATATTCCTTTCCCGCGGAAAAACAACAGTATTCCAAAAATCTCGTTATTTATTAACGAGAGACATACATGGCGTGGACCCACTTATAGGACACGACCAATTGAAAAATATTGCGACCCAAAAACAGGTTGTAATCATGAAAGCCTTTAAAAAAAAAATATATATAGGCAAAGAAAAAAGAAAATGAATTCTCCAAAAACAAAAAATATTCAGCCGGCAATTAATCTTCAGCCGGCGGGGTCTGCGTCACTAACCGCGCAGGTCCTCAGTTTTCGAAAATAAAATATTCAAAAAACAAAAACAGGCCCGCCCACCTTCAGCGAGCAGGGTCTGCGCCACTAACCGCGCAGGTCCTTGCTTGTTGCAACGATAACTTTCCCGGTTTATCCTTTACCAAAAATCAAAGGATGGTTTATCTTTTTCCAAAAATCAAAGGATGGTTTATCTTTTTCCAAAAATCAAAAGGATGGTTTATCTTTTTCCAAAAATCAAAGGATGGTTTATCTTGTTCCAAAAATCAAAAGGATGGTTTATCTTTTTCCAAAAATCAAAAGGATGGTTTATCTTTTTCCAAAAATCAAAGGATTGGTTTTTCGCTTTTCAAAAAAAGAGCGATGTGCTGGATTTTCCTTCGTTTTACGTCCTATAAAAACAAAGGGGGTTTTCTCGTTTAGCTAACCCTGAAAATGAGAATCTTTAAAAACATTTTTGCCTCGTGATCGGGCTTGGCCAGGCCTGGTTACACTTTACAGCTTTGATTTCGAAACGTCTGTAGATACTTCCAATGACAAAGTGAGGGAGTTTCTATACATTTTTAGGTACTTCCAATGACAAAGTGATGGAGTTTCTATACTTACCAAATTCCAATGACACGTGAGGAATGTGTTAACACTTCAAGTGATGACCCTTAAGTCAAATGTTATCACTCGGGGGCTCGTGAGACCCTCGCAAAGCAGGTCACATATACCATGGCTTGTATGACGCACTCCGTCTGATACTTTGACCATCGTCTTACTCCAAGACTCAGTCAAAGTGGGGGCTAACTGTAGACACCTACTTTTGTCCCCATTCCCGAAAGGGAAGGTTCGATGATGAGAACATAAATCTCCACTTGGCAACGTATCTCCTGTAAAATAACGAATCTCGATCACCCTATTCATTTCGGCCAAACCTGCTATTTATAGAAACCTGCTAAAAATAGTAACTGTCATAACGGGTAGTTATTAAAAGTGGCAAATCATAAAAGATAGAAACCTGTCAGAATTAGGTGTTGCCTCCAACATAAATCCTAAAACAGATAGAATTTACAAAGGGATTCTATTCCTAATACAATTCGAAAATAAAGAGTTACGTATTAATTAAATCCTAGCGAACCTAGAGTTCGTAATGGGCCTAGACGCATTCCGTCATAAGTTGATACGCACTAAGAAACTCGGATAAGTCTCAAAAACTCCGTGATTAAGAGTCCAAATCTAACAAAAGGCACGGCTCAGATCCTATTTTCAACGCCTGGGTCTGGGCGCCGAAATCTTCGGCGCCCAGCCCTGGGCGCTGAAAATACCTGGGGCCGTGTCGTCTCCAAATTCTTTTTGGATTCGGATTATAAAGATCTATCTTTCCACGAACTCTTTCCCTATAAATACAGCCTCAAAATCGACGTGAACAGGACACACAATTCTATAATCTGAGTATTGACTCCAACCCTAAGCCTAAGCCTCGCTCACGCTGCGAAATTGATCCCGCGTTCTGTTGCAATCGACCCAAAAGTCGAACAGAACGTATCCAGTCCTTTGTAGCTGACGAATTAAGCCTAAATACTGGAACACTGCTCAGAAACCCGAGATTCGTTAAATAAAAGGAGAAATAGCAAAGTCAAGTGGTTAGTTTTCTGAGAACCGTGACGCACCTCTCAAGGGTGCGTTGTAATGTGTCCCTTCGCATGATTTAATCGCTTTCATCACCCTTTTATAAAATTGTTAAACTATTAATTTGATTGATCTATCACGCCTCATAAAGATAATACCTTGGACAATTGAACTATCATGCTAGGTACCTTAAATCAATCTAAATAAGATAATCACGATCGATTTAGTGTTATGTGTTGCATATTGCTAAAATCAACTCAGAATAGTTTAATAGTTTAACGCATGTCCCTTCAATTATTTATGATGAGCTAGTAAGGATAACCTGCCTCTGGAGTTATCGATGAGCAATCCTCTCGGTAGTTACAGTCCCCCGAACTCTCAATCTCTGCCCTGCGGGTGTACGTTGAGCGATCCCTACACCAGGGATCACAAGGGAACCTATGGCCGTCGTGGTCGAACATAATTGCACTCCCTTTATGTCACGATAACCGGGTTTTGTCAGTTTTTCTCATTGTCGTTAAAAACTGAATGGCGACTCCTATATTACTATTCGATTGGGTGTAAACTCACAAGAAATCTAACTACACTTGATCTGACGACGTCACGCCCACGAGGGACGAGGTCATGCATTAGCCTCGTGCTTTTTCGACCCCCTCACAAACGGGAAACTTGTTTTAAGCTTATTATTAACACAAATATAAAGATTTCCTCTTATTTACTTTAGTGACGCATTCGAATAATATAAAAACAAGAGATTCGTGCCAAGTTTCAGAGAAGAAACTGTTTAACAGAAAGTAGACATACTATATACACCATATAGTTAGGTTTTTAGATTTTGTAGATATATTGTTTTATACCACTCACACTCTCACACTACATTTATTTGTGCCTCAATCATATGAAGTACACATGACATTCCTTCACCTAAGGTAGAGCATCCTATTAATACTTAGAACTATGCCTGTTATTATGCTGCTAGGAAAGACGGTGCACATACTGAAAATTAGTTTTACATGCCTTTAGGTTTTACTTTGCTAAACATATGTTACTAGCATCAAATGGCCATCTTCAAAAGTCAAAGTTTATGGGCTCGTTTGTTTTCGCTCCCAACTCTCAACTAATAAACCAAAATAGGAATTATTAACCCTTTACATGTTTAAAATACTTAGTATTAGGTTGCCAATCCTTATTTTCATCTACTTTGGTCAATTTATGCACATTTAAGGCTCGTTCGATCCGTACATGTCATATTTTGACTAAAATAGCCGTTTACGCTCCCAACTCTCAACTAATAACTAATCATATAAATCATTAAAAAGGTTTAGAATGTGGAAATAGGTTCGTTTGTTGGTAGTTGGGATCGAAAATGCCATTTTTGGCCATAAATGACCTATATCGACCCAAATGGTGCATAACGAACTTGAAATGAGTCTTATAAACATATAAATAATCATATGAATCATGAAAAAGGTTTAGAATTTGAATATAAGTTCGTTTGTTGATAGCTGGGATCGAAAATGCCATTTTTTGCCATAAATGGCCTATATTGACCCAAATGACCATTAGACGTGCATAACTTGAAATGAGTTTCATAAACATATAACTAATAATATGAATCATTAAAAAGGTTTAAAATTTGAATGTAAGTTCGTTTGTTGATAGTTGAGATCGAAAATGCCATTTTTGGCCATAAATGACCTATATCGACCCAAATGAACCATAGGCGTGCGTAACGAACTTGAAATGAGTCTTATAATCATATAACTAATCATATGAATCATGAAAAACGTTTAGAATATGGAAATAGGTTCCTTTGTTAGTAGTTGGGATCGAAAATGCCATTTTTGGCCATAAATGACCTATATCGACCCAAATGACCCTTAGGCGTGCATAACGAACTTTAAATGAGTTTCATAAACATATAACTAAACATATGAATCATTAAAAAGGTTTCGAATTTGAATAAATGTTCGTTTGTTGGTAGTTAGGATCGAAAATGCCATTTTTGGCCATAAATGACCTATATCGACCCAAATGACCTATATCGACCCAAATGAACCATAGGCGTGCGTAACGAACTTAAAATGAGTCTTATAAACATACAAATAATCATATGAATCATGAAAAATGTTTAGAATATGGAAATAGGTTCGTCTGTTGGTAGTTGGGATCGAAAATGCCATTTTTGGCTATAAATGACGTATATCGACCCAAATGACCCATAGGCGTGCATAACGAACTTAAAATGAGTCTTATAAATATATAATTAATCATATGAATCATGAAAAACGTTTAGAATATGGAAATAGGTTCATTTGTTGGTAGTTGTGATCGAAAATGCCATTTTTGGCCATAAATGGCCTATATTGACCCAAATGACCCTTAGTCTTGCATAACGAACTTGAAATGAGTTTCATAAACATATAATTAATGATATGAATCATGAAAAAGGGTTAGAATATGGAAATAGGTTTGTTTGTTGGTAGTTGGGATCAAAAATGCCATTTTTGGCCATAAATGACCTATATCGACCCAAATGACCTATAGGCGTGAATAACGAACTTGAAATGAGTCTTATAAACATATAACTAATCATATGAATCATGAAAAAGATTTGGAAAGTGTCCTTAGGTTCATTTGTTGATATTTGGGATCGAAAATGCCATTTTTGTCCAAATATGATCTATATCGAGCCAAATGAGCCTTAGATGTGCATGAAGAACTTGAAATGAATCTTAGTACACTCAGAAAGTTGTTTTCGCGACCAATATAATTTCTGTTTTCGCATATGAAACTTAATTTAATTTATTGTTTTGCATGTACGTTGTTCTTTTAAAGGTTTCAAAACTCCAAAGGAGGGGCCCTTCACCAAAGAGGAGTTGGATGAAGTTCGAGACAAGTGGGCTACTTACTCCAACGATTGTGAGCTACCCTCAGTGTAATAAATAGAGCAGGCTTGTAGTTATCCGTGACTCTTACATTATTTTGTTATTTATCGATTTAATTAATTACATTTGAATTAATTCGGTAATATTATTGGAAATTTGAAATTTATATCATTTTTGAGGAATGTCAAGCTGATGTTTGGTGAAACAGTATTTTATAAATTATAATGCAGAATTTTGTATTGCAAAATATCAGGAATTATATTGCAGATTTTTTTTAAAAAAAAAAAAAAAACTCAAAAGTTGCCCTTGTTTCAAACAAGAGCAACTTATGTGAAGCTTATAAGTTGCCCTTGTATGCAACAAGGGGAACTTATAAGTTTCACATAAGTTGCCCTTGTTACAAACAAGGGAAACTTATAAGATTATAAGTTGCCCTTGTTAAGGGAAACTTTTGGTAATTTCACAAAAGTGACCCCCCCATATGTTGCCCTTATTATTGGCGACTTATAAGCCTATTTTAAGGGCAACTTATGATGTTTTTTCCTCTAGTGAAGCCATTTTTGTCAAAATATGACCTATAATGATCAAACGAGCCTTAAATGTGTGTAACTGGAACAAAATGGGTGATAATTATTCTTTAAAACATAAAAACTAAGTGTATTAAACATGTAATGAGTTTAAAATGATCATTTAGGTTCATTAGTTGAAAGTTGGGGCCGAAATAAGCCATTTTAGTCCAAATATGACATATAATGATCAAACGAACCTTAAATGTGTATAATTTGACCAAAATGGGTGATAATGAGTCTTTGAAAAATAAAACTAAGTGTATTTAACATGTAAAGAGTTTAAAATACTCATTTAGGTTCATTAGTTGAAAGTTGGGATCGAAATAAGCCATTTTAGTCAAAATATGACCTATAATAATCAAAAGAGCCATACATGTGTATAACTTGACCAAAATGGATGATAATGGCTCTTTGAAACATGAAACGAAGTGTATTAAACATGTAAGAGTTTAAAACACTTATTTAGGTTCATTTGTTGAAAGTTTGGAACGAAATAAGCCATTTTAGTCGAAATATGAACTATAATGATGAAACGAACATTAAATGTATATAACTTGACCAAAGTAGGTGATAATGAGTCTTTGAAACATAAAAACTAAGTGAATTAAACATGTAAAGAGTTGAAAATACTTATTTAGGTTCCTTAGTTGAAAGTTTGGGCCGAAATAAGCCATTTTAGTCAAAATATGACCTATAAAGATCTAACGAATATTAAATGTGTATAATTTGACCAAAATGAGTGATAATGAGTCTTTGAAACATAAAACTAAGTGTATTTAACATGTAAAGAGTTTAAAATACTCATTTAGGTTCATTAGTTGAAAGTTGGGATCGAAATAAGCCATTTTAGTCAAAATATGACCTATAATGATCAAACGAGCCATAAATGTGTATAACTTGACCAAAACGGGTGATAATGATTCTTTGAAACATAAAAAGAAATGTATTAAACATGTAAAGAGTTTAAAATAATCATTTAGGTTCATTAGTTGAAAGTTGGGACCGAAATAAGCTATTTTAGTCAAAATATGACCTATAAATGAACAAACGAGCCTTAAATGTGTATAATATGACCAAAAAGGGTGATAGTGAGTCTTTGAAACATAAATCTAAGTGTATTAGACATGTAAAGAGTTTGAAATACTCATTTAGGTTCATTAGTTGAAAGTTGGGACCGAAATAAGACATTTTAGTCAAAATATTACATGTAATGATCCAACGAGACTTAAATGTGTATAACTTGACCAAAATGGGTAATAATGAGTCTTTGAAACATAAACTAAGTGTACTAAACATGGTAAGACTTTAAAATACGTATATAAGTTCATTAGTTGAAATTTTGGACCGAAATAAGCAATTTTATTCAAAATGTGACATATAATGATCAAACGAGTCTTATATGTGCATAAATTGATCAAATTGGGTGGTAATGAGTCTTTGAAACATAAATATAAGTGTATTATACATGTAAAGGGTTTAAAATACTTATTTAAGTTTATTAGTTGAAAGTTTGGAGCAAAATAATCTATTTTTGTCGAAATGTGACCCATAACGATCAAACGAGCCCCATATGTGCATAACTTGACCAAATGAGTGAGAATAAGTTTTTGAAACATTAAAATAACATGTAAAGGTTTAAAATACTCATTTAGGTTCATTAGTTTAAAGTTGGGACCGAAATAAGCCATTTTTTTATTATTATACGGTTCATTATTTCATTGTTATGATCAAATTAAGTCTTAATTTATTGTACGATTCAAATTTTATAATATAACTAAAGAATATATGTTTTTTTTGATGATCGACCTTCTTAAGGTATTCAACAATCCAAAGGAGAAACCTTTCATCGCTGAGGAGATAAATACAATTCGAGAAAAGTTGGCAAACTCAATCACAAGTCATTGTCTTCGATCGATATTTTCTTGTGGTGAATCTTCGATTATGGATGCTAGTTTTTCATATAATTGTAATGTAACGGACTTTTATATTTACGATTATATACTATTTAATTTAATTATCTATATAATTTGATACTTTTTATGTGATGTATGGAGGCTAAATAGTGGCGTGGTCCAATTGTATAATATATGTAGCAGGGAAATTGATTATATAAAATCTAGATCAAGTGCTGCTCATTTATAGGCCAAATATGGCTCATTTTTATGCTTGTGCTGCCCATTTCTATCTCAAGTGCGGGCTCATTTCCAAAATTGGCAGCACCAAATATGTCAAGTGCGGGCTCATTTTCAAAATTGGCAGCACCAAATTTGTCAAGTGCGGGCTCATATTCTAAAATTGGCAGCACCAAATTAGTCAAGTGCGGGCTCATTTTCCAAATTGGCAGCACTTGAAACATTAAGTGCTGCCAATATTTTGGCAGAACTTGAGAAACATCAAGTGCGGGCATGCCATGTGCTGCACATGTAAAAGCCCGCACTTGACCCCTTAAAATGAGCCCGCACTTGAGCTTTTATGTACTAGTGGTGTCATCTTTGATTACTCCATACTTGAAAGTGATTCTAGTTCAAAGAAGTGATTGCAAACAACTTTGAACATCCTTGAATCTTGAAAATTTGCATTTTTGTATTTTGAAAAGTTTGGATTTTGAAAAGATGTATGATTGTTGCAAGTGACATTTTTAGTAGTAAAAATGCCGACTTGCTAATCATTTTTGAAATAGGAAAATCAAAGAAACATGATTGAATATGGTGGGATTCGGAATTACCTATTTAGGTTTAGGCAAGAATTCCTTTTAGAGCTCCCAATTGCTTAGAACTTGAAGTTTGTATGTGTTTTTGAAGGATTTTTTGATTTGAATTTGAGGCGTAATTTTTGTATTACGACGTTGTATATTGAATCTGCCTCCCTAAATGCTGGAAATTAGGGGGTTTTTATAGGAAAAATGGTTGCAAAACGCCAGCCATTGCCAGTGCAGCACGCAGCTGGCAGCGCTGGGCGCTGGTGACGTGGCGTGGATGCCGCCAAAACAAGGACACGGGCCCCGTCCTTGATTTGTCTTGTATTGATGTACCTTCGTATGAATAGTACGATGCTTGGCACGTAGTGTTTTCTTGGAGGTTAAGTCTTGATTTTGCGTCTAAAAACAAGCCGTTTCGGGTTTTGAATTCCGGTTGTACGGGACGGGGCCCGGCTTGCTCGGTTTTGTGGGTCGGCGCCCGAATTTGACTTGCCTTATATGATTTTGAGTGGAAAAGGCTTAGTAAACCAATGGAATGGTCTACTAGATGATATTGTACTTGGATTTTGAAATTGGTTTTTGAAAATTGTATTTTGTACCGAGTTCCGGGAGGGGAACGACCTCGGGGATTGGATTTTGGATCTTGTATTTTGGAGATGTTCTTAGCAATTGGGATTTCCACACGGATTTGCTACAACCGCCTAGTAAGGATAATGGTATCGTCATCATCCCAGAGAGGAGACACAAATTAGGTGTCTACAGAAGCCCCCACTTTGGCTGAGCGTTCGGTTAGGAAAGCGCAAGTCAAAGTATTTCGAAAGGGACGGAGAATGATCAAGATGTTCTGCAATCAAGACCACTCTTTGTACGCCGGTACCTGCACAAAACAGGCGTTAGAAAAAAGGATAGAGTCTACGCCGGTACTTGTACTGTTCTTCCGCCATCGGTTCGGACGGAGCTTGGCATCGAAATTTTGAATCTTGAATTTTTGAATCTTGAATTTTGAATTTTTGAATCTTGAATTTTGAATTCTTGAATTTTTGAGTTTTGAACACCCGGAGTTAATCCGTTGGGGATGCGCTTTGCTGGGGATAAGAGCTTTTTACTGGCCCTTAAGATTTTGAAATTTCGGCTGACTTTCCTGGAGCTTGGGTCCGTTGAGAGTCGAACGCCTGAGCCATTGTATTTTTTGGACTTTGTATTCGTGAAATATTCATCTGTTTGTACTGGGAGATACGAGTGTATACCCGCATTTTCGAAAGATGGCCTGATGCGACATTTGATGCTTGGTGCGGAAGACCGTAGCAGTAAAGAACGTGCAATCAGCACGGGAGACCGCGCGCGGCAAATTCTGCGCATGCAGCAGGCAGCGCCCAGCGCGGGCCTCGGCTTCTGGCGCGGGGTTGAGCTATAAATGCTCCCCTTGCCGTGCCATTTTGAGGCACACTCTCTTGAATTCTTTGCTTTTCTCTCTCAAAGGTCGATTAACCTCTCCCCTTGATCTTGTTCTTGCCTTGTCCATATAAGTATTTCATGTTTTTTGCTTATGAAATAAACTCTAGGATTGCATGTAGATTTGAATTTTCTCGTACTTTGGAATGATGCTTGTATGCTTAAGCTTCTTGAATTTTGTTGAGAATTGTTTGATAGCCACTTGAGCTGGAACTGTTGGAACTTGAATTTTTGAAAATTTTCTTGAATCTTGTACCTGGTATTCGTAGATAGTGGCCACACTGGTGACCTTGCGGGGTCTCAAGAGAGCATAGGCTAGGCTGCCTAGATGTTGTTTGTAGAATTTTGGAAAGCCGACTTCGGCATGGGTAGCCTAGGCGTTCATGTTGAACTGGTGTACCTGCTTCGGCGTGAATAGCCTAGGCGTTAGTGTAGAACTTGTATACTTGCTTTGGCGTGGATAGCCTAGGCGTTGGTGTAGAACTTGTATACCTGCTTCGGCGTGGATAGCCTAGGCGTTGGTGTAGAAATTGAATTTTGAACTAGAGGTCCCTGGCTGAATTAGTACCGCAACTGGGGATTTTTTTTGAATTTTTGACTTTGTACCGCCTAGTATAGGATAGTGTAATACCTCGTATTTTTCTATTATTATAAATATATTTTATTATATTTATAAAGCATTTCGTTGTATTTTTACAAACTAATTTCATTTAATGAGAATTAAATGCGCTTTTTATTTTTAATTAATTTAAATAGTAGTTATTTCGAAAATCGTATTTTATTAAATAAATTCAAGGAATTTATTTTGTCGGGAATTGTTGGGTCGTATTTCAAAAACGAATTTAATAAACTTAAAGCCCGGTCGTTTTGTTTTAATTAAACCCAACAAAGCTTGCAAGGATTAAATTCAACTAAGACAAAAAAGCAAGCCCTACCTTAAACCCTAATACCTAACCCATGAAGGGATGAGAACCTATAAATACCCCTCCCCTTCATGAGATCCCCAACCTAAAATTTCTGAATTTTCTCTCCTCCCTCTCTCTTGTTCGTCCTCCCTTGCTTCAGCCCCAAGGCACGAGTGCCTTGCTCGTGTCCTTGCGCTCGTGTGCCCAGCAGCGCCTCACGCGCACATCACACCCCTTGCTCTCTCGCTCGCCTCACCCGCTAGCCCTCGTCGCAGCCCGCAACGTGTAGCACTCGTTGCTGCTGCTGCTGTGCGCGCACCTCGCGTGCTCTCTCTCTCTCTTACCCAGTGCACCTCGCGTTCCCTCGCCCCCGCCCAGGCCTCGTTGCTGTCCTCGTGCGCACTGCTGTGCCGTGCGCTGCTTTGCCGTGTGTGTTGTTGTTGCTCGACGCCCCACACACACAACACATCAATTGTTGTGTGTGTGTGTGTTGTTGATTGGTGATAATCAATTGTATACTTTTTAAGTTTAAACTTTGATTTCAGTTTTTAAATTGTTTTAATTATTGTGATTAAATTTAATTATTGGATTGTTTAGATTAATTAAAACGGTTATGAACACCGTATTGGGTTAGTATTGTGTTTTAATTAAAGAGATTGGTTTTGATGATTTAAATTATGATTTTAAGATTTAATATGTTTATAAAGTGTGGATTTTTGAAGTCAAAACATGTTTTCGGATTAAACAATTGCTAGGGTTTAGGTTTCAAATTGATTATGCAATTGATTTACATAATTTAATGACAATTTAAATTATGGGAATCAATCAAAATTTTCAGAATGTTTATTAGCTTTAAAAGGATGGTTTTTAAGGGTTTTAAAGCTGAAAAGTCAATGTTTTTATGCTAGGACTTGAGTTGACTATTTGAGACTATTAAATTACCAATTAATGAATGAATTTTAATCAAACTAAGGGTTTTAGTTTCTTAAATAGTTGCTGGAAATTTAGTAAACATGGATAATAATTTAGTTCTCTTATTTTGTTTTATAGGAATTGATTTCTAGTGAGTCGTGATTCGCACAGTGGCCCCCGTACTTAGGTATTCCAGGTACGTACACGACTAGGGTGACCACCCATCCCTTGAGGACTTTGTGAAGTGTATTGAATGCGAATCATGTGAACTTATATGATGTTATGAATTCATGTTTGATGATTGGGAATGAATATGTTATTATGAATTCATGTTTAATGTTGAGAACAAGCATGTTATGATTATTGTTGAATCTATGTGAACGAGCATGTTATGAATTGAATTATGCTTTATAGATTCTATTGAACTATCATGTTATGGACTTTTATAATCGTTGAATTATGTCAAGCATGTTGTTCAAGTTGGTTTGCATGTATGAGTAGTGCGCATGGAAGTTGTTATTATTATTATGCTATAGTACAGGATGTCTAGCATAATCATTGAGCCAGTCGAATATTGCCAGTGAGTAATATATATTCTACCAAGGGGTAGAATATGTTAGAGAGTCTTTGTGAATTGAATTAAGGACAATTCGTGCTAAGGGCACACCCCGCTTGTTAATAGGCAATGTCGGGTTATCTCAAACAGTGTTTTTGAGAAAGAACAATGGGAGTAATTTCACTTGAGTCTATGTTTGATGACAAGTCCTAAAGAAGTAAAATAATGAAGTGTCATTGTTGAATTGTTTAATTGTTCAATTGTTTGTATGTTGTGTCTTGAGTCTCCTTGAACATAATATACTAATTAACGTAAGGTGTAACTCAAAGAGCTTCAAAACTATTGGAACGTATATGACTTGAGTATGAACAATGGGGGGAGTCTTGCCGGAAAACTTGTACTCCTAGAATGATACAAGACGTTGTTTCATTCTTCTTTTATGCCGTTGTGCATTGGAATTCCTGTCGGTATGGCCTGACTGTCGGTAGTAGCCCGACTTATTTTTGGTGTATGGTAGATCTGGTTATCGGGCGGGTCGGGTCAGGGTCGGGGCGGGTCAAAAGAGGGTCGGGTATTAAAAGGGTCATTTTTAGCGGGTCGATAATGGGCGGGTCAAAAGCGGGTTGCGGGTCAATAGCGGGTCATTAGTGGGCGGGTCAATAAACGAGCAATGAAAAATGAAAAACAAAAGAGCCATGTGCAAGTACAAGTGAATACGAAGCTATACAAGTAATTTTTTGTATCATTAATATTTTAATTTTCAAAATAATTGTAGTATAAGTTTGACCCTATAATGACCCTGTCCAATAAAGGCCCTGTCCAATAAGAGCCCTGACCAATAAAAGCCCTATTAACTTGACCCTAACCCTATATCCATTGGACTACCCTGTCCAATAACCAGGCCTAGTGTATGGTTGGCTCCCATCACCCTTTCTTTCCTTTTGAGGATACCTTACTTTACCCATTCGAAGCTACTTTTTATTAAACTGTGAGTCAAGAGTCGTGTCAAGTGTCGAGTCTTGTCTCCATGTTTACTTGTTTATTATATGGCTTTTGCATGTGAATTATTTAATTGGTCGAGTGAAGCATGCATGTTAGGATAGAATGTTATTCTAGCTTGTTCGTACTCAACTTTTGCTGACTTCGTGCTTCATGTCTTCTGGTCATGGTCTTTGCCTTAATGACCCTATGATGATCCATCAATCGCATTTGCGTTGTTTGGGAGTAGATCTTCAATAAAGCAGGGTTGTATAGATAACTTGCGGAAGAAGTTATCATGGGATTCGAGTTGAGAGTTTTATGCTTCCGTAATTTATAAACTCTATTTCTATTTATAGTCATGACTAATACTACTATTTCAGTTAATGGATTTCAAACGGTTTGTTTTAGTTTGGGCCTCAACGGTTCCAACTTGTTTTAATTACCATTAACTATTTATTTAATATGTTTTGAAAGTTAGTTAATTCCGCTGCGTAATTCTGGTAAATAGCCTTAGCCGTTATCACGGTGGCGGTAATATCTTGGTAATTCCTGTGTTTTAAGTTGGAAAATGTTTTATAAAAAGCAAGGAATTATTAGGGTGTTACAAAGTGGTATACTAGAGCTTAGTTTCTGTCCTTCTTTGTAGTAAGTAATACTACAAAGTGGTATTTGCAGAGCTCTAGTTTGAGAGCTGCTTTGCATTAATTAATAGTGCAAAGTGGTAAATCCTTAAACTACGATTGCGGAACTTTAGGATTTTCGAAAACTATTTTGCTAAAGTCAAAACGTTATTTATGAGTACTCAAAATATTGAAAAGCCAAATACCAATTATTTCTAGTGTTTGAAAATTATTTTAAATTTCGAATTATTCTTCGAATTTACGAAATATTTTCGGATTTTTTTTTTTAAAAAATTTTTTTTAGCTTTTTTTCGGATTTTCCGAATTTTAAAAAAATAAAAATAATAATATATTCTTTCGAAATTCCGAATTAATTATTTAATTCTTTTAAAGTATTTTTGAAAATAATCGAATTAATTAAATTATTCGATTAATTATTTTAAATTTTCGATTTTAATTTATAATAATTTCGCGTATATTTGAATTTATTTATTTAAATTAATTTCAAAAAAATTTAAATTCTTTTCTAAGTGAGGAATGGGTAGAATAAGAAGGGTTAATTAGTCTAAGTATGTGTTGTCTAAGTATGCCTTTCTAATCAAGTGTTTATGTGTTTATGCCTTGATGTTGTGATCTTTTAATTAAAGTTTGATCATGTTTTGGTTGCTTTATGTGATTAATTGCATCACGAATCATGATTAAGCATGTACTTGTGCATTGAAAATTGTATGGCTCAACGAACTTACTTTGTTTTCGAACACTTTTAGTAAGACTTCGTAGTTGTTAACTTTCAAGATTAAGATGTTGATTTCAAAGTACGCAAATCTAGGAAACCTAGAGAAGCTAGACTGTGAGACCCCACACATTTATGTCAAGAACATTGAGTTTGCCTGCAATTACTTTTCTTCAGTGAAGAACCTACCTGAATTGAGAAATAAAGATGTTATGGCAGAGATGGTTATTCATTGCTTGCCTTCCAAGAACCCATACATAGAGCTTAAGAATCGATTTCGGGATATGCATATGGGAAATGGTATCCCTAATTACTACAAGTATGGTACTCTAGATGGTAGATGGAGATATGATTTGGAGATTATGACTACAGTGATAGAGTTAGCGGAGGAATGTTTTGTGGATGGCAAGATAGTGTCAAGTGTTCACAATGTAGGAATATATCATGATACAGAGACTCAGATGGATGAGGATAGTGATGATGATGTTGTTGAGATTGAGAACCCTAATCCTATCATTCCTGAACCCACTATTGAGATCTCCAGTGACACAGAAATTGAACCTGAAGTCGACAATGATGAGGTAAACAGTGTGCAACAGCAACACAATGAGGATATGGAGTATGAGTCTGATCCAGAGGAAGACTTTGATGACTTTGAAGACCATGAGCCCTCTTCACCTGTTTGTAAGGGTGGTTGGATAGTAGAGTAGCATTTTAAGCTTTTGTAATAGCTAGTACTAGATGTAGTGAATCAATAAAGTAGTACAATACCATTTATGGTTTTAGTAGTTCAGTTTTGTGGTTTTCCGAATAAAGTACGATCCAAAGGATGTATTATTTTTCCATTGAAGCAATAAAATCTAGAATTTCTTCTTATATCCTTAATTATAGGTATATACTATCTTTGAGCGATTATCGCGAAAGGAATTTTATGCATTTCTTCAATGAAATTGTACTTGCAAGGTGGTCCAATCCTTCACCACTTGAATTTTGTGATGCGGACTAAGGGAAAAGCGACCCATAAACAGGCGCCTATCCGGCCTAGGGTCCGAAATTTTTGTGTATGTGCACCAATTGAATGACTAGCTAGTGCAATGTGTTAGTAAGGCAGTGTCCAACCTCAGTTGTTAAAGTTAGTCTTTTGTTTTATTCAGGAGAAGGGAAATGACTACCCAAGGGATTGTTGACGTGGTCAAGCAACTAGCTGAAGTAGTGCAGAACTTAACACAGGATAGGAATAACCAGGGAGTTGATCCAGCTGGTGAGATGTTTAAGAAGGTGGCCCAAAGTAAGCCTCCTTTGTACCAAGGGGAGATAGACCCAACTGTGCTTGAGAACTGGCTAAGGGAGTTCGATAAGCTTATCGTAGCTGTCAATTGCCCAGAGAACCTTAGGGTTAATAGTGTTGTTTATTACCTTAGGGGAGAAGCCGATCTATGGTGGCAAAGATGTTAGAATGCTTTGAGAGCTACACCTGGATTTGGATGGGAATCATTCAAAGTAGCCTTAAGAAATAAGTTTTACCCACCATATCTGAAGAAGCAGAAAGCTCAAGAGTTCATCGAGTTGAAAATGGATGGTATGTCTGTAACAGAGTATTATTCGAAGTTCATCGAGTTGTCTAGGTTTGCACCGGAAGTGGTGGCAACGGAGGAGCTTAGAGCCCAGAGATTTGAGAGTGGATTGACTATGGACTTGCAACTAATGCTTGCTGGAGAGACCTTTACATCTCTTGACACCCTATATGGAAAAGCTGCCCATCTGTATGGCCTGCAGCAAAGAAAGAATGGGATTGGTGAAAAGAGGAAGGATGTTGGCAACCATAACCAAGGTGGTGGTCAGCAAAACCAAGGGAATTTTAAGAAAAACAAGGGAAACAACCATTTCTAGTTCAAGGGAAACCATGGTGGAAATAGGAACAATTTCCACAATAACAATGGAGATAAGAATCAGTCTACAGGGAATGGAACGAGAGTCTATGAGTGTAGACGTTGCCATACTAATCACCCAGGTCGAGACTGTAATGGAAACCAAGTTATCTGTAGGTTTTGTGAGAAGCTAGGCCATAGAGAATTTGAGTGTTGGGCCAAGAATGGGAAACCCAACCAAGGTAACCAAGACAACCGCCAGAACAACAACCGGAATAACCAAAACCGGAGTGGAGGAAATAATGGTGGAAACCAAAGGGGTAACCAGAATGGTAACAATGGCAATAATGGCCAGGGTAATGGAAAGCCCGGAGGGAACTATGAGCAAAATGGGAACCGAAATGCCAATGGAAGTGGCTATAACAAGGGAGTTGCCCAAGGGAAGCTGAATGTGATCACTAGGCAGGAAGCCGAAAACTCGTCTGACGTCATAGCTGGTACTTTTTCTATTAACTTCGTTTTAAAGTACTATTTGATTCTGGTGCGACTTACTCGTTTATATCAAAGGGTATCTTAGAGAAGTTAGAACTGAAAGAACCTGAAGGAACAGAAGTACCCATAGTGATACCAACATGTGAGATCGTAAAATGCACTAAGATCCATAGGAATGTACCTCTAACCATAGCCAAGACCGTATTCTTGTCTAGCCTAATTGAGTTTGAGTTAGGAGATTTAGATGTGATTTTGGGAATGGACTGGTTGGCCATGTTTAAAGCTAAGATTGACTGTGAGAAACAGAAGATTCACTTGAAGTCTAGTCTGGGAAAGGTGGTATCGTATCGCCGTTTTGGGAAGCCTAGGAGTGTAGGAATTGTCACGGCAATGGAGCTCGTGAAATTAATACACAAAGGGAACCCTGTCTTCTTATGTAATGTGAGAGACCTAGACCGTGTGATGAAAGAGAAACCAGGGGATATTGCAGTGGTGAGTGAATTCTTGGACGTGTTTCCGGAGGAGATACCGGGAGTGCCGCCTAATCGACCAATCGATTTTACCATAGATTTAGCACCCCGAACTGCACCTATCTCGAAAGCCACATACCGAATGGCTCCGGCAGAAATGAGTGAGTTGAAAGGTCAACTTGAGGAATTGCTAGAGAAAGGTTATATTAGACCAAGTGCATCGCCTTGGGGAGCGTCAGTCTTGTTTGTGAAGAAGAAGGACGGTAGCATGAGACTCTGTATAGACTACAAGGAACTCAATAAGGTCACAATCAAGAATAAGTATCCTCTGCCTAGGATAGATGATCTATTTGACTAGTTGAAAGGAGCAGGAATGTTTTCGAAGATTGACTTGAGGTCAGGCTATCATCAGTTGAGAATCGCAGAGCACGATATACCAAAGACTTCATTTAGGACTAGATGCGGTCATTATGAGTTCACTGTTATGCCTTTTGGGTTAACCAATGCACCTGCAATCTTTATGGACTTAATGAACCGAGTATTCCATGCATTCTTGGACAAGTTTGTAGTGGTTTTCATAGATGATATTCTGGTCTACTCTAAGAATGAGGAGGATCATGCGGAACACTTAAGGTCAGTGTTGAGTACCCTTAGAGACAATCAGTTGTATGCCAAATTCTCGAAGTGTGAAATCTGGCTAGAAAGAGTTGCGTTCTTAGGACATTTTGTATCTAAGGAAGGAGTCGCAGTGGACCCTGCAAAGATAAAAGCTGTCAGTGAGTGGCCTACACCTAAGAGTGTCACCGATATTCGAAGTTTTCTTGGTTTAGCGGGTTATTATAGACGCTTTGTGCAAGACTTTTCTAGAATCGCCAAACCAATGACAACCTTGATGAAGAAAGAAGCGAAGTTTGAATGGAATGACCAGTGTGAGGAAGCGTTCCAAGCCTTAAAGACGCGATTGACAACCACGCCAGTGTTAACTTTGCCAGATGAGAGCGGTACTTATGATGTGTATAGTGATGCCTCCAAGAATGGTTTAGGGTGTGTGTTGATGCAGAACGGGAAAGTGATTGCGTATGCATCGAGGCAGTTGAAGCCATATGAATCCAATTACCCTACCCATGATTTAGAGTTAGCAGCCATAGGCCTTGTTTGGCAAATGGCTTTTTGATGGCTTTTTGGTTGGCTTTTGGCTGTTGGCTTTTTAATCTGGTCAAACAGCCAAAAAATATGTTTGGTAACTGGCTTTTTATCTTGCTGAAAAGCCAGCTTTTCCGCCAAAAATGAAAAGCTAGTAACACTAGCTTTTTGGAGTTGGCTTTTGGCTTTTCACTATCTAAATTACTTTTTTGTCCTTATTTTTTACTAATTAACTAATAGTTAATAATTAATGATTAATAATTAATAATTAATAATTAATAATTAATAATTAATAATTAATAATTAACAATTAACAATTAACAATTAACAATGAACAATTAACAATTAACAATTAACAATTAACAATTAACAATTAACAATTAACAATTAACAATTAACAATTAACAATTAATAATTAGTAACTAATAACTAATAACTAAAAGTTAATAATTACGGAGTACTCCGTATTAATTAATGACTAATAACTAAAAGTGAATAATTAATAAATAATTAGTTATTAATTAATAATAATTAATCATTAATTATTAATGATTAATTAATAAATAATTAGTTATTAATTAATAATAATTAATCATGAATTATTAATGATTAATTAATAATTAATAATTATTATTAATTTAATTATTATTAATTATTAATCATTGATTATTAATTATTAGTTATTAATTATTACTCCATAATTATTAATTAAAATAATAATTTATTAATACTATTGCATAAAGTAATTTATTTTTAAATTTATATTTTATTTATTTGTAATTACGTTTTACTCCGTACATAATACAAAGTATGTATTGAAAAATGAATAAAATACATTAAATGTCCTTAAATGTCATTTTACATAGCTACAGCCAACAACCAACAACTGATTTTACCAAACATATTTGTAACCAATCCATAGGCAAACAGCCAACAAAAGCAGCCAACTTGAACAGCCAGTCAAACCAGCCAAGTAAAACAGCCGACAGCCAACAGCCAATTGCCAAACAGGGCCGGGCCATAGTGTTTGCATTGAATATATGGAGACACTATCTGTATGGTGTGAAATGTAGGATATTTACGGATCATAAGAGCTTAAAGTACATTTACACACAGAAGGACTTAAATATGCGCCAACGAAGGTGGTTGGAATTGATCAAGGACTATGATCTGGATATTCAATACCATGAGGGAAAAGCCAACGTAGTTGCAGATGCCTTGAGTAGGAAATCAAGTCATGGTGTGAATGCGTTAGTAGTTGCTAACGAGCTATGTAAGGACATGCAGCGACTGAATCTAGAAATGGTGAGTGGAGAATGCCTTGAGAGTGTGATGAATGCCTTAACCATCCAGTCGTCAGTATTTGATGAAATCAGGGAGAATCAGGCTGGTGATGTTAAGCTAGAGCGGATCAAGGAAAAGATTTCGCAAGGAAAGGAGGTTGATTTTACGATCCACGAGGATGGAAGTTTGAGGTATAAAGGACGTTGGTGTGTACCTCAAAAGTGTGATGAACTAAAGGAGAAGTTGATGAGAGAAGGTCACAATACGCCATATTATGTTCACCCGGGCGGTGACAAGCTGTATAAGGATCTGAAAAAGGTCTATTGGTGGCCAAGGATGAAAAACGAAGTGGCTGAATTCGTGGCAAGGTGTTTGACTTGTGAGAAGGTTAAAATTGAGCATAGGAGACCTCAAGGAAAGGTCCAACCTTTAGAAATTCCGAGTTGGAAGTGGGACTGTATCTCAATGGACTTTGTCACTTGTTTACCCAAGTCGAAAAGTAAAAATGACACCATTTGGGTAGTGGTCGATAGGTTGACTAAGTCAGCAGTGTTCATACCAATGAAAGAAACCTGGAAAATGGAACAACTTGCCAAAGCTTACATCAAACATGTAGTGAGATTACATGGAGTTTCTAAGGATATCGTATCAGATAGAGATTCTAGGTTCCTTTCGAATTTCTGGAAAAGTGTGCAGAAGAACTTTGGTACCACATTGAAAATGAGCACAGAGTTCCACCCAGCCACAGATGGACAAACCGAAAGAACTATTCAAACCGTAAAACATATGCTAAGAGCTTGTGTGATTGATTTCCAAGGAGGATGGGAAGATAGCCTAGATTTAATTGATTTTTCATACAACAATAGCTATCATGCCAGTATTGGAATGGCACAATTCGAAGCCCTGTATGGACGAAAATGTAGAAGTCCACTATGTTGGAGTGACATTAGTGAAACCGTTGTATTAGGTCCCTGTGAGGGGGTCGAAAAAGCACGAGGCTAATGCATGACCTCGTCCCTCGTGGGCGTGACGTTGTCAGATCAAGTGTAATTGGATTTCCTGTGAGTTTACACCCAATCGACTAGTAATATACGAGTCGCCATTCAGTTTTTAACGACAATGAGAAAAACTAACAAAACCCGGTTATCGTGACATAAAGGGAGTGCAATTATGTTCGACCACGACGGCCGTAGGTTCCCTTGTGATCCCTGGTGTAGGGATCGCTCAACGTACACCCACAGGGCAGAGATTGAGAGTTCGGGGGACTGTAGCTACCGAGAGGAGTGCTCATCGATAATACTCCAGATGCAGGTTATCCTTACTAGCTCAGCATAAAAAATTGAAGGGACATGCGTTAAACTATTAACTATTCTGAATTGATTTTAGCAATATGCAACACATAATACTAAATCGATCGTGATTATCTTATTTAGATTGATTTAAGGTACCTAGCATGATAATTCAATTGTCCAAGGTATTATCTTATTAGGCGTGATAGATCAATCAAATTAATAGTTTGACAATTTTATAAAGGGGTGATAAAAGCGATTAAATCATATGAGGGACACATTACAACGCACCCTTGAGAGGTGCGTTGTGGTTCTCAGAAAACTAACCACTTGGCTTTGCTATTTCTCCTTTTATTTAACGAATCTCAGGTTTCTAAGCAATGTTCCAGTATTTAGGCTTAATTCATCAAGCTACAAGGGGCAGGATGCGTTCTGTTCGACTTTTGGGTCGATTGCGACAGAACGCCGGATCAATTTCGCAGCGTGAGGCTTAGGCTTAAGGCTAGAGTCAATACTCAGGTTATAGAAATGTGTGTCCCCTTTTCATGTCGGTTTTAGGCTGTATTTATAGGAAAAGGGTGTGTGGAAAGATAGATTTTAAGATACGAATCCAAAAAGAATCCGGAGATAAAACGGCCCCAAGCATTTTCAGCGCCCAGATCCAGGCGTTGAAAATGGGATCTGGGCCGAGTTCTTTGTCAGATTTGGACTCTTAGAACACGAAGCTTTTGAGATTTATGCGAGTCTTTTAGTGCGTATTAACTTTATGACGGGATGCGTCTGGGCCCGTTACGAACTCTAGGTCGTTAGGAATTTAATTAATACGTAACTCTTATTTTCGAATTATACTAGGAATGCAAATTCTATCTCTTTTAGGATTTATGTTGGAGTGCAACACCTAATTCTGACAGGTTTCTATCTTTTATGACTTTGCCACTTTTAACAACTACCTTTTACGGCAGTTACTATTCTTAGCAGGTTTCTATAAATAGTAGCTTTGGCTGAAATGAAAGGGTGATTGAGATTCGTTATTTTATAGGAGATGCGTGGCCAAGTGGAGATTTATGTTCTCATCATCGAACCTTCCCTTTCGGGAATGGGGACAAAAGTAGGTGTCTACAGTTAGCCCCCACTTTGACTGAGTCTCGAAATGAGACGATGGTCAAAGTACTAGACGGAGCGCGTCATACAAGCCATGGTGTGTGTGACCTGTTTTGCGAGGGTCTCACGAGCCCCCTAGTGATAACATGTGACTTAAGGGTCATCACTTGAAGTGTTAACACATTCCTCACGCGTCATTGGAATTTGTTAACTGATAGTATAGAAACTTCCTCACTTTGTCATTGGAAGTATCTAAAGATGTTTTCGAAATCAAAGCTATAAAGTGTAACTAGGCCTGGCCAAGCCCAATCACGAGGTAAAACGTTTTAAAAATTCTTATTTTCAGGGTTAGCTAAACGAGAACACCCCCTTGTTTTTATAGGACGTAAAACGAAGGAAAATCAAGCACATCGCTTTTTTTTGGAAAAAAACGGAAAACCGATCCTTTGATTTTTGGAAAAGGGAAACCATCCTTTGATTTTTTGGAAAAGGGAAACCATCCTTTGTTTTTTGGAAAAGGGAAACCATCCTTTGATTTTGGAAAAGAGAAACCATCCTTTGATTTTTGGAAAAGGGAAACCATCCTTTGATTTTTGGAAAAGGATAAACCGGGAAAAGTTATCGCTGCAGCGACTAAGGACCTGCGTGGTTAGTGACGCAGACCCCGCCCGCTGAAGGTGGGCGAGCCTGTCCGCTGAGGGTGGACGCCCCGTCCGATAGAAGTGGACGAATCTGTTTTGATGTTTTGAAAATAAGGACCTACGCGGTTTGTGACGTAGACCCCGCCGGCTGAAGATGACGAGCCTGTTTTTGTTTTTGAAGAATTTATTTTGTTTTCATTTTCGAAAACTGAGGACCTGCGCGGTTAGTGACGCAGACCCCGCCCGCTGAAGGTGGGCGAGCCCTGTCCGCTAAGGGTGGACGCCCCGCCCACTGGAAGTGAGCGAACCTGAATTCGTCTTTTCGATTTGGGACTCGCGTGCCGCGATCTTGCCCGATTGAGGTGGGCAAGTCTCTATTTCATTTGTTCTTGTGATTTCTTTTGAGAATTTCTTTTTATTCATTCTTGTAAGAGCGAATTCTTTCGAGGGATGCTCGGATTTAGTTGCAACCTGAATGTGGGTTGACAACGTGCTTAGACGGATCATTGTCTCGTGGTCATCATCTTTCATGGTTTTGAGCTAGTCTCTACGGCTCAATTTTTCCACTACCTGGGTCCTTGATTAGGGGACTATGTATAAGTATCAACGGCGATCTTCGTCTTGAGGTCGTAATCCGGTTTTATCTTTTGAGATTATCCAAACACGGGACTTCGTACAGCGTAGTCTTGGAATATTGTTTTAACTTTTCATACTCTCTTTTGAAATATATATTTTCTTTCGATCCCCCAAGCACTCCTGCTTGACGGTCATTTCTTGTCAAAGAGGTTCCTTGGGGATACGCATTTTGTAATGTCCTTGATCGTGTTTGGGATCGTGCTCGTAAGTGCGAGCGATTTTCGTAGTGGTGTGCTACTCTTAACAAAGTCGTGAGGTGCGACTTTCAGTAAAGAAATCGGCAATTTTTGAGTCGAATGGATACGGCAGGGCCCTATAGAAGTCAGGGTTTCTTTTGGGCCTGGGCTCATTTTCGGCGCCCAGGCCTGGGCGTTAGAAATAATTCACGCCCAGGTGGGGCGTTGAAAATATTGTTTGGGCTGGTCTTTTGATGACACAGTTGGCCTCTTGTTCGTTCGTTTATTTCACTTGGAAATTCTACGTATTCTCTTCTCCTTTGTAGAATTTTATTAGAGATCACAATTAGTTGAGTGATCGTGATGATTTCTCGAGAAGCCGTAGCCGATTGGTGGACTACGGTGTTTGTCGCTTTGGGGCGATTATTTAAAGGAACTGTCGCTCTTAAGGCGTACAGTTATTGCAATAGTTGGGCGAGTCTATATGGCCCGAGGAACATACCTTGAGGTGTAAGACTTTGATCGCGTATATATTTTTTATTTTGCTACGGACGTTTCGTAGCTTGGAGCCCCCAAGTATGCATGTTGGGATGCTTCCTTTTGGCGTACGATTTTTGTAGGTTCTTTCGAGAAAGATGCCTTGGGGTCCCGCTCGTGTAGGTGCGAGCTATCCCTTCCGTGGTAGGTAATATTTTGCTACCTTTAATCCTTAATGTAGAAGTCGTGTGGCTTCCATTTTGAATTTGGGCGATAAGTAGTCTTTGCCTCATACTCTTGGTCGTGCCCGCATTAGTGCAATATGCCTTACTCTTTTTTTAGACTTGTACCGTGGGATGGTTGAACTTATGGTGCGACGTAGGCTTATGTGGCCTAACAGCGTGTCTTAGAACATTACTCCAGGTGTTGGGATATCATTATTATTTTTTGCGTTGGAGTACTTCATCACGCCTCGTTCAGGTGCTCGAACAAGTGTAGCACCTTCTGCGTGGGTGTGCACGGCTTATTACTTCGTTCGATGCGAGGATTCATAGATGTTTCTTTCTCTTATTTTTTTTATCCTTGATTTTTCTTTCGCTTTTGCTTTGGAACGACGTAGACTGTGTAACGGGCGCTTGTAGGGCGAGCGTTATGTGCAGTAGTTTGATCGGAGTTTTGGTGTCTCGCGATTTTCAGTTACCCTTGTTAGTGGGGTGACTTTATATATTCTAATTAGCGCTTAGAATTTGGGAGGGGTTGTAGCCATTCTAAGGTTCGTTTTACACGATCAAACCTTAGGATTGTGCCCCTATGACGTGTGTATAGCATTAGCGTCGAGAATTTGCGATAAAATCGTCATTTCGAGCATTTTTAGAGTGTTTTTCTCAAGCCCCCAATTGTAGCTACGGGATTGGCTTGGTACTTTAATGCTTGGCATACGTTTTTATGCATTCATGGTGACATAGATCATGAATAGTTTGAACCAGACTCGCTTAGTGCGAGGTACGTTCGAGTAGTGATTTGCTACTTCTCTTGTAAATGTCGTATTGTGCGACATTGCTATGGTCAAGGTAGTCACATGTTGAAGTGTGCCTTGACCAAAAGCTAGGTGCCTTTCTTTACCCATAATCATATTTAGAAATCTTTTTGACTCACTTGCAACATCGAGATAAACGCATACTTAGCTTAAACCAACGACACTTTATTATGTTCGAAGAAGTCTTTGAAAATTATTTGAAGTCCGAGTCCTAATGTGTACAATCCGAGGTGTCCTAAGTAAGTTGACTTATAGAAGGGTTCGTACAGGATTACATGAGTGAATAAAAATACTGTTACGATTTTCGGAATGTTGTCTAAGGATTTGCTGGAAGCCAGGGTGCATGCGTCAAGATATTACTGGTGCCCGTGTGGCACATGCTGTAGGCTTTTAGGGCCATCTTTTCCAGAATTGCGGGAATATAAACCGCTTTCAAATTGACTTAGATTTACTTGGTGTATGTCTGCACAAAAAGGTCAAGGTATACTTAGTTCTTTCCCTAGTTCTTTCATTTCAATTTTTAGCCCCCAGTTGCTATTATGTCTTCTCATTAATGATGCTTTCAGATTTCGATTTTAAATGCCCGTGTCATCGGTCTGAGTAGGGTGAGCCTTGGTTAAGTGCCAAGTCCTATTGACAATGTCTGATTTTTTCAAAGGGGATTCGCAAGCATTTGAATTACCATGAACGGGTGCCCTGAGTTCGAAGGAACGATGGGGTGATGCCGTAGAACAATCCTCTTTATTGCAAGCTTACTGCCCTTACTACTTGTTGGCGATCATGACTGTGTCTAGTGGTGAAAGAAGGTCTTTAAGTGAGTTACTTTGCTTTAGGGAGGGTCAAGTCGAGTACTTTAGAGGTCATGGACGCTCGCGCTAGCCCCCATTCAATTGAGGCAAAGCGATCTTTTGAGTATTGGCTAAGTGCCTAGGAGTGTGAGTGCTCCTTCTGGCAAGGGTACGTGCCCTTATTATTTTTCGATGTGTGCTCATTTTGGCATCTTGATGACTTGGATTCTTCCTTTGACTTAAATTTTTCTTTCGATTTGGATTGCAAGTAATTAAATTTCAATAAGGGACTCTATTTTTTATTCTTGCTATTCTATAGGCTTTAACGTTTTTGCAAATTGGTTGGACCGAATCATGGATTGCCTACGTATCCGCCTTAAATAGATTTAATTTGGAATCAGGTTTTGCGTAGTTCTAGCCAGAAAATGGTTTCTTAGAATGCCGATTTTAAACAAGTACGTTCGAGTGGAATCCTAATGTTTGAAATAGGGTGAAATAAGTGTACGAAAATTTTGGAGCGCGCGTATTTTGCGTATTTTATATGATCTTCTACCCCCAAGTGTTCGTTATTCTTCCGCATTTGTATAGGAAAATGTACGAACACTTTTAGGAATTGGGAGTTGAAAAGTGATAAGCAAGAACGGCGCCCAGGGCTGGGCGTTATTATTTTTGGCGCCCAGGCCTGGCCGTTGAAAACATCTTTTTTGTGCGCTAAATGCTTCTTTTTCTTTTTAGACGAACTTTAAAGGCGCTTTGCAAAGTTTCTTTCTTCTTCTTCTTCTTCTTCTTCTTCTTCTTCTTTGTTATTCCAGTAGGAACACGCACAAGAGGGGGGGGGGGGTGAATTGTAATTAGAACTTTGATAAAGTTTCTTGCGGAACTTAAGAAACAATCAAGAAACTGAGAATAGAGAAGACAATAACAACAATTGTGAAAACTTCTTGATACTAATCAAGAAGAGAATTCTTTTATTATGGTAATGCCTCGATTACAATAATCTCTCCAACACAAGTTCCTCTCAAACTCGTGTTCCTCACAGTAATCTACTTCGATTACAACTCCTTAACTTCTCTCTCTCAGACTTAAACTCTAAGTCTAAACAGGATAACTCTATCCTTACTAATACAAAATATAATTCGTGTTTGGATAACTCTAGATATTAATAATGCTTTTGTGTGGATATAAGGAACTTAGGAACTTTGAATTAACTAGGACACAAACTGTTTTAGAAAATCTTAGACAAAACGTTTTTAGGAAAGCAAGAACTCTCAGAATGTTTGTGTGCTTTAAACCAAAAACGATTTCCCTTTTATAGTGTTTATCCTTAGGGTTAGTTCCCTTCAAAACCTCAACTGCTAACTGCCAGCACTTTGGTCTCCACGTCCCTTGACTTGAGGAACAAGGGGAAGACCACTTCCCACGTTCAGCCATAAAGCAGTTAGTGATTTGACTCAATCAAACCCTAAAATATTTCTTTAAAACAGATTTTATTTATCTACAAAAACTTAGGAGAATTTTTAGGAAAATAAGTTTTGTTTAAATAAAATAAAACGTAAATCTATTTTATATTAAATATGCAAAACTTGTTTTTATTTATGAAAATGTTTTCCATAAAAATCGCTTCCAATAAAATAAATGGCCTAATTAAATCATAAGTTCCTTGAGTACTCTATATACCATTAGCATAATTAATATTTACATAAAATTCTAAGTACAGTGGACTACCTAGACTTCATGTCTTCCCTTTGTCTGGAACTTGCAACTCAGAAGCTTCAGACGTTCCAGCCAAGGAACATTGATGAGTTCCTCTCTAGCTAACACAGGAACTCTTGGCTATGAGTCTGTAATAGTTCTTGTGGATATTCGGAACTCTTGATATGTAACTGTGTTGCTCCTTTTGTGACTTCAAACTGGAACAGATACAACTTCCAGCTCTGAAACTCCATTGACTGTTCCAAGTGTACCTCAGGAACTTCACCAGTTTATTCAAGTTCCTATCCTAATAGAAACTTGGGCATATGCCTGTTCAAAGTCATTTAGCAACCACAATCAGGAAGTTTGCAATATGTGTGTGTCATCAACCAAAACTTAGGAACAACAATATTCCCCCTTTTTGGTGATGACAACACTTGCAAACTTTTTACAAAGAGAGTAAGTACAAACAAACAAGAACTTATACAGACTATTGTGAAACAGAACATAAAAATTGAAAAACAAAAGAGAAAGATTAGAGAGAAGAAAGAGGAGCACCCTTGGCTTACAGAGAGATTCAGAGAGATTGATTCAGGAACTGGATTGAGTGTGCCTTGGAAGTTTGCACCCATGACTTCCCCCTGTTGACATCAACAAAAAGCATAGCACGAAATATAGCCATTCCAAACACAGTGCCCCACGATCAACGTTTGGCAAGTTAAGCTAGCCTCAAAGTATTAAACTAACTCATACAATAAAGTGAAAGCAAGCAGTAATGATCAAGACTAGAAAGCATAGATATGTGTAACCCAGCAAGTCAAAATAAGATGGAACAAATACCCAAGTTTAAAAATTATACAAACCGAAAGCAAATTAAAAAGATTGTTCCATGGCAAAAGATAAAAGAAACATGGGATAGGGTGATTTAGGCTTGGGATGGGGAACCAGAACCAGCAGTTTCTTCTATCACAGTCTCCTCAAAAGATTCCAGATTGTTGATCTTGGTGAGGATTGTGGCACGAGTTGCATTGGCTTGTTCTGAGTAGTGGTGAAGATCGTTTTGGAGAGTCTTGACACTTGTAACCAATGCACCTATGTGGGCCTGCATTGAGCTAATCCTGTGATCTGTTCCCTCCTGTAGTTCCACCAGACGAGCAACTGTTGCCTTTAGCTCCAATATCTGATCATCCTTTGTGTTCCAGGCACCCCCATGATCTTGAACATGTTCCTGTTCAGATGGAACACGACGAGCTTTGGACTTTTTGGAGGATCTGGGTGTCCTTTTTCTTGGCCTAACAGTTTCAGGCAGTTCCTCTTGATTCAGTGGAACAGCATCCTCCTCTATGGGCATCTCCTTGACATCCCCTTCCTCATTTATTTCCATGAAGACAGGCCCTCTTTTCTTGTTCTCCTTCATTGCTACCCTCATGCTCTTTCTTTTTCCTACACTCTTCCTGTTCCCTCGAGGTAAAGGGACCTCTATTTGTTCGAGTTCCTCCTCCTCCTCCACTTCTTCTTTAACTGCAATTCCTTCCTGATCTTCCTCATCTTGTTTCTCTTCCTTTCCAGCCCTAATGACTTTACCCTGAACCACTTTAAGATTTAATAGATGGAGCATTTCAAGTTGAAGGATTTGGGTGGATTTTAAGGGAATCACAAAGTATGGGCTAAGGTCAACTGAGAAGCTTTTGAAGATTTCTGTAAGAAGGGAGGAGTATGGAATTTTGAATTTGGGGATACAGGTGGATAAGTGTTTGATCATGATTGCAGGAAAGTTTATGGGAATTTTCCTTTCAAGACAATACATGAGACATGCATCAAACAGACTTGCTATGTTCCTTTTCTGAGTTCGAGGAACTACACCTCTCCACACAATATTAAACAGTAATTTTTGAAGAGGTGAAAAGCAGTTGTGTGAGGTGGAGGTGGATACTTTAGAATCTCCTCCAATGGAACCAACTATATCTTTTTCATCTACATTATCTATGGTCACTGTGATTTGACCTTTGAGCCACATATCAAAACCCCTATTGGGTGTACCAAACAGCTGTTCCAGATAAGAGGCATCAAATTCGATGCGAGTTCCATTCACTTTACTTGAACATACATTATCAACACATGCAAAGTTCTTGCAGAATTCTTTCATAGCTTCAGGAATTAAGGGGGATTTGGCATAGGTACTCAACAGACTTACCCACTTTTGTTGTTCAAGGATTTCCATCAACTCTTTAAATTTCGTGGCTTCACACCATGTTGAGTTGATTGCGAACCCCTCGACCAGATTGTTTTCCTTTGCAGTGAGTTTCTTGGACCCTTTTGCTTCCCCCTGAGTTTGAGCATTCTCCTCTGTTTCCTCGATGTTTTCACCAGAAGCTTCCACTCGTCGTTTTTTGGATTTTCTTGTGGAGGATCTAGGGTTTGAGATTGGGGATTTCATTTCGATGTCAGTGTTGGTTTGTTCCCCCTGAGTGATTGCGAGCATTGGATTGTGGGATTGAAGAGGAATTGGCGATTGAATGGGTGAGGTATCCATGGGAACAGGAGATGAAGGGTTTCTCTTTCGTTTGAGGGATGTGAGATCAGTGTTGTTGCTTGTGAGAACCATGGTTGAGGTTTTTATAGGTGGAAGGAGAGGTGATGTCAGTGGAGAAGGCGTGTGAGAGAGAGAAAAGGGGGTTGCATGGATTGATTGTGGAAAGTGAAGAGTTTCTCCTATTTATTGCCAATGGAACCGTTCCAAACATTCTTTGAATATGGGTATTCGGTTTTTAATAAAAAAATAAATAGATAAAAATAAAAGGAAAATGAAAAAAATTGTGTTTGACTTTGACTTGCTTAATTTCGTATCTCTGACTTAACTAGTTTGAAAGGAACTGCTTACCTTGCTCATTTGAAGTGTGAGTGAATTTGCCACGATGGTAAGCTTCAACTATGTTTGCACACAAGATTTTGTGTTTGTAATAGTCTATATGTACCATGATTTTTGCTTTTGCCTTAGAGGAACTCCAATTTGGCAATTACCTTAGCTTGATCATTCCGAGTTCCATTCTCATTTTCTCATGTTTCTCTCTGTTCAAAGGCTTAGTTAAAATATCAGCAATTTGGTGATCAGTTTGGCAAAAATCTAATTTGATTAAACCTTTCTCAACATTATCTTTAAGGAAATGGTGTCTGATGTGGATGTGTTTGACTCGGGAATGATGAACCGGATCTTTTGAAATACAAATAGCACTAGTGTTATCACAATAGATAGGAACACAATCATAGATAATACCAAAATCTCTTAGCTGTTGTTTTATCCATAGAATTTGTGAGCAACAAGCTGCAGCAGCTACATACTCAGCTTCAGCTGTGGATAGAGCAACAGTATTCTGTTTCTTGGAACCCCAAGAAACCATGCATGGACCTAGGAACTGTACCATACCTGATGTGCTTTTTCTATTCACTAAGTCACCTGCATAATCAGCATCTGCATATCCTCTTAGCTCGAAGGATCCACTTCTTGGATAGTAAAGGCATAGGTCATCAGTTCCTTTGAGATATCTTAGTATTCTTTTCACCGCAGTTAGATGGGACTCCTTTGGATTTGATTGAAATCTTGCACATAGTCCTACACTAAAAGAAATGTCAGGTCTACTGGCTGTTAAATATAATAGAGATCCAATCATACCTCTGTATTTTGTTTGATTCACACTTTTCCCATTTGGATCAGTGTCTAATCTGGTAGCAGTTCCCATGGGAGTGTGATTTACTTTGGCTGATTCTAGCCCATATTTCTTTAGGAGTTCCTTCACATACTTTTGTTGGTGTATCATGATTCCCTCCTCGGTTTGCTTGATTTGTAAACCAAGGAAGAAGTTGAGTTCCCCCATCATACTCATTTCAAATTCACTGCTCATCAAGCTTGCAAAATCCTTGCACAAATTTTCATTAGTTGCTCCAAATAATATATCATCAACATAAATTTGAACTACTAACAAGTCAGTTCCTCTAGATTTTAAGAATAAGGTTTTGTCTATTCTACCTCTTTTAAAATCATTTTGAAGGAGGAACTTTGATAATCTCTCGTACCAAGATCTAGGGGCTTGTTTTAGTCCATAGAGAGCCTTATCTAATTTGTAAATGTGATTTGGAAATTCGGGATTTTCAAATCCAGGGGGCTGTTCCACATAAACATCTTCCTCTAAGAAACCGTTTAAGAAAGCACATTTAACATCCATTTGATAAAGTTTAAAACCCATGAAAGCAGCAAAAGCAATTAGGATTCTAATGGCTTCTAATCTAGCAACAGGTGCAAATGTTTCTTCAAAGTCAATGCCTTCCTGTTGATTATAACCTTTGACCACTAACCTTGCTTTGTTCCTTATGATTGTTGCATGTTCATCTTTCTTGTTCCGGAACACCCATTTTAGCCCTATCACCTTCTGGTGCTTTGGTTTGGGTTCCAAGTGCCATACCTTGTTTCTTTTGAATTCATTTAATTCTTCTTGCATGGCAATGATCCAGTCAGCATCTTCCAGAGCCTCAGTGTGATTTCTTGGCTCAAATATGGAGAGGAACGCGTGGAATGCGCAAAAGTTCCTTAGTTGTGACCTTGTCTGAGTTCCTTTTCTGATGTCACTCACAATGAGTTCCATTGGATGGGACTTTAGATGCTTCCAAGGTTTAGGTTGAAATTGAGCTACTGGTGTTGTGGCATTTTCGTCAGTTCCTTCTATGACCTGAGTTCCCTGTTGGGGTTCCTCTGGTGTTGTTTCTGGATCTTCTTGGTTTTCTGCTTGTTCCTCTAGTACGGGAACTTCTTGATTTTGTTGAGCAGTTCCTCTTGCTGTGTGTTTGCTTATTTGGAACTCCTCATCATTTTCTGCAGCACGAGATAAACCAATCTCGAAAAATTCTTGTTCCTGTACTATGTCAGTTTTGTTAGATTCATCAAATATTATATGTACACTTTCCTCAACACACATAGATCTTTTGTTATAAACTCTATAAGCCTTGCTATTTAAGGCATATCCTAGGAACACTGCCTCGTCGCTTCTTTCATCAAACTTCCCCAAGTTCCTTTTTCCATTGTTGTGGACAAAACATTTGCTCCCAAAGGCTCTAAAGTAAGTGATGTTGGGTTTTATACCTTTTAGTAGCTCATAGGGGGTTTTGTTTAGGATTGCTCGAATCATAACTCTATTTATAATGTAACAAGCAGTATTGACTGCTTCAGCCCAGAAGTTCCTAGGCAAGGAACTGGCTATTAGCATGGTTCTTGCCATGTCCTCTAGGGTTCTATTTTTCCTCTCAACAACTCCATTTTGTTGTGGAGTTCTGGGAGCTGAGAAATTGTGGTCCATACCTTGTTCCTTGCAGTATTCATCGAATTTGTAGTTTTCAAATTCTGTTCCATGATCTGATCTTATATGGATCAGTTGGTGACCTGTGGTTTTCTGGATTTTCTTTGAAAATGTAACAAACTCATCCAACGTTTCATCCTTGCTTGTTAGAAATATGACCCAAGTAAAGCGAGAGTAATCATCAACAATAACTAATACATATTTTTTCCCACTTCTGCTTTGAATTCTCATTGGTCCACATAAGTCCATATGGATGAGTTCCAATGGTTTTGTGGTGTTTACCAATTTCTTAGATTTAAAGGAACTTCGGACATGCTTGCCTTTTGCACATGCATCACACACTTTATCAGTTAGGAACTTGATTGAGGGGAGTCCTCGAACCAGTTCCTTTGATCTTAGTTTGTCAAGCAGCGAGAAACTAGCATGTCCAAACCTCCTGTGCCATAGTAGGGAATTTTCTTCAAGGGCACTGAGGCAGGTTAGATTGTTCCTGGGAACTGTATTGAGATCCACAGAATATGTGTTCCCTTTACGAGTTCCTTCCAAAATAACCTTCCCAGTGTTATTGTTTATGATTTGACAGTTTTCAGAAGTAAAACTTACAGAGTTTCCTTTGTCACAGAATTGAGAGATGCTTAGTAGACTGTGCATCAAACCCTCGACTAAAAATACATTTTCAATGGCGTAGGAACTCGACCTTCCAACTTTTCCAATTCCAATAATTTCTCCTTTCATGTTGTCTCCAAAGGTCACAGTTCCTCCATTGTAGGCTTCTAGTGAGAGGAATTTAGATTTGTCTCCTGTCATGTGTTTGGAACACCCGCTGTCGAGATACCACGAGCTGTTCCCCTTCACTAGAATCTGTAAAGAGATCAAAGGTTAGTTACAGGAACTCGGGTTTCCTCGAGTTCCTTTTCAACTATAACTTCAGACTTCTTAACCCATTTTTGCTTTACATAATTTATGTTTCTTTGATCCTGTTCCTTCATCTTGGAACACTCAGTACTTATGTGACTTCCACTTCCACATGAGAAGCAGACTTTTACACTAGGAAGATCCACATACTTCTTCTTATGACTATTTTTATGGTTAAAGCCCAATCCTTCTGTTCTCTTAGATTGAGCATTCTCAATCCATTTGGGAGGAACTTTAGGTGGTTGTCTCTGTGCCCTGGCCATGGATAGTTCCCTTTCCAGTTTCTCTTTTTGTTCCTTTGTGGTGATCAGATCTTTGTTTAACTTTTCTAAGTCGATGTTAAAAATTCCCATGTTGATTTCCAAGGATTTTGTAGGATCTAAACTTAAATTAAACATCTTATATTGACTGAGTTGAACTTGTAGAAGGATGTTTTCATTTCTAATTTTTTCGAATGACTCATTAATAGAGGTATTTCTATCTAGTAATTCAAAGAACCTGCCTTGGACATCAGATCTAATATTGTTCAGATAATTTATGTGGTCTTTACTGAGTTCCAAGGCTCTATCACTTTGTGCTTTTAATATACTTAGCTTTTTGTAATCATCTAGAGTTTCTAGCAACAGTTCAATTAGTTTTGACTTTGAGAGACACTGAAGAGTGGAGGAACTTACTTCTTCTGATGGAACTTGATCAGTTCCTTTTGTTCTAGCCATAAGGCAGAGATTTGCAGTTTCTTCATTTGGTTGTTCCTCATCGTCTTCTGAGTCTGTTGCTTCGCCCCATGCAGCTATCATGGCCTTTTTGAAGTTTGGTCTGTTGAAGGTAGACTTGTTAAAGCGATCTTTGACCTGTTCCTTCCCTTTTCCTCTGGTCTTGTCGTTCTCCCACAGAGGGCATTCACGAATTTGATGATCAGTTTCTCCACATTTGAAGCAACCTTGCTCAGTTTTGGAACTAGTGATTTTCTTGGCAAAGTTCCTTCCTTTCTGGTTTCCTGGTTTGAAGTTCCTATAGAGCTTTCTCATTCTTCTGACCAGCATGGCAGCCTCTTCTTCATCTGGTTCAGATTCATCGAGTTCCTCAGCCTTTAGAGCAAGTCCTCGACTTCTTGAGCTCTCGGGAACAGCAGCTCCAAGATGCAGTTCGTGTGTCATCAAGGAACCAGCAAGTTGTTCAATGTTGAACTTGGTGAAGTCCTTGGTCTCAAACAGTGCAGTGACCTTTGTTCTCCAGCGATCATCTTGTGGCATGCTTCTTAGTATTTTTCTTACCTGTTCATCTGTGGGAATGATTCTACCAAGAGAAACTAATTCATTGGTTATGTTAGTAAATCTAGTGAACATTTCTTGAATAGTTTCTTTTGGAAGCATCTCAAATCTTTCATATTTAGACATCAAAAGGTCAATTTTGGAACGCTTAACTTCATTAGTTCCTTCGTGGGTTACTTGAAGTAGTTCCCAAATCTGTTTTGCGTTCTTGCACCCCATGACTCTGTTGTGTTCATGAGGTCCAAGCCCGCAATGCAAGATTTTGACAGCCATGGCATTCATCTCATATTTATCAAAGTCTTCTTTAGAAAATTCAGACATTGGTTTAGGAACTACCTCGTTTTCAGCATTGGTCTTTGTTACCTCGAAGTCTCCAACTTCAATTACACGCCAAACTTGGTAATTTTCAGCTTTGATGAATATCTCCATTCTATTCTTCCAGTATGAGTAGAACTTGCCATTGAACATAGGTGGCCTTTGTGTCGAGTAACCTTCTTCCAGTTTCTCTTGTGAGTTCATACTTTCAGGAACTTGACTCAAACAGGGTTTCCTGTGTGTTATGGTGAGTACTGGCTCTGATACCAACTGTTATTCCAGTAGGAACACGCACAAGAGGGGGGGGGGGGTGAATTGTAATTAGAACTTTGATAAAGTTTCTTGCGGAACTTAAGAAACAATCAAGAAACTGAGAATAGAGAAGACAATAACAACAATTGTGAAAACTTCTTGATACTAATCAAGAAGAGAATTCTTTTATTATGGTAATGCCTCGATTACAATAATCTCTCCAACACAAGTTCCTCTCAAACTCGTGTTCCTCACAGTAATCTACTTCGATTACAACTCCTTAACTTCTCTCTCTCAGACTTAAACTCTAAGTCTAAACAGGATAACTCTATCCTTACTAATACAAAATATAATTCGTGTTTGGATAACTCTAGATATTAATAATGCTTTTGTGTGGATATAAGGAACTTAGGAACTTTGAATTAACTAGGACACAAACTGTTTTAGAAAATCTTAGACAAAACGTTTTTAGGAAAGCAAGAACTCTCAGAATGTTTGTGTGCTTTAAACCAAAAACGATTTCCCTTTTATAGTGTTTATCCTTAGGGTTAGTTCCCTTCAAAACCTCAACTGCTAACTGCCAGCACTTTGGTCTCCACGTCCCTTGACTTGAGGAACAAGGGGAAGACCACTTCCCACGTTCAGCCATAAAGCAGTTAGTGATTTGACTCAATCAAACCCTAAAATATTTCTTTAAAACAGATTTTATTTATCTACAAAAACTTAGGAGAATTTTTAGGAAAATAAGTTTTGTTTAAATAAAATAAAACGTAAATCTATTTTATATTAAATATGCAAAACTTGTTTTTATTTATGAAAATGTTTTCCATAAAAATCGCTTCCAATAAAATAAATGGCCTAATTAAATCATAAGTTCCTTGAGTACTCTATATACCATTAGCATAATTAATATTTACATAAAATTCTAAGTACAGTGGACTACCTAGACTTCATGTCTTCCCTTTGTCTGGAACTTGCAACTCAGAAGCTTCAGACGTTCCAGCCAAGGAACATTGATGAGTTCCTCTCTAGCTAACACAGGAACTCTTGGCTATGAGTCTGTAATAGTTCTTGTGGATATTCGGAACTCTTGATATGTAACTGTGTTGCTCCTTTTGTGACTTCAAACTGGAACAGATACAACTTCCAGCTCTGAAACTCCATTGACTGTTCCAAGTGTACCTCAGGAACTTCACCAGTTTATTCAAGTTCCTATCCTAATAGAAACTTGGGCATATGCCTGTTCAAAGTCATTTAGCAACCACAATCAGGAAGTTTGCAATATGTGTGTGTCATCAACCAAAACTTAGGAACAACATTCTTCTTCTTCTTCTTCTTCTTCTTCTTCTTCTTCTTCTTCTTCTTCTTCTTATTATTATTATTTTTTTTTTTTTTTTTTTTTTTGTGCCATTTTGCTTAGTGTTGGCAAGGTCATGCGCCATTTTGCTTAGTGTTGGCAAGGTCATGCGCCATTTTGCTTAGTGTTGGCAAGGTAGTTAGTTGGGGAGATCGAATTTTCATTTTTGCAAGACTAGAATCATTAGTGCGGCTTCCCTCTTAGTGTGTATTGCTTTACCCCGATGGTAGCCTTATGGCATGCCGATTTGGGTATTTTCATGGTTCGTCATGTTGCATTCATGGAAAATCTTTTAGTCCGTACCTTGGAGTACTTCGAGGAGCGAGTGGCTCGAGAGGACTATGATAGTCGTGACCCAATCTGATCATAAGCCTTGAGGCCATTAATTAATTTTTTTATGCCAATGTTATTGACACCTTAGGTTCACTTTGGGGGTTGTGCGACTATGGGGGAATGATTTTCAGAATGTGACTGTTTCCATTTTGCAAATACTTGAATTACATAATATATTCTTTTTATTGGTGAGAGAGAGTGTTGAGGCCGTAGATTCTTAGCAAGGGATGACAATTACAAATGGGTGCTTATTGATTTAAATGTTAGGAAGGGAGACTCAATATGGTTTAACCTTTTAACATGCAGAACGACACCAAGCATTAGGACCGATTCTATGTATAAGACAACTAAGACTTAGGATTTAGATTGTACTTTGGCATAGCCTAATCTAGACTCGGATTTATTTATTTTTTATTCGCACATTATTTTTTCCTTGAAAACTTTATTTGAACATCATTTTTTGAATACTTTACCCATGTGACATTCAAGGTCATTTAATCAGCGTGCTCGGTTTAGTGCCGAACATAGTCGTCATAGGAGGCCTAATGACGACACAAGGAGTTGTTTATTTTATAAGTCGTTCTTAGAACCGAGTGCCTTTTTTCATACGTCCTCGTAGCGAATTAGTTACAAATTTTTTATTGCTACGTATACTTTATGCGCGGGTACCGAGGCTGCTGTGCCTGACCAAAAGGCCAGGCAGCAACTTCGGCGCCCAGGCTAGGCGTGGGAAATGATTGGCGCCCAGTCAGGGGCGCTGAAAATGCGTACCTGACTGGTACTCGTATTCTGTTCACGTATCCTTTTTTCGTATATACGACTTGATTTTGCGTGTTTGCCTAATAACGTCCTTTACGCGTTGTGCGGCGTTGTGGGATCCGTTACAGGTGTCCTGGGCGTCGCTTATTTTTGTGGCGATCGCCCGGGGCTGCGGAACACGTATTTTGGTACAACTCTTTGGCCAATTGGTGTTTATGAATGTTTGGGCAATTTTTAGGGTCATTGGTTTTCTAGTATTATTTGTCACACACAATCACATAATTCGCTACACGTAACTAACATTACAACATGAAGCAAAATAATATGTCACGTAGTTTATGATAGGCTTCTATGCGTAATATTTGCGCCGGCTTGGTACCTCTTCTATCGTCGATCCAACACATGCCCCGGTCGGGGTAGTGCATTCACGAGCGAATTTCATCCCAAGAGGCCAATCACGATGTAAACCAAGGGGGCATGCACCAATGAGAGGGACCTAGTGGGCGAGCGATTGGGTTTCGGATAGGTGTACTACTAGCGAAAGTGCCGAGTGGACAACATTCGAAGCGTATGCACCCCCCGGGTGGCGATGGGTATCCTTATTCCCAACTCCCGAGATGAAACATGCGAAGGGAGCCAAGATTCATTATGCGGTTCTGTCCGTTCACATTAATATGCTGATTTTGAGGTCGTCCCAACTTGATAGGGAAATAAACGCGGGGTAGGATCGTTTCACCCTTCGGCTATTTTGATTACCTACGAGCACGAGTATTTCATTAACGTCCCCAGCGGAGTCGCCACTGTGAGGGGGTCGAAAAAGCACGAGGCTAATGCATGACCTCGTCCCTCGTGGGCGTGACGTCGTCAGATCAAGTGTAATTGGATTTCCTGTGAGTTTACACCCAATCGACTAGTAATATAGGAGTCGCCATTCAGATTTTAACGACAATGAGAAAAACTGACAAAACCCGGTTATGGTGACATAAAGGGAATGCAATTATGTTCGACCACGACGGCCATAGGTTCCCTTGTGATCCCTGGTGTGGGGATCGCTCAACGTACACCCGCAGGGCAGAGATTGAGAGTTCGGGGGACTGTAGCTATCGAGAGGAGTGCTCATCGATAATACTCCAGAGGCAGGTTATCCTTACTAGCTCAGCATAAATAATTGAAGGGACATGCGTTAAACTATTAACTATTCTGAATTGATTTTAGCAATATGCAACACATAATACTAAATCGATCGTGATTTTCTTATTTAGATTGATTTAAGGTACCTAGCATGATAATTCAATTGTCCAAGGTATTATCTTATTAGGCGTGATAGATCAATCAAATTAATAGTTTGACAATTTTATAAAAGGGTGATAAAAGCGATTAAATCATATGAGGGACACATTACAACGCACCCTTGAGAGGTGCGTTGTGGTTCTAAGAAAACTAACCACTTGGCTTTGCTATTTCTCCTTTTATTTAACGAATCTCGGGTTTCTAAGCAATGTTCCAGTATTTAGGCTTAATTCATCAAGCTACAAGGGGCATGTTGCGTTCTGTTCGACTTTTGGGTCGATTGCGACAGAACGACGGATCAATTTCGCAGCGTGAGGCTTAGGCTTAAGGCTAGAGTCAATACCCAGGTTATAGAATTGTGTGTCCCCTTTTCATGTCGGTTTTAGGAGGTATTTATAGGAAAAGGGTGTGTGGAAAGATAGATTTTAAGATACGAATCCAAAAAGAATCCGGAGATAAAACGGCCCCAGGCATTTTCAGCGCCCAGGGCTGGGCGCCGAAGATTTCGGCGCCCAGATCCAGGCGTTGAAAATGGGATCTGGGCCGAGTTCTTTGTCAGATTTGGACTCTTAGAACACGGAGCTTTTGAGATTTATCCGAGTCTTTTAGTGCGTATTAACTTTATGACGGGATGCGTCTGGGCCCGTTACGAACTCTAGGTTCGTTAGGAATTTAATTAATACGTAACTCTTATTTTCGAATTATACCAGGAATGCAAATTCTATCTCTTTTAGGATTTATGTTGGAGTGCAACACCTAATTCTGACAGGTTTCTATCTTTTATGACTTTGCCACTTTTAACAACTACCTTTTACGGCAGTTACTATTCTTAGTAGGTTTCTATAAATAGTAGCTTTGGCTGAAATGAAAGGGTGATTGAGATTCGTTATTTTATAGGAGATGCGTTGCCAAGTGGAGATTTATGTTATCATCATCGAACCTTCCCTTTCGGGAATGGGGACAAAAGTAGGTGTCTACAGTCCCCAATTGATAGAGGACACTATGAATCAGGTTAGAACTATTCAATCCAAAATCCAAGCTGCGCAAGATTGCCAAAAGAGCTACGCAGATTTAAAGCATAGGGATGAAGAGTTCCAAGTAGGTGACAAAGTGTTGTTAAAGGTTTCACCAATGAAAGGAGTGATGAGATTTCGGGAGAAGGGAAAGCTTAGCCCAAAATATATAGGCCCATATGAAATCTTAGAACGGATATGGAAGGTAGCATAGAGACTAGCCTTGCCCATGAATTTGCATAGAGTGCATAATGTGTTTCATGTGTCCCAATTGAGGAAGTATGTCCCGGATAAGTCTCATGTACAGCAACCGGAGACCATAGAGTTAGACCAAAGTTTGACCTTTGAGGAAAGACCTGTCAAGATACTTGATAGTAAGGTGCGTAGCACTCGAACTAAGGATGTTAAGATCGTAAAAGTGTTGTGGTCTAACCAAGAGTCTGAGGAAGCTACCTGGGAAGCGGAGGAGGAAATGAGAAAGAAATATCCCGAGCTTTTTCCCGAGGTTAGTTGAGTTACGGGGCCGTAACTCGTTTTCTTTAAGGGGGGTAGAGTGCGGTAGAATTTCGCGCTTTTTCTCTCCTCCCTCTCTCTTGTTCGTCCGCCCTTGCTTCAACCCCAAGGCACGAGTGCCTTGCTCGTGTCCTTGCGCTCGTGTACCCAGCCGCGCCTCACGCGCACCGCACACCCCTTTCTCTCTCGCTCGCCTCACCTGCTCGCCCTCGTCGCAGCCAGCAGCCTGTAGCACTCGTTGCTGCTGCTGCTATGCGCGCACCTCGCGTGCTCTCTCTCTCTTGCCCAGCGCACCTCGCGTTCCCTCGCCCTCGCCCAGGCCTTGTCGCTGCCCTCGCGCGCGCTGTTGTGGCGTGCGCTGCTGTGTCGTGTGTGTTGTTGCTCGACGCCCCACACACACAACACATCAATTGTTGTGTGTGTGTGTGTTGTTGATTGGTGATAATCAATTATATACTTTTTATGTTTAAACTTTGATTTCAGTTTTTAAATTGTTTTAATTATTGTGATTAAATTTAATTATTGGATTGTTTATATTAATTAAAACGGTTATGAACACCGTATTGGGTTAGTATTGTGTTTTAATTAAAGAGATTGTTTTTGATGATTTAAATTATGATTTTAAGATTTAATATGTTTATAAAGTGTGGATTTTTGAAGTCAAAACATGTTTTCGGATTAAACAATTGCTAGGGTTTAGGTTTCAAATTGATTAAGCAATTGATTTACATAATTTAATGAAAATTTAAATTATGGGAATCAATCAAAATTTTCAGAATGTTTATTAGCTTTAAAAGGATGGTTTTTAAGGGTTTTAAAGCTAAAAAGTCAATGTTTTTATGCTAGGACCTGAGTTGACTATTTGAGACTATTAAATTACCAATTAATGAATGAATTTTAATCAAACTAAGGGTTTTAGTTTCTTAAATAGTTGCTGGAAATTTAGTAAACATGGATAATAATTTAGTTCTCTTATTTTTTTTTTATAGGAATTGATTTCTAGTGAGTCGTGATTTGCACAGTGGCCCCCGTACTTAGGTATTCCAGGCACGTACACGACTAGGGTGACCACCCATCCCTTGAGGACTTTGTGAAGTGTATTGAATGCGAATCATGTGAACTTATATGATGTTATGAATTCATGTTTGATGATTGGGAATGAATATGTTATTATGAATTCATGTTTATTGTTGAGAACAAGCATGTTATTATTATTGTTGAATCTATGTGAACGAGCATGTTATAAATTGAATTATGCTTTATAGATTCTATTGAACTATCATGTTATGGACTTTTATAATCGTTGAATTATGTCAAGCATGTTGTTGAAGTTGGTTTGCATGTATGAGTAGTGCGCATGCAAGTTGTTATTATTATTATGCTATAGTACAGGATGTCTAGCATAATCATTGAGCCAGTCGAATATTGCCAGTGAGCAATATATATTCTACCAAGGGGTAGAATATGTTAGAGAGTCTTTGTGAATTGAATTTAGGACAATTCGTGCTAAGGGCACACCCCGCTTGTTAATAGGCAACGTCGGGTTATCTCAAACAGTGTTTTTGAGAAGGAACAATGGGAGTAATCACTAGAGGAAAAATCATCATGTGCTTCTCTTCAAGTGCGGGCCATTTAATAAATTGGCAGCACTTGAGAGCAAAAAAAAAAAAAAAAAATTCACAAGTGCGGGCACATTTTAGAAAATTGGCAGCACTTGAGTTCAAGTGCGGGCTCATTTATAAAAAAAACCCGCACAAAATATTTCCTAATTTTTTTCAGTTTCCCGCTTCTCTTCCCTTAGGCTCTCTGCTTCACCAATTTTCTGCAATTCATTGTCCTGCTTCTCTCTCTTCCCCTCTCTGGTTCTTCTCTCTGGGCAAGACTGAAACCACACACCTCACCGCACACACCTCACTGCTGCCCCCTGTGAGGGGGTCGAAAAAGCGCGAGGTTAATGTGTGACCTTGTCCCTCGTGGGTGTGACGATTCTTTTTATTCAATCAAGTGTAATTGGATTTCCTGTGACTATACACCAAATTGACTAGTAATATAGGAGTCGCCATTCAGTTTTTAACGTTAATGAGAAAAACTGACAAAACCCAGTTATCGTGACATAAAGGGAGTGCAATTATGTTTGACCACGACGGCCGTAGGTTCCCTTGTGATCCCTGGTGTGGGGATCTCTCAATATACACCCGCAAGGTAGAGATTGAGGGTTCGGGGGACTGTAACTACCGAGAGGAGTAATTCGCTCGTCGATAACTCCAGAGGAAGGATATCCTTACTAGCTCAGCATAAATAATTGAAGGGACATGCGTTAACTATTAAACTAATCTGAATTGATTTTAGCAATAAGCAACATATAATACTAATTCGATCATGATTATCTGATTTAAATAGCATTAAGGGACCTAGCATGATAATCCGATTTCCCAAAATATTATATTTGTTAGGCGTGATAGAACAATCATATTAGGTTAGTTTAACAGTTCATAAAAAGGGCGAGGAAAGCAGTTAAATCATCGAAAAGGGACACATTACGACGCACCATTGAGAGGTGCGTCACGGTTCTCAGAAAACTAACCACTTTGACTTTGCTATTTCTCCTTTTTATTTAACGAATCTCAATTATGGGACAGGATACGTTCTGTTCGATTTATGGATCGATTGCGACAGAACGCGTGAACAGTTTCGCAGCGAGAGGCTTAGGCTAAGGGTTGGAGTCAATACTCAGAATATCATTGTGTGTTGTTGTGTGTTGTTTCACGTCGAAACTAGGGGCCTATTTATGGGGAAGAGTTCGTGAAAAGATAGAATTGCAGAGTTCTAATCCGCAAAGAATTAGGAAAAGAGACGTACCCAGGTACTTTCAGCGCCCAGGCCTGGGCGCCGAAGATTTCGGCGCCCAGAGCCAGGCGTTGAAAATAGGATCTGGGCAGTTTTGTTTCGTCAGATTCGGATTCCTAAAATCCGTAGAGTTTGAGATTAATTCGAGTCTTTTAGCGCGTATCAATTTCATGACAGAATGCGTCTGGGCCCGTTACGAACTCTAGGCTCGTTAGGATTTTAATTAATACGTAACTCTTATTTCCGAATCCTATTAGGAATAGGATTCTCGCGGTTTTCTATCTCATTTAGGATTTATGTTGGAATGCAACCCCTAATTCTGAAAGGTTTCTATCTTTTATGATTTGCCACTTTTAGAAGCTACCTTTTACGGCAGTTACTATTTTTAGCGGGTTTCCATAAATAGTAGGTTTCGGGTGAAATGGGGAATCGAGATTTGTTTATTTTATAGGAGATGCGTTGTCAAGTGGAGTTTTTATGCTTTCATCATCGAACCTTTCCCTTGCGGGAACGGGGACAAAAGTAGGTGTCTACAGTTAGCCCCCACTTTGACTGAGTCTTGGAGTAAGACGATGGTCAAAGTATTAGACGAAGTGCGTCACACAAGCCATGGTGTATGTGACCTGTTTTGCGAGGGTCTCACGAGCCCCCGAATGATAACATTTGACTTAAGGGTCATCACTTGAAGTGTCGACATATCCCTCACGTGTCATTGGGATTTGTCAACTGATAGTATAGAAACTTCCTCACTTTATCATTGGAAGAATCTAAGGGTGCGTAGAAACTCCCTCACTTTGTCATTGGGAGTAACTACAGATGTGTTCGAAATTAAAGCTGTAAAGTGTAATTGGGCCTGGCCAAGCCCAATCACGAAGTAAAACGTTTTTAAAGATTCTCATTTTCAGGGCTAGCTAAACGAGAAAACCCCCTTGTTTTTATAGGACGTAAAACGAAGGAAAATCCAACACATCGCTCTTTTTTGGAAAAACGAAAAACCAATCCTTTAATTTTTGGAAAAAGGGAAAACCAATCCTTTAATTTTCTGAAAAAAGGGAAAACCGATCCTTTAATTTTCGGAAAAAGGGAAAACCGATCCTTTAATTTTCGGAAAAAGGGAAAACCGATCCTTTAATTTTCGTAAAAAGGGGCTGATAAAAGTTATCGCTGCAGCCACTAAGGACCTGCGCTGTTAGTGACGCAGACCCCGCCCGCTGAAGGTGGGCGAGCCTGTCCGCTAAGGGTGGACCCCCTGTCCGATAGAAGTGGACGAATCTGTTTTGATGTTTTTGAAAATAAGGACCTACGCGGTTTGTGACGTAGACCCCGCCGGCTGAAGATGGCGAGCCTGTCCGCTGAGGGTGGACCCCCCGTCCGATAGAAGTGGACGAATCTGTTTTGAAATTTTATTTTGTATTTTTATTGAAAATAAGGACCTACGTGGTTTGCGCCGTAGACCCCGCCGGCTGAAGATGGCGAGCCTATTTTAAATTTGAAGACTTTATTTTTCGAAACTGAGGACCTGCGCGGCTAGTGACGCAGACCCCGCCCGCTGAGGGTGGGCGAGCCCATTTGGAATTTCTTATTTTGCCTATGTAGAAGAGGTTTTGGTGATTACAACCTGTTGGTGGGTCGTAATATTTCCTGATTAGATGTGTCCTATAAGTGGGTCCACACTGTGTATATTTTTGTTTAACAATATATTTTTTGAGATATCCAAACATGATATGGTGCGTGGCGCAGTCTGGGAATGTGATTTTGATTGCGCGCTCCTTGTTGGAGTCCACTTTTTGCGAGCCCCCAAGCGTTGGGGCTCGTCGGTTGTTTTTCGCGTCTTGCAATCATGTTTGGGGTCACGCTCTTTATGTGCGAGTGATCTTTGTAGTGGTGTGCTACTTTGACAAAGTCGTGAGGTGCGACTTTCGGCAATTTTCAAGTTGAATGAGTATGGCAGGGCCCAATAGAAGTTAGGGCCTTTTGAGCCTGAGTTCATTTTCGGCGCCCAAGCCTGGGCGTTGAAATAATTCACGCCCAGGTGGGGCGTTGAAAGTGTTGTTTGGGCTGGTCTTTTGATGACACAGTTGGCCTCTTGTTTATTCGTTTATTTCACTTGGAAGTTCTATGTATTTTCTTTTCTTTTGTTTTTTCTTTGTTTTTAGAACGTGATGATTTTCTTGAGAAGCCGTAGCCGATTGGTGGACTACGGTGCTTGTCGCTTTGGGGCGATTATTTTAAGGAACTGTTGCTCTTAAGGTGTTCAGTTATTGCGATAGTCGGGCGAGTCTATATGGCCCGAGGAACATACCTTGAGGTGTAAGACTTTGATCGCTCTTATATTTTTTTGAACGTGTTCGTGAATGATGATATGTATGTGCGAACGAGCGTTCATAGAATGGCCGTTGTGTGCGGTCCATTAATCAGTTTGCTTGAATCATTTTTTTTTGAGCAATGACTGATTTTGAATAGTTTGCTTAGAAGCTTGATAGGGGTCAGGTCCATTCATGAAGTGGGCTCAAACATCGTGCCCTTTCGATTGTTCAAACATTTGCTTCGAGATTTTTTTATTTTGTTATGGTTGTTTCGTAGCTTGGAGCCCCCAAGTATGCACATTGGGATGCTTCCTTTTGGCGTACGATTTTTGTAGGTTCTTTTGGGAAAGATGCCTTGGGGTTCCACTCGTGTAGGTGCGAGCTATCCCTTCCGTGGTAGGTAATGTTTTGCTACCTTCAATCCTTAATGTAGAAGTCGTGTGGCTTGCATTTGGGCGATAAGTAGTCTTTGCCTCTTACTCTTGGTCGTGCTTGCATTAGTGCAATGTGCCTTACCCTTTTTTAGACTTGTACTGTGGGATTATGGTGCAACGCAGGCTTGTGTGGCCTAACGGCGTGTCTTAGAACATTCCTCCAAGTGTTGGGATATCATTATTTGGAGTACTTCATCGTGCTGAATTGTTCAGGTGCTCGAACAAGTGTAGCACCTTCTGCGTGGGTTTGCACGGCTTATTACTTCGTTCGATGCGATAATTCATAGGTGTTTCTTTCTTATTTTTGTATCTGGGCAAAACTTGGCTAGCAGAAAGATTCAGCGCCCAGGCTGGGGCATTAAAGATATCGGCGCCCAGCTCTGGGCGTTGAAATTGATTTCTGAGCAGAATTTTGACAGTTTTTCCTTTCTTGATTTTTTTTCATTCTCTTTTGCTTTGAAACGAGGTAGACTGTGTAACGGGCGCTTGTAGGGCGAGCGTTATGTGCAGTGGTTTGATCGGAGTTTTGCTGACTCGCGATTTTCAGTTACCCTTGTTAGTGGGGTGACTTTATATATTCTAAGTAGTGCTTTAGAATTTGGGAGGGGTTGTAGCCATTCTAAGGTTCGTTTTGCACGATTAAAGCTTAGGATTGAGCCCCTATGACATATGTATAGCATTAGCGTCTAGAATTTGCGATAAAATCGTCATTTCGAGCATTTTTAGAGTGTTTTTCTCAAGCCCCCAATTGTAGTTACGGGATTGGCTTGGTGCTATAATGCTTTGCATACGTTTTTATGCATTCATGGTGACATGGATCATGAATAGTTTGAACCAGGCTCGTTTAGTGCGAGGTACGTTCGAGTAGTGACTTGCTACTTCTCTTGTAAATGTCGTATTATGCGACATCGCCATGGTCAAGGTAGTAACATGTGGAAGTGTGCCTTGACTAAAAGTTAGGTGCCTTTCTTTACCCATAATCATATTTAGAAATCTTTTTGACTCACTTTGTAACATTGAGATAAACACATACTTAGCTTAGACCAACGACACTTTATTATGTTCGAAGAGGTCTTTAAAAATCATTTGAAAATTTATTTAAAATCCGAGTCCTACTGTGTACAGTCTGAGGTGTCCTAAGTAAGTTGACTCATAGAAGGGTTCGTACAGGATTACATGAGTGAATCAAAATACTGTTACGATTTTTGGAATGCTGTCTAAGGATTTGCTGGAAGCCAGGGTGCAGGCGTCAAGACATACTTGTGCCCGTTTGGCATATGCTTTAGGCTCTTAGGGCCATCTTTTCCAAAATTGCGGGAATATAAATCGTTTTCAAATTGACTTAGATTTACTTGGTGTATGTCTTGTATAAAAGGTCGAGGTATACTTAGTTCCTTCCCTATCTCTTTCATTTCAATTTTTAGCCCCCAGTTACTGTTATGTCTTCCCATGAATAATGTTTTCAGATTTCGATTTAAGATGCCCGTGTCATATGTCTGAGTAGGGTGAGCCTTGGTTAAGTGCCAAGTCCTATTGACAATGTCTGTTTTGTTTTCAAAGGGGATTCGCAAGCATTTGAATTACCATGAACGGGTGCCCTGAGTTCGAAGGAACGATGGGGTGATGCCGTAGAACAATCCTCTTTATTGCAAGCTTACTGCCCTTACTACTTGTTGGCGATCATGACTGTGTCTAGTGGTGAAAGAAGGTCTTTAAGCGAACGACTATGTCTAGTGGTGAAAGAAAGTCTTTAAGTGAGTTAGTTCGCTTCAGGGAGGGTCAAGTCGAATACTTTAGAGGTCATGGACGCTTGCGCTAGCCCCCATTCAATTGAGGCAAAGCGATCTTTTTGAGTCTTGGCTAAGTGCCTAGGAGTGTGAGTGCTCCTTCTGGCAAGGGTACGTGCCCTTATTATTTTTCGATGTATGCTCGTTAATTTTGGCATTTTGATGACTTGGATTCTTCCTTTGATTTAAATTTTTCTTTCGACTTGGATTGCAAGTAATTAAATTTCAATAAGGGACTCTATTTCTTATTCTTGTTATTCTATAGGTTTTAATATTTTTGCAAATTGGTTGGACCGAATCATGGATTGCCTACGTATCCGCCTTAAATAGATTTAATTTGGAATCAGGTCTTGCGTAGTTCTTAGCCTAGAAAATGGTTTCTTAGAATGCCGAATTCGATAAGTATGTTCTGGGATGGAAACATTATTTTTTTTTGAAACGGTAGAATAAGTGAAGTCTATTTTAATCTGCTGCCTTGCCGTAAGCCAAAAATTTGTTTTATATATTTTTTGAGTACATGTATTTTTTGGTGGTACGTATATCTGAATACGTGTTGTACCCCTCCAAGTGTTCGTTATTTTTCCGTGCATGTGCGGATAAAATGACGAGCACTTCTGGACAAAATTTGGCGAGCAGAGAGATTCAGCGCCCAGGCTGGGGCGCTAAAGATTTCGGCGCCCAACTATGGGCGCTGAAAATGACTTATGGGAGGATCTTTTTTGGTGCGCTAAATGCTCCTTTTTCTTTTAGACTAACTCTAGAGGCGCTTTGCAAAGTTCCTTCTTTATTATTTATTACTTTTTTGTACTTTTCATTTGTCTTCTTTTTTTATTCGTGACTCAAGAAGGTTTGAAAGTCGGGTTGAATGATATAGGATAAGTTGTATAGGTATTAGTCGAGCATGAGGATTACGTTAACCAAGGCCAATGAATATCATGGGGACAGCTCAAGGATATAGGATGTATCCACACAAGTTATATGGTCATTATGCTAATGGTGGCGTAAGAACAGGTTTGGGCTTTGGAAATAATGGGCATGACGCATGTGTCAATGGCCGTGCGTGGTTTGCGGTTGATAACAAGTTCAAAAAACAAGATTTGAGGTAATGGTTTCTTGGGTTATGGCAATGAGAACATGGATGGGTTAAATGAGCTGCACAGGGACCTCAGAGCGAAGGCGTCTAAGAGCATAAGGATTGGAAAGGGCAGACATCGTAGAATTTTATGATTTGGATCGGTTGACTCAATTCTTTTCCTTCGTTTACTTGGGTAGATTTCGCACTTTGGGAGGTACGGGCTAAGTATTTCATGGCTCGCTCTTTTCGCTCTCCCTTTTCTCTTTTTTTTCTTTTTGCTTGGGATTTCTCCTCAACATAAATTCTTCAATTTTTAATTTGGGCTAAAAGGTAGATGGTTGTGGTCTTTGAGTCACGAGGCGAGACTGAGTGAGCCTCGTTTGGTAGGCCTATAGTGGACCTTTAATTTTAGTAGGCCTAGGGCGGACCTTTAATTTTAGCAGTCCTATGGTGGACCTTTAAATTGCCTTACTTTGCAAGCGTATTTAGTCGTTTCTTAAAATGTGCAAATAGCGTAGATTCAAAATGTTGTTTTTACCTTATTGAAATTTAACGAAAGAATTACATCGAAAATAATTTTTTGTTTCTTTTCAGATTCCAGTTTCTGGGATTTAATTGGAAGTTGTGATTTAGACTCAAACTTTCATTAATCTTTCTGATTATAACCCGTGTATGAATACAAGGAGGTGGCCTAGACTCAAAATGATGACGTGGCGTGAGCCTATAATACTTGACCAAGCAACTCTCAGACTTGGACCATAACTTTCGTTGGTTGACACTTTAGATTTTAACCCTTGGGTGTTCATTTGTCATGCGCCATTTTGTTTAATGTTGGCAAGGTAGTTAATTGGGGAGATCGATTTTTTATTTTTGCAAGACTAGAATTATTAGTGCGGCTTCTCTCTTAGTGTGTATTGCTTTACCCCAATGGTAGCCTTATGGTATGCCGATTTGGGTATTTTCATGGTTGGTCATGTTACATTCATGGAAAATCTTTTAGTCCGTACTTAATAGTATTTCAAGGAGTGAGTGACTCGAGAGGACTATGATAGTCGTGACCCAATGTGATCATAAGCCTTGAGGCCATTAATTTTGCCAATGGTATTGATACCTTAGGTTCACTTTGGGGGTTGTACGACTATGGGGGAATGATTTTCAGAATGTGACCGTTTCCATTTTGCAAATACTATAATATATTCTTTTTATTGGTGAGAGAGTATTGAGGCCGTGGATTCTTAGCAAGGGATGACAATTACATATGGGTGCTCATTGATTTAAATGTTAGGAAGGGAGACTCAATATGGTTTAACCTTTTAACATGCAGGACGACACCAAGCATTAGGACCGATTCTATGGATAAGACAACTAAGACTTAGGATTTGGATTGTACTTTGGCATAGCCTAGTTTAGACTCGGATTTATTTTTTTATTCGAACATTATTTTTCTTTGAAAACTTCACTTGAACATTATTTTTTGAATACTTTGCCCATGTGACATTCAAGGTTTAATTAGCATGCTCGGTTTTGGTGCCGAACATCGTCGTCGTAGGAGGCCTAACAACGACACAAAGAGTTATTTATTTTTTACAAGTCGCTTTTAGAATCGAGTGCTTTTTCATACGCCCTCGTAGCAATTGTTTTTACGAAAAGTTGTTTTTTTTGCTACGTATTTTCTTCATGCGTGGGCACCGAGGCTGCTGTGCCTGACCAAAAGGCCAGGCAGCAACTTCAGCGCCCAGCAGTGGGCGTGAGAAATATTGGCGCCCAGCCAGGGGCGCTGAAAATGCGTCCTTGACTGGTACTCGTTTTCTGTTCGCGTATATTCTTTTTTTTTATGCGACTTAATTTTGCGTGCTTGCCTAATAACGTCCTTTACGGGTTGTGCAGCGTTTGTGGGATTCGTTACAGGCCATCCCGAGCGTAGCTTGTTTTTGTGGCGATCGTTCGGGCTTGCGGAACACGTATTTTGGTATAACTCTTTGGCAAATTAGTCTATGAATGTTTGGGCAATTTTTAAGGTCGTTGGTTTTCTAGCATTATTTGTCTAGCATTATTCGTACACACTATCATGACATAGTCACATAGTTCGCTACACATAACTACATTACAAACATGGATTTGAAAATTAAATATGTCACGTAGTTTATGATAGGCTTCTATGGGTAGTTTATTTGCGCCTGGCTTGGTACCGCTTCTATCGTAGATCCAACACATGCCCCGGTCGAGGTAGTGTCTTCAACAGACGAATTTCGCTCAAGAGGCCAACCCGCAAGTGCAAGCCAAGGGGGCATGCAGGCGAGAGGGACCTAATGAGCGAGCGATTGGGTTCGGGATAGGTGTACTACCTGCACAAGTACCGAGTGGGAAACATGCGCGGCGTATGCACCCCCCTATTGGCGAAAAAAGGTATCCTTAGTCCCAACTCCCGAGGGAGCCGAGATTCGTTATGATGTTCTGCCCGTTCACATTAATATGCTGATTTTCAGGTCGTCCCAACTTGATGGGGAAATAAACGCGGGGTAGGATCCTTTCACCCTTCGGCTATTTTGAATACCTACAAGCACGAGTATTTCCTTCACTATCCCCAGTGGAGTCGCCACTGTGAGGGGGTCGAAAAAGCGCGAGGCTAATGCGTGACCTTGTCCCTCGTGGGTGTGACGATTCTTTTTATTCAATCAAGTGTAATTGGATTTCCTGTGAGTATACACCCAATTGACTAGTAATATAGGAGTCGCCATTCAGTTTTTAACGACAATGAGAAAAACTGACAAAACCCAGTTATCGTGACATAAAGGGAGTGCAATTATGTTTGACCACGACGGCCGTAGGTTCCCTTGTGATCCCTGGTGTGGGGATCTCTCAATATACACCCGCAAGGTAGAGATTGAGGGTTCGGGGGACTGTAACTACCGAGAGGAGTAATTCGCTCGTCGATAACTCCAGAGGCAGGATATCCTTACTAGCTCAACATAAATAATTGAAGGGACATGCGTTAACTATTAAACTAATCTGAATTGATTTTAGCAATAAGCAACATATAATACTAATTCGATCGTGATTATCTGATTTAAATAGCATTAAGGGACCTAGCATGATAATCCGATTTCCCAAAATATTATATTTGTTAGGCGTGGTAGAACAATCATATTAGGTTAGTTTAACAGTTCATAAAAAGGGCGAGGAAAGCAGCTAAATCATCGAAAAGGGACACATTACGACGCACCCTTGAGAGGTGCGTCACGGTTCTCAGAAAACTAACCACTTTGACTTTGCTATTTCTCCTTTTTATTTAACGAACCTCAATTATGGGACAGAATACGTTCTGTTCGATTTATGGATTGATTGCGACAGAACGCGTGAACAGTTTCGCAGCGAGAGGCTTAGGCTAAGGGTTGGAGTCAATACTCAGAATATCATTGTGTGTTGTTGTGTGTTGTTTCACGTCGAAACTAGGGGCCTATTTATAGGGAAGAGTTCGTGAAAAGATAGAATTGCAGAGTTCTAATCCGCAAAGAATTAGGAAAAGAGACGTACCCAGGTACTTTCAGCGCCCAGAGCCAGGCGTTGAAAATAGGATCTGGGCAGTTTTGTTTAGTCAGATTCGGATTCCTAAAATCCGTAGAGTTTGAGATTAATTCGAGTCTTTTAGCGCGTATCAATTTCATGACGGAATGCGTCTGGGCCCGTTACGAACTCTAGGCTCGTTAGGATTTTAACTAATACGTAACTCTTATTTCCGAATCCTATTAGGAATAGGATTCTCGCGGTTTTCTATCTCATTTAGGATTTATGTTGGAATGCAACACCTAATTCTGACAGGTTTCTATCTTTTATGATTTGCCACTTTTAGAAGCTACCTTTTACGGCAGTTACTATTTTTAGCGGGTTTCAATAAATAGCAGGTTTCGGGTGAAATGGGGAATCCAGATTCGTTTATTTTATAGGAGATGCGTTGTCAAGTGGATTTTTTATGATTTCATCGTCGAACCTTTCCCTTGCGGGAACGGGGACAAAAGTTGGTGTCTACACCCCGCGCGTCGCCCGTGCTGTTACCTCACCCATCGCCGGCGCTGTTCCCCTTCTCCACCGCGTCGCAGCTTCTCCTCCACGGCGTCGCAGCTTCTCCTCCACGGTGTCGCAGCTCCTCCTCCACGGCGTTGCAGCTCCTCCTCCACGGCGTCGCAGCTGCTCCTCCACCATCTCCACCTTGTATTCTTCTTAATACCCTTCTTAATCAATTATAACCTAAGTACTTAATTAATTTCGTTTATTTATTAGTCTTGTTCAATTTCTGAAAGTGAGTGAGAATTAGTAAAGAAAGAAGTGCTGAAATCAAAAAACTAATTGTTAGCAGTTGTTAGAATTAGTGAGTGAGAATTAGCGAGTTAGTATTGTTTAATTGAGTGAGAATTAGTGAGTGATAATTCGTGAGAGTTAGTATTGTTTAATTGAGTGAGAATTAGTTAGTATTGTTTTATTGAGTGAGAATTAGTGAGAATTAGTTAGTCTTGTTTAATTGTTAGTAGTTGTTTTGTTAGATACCTCAAAAAACTAATTAATTAATTAGCAAACAAAATCTAAGTACGGAGTTCCATTAGTTATACACACCGCACGATTTATTCTCAGTATTGTTTTGTACTTTCGGACTTGATTTGTCGAATATGGTTGTACTTTCAGACTTCATACTTGTCATGTGTGAAATGCAAAAAGTACCTGATCTATATTCGGTGTAAGATGAGAGTACTGAATTTGTGTATATTGTTAATTGTAGAAGTATGATCTTTGAAAGAGAGTCTAGGAAATAATCAGTATTACAAGTATTAGGCACGCTATGAAGTTGAACATCGACTTGTCATTTTATGTAATGTCATGGTCATCAAGTTCTGATATGAAATATAAACATGATGCAAAAGGCCAAAAGCCATTGGCAACATCCTGCACTACTTGAAGAAAACTTTAGAAATGATTCTACTTTTGTGTTCACAGTATATCGGAAAAGGAGGCTTGTGATTTAAGGAATACTTGGCCCCTGTTTAGTTGCACTTTAACCTACTTTTGTTGCTGATTGTACCTAATCTGTTAATTGATGATGTTGCTTTCTTCAGATTGAATATTTCATATGAAAGAAAATATTTGCTAACTTCACTAGGTAGAAAAATATGTTCCGTTCATTGAGTAACCTCAAATACTAACTTCTATATTATTTCCTGAGCATTATAGGTCTGTCATTGAAGTTCGTAATGGTCTGACCTTTCTGGACCTTATAGTCATGCAAATTGAGGTCGTGCATTCTCATTTCTTTGAGATTTATGTATGTATTGTTTCTACATGACCCTTATGTTTTATGGACGATATGCAGAACCTTAACATCGTATGGATCCAAAGCGCCTCTAGTTCTGACGAACACATTCAACACGCATGATGATACTCTTAAGGTGAAGTACCCTTTTAAATATTTTATACTATTAGTATTTTGGATTGTGGAGTATCTTTTGATTTTAATCTTACTGCATGCAGATTGTTGAGAAATACACCAATTTAAATGTCAAGATTCACACATTTAATCAGGTTGTAGTTTAGTTGAGTTCACGCCTCTTGCTTTAGGTACTGCAATGTGATTATTTGGCTTTGTCGATTTCACATCTGTTTATTCTACCTATCATTATTTCTTTTCGCACTGGCTTTTGCTTGCAACTAAGAGCCAATACCCTCGTCTAGTTGCTGAAGATTTCTTCCCATTGCCCTCCAAAGGTCAAAGTGGCAAAGATGGATGGTATGCATCCTCACTGTTGTCTAGTGTTTTTGCTATGCAGGAAAAAAATATGGTTTTATGGCAATATTTGATTCATTTATCTGCTTTTTTCTATCTCATCTCGTATATGTTCCTTTATTGTATATGTTCCGTAATTAGTATACCTTGCCACCATACCTTGCCACCATTACTTATGATTATTGTACTTCTGTTGGTATGTTGGCAGAACATCTTTTTCTAGAGAAGTATCACTAGTAGAAAAATCGACATGTGCTTGTTGAATTGGTTCATTCTTAGGAAGCAAAAAGTTCATTTGTTAAGGACAACAACTTAATTGTGATTGTTAAGGGACACGAATCAAAATCAGTTTGGAATTTCATCTTGCCAGCTGAACTTGTCCATTTTTTCTGGTGTCATATTATGCTTTTCAATTGTCATGATTTGATACTTAAGAGGAATATTTCAATTCAAAACCCATATGCGTCTTCAAATTGTATTTTTGGGACGCTTCTGAGTGTTTTACGCTAGTTTATGTCCAGACTGCTGCTATTGTTTACTGCTCTGGTTACTGATGTTGTTTTTTACTGCAGCTGCATACTGTCTGAATCTATTCTGAACAGCTGCTGCTGCTCTTGTGCATCATTTTATGCGTTACTAATATTGGTGCTTCTTTCTTTAATGATGCACGTCTCATATCAGCAGGTTCTGTTTAGGTCAACTAGTTCCATGGTACTTGTCTCGTGGTAGTCTACAGAGCCATGCAGTGTTGCAGCAGTTGATGTGGGTGTTTAGGGCCGAAGTGTGCTTTGTTCTGGTCAGCAGTAGAAGGATGTTGGGTGCTGGTTATAGTTGGTTGCTTAAACTCAATTGCAAGTTTGCATTGCTACCAGAAAAAGGGTCTTTAAAGTTAGATGTCGCAAACGCATAGCTGCTGATTGTTGAGGTTTGGTAAGAATTGACCTTAGTTGACTTTTTCTAATATGTTGTTTGGTCTATTGTGTCTGATCTGCACTGTTTTGTTATACATATCTGCTTTTCTACTGCGTGCATCTAGTCAATTTATTGTTCTACTTCTAGGGTTTCTGCTTCTACCCTTTACAATCCTTGCAATCTTATATGTTGTAGTGCCGATTCAGAAGCAGATTGTTGCAAACTCTGCTGTCCAAATGATTATTGCGCTGACATTCATAAAGATCAGCTTGCTTTACGTGGAGCTTAAGAAGATTCACGAGGTTAGTTATTTGTGCATTTGTTTCTTGTCATTTTTTATCCATGATTTCAGTCACTTGTTCTCTTTCTTATAGTTTAAGATTGTTCCATAAGTTGACATTTACTTTTAAAAACCCATGCTGGGAAAACTTTGAGCTTCTTGGTTTAAAAGTTGGTCTTTATTTCTTAGAGTATCCTATTAGATGGATGAAGTTTTGTAACTTTCAAGTTTTTTTCCCCGTAACTACAATGTTTGGTAGCTAGTACAAAAAAGCTCAGTTCACAATTGTTTTTCTGATCTAGTGAACTGAGTTTGTGAAATTAAAGATCAGATTCGAAGCATCAGATCAGAAGCATGCTTGTGAACTGATCTGCTTCGGAACTGATCTTTCATTTCACAAACTCTGTTGCTGCTTCTAATCTGTTCTTTCGTTTCTGTTGCGAGAAGATCAGAACACTCACAACTGATATGATGCTTCTTGTGCTGAACTATAGACTATTACATACTGATCATTTCTTGTACTGATCTGCTGTACTGATCAGTTCACCAGATCAGAACAACAGTTGTGAACTGATCTGCTGTGAACTGATGCTGCAGATTTGTTGTGAACTGATGCTGCAGATTTGTTGCGTGCAGATCAGAAGCAACAGCAGATCAGAATAGCAGTTGTGAAACTGATCTGCTGCTTCTGATCTGATGCTGCAGATCTGTTGCGAGCAGATCAGAAGCAGCAGTAGATCAGATCAGAAGTTGTGAATCTGATCTTCTACTTCCAATCTGTTGTTCGAGCCAAAAGTTGTTGCTCACTGACTCACTCTACTAAATCTCTTTCTCGTTATTTAATTTAGTTATTTAATTTGCTAGTTAGTTTGGCAATTTTATCATTTCAATTGTCTGGAGAAGGTGGAGAAAGATCTGTAAGTCAGGTACTTGTAAACTTGATTAGAGCTTAACATAAGGAGAAAATTTTGAATGCTAAATAAGGTGCAATGTTTATTTCTGAAACACTTACTGTATGAGGAGATATTCATTGTGTTAGCCCACTTATGCTTTACGCTTTGATTATTAGCTAAACTCAATGAATTTCTGTTTTTGTTCAACATCATCATTCTACCTATAACCTACAGTGTGCCATACCTTTTTATTTTTATTTATCACAGATCCGAAGCAAGTTTGGTCTCCAAGTAGAAGCTTTCTTTTTTATATTAACACTTTCACTTGCAATTCCAAAGCACACGTCCTCTTCCAAACACACTAGTGTTGGGTTTAAGTGAATACTTCTTATAATTGTTCTCTGTCTTTCCTATTATTCTTTTTTTCGTTTTAAAAACAATTAGAGTATCAGATTGGTGGATGTGGAAAGCGGTAAGCTTAGATTAGAAGCTCAAACGGAAGCTGCAGTTCTTGATTGTTGTTTCCAGAGTGAGCCTGTTGTTGTCTCCGCTGCTTCAGATGGTTCCATTTTTATGTAGTATTTCTTTCCCCCTATTATATTCAAGTTTCGAATATCAGATTATGCAAGGGTTTCATGTGAAAGGAGTATGTGACTATGGGATTTGTCTGTTAAAGTTTAGTTTAGATTGTTTAGAATATATTTTGTTGTGCATTGCTCAAGTCTATTCCTTGGTGATGACTAGTTTTGTTTTCTGATGCTTGATTGGTTATGTCATCAAACCAGAAGTTCGTTTTCTATCAGACTATTGCAAGTTTTAAAATACTCATTTAGGCTCATTAGTTGAAAGTTGGGACCGAAATAAACTATTTTAGTCAAAATGTGACCTATAATGATCAAACGAGTCTTAAATGTGCATAACTTGACCAAATTGGGTGATAATGAGTCTTTGAAACATTATGCTAAGTGTATTAAACATGTAAAGAGTTTAAAATACTTATTTAAGTTCATTAGTTGAAAGTTACGAGCGAAATACGACATTTTAGTCGAAATGGGACCTATAATGTTCAAACAAGCCTTATATGTGCATAACTTGACCAAAGTAGGTGAGAATGAGTCTTTGAAACATCAAAATAAGTATATTAAACATGTAAAAGTTTTAAAATACTCATTTAGGCTCATTAGTTGAAAGTTGGGACCGAAATAAGCTATTTTAGTCAAAATGTGACCTATAATGATCAAACGAGTCTTAAATGTGCATAACTTGACCAAATGGTGATAATGAGTATTTGAAACATAAAACTATGTGTATTAAACATGGAAAGGCTTTAAAATACTTGTTTAAGTTCATTATTTGAAAGTTGGGACCGAAATAAGCAATAGTTATTATCATACAGTTCATTATTTCATTGTTATGAACAAATTAAGTCTTAATTTATTGTACGATTCAATATTTATTATATAACTAAAGTATATTTATATATATATTTTGATGGTCGGTCTTCTAAGGTATTCAACAATCTGAGGGAGCAGCATTTCACCACTGAGGAGATAAATGAAGTTCGAGAAAAGTTGGCAAACTTCATTAACAGTGATTGTCTTGGATATTTTCTTGTAGTGAATCTTAATTATATTATGTTGCTAGTTTTTTATATGGTTGTAATGTAATCGACTTTTATATTTACAATTATATGTAGTACTATTTAATCTAATTATCTATATAATTGAATACATTTTTATGTGATGTATGAAGGTTAACTTGTGGCGTGCTCCAATTGTATAATATATGTAGTAGGGAAATAAGTTATATAACCAATCAGAAGCCAAGTGCGTCTCATTTATAGGCCAAGTGGGGCTCATTTATAAGCCAAGTGCGGCTCATTTATATATCAAGTGCGGGTCATTTTTATGCTTGTGCTGCCCATTTCTATGTCAAGTGCGGGCTCATTTTCAAATTTGGCAGCACCAAATATGTCAAGTGCGGGCTCATTTTTAAAATTGGCAGCACCAAATATGTCAAGTGCGGGCTCATATTCTAAAATTGGCAGCACAAAATATGTCAAGTGCGGGCTCATTTTCCAAATTGGCAGCACTTGAAACATCAAGTGCTGCCAATATTTTGGCAGCACTTGAGAAACATCAAGTGCGGGCAGGCCATGTGCTGCACATGTAAAAGCCCGCACTAAACCCCTTAAAATGAGCCCGCACTTGAGGTTTTTCCCTCTAGTGAATTTCACTTGAGTCTATGTTTGATGACAAGTCCTAAAGAAGTAAAATAATGAAGTGTCATTGTTGAATTGTTTAATTGTTCAATTGTTTGTATGTTGTGTCTTATGTCGCCTTGAACATAATATACTAATTAACGTAAAGTGTAACTCAAAGAGCTTAAAAACTCTTGGAACGTATATACCTTGAGTATGAACAATGGGGGGAGTCTTGCCGGAAAACTTGTACTCCTAGAATGATACAAGCCGTTGTTTCATTCTTCTTTTATGCCGTTGTGCATTGGAATTCCTGTAGGTATGGCCCGAATGTCGGTAGTAGCCCGACTTATTTTTGGTGTATGGTTGGCTCCCATCACCCTTTCTTTCCTTTTGAGGATACCTTACTTTACCCGTTCGAAGCTACTTTTTATTAAACTGTGAGTCAAGAGTCGTGTCAAGTGTCGAGTCTTGTCTCCATGTTTACTTGTTTATTATATGGCTTTTGCATGTGAATTATTTAATTGGTCGAGTGAAGCATGCATGTTAGGATAGAATGTTATTCTAGCTTGTTCGTACTCAACTTTTGCTGACTTCGTGCTTCATGTCTTCTGGTCATGGTCTTTGCCTTAATGACCCTATGATGATCCATCAATCGCATTTGCGTTGTTTGGGAGTAGATCTTCAATAAAGCAGGGTTGTATAGATAACTTGCGGAAGAAGTTATCATGGGATTCGAGTTGAGAGTTTTATGCTTCCGTAATTTATAAACTCTATTTCTATTTATAGTCATGACTAATACTACTATTTCAGTTAATGGATTTCAAACGGTTTGTTTTAGTTTGGGCCTCAACGGTTCCAACTTGTTTTAATTACCATTAACTATTTATTTAATATGTTTTGAAAGTTAGTTAATTCCGCTGCGTAATTCTGGTAAATAGCCTTAGCCGTTATCACGGTGGCGGTAATATCTTGCTAATTCCTGTGTTTTAAGTTGGAAAATGTTTTATAAAAAGCAAGGAATTATTAGGGTGTTACAGATAGCCTCTGAATTTTGATTTTTGCACGGGCTAGTATACGATAGCCCCCAGTTTAGAATTTTGACACTTTGTACTCTGCTTGATTTAGTATGCCTCGTCATACTCGGAGGAAGCTCGCCGAATCTTCGGTGGTTCGAACTGCTGAGGAGGACGCTTCGGACGCTTCGGACGATGAAGCGGCTGCGGTAAATGCGCCGGATGGGGGTATGATTCCCCGGAGAGCACCCACTTTTGTTGGTACTGGTTGGAGTCCTTCTGATCTAGTATTTCGACCGTAATTTCACTTGTCTCAGCAGCCTCGCGCTGGCTTGGTGAGTCTTGTACTGTGCTTTGAATTTGTATTTTGTACTTGTATAGGTTTTGAGCTGATTCGTTCATCTGTAGGCTGACGGAGAGCCATTTCGCACCTTCTGGTCCTTGGCGGAGCTTCAGAAGGCTTTTGCAGCCATCCGTGCTGACGAGGAGGCTATGGAGATCTGGTTGCAGACGGGTCTGGTTGATTTCTGGCGTGCCATGGGAGGTACTTCGAGGAGAACAGGGATAAACCCCGGCTATGGGCTTTGTTAGAGCGGTGGTGGGATACCACCAACACTTTTCACATGGAATGGGGGGAGATCACCATTACCCCTTTTGAGTTTTCCATGATTACGGGTCTTCCTTTTTCTGAGAGGAATTTGACATTTGATTCGGAGCTGACGTGGCGCTCGGCCGCTGCCAGGGCCTTGTTCGGCCATATTGTTGACTTGTCAGAGGACGACACCCATGCTTCAGTGACGGTGATTGTGGATGCTATCCGTGGTGTGGGTGTGTCTGCAGAGCAGAGGGTTAGGCTATTCCTCTTAGCTTTTGTGAGTAGGGTAGTGGCCCCGAGCAGGAACAGTCGGGTGCACATTAGATTCCTGTCAGTTTTGCAGGACTTGAGGGTTGTTTCGAGCTACAATTGGGGTGGTTTGGCCTATAGCCACCTCTTGTACGAGATGAAGTGGGCCTCCCGGACTGCGCCGGAGAGCGAGCCGAGCATGGCTTCTCTGTGGAGTGTGCTGGAGGTATTGAAGACTCCTTGTACTTTGTGCCTTGTATTTGTATGTTTGTATTTGAACTTGAATAATGTTTTGCTTGCTTTTGAAAGATTTGGATATATGAGCACCTTCCGACTTTGGCGACGGATCGTACTGGAGATGCGGCTTACCCGTATGCTGCCTCTTGGATAGGAGCGGTGCGCAGGAGGGTGCCTCTGGCGGCCTCCCGCAGAGCTTGGAGAGTTCTACCTGCTGATGAGGTAATATTTTTGTACTGTTTTTCTCTTTTGTATTTGTATTTGTACAGTTGCCTGAGTTGTCTGCTTTGCAGGTGGTGTGGCGTCCTTTTGCCAACGCGCCTGTACCTACCTCGGCTGCTCGCGCCCATTTCTTGTCTGGACGGCGGGTTTTGCTCCCAGGGGTGTATCGCCACATGTGGTATCTGGGGGAGCAAGTGTCCCTTCAGCACAATTCAGGGAATAGGTTTGTCCCCAAGGACCCACCAGAGTCCATGCTGGCGCCGCATGAAGATCTTGCCCGGCTCTATGTGAATGCTAGGGGCGATGCTGTTTGCCGCTTTTGGAGGGACTTTGTACAAAGGAAGGGTAGCTATGACGACTTCCTGAGGAGGCTGGGTCCACCAGTAAGCTTCGTACTACCGGTGAGCTTTTGAACTTTGTATCTTGTATTCTTGTATTCTTGTATTCTTGTATTCTCGTATTCTTGTATTCTTGTATGATTGGATGATTGTATGTAGGAGGAGGAGGTTGATCCTGAGGACATTCCACATGCTGATACGATCCTCCGCTATGAGAACTTGGACGGGGAACAGGTGGAGGTGACCATACCTGTAGCTTCTCCCCCGCACCGAAGATCGTATGATGCTGTACCTGAGCATTATGCCGCTGTGAGTACTGTTGCATTTTCTTGAAACTGATTGTAATCTTGTATTTGGGAATTGATCTTGAATTTTGTATGCAGGCGCCTCGGGTAAGAGTGCGTCGCTGGATGCTCTTGATTGATTCTTGGAAGAGGTATTGTGCCAAGCTGACCCAGAAGCTTTCTGGCCGGGACAAAGAGGTGCTTTTCTTGATTTTGAAGTTTGTATTCTGGAAACTCGAACTTGGATGTTGATTCTTGAAATTTGTATTTTGTATAGGAGCGCCAGGGTAGACTTTCTCGAGGTAGGAGGGACCGAGTTTGGACCTAGGACAGGGGTCTGGTGCTGGTGCTCATTAGAGGCATTCAGATGCTGACCGGGGAGCTGCCCCTTTTGTACATGCTGATCCTACCAGGCATTCGTTTGGGGGTCCAAGCAGTTCGAGGCCCTTTGGTCCTCCTCCCGGTCACTACTTCGGAGGGAGTGGTCCTCAGCCTTGGGGTGCGGATTCATGGGCTTACTGGTCGGAGATGGATAGGATGCGTCAGGCTCAGATGTTTGCGCCGTACCAGTTCATGGCGATGCCGCCGCCTTATCAGTATCCTTTTCCTCAGCAGGGAGTTAATCCCTCTCCTGGCACTCTTCGTATCTCGGCGCAGGATCCTAGTACCCCTGGGACAGAGCTGGATCGGGATCTGGAGCGCCTTAGGAGGCGGAACAGGGACAAGGAGCCTGTGGTTGACATTACAGCTGATGATGACTCGGACTGACCCTGCATGGTAGCGAGTTCCAGCTTGCCTGGGTTGATTTTGTATAGGCTGGGTTGTATTTGTATGGATTTGTATGGTTTGGAACTTGAATTTTGTATGGTTGTATGGTTTGGAACTTGAATTTTGTATGGTTGAATTTTTGAAATTGTATGCGTTGTGTGTGCCTTGAAATTTGTAGCTATATGCATGCATGGAAAATTTGCAAAGAATTTTGAAAAAAATTTGCCCATTTTTTCGGGTGTATATACCCACAATAAGCCCCCACTTTGACTGAGGTTTTTTGGTAAGGAAAAGCGCAAGTCAAAGTATATTCAACTTTTGCTTATGCATATCCAAACTCGACTTAGGACGCCGATGTAGGACTAGAATGCTTGAATTTTGAATAATTTGCACCGAAATCTGCCCGAAGCGTTGATCCGGACTGCTTGAATTTGCGCGACTTGCGGCTTTGGAATCTTGAATAATGGAGGTTTGTACTTTGCTGTCCGAAACACTAAAGAGTGTGTACTCGGAGTCATAAAAGAGGACGGTGGCCTCGTCCTTCGGTGCAGGCCCCTGCGCCTAACGCAGGACTGTTAGGTTATGATACATATGAATAAACATAAATCATGCGGAAAAACCATAAAGCCAGGAAACATATTATTAACACATAATCATTTAGCATAATTCAGATGCATACACTTTGTAGTGTGCCCTCCCTAGCTGCGCCCGAACCGAACAAGAACAAGTCTTTAGGACTCCAAGTGTCGTCCCTCCATAGATAGTCCACAGCACGTCCGAATCCGCCTTAAGCTTGACCAACTAGAATCGCCCTTAAGGTAGTATGAAATTCGGCTATTATGGGGCAAGAGAGTGACTGATTTTTCTTGAAAATCTTACCTTTGAATACTTCAATTCTCGATGTAAATATGTGACCCTAGGCACCTATTTATAGAGTTTATGGAAAGGAATTATTATCTTACTAGGATACGAATTAATTAACTTAGAATCCTAGTAGAACTCTAAATCAATTAATTTATCTTTTAGGATTATGATTTAATCATATGTAGAATCCCGATAGCTTTAGGATTCACAAACACTCACGCACGCACGAGCCGCACGCCCATGCGCAAGCCTCGCGGCCCACGCACAGCGCACAGCCCCGCAGCCCATTATGCGCGCGCGCCAAGGTTTGGCTGGGCCTGGCCTTGCGCTGGGCCTGGTCGAGCTTGGCGTGTGTTTGTTGCGTGTTTGCTTGCTGGGCGATGGCCCGGCTTCATGCTGGGCCTTCGTCTGGCAGGCCTCGTCCGATGCTAATTCGTACGATATGCTTTCGATTAAATTCTCGATTCCGGAATTTATTTCCGATACGAACAATATTTAATATTTCCAATTTCGGAATTAATTTCCGTTTCGAACAAATATTTAATATTTTCGTTTCCGGAGTTATTTTCCGATTTCGATAATATTTCCGATTCTGACAATATTTCCGTTTCCGGCAACATTTCCGATTCCGGCAATATTTCCATTTCCAATAATATTTTCCGATACGTACCATGTTTCCGTTTCCGGCAACATCTACGACTTGGATAATATTTATATTTCCGATACGACCCATATTTCCGTTTCTGGCAATATCATCGTTTCCGGAGTATTCATTTCTTGCTTATGACGATCTCAGCTCCCGCTGAAACCAAGATCCGTCGATTCCGAATATCCGTAGATGGAGTATTTAATGCCATTAAATACTTGATCCATTTACGTACTATTTTTGTGACCCTACGGGTTCAGTCAAGAGTAAGCTGTGGATTAATATCATTAATTCCACTTGAACTGAAGCGGCCTCTAGCTAGGCATTCAGCTCACTTGATCTCACTGAATTATTAACTTGTTAATTAATACTGAACCGTATTTATTAGACTTAACATTAAATGCATACTTGGACCAAGGGCATTATTTCCTTCAGTCTCCCACTTGTCCTTAGGGACAAGTGTGCTTTTCCTAATTCCTTTGCCGCTCGATGCTTGCTCTTGAACATAAGGTAAGAGTTGTCATCCTTATTACGTCCAGAGGTGTTTCTCGGTTTCAGAGTTCAACTGATCAAATAAACAGATAATCATAGCCTATGATTCATCTGAGCACGGCCATGCATTTTACAGTTTCTAGCTCTCCGACTGGCCTTGTACAACTTTCAGCATCTCATCCCAATTTATGGGAGGACAATCCCAATCTTGCGATCTTGAGATTAGACTTCGTTTGATAGGTGATTACCTGAGTGTTGCCTTTATAGCCTCCTTTTACGGTGCGACGGTTGGTCAACGTCAAAGTAAGCAGTTCTCAAACAAGTAATCTCAAAACACTCAGGTATTGAGGATTTAGTGTCTAATTATTTTAATGAAATTTACTTATGACAGATTTTCATCTCTTACAGTAAAGTTTCATAGGTCTGTCCGATACTAGTCTTCCCAAAGTAAGTATCTATGCAAATGATTACGACATTACCATTTCCACATAGTTCAAGAAACAGAACTACTAGTCATCTTGCATTCTAGTCGTCTAACGTTTTCTATGCGTCCATCTTTATAGAAAACTCCGACCAGGGACCATCTTCAACTTTTGACATTCAAGTTCACTTGATAGATATTTCTTAGTCACAGGACTGGTCCTGACAGTCTATCTTGAATATATCGTCAAATTGAAGGGACGCATCATTTAATACTAAACCAAGATTAAATGGAATATGAAAATACATTTCATATATGATAAATGTTCAACCCCAATGTCTTACAACCATGGGCCTCAAACCCATCTTTAAATCAGTTCATGGAATTCAAAGCTATGCTTGATTTCCAATGCTACAATGTGAGTGTTGCTTCTCATTTGTTGCATAGGTTTAGTTATCATGCTTTGCGAATCTTAATATCCTTTTCATCGAATGTCTTTTCGAGATAGGATGATAAGATCTTTTGAGTGTGTTTAGTTTGTGATCTATTCTTTCTAGCTACAAGAGTGGTTCTACGCATTTTGCAATGAAGAACCATCAAGTCAGCAGACATGTGATCTACCCAAGTTCAATGAAGAACTTCTTTAACATAAACAACCCTGTTTAATTGCTTCTTAGGCAATAAGTACTTTTACTTCAACTGTATAGGTTTCTAGTGATGCTTTGTTTGGATTTTCTTATCCAAGCAGTTCACAGATATGTGGAAGACTTTCCAGCTGTATCTTAGAACATAGAAATTAATATTTTAATTTCCCACGCAACAACTCATGGTCTCCAATCCATGTTGCCATTTCAGAACACGATGCTCTATAGCTCGTCCTTGCCAATGGTTAACTCCAAAGGAATCTTGCTTGATCCTTTGCTAGTGTTTATGCGTGTAGCATCAATATTTAGCATATCTTTATTTCCTTGAATCAAGAACTATTCCTATGTACCTTTTCAAGTACCATAAGTTTTTCTTGATCTCAATCTAGTTGATCTTTACTTAGATCAATAGAGATTGGTATATATTCGTCATGCCCAAAGTCATACGATACATTTTTGGCGATCCTCATATTATATCATACATGATAAATTCTTTTGCAGAATAATTCCCAATTAAATTCTATTCATGTAACTTTAGCTCATCTAGTTTCAGTAGATACTAAATCCAGCTAAATTCTTTGACATATAATATAGGTTAAGAATCTCACTTAGATCCTTTAGTGAATGCTTATACATAGTTCAAACATTCTTTACTTAGATTTATTCACATGGGTCGAATATCTCCAATGGAGTCTTTCGTGTTTGATTTAGTAAATTCCATTACTTAATCTAAAACAATATTATAAGATCTTTGTAAATAGATCTTAATACCCAGTATGTACTAAGTTTCGCCTTGGTCCGTTATTGATGAATAATTTTCAAATCTAAGTCATTAGCATTCGAATGTTATTTCATAATAGAGAGATATGTGTGTGATACACATAGGACCAATTAAGTTTTTATGTACTCCCACTAAACTTCTTATATATCTATAAGAATTATGTACATTTTATGAAACTAAAATACTTATTAGCTTCACTAAAATACAGTTCTAATTACCAATTGTTTGCTTAAATCTGTACTTAGATTTTATAAGCTAGCTTTAATTTTCAAGCATTTGTTTGGATCCACAAATCCTATGACATACCATGTACATAGTTTATTCCAACATTTGATTGAGGAGTACGTTTTGTCATCCAATTGCCATATGTACCAATATGCAATCATTGCTTGATTTATAGACTTGAGCATTATGATTATGCATGAGGTTTCAACACAATCCGTGCCATGAATTTGCTTGTAACCTTTAGCAACTAATCTAGCTTTGTGTATGAACACAATTCCATGTTTGATGGTTTTTATCCTTAAACAGACTTGCAACAAATAGGTGTGAAACTATTCTTGCAAATCAACAAAATTTCAATTTTGTCATCAAAACATTGGTTATGTTTTATGGCCTTTAACCATCTAAAACATTTGAGTCTATATATGGCCTCTAACCATTTTAGGGAATCTAGGTTTCGTCATAGCTTTCTTATAAGTCACAAACTCATTAATCTACAAGATAATAGTTTGACTGCAAGTTGTAGGTTTCTTCACTATCTAATAGAAGAATCGCATAGCTTCAATGACCTGAACTCCATGTTCCTTTACTATCTAATAGAAGAATCTCATAGCTTCAGTGACTTGAACTCTATGCCTACTTGGGTATAGAACATCATACAATAGAATATCAACAGCCACTTGAAAGTCCTTTGAATATTCTGTTCTCCTTGAAGCACTTGTAAATTCTTCTAAGAGATGTCTATTCCTTAAAGCTACTTCTAAAGTCCTTAAAGAATAAGTTTTCGGATTTTCTAAAGAACTTCGAAAAGCCTCCAGAATGTCCATTTATGTTTGTTGTTCGCCTCGAAGACTTTCGAGGTCTATTTTCTCCCACTTGTCATTTTGGAAACCAATCTCCAAAAGGACATCATTTCGAGCAAACAAACATTATGTTCTCAAAAATTCGTGGTAGAAACAATACCCTTGTGCCTCATTTGAATAAATCACAATGAAACATATATCTATTCTTGAGCCTTAGTTTGTTGAATAACAAACGCTAAGCTCCCACTGAGTTTTGCAACTCTTTAGATATATATATTGTTGAAAAGATAGTCTGAAATTACTTTTCAAATAGCTTTGACGAATTTGGTTTAGTTTGGTGGTAGTTTGAGCATTTTGTTTAGAAATTATAGGAAAAGTCTTTATGATTCATCATTGATCGAATCAAGTATTAATTGACTTCGATCATTCCAACTTAGACATACCATATCTTATGGAGCTAGATCGTGAATTTACAACACACAATCATTGATGATCATTTTTGGTCTCAAGTAATCATCAACATGATCTAACCTAGATCTTTATGATTTCTTGCCAAGTGAATTTTATACTTCTGATTCTTTGAACTAGCCAAACAGATTCAAACGTATATCACATTGAGTAAATAAACCTATATTTACTCAAATCTGTGTGAAATAATAAAGTTATAAAACCTTTCTTTAGCTTTGAACTCTATCGTCTAGGCGTTCTAACAATAGTTCATATCTTTTGTTACTTTCAACAAGTAAGACTAGCTTGTCTTGAATTGATCTAGAAATCAATCAACTTTCAAAAGTCCATCAAAATAGAGCTTATGAATGTTAACTTGTTGATATGGTCTAAGCAACAATGCTAAAGGTTAGTGGAACTCAAATCAAGAGATTGATTTGAACCTAGTAAAGTCTTTATTGTTAAAGAGTCGTTTGTTTTAATCAAGCATATTGACTCAACCCGTTAATGACCATTTCATTCAAATAAAACAAACAAACATTGTTTTTGTTCTTCTGAGTGTGAGTCTTTCTGTGTTTGAAAACAGAAATTTAGGTATGCTGATTTTGGAATAAAATAGCCATTAAGTTCCAGCCTTTGAAAGGACTTAAAACAAACTAGATGACCCTACAACTAATGTAGCATTTCCATGCTTCATTTCCCACTTGTAGGTCAATAGTGTAGCCTAGATTCCATTGTTTGAGTTATTACCGAAGTAAAAACCTCAAGCGGTATATGATACCAAGGAAGTTTGATTGCTAGGTTACTTCTCTTTAAACATAAACTTATAGGTAGAAACGGAATCGTAAATTCCTTTCATTTGTTCCTTGTTTTCCTATTTCTTGTACCCTTTCTTATAGTCTTAAGAATTGAATTATTTAGTGTTTACTTTTATACATTGTCTAGACATGTCCCCATGTCACTCCAACAAGGTTCTTACCATTTTATGTTGAATATTAAGTTTCAACTAGATGATCTTGCCAGAAGCTTCTAAAGTTCTCTAAGCATCGATGTATTCGAATGTCTAGGGACTAGACTCATTCGAGAATTAAATGGGAAAAAGATTTTAGGTTGTTAACCATTGGTAAAGCTGAGCGTTTAAACTCAATGCTTTATGATCTCAAAACTACATTGTATTTTGAATTCACAAGCACCAATCGGTTCGCCATTCGACTTTGATACTCGAAAACAACCATAAAAGTCGCTAAAAGAAACGTACATTTTAAATTGCTCATTTTCTCTCATTTCCGTGAATCTTTCTTGGATTCATTACCAATCAAAGAAATTTACTGTTACCTTTCTAAAAGGATTTACTGCAGTGCAAGATATTTAATTATAAACAATAATTAAAACATACATTGAAGCATCCAAAGTCTAAACATTTATCATGAGTAATAACTTGAAAATTAAAGCAATCATGCAATTTAAACAAGTTATTAGCATTTTATTCAAATTATGTGTTCCTGCAGGTGTGAATAAAATGATTCCAAGACCCTAAAAACCATTGAAGAATTAAGCACTTTATGTATTTAGACTCAATTCTAAAATCTTTTAGGTAAGCAAAATCCTTTTGCTAATAGTCTAGAAACTACTCTTGGTTGATAGGTACGTCTAAGAACTTATTAGGAAAACTTATCGAATTTGCCACGACATAAAAGGACTCCTTACTTATATCGTTGAGTTTCACCAAAACTAACATGTACTCACAATTATTTGTGTACCTTAACCCTTTAGGATCAATAAGTAACACCTCGCTGAGCGTAAAACTATTACTAGATTGATGTAAAGGTTATCCAAGTAAGTGTTATTTTGGCATGGCACCTTCTAACTCAATTTTTAAACTTTGGAACTTAAGGCTCTTACTATGTTGGTTAGATTTTAAGTGAACTAAAATCCTTAATCATGCAACATAATCAAGCCAAAATCTCATGCATAATTAAGACATATTTAAAGCAATAAATAACTTAAAGCATGCATAATTAAGATAAATGTGATCTAGTATGGCCCGACTTCATCTTGAAGCTTCAACTTCAAAGTCCGTCTTGAAAATGGATTGGAAACTCCGTCTTGAATTTCACCATGGGAGGCGCCATTTTCTTCAAATAGAATAAGCTATAATTAAACTAATTACAACTATTTGATGGTACGCAGACCATATTTGAATTGAAAAACAAATTTGGTGCATTAGACCAATTACATTCAAATTAATGGTACGCAAACCATATTTTTTATCCTATTTGGACCATACTAGTCACTTCATAACCTGCAAAATAGTACATATACATTATATACCATTCACCCATTCATTATCATGAATGGCCCACATAGCTGGTTAGTAAAAAGACATTGTATGCATCACATAAATATTTGCAGCAATTAATCAAGGGCACCAATAATCTACCAATTATTCAGTCCTTATTAATTCTAATCAAGTTGTTTAACCTTAAAGGGTTTATAGACCTAATCAAGAGTTTATGACTAAAATTTCTCCCACTTAAACCAATAACTTTATATGCTTTACTAATTTTAAACATAAAAATGTATTTCTAGTCTAACCGGAAACATACAAGTTTAATTAAAATTTAAAGCTCATATAAAATTATAATCGAATCCATTTATTTAATTTATTTTTCAGTTGAATTAAATGAATTTAAATTAATTCAAGGTTTAATTTTAGTAAAATAATTAGTATAAATTAAAATTTATAATAATTAAAATATTCAAAATTAAAATCCAAGAAAACAATTTAAATTATTAATTTTAAGATTAATTAAAATTATTTCCGAACTGAAAATTTCAAATTAAAATTCAAAACGACTCAATCGTAACGCGACGAGCACTTGGGCTTGCGCCCAAGCCCCATCATGTGCACTACCGATCGCACACCCATGGCACATCGCAGCAGCAGCCACGCGCAAACGCAGCAAGCCAAGCCACGCTTGCGCGCAACCTGCTCGCCCGCATGCATCGCAGCAGCTACCGAAGGAGTGCTCGATCGCTTGGCGCAAGCAAGCCCTCATTGGTGCGCAGAGAAGCGATCGCTGGGCGACCCAGCTCTCGCCCTTGCGTGCGCGCCTCGTCATGTGCCACGCCCATCGCCCTTCGCCCATAGCACACAGCACACACGCCCAGGCTCCCTTGCCTCGTGCGTGCGCCATGCCTTGGTTGCTCGTTGCATTCGTACCGCACGGGCGACGAGCTCCCTTGCTCGTCGTCGCGTGCCCGCACTATACAACACCCCTTAAGGGTAACACGTAGCGTCCTTTGCTTTGTGCGTGCAACGTTTATGAGCGAATTTAATAAAAAATTAAAATTTTTAATTTAAAATCTATGACAAATTAATAAATCATATTAATTTCATAATTTTAGGGCGATAAATCGAAAATTTATTAATCAATTAATTTCCGATTAACATGGATTCAAATCTAGGTCATAAAAATTTAAAATTTATCATAAATTAACAATTTTTATGGTGGTTTTTAATCATGGATACCTAATTAAATTATTAATTAATTATGAAAAACAAATCAATTCTAAATTATTCGAATTTCAACAAATTAATCATAATTACAAATTAGGTTGTATAATTAACAAGTCTAGGCATTCATAATTGTTAAACATATATTGTAGGTCAATCAAAAACTCAAGATATATCAACAAGAATCGAATATTCAATTTAACATCTTAAATTTACAAACTTTTTCTTTCGAAAAACTTAAACCTCCGAAAAGTCATAGTTAGGCTTCGAATTTGGGAATTCTGGGTTCGGCCGAAAAACTGCGTACATATAATTAAATAAACGCAATTTGCAATTAATTACGGAAACTAATCACCCCTTTAATTCCTTGCAAATTTGTAAAATTTAACCATGTTCATGCTAAATAAGATTATGATAATAATAAGAGGCTCGTGATACCACTGTTAGGTTATGATACATATGAATAAACATAAATCATCCGGAAAAACCATAAAGCCAGGAAACATATTACTAACACATAATCATTTAGCATAATTCAGATGCATACACTTTGTAGCGTGCCCTCCCTAGCTGCGCCCGAACCGAACAAGAACAAGTCTTTAGGACTCCAAGTGTCGTCCCTCCGTATATAGTCCACATCACGCCCGGATCCGCCTTAAGCTTGACCAACTAGAATCGCCCTTAAGGTAGTATGAAATTCGGCTATTATGGGCAAGAGAGTGACTGATTTTTCTTGAAAATCTTACCTTTGAATACTTCAATTCTCGATGTAAATATGTGACCCTAGGCACCTATTTATAGAGTTTATGGAAAGGAATTATAATCCTACTAGGATACGAATTAATTAACTTAGAATCCTAGTAGAACTCTAAATAAATTAATTTATCTTTTAGGATTAGGATTTAATCATATGTAGAATCCCGATAGCTTTAGGATTCACAAACACTCACACATGCACGAGCCGCACGCCCATGCGCAAGCCTCGCGGCCCACACACGGCGCACAGCCCAGCACCCCATTATGCACGCGCGCCAAGGTTTGGCTGGGCCTGGCCTTGCGTTGGGCCTGGTCGAGCTTGGCGTGTGTTTGTTGCGTGTTTGCTTGCTGGGCAATGGCCCGGCTTCGTGCCGGGCCTTTGTCTGGCAGGCCTCGTCCGATTCTAATTCGTACGATATGCTTTCGATTAAATTCTCGATTCCGGAATTTATTTCCGATACGAACAATATTTAATATTTCCAATTTCGGAATTAATTTCCGTTTCGAACAAATATTTAATATTTTCGTTTCCGGAGTTATTTTCCGATTTCGATAATATTTCCGATTCTGACAATATTTCCGTTTCCGGCAATATTTCCGATCCCGGCAATATTTCCATTTTCAATAATATTTTCCGATACGTACCATGTTTTCGTTTCCGGCAACATCTACGACTTGGATAATATTTATATTTCCGATACGATACATATTTCCGTTTCTGGCAATATCATCGTTTCCGGAGTATTCATTTCTTGCTTATGACGATTTCAGCTCCCACTGAAACCAAGATCCGTCGATTCCGAATATCAATAGATGGAGTATTTAATGCCCTTAAATACTTGATCCGTTTACGTACTATTTGTGTGACCCTACGGGTTCAGCCAAGAGTATGCTGTGGATTAATATCATTAATTCCACTTGAACTGAAGCGGCCTCTAGCTAGGCATTCAACTCACTTGATCTCACTGAATTATTAACTTGTTAATTAATACTGAACCGCATTTATTAGACTTAATATTAAATGCATACTTGGACCAAGGGCATTATTTCCTTCAAGGACATGGCACTTGGCGCCAGCGTGCTGTCGTGCAAGCCGACTCTTGTATAAATAGGGATTATTTCGGATCATTTCTTGCACCAATCCTTCCCTGCTATTCCTTGTATACTGCTTCCTCACGAAAAAGAAGAGAGAAAATGGCTATGTCCTTTGAAAATTTCTTAAACTCGTGGCTTGGCTCACTAGGAAAATTGGAGAAAAGGGAGCTTGATGGCATGCATCTTGGGGTGCTTGCCTCCTTCCGGTTTGTAAAGCTGGATGTGCACTTCATTCTTGCTGCTTTGGAGTCTTGGCATCCGAATCATCATGTCTTCCGCTTTGGGAATAATGAGGTATGTCCCCTCCCTCAAGAGTTTAGCGCCATATTGGGGTGGCCCATTATGCCGGAGCCATGCATGCCTAGTGTTGAAGAACACTTTTTCTTAGGTTTTGAAATATATTTGGGCTTGAAGCCCCCACTTTTCAGTGCTGTTGTATATGGTAGAGGGGTGGATTTGTCCCTCCTTGTCACCTACTTTGCTGGGCTTGATGTTCTCCAAGTTTTCCGCTTGAGGGCCTTGAGTTTTTGTATCGTTGCTCGCTTCCTCTTTTCGAAACAGGGGTTTGGCAATGGTGATGCCTCCCTAATAGAAATTGTAGAGCAGTTTGCTAATGGTCGTAACCCAATGCCGCTCGTGATAGGCGAAACATTGATGGGCCTTGACTTGCTGAAGTCGGACCCCTCTTCTTTGCCGTCTGGAAGTCCCGTATTACTCCAAGTAAGGATCTAGAGCTTTCTTGTATGTAGAATTTTTACTTGTATTTGAATTTTGAATTTTGAATTTTGAATTTTGAAATGCATTTCTTGTATACTCCCCAAGGTTTGGCTTATGGAGAGGCTCATACTGGTGGCACCACCGGAGAACATGGAGAGCTATAATAGAAAAGGGTTCACCGTGCGGCCCATGATGTATGGCCGGCTTTCATTGGACGACTGGCGAAGCGCACTCTCTGGGATTGAATCTTCTATAATGTGGGTAGTTCCTTGGTGGGGAATTGCTGCCATGAGTCATGCCCCTGATTCTACTACTTTGAGGGTGCCAAGCCTCACAATGCTGGTCTTCTACTCGCCTGCTCGAGTGATGAGACAGTATGGCTTGAAAAAGGAGATCCCGGACTTTGCTGAAGAGAACCCGAAACCTTTTGCGCTGAATGCCAATCGACTTGAAGTTTGGAGGCGGTATTGGGTCGCCAAACCATTCCTGAGTATTCAGTTCCCACCTGAGTCAGTTACTCTGTCTGCGGGGTACATTGTATGGATGAGAGGCCTAAGCCAGAGGGACATTTCTTTCTCCAGATCAGCTAGAGTTCGAGGTTTTAGAGCTAGACGTCCTGCATCAACTGACTATGAGGAAGGTGACGGGAGTGTGGCCCATCCGGTGCTTGACCGTTCGGAATCCAAAGGAGGTTCGTCGTCCTCCCATCTTGGAAGGCTAGCAAGTTCCTTCTCCCGCCGCTTGGGCAAGGGGAAGATTGATGATTGATTGCAGGAGGAGTCAGGGGATAGTACTCAAGGTGCCAAGACTCGAGAGCATAGTTGCCCGACCCTAGATCTTTGTAGGCTAAATGTGTTTGATATTGTATTGGAAGGAATTGTGTTTAGAATGTGTTTGGAAGATGTGTTTAGAAAATGTGTTTAGGAAGTGAAAAGGCTTTGAACTTTGCTTCACTTGATCCCGACTTTGTATTTGAATTAGCTTTGAAGGCCTTAGAGCCAAAAAAAGAGTTATTGTGTTAAATTCCGCTTGAACATGCTTTGCTTTGAATTGGCACATTTGGAATAAAGACAACAACAATTGAGTTTTGAAATTTGATTTGATTTAGGATGCCCTTAATTGAGGAAATTTTGATTTTTTTTTTTTTATTAAAGTGGAAATTTTGAATTTTTTTTTTTGTATTAAAATGGCCGGGCCTCGAAATGAGGTTGCCTACGTGTCCCGTTAGGGAATCAGGCCGAACGTAGTTCTGACTACCTTAGAGGACTTTGAATTGGATTCTTGAATTTGAACATGGAACTTAGACATAGAACTTCTTGAGTTGATCGAGGTTTGTTAGAGATCTGTATTCTTTTCCATCGACGTCTGTTAGTTTGACTGCTCCCCCGGAGAGGATCTTCTTGACAATGTATGGGCCTGCCCAGTTGGGTTTGAATTTTCCCCTTGGGTCCATGGTGCTTTTGCGAAGGGCATTCAGGACAAGCTCGCCTTCCTTGATGTTTCGGGATCTGACCCTTTTGTTGAAATGTCTGGCCACTCGGCGCTGATAGACTTGTACATGGTGAGCGGCTTGAAGCCGACGCTAATCGAGCATGACTAGCTCGTCCTATCTTGCTTGTACCCATGCAGCTTCTGGGATTTTGCTTTCGAGGACTATCCTTAGAGAAGGTATCTCCAACTCGATAGGTTGTACTGTTTCCATTCCATAGACCAATGAAAATGGAGTTGCACCAGTTGAAGTGCGAATTGAAGTTCGATGTCCCCACAATGCGAAATGCAGCTTCTGGGGCCAGTCCTTGTAATTGGTAGTCATTTTCATGATGATGGTCTTGACATTCATGTTGGGTTCTTCTACTGCCCCATTAGTTTGTGGGCGATAGGGCGAAGAGCGATGATGTTGAATTTCCCGGAGCATGGGTCCGTTGGGATTGTTGTATTTGTACGGTATCCCCTTTTGAAGTTTGAACTATTAAAGCTTGTAGATGTTTCTAAAAACTTGAACCTTTGGAGTTTGTAACTTGAATTTTGTACTTTGGAATTGTAGATGCCTTGCTTGGCATAACCTTGCTCGGTTAGAGATTATAGAACTTGAATTTTGAATCTTGTACTTGTTGAATGGGTCTTCACATTCTCTTTAGAAATGGGTTCCCTAATCACTGTTGAACTTGTGAGGAACACCGTATCTGCATATATTGTTTTCTTGTATGAACTGGGCCACTTGCTTGGAACCCAACACCTTGAAAGATCTGGATACTTGGACTCTTGAATGAATTCGACCTCTAGCTGCTTAGAGACCTCTTCTTGAATTTTTAGGTAAACGTCCGGTTTCGTGCGACGGAGTTTTTGCTTGATGGGTTTTGAACCTGGAATGAGGGGAATTGTATGCTGACCAATGCTTGGATCAAACCCCGGCATATCATGATAGGACCACGCGAAGACGTCTATGTACTCTGAAAGTAGCTTGATAAGATCATCCCGCTCTGCTGGAGAAAGAATTAAACCAATCTGTACTAGTTTTGAATCACAGTTGTTAGAAATGTTGATTTTTTCTGTTTCCTCAATTATGGGCGTCCGGTTTTCATGATTTTCGATAGCTTTTAGAATTTCAAGGTCAGTTTCTTGTGAAGAAAAGTTGTTTGGATTAGGATTGTGTTTTGAATTAGATCTCGGGGAATAAGTAGAAATTGAAGTGTTATTGAAATCAGCAATCATTACATCGATTGTTTTGACTTGAAGCTCGGCCTTTAGAGGCTCTTGATTGATGCAAGACTCTAGTTCTAGACTCTTAGACTCATTGCTAGACTCAGATCCAGACTCATCCTCTGACTCGGACTCGCTCATCATAGATCCTTCGCCCACAGTAATCTTGAACATTTTGCCATTCGGAGCAGATATCTTGAGGGACTTTCTCCAGGTTGGTATTGAGGTTCGCTACGGCGGCCATTAGCTGAGTGATTTGATCGACAATGGCCGTTTGAACTATTTCTTGAAAGGGACTTGATGCTTGATTTGTAGGAGATGAACTGGCTGCTCGTTCGATGCCGGCTATGAGGGAGGCTAGGGCTGATGGAGTTCTTTTCAACCTCTCTCCTCTTCGGCGAACCCACATGATCCTCGAACTCCTATTTAGGACACACCACATGATTTAGAACTTGGAATTCCCGACACATGATATGATATGCATGCAATTATTGAGACCTAGACTTGACTCTAAGTGCCACTCCGAAGATTCGGGATTTTGGATTTTTGTACTTGTATTCGGGATTTGCAACCCGTTGGAAGTGTTTGAGAGGAGCCTTCATTCTTTTGTGGAAGCTGACTCTTTGTACTAGAACTTGGAATATCGAAAGAACATTTCGACCTATTGGACCTTGGACTATTTTAGGCGAATTTCAACCCATTGAGAATTTCGAAATTGGACTTGTACTAGGAGATTGAGTTTTGTATTATTTCAAGGGAATTTCAACCCGTCAATATTTTAGGGGAATTTCAACCCGTCGGACTTGGAGTATTTGAAGGGAATTTCAACCCGATTGAAAGGGAATTGATTTTGTATTATTTCAAGAGAATTTCAACCCGTCAATATTTTAGGGGAATTTCAACCCATTGATAGGACTTGGAATATTTTAGGGAAATTTCAACCCAAGAATAGGATGCGAAATTTGAACTTGTACTATTTCAGGGGATTTTTAACCCATTGGAAAGTTGGACTCGTATTATTTCAGGGGATTTTCAACCCATTGGAAGTATTTGGAAATGGGGTTTGTATTATTTCAGGGGATTTTCAACCCGTTGGAGAATTGGAACTTGTATTATTTCAGGGGATTTTCAACCCATTGGAAAAAAGGGTTTTGAACTTGTATTATTTCAAGGGATTTTCAACACATTGGAAAGTTGGACTTGTATTATTTCAGGGGATTTTCAACCCATTGGAAATGTTTGGAATTTTGAATTTGAGAGCAATGGAAAGCAAGGATTTGTAGCTCGAAAATGAGTTTGAAGTTTGAATTTGATTCGAAGTTTGAACCTTGAAATGGAAAAAGACGCACTTTTGTATATAGAATGTGAAGCTTTGAATATGGAAAATTCGGCATTATGCCGCCATGGATTTGAGACATTGAATTTGGGAATTTGAAAGTCCGGCATTATGCCGCCGTGGACTTGGAATTATGAAGTTTTTGAAATTGAGATTGAATGAGGGAGATTATGCCATCATGGATATGGAATCGGAAGCTTCGAATGTAGGACTTTAGATTTGAAGGTTTGGAATTTCTGAACTTCGAACTTGAGGTTTAAAATATTGAATGGAAAAGTCGGCATTACGACGGCATGAACTTGGAACTTGAAACTTTGAGCGTAGGACTTGAAACTCGAAAGATTGGCATGGGATTTGAGGTTTGAAAGATTGAGTCGAAAAGGTTGGCATTACGCCGGTCATGAGTTTAGACATTTGAACTTGAGGTTTTGAGATTGGAATTGGCAACTCGAACTTGAGGTTTGAAGACTTGAACGTTTGAACTAGAAAATCCGGCATGATGCCGTTGGATTTGAGTTTTGAACTTGGAATTTGAAATTTTGACTAGAAAACCCGGCATTATGACGCCGTTGGATTTGAGTTTTGAACTTGAAAATAGGAGTTTTGACTAGAAAATCCGGCATTATGGCGCCGTTGGATTGAATCTTACTTGAAACTCGAAACTCGAAATTTGAATTGGAAAATCCGGCATTATGACGCCGTTGGATTTGGATTTGAAAATTGAGGTTTGGACTTGAAACTCGAAATTTGGACTAGAAAATCCAGCATTATGACGCCGTTGGATTTGAGTTTGAATTTGAAACTTGAGGTTTGAAATGGAAAATCCGGCATTATGACGCCGTTGGATTTGAGCTTGAATTTGAAACTTGAGGGTTGAAATGGAAAATCCGGCATTATGACGCCGTTGGATTGCATTTTGAATTTGGAACTTGGAATTTGGACTCGAAAATCCGGCATTATGACGCCGTTGGATTGAATTTTGAATTTGGCATTTGTGCGTGAGACGTGTTTGAGGGTTTTGAATCAAATGGAGTTGCACTCCTAAAAGACCTTAAATCGGCGATTTGGATGCATGAGGTTTGAATGATGCTCCTAGGGGTTTGGTTTCCTAGTTGGAGGCTAATTGGTTTTAGCAATGTAGAACTCGAGGTTAGCCATTCACGCGTGCAAAGACGCCCACACAATGCACAAGTAGCACGTTGTCACACTAACATGAATATGAATGCGACATGCAAAGTTCTCAACCTAAGGTCAGTCTAAGTTTTTGTATGATGCAAGTGGTCGGCTTTCGGTGTCAAAAGGTACTCGACTAAGAGACGGATCCGGCGATAACTTGCACATCCGCCTAAGGGACGTGTGTGTCGGCAGATGGCCTCCATACTTGACATCGGGAATGTCAAGCAAATGCCAAGTTTTGGTAGGCGCGGAAATGATCACACACTTTGGTCGGGAACCGTATGGAGAGTCACCATTTCGTTGCCCCCGGGGCTAGCCCGAATGTAGAACACATCCGTTTGGGCAGGGTAGAAATTCATTTTGCACAATATGGTTTTCAAAAAATGCATGAAATGCCTAGAAATTGAAATTTGAAATCGTACTCGAATTTGTATTTGTAAAGCTCTTTTTTCGACATTCGTTCTCGAGGTTTGGGAGCGTCCTTCCAGATTAAAAAACAGACTAACTCCCAACACGAAAAGTTGAGCAAAAGTGGGCGACAAGCCACTGTGAGCCACTGTCCTGGATGCAGGTAGTGGCGTTGGGCGCAGGTTGCTGCGCCTGGCGCCAGTGCTAGCATCCAGTACTTAAGCAGATCAGTGGCTTGCTGCTCGAAATCTGCTCGCATTTTCCAAATAGAAATTAGAAATATCCCCAGTTGAGTCGCCAGAATTGTAGGGGGTGTTTTTTTGCGTATGTATTGCAATTCCCTACAAGGGGGGCAGTTTTTAGAAACCATCGTATTTTTGTACCTCGAAGGAGTCGCCACCAAACATTGTTTAGGGTCTTGTTTGGAAAGACCGCAAATGACTCTATTAGGATAAGACTTGAATCTTCGAAACGGATGGGTGAGGTCCGGGCACGGGAACGAGATGCTTATTCCGCGAGCTTTAGAAATTATTCGAGTACATGACATAGCATTTTCGAAAATACCATAGTTTAGACTATGTGGGTTTAAATTTAGAGCAAATAGAATCTCTACTTTGTATGGTGGTCACTTTGCTTTAAATTTAATTTAAGGGAACTTATGATCGTTTTGTCCAAGAAATTATCTTTGTTAAGCGTGATGTAACCTTGCATTTTGTTGTATTTAGCATGTATGGTGATGAAAGCAATAAAGCAAATAAAGCAACATCACAATAGTAAATAAGTGCGGAATTAGTAAATACAAGACCCCCTAGAGATGGACTAGGGAGTAGGTCCACATTGCCTAGAAGGACTAGGCAAGTAAAGATGCGGAATTGAAAGTGCGATATTGAAATTGCGGAATTGAAAGTGCGATATTGAAATTGCGGAATTGAAATTTGCATACTTGAAATTGCAATATTGAAAGGTGCATAATTGAAATTACGATATTGATTTTTGTACTTGGGCACATGAGATTCGAACGCCAAGCGGATCCTTAAAAATAAGTGCGCCCGACACGAATTCAAAGCTAAAAATCTCAACTTGGGAGAAGTTGATCATCCCAAAGTATCCTAGATTTTGCATATAGAACTTGAACTTGAAAGTATGAATCTTGAAATATTGAACTTGAACTTGAAATATTGAAACTTGTGAAGGAAATATGTCCTTCACCCAAGGTGCATTAAGTCTAATACCAAGGTTCAGATTAATTGCGAACAATTAATTCAGTGAGATCAAGTGATCGGAACAGCTAGCTGGAGCAATGCTTCCGATCAGTGAGTTCTAATGAATATTAAGCTCACAGCTTACTCTTGACTGAACCTACAAGGTCACACCAATGACACGTAACAGATCACCGGATTAAATGAATCGGAAATTCATTTAATTGCTTTTCGGGAATTAGTTGGAAAACGTATTATACGATACGACCTTGCATCGGAATCGTATATCGTATCGCGAATATTCGTAAGCTAGGGAAACGAATAAATCGTATCGTACGACGGTGATTCGTCGTATACGAAACGATAAATAATATATCGGAAATATATTTAATCACGGATACGAAGAGCGGCCCACGAGCCGAGTGCACGAAGCAATCAAGGCCCATGGGCGCGCTGGGCAAGCAAGCAGGCCACGACACAGCAGAGCTAGCCCATGGCCGAGCAGCTGCGTGTGTGTGCGCGCGGGCCAAGGCAACGACACAGCAGCAGCAGCGCGGCCCACGGCCCAGCTCGCTGTGCGTGCTCGTGTGCTCTTGCGCGGGCTTGCTGGCCGGCCTTGCCTTATGGCTTGGTCGGTTAGTAAGGTTATGTTAATAACCTTCTAACCCATTTTCCAACATAACACAATTCAGTCACACAAACCCTAGAGTCACAGAGAACCCTAATTCTCTATGTGCCTCCAAAGTGTGTTCATCCCAAAAAACATATCTCTTGATCGATTGTCTAAGCTACGATAATCAAGACGGATCTGATCGTGTCGGTGAACCAAGTAGAGGAACGACAAGTGGAGTTCTAAGTTCGTGTTCTTTGACAATTTGTGGAAAACACGCTTCTAACGTAAGTCTGCTTAATCTGTGCTTTATACATGCTTCCTGGCTTTGGGGATTGTTTCCGCACATGTTATTATGTTTAACTGTATTCCCCAACAGTGGTATCATGAGCCTTATGTATTCAAATCATGTTTTAGCATGATTTATTTGTTTTTGAATCTGTCGAAATTTTGGAATTTTTTGTTGAAATTTCGGAATTTTTACGAATTATTGGATGAATTGCGTAATAATCTGTTCCTAAATCAAAAAGATTTGTTTTTTCGATTTTTAAAACCCTAATCTGATTGAAAACGATTTTCTAAGATCAACACAAGCGAACGGAATTGCAAAAATAGGCCTCGAAGTGTCGTTTTTTGGGCTTTTTGTTAATTTTTTAATAAAAATTAAAAGTATCGGACAGTAATTCAATTAAAAGGTCAACCTATACTAATGGGAATTGCTTGAAATTTTGACACAATGTTACTGGGTCTATTCTTAATCTATGGTAAAAATTTCAGATTTTTCCGATTAGTATAAACCCTAATTTTGTCTTTCCCCAATTCGTAAAATTGAACCCTAATTGAATTTTAATTAATTTTCGTTTAATAATTCGGTTAATTGGGAAAGGGGGTATAATTTCATGGGACAGTGGCTAATGAACGATTTAAAGTTTTGGATTTTATTATTTAAAAGTTCAAATTTTTTAAGTTGATTCGTTCGTTCTTAAAAAATTTGAATAATGTTAGCCTTTGATTTAATACTTTACGAAATTGGATTGTGGTTGAAGTTTATTAAATCGTTAAAAATCGTTGTTTTTCGAAAATAAAAATCGTAACTTTTTGAAAAATAATATTAATGCAAGTTCGTGAAATTAAATTTATTTTTAATTGAGTTGGTCCGTAGCACGAACACGTGTGTGTGGTGGGCGTATGGCTCGACGAGCCATGCGAGCTACCATGCGCAATCGAGTCGCAGCGACGCGGGCAGCAGCATGCATAGAAAGGCGCAAGCCTTGAGATAGTGCAGCGATGCGCTGCGACGAGTCGAGCAAGGCATGCAGGGGCAGCAACGATGCTGCGGGTACGCGTGCACTGGCGTGCGATGGTTGCGGGCTATGCTCGCATGCCTCGTAGGCCATGCGATGGCTGCGATGGCTGCGGGCTATGCTCGTGTGCCTCGTAGGCCACGCAATGCTAACGGGCTGGGCGCAAGCCTAGCACAAGTAAGCACATGACATTTTTTTAGTGCTGGGCTTGACTTATTTGCATTAATTTGGCCTAACGGGATATTTAATTTAATATTTTATTTGCTTGGGCCGGGCCGCGAGTTTTAATTTAATATTTCATAATTAATTATCCGGAATAATTATTGGTTTGAGTGGGAGCCACTAAATGAAATTAAAAAGAAATAATTAATTTTAATTATTTTTGTAGGTCGCATTATTTTAATTAAATTCGATTTTAATTAGAATAAAGTCTAAGGATTAATAATTTGGAAATTGATTAATCTTTTAGGACGCGTTTATGTGAACGTGAATTTTAATTAATTCACGTAAATACTTGCATATTTATATGGGCCATTCGTTTTAGCACACGAATGGGTGAATGCATAGAATATATATATTTTATGTAATGCAGGTACTCCAAGTGACTAGTATGGCCATTTAGGATAGTTAAATACGTTCTGCGTACCGTTCTATCTTTGAATGTAAAGTTTTAAATATGGTCTGCGTACCATGGAAATTTTTGATGTAATTTTATTATTTTCAAGTATTTCTAAGTTTAGAACTTTAAGTTAGCATTTGAACGAAGATTCAAGACGATGCCAAGCTAACAAGGAGGTGATGAAGATTGGATGCTTCAAGACAAGATGTTTTGGGCCATACTAGATCACCATTTATTTATGCAATTTAATATATATATATATTATGCGTGAATGTATGAATGTATGTATGATTTGCATGAATAGGTTGTTTCATATGACTCAATTAGATTAAGTTCACTAAATAATCGAACCAACATAGAAACAACTAGGTCCAAAGTAATATTGAGTTTAAAAATTGCCTTCCAAATCAAGCACTTACAAAAATCTAAGGATCTAAGGTAGTAGGTTTACGCTAACGCGAGGTGCTATTTTAGTTGACTTAGGTGGTAAGGCGTCCTAAAGGAGCACGTTAATTGTGGTTTCAACTCAAACAACAATGGCATTATGTTGTGGCAATGGGATAAATTATGGTATTAATTTATTAACCAAGAGTAATTTGGAGATTACTAGCAATAGGTTTTGCTTACCTAAAATCTTAAACTACTTAAGACATGCTAAAGCTGCTTAAGGATTTAGGACTTTTGGGGTCTTGGAATCGTTTCATTCATTTTGGACCATGTTTGAGCTGATTCGTTCATCTGTAGGCAGACGGAGAGCCGTTTCGCACCTTCTGGTCCTTGGCGGAGCTTCAGAAGGCTTTTGCAACCATCCGTGCAGACGAGGAGGCTATGGAGATCTGGTTGCAGACGGGTCTGGTTGATTTCTGGCGTGCCATGGGAGGTACTTCGAGGAGAACGGGGATCAAACCCCGGCTATGGGCTTTGTTAGAGCGGTGGTGGGATACCACCTACACTTTTCACATGGAATGGGGGGAGATCATCATTACCCCTTTTGAGTTTTCCATGATTACGGGTCTTCCTTTTTCTGAGAGGAATGTGACCTTTGATTCGGAGCTGACGTGGCGCTCGGCCGCTGCCAGGGCATTGCTCGGCCATATTGTTGACTTGTCAGAGGACGACACCCATGCTTCAGTAACGGTGATTGTGGATGCTATCCGTGGTGTGGGTGTGTCTGCAAAGCAGAGGGTTAGGCTATTCCTCTTAGCTTTGGTGAGTAGGGTAGTGGCCCCGAGTAGGAATAGTCGGGTGCACATTAGATTCCTGTCAGTTTTGCAGGACTTGAGGGTTGTTTCGAGCTAAAATTGGGGTGGTTTGGCCTATAGCCACCTCTTGTACGAGATGAAGTGGGCCTCCCGGACTGCGCCGGAGAGCGAGCCGAGCATGGCTGCTCTGTGGAGTGTGCTGGAGGTATTGAAGACTCCTTGTACTTTGTGCCTCGTATTTGTATGTTTGTATTTGAACTTGAATAATATTTTGCTTTCTTTTGAAACATTTGGATATATGAGCAATTTCCGACTTTGGCGACGGATCGTACTAGAGATGCGGCTTACCCGTATGCTGCATCTTGGATAGGAGCGGTGCGCAGGAGGGTGCCTCTGGCGGCCTCCCGCAGAGCTTGGAGAGTTCTACCTGCTGATGAGGTAATATTTTTGTACTGTTTTTCTCTTTTGTATTTGTATTTGTACAGTTGCCTGAGTTGTCTGCTTTGCAGGTGGTGTGGCGTCCTTTTGCCAACACGCCTGTACCTGCCTCGGCTGCTCGCGCCCATTTCTTGTCTGGACGGCGGGTTTTGCTCCCAGGGGTGTATCGCCACATGTGGTATCTGGGGGAGCGAGTGTCCCTTCAGCACAATTCGGGGAATGGGTTTGTCCCCAAGGACCCACCAGAGTCCATGCTGGCGCCGCATGAAGATCTTGCCCGACTCTATGTGAATGCTAGGGGCGATGCTGTTTGCCGCTCTTGGAGGGACTTTGTACAAAGGAAGGGTAGCTATGACGACTTCCTGAGGAGGCTGGGTCCACCAGTAAGCTTCGTACTTCCGGTGAGCTTTTGAACTTTGTATCTTGTATTCTTGTATTCTTGTATTCTCGTATTCTTGTATTCTTGTATGATTGGATGATTGTATGTAGGAGGAGGAGGTTGATCCTGAGGATATTCCACATGCTGATAGGATCCTCCGCTATGAGAACTCGGACGGGGAACAGGTGGAGGTGACCATACCTGTAGCTTCTCCCCCGCACCGAAGATCGTATGATGCTGTACCTGAGCATTATGCCGTTGTGAGTACTGTTGCATTTTCTTGAAACTTATTGTAATCTTGTATTTGGGAATTGATCTTGAATTTTGTATGCAGGCGCCTCGGGTGAGAGTGCGTCGCTGGATGCTCTTGATTGATTCGTGGAAGAGGTATTGTGCCAAGCTTACTCAGAAGCTTTCTGGCCGGGACAGAGAGGTGCTTTTCTTGATTTTGAAATTTGAATTCTGGAAACTCGATCTTGGATGTTGATTCTTGAAATTTGTATTTTGTATAGGAGCGCTGCCGAGACCGTAGAGGTTCCGTTGATAGGGAGCCTCGGGGAGACTTTCTCGAGGCAGGAGGGACCGAGTTTTGACCTAGGACAGGGGTCTGGTGCTGGTGCTCATTAGAGGCATTCGGATGCAGATCGGGGAGCTGCCCCTTTTGTACATGCTGATCCTACCAAGCATTCGTTTGGGGGTGCAAGCAGTTCGAGGCCCTTTGTTTCTCCTCCCGGTCACTACTTCGGAGGGAGTGGTCCTCAGCCTTGGGGTGCTGATTCATGGGCTTACTGGTCGGAGATGGATAGGATGCGTCAGGCTCAGATGTTTGCGCCGTACTAGTTCATGGGGATGCCGCCGCCTTATCAGTATCCTTCTCCTCAGCAGGGAGTTAATCCCTCTCCTAGCACTCTTCGTATCTTGGAGCAGGATCCTAGTACCCCTGGGACAAAGCTGGATCGGGATCTGGAGCGCCTTAGGAGGCGGAACAGGAACAAGGAGCCTGTGGTTGACATTACAGCTGATGATGACTCGGACTGACCCTGCATGGTAGCGAGTTCCAGCTTGCCTGGGTTGATTTTGTATAGGCTGGGTTGTATTTGTATGGATTTGTATAGTTTGGAACTTGAATTTTGTATGGTTGTAGGTTTGGAACTTGAATTTTGTATGGTTGAATTTTTGAAATTGTATGCGTTGTGTGTGCCTTGAAATTTGTAGCTATATGCATGCATGGAAAATTTGCAAAGAATTTTGAAAAAAATTTGCCCATTTTTTCGGGTGTATATACCCACAATAAGCCCCCACTTTGACTGAGGTTTTTTGGTAAGGAAAAGCGCAAGTCAAAGTATATTCAACTTTTGCCTATGCATATGCAGACTCGACTTAGGAAGCCGATCTAGGACTAGAATGCTTGAATTTTGAATAATTTGCACCGAAATCTGCCCTAAGCGTTGATCCGGACTGCTTGAATTTGCGCGACTTGCGGCTTTGGAATCTTGAATAATGGAGGTTTGTACTTTGCTGCCCGAAACACTAAAGAGTGTGTACTCGGAGTCATAATAGAGGACGGTGGCCTCGTCATTCGGTGCAGGCCCCTGCGCCTAACGCAGGACATGGCGCCTGGCGCCAGCGTGCTGTCGTGCAAGCCGACTCTTGTATAAATAGGGAGTATTTCGGATCATTTCTTGCATCAATCCTTCCCTGCTATTCCTTGTATACTGATTCCTCACGAAAAAGAAGAGAGAAAATGGCTATGTCCTTTGAAAATTCCTTGAACTCGTGGCTTGGCTCGCTAGGCAAATTGGAGAAAAGGGAGCTTGATGGCATGCATCTTGGGGTGCTCGCCTCCTGCCGGTTTGTAAAGCTGGATGTGCACTTCATTCTTGCTGCTTTGGAGGCTTGGGATCCGAATCATCATGTCTTCCGCTTTGGGAATAATGAGGTATGTCCCCTCCCTGAAGAGTTTAGCGCCATATTAGGGTGGCCCATTATGCCGAAGCCATGCATGCGTAGTGTTGAAGAACACTTTTTCTTGGGTTTTGAAAGATATTTGGGCTTGAAGCCCCCACTTTTGAGTGCTGTTGTATATGGTAGTGGGGTGGATTTGTCCTTCCTTGTCACCTACTTTGCTGGGCTTGATGTTCCCAAAGTTTTCCGCTTGAGGGCCTTGAGTTTTTGTATCTTTGCTCGCTTCCTCTTTTCGAAACAGGGGTTTGGCAATGGTGATGCCTCCCTAATAGAAATTGTAGAGCAGTTTGCTAATGGTCGGGACCCAATGCCGCTCGTGATAGGCCAAACATTGATGGGCGTTGACTTGCTGAAGTCGGACCCCTCTACTTTGCCGTCGGGAAGTCCGGTATTACTCCAAGTAAGGATCTGGAGCTTTCTTGTATGTAGAATTTGTACTTGTATTTGAATTTTGAATTTTGAAATGCATTTCTTGTATACTCCCCAAGGTTTGGCTTATGGAGAGGCTCATGCTGGTGGCACCACCGGAGAACATGGAGAGCTATAATAGAAAAGGGTTCACCGTGCAGCCCATGATGTATGACCGGCTTTCATTGGACGAGTGGCGAAGCGCACTCTCTGGGATTGAACCTTGTATAATGTGGGTAGTTCCTTGGTGGGGAATTGCTGCCATGAGACATGCCCCTGATACTACTGCTTTGAGGGTGCCAAGCCTCACAATGCTGGTCTTCTACTCGCCTGCTCGAGTGATGAGACAGTATGGCTTGAAATAATAGATCCCGGACTGTGCTGAAGAGAACCCGAAACCTGTTGCGCTGAATGCCAATCGACTTGAAGTTTGGAGGTGGTATTGGGTCGCCAAACCATTCCTGTGTATTCAGTTCCCACCTGAGTCAGTTACTCTGTCTGCGGGGTACATTGTATGGATAAGAGGCCTAAGCCAAAGGGACATTTCTTTCTCCAGATCAGCTAGAGTCCGAGGTTCTAGAGCTAGACGTCCTGCATCAACTGACTATGAGGAAGGTGACGGGAGTGTGGCCCATCCGGTGCTTGACCGTTCAGAGTCCAAAGGAGGTTCGTCGTCCTCCCGTCTTGGAAGGCTAGCAAGTTCCTTCTCCCGCCGCTTGGGCAAGGGGAAGATTGATGATTGATTGTGGGAGGAGCCAGGGGATAGTACTCAAGGTGCCAAGACTCGAGAGCATAGTTGCCCGACCCTAGATCTTTGTAGGCTAAATGTGTTTGAAATTGTATTGGAAGGAATTGTGTTTAGAATGTGTTTGGAAGATGTGTTTAGAAAATGTGTTTAGGAAGTGAAAAGGCTTTGAACTTTGCTTCACTTGATCCTGACTTTGTATTTGAATTAGCTTTGAAGGCCTTAGAGCCAAATAAAGAGTTATTCTGTTAAATTCCGCTTGAACATGCTTTGCTTTGAATTGGCACATTTGGAATAAAGACAACAACAATTGAGTTTTGAAATTTGATTTGATTTAGGATGCCCTTAATTGAGGAAATTTTGATTTTTTTTTTATTAAAGTGGAAATTTTGATTTTTTTTTTGTATTGAAGTGGCCGGGCCTCGAAATGAGGTTGCCTACGTGTCCCGTTAGGGAATCAGGCCGGACGTAGTTCTGACTACCTTACAGGACTTTGAATTGGATTCTTGAATTTGAACATGGAACTTAGACATAGAACTTCTTGAGTTGATCGAGGTTTGTCAGAGATCTGAATTCTGTTCCATCGACGTCTGTTAGTTTGACTGCTCCCTCGGAGAGGATCTTCTTGACAATGTATGGGCCTGCCCAGTTGGGTTTGAATTTTCCCCTTGGGTCCATGGTGCTTTTGCGAAGGGCTTTCAGGACAAGCTCGCCTTCCTTGATGTTTCAGGTTCTGACCCTTTTGTTAAAATGTCTGGCTACTCGGCGCTGATAGACTTGTACATGGTGAGCGGCTTGAAGCCCACGCTCATCGAGCATGACTAGCTCGTCATATCTTGCTTGTACCCATGCAGCTTCTGGGATTTTGCTTTCGAGGACTATCCTTAGAGAAGGTATCTCCAGCTCGATAGGTTGTACTCTTTCCATTCCATAGACCAATGAAAATGGAGTTGCACCAGTTGAAGTGCGAAGTGAAGTTCGATATTCCCACAATGCGAAATGCAGCTTCTGGGGCCAGTCCTTTTAATTGGTAGTCATTTTCATGATGATGGTCTTGACATTCATGTTGGCTTCTTCGACTGCCCCATTGGATTGTGGGCGATAAGGCGAAGAGCGATGATGTTTAATTTCCCGGAGCATGGGTCCGTTGGGATTGTTGTATTTGTACGGTATCCCCTTTTGAAGTTTGAACTATTAAAGCTTGTAGATGTTTCTAGAACTTGAACCTTTGGAGTTTGTAACTTGAATTTTTTACTTTGGAATTATAGATGCCTTGCTTGGCATAACCTTGCTCGGTTAGAGATTATAGAACTTGAATTTTAAATCTTGTACTTGTTGAATGGGTCTTCACATTCTCTTTAGAAATGGGTTCCCTGATCACTGATGAACTTGTGAGGAACACCGTATCTTCATATATTGTTTTCTTGTATAAACTGGGCCACTTGCTTGGAACCCAACACCTTGAAAGATCTGGATACTTGGACTCTTGAATGAACCCGACCTCTAGCTGCTTAGAGACCTCTTCTTGAATTTTGAGGGAAACGTCCGGTTTCATGCGACGGAGTTTCTGCTTCATGGGTTTTGAACCTGGAATGAGGGGAATTGTATGCTGACCGATGCTTGGATCAACCCCCGGCATATCATGATAGGACCATGCGAAGACGTCTATGTACTCTAAAAGTAGCTTGATAAGATCATCCCGCTCTGCTTGAGAAAGAATTAAACCAATCTGAACTAGTTTTGAATCACTATTGTTAGAAAGGTTGATTTTTTCTGTTTCCTCAATTATGGGCGTCCGGTTTTCATGATTTTCGATAGCTTTTAGAATATCAAGGTCAATTTCTTGTGAAGCAAAGGTTTTTGGATTAGGATTGTGTTTTGAATTAGATCTCGAGGAATAAGTAGAAATTGAAGTGTTATTGAAATCAGCAATCCTTACATCGACTGTTTTGACTTGAAGCTCGGCCTTTAGAGGCTCTTGATTGATGCAAGACTCTAGTTCTAGACTCTTAGACTCATTGCTAGACTCAGATCCAGACTCATCCTCCGACTCGGACTCGCTCATCATAGATCCTTTGCCCACAGTAATCTTGAACATTTTGCCATTCGGAGCAGATATCTTGAGGGACTTTCTCCAGGTTGGTATTGAGGTTGGCTACGGCGGCCATTAGCTGAGTGATTTGATCGACAATGGCAATTTGAACAATTTCTTGAAAGGGACTTGAAGCTTGATTTGTAGGAGATGAACTGGCTGCTCGTTCGATGCCGGCTATGAGGGAGGCTAGGGCTGCTGGAGTTCTTTTCAACCTCTCTCCTCTTCGGCGAACCCACATGATCCTCGAACTCCTATTTAGGACACACCGCATGATTTAGAACTTGGACTTCCCGACACATGATATGATATGCATGCAATGAATGAGACCTAGACTTGACTCTAAGTGCCACTCCGAAGATTCGGGATTTTGGATTTTTGTACTTGTATTCGGGATTTGCAACCCATTGGAAGTGTTTGACGGGAGCCTTCTGTAGGGAAATACAGTTAAACATAATAACATGTGCGGAACAATCCCCAAAGCTAGGAAACATGTATAAAGCACAGATTAAGCAAAGTTACATTCGAAGCGTGTTTTCCACAATAATATGTCAACGAACACGAACAAAGAACTCCACTTGTCGTTCCTCTACTTGGTTCACCGACACGTTCAGATCCGTCTTGATTATCGTAGCTTAGACAATCGATCACGATACTTTGCTTTTTGGGAAGAACTGACTTTGGAGGCACAGAGAGAATTAGGGATCTCTGTGTCTAGGGTTTGAGTAATATCAATTGTGTGTTGGAATAATACAATTTACCTATTATATTAATGATGTAATCGGCCAAGAACCAAAGGCCTTGACCGGCCACATCACGCAAGCACACAGACCGCACAGCCCCGCCCAGCGACACACACTGCAGGCCGAAGCCCACAGCGCGCGCGCGCCGAGCATCTGGGCCGTGGGCCTGCTCGCTAGTCACTGCGTTGCTTGCTGTGCATGCTGTTGCGTGCTCGCTCAATGGGCTGGCCTTGCTCGCCTTTTCTCGCGAGTCTTGCTGGCTCGTTGGGCCTTGCACGCTTACGTGCTTGGCTCGACGGGCCGGCAACTCCGATGCCCTTCGTATTCGCGATTTAATAAATTTCCGATATATTATTTATCGTTTCGTATTCGACGAATCACCGTCGTACGATACGATTTATTCGTGTCGCCCAGCTTACGAATATTCGCGATACGATATACGATTCCGATGAAGGTCGTATCGTATAATACGTTTCCAACTAATTCCCGAAAAGCTATTAAATGAATTTCCGATTCATTTAATTCGTTGATCTGTTACGTGTCATTGGTGTGACCTTGTAGGTTCAGTCAAGAGTAAGTTGTGAGTTCAATATCCATTAGAACTCACTGATCGGAAGCATTGCTCTAGCTAGCCGTTCCGATCACTTGATCTCACTGAATTAATTGTTCGCAATTAATCTGAACCTTGGTATTAGACTTAATGCACCTTGGGTGAAGGACATATTTCCTTCAATCTCCCACTTGTCATTCAGACAAGTGTGCATTCACATTCCTTTGTCACTTAGTGTTACTTACTGAACATAAGGTAAGATCCAAGCCATCCTTATTAGGTCCAGAAGTGTTTCTCGGATTACAGAGTTCAACTGTCAAACTTTTGCAGAAGGTTAAGCCTTAACCATTCTAAGCACGGCCATGCATTTTACAGTATCTAACTCTCCGAGAGGCCTTGTTACACAACAACACCATATCCTATAAAAGATAGGAGGACAATCCATTCTTGCAATATATGAACACTCACTTTGATTCATAGTACGCCCAATAACTGCTTTTATAGCCTCGTTTTACGGTGCGACGTTTAGCTAGTATCAAAGCGAACTAATTCTCAAACGAGCAGGCATAATCGCTCATGTTCAGAGGAACGGTTTCTAATCACCATTAATGAGAACTACCTATGACATGACTTTAATCTCTTAAAGTGTTCTCATGGTCAATCCGATACAAGATCCAATAAGTATCTATGCAAAAGATTCTAACATCCAGGCACTGTAGTTCAAGAAACAGAACTAAGTAATCTACTTGCAATCTAATCTTCATTAGTCATTGGTCGTCCACCTTTGAATGACCTGGATTAGGGATCCTTTGTGACTTCAATATTCAAGTTCACTTATGGGTGTTTCTTTGTCGAAGAATCCATCTTGACATCCCATTTGAATGATTTGAATCACATGGACTTATCATTTAATTCTAAACCACAATTAAATGAATATGAAATGGTTAAACCAATTGTTTTAAACATAGATCTAACAATACTTAGAAAATCAAAGCCATAATCCAACATGCTTGATTCCCATGGTTGCTACATGTGCGTTGTGTTTCACTTGTGGTAACGGTTTAGTCAAAGGATCCGCGACGTTGTCTTCAGTTCCAACCTTGCAAATCTCGATTTCCTTTCTTTCAACGATCTCTCGAAGTATATGAAATCGCCGCAGTACGTGCTTGGACTTCTGGTGGCTCCTAGGATCCTTTGCCTGGGCAATGGCTCCGCTATTGTCGCAATACAAAGCCACTAGTCCTTTAATGAAGGGGACAACACCAAGTTCTTCGATGAACTTCCGAATCCAAACAGCTTCCTTTGCTGCTTCTGAGGCAGCAATGTACTCGGCTTCAGTTGTAGAATCCGCAATAGTGCTTTGCTTAGCACTTTTCCAGCTTACTTCTCCGCTGTTGAGGCAGAACACAAACCCAGACTGTGGTCTGAAATCATCTCTGTCGGTTTGAAAGCTTGCGTCCGTATAGCCCTTAACAATCAACTCATCTGTACCACCATAAACCAGAAACTGGTCCTTAGTCCTTTTCAGGTACTTTAGGATGTTCTTGGCAGCAGTCCAATGCGCCTCACCTGGTTCTGACTGGTACCTGCTCGTTGCACTGAGTGCGAACGAAACATCCTGCCTTGTACAAATCATAGCATACATGATGGATCCAATAGCCGAAGCGTATGTAATTCCACTCATCTTTCTACGCTCATCAGATGTTTTGGGACACTGATTCTTGCTTAGATATATGACATATGACATGGGTAGATGGCCTCTATTGGCTTCCATCATATTTAACCTAGCTAGCACTTTGTCAATGTAAGTGCTTTGGCTTAGTCCAATCATCCTCTTAGATCTATCCCTATAGATCTTGATGCCCAATATGTACTGTGCCTCTCCTAAGTCCTTCATTGAGAAACACTTCCCGAGCCAAGTCTTTACAGACGCCAACATAGGAATGTCGTTTCCAATAAGCAGTATGTCGTCAACATACAAGACTAGGAATGCAATTTTACTCCCACTGACCTTCTTGTATACACAAGATTCGTCCTGATTCTTGATGAAGCCAAACTTATTGACTGCTTCATCAAATCGTTTATTCCAACTCCTTGATGCCTGCTTTAGTCCATAGATGGACTTCTTAAGCTTTCATACCTTTCCTTGGGTCTTTTGATCGACAAAACCCTCCGGTTGTATCATGAACACAGTCTCTTCAAGAACACCGTTCAAGAAGGCAGTTTTGACATCCATTTGCCATATTACATAGTCATGAAACGCGGCAATCGCAAGGATTATCCGAATAGACTTAAGCATCGCGACTGGAGAAAAGGTTTCATCGTAGTCCACACCGTGAACTTGCATGTAACCTTTTCCTACCAATCTAGCCTTGTATATGTATACAATTCCATCTTTGTCTTTCTTCAATTTGAAGACCCATTTGCATCCGATAGGTGTGAACCCATCCGGCAAATCAACCAAATCCCAGACTTGATTTTCAGACATGGGGTGTATTTCAGATTGCATGGCCTCTAACCATTTAGTGGAGCTTGAGCTCGTTATAGCTTGCTTGTAAGTCATAGGTTCATCACTATCAAATATGAGAACGTCTAAGTTTTCAGTCAAGAGGACGCCTGTCCATCTGGCCTGCTGAAAAATAGTTCTATTTGACCTACGAGGGGCAACAACGTTTCGAGGAACTACTCCCGCTGGCTCTTCTAAATACCTTGGAGGTTCATCAACCTGAACTGCTTCTAAAGAGTTCTGAGTTCTTTGTTCGTCTCGAATCTCTTCGAGGTCTATTATTCTCCCACTTGTCAATTTGGAAATATGATTTCTTTCCAAAAAGACATCGTCACGAGCAATGAAAACCTTGTTGTCTGACTTGTTGTAGAAATAATACCCCATAGTTTCTTTTGGATACCCAACGAAGAAACATTTTTCCGATTTAGGTTGTAGCTTTTCCGAAATTAATCGCTTGATATATGCTTCGCAACCCCAAATCTTCAGAAAAGACAACTTTGGAAGTTTCCCAGTCCATAATTCGTATGCAGTCTTTTCAACAGCTTTTGACGGAGCACGATTCAGTGTGAGTGCTGCAGTTTGCAACGCATGTCCCCATAACTGTATAGGAAGTTCGGCCTGACCCATCATTGACCTGACCATATCGAGTAAGGTCCTGTTTCTCCGTTCCGACACTCCATTCCATTGAGGTGTCCCCGGAGCAGTCAATTCGGAAAGAATACCGCATTATTTTAGATGGTCATCAAACTCGTGGCTAAGATATTCACCTCCTCGATCCGATCTTAGGGTTTTGATTTTCTTGCCATATTGATTCTCTACTTCATTTTGAAATTCTCTAAATTTCTCAAACGATTCAGACTTGTGCTTCATTAAGTAAATATAGCCATATCTACTGAATTCGTCCATAAACGTTATGAAATAGCTGAACTCACCTCTAGCTTTCGTACTCATAGGCCCACATACGTCCGTATGTATTAGCCCTAGTAGTTCGCTTGCTGTTTCTCCCACCTTTGAGAAAGGTTGCTTAGTCATTTTGCCAAGTAAACAAGATTCGCATTGATCAATCTTCTCTAAGTCGAATGATTCTAGAATTCCTTTCCGTTGAAGTAATTCCATGCGCTTTATGTTTATATGGCCTAATCTACAATGCCACAAAAATGTGAGATCCGAATCACCAGTTTTAGCCTTTTTCGTATTTATGTTATAAATGTGTTTGCTCGTATCTAGCACATAAAGACCGTTTTCTTGTTGTGTTGAACCATAAAACATTCCATTCAAAGAAAAAGAACAAATATTGTCTTTAAATTGAAAACTAAAACCTTTAGAATCCAAACTTGAAACGGAAATGATGTTTCCGGTGATACTAGGAACATAGTAACAGTTTTCTAGTTCCAAAACAAATCCACTAGGCAAAGAAATAAAATAAGATCCTACGGCTAATGCAGCAATCCGTGCTCCATTTCCCACGCGTAGATCCATCTCGCCTTTATCAAGCTTTCTACTTCTCCTTAGTCCCTACGAATTGGAACATAAGTGTGAGCCACAACTAGTATCTAATACCCAAGAAGTAGAATTAGCAAGATTACAATGTATAACATACATACCTGAAGTAGAAGAAACGTTCCCGTTCTTCTCATCTTCCTTCTTCTTCAAGCAATCTCTCTTCCAATGCCCCTTCTTCTTGCAGTAGAAGCATTCAGAGTCGGCAGGAGAACGAGTTGCCCTTTTCTGTTTACCAGAACCGGCGCCATTGGACTTGGATGAGGGCGAAGCCTTGCCCTTACCCTTCTTGCCCTTGTTCTTGCCTGATTTCTTGAAGTTCTTGCCCTTATGCACCATAAGTATATCATGCTTATTCTCTTGATTGAGCGTTTTTTTCAACGGTTTTCAGCATACCGTGAAGCTGAGTAAGAGATTTCTCCATGTTGTTCATGTTGTAATTCAACTTGAACTGATCATAGCCATTATGAAGCGAATGGAGAATGATGTCAATAGCCATTTCATTTGAGACGTCGGAATCTAGAGCTCTCATGTTCTCAAAGAGTCCAATCATTTTAAGAACATGTGGACTCACTGGTTCTCCTTTCTTGAGCTTAGTCTCAAGGATCAACCTCTGAGTCTCGAATCTTTCGATTCTGGCTTGGTCCTGAAACATGTTCTTCAACTCCGAGATGATTTGGTAAGCATCTGAGTTAATGAACGTTTTCTGAAGTTCAGGACTCATGGATGCAAGCATCACACATTTGACATCCCTGTTGGCCTGAATCCAACGATTAAGGGCAGCTTGAGTTACCTCCGGCCCAGCCTCTTCCGGTAACTCTTCCTCAAGGACATATTCCTTTTCCTCATGCATAAGAACTATTTGTAAGTTCCTTTTCCAGTCGAGGAAATTGTTGCCATTCAACTTCTCCTTGTCGAGAATTGAACGCAGATTGAAAGTGTTATTGTTTGCGGCCATTTTGATTACTACAATCGAAAAGAATTTGCAATAAATAACCATTCATACAATTCAATAACTTTGAAATAAAAGCAAAAACACGCAATCATTAAAGCTATTAAAACATTTCATTCATGCAAAAAGCAAAAACATGGTCCAAAATGAATGAAACGATTCCAAGACCCCAAAAGTCCTAAATCCTTAAGCAGCTTTAGGATGTCTTAAGTAGTTTAAGATTTTAGGTAAGAAAAACCTATTGCTACTAATCTCCAAATTACTCTTGGTTAATAAATTAATGCCATAATTTATCCCATTGCCACAACTTAATGTCATTATTGTTTGAGTTGTAACCACAATCAACGTGCTCCTTTAGGGCGCCTTACCACCTAAGTCAACTAAAATAGCACCTCGCTTTAGCGTAAGCCTACTATCTTAGATCCCTAGATTTTTGTAAGTGTTGATTTGGAAGGCAATTTTTAAACTCAATATTACTTGGACCTAGTTGTTTCTATGTTGGTTCGATTATTTAGTGAACTTAAAACTAATCGATTCATAGGAAACAACCTGTTCATGCAAAGCATACATACATTCATACATTCACGCATAATATATATATATATATATATATATATATATATATATATATATATATATATATATATATATATATATACATATATACATATATATATATATATATATACATATATATATATATATATATATATATATATATATATATATACATTAAATTGCATAAATAAATGGTGGCCCAAAACATCTTGTCTTGAAGCATCCAATCTTCATCACCTCCTAGTTAGCTTGGCATCGTCTTGAATCTTCGTTCAAATGCTAACTTAAAGTTCTAAACTTAGAAATACTTGAAAATAATAAATTACATCAAAATTTCCATGGTACGCAGACCATATTTAAAACTTTACATTCAAAGATAGAACGGTACGCAGACCGTATTTAACTATCCTAAATGGCCATACTAGTCACTTGGAGTACCTGCATTACATAAAATATATATATTCTATGCATTCACCCATTCGTATGCTAAAACGAATGGCCCATATTAATATGCAAGTATTTACGTGAATTAATTAAAATTCACGTTCACATAAACGCGTCCTAAAAGATTAATCAATTTCCAAATTATTAATCCTTAGACTTTATTCTAATTAAAATTGAATTTAATTAAAATAATGCGACGTACGAAAATAATAAAAATAATTATTTCATTTTAATTTCATTTAGTGACTCCCACTCAAACCAATAATTATTCCGGATAATTAATTATGAAATATTAAATTAAATATCCCGTTTGCCCAAATTAATGCAAATATACGAAGCCCAACGAAATAAACAATTTTCAACGAAAAAAGTCCGATTTCGTAGTTGGGCTAGGCTTGCGCCCAGCCCTATGCCTTGCGTGTGGCCCAAGAGGCGCACGAGCAAGGCTCGCACACCCCCATGCCCTCGCGCTCGCGCCTTGCTTCGTCACAGCCCCCCCGCAAGCGTCCCGCCTGCCCCTTCCTCGCCCAGCGCGCACGAGGCACGCAGCACGCTTGCTGTTGCCCGTGTCGCTGCGGCTCGGTCTAAGCATAACAGCCCGTATGGCTCGACGAGCCATACGTCCACCACACTTGTATTCGTGCCTTTGGTTCGTGATACGGACCAATTCAATTAAAATTAAATTTAATTTCACGAACTTGCATTAATTTTATTTTTCAAAAAGTTACGATTTTTATTTTCGAAAAAACAACGATTTTTAACAATTTAATAAATTCCAACGACAATCCAATTTCGTAAAATATTCAATCAAAGGGCTAAAAATATTCAAGCTTTTAAGAAAGAACGAATCAACATTAAATTTTGAACTTTTAATTAATAAAATCCGAAGCTTTAAATCGTTCTTTAACATTTAAATTTCAGATTTTTAATAATTTGGTTTAAGTGCGATTAAAATTAACGAAACCATTAAAAATTTTAATCCAATAATTTTCAAAATTAGCCACTGACCCATGATATTATATCCCCTTTTCCAATTAACCGAATTATTAAACCAAAATTAATTAAAATTCAATTAGGGTTTCAAATTTTACGAATTGGGGAAAGGAAAAATTAGGGATTATACTTATCATAGATTTTTACCATAGATCAAGAATAGACGCAGTAACATTGTGTCAAAATTTCAAGCAATTCCCAGTAGCTTAGGTCGACCTTTTAATTGAATTACTGTTCGACACTTTTAATTTTTAATGAAAAATTAACAAAAATGCCCAAAAACCGACACTTCGAGGCCTGTTTTTGGAATTCCGTTCTCATGAGTTGATCTTAGAAAATCGTTTTCAATCAAATTAGTGTTTTAAAACTCGAAAAAACGAACATTTTTTTTACTACGCAATTCATCCAATAATTCGTAAAAATTCCGAAAAATCAACAAAAATTCCAAATTTTTCGACAGATGCAAAAACAATAATAATCATGCTAATTCATGCTTTGAATTCATAAGGCTCTGATACCGTAGGGAAATACAGTTAAACATAATAACATGTGCGGAACAATCCCCAAAGCCAGGAAACATGTATAAAGCACAGATTAAGCAAACTTACATTCGAAGCGTGTTTTCCACAATAATATGTTAGGTTATGATACATATGACAATACATAAATCATGCGGAAAAACCATAAAGCTAGGAAAGCATATTATTTACACATAATCATTTAGCATAGTATAGATGCATACACTTTGTAGCGTGCCTTCCCTAGCTGCGCCCGAACCGAACAAGAACAAGTCTTTAGGACTCCAAGTGTCGTCCCTCCGTAGATAGTCCACAGCACGTCCGGATCCGCCTTAAGCTTGACCAACTAGGATCGCCCTTAAGGTACTTAGAATTTTCGGCTATTGTAGGCAATTATATGACTGAATTTTTGCTCTCAAAAATTACTTTGAATACTTGAATAATCTATGTAAATTATGAGCCCTTAACTCATATTTATAGACCATGGAATAAGTAATCGAATCCTACTAGGATACGAATTAATTAAATTAGAATCCTAGTAGAATTCTTATTTAATTAATTTATCTTTTAGGATTAGGAATTTTAATCATTAAACAAATCCTATACTCTTTAGGTTTCGTATGTGAACACAAACTCTACACGAGCATGACCCGCAAGTGTGTAGGCCATGCCCGCGCACAACCCACACGGCCGCTCGGCCCACGCGAGCTGCAGCAATGCTCGCAGCCCATTGCTGCGCGCGCTGCGCGCGCTGCCATGGCCTGCTGGGCCTGGCCTTGCGCTGGGCCTGGCGTGGCCTTGGCTGTTCGTGTGGCGCGCTTAGCTTGTTGGGCGATGGCCTGGCTTCGTGCTGGTCCCTCGTCCGGCAGGCCTCGTCCGATGCTTATTCGTACGATACGCTTCCGATTAAATTCCCGGTTCCGGAATTCATTTCCGATACGAACAATATTTAATATTTCCGATTCCGGAATTAATTTCCGTTTCGAACAAATATTTAATATTTCCGTTTCCGGAATTATTTTCCGATTCCGATAATATTTCCGATTCTGACAATATTTCCGTTTCCGGCAATATTTCCGATTCCGGCAATATTTCTATTTCCGATAATATTTTCCGATACGTACCATGTTTCCGTTTCCGGCAACATCTACGACTTGGATAATATTTATATTTCCGATACGATCCATATTTCCGTTTCCGGCAATATCATCGTTTCCGGAGTATTCATTTCTTTCCTGTGACGATCTCAGCTCCCACTGAAACCAAGATCCGTCGATTCCGAATATCCATAAATGGAGTATTTAATGCCATTAAATACTTGATCCGTTTACGTACTATTTGTGTGACCCTACGGGTTCAGTCAAGAGTAAGATGTGGATTAATATCATTAATTCCACTTGAACTGAAGCGGCCTCTAGCTAGGCATTCAGCTCACTTGATCTCACTGAATTATTAACTTGTTAATTAATACTGAACCGCACTTATTAGACTTAACATAGAATGCATACTTGGACCAAGGGCATTATTTCCTTCAGTCTCGTACTTGTCCTTAGGGACAAGTGTGCATTTCCTAATTCCTTTGTCGCTCGATGCTTGCTCTTGAACATAAGGTAAGAGTTGTCATCCTTATTATGTCCAGAGGTGTTCCTCGGTTTCAGAGTTCAACTGATCAAATAGATAGATAATCATAGCCTATGATTCATCCGAGCACGGCCATGCATTTCACAGTTTCTAGCTCTCCGAGTGGCCTTGTACAACTTTTAAGCATCTCATCCCGATTTATGGGAGGACAATCCCAATCTTGCGATCTTGAGATTAGACTTCGTTTGATAGGTGATTACCTGAGCGTTGCCTTTATAGCCTCCTTTTACGGTGCGACGGTTGGTCAACGTCAAAGCAACCAGTTCTCAAAACAAGTAATCTCAAATCACTCAGGTATTGAGGATTTAGTGTCTAATAATTTTAATGAAATTTCCTTATGACAGATTTTCATCTCTTACAGTAAAGTTTCATAGGTCTTGTCCGATACTAGTCTTCCCAAAGTATGTATCTATGCAAATGATTATGACATTGCCATGTCCACATAGTTCAAGAAACAGAACTACTAGTCATCTTGCATTCCAGTCGTCTAACGTTTTCTATGCGTCCAATTTTATAGAAAACTCCGACCAGGGACCATTCTCAACCTTTGACATTCAAGTTCACTTAATAGACATTTCTTAGTCACAGGACTGGTCCTGACAGTCTATCTTGAATATATTGTCAAATTGAAGGGACTCATCATTTAATACTAAACCAAGATTAAATGGAATATGAAAATACATTTCATATATGATAAATGTTCAACCCCAATGTTTTACAACCATGGGCCTCAAACCCATCTTTAAAACAGTTTATGGAATTTCAAAGCTATGCTTGATTTCCAGTGCCACAATGTGAGTGTTGTTTCTCACTTGTTGCATAGGTTTAGTTATCATGCTTTGCCAATCTTAATATCCTTTTCATCGAATGTTCTTCGAGATAGATGATAAGATCTTTTGAGTATGTTTATTTTGTGATCTAGTCTTTCTTACTTCGATAGTGGTTCTACGCATTTTGCAATGAAGAACCATCAAGTCAGCAGACATGTGATCTTCCCAAGTTCAATGAAGAACTCATTAATATAAACAACTCTGTTTAATTGCTTCTTAGGCAATAAGTACTTTTACTTCAACTGTTTAGGTTGCTAGTGATGCTTTGTTTGGAATTACTTATCTAAGCAGTTCACAGATATGTGGAATACTTTCCAGCTGTATCTTAGAACATTAATATTTTAATATCCCACGCAACAACTCATGGTCTCCGATCCATGTTGCCATTTCAAAACACGATGCTCTATAGCTCGTCCTTATCAATGGTTAACTCCAAAGGGTCTTGCTTGATCCTTTGCCAGTGTTTATGCATGTAGCATCAATATTTAGCATATCTTTATTTCCTTGAATCAAGAACTATTCCTATGTACCTTTTCAAGTACCATAAGTATTCTTGATCTCAATCTAGTTGATCTTTACTTAGATCAATAGAGATTGATATATGTTCGTCATGCATAAAGTCATACGATACGTTTTTGGCGATCCTCATATTATATCATACATGATAAATTCTTTTGCAGAATAATTCCCAATTGAATTCTATTCATGTAACTTTAGCTCACCTAGTTTCAGTAGATACTAAATCCAGCTAAATTCTTTGACATATAATATAGGTTAAGAATCTTACTTAGATCCTTTGATGTTTAACTTAGTAAATGCTTATACATAGTTCAAACATTCATTACTTAGATTATTCACATGGGTCGAATATCTCCAATGGAGTCTTTCGTGTTTGATTTAGTAAATGCCATTACTTAATCCAAAACAATATTATAAGATCTTTGTAAATAGATCTTAGTACCCAGTATGAACTAAGTTTCGCCTTGGTCCGTCATTGATGAATAATTTCAAATCTAAGTCATTAGCATTTGAATGTTATTTCACAATAGAGAGATATGTGTGTGATACACATAGGACCAATTAAGTTTTATGTACTCCCACTAAACTAAAATACTTATTAGATTCACTAAAATACAGTTCCAACTCCCAATTGCTTGCTTAAATCTGTACTTAGATTTCGTAAGCTAGCTTTCTTTTCAAGCATTTATTTGGATCCACAAATCCTATGACATTCCATGTACATAGTTTCTTCCATCATTTGATTGAGGAATACGTTTTGTCATCCAATTATCATATGTACCAATATGCAATCATTGCTTGAATTATAGACTTGAGCATTATGATTATGCATGAGGTTTCAACACAATCCATGCCATGAATTTGCTTGTAACCTTTAGCAACTAATCTAGCTTTGTGTGTGAACACAATTCCATGTTTGATGGTTTTTATCCTTAAAACCAACTTGCAACTAATAGGTGTGAAACTATTCTTGCAAATCAACAAAATTTTAATTTTGTCATCAAAACATTGGTTATGTTTTATGGCCTTTAACCATCTAAAACATTTGAGTCTATATATGGCCTCTAACCATTTTAGGGAATCTGGGTTTCGTTATAGCTTTCTTACAGGTCACAAGCTCATTAATCTACATGATAATAGTTTGACTGCAAGTTGTAGGTTTCTTCACTATCTAATTGAAGAATCGCATAGATTCAGTGACCTGAACTCTATGCCTACTTGGGTATAGAACATCAAACAATAGAATATCAATAGCCACTTGAAAGTCCTTTGAATATTCTGTTCTCCTTGAAGTACTTGTAAAGTCTTCTAAGAGATGTCTATTCTTTAAAACCACTTCTAAAGTCCTTAAAGAATACGTGTTCGGATTTTCTGAAGAACTTTGAAAAGCTTCCGGAATGTCCGTTTATGTTTGTTGTTCGCCTCGAAGACTTTTGAGGTCTATTTTCTCCCACTTGTCATTTTGGAAACGAATCTCCAAAAGGACATCATTTCGAGCAAACAAACATTATGTTCTCAAAAATTCGTGGTAGAAACAATACCCTTGTGTCTCATTTGAATAAATCACAATGAAACATATATCTACACTTGGGGCCGTAGTTTGTTGAATAACAAACACTAAGCTCCCACTGAGTTTAGGAACTCTTTAGATATATTATGAAAAGATATTCTGAAATTACTTTTCAATAGCTTTGACGAATTTGGTTTAGTTTGGTGGTAGTTGAGCATTTTGTTTAGAAATTATAGGAAAAGTCTATATGATTCATCATCAATCGAATCAAGTACTAATTGACTTCGATTATTCCAACTAAGATATGCCATATCTTATGGACCTAGATTTTGAAATTACAACACACAATCATTGATGATCATATTTGGTCTCAAGTAATCATCAACATGATCTAACCTAGATCTTTATGATTTCTTGCCAAGTGGATTTTATATTTCTGAATCTTTGAACTAGCCAAACAGATTCAAACTTATATCACATTGAGTAAATAAACCTATATTCACTCAAATCTGTGTGAAATAATAAAGTCATAAAACCTTTCTTTAGCTTTGAACTCTATCGTCTAGGCGTTCTAACAATAGTTCAAATCTATTGTTACTTTCAACAAGTAAGACTAGTTGTCTTAAATTGATCTAGAAATCAATCAACTTTCAAAAGTCCATCAAAATAGAGCTTTTGAATGTTAACTTGTTGATATGGTCTAAGCAACAATGCCAAAGATTAGTGGAACTCAAATCAAGGGGTTGATTTTAACCTAGTAAAGTTTTTATTGTTAAAGAGTTGTTTGTTTTAATCAAGCATATTGACTCAACCCGTAATTGACCATTTCATTCAAATAAACAAAAAAACATTGTTTTTGTGTTTTTCTTGAATGTGAGTCTTTCTGTGTTTGAAAACAGAAATTTAGGTATGCTGATTATGGAACAAAATAGCCATTAAGTTCCAGCCTTTGATAGGACTTAAAACAAACTAGATGACCCTACAACTAATGTAGCATTGCCATGCTTCATTTCCCACTTGTAGGTCATTAGTGTATGCTAGCTTCCATTGTTTGAGTTATTACCGAAGTAAGAACCTCAAGCGGTATATGATACCAAAGAAGTTTGATTGCTAGGTCACTTCTCTTTAAACATAAACTTATAGGTAGAACCGGAATCGTAAATTCCTTTCATTTGTTCCTTTGTTTTCCTATTTCTTGTACCCTTTCTTATAGTCTTAAGAATTGAATTCTCTAGTGTTGACTTTTATACTTTGTTAGACATGTCCAATGTCATTTTATCAAAGTTCTTACCATTTATGTTGAATATTCTGTTTCAACTAGATGATCTTACCAGAAGCTTCTAAAGTTCTCTAAGCATCGATCTATTCGAATGTCTAGGAACTAGACTCATTCGAGAATTAAATGGAAAAAGGATTTTAGGTTGTTAACCATTGGTAAAGCTGAGCGTTTAAACTCAATGCTTTATCATCTCAAAACTACATTGTATTTTGAATTCACAAGCACCAATCGGTTTGCCATTCGACTTTGATACTCGAAAACAACCATAAAAGTCGATATAAGAAACGTACATTTTAAATTGCTCACTTTCTCTCATTTCCGTGAATCTTTCTTGGATTCATTACCAATCGAGGAAATTTACTGTTACCTTTCTAAAAGGATTTACCGCAGTGCAAGATATTTAATTATAAACAATAATTAAAACATTCATTGAAGCATGCAAAGTCTAAACATTTATCATGAATAATAACTTGAAAATGAAAGCAATCATGCAATTTAAACAAGTCATTAGCATTTTATTCGAATTATGTGTTCCGGCAGGTGTGAATAAAATGATTCCAAGATCCTAAAATCATTGAAGAATTAAGCACAGTTTGTCGACTTAATTCTAAAACATCTTAGGTAAGCAAAAACCTTTTGCTAATAGTCTAGAAACTATTCTTGGTTGATAGGCACGTCTAAGAACTTATTAGGTAAACCTATCGATTTTTCCACGACATAAAAGGACTCCTTACTTATATCGTTGAGTTTCACCAAAACTAACATGTACTCACAATTATTTGTGTACCTTGCCCCTTTAGGACCAATAAGTAACACCTCGCTGAGCGAAAACTATTACTAGATTGATGTAAAGGATATCCAAGCAAGTGTATATTTTGGCATGGCACCTTTTAACTCAATTTTTAAGTTTGGAACTTAAGGCTCTTACTATGTTGGTTAGATTTTAAGTGAACTAAAATCCTTAATCATGCAACATAATCAAGCCGCAATCTCATGCATGCATAAGATAAATGTGATCTAGTATGGCCCAACTTCATCTTGAAGCTTCAACTTCAAAGTCCGTCTCGAAAATCTCCGTGGGAGGCACCATTTTCTTCAAATAGGATAAGCTATAATTAAACTAATTACAACTATTTGATGGTACGCAGACCATATTTGAATTGAAAAACAATTTTGGTACTTTAGACCAATTACATTCAAATTAATGGTACGCAGACCATATTTTCTATCCTATTTGGGCCATACTAGTCACTTCATAACCTGCATAACAGTACATATACAATATATACCATTCACCCATTCATTATCATGAATGGCCCACATAGCTGGTTAGTAAAACACATTATGCATCACATAAACATTTACAGCAATTAATCAAGGGCACCAATAATCTACAAATTATTCAGTCCTTATTAATTCTAATCAAGTTGTTTTAACCTTAAGGATTTGTAGACCTAATCAAGAGTTTATGACTAAAAAAAGGGCTCCCACTTAAACCAATAAATTCATATGCTTTACTAATTTTAAACATAAAAATGTATTTCTAGTCTAACCGGAAACATACAAATTTAATTAAAATTTAAAGCTCATATAAATTTATAATTGAATCCAAAAAGTTTAATTTAATTTCAGTCGTATTTAAATTAATTCATGATTTTAATTTTAGTAAAATAATTAGAATAAATAAAATTTATTATAATTACAATATTCAAAATTAAAATCCAAGAAAATAATTTAAATTATTAATTTTAAAATTAATTAAAATTACGTAAACTGAAAATTTCAAATTAAAATTTCAAAACGATCTAATCGCAACGCAACAATCCCACGCAACGCACGCCCATGGGCCACACGCACACAACCATCGCTTGCCATGTGCGCGCAGCCCATGCGCTGCGTCGCATCGCTGCTGCTCACCATCGCAAGGAATCCATCGAACACGCGAGCTGGTGCTCGCTGCGCGCGCCAGCGCTCAATGCACGCGAGCCATCGCTCGCTGCGCTCGCTTGCCAGCGCTCGATCCATGCGAGCCATCGCTCGCTGCGCGCCTGCCTTTCCCGCACGCGAGCTTGCGCTCACCGCACGAGGCAGCAGTATGCGAGCTGGCGCTCGCTGCGCGCGAGCCATCGACGCTGTGCGTAGCGCTCGTGGCACGCGAGCTTGCGCTCGCTGCGCGCGAGGCTCCGCATGCTTGCGCGAGGCAGTGCGCGCTGTGGCGCAGCACGCTTGCTGCCCACACGCGACTGCTCGTGCCTTGCTCTCGCCCCTGCCCACACGCCCATTGCTAACAGCCCACGACACAAGGCAGGGCTACTACCTTGTGCTCGTGCACCATGCCCTTGCTAGCTGCATTCGTACCGCATGGGCGACGAGCTCCCTTGCTCGTCGTCGCATGCCCGCATTATACAACACCCCTTAAGGGTTACACGTAGCGTCCATTGCTTTGTGCGTGCAAGTTATATGAGCGAGTCGCATAAAAATTAAAATTTTATATTCAAAATTAATGACAAATTAATAAATAATATTAGCTTCATAATTTTAGGGCGAAAAATCGAAAATTTATTATTTAATTGATTTCCGATTAACATGGCTTCAAGTCTAGGTCATAAAAATTTAAAATTTAACATAAATTTACAATTTTTATGGTGGTTTTTAATCATCGGTTTGTAATTAAATTATAACTAATTATGAAAATCAAATTAATTCTAAATTATTCCAATTTTCAACAAATTAATCATAATTACAAATTAGATTGCATAGTTAACAAGGCTAGGCATTCAAACTTGTTAAACATATACAGTAGGTCAATCAAAAATTCAAGATTTATCAACAAGAATCGCAAATATTTAATTTAACATCTTAAATTTACGAAATTTTTCATTCGAAAAACTAAAACCTCCAAAAAGTCATAGTTAGGCTTCGAATTTGAGAATTCTGGGTTCGGCCGAAAGATACTCTTTTTGTCAAAATTTTAGAATGCCTTTTACATGCGGAATTGACACAAAAATCACTAGATTTGGATGAGTAACGAAGAAACTGTCGAAAAACTGCGTACGTATAATTAAATAAACGCAATTTGCAATTAATTAACAATTACGAAAATTAATCACCCCTTTTAATTCTTGCAAATTTGTAATATTTAACCATGTTCATGCAATTTAGATTATGAAAATAATAAGAGGCTCGTGATACCACTGTTAGGTTATGATACATATGACAATACATAAATCATGCGGAAAAACCATAAAGCCAGGAAAGCATATTATTTACACATAATCATTTAGCATATTATAGATGCATACACTTTGTAGCGTGCCTTCCCTAGCTGCGCCCGAACCGAACAAGAACAAGTCTTTAGGACTCCAAGTGTCGTCCCTCCGTAGATAGTCCACAGCACGTCCGGATCCGCCTTAAGCTTGACCAACTAGGATCGCCCTTAAGGTACTTAGAATTTTCGGTTATTGTAAGCAATTATATGACTGAATTTTTGCTCTCAAAAATTACCTTGAATACTTGAATACTCTATGTAAATTATGAGCCCTTAACTCATATTTATAGACCATGGAATAAGTAATCGAATCCTACTAGGATACGAATTAATTAAATTAGAATTCTAGTAGAATTCTTATTTAATTAATTTATCTTTTAGGATTAGGAATTTTAATCATTAAACAAATCCTATACTCTTTAGGTTTCGTATGTGAACACAAACTCTACACGAGCATGACCCGCAAGTGTGTAGGCCATGCCCGCGCACAGCCCACACGGCCGCTCGGCCCACGCGAGCTACAAGCCCACGCGAGCTGCAGCAATGCTCGCAGCCCATTGCTGCGCGCGCTGCGCGCGCTGCCATGGCTTGCTGGGCCTGGCCTTGCGCTGGGCCTGGCGTGGCCTTGGCTGTTCGTGTGGCGCGCTTGGCTTGCTGGGCGATGGCCTGGCTTCGTGCTGGGCCCTCGTCCGGCAGGCCTCGTCCGATGCTTATTCGTACAATACGCTTCCGATTAAATTCCCGGTTCCGGAATTCATTTCCGATACGAACAATATTTAATATTTCCGATTCCGGAATTAATTTCCGTTTCGAACAAATATTTAATATTTCCGTTTCCGGAATTATTTTCCGATTCCGATAATATTTCCGATTCTGACAATATTTCCGTTTCCGGCAATATTTCCGATTCCGGCAATATTTCCATTTCCGATAATATTTTCCGATACGTACCATGTTTCCGTTTCCGGCAACATCTACGACTTGGATAATATTTATATTTCCGATACGATCCATATTTCCGTTTCCGGCAATATCATCGTTTCCGGAGTATTCATTTCTTGCCTGTGACGATCTCAGCTCCCACTGAAACCAAGATCCGTCGATTCCGAATATCCATAGATGGAGTATTTAATGCCATTAAATACTTGATCCGTTTACGTACTATTTGTGTGACCCTACGGGTTCAGTCAAGAGTAAGCTGTGGATTAATATCATTAATTCCACTTGAACTGAAGCGGCCTCTAGCTAGGCATTCAGCTCACTTGATCTCACTGAATTATTAACTTGTTAATTAATACTGAACCGCACTTATTAGACTTAACATAGAATGCATACTTGGACCAAGGGCATTATTTCCTTCATAATATGTCAACGAACACGAACAAAGAACTCCACTTGTCTTTCCTCTACTTGGTTCACCGACACGTTCAGCCCCGCCCAGCGAAACACACTGCAGGCCGAAGCCCACAGCGCGCGCGCGCCGAGCAGCTGGGCCGTGGCCCTGCTCGCTCGTCCCTGCGTTGCTTGTTGTGCATGCTGATGCGTGCTCGCCCAATGGGCTGGCCTTGCTCGCCTTTGCTCGCGAGTCTGGGCTGCTCGTTGGGTCTTTCAAGATTACGTGCTTGGCTCGACGGGCCGGCAACTCCGATACCCTTCGTATTCGCGATTTAATATATTTCTGATATATTATTTATCGTTTCGTATTCGACGAATCACCGTCGTACGATACGATTTATTCGTGTCGCCCACCTTACGAATATTTGTGATACGATGTACGATTCCGATGAAGGTCGTATTGCATAATACGTTTCCGACTAATTACCGAAAAGCTATTAAATGAATTTCCGATTCATTTAATCCGTTGATCTGTTACGTGTCATTGGTGTGACCTTGTAGGTTCAGTCAAGAGTAAGATGTGAGTTCAATATCCATTAGAACTCACTAATCGGAAGCATTGCTCCAGCCAGCTGTTCCGATCACTTGATCTCACTGAATTAATTGTTCGCAATTAATCTAAACCTTGGTATTAGACTTAATCCACCTTGGGTGAAGGACATATTTCCTTCACCTTCATTCCCTTGTGGAAGCTGACTCTTTGTATTAGAACTTGGAATATCGAAAGAACATTTCGACCTATTGGAAAACTTGGACTATTTTAGGGGAATTTCAACCCATTGAGAATTTCGAAATTGGACTTGTACTAGGAGATTGAGTTTTGTATTATTTCAAGGAAATTTCAACCCGTCAATATTTTAGGGGAATTTCAACCCGTCGGACTTGGAGTATTTGAAGGGAATTTCAACCCGATTGAAAGGGAATTGATTTTGTATTATTTCAAGGGAATTTCAACCCGTCAATATTTTAGGGGAATTTCAACCCATTGATAGGACTTGGAATATTTTAGGGAAATTTCAACCTAAGAATAGGATGCGAAATTTTTGAACTTGTACTATTTCATGGGATTTTCAACCCATTGGAAAGTTGGACTTGTATTATTTCAGGGGATTTTCAACCCATTGGAAATTTTTGGAAATGGGGTTTGTATTATTTCAGGGGATTTTCAACCCGTTGGAGAATTGGAACTTGTATTATTTCAGGGGATTTTCAACCCGTTGGAAAAGAGGGTTTTTAACTTGTATTATTTCAAGGGATTTTCAACACATTGGAAAGTTGGACTTGTATTATTTCAGGGGATTTTCAACCCATTGGAATGTTTGGAATTTTGAATTTGAGAGCAATGGAAAGCAAGAATTTGTAGCTCGAAAATGAGTTTGAAGTTTGAATTTGATTCGAAGTTTGAACCTTGAAATGGAAAAAGACGCACTTTTGTATATAGAATGTGAAGCTTTGAATATGGAAAATTCGGCATTATGCCGCCATGGATTTGAGACATTGAATTTGGGAATTTGAAATTCCGACATTATGCCGCCGTGGACTTGGAATTTTGAAGTGTTTGAAAATGAGATTGAATGAGGGAGATTATGCCATCATGGATATGAAATCGGAAGCTTCGAATATAGGACTTGAGATTTGAAGGTTTGGAAATTCTGAACTTCGAACTTGAGGTTTGAAATATGGAATGGAAAAGTCGGCATTACGACGGCATGAACTTGGAACTTGAAACTTTGAGCGTAGGACTTGAAACTCGAAAGATTAGCATGGGATTTGCGGTTTGAAAGATTGAGTCGAAAAGGTTGGCATTACGCCAGTCATGAGTTTAGACATTTGAACTTGAGGTTTTGAGATTGGAATTGGCAACTCGAACTTGAGGTTTGAAGACTTGAACGTTTGAACTAGAAAATCCGGCATGACGCCGTTGGATTTGAGTTTTGAACTTGGAATTTGAAATTTTGACTAGAAAATCTGGCATTATGACGCCGTTGGATTTGAGTTTTGAACTTGAAAATAGGAGTTTTGACTAGAAAATCCGGCATTATGGCGCCGTTGGATTGAATCTTACTTGAAACTCGAAACTCGAAATTTGAATTGGAAAATCCGGCATTATGACGCCGTTGGATTTGGATTTGAAAATTGAGGTTTGGACTAGAAAAATTTGGACTTGAAACTCGAAATTTGGACTTGAAACTCGAAATTTGGACTAGAAAATCCGGCATTATGACGCCGTTGGATTTGAGTTTGAATTTGAAACTTGAGATTTGAAATGGAAAATCTGGCATTATGACGCCGTTGGATTTGAGCTTGAATTTGAAACTTGAGGGTTGAAATGGAAAATACGGCATTATGACGCCGTTGGATTGCATTTTGAATTTAGAACTTGGAATTTGGACTCGAAAATCCGGCATTATGATGCCGTTGGATTGAATTTTGAATTTGGCATTTGTGCGTGAGGCATGTTTGAGGGTTTTGAATCAAATGGAGTGGCACTCCTAAAAGACCTTAAATCGGCGATTTGGATGCATGAGGTTTGAATGATGCTCCTAGGGGTTTGGTTTCCTAGTTGGAGGCTAATTGGTTTTGGCAAGCTAGAACTCGAGGTTAGCCATTCACGCGTGCAAAGACGCCCACACAATGCACAAGTAGCACGTTGTCACACTAACATGAATATGAATGCGACATGCAAAGTTCTCAACCTAAGGTCGGTCTAAGTTTTTGTATGATGCAAGTGGTCAGCTTTGGGTGTCAAAAGGTACTCGACTAAGAGACGGATCCGGCGACAACTTGCACATCCGCCTAAGGGACGTGTGTGTCGGCAGACGACCTCAATACTTGACATCGGGAATGTCAAGCAAATGCCAAGTTTCGGTAGGCGCGGAAATGGTCACACACTTTGGTCGGGAATAGTATGGAGAGTCACCATTTCGTTGCCCCCGGGGCTAGCCCGAATGTAGAACACATCCGTTTGGGCAGGGTAGAAATTTATTTTGCACAATATTAATTTCGAAAAATGCATGAAATGCCTAGAAATTGAAATTTCAAATCGTACTCGAATTTGTATTTGTAAAGCTCGTTTTTCGACATTTGTTCTCGAGGTTTGGGAGCGTCCTTCCAGATTCAAAAACAGACTAACTCCCAACACGAAAAGTTGATAAAAAGTGGGCGACAAGCCACTGTGAGCCACTGTCCTGGATGCAGGCAGTGGCGTTGGGCGCAGGTGGCTGCGCCTGGCGCCAGTGCTGGCATCCATTACTTAAGAAGATCAGTGGCTTGCTGCTCGAAATCTGCTCGTGTAGACACCTACTTTTGTCCCCATTCCCGAAAGGGAAGGTTCGATGATGAGAACATAAATCTCCACTTGGCAACGCATCTCCTATAAAATAACGGATCTCAATCACCCTTTCATTTCAGCCAAAACTGCTATTTATAGAAACCTGCTAAGAATAGTAACTACCGTAAAAGGTAGTTGTTAAAAGTGGCAAAGTCATAAAAGATAGAAACCTGTCAGAATTAGGTGTTTCACTTCAACATAAATCCTAAAAGAGATAGAATTTGCATTCCTGGTATGATTCGAAAATAAGAGTTACGTATTAATTCCTAACGAACCTACAGTTCGTAACGGGCCCAGAAGCATTCCGTCATAAGTTAATACGCACTAAAAGACTTGGATAAATCTCAAAAGCTCCGTGTTCTAAGAGTCCAAATCTGACAAAGAACTCGGCCCAGATCCCATTTTCAACGCCTGGATCTGGGCGCCGAAATCTTCGGCGCCCAGCCCTCGGCGCTGAAAATGCCTAGGCCGTTTTATTTCCGGATTCTTTTTGGATTCGTATCTTAAAATCTATCTTTCCACACACCCTTTTCCTATAAATACAGCCTAAAAACCAACGTGAAATAACACACAATTCCATAACCTGAGTATTGACTCTAGCCTTAAGCCTAAGCCTCACGCTGCGAAATTAATCCAGCGTTCTGTCGCAATCGACCCAAAAGTCGAACAGAACGCATCCTGCCCCTTGTAGCTTGATGAATTAAGCCTAAATACTGAAACATTGCTTAGAAACCCGAGATTCGTTAAATAAAAGGAGAAATAGCAAAGCCAAGTGGTTAGTTTTCTGAGAACCACAACGCACCTCTCAAGGGTGCGTTGTAATGTGTCCCTCATATGATTTAATCGCTTTTATCACCCTTTTATAAAATTGTCAAACTATTAATTTGATTGATCTATCACGCCTAATAAGATAATATCTTGGACAATTGAATTATCATGCTAGGTACCTTAAATCAATCTAAATAAGATAATCACGATCGATTTAGTATTATGTGTTGCATATTGCTAAAATCAATTCAGAATAGTTTAATAGTTTAACGCATGTCCCTTCAATTATTTATGCTGAGCTAGTAAGGATAACCTGCCTATGGAGTATTATCGATGAGCACTCCTCTCGGTAGCTACAGTCCCCCGAACTCTCAATCGCTGCCCTGCGGGTGTACGTTGAGCGATCCCCACACCAGGGATCACAAGGGAACCTATGGCTGTCGTGGTCGAACATAATTGCACTCCCTTTATGTCACGATAACCTGGTTTTGTCAGTTTTTCTCATTGTCGTTAAATCTGAATGGCGACTCCTATATTACTAGTCGATTGGGTGTAAACTCATAGGAAATCCAATTACACTTGATCTGACAACGTCACTCCCACGAGGGACGAGGTCATGCATTAGCCTCGTGCTTTTTCGACCCCCTCACAGTGGCGACTCCGCTGGGGATATTAATGAAATACTCGTGCTCGTAGGTAATCAAAATAGCCGAAGGGTGAAACGATCCTAACCCGCGTTTATTTCCCTATCAAGTTGGGACGACCTGAAAATCAGCATATTAACGTGAACGGACAGAACCTCCTAACAAATCTTGGCTCCCTTGGCATGTTTCATCTCGGGAGTTGGGAATAAGGATACCCATCGCCACCCGGGGGGTGAATACGCTTCGAATGTTGTCCACTCGGCACTTTCGCTAGTAGTACACCTATCCCAAACCCAATCGCTCGCCCACTAGGTCCCTCTCATTGGTGCATGCCCCCTTGGCGTACATCGTGATTGGCCTCTTGGGACGAAATTCGCTTGTGAATGCACTTCCCCAACCGGGGCATGTGTTGGATCGACGATAGAAGAGGTACCAAGCCGGCGCAAATATTACCATAGAAGCCTATCATAAACTACGTGACATATTATTTTGCTTCATGTTGTAATGTTAGTTGTGTGTAGCGAATTATGTGATTGTGTGTGACAAATAATACTAGAAAACCAACGACCCTAAAAGTTGCCCAAATATTTATAAACACCAATTGGCCAAAGAGTTGTACCAAAATACGTGTTCCGCAGCCCCGGGCAATCGCCACAAAATAAGCGACGCCCAGGACAGCCTGTAAAGGATCCCACAGATTTTAAGTTTCGGGACGAAACTTCTTAAGGGGGGAAGAGTGTAATAGCCCAGATTTTTTAAGCAGCTTTTATTATGTTGTTCTCATTCTTAAATTTTCTTTTAAGCTAAATTGGGATTTATGGTTTTAGATTCGTATTAATATAGTGGGAGATTGTGGAATTTTTTTTCTTTTTTTTGTCTAAGCTAGTCTTTAAATAAATTCTCGACTGTTACTCAAAGCAGACTTTTAGAAGTTAATTCTTTTAAAGATTTTAGATTTTGTTATTCTAAAATATTTTGTTTTTTTTTTTTGTTTCTCAAGGATCGACCGAGTCTAGCAGTTATATTTCTATATCTTTCCGTAAGATTGAAGTAGTGATAATTTATTATCCTCGATAAATTACTTCCTCAATATAACATTTTCTAAACTATATTGATAAATAATTTTACATAATTGCTTAAAGATCACTTACATATAAACATTATAAATCTTGGTTTTTTTATTTAGAAAATCAAAACCCCAAAAATTTATCCTTATTAGTCCTTAATAATCTAATCACATGTTTGCTATCATCCTTATTAGTCCTTATTAAAAATTATATATTGACGTAGCCAACAGATAAACACTTTAATCTTGTTGTCACTTGTACTAAAAACCCCAAACCCCTTGGACTCTCAGGAAGGAACCCAGAAACTTCATCTCCCTCACCACTCTTCTCGTCCGACCTCCTCTCTCCACCCCTCTCACTCCGATTTACTCCGCCGCGTCGCCGGCGTGCTTCTGCAGTGCCCTCTCGTCGGCAATGTTGGTACTGTTATTAATGATGTTTGTTGTGGGTTGTTGTTGTGATTGATTGTGCTGCTATCCTCCCTCGTCCCTCCTCCTCCTTTCGTCCGTGGGCGATATTGCCGCCGCCGATGGTGGCCTTCAATTTCCGCCGTCGGTGTTCTGCCATTCAATCGGGTAATCTCTCTAATCTTGTTGTCAAATGATTTGAATTTGATCGAATTGGGGAAAATCTCAAACCCTAACTTCCTATTTCCTTGATTGTCTCTCTCCTCCGCTCGCCCCTGCCTCGTCTCTCCTTCTTGCTCGTCGGAGCTGCGGTTGTTGTCATTGATGTTGCTGGAGTTGTTAATTCCGTGAGGGTGATCTCTCCTATTCCACCTTACTCCTCCATATTAATTTAATGGTATACTTCAAATTCCTTCTTGATTTATTCTAGTTTAGCCCACTTAGATTGAAATAGTTATTGGAAATCAGTTTGGCATTGAATAATTATTTTGATAATATAGAAATGATTTTTGATTATTGAATTTCATTGATTTTGGTAATATAATTTATTAACTCAAATTTATTTTCTTGATACAAATAAGAGTTGTAAATGAATTATGATTTGAGTTTTCCAAATTAAGTTTATAAGACAAATAAATATTCCGATTATGATTTTAATTATGATCTATGTCGAGCAATCTAATTCATTTTTTTAAAGTAGGATGTGTGCTATATTAATTCTAAACTAAGTTTTCGAAACGGTTCCAGGTTTGGGATTCAATTAAGACTATGGGTAGCCTAGAATGAAATTTCTGAAAAGTTGATTAGGGGGATCTCTAAGAGAAACTGGCTTAGTTTGATCTGATTTAAGTGAATGAATTATTAATTCGTATCTTTGTAATTTAAGGATGAATGGTTAGGGAAGATGAATAAGGAGAATGGAGTTGTGAATATAAGTAGAGATTGATGATCGAAGGTGTAGCTCTTGGAGTTTGTATGCGTCGGTAATGCAAGGTACACATTATCCAACCATCTTCGATGTTTCAAACTATATTTTGTGTTTTAAGCTAAGTTGCACGGATACGGGTACGGGGACGGATACGGGGACGGGTACGGGGACAGGGACGGAAAACGGCAAAATAAAAAATAAAAAATGTCAAAAACGGGTACGGCATGGATTCGGCTAAAAAAAACAAGAATTTAGCTAAATTAAACATCCATACATAAATAGTTCAAAATACCAAAAACACAATAAATAGTTCAAAATACCAAAAACACATTTAATTATTTTAAAAAACGAAAATAATAATTGCAAAAAAAAACGTCCAAAAAAAATTGAAGAATATAAATAAACAAACTAAATAATTGTCTCACCGAGTCAGGAGTGTCTAACCGAACAAAAAAATATACTTGGGATTTGGAAACTAAATAAACTAAATAATCAAACTAAAAAACAAAAAAATAAATCAGACTTCTCATTCAAACACAAACAAACAAATAGAAAAAAGAAAAGAAAAAGAGAAGTATCTCGCCGAGTCATGAGTCACCGGCGGCGAGAGAGACAAGGAGAGATGGCGGCGACGGTGGATCGCACTTCCACCCTCGTCGTCGTGTTCGGCTGTTCGCTACTTCGCTGTCGCAACTCGCAAGAAGAAGAGTAGAAGACTCTCGCAGTTCGCGCTTTGCACCAGCAGTGGCCGGCGCCGCCTAGCCGGTGGCGAGGAAGAACACCGGCGGCGAGGGAACAAGAAGAAGACTCGAATCGAAGAAGAGTCGAAGACTCTAACAGGTGAGAGAGAAATTTGGGATTTGGAAATAAACCCTAAAATTTGAATTTGGGTCTTAATGGTTGTTGGGTACTTGGTTTTTTGTCCAAATACGTACCCACCCACGTACCCACCCCGTACCCACCCGTACCCATATTCAGCCCACGTACCCAGAATCAGGATTCGTTTTGGGGACGTATCCGAGGCGTACCCGTCCCGTACCCGTACCCGTACCCGGTACGGGAAACGGGTGTACCCAGCCGTCCCCGTGCTTCATAGGTTTTAAGAATGATAAAATATTAGCTATGTTATGCATTGTATGTCAATGTATTTTTTTAATTATAACTTGAAATTGAATTTATAATGCCTGGCGAATTCTTATTGATTTAATAGAATGGTTTATTGATTCGATTTCTTAATCAAAGAAATGGAGTGGTTTTGAATTTGGAAATGCTTGTGGGTAGTGAGTTACGATGTTTTTTTCTGGGAATAGAATCCATCGAGAATAATTCAGGTTGAGTTTGTGAATAAATTAGTATCATGGTTAATCATGATAATATGTTAATGAATCTAAACGGTTAAGGAATGTCTTCAAAAAGAGTAAATCTTAATTTGACACGCTCATAGACAAGTAAAGTCTTGTAAATAGTAGAAGTAATTTTCACTCGAGCTCTTAAGACAATGGAAGTGTTAATATAGATTATTTAAGGGGCACAAAACTAAAAGTCAATGCAAATAAATGTACAATTCCGAACGATCTTAAAAGATTTGTTTTTCAAAGAAGGTTTTTATCTTAGAAGAGTTATTTTCAAGGAATATTCATATCTTAAATTTTGAATTACATTTACCTTGGATTTCTTAATGCCACACGTTTTTCTTTTCTTAAAAATTGCGAATTATTGGAATGAAACTAGTTTCTTTTTCATAAATATAAAAGATCTTTTGTGAATATAGCCATAATTGAAATATATTTTGTTACGAACGTAATTTTTCTTAAAGACAATTATTTTAGAAGAATAATTCTTTGAACTTGTGATTCTTTCATTTTGTGATTCTTTCACTTAAGTTCCACAAAAATGGATTTTTGATATAAAGAATGTTAGAACGATTTCTAAGAACAATCAATATTTTGAAATATAAAGTAAACTAAGATGTTTATGAAACTAGTAAAATTTGTTTTAAAAAGCAAAGAAACTAATAGTTATTTATGTATTCAATAAGATTGTTTTAATATAAAGAATTCATCAAATGTTTTATAAATTTCATTTCAAGCACACTAAGTTATAAAATAATGAAATTCGGATTTGTGGAAAGTATAAACTATTAATAAATTTAGGGCCTTGAATGAATATCACTCACTAACAGTCAATCAATGGTCAATGGTCTAAGAGTATAACCAAGGATAAGGAGTAATTCTAGTTAAGGAGAGTATAACTAAATCATAGCCCGATTTCAAATGATATTCACCCTAATGGCAAATGGACTGCTTCTAAGAAGTTACGTCTGGGAATAGTTGGGAAGAATGTATGTCTCTATTTGTTCACTATGATTGGAGCAGTGTAAGAGCAAGTCTTGAGGAGGATTAATCAAGGTAAAGAGCTATGTCCGTTATGAAGATTTGAGAAACCTTAAAGCCTATGTTAGGATCTAAATAGATGGTTTTAGATTGATGAACAGAGTTAAATCAATGTTCATGGCTGATCGAGGAGTAATGTGTCTGAGTAAAATTCAAGCAAATTGCCAATAAGTACTTAATAAACTAGCATACCTTTGTTACCAGAATTAAGGGGAAAGAAGCTGTGTATGCATTGAGTACGTCACTCACATACATCAGTGATGAACATATATGTGTTACGATTAGAGCATGGCGCTCTGTATGATTAGAGCATGGTGCTCTGTATGATTAGAGCATGGTGCTCTGTACGTTTAGAGCATGGCGCTCTGTATGATTAGAGCATGGTGCTCTGTACGTTTAGAGCATGGCGCTCTGTATATAAGGACATGTCCCGGTTAAGTCTTGCAAGTATATGATCTCTGGGAGGGTGACGACCCCCACTAAGATAGGGAGCGAGGTTACTGTAACCGGCCCTATCCATGTTCTCTTTCCCCAATGAATCTATATTAGCTTTGTAACATCAAGAATACTTATTTTAAATTTTGTTATGAGAATATCATAAAGTGAAGTTATATGACTTGGCAATGTTAATGTAATGGCTCTCACATCAAGATATGAATTTCTCATAAATACGTGTTATGCATTTGCATTTGCTTTGACAATGTTGTGGCAAGGAGTTTGCATTGACTTATGAATACATATATACTATGAGTTTCAGCTTGTGGCATAAATTACGACTCGGGAAAATATTTATATTGGAGAAACACTTGGACGATCGTTATGTGTAATTGCCGGAATAGGTTATATTCAAATGAATAATATGGTGAGAATAACTAGATGAATCATAAGTTGCGAGTCTAGTTATGTGGTTGTGAATTTTGGATATTAGTAAGGAAGTAAGTAAGGTCTCTCAAGTTATCTTGATAATATTATGTTGAAAGGTTTCCCAAAATTGTGTTTAAACTAAAAGAACTTTGTGAAATAAATTCAAAAGAAATAAGAATGTTTTTTGTTAGGTTATGATACATATGACAATTCATAAATCATGCGGAAAAACCATAAAGCCAGGAAAGCATATTATTTACACATAATCATTTAGCATAGTTTAGATGCATACTCTTTGTTGCGTGCCTTCCCTAGCTGCGCCCGAACCGAACAAGAACAAGTCTTTAGGACTCCAAGTGTCGTCCCTCCGTAGATAGTCCACAGCACGTCCGGATCCGCCTTAAGCTTGACCAACTAGGATCGCCCTTAAGGTACTTAGAATTTTCGGCACATATAGGCAATTGTATGACTGAATTTTTGCTCTCAAAAATCACTTTGAATACTTGAATTCTCGATATAAATTGTGAGCATTGATCACCTATTTATAGGGCATGGGTATCGGATATTATAATCCTACTAGGAAACGATTTGGTGAATCTGAATTAATCTAAAATTCAATCACTTAATTTATCTAGTAGACTTAGGAATCAATCTTATACGAATCCTAACCGATCAAGGTTTCATACGCAAGCACAAACACACACGCAGGAGCAGCAGCCCACGAGGGGCGCCTTGCGTGCGCGCGCGCTGAGCCCAGGCCCAGCAAGTGCTCGCAGCCCACGAGGGGCGCGCGCCTGCTGGCCTTGCTCTCGCGTTTGGGCTTTGCTTGCTTTGGTCGCGCGCGGGCTTTGCTAGGCGTTGGGCCTAGCTTCGTGCTAGGCCTTGCGTCTAGCAAGCTCGTCCGATGTTTATTCGTATGATACGCTTCCGATTAAATTCCCGGTTCCGGAATTCATTTCCGATACGAACAATATTTAATATTTCCGATTCCGGAATCAATTTCCGTTTCGAACAAATATTTAATATTTCCGTTTCCGGAATTATTTTCCGATTCCGATAATATTTCCGATTCTGACAATATTTCCGTTTCCGGCAATATTTCCGATTCCGGCAATATTTCCATTTCCGATAATATTTTCCGATACGTACCATGTTTCCGTTCCCAGCAACATCTACGACTTGGATAATATTTATATTTCCGATACGATCCATAATTCCGTTTCCGGCAATATCATCGTTTCCGGAGTATTCATTTCTTGCCTGTGACGATCTCAGCTCCCACTGAAACCAAGATCCGTCGATTCCGAATATCCATAGATGGAGTATTTAATGCCATTAAATACTTGATCCATTTACGTACTATTTGTGTGACCCTACGGGTTCAGTCAAGAGTAAGCTGTGGATTAATATCATCAATTCCACTTGAACTGAAGCGGCCTCTAGCTAGGCATTCAGCTCACTTGATCTCACTGAATTATTAACTTGTTAATTAATACTGAACCGCATTTATTAGACTTAACATAGAATGCATACTTGGACCAAGGGCATTATTTCCTTCAGTCTCCCACTTGTCCTTAGGGACAAGTGTGCATTTCCTAATTCCTTTGTCGCTCGATGCTTGCTCTTGAACATAAGGTAAGAGTTGTCATCCTTATTATGTCCAGAGGTGTTTCTTGGTTTCAGAGTTCAACTGATCAAATAAACAGATAATCATAGCCTATGATTCATCCGAGAACGGCCATGCATTTCACAGTTTCTAGCTCTCCCAGTGGCCTTGTACAAATTTTAAGCATCTCATCCCGATTTATGGGAGGACAATCCCAATCTTGCGATCTTGAGATTAGACTTCGTTTGATAGGTGATTACCTGAGCGTTGCCTTTATAGCCTTCTTTTACGGTGCGACGGTTGGTCAACGTCAAAGTAACCAGTTCTCAAACAAGTAATCTCAAATCACTCAGGTATTGAGGATTTAGTGTCTAATAATTTTAATGAAATTTACTTATGATAGACTTTCATCTCTTACAGTAAAGTTTCATAGGTCTTGTCCGATACTAGTCTTCCCAAAGTAAGTATCTATGCAAATGATTATGACATTGCCATGTCCACATAGTTCAAGAAACAGAACTACTAGTCATCTTGCATTCTAGTCGTCTAACGTTTTCTATGCGTCCATCTTTATAGAAAACTCCGACCAGGGACCATTTTCAACTTTTGACATTCAAGTTCACTTGATAGAAATTTCTTAGTCACAGGACTGGTCCTGACAGTCTATCTTGAATATATCGTCAAATTTGAAGGGACTCATCATTTGATATTAAACCAAGATTAAATGGAATATGAAAATACATTTGATATATGATAAATGTTCAACCCCAATGTTTTATAACCATGGGCCTCAAACCCATCTTTAAAACAGTTCATGGAATTCAAAGCTATGCTTGATTTCCAGTGCCACAATGTGAGTGTTGTTTCTCACTTGTTGCATAGGTTTAATTATCATGCTTTGCCAATCTTAATATCCTTTTCATCGAATGTTCTTCGAGATAGATGATAAGATCTTTTGAGTATGTTTATTTTGTGATCTAGTCTTTCTTGCTACAATAGTGGTTCTACGCATTTTGTAATGAAGAACTATTAAGTCAACAGACATGTGATCTACCCAAGTTCAGTGAAGAACTCTTTAACTTAAACAACCCTGTTTCATTGCTTCTTAGGCAATAATTACTTTTACTTCAACTGTATAGGTTGCTAGTGATGCTTTGTTTGGATTTGCTTATCCAAGCAGTTCACAAATATGTGGAAGACTTTCCAGCTGTATCTTAGAACATAGAAATTAATATTTAATTTCCCACGCAACAACTCATGGTCTCCAATCCATGTTGCCATTTCAAAACACAATGCTCTATAGCTCGTCCTTGTCAATGGTTAACTTCAAAGGAATCTTGCTTGATCCTTTGCCAGTGTTTATGGGTGTAGCATCAATATTTAGCATATCTTTATTTCCTTGAATCAAGAACTATTCCTATGTACCTTTTCAAGTACCATAAGTTTTTCTTGATCTCAATCTAGTTGATCTTCACTTAGATCAATAGAGATTGGTATATGTTCGTTATGCCTAAAGCCATACGATACGTTTTTGGCGATCCTCATATTATATCATACATGATAAATTCTTTTGCAGAATAATTCCCAATTGAATTCTATTCATGTAAGTTTAGCTCATCTAGTTTCAGTAGATACTAAATCTAGCTAAATTCTTTGACATATAATATAGGTTAAGAATCTTACTTAGATCCTTTGATGTATAACTTAGTAAACGCTTATACATAGTTCAGACATCTTTTACTTAGATTTATTCACATGGGTCGAATATCTCCAATGGAGTATTTCGTGTTTGATTTAGTAAATGCCATTACTTAATCCAAAACAATATTATAAGATCTTTGTAAATAGATCTTAATACCCCGTATGTACTAAGTTTCGCCATGGTCCATCATTGATGAATAATTTAAAATCTAAGTCATTAGCATTTGAATGTTATTTCACAATAGAGAGATATGTGTGATACACATAGGACCAATTGTTTTACGTACTCCCACTAAACTTCTTATATATCTATAAGAATCATGTACATTTTATGAAACTAAAATGCTTATTAGCTTCACTAAAATACAGTTCCAATTCCCAATTGCTTGCTTAAATCTGTACTTAGATTTCATAAGTTAGTATTCCTTTTCAAGCATTTATTTGGATCCACAAATCCTATGACATGCCATGTACATAGTTTTCTTCCAACATTTGATTGAGGAATACGTTTTGTCATCCAATTGTCATATGTACCAATATGCAATCATTGCTTGAGTTATAGACTTGAGCATTACGATTATGCATGAGGTTTCAACACAATCCATGCCATGAATTTGCTTGTAACCTTTAGCAACTAATCTAGCTTTGTGTGTGAACACAATTTCATGTTTGATGGTTTTTATCCTTAAAACAAACTTGCAACCAATAAGTGTGAAACTATTCTTGCAAATCAACAAAATTTCAATTTTGTCATCAAAACATTGAGTATGTTTTATGGCCTCTAACCATTTAAAACATTTGAGTCTATATATGGCCTCTAACCATTTTAGGGAATCTGGGTTTCGTCATAGCTTTCTTACAGGTCACAAACTCATTAATCTACATGATAATAGTTTGACTGCAAGTTGTAGGTTTCTTCAATATCTAATAGAAGAATTGCATAGTTTTATAGAACATCAAACAATAGAATATCAATAGCCACTTGAAAGTCCTTTGAATATTCTGTTCTCCTTGAAGCACTTGTAAAGTCTTCTAAGAGATGTCTATTCTTTAAAGGCACTTCTAAAGTCCTTAAAGAATACGTGTTCGGATTTTCTAAAGAACTTCGAAAAGCCTCCGGAATGTCCGTCTATGTTTGTTGTTCGCCTCGAAGACTTTCGAGTTGTTCGCCTCGAAGACTTTCGAGGTCTATTTTCTCCCACTTGTCATTTTGGAAACGAATCTCCAAAAGGACATCATTTCGAGCAAACAAACATTATGTTCTCAAAAATTCGTGGTAGAAACAATACCCTTGTGTCTCATTTGAATAAATCACAATGAAACATATATCTAGACTTGGGCCTTAGTTTGTTGAATAACAAACACTAAGCTCCCACTGAGTTTAGGAACTCTTTAGATATATTATGAAAAGATATTTTGAAATTACTTTTCAATAGCTTTGACGAATTTGGTTTAGTTTGGTGGTAGTTGAGCATTTTGTTTTAGAAATTATAGGAAAAGTCTTTATGATCCATCATTGATCGAATCAAGTACTAATTGACTTCGATTATTCCAACTAAGATATGCCATATCTTATGGGCCTAGATTGTAAAATTACAACACACAATCATTGATGATCATATTTGGTCTCAAGTAATCATCAACATGATCTAACCTAGATCTTTATGATTTCTTGCCAAGTGGATTTTATACTTCTGAATCTTTGAACTAGCCAAACAGATTCAACTTATATCACATTTGAGTAAATAAACCTATATTCACTCAAATCCATGTGAAATAATAAAGTCATAAAACCTTTCTTTAGCTTTGAACTCTATCGTCTAGGCGTTCTAACAATAGTTCATATTCTTTGTTACTTTCAACAAGTAAGACTAGCTTGTCTTAAGTTGATCTAGAAATCAACCAACTTTCAAAAGTCCATTAAAATAGAGCTTGTGAATGTTAACTTGTTGACATGGTCTAAGCAACAATGCCAACGATTAGTGGAACTCAAATCAAGGGTTTGATTTGAACCTAGTAAAGTTTTTATTGTTAAAGAGTTGTTTGTTTTAATCAAGCATATTGACTCAACCCGTAATTGACCATTTCACTCAAATAAACAAACATTGTTTTTGTTTTTCTTGAATGTGGGTCTTTCTGTGTTTGAAAAACAGAAATTTAGGTATGCTGATTATGGAACAAAATAGCCATTAAGTTCCAGCCTTTGAAAGGACTTAAACCAAACTAGATGACCCTACAACTAATGTAGCATTGCCATGCTTCATTTCCCTCTTGTAGGCCATTAGTGTAGCCTAGCTTCCATTGTTTGAGTTATTACCGAAGTAAGAACCTCAAGCGGTATATGATACCAAGGAAGTTTGATTGCTAGGTCACTTTTCTTTAAACATAAACTTACAGGTAGAAACGGAATTGTAAATTCCTTTCATCTGTTCCTTTGTTTTCCTATTTCTTGTACCCTTTCTTATAGCCTTAAGAATTGAATTCTTTAGTGTTGACTTTTATACTTTGTTAGACATGTCCAATGTCACCAACAAGGTTCTTTACCATTTTAATTTATGTTGAATATTTTGTTTCAACTAGATGATCTTACCAGAAGCTTCTAAAGTTCTCTAAGCATCGATCTATTCGAATGTCTAGGGACTAGACTCATTCGAGAATTAAATGGAAAAAAGATTTTAGGTTGTTAACCATTGGTAAAGCTGAGCGTTTAAACTCAATGCTTTATGATCTCAAAACTACATTGTATTTTGAATTCACAAGCACCAATTGGTTTGCCATTCGATTTTGATATTCGAAAACAACCATAAAAGTCGCTAAAAGAAACGTACATTTTAAATTGCTCATTTTCTCTCATTTCCGTGAATCGTTCTTGGATTCACTACCAATCGAAGAAATTTACTGTTACCTTTCTAAAAGGATTTACCGCAGTGCAAGATATTTAATTATAAACAATAATTAAAACATACATTGAAGCATGCAAAGTCTAAACATTTATCATGAATAATAACTTGAAAATTAAAGCAATCATGCAATTAAAACAAGTTATTAGCATTTTATTCGAATTTATTGTTCCGGCAGGTGCGAATAAAATGATTCCAAGATCCTAAAATCGTTGAAGAATTAAGCACAGTTTGTCGACTCAATTCTAAAACATTTTAGGTAAGCAAAAGCCTTTTGCTAATAGTCTAGAAACTATTCTTGGTTGATAGGTACGTCTAAGAACTTATTAGGTAAACCTATCGATTTTGCCACGACATAAAAGGACTCCTTACTTCTATCGTTGAGTTTCACCAAAACTAACATGTACTCACAATTATTTGTGTACCTTGCCCCTTTAGGACCAATAAGTAACACCTCGCTGAGCGAAAACTATTACTAGATTGATGTAAAGGATATCCAAGCAAGTGTATATTTTGGCATGGCACCTTTTAACTCAATTTTTAAGTTTGGAACTTAAGGCTCTTACTATGTTGGTTAGGTTTTAAGTGAACTAAAATCCTTAATCATGCAACATAATCAAGCTTTTGATCTCATGCATTTTAAGACATATTTAAAAGCAATAAATAACTTAAAACATGCATAAGATAAATGTGATCTAGTATGGCCCGACTTCATCTTGAAGCTTTAACTTCAAAGTCCGTCTTGAAAATCTCCGTGGGAGGCACCATTTTCTTCAAATAGAATAAGCTATAATTAAAACTAATTACAACTATTTGATGGTACGCAGACCATATTTGAATTGAAAAACAACTTTGGTACTTTAGACCAATTACATTCAAATTAATGGTACGCAGACCATATTTTCTATCCTATTTGGGCCATACTAGTCACTTCATAACCTGCAAAACAGTACATATACAATATATACCATTCACCCATTCATTATCATGAATGGCCCACATAGCTGGTTAGTAAAACACATTATGCATCACATAAACATTTGCAGCAATTAATCAAGGGCACCAATAATCTACCAATTATTCAGTCCTTATTAATTCTAATCAAGTTGTTTTAACCTTAAGGATTTGTAGACCTAATCAAGAGTTTATGACTAAAAAGGGCTCCCACTTAAACCAATAAATTCATATGCTTTACTAATTTTAAACATAAAAATGTATTTCTAGTCTAACCGGAAACATACAAATTTAATTAAAATTTAAAGCTCATATAAATTTATAATTGAATCCAAAAGTTTAATTTAATTTCAGTCGTATTTAAATTAATTCATGATTTTAATTTTAGTAAAATAATTAGAATAAATAAAATTTATTATAATTACAATATTCAAAATTAAAATCCAAGAAAATAATTTAAATTATCAATTTTAAAATTAATTTAAAATTACGTAAACTGAAAATTTCAAATTAAAATTTCAAAACGATCTAATCGCAACGCAACAAACCCACGCAACGCACGCCCATGGGCCACACGCACACAGCCATCGCTGGCCATGTGCGCGCAGCCCATGCGCTGCGTCGCATCGCTGCTGCTCACCATCGCAAGGCATCACGCGAGCTGGTGCTCGCTGCGCGCGCCAGCGCTCGACGCACGAGCATGCTGCCGCAGCCCATCGCTGGGCGCAGCGCTCGTCGCACGTCGCAACACGCACCCGCACGCCATCGCTGGGCGCAGCGCTCGTCACACGCACAACAAGCACTCGCACGCCATCGCTGGGCGCATCGCTCGTCGAACGCACAACAAGCACTCGCACGCCATTGCTGGGCGCAGCGCTCATCGCACGCACAATAGCGCTCGCTGCGCGCGAGCGATCGATGATTGGCGCAGCACTCATGGCACGCGAGCTTACGCTCGCTGCGCGCGAGGCTCCGCACGCTTGCGCGAGGCAGTGCGCGCTGTGGCGCAGCTCGCTTGCTGCCCACACGCGACTGCTCGTGCCTTGCTCTCGCCCTCGCCCATTCGCCCATCGCACACAGCCCACGACACAAGGCAGGGCTGCTGCCTTGTGCTCGTGCACCATGGCCTTGCTCATTGCATTCGTACCGCATGGGCGACGAGCTCCCTTGCTCGTCGTCACATGCCCGCACTATACAACACCCCTTAAGGGTAACACGTAGCGTCCATTGCTTTGTGCGTGCAAGTTATATGAGCGAATCGCATAAAAATTTAAAATTTATATTCAAAATTAATGACAAATTAATAAATAATATTAATTTCATAATTTTAGGGCGAAAAAATCGAAAATTTATTATTTAATTGATTTCCGATTAACATGGATTCAAGTCTAGGTCATAAAAATTTAAAATTTAACATAGATATACAATTTTTATGGTGGTTTTTAATCATAGGTATCTAATTAAATTATAACTAATTATGAAAATCAAATTAATTCTAAATTATTCCAATTTTCAACAAATTAATCATAATTACAAATTAGATTGCATAATTAACAAGGCTAGACATTCAAACTTGTTAAACATATACAGTAGGTCAATCAAAAATTCAAGATTTATCAACAAGAATCGCAAATATTTAATTTAACATCTTAAATTTACGAAATTTTGCATTCGAAAAACTAAAACCTCCGAAAATTCATAGTTAGGCTTCGAATTTGAGAATTCTGGGTTCGGCCGAAAGATACTCTTTTTGCCAAAATTTTAGAATGCCTTTTACATGCGGAATTGACACAAAAATCACTCGATTTGGATGAGTAACGAAGAAACTGCCGAAAAACTGCGTACGTATAATTAAATAAACGCAATTTGCAATTAATTAACAATTACGAAAATTAATCACCCCTTTTAATTCTTGCAAATTTGTAATATTTAACCATGTTCATGCAATTTAGATAATGAAAATAATAAGAGGCTCGTGATACCACTGTTAGGTTATGATACATATGACAATTCATAAATCATGCGGAAAAACCATAAAGCTAGGAAAGCATATTATTTACACATAATCATTTAGCATAGTTTAGATGCATACTCTTTGTTGCGTGCCTTCCCTAGCTGCGCCCGAACCGAACAAGAACAAGTCTTTAGGACTCCAAGTGTCGTCCCTCCGTAGATAGTCCACAGCACGTCCGGATCCGCCTTAAGCTTGACCAACTAGGATCGCCCTTAAGGTACTTAGAATTTTCGGCACATATAGGCAATTGTATGACTGAATTTTTGCTCTCAAAAATCACTTTGAATACTTGAATTCTCGATATAAATTGTGAGCATTGATCACCTATTTATAGGGCATGGGTATCGGATATTAGAATCCTACTAGGAAACGATTTAGTGAATCTGAATTAATCTAAAATTCAATCACTTAATTTATCTAGAGACTTAGGAATCAATCTTATACGAATCCTAACCGATCATGGTTTCGTACGCAAGCACAAACACATACGCAAGCGCAGCAGCCCACGAGGGGCGCCTTGCGTGCGCGCGCGCTGAGCCCATGCCCAGCAAGTGCTCGCAGCCCACGAGGGGCGCGCGCCTGCTGGCCTTGCTCTCGCGTTTGGGCTTTGCTTGCTTTGGTCGCGCGCGGGCTTTGCTAGGCGTTGGGCCTAGCTCGGTGCTAGGCCTTGCGTCTAGCAAGCTCGTCCGATGTTTATTCGTACGATACGCTTCCGATTAAATTCCCGGTTCCGGAATTCATTTCCGATACGAACAATATTTAATATTTCCGATTCCGGAATCAATTTCCGTTTCGAACAAATATTTAATATTTCCGTTTCCGGAATTATTTTCCGATTCCGATAATATTTCCGATTCTGACAATATTTCCGTTTTCGGCAATATTTCCGATTCCGGCAATATTTCCATTTCCGATAATATTTTCCGATACGTACCATGTTTCCGTTTCCGGCAACATCTACGACTTGGATAATATTTATATTTCCGATACGATCCATATTTCCGTTTCCGGCAATATCATCGTTTCCGGAGTATTCATTTCTTGCCTGTGACGATCTCAGCTCCCACTGAAACCAAGATCCGTCGATTCCGAATATCCATAGATGGAGTATTTAATGCCATTAAATACTTGATCCGTTTACGTACTATTTGTGTGACCCTACAGGTTCAGTCAAGAGTAAGCTGTGGATTAATATCATCAATTCCACTTGAAGTGAAGCGGCCTCTAGCTAGGCATTCAGCTCACTTGATCTCACTGAATTATTAACTTGTTAATTAATACTGAACCGCATTTATTAGACTTAACATAGAATGCATACTTGGACCAAGGGCATTATTTAAATGGTTAAAGACCATAAAACATCATCAATGTTTTGATGACAAAATTGAAATTTTGTTGATTTGCAAGAATAGTTTCACACCTATTGGTTGCAAGTTTGTTTTAAGGATAAAAACCATCAAACATGAAATTATGTTTTCACACAAAGCTAGATTAGTTGCTAAAGGTTACAAGCAAATTCACGGCGTAGATTGTGTTGAAGCCTCATGCAAAATCGTAATGCTCAAGTCTATAATTCAAGCAATAATTGCATACTGGTACATATGGAAATTGGATGACAAAACGTATTCCTCAATCAAATGTTGGAATAAACTATGTACATGACATGTCATAGGATTTGTGGATCCTTTTGCTTGAAATGAATGCTAGCTTATGAAATCTAAGCATGGATTTAAGCAAGCAATTGGGAATAGGAACTGTATTTTAGTGAAGCTAATAAGTATTTTAGTTTCATAAAATGTACATGATTCTTATAGATATATAAGAAGTTTAGTGGAAGTACGTAAAACTTAATCGGTCCTATGTGTATCACACACATATCTCTCTATTATGAAATAACATTCAAATGTTAATGACTTAGATTTGAAATTATTCATCAATGACGGACCAAGGCGAAACTTAGTACATACTGGATATTAAGATCAATTTACAAAGATCTTATAATATTGTTTTAGATTAAGTAATGGCAATTACTAAATCAAACACGAAAGACTCCATTGGAGATATTCGACCCATGTGAATAAATCTAAGTAATGAATTTTTGAACTATGGATAAGCATTTACTAAGATAAACATCAAAGAACCTAATGAGATTCTTCACCTATATTATATGTCAAAGAATTTAGCTGGATTTAGTATCTACTGAAATTGGATAGCTAAAGTTACATGAATAGAATTCAATTGGGAATTATTCTGCAAAAGAATTTATCATGTATGATATAATATGAGGATCACCAAAAACGTATCGTAAGGCTTTAGGCATGACGAACATATACCAATCTCTATTGATCTAAGTGAAGATCAACTAGATTGATATCAAGAAAAACTTATGGTACTTAAAAAGGTACATAAGAATAGTTCTTGATTCAAGGAAATAAAGATATGATAAATATTGATGCTACACGCATAAACACTGGCAAAGGATCAAGCAAGATCCCTTTGGAGTTAACCATTGGCAAGGACGAGCTATAGAGCATTGTGTTTTGAAATTGAAACATGGATTAGAGACCATGAGTTGTTGCGTGGGAAATTAAAAATTAATTTCTATGTTCTGAGATACAGATGGAAAGTCCTCCACAGATCTATGAACTGCTTGGATAAGTAAATCCAAACAAAGCATCACTAGCAACCTAAACAGTTGAAGTAAAAGTAATTATTGCCTAAGAAGCAATGAAACAGAGTTGTTTATATTAAAGAGTTCTTCACTGAACTTGGGTGGATGACATGTCTGCTTACTTGATAGTTCTTCATTGCAAAATGCGTAGAACCACTATTGAAGTAAGAAAGAATAGATCACATAATAAACAAACTCAAAAGGTCTTATCATCCTATCTCGAAACACATTCGATGAAAGGGATATTAAGATTGGAAAAGCATGATAACTAAACCTATGCAACAAGTGAGAAGCAACACTCACATTGTAGCACTGGAAATCAAGCATAGCTTTGAATTCCATTAATTATTTTAAAGATGGGTTAGAGGCCCGTGGTTGTAAAACATTGGGGTTGAACATTTATCATATATGTAATGTATTTTCATATTCCATTTAATCTTGGTTTAGTATTAAATGATGAGTCCCTTCAATTTGACGATATATTCAAGATAGACTGTCAGGACCAGCCCTGTGACTAAGAAACGTCTATCAAGTGAACTTGAATGTCAAAAGTTGAAAATGGTCCCTGGTCGGAATTTTCTATAAAGATGGACGCATAGAAAATGCTAGACGACTAGAATGCAAGATGCCTAGTAGTTCTGTTTCTTGAACTATGTGGATATGGCAATGTCGCAATCATTTGCACATATATTTACTTTGGGAAGACTAGTATTGGACAGACCTATGAAACTTTTGTTAGGTTATGATACATATGACAATACATAAATCATGCGGAAAAACCATAAAGCCAAGAAAGCATATTATTTACACATAATCATTTAGCATAGTATAGATGCATACACTTTGTAGCGTGCCTTCCCTAGCTGCGCCCGAACCGAACAAGAACAAGTCCTTAGGACTCCAAATGTCGTCCCTCCGTAGATAGTCCACAGCACGTCCGGATCCTCCTTAAGCTTGACCAACTAGGATCGCCCTTAAGGTACTTAGAATTTTCGGCTAGTATAGGCAATTGTATGACTGAATTTTGCTCTCAAAAATCACTTTGAATACTTGAATACTCTATACAAAACAATGACCCTAGGCCTTTATTTATAGAGGTATGGAAAGGGAATCGTTATCCTATTAGGATACGAATTAATTAAACTAGAATCCTAATAGAATTCTTATTTAATTAATTCATCCTTTTAGGTTTAGGAATTTAATCATATGTTGAAACCTGATAACTTTAGGATTCGTATATCTCACAAACACACACACGCACGCACAGCAGCCCACGAGGGGCGCCATGCGCGTGCGCGCAGCCCGCGAGCTCGCAGCCCATTGCCACGAGGCCCACACGCTGCCGCAGCGTTGGCGCGCGCTGGGCCTGCCTTGCGGTGGGCCTGGCGTAGCCTTGGCTGGTGCGTTGTGGCGCGCTGGCTTGCTGGGCGATGGCCCGGCTTCGTGCTGGGCCTTCGTCTGGCAGGCCTCGTCCGATGCTAATTCGTACGATACGCTTCCGATTAATTTCCCGATTCCGGAATTCATTTCCGATACGAACAATATTTAATATTTCCGATTCCGGAATTAATTTCCGTTTCGAACAAATATTTAATATTTCCGTTTTCGGAATTATTTTCTGATTCCGATAATATTTCCGATTCTGACAATATTTCCGTTTCCGGCAATATTTCCGATTCCGGCAATATTTCCATTTCCGATAATATTTTCCGATACGTACCATGTTTCCGTTTCCTGCAACATCTACGACTTGGATAATATTTATATTTCCGATACGATCCATATTTCCGTTTCCGGAAATATCATCGTTTCCGGAGCATTCATTTCTTGCCTGTGACGATCTCAGCTCCCACTGAAACCAAGATCTGTCGATTTCGAATATCCATAGATGGCGTATTTAATGCCATTAAATACTTGATTTTGTTTACGTACTATTTGTGTGACCCTACGGGTTCAGTCAAGAGTAAGCTGTGGATTAATATCATTAATTCCACTTGAACTGAAGCGGCCTCTAGCTAGGCATTCAGCTCACTTGATCTCACTGAATTATTAACTTGTTAATTAATACTGAACCGCATTTATTAGACTTAACATAGAATGCATACTTGGACCAAGGGCATCATTTCCTTCAGTCTCCGACTTGTCCTTAGGGACAAGTGTGCATTTCCTAATTCCTTTGTCGCTCGATGCTTGCTCTTGAACATAAGATAAGATTTGTCATCCTTATTATGTCCAGAGGTGTTCCTCGGTTTCAGAGTTCAACTGATCAAATAAACAGATAATCATAGCCTATGATTCATCCCAGCACGACCATGCATTTCACAGTTTCTAGCTCTTCGAGTGGCCTTGTACAACTTTTAAGCATCTCATCCCGATTTATGGGAGGACAATCCCAATCTTGCGATCTTGAGATTAGACTTCGTTTGATAGGTGATTACCTGAGCGTTGCCTTTATAGCCTCCTTTTACGGTGCGACGGTTGGTCAACGTCAAAGCAACCAGTTCTCAAACAAGTAATCTCAAATCACTCAGGTATTGAGGATTTAGTGTCTGATAATTTTAATGAAATTTACTTATGACAGATTTTCATCTCTTACAGTAAAGTTTCATAGGTCTTGTCCGATACTAGTCTTCCCAAAGTAAGTATCTATGCAAATGATTATGACATTGCCATGTCCACATAATTCAAGAAACATAACTACTAGTCATCTTGCATTCTAATCGTCTAACGTTTTCTATGCGTCCAATTTTATAGAAAACTCCGACTAGGGACCATTTTCAACCTTTGACATTCAAGTTCACTTGATAGACATTTCTTAGTCACAGGACTGGTCCTGACAGTCTATCTTGAATATATCGTCAAATTGAAGGGACTCATCATTTAATAAACCACAAATTAAATGGAAAAATGAATTCTTTTCATTTGTTGTGAATGATTAACCAATAATGTTTTACAAAGATTTAAACTCTAAAACTTTAAAACATTAAACAGGGATATCAAAGCCATTCTCCAATATGCTTGATTCCCATAGCTGCAGTGTGCGAGTTGTGCTTCGCCTGCGGCAGAGGTTTAGTCAATGGATCTGATATGTTGTCATCAGTTCCAATCTTGTTTATCTCGACTTCTTTTCTTTCAACGAACTCTCGTAGAAGGTGAAATCTACGAAGTACATGCTTGACTCTCTGGTGGTGTCTAGGCTCCTTTGCATGTGCAATAGCTCCGTTATTATCACAATACAAGGCTATTGGTCCTTTAATGGAGGGGACTACACCAAGTTCACCTATGAACTTCCTTAGCCATATAGCTTCCTTTGCTGCTTCATGTGCAGCAATGTACTCCGCTTCAGTTGTAGAATCCGCAATGGTGCTTTGCTTAGCACTTTTCCAGCTTACTGCACCTCCTTTGAGGCAGAAGACAAACCCAAACTGTGATCTGAAATCATCTTTGTCGGTTTGGAAACTTGCGTCTGTATAGCCTTTAACAATTAATTCATCATCTCCACCATAGACCAGGAAGTCATCTTTGTGCCTTTTCAGGTACTTCAGAATATTCTTGGCAGCAGTCCAATGCGACTCTCCTGGGTCTGACTGGTATCTGCTCGTAGCACTGAGTGCGTACGCAACATCCAGGCGTGTACATATCATAGCATACATTATTGAACCAATAAATGATGCATATGGAATCCCATTCATTCGTCTACGCTCATCAAGTGTTTTTGGGCACTGAGTCTTGCTTAGAGTTATTCCATGAGACATGGGTAGGTAGCCTCGCTTGGAGTCCGCCATCTTGAACCTATCAAGCACCTTATTGATATAAGTGCTTTGACTAAGTCCAATCATCCTTTTAGATCTATCTCTGTAAATCTTGATGCCCAATATGTACTGTGCTTCTCCTAGATCTTTCATCGAAAAACATTTCCCAAGCCAAATCTTGATAGAGTTCAACATAGGAATGTTATTTCCGATAAGTAATATGTCGTCGACATATAGTACTAGGAAAGCAATTTTGCTCCCACTGACCTTCTTGTATACACAAGATTCGTCTGCGTTCTTGATGAAACCAAAGTCACTGACTGCTTCATCAAAACGTATATTCCAGCTCCTGGATGCCTGCTTCAATCCGTAGATTGACTTCTTTAGCTTGCATACCTTTTTAGCATTCTTTGGATCCTCAAAACCTTCAGGCTGTGTCATAAACACAGTTTCTGTTAAAACGCCGTTTAAGAAAGCAGTTTTGACATCCATCTGCCATATTTCGTAATCGTAATATGCAGCGATTGCTAACATTATCCGAATAGACTTTAGCATTGCAACTGGTGAAAAGGTTTCATTGTAATCCACACCGTGGACTTGCCTGTAACCTTTTGCAACCAATCTAGCTTTGAAAACTTCAAGTTTCCCATCCTTGTCCTTTTTCAGTTTGAAAACCCATTTGCTTCCAATGGCTTGATAGCCATCTGGCAAATCGACCAAATCCCATACTTGGTTTTCAGACATGGAGTCTAATTCTGATTGCATGGCTTCTTGCCATTGCTTGGAGCTAGGGCTCGTCATAGCTTGTTTGTAAGTCGCAGGTTCATCACTTTCAAGTAATAGAACGTCATAGCTCTCGTTCGTCAAAATACCTAAGTACCTTTCCGGTTGAGATCTATATCTTTGCGATCTACGCGGGGTAACATTTCTAGATTGACCATGATTCTCACCAGATTCTTCTAAAGATCTCTGAGTTTCATCCTGAATGTCATCTTGATCATTCTCTAGAGTTTGTTGTTCGACTCAAATTTCTTCGAGGTCTACTTTTCTCCCACTTGTCATTTTGGAAATGTGATCTTTCTCCAAAAAGACACCATCTCGAGCAACAAACACCTTGTTCTCAGATGTATTGTAGAAGTAATACCCCTTTGTTTCCTTTGGATAGCCCACAAGGATACATTTGTCAGATTTTGGATGAAGTTTGTCTGAAATTAATCGTTTGACGTATACTTCACATCCCTAAATCTTAAGAAAAGACACATTTGGAGGCTTTCCAAACCATAACTCATTTGGAGTCTTTTCGACAGCTTTAGACGGAGCTCTGTTTATAGTGAGTGCAGCTGTATTCAGTGCATGTCCCCAAAATTCTAATGGAAGTTTGGCCTGACCCATCATTGACCTGACCATGTCTAGCAAGGTTCTGTTCCTCCTTTCCGACACACCGTTCCATTGTGGTGTTCCAGGAGGAGTCAATTCTGATAGAATTCCACATTCTTTCAGATGTGTTAGGTTATGATACATATGACAATTCATAAATCATGCGGAAAAAACCATAAACCCAGGAAAACATATTATTTACACATAATCATTTAGCATAGATTAGATGCATACTCTTTGTTGTGTGCCTTCCCTAGCTGCGCCCGAACCGAACAAGAACAAGTCTTTAGGACTCCAAGTGTCGTCCCTCCGTAGATAGTCCACAGCACGTCCGGATCCGCCTTAAGATTGACCAACTAGAATCGCCCTTAAGGTACTATTATTTTCGGCACTTTATAGGCAAATGTGTGACTGAATTTTTCTCTCAAAAACTCACTTTGAATACTTTGAAACTTGTGTTATAAATTGTGAGCCCTAGCCTCATATTTATAGCGGTATGGAAAGGGAATCGAAATCCTATTCAGATACAAATTAATTAAACCTAGAATCCTACAAGAACTCTAATTTAATTAATTTATCAAATAGAATTAGGAATTTAATCATTAACCGAACTCTGCATGTTTTAGGAAACGTGCACGAACACAAACACTTGCACACACACGCACGGCAGCCACGATGGGCCCCATGCGTGCGCGCGAGCAGCAGCCCACTCAGCGCCCGAGCGCGCTGCGCGCTGCGCGCGTTGTGCGCGCTGCGCGCTGCGCGTGCTGTGCGCGTTGTGCGCGCTGCGCGTTGCGCGTGCTGTGCGCGCTGTGCGCGCTGCGCGCTGCGCGCAGCCTGCTGGGCCTGGCCTTGCGCTGGGACTGGCGTTGCTGTTTGTGCGGCGCGCTTGGCTTGCTGGGCGATGGCCTGGCTTCGTGCTGGGCCTCGTCCGGCAGGCCTCGTCCGATGCTTATTCGTACGATGCGCTTCCGATTAAATTTTCCGATTCCGGAATTCATTTCCGATACGAACAATATTTAATATTTCCGATTCCGGAATTAATTTCCGTTTCGAACAAATATTTAATATTTCCGTTTCCGGAATTATTTTCCGATTCCGGTAATATTTCCGATTCTGACAATATTTCCGTTTCCGGCAATATTTCCGATTCTGGCAATATTTCCATTTCCGATAATATTTTCCGACACGTACTATGTTTCCGTTTCCGGCAACATCTACGACTTGGATAATATTTATATTTCCGATACGATCCATATTTCCGTTTCCGGCAATATCATCGTTTCCGGAGTATTCATTCCTTGCCTGTGACGATCTTAGCTCCCACTGAAACCAAGATCCGTCGGTTCCGAATATTCATAGATGGAGTATTTAATGCTATTAAATACTTGATCCGTTTACGTACTATTTGTGTGACCCTACGGGTTCAGTCAAGAGTAAGCTGTGGATTAATATCATTAATTCCACTTGAACTGAAGCGGCCTCTAGCTAGGCATTCAGCTCACTTGATCTCACTGAATTATTAACTTGTTAATTAATACTGAACCGCATTTATTAGACTTATCATAGAATGCATACTTGGACCAAGGGCATTATTTCCTTCAGTCTCCCACTTGTCCTTAGGGACAAGTGTGCATTTCCTAATTCCTTTGTCGCTCGATGCTTGCTCTTGAACATAAGGTAAGAGTTGTCATCCTTATTATGTCCAGAGGTGTTCCTCGGTTTCAGAGTTCAACTGATCAAATAAACAGATAATCATAGCCTATGATTCATCCGAGCACGGCCATGCATTTCACAGTTTCTAGCTCTCCGAGTGGCCTTGTACAACTTTTAAGCATCTCATCCCGATTTATGGGAGGACAATCCCAATCTTGCGATCTTGAGATTAGACTTCGTTTGATAGGTGATTACCTGAGCGTTGCCTTTATAGCCTCCTTTTACGGTGCGACGGTTGGTCAACGTCAAAGCAACCAGTTCTCAAACAAGTAATCTCAAATCACTCAGGTATTGAGGATTTAGTGTCTAATAATTTAATGAAATTTACTTATGACAGACTTTCATCTCTTACAGTAAAGTTTCATAGGTCTCGTCCGATACTAGTCTTCCCAAAGTAAGTATCTATGCAAATGATTATGACATTGCCATGTCCACATAGTTCAAGAAACAGAACTACTAGTCATCTTGCATTCTAATCGTCTAACGTTTTCTATGCGTCCAATTTTATAGAAAACTCCGATTAGGGACCATTTTCAACCTTTGACATTCAAGTTCACTTGATAGACATTTCTTAGTCACAGGACTGGTCCTGACAGTCTATCTTGAATATATCGTCAAATTGAAGGGACTCATCATTTAATAAACCACAAATTAAATGGAAAAATGAATTCATTTCATTTATTGTGAATGATTAACCAATAATGTTTTACAAAGATTTAAACTCTAAAACTTTAAAACATTAAACAGAGACATCAAAGCCATTCTCCAATATGCTTGATTCCCATAGCTGCAGTGTGCGAGTTGTGCTTCGCCTGCGGCAGAGGTTTAGTTAATGGATCTGATATGTTGTCATCAGTTCCAATTTTGCTTATCTCGACTTCTTTTCTTTCAACGAACTCTCGTAGAAGGTGAAATCTACGAAGTACATGCTTGACTCTCTGGTGGTGTCTAGGCTCTTTTGCCTGTGCAATAGCTCCGTTATTATCACAATACAGGGCTATTGGTCCTTTAATGGAGGGGACTACACCAAGTTCTCCTATGAACTTCCTTAGCCATATAGCTTCCTTTGCTGCTTCATGTGCAGCAATGTACTCCGCTTCAGTTGTAGAATCCGCAATGGTGCTTTGCTTAGCACTTTTCCAGCTTACTGCTCCTCCGTTGAGGCAGAAGACAAACCCAGACTGTGATCTGAAATCATCTTTGTCGGTTTGGAAACTTGCGTCCGTATAGCCTTTAACAATTAATTCATCATCTCCACCATAGACCAGGAAGTCATCTTTGTGCCTTTTCAGGTACTTCAGAATGTTCTTGGCAGCAGTCCAATGCGCCTCTCCTGGGTCTGACTGGTATCTGCTCGTAGCACTGAGTGCGTACGCAACATCCGGGCGTGTACATATCATAGCATACATTATTGAACCAATCAATGATGCATATGGAATCCCATTCATTCGTCTATGCTCATCAAGTGTTTTTGGGCACTGAGTCTTGCTTAGAGTCATTCCATGAGACATGGGTAGGTAGCCTCGCTTGGAGTCCGCCATCTTGAACCTATCAAGCACCTTATTGATATAAGTGCTTTGACTAAGTCCAATCATCTTTTTAGATCTATCTCTGTAAATCTTGATGCCCAATATGTACTGTGCTTCTCCTAGATCCTTCATCGAAAAACATTTCCCAAGCCAAATCTTGACAGAGTTTAACATAGGAATGTCATTTCCGATAAGCAATATGTCGTCGACATATAATACTAGGAAAGCAATTTTGCTCCCACTGACCTTCTTGTATACACAAGATTCGTCCGCGTTCTTGATGAAACCAAAGTCACTGACTGCTTCATCAAAACGTATATTCCAGGTCCTGGATGCCTGCTTCAATCCGTAGATTAACTTCTTTAGCTTGCATACCTTTTTAGCATTCTTTGGATCCTCAAAACCTTCAGGCTGTGTCATAAACACAGTTTCTGTTAAAACGCCGTTTAAGAAAGCAGTTTTGACATCCATCTGCCATATTTCGTAATCGTAATATGCAGCGATTGCTAACATTATTCGAATAGACTTTAGCATTGCAACTGGTGAAAAGGTTTCATCGTAATCCACACCGTGGACTTGCCTGTAACCTTTTGCAACCAATCTAGCTTTGAAAACTTCAAGTTTCCCATCCTTGTCCTTTTTCAGTTTGAAAACCCATTTGCTTCCAATGGCTTGGTAGCCATCTGGCAAATCGACCAAATCCCATACTTGGTTTTCAGACATGGAGTCTAATTCAGATTGCATGGCTTCTTGCCATTGCTTGGAGCTAGGGCTCGTCATAGCTTGCTTGTAAGTCGCAGGTTCATCACTTTCAAGTAATAGAACGTCATAGCTCTCGTTCGTCAAAATACCTAAGTACCTTTCCGGTTGAGATCTATATCTTTGCGATCTACGCGGGGTAACATTTCTAGATTGACCATGATTCTCACCAGATTCTTCTAAAGATCTCTGAGTTTCATCCTGAATGTCATCCTGAGCATTCTCTAGAGTTTGTTGTTCGACTCGAATTTCTTCGAGGTCTACTTTTCTCCCACTTGTCATTTTGGAAATGTGATCCTTCTCCAAAAAGACACCATCTCGAGCAACAAACACTTTGTTCTCAGATGTATTGTAGAAGTAATACCCCTTTGTTTCCTTTGGATAGCCCACAAGGATACATTTGTCAGATTTTGGATGAAGTTTGTCTGAAATTAATCGTTTGACGTATACTTCACATCCCCAAATCTTAAGAAAAGACACATTTGGAGGCTTTCCAAACCATAATTCGTATGGAGTCTTTCCGACAGCTTTAGACGGAGCTCTATTTATAGTGAGTGCAGCTGTATTTAGTGCATGTCCCCAAAATTCTAATGGAAGTTCGGCCTGACCCATCATTGACCTGACCATGTCTAGCAAGGTTCTGTTCCTCCGTTCTGACACACCGTTCCATTGTGGTGTTCCAGGAGGAGTCAATTCTGATAGAATTCCACATTCTTTCAGATGGTCATCAAATTCATAGCTCAGATATTCACCGCCTCTATCAGACCGCAGTGCCTTAATCTTCTTGCCTAATTGATTCTCTACTTCACTCTGAAATTCCTTGAATTTGTCAAAGGATTCAGACTTATGCTTCATTAGGTAGACATAACCATACCTACTGAAGTCATCAGTGAAAGTGATAAAGTAGCTGAAACCACCTCTAGCATTTGTACTCATTGGTCCACATACATCTGTATGGATTAAACCCAATAGTTCATTTGCTCTTTCTCCAACTTTAGAGAAAGGTTGCTTCGTCATTTTGCCAAGTAAACATGATTCGCATTTACCATAATCCTCTAAGTCAAATGGTTCTAGAATTCCTTCCCTTTGAAGTCTTTCTAAGCGTTTCAAGTTTATATGGCCTAATCGACAATGCCACAGATAGGTGAGATCTGAATCATCCTTTTTGGCCTTTTTGGTATTTATGTTATATACTTGTTTGTCGTGATCTAATAAATAAAGTCCATTGACTAATCTAGCAGATCCATAAAACATCTCTTTAAAATAAAACGAACAACTATTGTCTTTTATTATAAAGGAAAATCCCTTAGCATCTAAGCAAGAAACTGAAATGATGTTTTTAGTAAGACTTGGAACATGGAAACATTCTTCCAGTTCCAAAACTAGCCCGGAGGGCAACGACAAATAGTAAGTTCCTACAGCTAATGCAGCAATCCGTGCTCCATTTCCCACTCGTAGGTCGACTTCACCCTTGCTTAACTTTCTACTTCTTCTTAGTCCCTGTGGATTGGAACATAAGTGTGAGCCACAACCTGTATCTAATACCCAAGAAGTTGAATTAGCAAGTATACAGTCTATAACGAAAATACCTGAAGATGGAACGACTGTTCCGTTCTTCTGATCTTCCTTTAGCTTCAAGCAATCTCTCTTCCAATGCCCCTTCTTCTTGCAGTAGAAGCATTCGGATTCAGAAGTGGGTTGACTGACCTTTCTCTTTGCAGATTTGGCGCCAGTTTGCTTAGTTGGGCTGGCTTTGTTCCCACCTTTCTTAGCATTCCTCTTCTTTCCAGATTTCTTGAACTTGCCCCCACGCACCATAAGCACATCCTGCTTATCACTTTTGAGCGTCTTTTCAGCGGTCTTCAGCATACCGTGAAGCTCAGTGAGCGTTTTGTCCAGACTATTCATACTGTAGTTCAGTTTGAACTGATCATACCCGCTATGAAGAGAATGGAGGATGGTGTCTATAGCCATTTCCTGAGAAAATTGCTGATCCAGCCGACTCATATTCTCAATGAGTCCAATCATTTTGAGAACATGTGGACTTACGGGCTCGCCTTTCTTAAGCTTGGTCTCAAGAATTTGCCTATGAGTCTCGAATCTTTCGACTCGAGCCAGATCTTGGAACATGTTCTTCAACTCACTGATGATTGTGAAAGCATCTGAGTTGATGAACGTTTTCTGCAGATCCGCACTCATGGTGGCGAGCATTAGACATTTCACATCCTTGTTGGCATCAATCCAACGATTGAGGGCTGCCTGAGTGACCCCGTCGCCTGCAGCTTCGGGCATCGCCTCATCTAGGACATACTCCTTTTCTTCCTGCATAAGAACTATTTGCAAGTTCCTTTGCCAGTCAAGGAAGTTTTTCCCGTTCAACTTCTCCTTTTCGAGAATTGATCGAATGTTGAATGAATTGTTGTTTGCCATATTAAAAACTACAATTGAAAAGAATAAACAAATAAATAACCATTCACAGTTTCTCTTAATAAACTTAAATTCTAGCATACATGCATAATTCAATGTTTATTAAGCATTTTATTCAATTTATGTGTTCCGGCAGGTGTGAATAAAATGATTCCAAGATCCTAAAATCATTGAAGAACTAAGCACAGTTTGTCGACTTAATCCTAGAACATCTTAGGTAAGCAAAAGCCTTTTGCTAATAGTCTAGAAACTATTCTTGGTTGATAGGTACGTCTAAGAACTTATTAGGTAAACCTATCGAATTTGCCACGACATAAAAGGACTCCTTACTTATATCGTTGAGTTTCACCAAAACTAACATGTACTCACAATTATTTGTGTACCTTGCCCCTTTAGGACCAATAAGTAACACCTCGCTGAGCGAAAACTATTACTAGATTGATGTAAAGGATATCCAAGCAAGTGTATATTTTGGCATGGCACCTTTTAACTCAATTTTTAAGTTTGGAACTTAAGGCTCTTACTATGTTGGTTAGATTTTAAGTGAACTAAAATCCTTAATCATGCAACATAATCAAGCTTTTTGATCTCATGCATTTTAAGACATATTTAAAGCAATAAATAACTTAAAACATGCATAAGATATTTGTGATCTAGTATGGCCCGACTTCATCTTGAAGCTTTGACTTCAAAGTCCGTCTTGAAAATCTCCGTGGGAGGCACCATTTTCTTCAAATAGGATAAGCTATAACTAATTACAACTATTTGATGGTTCGCAGACCATATTTGAATTGAAAAATAACTTTGGTACTTTAGACCAATTACATTCAAATTAATGGTACGCAGACCATATTTTCTATCCTATTTGGGCCATACTAGTCACTTCATAACCTGCAAAACAGTACATATACAATATATACCATTCACCCATTCATTATCATGAATGGCCCACATAGCTGGTTAGTAAAACACATTATGCATCACGTAAACATTTGCAGCAATTAATCAAGGGCACCAATAATCTACCAATTATTCAGTCCTTATTAATTCTAATCAAGTTGTTTTAACCTTAAGGATTTGTAGACCTAATCAAGAGTTTATGACTAAAAAGCGCTCCCACTTAAACCAATAAATTCATATGCTTTACCAATTTTAAACATAAAAATGTATTTCTAGTCTAACCGGAAACATACAAATTTAATTAAAATTTAAAGCTCATATAAATTTATAATTGAATCCAAAAAGTTTAATTTAATTTCAGTCGCATTTAAATTAATTCATGATTTTAATTTTAGTAAAATAATTAGAATAAATAACATTTATTATAATTATAATATTCAAAATTAAAATCCAAGAAAATAATTTAAATTAATAATTTTAAAATTAATTAAAATTACGTGAACTGAAATTTTCAAATTAAACATTCAAAACGATCTAATCGTAACGCAAACACCCTACGCGTTGCACGCCCATGGGCCGCACGCACACAGCCATTGCTGGCCATGCGCGCGCAGCCCATGCGCTCGTCGCATAGCTGCTGCATCCCTATCGCAAGCCTCCGCACGCATTGGTGCTCGCTGCGCGCGCCAGCGCTCATCGCACGCGAGCTATCGCTCGCAGTGCGCGCGCGACATCGCTCGCTGGGCGCGCGACATCGCTCGCTGGGCGCGCGACATCGCTCGCTGGGCGCGCGAGCCATCGCTCGCTGGGCGCGCGAGCCATCGCTCGCTGGGCGCGCGACATCGCTCGCTGGGCGGGCGACATCGCTCGCTGGGCGGGCGACATCGCTCGCTGGGCGGGCGACATCGCTCGCTGTGCGCGAGCAATGCTAGGCGCAGCGCTCGTGGCACGCGAGCTTGCGCTCGCTGCGCGCGAGGCTGCGCGCTCTTGTGCGAGGCAGCGCGCGTTGTGGCGCAGCTCGCTTGCTGCCCACACGCGACTGCCTTGGCTCGCCCTACGCCCATGCCCATTCGTCCATTGGTCGTGGCACACGACACAAGGCAGGGCTGCTGCCTTGTGCTCGTGCACTACGCCCTTGCTCATTGCATTCGTGCCGCACGGGCGACGAGCTCCCTTGCTCGTCGTCGCATGCCCGCATTATACAACACCCCTTAAGGGTAACACGAAGCGTCCATTGCTTCGTGCGTGCAAGTTATATGAACGAATCGCATAAAAATTTAAAATTTATATTTAAAATTAATGACAAATTAATAAATAATATTAATTTCATAATTTTAGGGCGAAAAATCGAAAATTTATTATCCAATTGATTTCCGATTGTTATGGATTCAAGTCTAGGTCATAAAAATTTAAAATTTATCGTAAATTTACAATTTTTATGGTGGTTTTTAATCATAGGTTTCTAATTAAATTACAATTAATTATGAAAATCAAATTAATTCTAAATTATTCTAATTTTCAACAAATTAATCATAATTACAAATTAGATTGCATAATTAACAAGACTAGGCATTCAAACTTGTTAAACATATGCAGTAGGTCAATCAAAAATTCAAGATTTATCAACAAGAATCGCAAATATTTAATTTAACATCTTAAATTTACGAAATTTTGCATTCGAAAAACTAAAACCTTCGAAAAGTCATAGTTAGGCTTCGAATTTGAGAATTCTGGGTTCGGCAGAAAAATACTAATTTTGTCAAAATTTTAGAATGCCTTTTACATGCGGAATTGACACAAAAATCACTCAATTCGGATGAGTAACGAAGAAACTGCCGAAAAACTGCGTACGTATAATTAAATAAACGCAATTTGCAATTAATTAACAATTACGAAAATTAATCACCCCTTTTAATTCTTGCAAATTTGTAATATTTAACCATGTTCATGCAATTTAGATTATGAAAATAATAAGGGGCTCGTGATACCACTGTTAGGTTATGATACATATGACAATTCATAAATCATGCGGAAAAAACCATAAACCCAGGAAAACATATTATTTACACATAATCATTTAGCATAGATTAGATGCATACTCTTTGTTGCGTGCCTTCCCTAGCTGCGCCCGAACCGAACAAGAACAAGTCTTTAGGACTCCAAGTGTCGTCCCTCCGTAGATAGTCCACAGCACGTCCGGATCCGCCTTAAGATTGACCAACTAGAATCGCCCTTAAGGTACTATTATTTTCGGCACTTTATAGGCAAATGTGTGACTGAATTTTTCTCTCAAAAACTCACTTTGAATACTTTGAAACTTGTGTTATAAATTGTGAGCCCTAGCCTCATATTTATAGCGGTATGGAAAGGGAATCGAAATCCTATTCAGATACAAATTAATTACACCTAGAATCCTACAAGAACTCTAATTTAATTAATTTATCAAATAGAATTAGGAATTTAATCATTAACCGAACTCTGCATGTTTTAGGAAACGTGCACGAACACAAACACTTGCACACACACGCACGGCAGCCACGATGGGCCCCATGCGTGCGCGCGAGCAGCAGCCCACTCAGCGCCCGCGCGCGCTGCGCGCTGCGCGTGCTGTGCGCGCTGCGCGTGCTGTGCGCGATGTGCGCGCTGCGCGCTGCGCGTGCTGTGCGCGCTGTGCGCGCTGCGCGCTGCGCGCAGCCTGCTGGGCTTGGCGTTGCTGTTTGTGCGGCGCGCTTGGCTTGCTGGGCGATGGCCTGGCTTCGTGCTGGGCCTCGTCCGGCAGGCCTCGTCCGATGCTTATTCGTACGATGCGCTTCCGATTAAATTTTCCGATTCCGGAATTCATTTCCGATACGAACAATATTTAATATTTCCGATTCCGGAATTAATTTCCGTTTCGAACAAATATTTAATATTTCCGTTTCCGGAATTATTTTCCGATTCCGGTAATATTTCCGATTCTGACAATATTTCCGTTTCCGGCAATATTTCCGATTCTGGCAATATTTCCATTTCCGATAATATTTTCCGACACGTACTATGTTTCCGTTTCCGGCAACATCTACGACTTGGATAATATTTATATTTCCGATACGATCCATATTTCCGTTTCCGGCAATATCATCGTTTCCGTAGTATTCATTCCTTGCCTGTGACAATCTTAGCTCCCACTGAAACCAAGATCCGTCGGTTCCGAATATTCATAGATGGAGTATTTAATGCTATTAAATACTTGATCCGTTTACGTACTATTTGTGTGACCCTACGGGTTCAGTCAAGAGTAAGCTGTGGATTAATATCATTAATTCCACTTGAACTGAAGCGGCCTCTAGCTAGGCATTCAGCTCACTTGATCTCACTGAATTATTAACTTGTTAATTAATACTGAACCGCATTTATTAGACTTATCATAGAATGCATACTTGGACCAAGGGCATTATTTCCTTCAAGATGGTCATCAAATTCATAGCTCAGATATTCACCGCCTCTGTCTGACCGCAGTGCCTTAATCTTCTTGCCTAATTGATTCTCTACTTCACTCTGAAATTCCTTGAATTTGTCAAAGGATTCAGACTTATGCTTCATTAGGTAAACATAACCATATCTACTGAAGTCATCAGTGAAAGTGATAAAGTAGCTGAAACCACCTCTAGCATTTGTACTCATTGGTCCACATACATCTGTATGGATTAAACCCAATAGTTCATTTGCTCTTTCTCCAACTTTAGAGAAAGGTTGCTTTGTCATTTTGCCAAGTAAACATGATTCGTATTTACCATAATCCTCTAAGTCAAATGGTTCTAGAATTCCTTCCTTTTGAAGTCTTTCTAAGCGTTTCAAGTTTATATGGCCTAATCGACAATGCCACAGATAGGTGAGATCTGAATCATCCTTTTTGGCCTTTTTGGTATTTATGTTATATACTTGTTTGTCGTGATCTAATAAATAAAGTCTATTGACTAATCTAGCAGATCCATAAAACATCTCTTTAAAATAAAACGAACAACTATTGTCTTTTATTAAAAAGGAAAATCCCTTAGCATCTAAGCAAGAAACTGAAATGATGTTTTTAGTAAGACTTGGAACATGGAAACACTCTTTCAGTTCCAAAACTAGCCCGGAGGGCAACGACAAATAATAAGTTCCTACAGCTAATGCAGCAATCCGTGCTCCATTTCCCACTCGTAGGACGACTTCTCCCTTGCTTAACTTTCTACTTCTTCTTAGTCCCTGTGGATTGGAACATAAGTGTGAGCCACAACCAGTATCTAATACCCAAGAAGTTGAATTAGCAAGTATACAGTCTATAACGAAAATACCTGAAGATGGAACGACTGTTCCGTTCTTCTGATCTTCCTTTAGCTTTGGACATTCTCTTTTGTAATGGCCTATTCCATCACAATAAAGACAGCTTAATGTGGACTTGTCCTGCTTTGATTTAGCATTGCCCTTGGACTTTCCACTTTTCTTGAACGGTCTCCTTCTAGCCTTGAGTAAATCTTTGGCTTCACAGTCCAGTATTATCTCAGCCTTTCTGACAAGGTGAACAAATTTTGCAACTGTTTCTTCTCTTGGTTCACTTAGGTATAGTTGCTTGAAGCGACCAAACCCACTGTGTAGTGAATTGAGCAAGATAGAGACTGCCATCCTTTCGCTTATTGGTGTTCCTAGTAGACTTAGGCGATCAAAGTATGAACGCATAAGATCCACATGGAACCTCAGTGGGACGCCTACCCTCTGTTTAGTGCGAAGGAGCTGAACATGTATTTCTTGGACTTCCATCCTATAACACCTGTTGGGAGAACTAACCTTTATACCAGACATTGATTCAATCAACTCATGGACGTTCAGGTCCCTGTCCTCCGTGCTTCCACGACAGATATCCCTCAGATTCTTGATGAGCGTAAAAGGTTCATAGGCTACAAACCTTCTAGCCCAATCATCAGGGATATTGTTCAGCATGAGACTCATAACCTTTTTGAGATCCGCATCCCAGGCGAAAAATCTCTCAGGGGTCATGTCTCTGGCATAGTAGCTTGGCATGGGATGTGATAGTACATACTCAAGTCCATTGAGTCTGACTATTTCAACTAGCTTAGCTTCCCATTCAAGAAAATTTGCCAGGTTCAGCTTGACCATGCTGCCGCAGCCCATCGCTGGGCGCAGCGCTCGTCGCACGTCGCAACAAGCAAGCTGCTTGCCATCGCTGGGCGCAGCGCTTGTCGCACGTCGCAACAAGCACGCTGCACGCCATCGCTGGGCGCAGCGCTCGTCGCACGCACAATAGCGCTCGCTGCGCGCGAGCGATCGATGCTGGGCGTAGCACTCGTGGCACGCGAGCTTGCGCTCGCTGCGCGCGAGGCTCCGCACGCTTGCGCGAGGGAGTGCGCGCTGTGGCGCAGCTCGCTTGCTGCCCACACGCGACTGCTCGTGCCTTGCTCTCGCCCTCGCCCATTCGCCCATTGCACACAGCCCACGACACAAGGCAGGGCTGCTGCCTTGTGCTCGTGCACCATGGCCTTGCTCATTGTATTCGTACCGCATGGGCGACGAGCTCCCTTGCTCGTCGTCGCATGCCCGCACTATACAACACCTCTTAAGGGCAACACGTAGCGTCCATTGCTTTGTGCGTGCAAGTTATATGAGCGAATCGCATAAAAAATTAAAATTTATATTCAAAATTAATGACAAATTAATAAATAATATTAATTTCATAATTTTAGGGCGAAAAATCGAAAATTTATTATTTAATTAATTTCCGATTAACATGGATTCAAGTCTAGGTCATAAAATTTTAAAATTTAACATAAATTTACAATTTTTATGGTGGTTTTTAATCATAGGTATCTAATTAAATTATAACTAATTATGAAAATCAAATTAATTCTAAATTATTCCAATTTTCAACAAATTAATCATAATTACAAATTAGATTGCATAATTTTAGAATGCCTTTTACATGCGGAATTGACACAAAAATCACTCGATTTGGATGAGTAACGAAGAAACTGCCGAAAAACTGCGTACGTATAATTAAATAAACGCAATTTGCAATTAATTAACAATTACGAAAATTAATCACCCCTTTTAATTCTTGCAAATTTGTAATATTTAACCATGTTCATGCAATTTATATTATGAAAATAATAAGAGGCTCGTGATACCACTGTTAGGTTATGATACATATGACAATACATAAATCATGAGGAAAAACCATAAAGCCAGGAAAGCATATTATTTACACATAATCATTTAGCATAGTATAGATGCATACACTTTGTAGCGTGCCTTCCCTAGCTGCGCCCGAACCGAACAAGAACAAGTCTTTAGGACTCCAAATGTCGTCCCTCCGTAGATAGTCCACAGCACGTCCGGATCCGCCTTAAGCTTGACCAACTAGGATCGCCCTTAAGGTACTTAGAATTTTCGACTAGTATAGGCAATTGTATGACTGAATTTTGCTCTCAGAAATCACTTTGAATACTTGAATACTCTATACAAAACAATGACCCTAGGCCTTTATTTATAGAGGTATGGAAAGGGAATCGTTATCCTATTAGGATACGAATTAATTAAACTAGAATCCTAATAGAATTCTTATTTAATTAATTCATCCTTTTAGGTTTAGGAATTTAATCATATGTCGAAACCTGATAACTTTAGGATTCGTATAGCTCACAAACACACACACGCACACACAGCAGCCCACGAGGGGCGCCATGCGCGCGCGCGCAGCCCTCGAGCTCGCAGCCCATTGCCACGAGGCCCACACGCTGCCGCAGCATTGGCGCGCGTTGGGCCTGCCTTGCGGTGGGCCTGGCGCAGCCTTGGCTGGTGCGTTGTGGCGCGCTGGCTTGCTGGGCGATGGCCCGGCTTCGTGCTGGGCCTTCGTCTGGCAGGCCTCGTCCGATGCTAATTCGTACGATACGCTTCCGATTAATTTCCCGATTCCGGAATTCATTTCCGATACGAACAATATTTAATATTTCCGATTCCGGAATTAATTTCCGTTTCGAACAAATATTTAATATTTCCGTTTCCGGAATTATTTTCTGATTCCGATAATATTTCCGATTCTGACAATATTTCCGTTTCCGACAATATTTCCGATTCTAGCAATATTTCCATTTCCGATAATATTTTCCGATACGTACCATGTTTCCGTTTCCGGCAACATCTACGACTTGGATAATATTTATATTTCCGATACGATCCATATTTCCGTTTCCGGAAATATCATCGTTTCCGGAGCATTCATTTCTTGCCTGTGACGATCTCATCTCCCACTGAAACCAAGATCCGTCGATTCCGAATATCCATAGATGGTATTTAATGCCATTAAATACTTGATCCGTTTACGTACTATTTGTGTGACCCTACGGGTTCAGTCAAGAGTAAGCTGTGGATTAATATCATTAATTCCACTTGAACTGAAGCGGCCTCTAGCTAGGCATTCAGCTCACTTGATCTCACTGAATTATTAACTTGTTAATTAATACTGAACCGCATTTATTAGACTTAACATAGAATGCATACTTGGACCAAGGGCATTATTTCCTTCAACTTTACTGTAAGAGATGAAAATCTGTCATAAGTAAATTTCATTATAATTATTAGACACTAATCCTTAATACCTGAGTGATTTGAGATTACTTGTTTGAGAACTGGTTACTTTAACGTTGTCAACCGTCGCACCGTAAAAGGAGGCTATAACGGCAACGCTCGGGTAATCACCTATCAAACGAAGTCTAATCTCAATATCACAAGATTGGGATTGTCCTCCCATAAATCGGGATGAGATGCTGAAAGTTGTACAAGGCCACTCGGAGAGCTAGAAACTGTAAAATGCATGGTCGTGCTCAGATGAATCATATGCTATGATTATCTGTTTATTTGATCAGTTGAACTCTGAAACAGAGAAAACCTCTGGACATAATAAGGATGACAACTCTTACCTTATGTTCATGAGCAAGCATCAAGCGACAAAGGAATTAGGAAATGCACACTTGTCCCTAAGGACAAGTGGGAGACTGAAGGAAATAATGCCCTTGGTCCAAGTATGCATTTAATGATAAGTCTAATAAATTCGGTTAAGTATTAATTATACAAGTTAATAATTCAGTGAGATCAAGTTAACTGTATGCCTAGCTAGAGGCCGCTTCAGTTCAAGTGGAATTAATAATATTAATCCACAGCTTACTCTTGACTGAACCCGTAGGGTCACACAAATAGTACGTGAACGGATGAAGTATTTAAGTGAATTAAATACTCCATTTATGGATATTCGGAAACGACGGATCTCGGTTCCAGTGGGAGCTGAAATCGGCAAAGGCAAATTATGAATACTCTGGAAACGATGATATTGCCGGAAACGGAAATATGGATCGTATCGGAAATATAAATATTATCCAAGTCGTAGATGTTGCGGGAAACGGAAACATGGTATGTATCGGAAAATATTATCGGAAATAGAAATATTGCCGGAATCGGAAATATTATCAGAATCGGAAAATAATTCCGGAATCGGAAATATTAAATATTTGTTCGAAACGGAAATTAATTCCGGAATCGGAAATATTAAATATTGTTCGAATCGTAAATGAATTCCGGAATCGGAAAATTAATCGGAAGCGCGTCGTACGAAATAAACATCGGACAAGCTTGCTAGACGCAAGGCCCAGCACGAAGCCAGGCCCACGCCCAGCAAGCTCAGCGCGCAAGGCATCGCAGCAGCAGCCAAGGCACGCAAGGCCCAGCGCAAGGCCAGGCCCAGCGCGCATGGAAGCTGGCGCGCCCATGGGCTGCGAGCAGTCGTGGGCTGCAGCGCTGTGGGCTTCACCGTGCGCACGCGCATGGTCAGCGACCCTTGGGCCGTGCGCTTGTGTGTGTTGAAGTTCGTGCATGCACTAGTGGAAAATTGCTCATTTGCATCGGTCATTTAAGGTCATTTGCGTCGCGCAATGCGCGACGCAAAAGGTCGCGACGCAAATGACTAAAAGTCTTTTTGTGCGACGCAAATGACTCTCATTTGCTACGCACATTAGCTAAATGTGCGACGCAATTGACTTTTCTGGCGCCATGCTGAAAAGTCATTTGCCACGCACATTAAGCTAATGTGCGTGGCAAATGACCTTTTGGCGCCAAAAAAAATAAGCCATTTGCGTCGCACATTAAGCTAATGTGCGACGCAAATGACTTTGAATTTTGTAAAAAAAATAGGTTTCATTTTAATATATATATATATATATATATATATATATATATATATATATATATTAAAATGAAACCTATTATATAGTAAAATGGACAACTCATATTATTAAATAGAACCACATCAAATCAGTAAGACTTACAATACAAAAGCTTGAAATATCTACAACAATATATTCCATCTAACGGTTTCTCTTGACACCCAACAAAAGAAATAAAAAATAAAATAGCTACTGCCCGGAATCCTCTAATGTTTCCCTTGCTTCTAGTGTAGTATCGAGCAACGTCCCAACAATCAAGGCCAAGGCATAGAAAGTGATGAGAAAAGTGCATTTAGTATGTCAGTCAAATTGGTTTTGGTGTACAGATCCTTAGTAGAAAACCAACCTTCACGAAATCAGCCACTAGCAAAGCGGTTCTCTGATCATGCAAAACTGAAAGCAGGGGTGCAGCAATAACTATATTATGTTAAAATATGTTCCATTTTTAAACGATATTATAAAGGCCAATGAATTCAGATAAGATCCAATTAACTCTTCTGTGACTTGTTTATGGATTAAACAAGCTCTATATATATCTAACTTGTCTAGAAGAACGAAGAAAAATGAAAATTAGTGGAAGTACCTAATTCATACCTGCATATCATCCATCATCTATTCAGCAGTCCAGCACAAAATCACACTATGTTTTCTAGAACCACCATTAACTACCATGTATACAGAAAGGGTCGGAGTCATTGTTGATACAGAAAGGTTCAGAGTCATTGTTGATACAGTCATTTCAAACAGCAGGAGATGTCACCCCACAGGCAAATTTACCAAGTTAAGATTGTGACCAGTTACAAGGCATTGATACATATCAAATATATATATGTAATTAGGTATCCTTAAGGGTATTAACCAACTAAAATTGAGAAGAAACTTGAACTTTTGGTTGTTCATGAAATGGGTTCACAGTTCATTGTTTATGGCTGCCTCTAGGCCATATTTGGTTTACTGGGTATGGTCCAAGAATAATACAAATTCAAGCTAATTTACATTCGAAAACTGAAAGCTCATTGTTAAATCACAGAACAACACAATTCAAATCCTGATTCAAAGAACATATAAGAAGTATCTAAACACTATGATTAAACTTAATCAACAACAAAGAAGCATCGAAAATCAAATCCCTATTTTCACCCAAATCAATTCACATAAAAAAATTCACAACAATCACTAATGAAATCCCGATTTTCACCCAAATCAATTAACATAAAAAATCCGCAAAATCGGGTAAATATAGAAAGGAAGGTAGGAGAGAGAAAATTATGAGATGGTCTCTAACTTATTCAAATTGCTCTAGGTCTATTCTCTTCAGATATTTTTTTAAAAAGAAAAAGAAAGGCAAAGTTACTATCGTTTTGAAGCAATCGGATCCATCCTTGCTTTTAAAATCATCGTCCTGTTACATAACATTTACCAGGACTACTTAACAATAAAAAAAACATATAAAAAGCAAAAAGGACAGTGTCCATCTATACCATTCGTAATCTGATCCTAGTACAAGGAAGGCTAATTTTATGTTTAACTCAACAAGGCAAAGCACTCAATTAAAACGTAATTGACAACATAAGCGTGCAAGAAGAAGAAAACCTTACTTGAGGAATGAGCAGCGCTGCAAAGAAGTCAATAAAAAAGAATCCAGTCAAATAATTAAGGGCAATTTTGCTTGGCAGATCAACCAAGACTCCAGTACCAACTGTTGGAAATAATGTAAAGAAAACCATGTGTGAAAATGTCCCACATTGATATAAATTAAATGTATGGTTTTCAAGGGAAGTATTTAAAGTAAAGGGGATTGTCCCACATGGGAAGAAAATGAACTCTTCCTTTTGTTTAAATATAGGGAAGGAATGTTTATACTTTGAAGTGCTTCCCCTAGTGGTTTGGGCTAGAAAGGGAATCCCCACACGCGCGCCGCCGCCGTCCGTCCGGCCGGTTCGTGTTCGTGGCACGTGGTCCATAACAATCGACCAGAACTATCGACGATTGAACAAATCCATAACAAATAACCAAAACCCTAGATTCGCAAAATTAACATAGGAAAGGGAAAACTCTAATGGACTTCGAAATTACAGCAGGAGATAGCAAATGCTTTGGCAACAACTTACTCAAGGACGACGACAAGGTGAATCGGAGATCCCAACCTTCAAAAATGGGTGAACCTTCATAAATCGAGATGTACTGCTTCGAGATCGATGTCTCCTTCTTCGCCGCGGATCCTAGGGTTTTGCTTATTCACTAAAATGGACAAATTAAGATAGGTTGGTTAGAGGAGATTTCAGATGAAGTCTCCTTCGAAAATGGAGTTTCTAAGAAGAGGATGAGAGAGAAAGTGAGGAGCTGAGCGGCGAATTAATGTAGGGTAGTCTACAGTACTTCTATCATATCTGAAATAATGTTGGAGGAATATGGCAGGCCCAGCCCATACATCTGCGTCGCACATTTGTTAATCTGCGAGGCAAATGACTATAGGATGCTCCCAAAGTCATTTGCCTCGCAGATTAACAAATGTGCGACGCACTTGATTGAGTCATTTGCCTCGCAGCTTTGTTAATCTGCGACGCAAATGACTCTGGGGGGCATCCTAGAGTCATTTGCCTCGCAGTTTAACAAAGCTGCGACGCAAATGACTTAATTTTATACTAAAATTTGTCATTTGCGTCACATGTTCAGAATGGCGTGGCAAATGCGGGGATGCAAATAAGCGTTTTTCTACTAGTGATGCATCAAATCCTTAATCAACTAGGATTAGATTAAAAAGATTAATTTCCTAAAGTTACTAGTTTTAATTAAGGTATAATTCTAATAGAATTAGATTACTTGAAACCTAGTAGACTTCTAATTCCATTATTTCTACCCTATAAATATGTGATGGCATTCACAATTTATGAACACATAATTTCAAGAATTCACATAGTTTTAAGGATTAAAACTAATATTAATTTGCCTCAAATTATTCGAATAACAGGATACCTTAGGTGCAATTCTAGTTAATTAAATCTAAGGCGGATCCGAACGTGTTGTGGACTATCTACGGAGGGACGACATTTGGAGTCCTAAACTTGTTCTTCTTCGGTTCGGGAGCAGCTAGGGAAGGCACGCTTCACATGTATGTATCCTAAATTATGCTAATTGTTATGTGGCAATTAATTTGGATTCCTGGCTTTATGGTTTTTTCGCATGAAATATATATGATTTATATGTATCATAACCTAACACATGTTACTAACAACATAAAGTGGGTTGAAGGTACTAAACACTTGATAGAAATATTTTATGAAATGGGGCTTTCTAGGAAGGATATTGTCGCGCTTTCTGGAGGCCACACACTGGTAAACTACATACCTTAGCCTGGACAATATTACAAATGTTAGGACTTTATTCTCTTAGATGGTACTTTGATTTTGTTTATTGCTTTTTCTTGGATAGTAACCACTGGGACACTATATGCTATTGAAGAAAAGATGAAGAGTATACAGTTAGATACAACAAGTGTAAATCCATATCTTGAAAATAGGGCCTTCATGCCAGTGAATAATAATGTTATTCATGATCAAGCTGTGTAAACACAATTATGTATACTATCTCAGTAGGGAAGATCAATTTAAGATCGAGATACGTGAAGATCCTTGCCACGGCAAGCTCTGCTTCCCTTTTTTGTGCAACAATCATTAAGGTGTTACTACTGCTGCGCTCTGTAGTAGCATACTCCGGCCAACTTATCTTGCAGCATAATTTAACAGTCCGTTAATTAATAACCGTTGATTAAGCTTTATTCTTACATCCCTCTTCAAAGCCGTCAACTATAATAAGTGTAGTTTCTGTTAAAATCAATAATCTAGAAAAATCTAGAAACATGTAATAAAATATCTAGACTATCCTAAACAAATATCTAAGAGTAGAAAAACCTAGAACTATCTACAAAGGGAAGAAAGTAGAATAGTCTAGAATAGAATAGTCTAGAGAAGTGTAGTGGTGGAAACCACCAACATTGTACTACTATAAATATGTAGCATTGTAAATCATTAGTCAATACAACAAGAACAATTCCCCACAAAAGTATCTTTGTAATTCCTCTTCCATACTCAAAGATCATCAACATTACTCAATCAATTAACCACAAATAAACTAAAGCCCACTACATCTTCCTAAATATTTCCAACAGTTTCATGAGCTTATGTGCGGAATAAGCTCGAGTACGTGCTACAATCTGGATTTTGTAAGTAAGATCAGGCTAGTTTTGATTGGAAACTACAAAACAAAGCAAAAAAGACATCTTCTTTCCTTAGTTTTTATCGTGTTTGATTTAGGAGACCAGAAATCATCGTCTTCTCAGGTGGGCATCCACGCGCGATAGTGAGCGGTCCCATCCTAGGAATAGAAAAAGCCAAAAATATTACATTTAAAAAACAGGAAAATAATAAAAAAAAAAAAAAAGATAAAAGATTAGTTTATCAATTACAAATAGGAAAAATTGATGGAAATAAGTTAACCTTTGTCCTGTTTATTAATATTAAGTCTGACTTTCAATTATATTTCATTAAGTTAACCTTTTATACCCATTCAACAAGTTGTATAACCGGTAACCTGCTAGTTTAATAGTCAACAAGTAAGCTTTCACATTTCCCTCCAAAAATGCACGTACGTGGCATAAACTTATGAAAAATACCATCGACCTCACAATTTCTTGGGCTTATAACAAAAAAAAAAGAAAATAAAAACTAAAAGTTATTTGTCGCTCGTTGCATTCAACAAGTTTCATCGATCGTCATTCTCTCCCATAGCCATAACCATAACTGAGCTTCACCCACCTTTGGTACTTCTTCTTTATTAATGAAATCATCGAGAAAAATTGATATCGACGCTTCCTACAAGGAATAAAGAGCAATTAATTCATTTTCAAGTTAAAGTAACAGGTATAAATTGAGAACCCTAATAATTTGAATTATGAATTCTAGGTTAATTTTGTTACTTAAAAAAGCAATTTTCTTAAGTATAAGAATTAAATTTTTATTCGTGGGTAAATTTCGTTGTTGGTAGGATGAATTATTAACAAAATTTCATTATTGAGTTGGGTTAATTGAATTATATTGGGGCTCAACTAAAAATTTGAAACTGAAATTGGCTAGTTTATCCTAGAAACTGAACTTTTTAATAAGAAGCAGTTGCTTAGTTTTTAGATAAAAGAGGTGTCGTAAGGTGTATTTTTCACTGAAATTGGCTTAATTTTCCAACTTTTATGCTAACTTTGCAACATACAGAGTACTAAAAGAATACCCAGAAAGATGTTTAAACTTTAAAGTGCAAATCGTATAAAAATGGGATAGTGGATTGCAATTGGAGTATTCGGTTTATGGGTTTCATAGGAGTACTCTTCGTATCTCCTTGTTTTGGATGTTTCTTGTACAAGTGTTGGGATCAGTTTTTGTGGAAGTGTTTGGGAATCCATGGAAGATTGAGAAATTTGTTAGGATTTAAGTGATTATCTGAAAGTACAAGGAAAATGAGGAAGTTTAATGGAGGAAGGGAAGTAGTTCAAGGTGAAGTAGTTAAACGAAGAGGAATGGATGAAGTCATGAAACTAAGTAAAATAACAATAAAACTAAAATTAACATGACATGTCATATTGGCATTGCCACGTAATAGTTGCTACCAAATAACCAGTTAAGTAGCGATTTAAGTAGCGTTTAGCGGTTGGGTAGCTTTTGTTAAACGTTAAAATTAGTAGCGTTTAAGGTAGCGGGTAGCGTTTGACAAATTTATAATAAAGTTTTAAATACTATTCTTGCTTTTATTTTTATTTTTATAATATCAACCGCTACTTTTACCGAACACTCATGTTAGTTACCCGCTACTTTGACAGCTAACCGTTACCCGCTACTATTCACCGCTACTCGCTACTTTAACAACTACCCGCTACTCAACTGTTAAACACTACCCGCTACCGCTAATTTTTCCGAACAGGGCCTTAATATAACTTGTTGAAAATAAATGGGTATAAAAGGATAACTTAATCAGATATAATTTAAAATTAGATTTATTATTAATAAATAGGGAAAAGCTTAACTGATTTTGATCAATTTTTCCTTACAAATATAGTAAAAAAAAATTGGTGAGAGAGATGGGCTAGGCCCGTAAACAAAACGCAATTATAAACATAGTGGATGTTGAGTCGATATGGTTTTGATGATAACAAACTAAAGTAATCAACTAACGTGGTTTTCAAGTTGTATGTGTGCAAGGATCAATAATGAATAGTTTTGCCCAAGTCATCAATAATAAAGCTTACTGGAAGTTGATGATTGTGAGATGCTTATAACAAAGAAGCATAAAATCCAGAGCTGGAATTGCAGAGCGGTTCCTAAGGATGAACTCTAGAGAAGCTGTGAGTTATAAAGTTCCTGCGGAAGAACTGAAACTCCAGATGAGCTAGAGGAATCCCGAAAGAGAAGCAGTTGTTCCTGAGGAACACTTGTTCCCGAGGATCAACCATTGTTCCTGAGGAGCACTTGTTCCCGAGGAACAACCAATATGAGGAGCACTTGTTCCTGAGAAACAACCAATATGCGGAGCACTTGTTCCTGATGAACAACCAACATGCGGAGCAGCATGAAAAATGAAGACAAGAAACATAAGTTTATTTTCTAGGATTCATGTGAGTATGTGGAAACGTGAAAGGTAATGGAACTAGGTATATATCAAAAGGAACTCGTGGAACTCGTGTCAGTGGAACTCGTGTCTAGAAACTTGGTCTGCATCCTAAATATAACATTAGTGTGCATTAATCTAATTGTTAGTAAGTTTAGAATATAAACGTGATTTAGGATAGTTTATTTAAGAGTTCTAATTTGATTAAAAGTCTTTAATAAATAGGTAATTGACTAAATCTAGGAATCTTAATAAGATAAATATGTTTTATATTTTGGAATTCATTAATTCATTTATTAGAGTCCTATTAACTTGGGTATCTTGGAATTAATTAATTAATTAATTAATTAATTAGAGTCAAATTGATTTGGGTATCCTAGGTAGTCTAATATTAATTTAAAAGGTCTTGCGCGCACAAGGTGTACAATAAATTTATTGTACACCAAGATAACTTTTACCTATTTTTTTGGAACTTTAACCTAGTTTTGATTAACTTTTATATTAGGAAAAAAATAGTTGATAGAAAACATATTAAAGGTTTAAATGATTAATTTTATACATTATTAGTGATTTTGAAAAAATAAGTTTTACTAAAATGAAAAAACTTATCAATAAAAAATTAATAACTTTTACCTATATAAGCTTAACTTTTAAGCATTTTGTGTTATCTTTTACTTAGATGTACAATATTTATTGTACACCCTTTGTAAGTAAGAATTTGTGATATTAATTTACGTTCATTAGTAGATTAATTAAGTAGGTTCCTATTAAGTTAATCAGTTAATAAATCACGTTAAATATAACTGACATATTAGTTATTGATTTTAGGATCCTGCCTAGACACTAGGATGCATTACTTGGTATTGCACTAGAGGAAAAAACCTCAAGTGCGGGGTCATTTTAAGGGGTTTTGTGCGGGCTTTTACATGTGCAGCACATGGACTGCCCGCACTTGATGTTTCTCAAGTGCCGCCAATTTGGAAAATGAGCCCGCACTTGACATATTTTGTGCTGCCAATTTTAAAATATGAGCCCGCACTTGACATATTTGTTGCTGCCAATATTAAAAATGAGCCCGCACTTGACATATTTGGTGCTGCCAAATTTAAACATGAGCCCGCACTTGACATAAAAATGGGCAACACAAGCATAAAAATGAGCCGCACTTGATATATAAATGAGCCGCACTTGGCCTATAAATGAGCAGCACTTGATAGATTTGTTGTATAACCGATTTCCCTGCTACATATTACAATTGGACCACGCCACTGATTAACCTCCATACGTCATATAAATAGTATCCAATTATATAGATAATTAAATTAAATGGTATATAATTGTAAATATAAAAGTCGATTACATTACAATCATATGAAAAACTAGCTAGCATCCGTAATTTAAGATTCAGTACAAGAAAATATCAAAGACAATCACTGGTAATGAAATTTGCCAACATTTCTCGAACTTCATCTATCTCCTCAAAGGTGAAAGGCCGCTCCCTCGGATTATTGTATACCTTAAAAAGATGGACCATCAAAAAATATATATACACTTTAGTTATATTATAAATATTGAATCGTACAATAAATTAAGACTTAATTTGTTCATAACAAAAAAAAAATGAACGGTAATAATAAAATTGGTTAATTTCGGTCCCAACTTTCATCTAATGAACTTAAATGAGTATTTTAAAGTCTTTCCTTGTTTAATACACTTAGTTTTATGATTCAAATACTCATTCTCACCATTTTGGTGAATTTATGCACATTTAAGCTTCGTTAGTTCATTATCGGTCACGTTTTGACTAAAATGGCTAATTTCGGTCCCAACTTTCAACTAATGAACTTAAATGAGTATTTTAAAGTCTTTCCATATTTAATACACTTAGTTTTACGTTCTAAAGACTCATTCTCACCCATTTTGGTGAAGTTATGCACATTTAAACTTCGTTAGTTCATTATCGGTCACGTTTTGACTAAAATGGCTTATTTCGGTCCCAACTTTCATCTAATGAACTTAAATGAGTATTTTAAAGTCTTTCCATGTTTAATACACTTAGTTTTATGTTTCAAATACTTATTCTCACCATTTTGGTGAACTTATGCACATTTAAGCTTCGTTAGTTCATTATCGGTCACGTTTTGACTAAAATGGCTAATTTCGGTCCCAACTTTCAACTAATGAACTTATGAGTATTTTAAAGTCTTTCAAGTGCTTTAATTCTTAGAATTATTTGATACAAATATATGATGAAGATAAAACTAACAAATGCTATACCAATTAGTAGAGTCAATCTCATTATTTCGATCAACGAATGAATCAGGATTTAGTTTTCCTGATCCATCTTGCAACGTCAATTGATTATGTATAAGCTTATCTCTCATTTTAAAATAATGTGGTAAATTTTTTACAATAATGATGAATAATTTGGAATTTGTATAATGATGCAGGACATGGAGGATAATATCAAGATAGTAGAAATGGATCGCGGAGATTTTATATCAAATGTTGACAGCAAGAATAGCTATTCGATATCAAGCCAACAACAGATAGATGATCGAATGGACAATAGAATGTCTACATATTATTCTAGACAAAACCAGAATGCATACATAAAGCAACAGGACTATCAGCAATAATCACCAGCTCCTTCAGCCATCATAGAGTTGAGCCCAAGAACTTGCAGTGGCCACTTTCCTATCCCACCTAGGTAAGGTGATAGATTGTACTTCATTTCCTATCCCACCTTGCCACCCATACATAGCAGAAGATTGCAAATGGGTGGCACTTAATGGCCGAAGATTCCAAATGGGTGGCACTTTGGAGAAAAAATTGAATGACCATCTGCAGGGAAGAAATAATACAGAAGCAACATTATGATAATGAGCACCCAAATACAAGTATATAATTATATAAAACAAACAATGATGCAATCTCACATTGCTCCTCTTTGTAAAAAGGGGTCTGCATCGGAGTCAGCATTGTAATTGTAAATTTCACATTCAGAGAGTTTGACCACCTACATTAAGTTAAATAAATATGATCCTTAGTCAAACAAATAAACCCGATTCAATGACTTATCTAAAAAAATTAAAAGAATTGTGACCTTATTTTGATGACTATAATATCTGCAAGGTCTTTACAAAAGACCCCCTAAAAATTTAAGGTCAATGTTGACATAATTGGCAATTGCAATAAACTTACTCTATCCAAGGCCTTGTACAAGTCTTCAAGGAGTGAACTACCACCATTAGCCTCAATCCATTCCCAAACGCAGAAAAGGTCAAATAAGCATCAAAAAGCCAACACTAGATCATAAACGGAACACTTCAAGTCTTAATTCCTTTAATTCTTTAGACTATTATAAACTGACAAATTTAAGTAACAATCTACACTATGTGAACTCTGAAAACAGAAGAAATACATGACAAACTAATATAGACTTCTCTACAACTGTAGTGTTTCACACTCGCAATACAAGTTTTCCTTATTACCCCAAAAATAATGAGATTTCCTCTATACAACTGTAGTGTTTCACGTTTTGACTAAAATAACTTTTTTCGGTTACAACTTTCAATTAATGAACTTAAATAAGTATTTTAAACCCGTTAGATGTTTAATATACTTAGATTTATTTTTCTAAGACTCATACTCACCTATTTTGGCCAAAGTATGCACTTTTGAGGCTTGTTTGATCATATGAAAGAAATTCCTATCTAGCAAGTTCATGTTTCTAGAATTCCTCCAATCATGAAATAATTATAATATAAAAACACTAGTTATTGATCGAGTTAAAACGCAGCTTTTAACACTTCGGAGTTGATCAAAGGTTTAAGTTCTATATATGCAGACTATTTAAGAACAATTTACACATAGAATTTTATTAATAGGTATGTTACAATGGTTCATGCACACTAGCCGCTGCAACACTGCATCAGCTCTGTAGACCAGCATGAGACTTAGTACCTATATTGGTGACACATAAGTGATGCACAACAGAAACAGAAGTTCAGATTAGAGTGCAGAGCAGTATGCAGCAGTAGTAAACAACATGAGCAGTAAGCAAAGCAGTAAATAGCATCCACAGTCCAACACTAACTTTGATATTCTTGTCTTTCCTCTTCACACCACCTTACTCTAGCCTCAATTTACTTGCTCATTGCTATGAGCCTTGAGTTGACGTAATCTATTTGCATTATCATTATGGTTATACGAACTTCTTCATGCTTGAAAAGTAGATAATCATTTGATGCTTTAATATCTACGAATATTTCCACTACATATGTACACAGGAATGAAACATAAGACAAAAACAAACAAAATACAAAATCTAGAAATAGAAGAGGAATAGTTATAACATCTGGCACATATTAATCAAACTATTGTAAGCCTCTTTTAGTTATCAATGTTCTGCTCACAATGCAATTCAGCTGTTGATATTGATGTTCTGCTCACAATGCAATTCTAACGGCCAAAATCCTACATCATTCCAGCTGAACATATTTTAATCTAAACCTATTATTCCATAGTATTCTTAGATAGATTGTAATGGTTTATTAGTTTGGCAAACTAGTAGGACTAGACTCAAACTGAATATTGAAGAAGTAAATCTTGGGATCAGGACAGCCTTAGTTTGTGGTGCTGTGTGAAGACTGAACAGAGATACTGAACAAAGTTTTAAATGCTTACAGAATTAGCTTTAAAAAGGTAGAAGAGATGCCAGTTTATCGAGTTTTCAGTTTGTGCGTTCTTGGTGTACAGACATGCTACTGCTGTCATTGAATTTGAAATACTCTTGCATCTACAACTTATACAGGCTTCCTATTCTATTTTATCTTACCTAATTTTACTACTATATTTGAAAGTTATACGGAGTATAATCCTATGTACAATTATAACAAAACAGGGAAGCAAGGGCTGTACTAGCTCTTTCAATATCCGCTGCCTTGCCGCCTAAAATCGCAAGAGATTTGAGAAATGAGAACCAAAGTTATTAATGAAACAGAGACTAAATTCATGAAGATGTAACCATGTCCTAAACAATATTTTCTTTTATCAGGTATATAAGCTAATAGGATGGGATCAGCTAATAACGTCAATCTCACTTTCTTCAAGTCCTATTTGGCCTCCTCGGCTTCTTTTCACATCTGCAACATCCCAACCTTCTTTACCGGTGCATCCTATGATTGACGTCTCACATGCCCAAACAAATGTAGCCGATTCTCCCAATTTGTACCCGAACTCCAACTTCCTATGAATACATACATTCCTAATTCTATCCGTGCTTCCACACATCCATCTCATCAGAACACATCTTAGCTACATTCATCTTCTTAATATGCTCTTTCTTTAATGCCCATCATCCTAACCCATATAACAGTGTTGGTTTACTTGTCTTCCTATAGAAAAAAACGCCACGATCACACAATAAAGCTCTCCAGTTTATCCACTTACACTTAATTCTATGAGACATTATTATAAATCGATCAACAAGTATTCAAAACATTCATAGGTAACTTCTTACCAACTACTGTCCCAACAACTTTGCTTCGCCACCTCCCAATAATAAAATGTCACTCCATTCCAGCGAAACAATTTTATTCAATAACCAAAAAAAACGCAGAACCAAGATTGATCTTCCACCACCCCATAAAGAAAACCCATAAAATTCAGCATCTCACTTAAACAATCACATTCTTACAAAATGCAACCAATAAGACAAACCACAGAGCTCAAATTAATCAAAAAATCAAACTACAACGGAAATTTTAAGCAAAATTCAAAAAAATAAAATCAGCAAAAATGAGTTAACAACGAAATTACCCTTTTCTTCTGCTTTTGAGGCAAAATATTAGCACGAACAGCCTTAGCAGCAGAAATGGTCTCATTTTGAATCTGCATAAGCGTAGTCCTCTTCGATTTCCAGTCAGTAACTGGTTTCCCTAACGATGAGGGCGGTGGCATCGTCGTAGACGCCGCCATTTGCATTGGCGCAGGTGCCGCCGACGAAGAGGACGACGATTGTGGCGGCGGCGGCGCCTTCGTGTCCGAATTTTGCGCCCAAAGAAGAACCAGAGAGGTGAAGGAGAGAAACCAGAGAGGGGAAGAGAGAGAACTGGGAAAATGGAGTTAGGTTGAACCAGAGGAGAGGAAGGAGAGAGAAGGGGAAATGAAAGTTTTTTGATATATTTTGTGCGGGTCTTTCGTAAAATAGCCCGCACTTGAACTCAAGTACTGCCAATTTTCGAAAATGAGCCCGCACTTGTGAAAATAATTTTTTTGTGTGTGTGTGTGCGCTCTCAAGTGCTGCTAATTTATCAAATGAGCCGCACTTGAAGGGAAGCACATGGCAATTTTTCCTCTAGTGTCCTCTAGTGTTGGCTTGTTCCCCAAGATAATCACATTATACTCCACGTTCATATATCACGTTCAACAGTTAGTGGGTTAGTGGTTGTGCTTGTTTCCCAAGTAAAGAATCATGGAGTAGTGGCCAAGGCATTCTTGAGTGCTATAAAAAGATGCATCATCATTCATTCTAAAGTGTCTGACTCTAGCAGTCTTTCCAGTATGTCTGGTTTAAGAGGAAAAATATTTTAAAAGAAACATGTTTTGTTTTCCACGTTCTTGAGTCAGTCTATTAGTTTCAAGTTCCTATGAGTTCCTTGTTCCTCATTGTTCTTTCACGTGATACATACTAGAGGGATACTAATCAATTATCAATCATATATATATTGAGAGTTGGTCAAGGGTTGAGTGAGCTCTTGTAAAGGGCATTGGTCAAGGGTTTGAGTGAATTCTTGTATCAAAATTTGGGCAGGAACTTGAGTGAGTTTATGATGTGTATGGGGTAGGAATTTGAGTGAGTTCCTGTTGTATTTGGGTAGGATTTGAGTGAAGTCTATAAGAGAGAAATATGGAGGCTTTAAGTGAAGCAAAAGAGTCAAGAGAGACTTATAGGGAAGTTAGTGAGAGCGTAGTTGTTTGAGGAACAACTATTGGGAACTTGAGTTCGTAGAGGAACTCAAGTAATGCTCGAGTTCCTTATAGGTTTGTAACTGAGTTGTTTCCCTATAGTGAAAAGAGTTTGAGTTGAAATCCCTAGTGGGTCGAGGTTTTCTTTCTAGTTGGGCCTAGAAAGTTTCCTCGTAAATTTCTCTTGCATTGTCTCTCTACTTGCTTTAAGTTCCTATATAATTCCGCAAAATTGAGTAGCAAGATCCACATTACAATTCACCCCCCTCTTGTAGTGTTCCATCCGAATAACAGTGGACTTTATAATTGAGGTGTTGACATGATTAAGACTGAAAAGCACATCTAAAGTGCACTTTTTCTATACATGTGCATATCATGTAAAAAGAAAATTAATAGTGTCTATCAATGGACATAAAAATATCCTTATGTGTATGGTGTACCTATATGCACCTAAGATTTTTAAAGTCTGATCAAAGACTTGTGTAAGATATTTCACATGTTTAAAAATTCTAAGGATCGATTAAAATATAAAAAATGGTTTATATTGTGCAAACTTTCTAAAAGAAATAAATTAACCATTTGCCTCTACATAATTCATTCAAGGCAGTTACTCAGGCCCGTATTTGAAACTTTGCGTTCGTTTCTTTTTCTTTGATGCACAATCCATGTTATGGTAACATTTCTTATTTCTACAACCATATGTCAATTAATCAAATGTCATATTAATAAATTCAACAAGCATATGTCAATTAATCAAATGTCATATTAATAAACTAATTCATGCCGTAATATATAGAGCTAGTTTATTTGATTTTGCCAATATTGTACTCGCAATCTTGATTCAAACCTTGAAAAAAAAAATGAGAAAATGAGTATATAAACAGGCACAATATAATTACAGAAACTGCACCTTATGTCCTCCGTAATTGATAATACTTTGGACAAAAACAAAAAAAAGTTATTCCTCATTTTTTCTATCTTTTCCATAATCATAATTATATATGTGTGAATTGTGTCCTAACTAATTGAAGGGAAAACACATGATTGGTTACATATAAAATAGTTTTTTCTAACGCGTTCCATGTTTTTGACTTTGGTGCATCTACATGCAGCTAACAATGTTACAACATCGAACTTAAATATTTGGTTTGATTCGGTCCTATCAAATAATTTGAACTCCAACGTGTAAAGATGTCAAATTTGGTTCTGGTTTGGTTGGAATCCATGACTTTTAGCACAATATAAATAGCAATATTAGCAATAAATTAGAGATAATATTGTTGAATAGTTGGTTAATGATGATGTAGGTTGTAAAAACATACATACCATTAGCATATAAAATGCTAAAAAAACAAGATGCCAACCAAGCCACAACCAAATTTGACATCTATACACGTTGGAGACCAAATTACATAATAGAAGAATCAAACCCAGTACTCAATTTGTATGCTATAACATTATTGTATACATATAGTTACACCACAGCCAATAAAATGATATACGCATTAAGGAAAAGTGTACCATTTTGCTATGGTATCATTGTAACTTCATGCATTTTATATTTATATCTTTATTTTTATAAATTCTTTTTTTCTTTTTTTTTACGAGCTAGAACTTTGACAATTAATTTCTATCTGAACATAATAATCTATCCATACTAATATATTAAATAGCGTCTCTAATAACGTGTGTGTGCCATGTAAAACTCTTTAATCACTAGCTAGAACCAGAGCTGTTAAAACGGTTACTCGAGTCGGGTCCGGATCTGGTCATCTCGGGTCTCGGGTCATGAACTGGTCGGGTCGTGTCGGGTCATTTTATCACCGGGTGCAGGTCGGGTTCAGGTCGGGTTCGGTCAGGTTGAAAATTTGTCGGGTCATGTCGGGTTATTCTTACATTTCGGTTAAGGTCGGGTTCGGGTCGGGTCTTTTTCTAGCCGGGTACAATTATGGGTTCGGGTCTTAACGAGTCGGGTCAAGTTCGGATCGGATAATTACCGGGTCGGTTATAATTCAGGTCGGGTTAAGACCGGGTACGATAGCTATCAGGATTAGTCACGTTTTAACCTTATAATTAACTTTTATAAATTTGGTTAAATTTGGTTTAGCGTTTTTCACTTGTTCTAGATTAGGTAATTATAAAAAAATATATTAACTTGATTTAAATTATTATTTAGTTACGTCAATGACAAATCGGGTTGTCAACAAGTCGCGTAAATTCAGGTAACAGATTGTCACGAATTGAGTCAATAACAGGTTTCATGGAATTATAATTGGATTCGGGTTGACATCGGGTCGGGTGTTGAATCGGGTTCGGGTCATTTTTCGGTCGGGTAAGCTGACTCAGTTTTGTTATCGGTTATATTTCGGTCGGGTATCAGGTTCGGGTTCGGGTCATGCATTAACGGGTCGAAATCGGTCGTCGGTTTTAACGGGTTGGCTACGGTCGGGTTACGGGTTTTCTATTTTAACAAAATTTCGGATCTCGGGTCGGGTCCGGGTCCTTAAAAATACAGGTCGGTTCAGGTCGGTTTCTCGAGTCGGGTCAGTTTTTGACAGCTCTAGCTAGAACATGCCATGTCTACTTCCTAACAAAAATATATATCACATGTAACATAAATCAAAAATTTCTTACAATAAATTCTTACATGGGACCTGTCACGCGTAAAGTTAATATCTTCCCATTTTAGTCAACCACTAGATATGATCTTTATTTCACATAAATACATACAACTTATAACATCCAACCGTATAATATACACCAACTTTTTACATAATGCAAACTATAATATAAACCGGGACATCGCCCGGACCAAACACTAGTTATTTTCTATAAACCGACGATTTAAATTAAATACAAGTACGGAATATTTTATAACAATAACCCAAAAACGCAATTTATATAATATAATTCAAGATGGAGCAAGATTACATTACCCTCAAAATTAGACATCGAAACCCGGATACGTTACATCAATGTTTGTAAACTTCTTAAGGGAAGCAATGAAGAATTTGAAATTCGGTGTTAAATAGAAGAACTTGAAAACAGAATATATAATGCAATAGTTGGAACAAAAAAATAAAGGGTTGAGATAAATAGTTAGGATGTCGAAAAAGTGAATGAAGAACCTTGGAAAAAGATAGTTAAGATGTTGCCATTTTGTGGCCATTTTTATTTACCGGATCATATTTAGATTATAACTTCTTATAAACTTAACACCTTTTTCAAGCATCCTACAAAAGAAGTTTGACATGTATCAACAGATTGTGTGCATTCTTACACTATAAAGTTTACAAATATGTCAATTGGGATGGATGCAAAGATGAAATATATCCTTTATCTCTACACTTAGCCTCTCATTTTAGATCTTATTCCATTATGATTTTGGACTAATATTATATATCATATTGTACATTCCTTTCTTTTTACCTTTATTATATTATAAAAGATGAAACAGAACATTATTAGGAGGAAGTAAAAACACATATCTGATATGTGTGTCCAAATACATATCAGAACATAAGACAAAATAGGAAAAAGGACAAAAAAAAAATTAAATGGTACTTTTCTAAACACAAATGGTACTTTTTTTTACAGAATGGTATTAGAATGGTACTTTTTTTACATGAATGGTACTTCCTTTTTTGTCTTTTAGCTATTTGTCTTTTAGTTGATATGTGTTTGTTGTTGCATGCCCGATATCCGCCTCGACGCACTCACATTATTAGCGATCTAAATATAAATATACTTTGAATCGACGGGCCGTGTAGGCCCACGTGCTAGATGTGCATGCCTCGTGCTAGTTCAGGCACTGAGTACTTATGCACGGTCATACCTGCAAGGGTGATGATAAAGGTCGCAAGTTGCGACAACAGTTAGTTGTTGCAATCTTATGTGTCAGAGTTTCATTGGTAACATATAGGCACCACGTAAGCTATAAGTCAACAATTTTTTTTACTATCAATTTAATATTTTTACTATAAAAATGTGTAAATAAGGTAGTCAATATAAAAAAGAAAACAAATATTTGTTATATTTATAGTAAATATATATTTCCTTTTATTATGTACATCAAAAAGTAAAAATTATAATCTAATAATATATTTTTGTGTAATTAAAAAAATACACCAATATAATTTAAAAAATACACTATTTTATAATCTAATAATATATTTTATGTAAATAAAAATTCATAATTATACATTACATTAAAATATTATTTTAATAATTATACATTACTTTAAAATGTTACTTTAAATTCATAATTTGACATTTTATTTTATTTTATTTTTCAAAATTATCTGCATCAAGAATCTTAAATCTCCGACAAAGCTAGACTTGATCTTGATTCTTGCAGTGGACATTGCTATCATTATTTTAATCTTAATCTTAAATCTTCGGCAAATGCTTGATATTGTAATGGACAATATTTTTTTTTTTTTGGGTTAGATTGGGTTGGGGGCCGGAAGGTAAACGTGAAAGACCAAAACCATTAAAGACGAAATACTTTTCCTAGTCTTTTATTTTTTAATGTGTTGTATTTTCTAGTTTCTAAGTATAAATTAGTAAATATATTTTTTATTTTAATTTTCTATATCATATAAATAATGTAAAAGTAATTTTTTTTTCTAATTTTCTATACAAATTATAAATATTTTTTGAAATAAATAATTACATTATTCAATTTGTAAATTATAATATTAAGATTTTCGTACGTTTTATGTAACATGTATAATTGATTATATAAGCTAAATATTTTAATTTCCAATTAAGTTCATGATACATAAACGTGTCATGTCACCATTGTAACACGGCTTATAAGTCGCCTATTGTGACCTTTATCATTTTCGTACCTGCAATTGGTCAAAGAAATGCCGTTTGTGTAGAGCTCCTATCAATATAATCTTCCACAAAAAAGGCACACACACGAGTCACGACCCATTTAATGTGTCCGACCAGTTTGGCCATATCTGCAGTTTCCATTTAAAGTGCTAATTAATGGCCACACATCGGAAAATTTTAGGCCTCGTTGCGGAATTCGACAAGGTGATCCATTATCTCCTTTTTTGTTTCTTTTCTGCATGGATATTTTATCTAGAATGTTGCAGTTAGGAAATGATCTTAAGCAGTTTACGGGGATTAAATTGACTAGAGGAAGCCCGCAAATGACTCATCTTTTCTTTGCGGATGACGCTCTTCTTTTCTTCAATGCTACAAATGAAAGTTGTTGTGCAGTCTCGAACATTCTTCAAAGGTTTTGTGGAATCTCAGGTCAACAACTTAACTTGCAGAAATCCCTTTTTAAAGTAAGTCCGAATTCTCCTGAGGAAAGTCGGCTTCGTTTCAAAGGTATTTTAAAGATGGAATTGGTTCAGAATATAGGAACTCATTTGGGAGTTCCAATTGACTTGGTGGGAAAGAAACATTCCAATTTTCATTTTATTGTGGATAAGGTTGCTGTTAAGATCTCAGCTTGGAACTCTTGCAACCTTTCTCAATCTCAGAAATTAGTTTTGATTAACTCTGTTCTTCTTGCTATGGCTTCTCACGTCTTCAGCTGCATGGAGGTTCCATTGTCTATATCGTCAAAGTTAGATTCTATTATTACTAGATTCTTCTGGGCTGGGAGAGCAGGTTCAGGTTTTCATTGGGTTAATAGGAGAACTTTGCAGATTCCTCGAGGTCTTGGTGGTTTGGGAATCCGGAATGCTTCTTGCTTGAATAAAGCTTTACTTATGAGGCAGGTCTGGAGACTTAATAATAACCCTCTCTCGTTGTTAGCTGGAGTGGTGGATAGGAAATTTTTGAAACCTCTAAGGACCGGGATTAAAGCTTCTCTTATTGGCAGGCGTCTTTCTTGGGGTATGAGAGGGTTAGGTAGAGCTTCCAACCTGGTTCTTGAAGGGTGTAATTGGAAAGTGGGGAACGGAAAGTCAATTGTTGCAGGGAGGGATAAGTGGGTGAATGGAGGTACTCCAGTTTTCAGTTCTAATGTCACTCTTAGGCAAGCTAAGGATTGGAAAGTACACCATTTCTTGCTTCCTTCTGGGGAAGGCTGGAATTTAGCAGAGATCAATTCTAGGTTTGAATTCTTGGATGCTCGGAGAATTTTGAGTATGGAACTTCCTTCTTCTAATGCTGAGGATTTCCTTTATTGGAAATACCATATATCAGGTAAGCTTTCTGTTAAGTCTGCGTATGCCATGTTAGTTTTAGGAGATTCTAGTGACTATGGGTTGAATTCAGAGTCCGTTTTCTATAAATCCTTATGGTCAATGAAGATTCTTCCTAAGTGGAAAATGTTCTTTTGGAAGCTCCTTCATAATGGGATTGCTACTAAGGCTAATTTAGGGAGGAGGGGTGTTCAGCTGTCAATGGTGTGTGACGCGTGTAATGCAGGAGATGAGGATCTTCAGCATCTTTTTCGGTTTTGCAAGTTTGCTCAGGATGTTTGGAGGAGTGGTTCACTCGCTATCCATTCAAATTTCAATGAAGCCATGTCTTTCCAAGAATGGTTTCTGTTTTATATCCGACGATTTCAAAGTCAGGATGGTAAGAATAGTCCAAGGTGTTTGTACTTTATGAGTACTCTTTGGAGTTTATGGTGGGTTAGGAATAATCGTGTTTTTAGAGGTCAATCTACTTCTTCTTCGGCAATGCATAATTGTATCAAGTCAGGTTTGGATCAAATTTCAATATTGCACCAGCATCCGTCGCCTTATTTAAGGTTTTTCCATCCTCCTGAAGTGGATCCGATCTTTCCTCCGGGCTTTTCTAGGATTATCTTATCAGGGAGTGAAGATGGGAATCCCACTACTATAATTGTGTCTGATGGGTCTTGGTTTAAAAGCTCTAAGATTGCTGGTATGGGCTGGTATTTGGATAGGCAACAGGTTCCAAGTGATCGAATTTTAGGGGGTGCGCAGCCAGGTTTGACAAGTTCTGCTCTCCACTCTGAGGTTTTAGCTTGTTTATTAAGTCTGCGGTGGGCGTCTCAAGCCGGGTTTAATAGGGTCACAATTTTTACTGATTCTCTACGTTTGGTCGATTTACTGAGATCGATGGAGATTGCGGATATTAACCTCATCTGGACACTTGCGGAAATCCAAAGAATTGGAAAGACCTTTCTATGGTGCTGTATTAACAAGGTTGATAGGCAGCGAGTTCATCAAGCGCACAAGCTTGCAAAGGCAGCTTCTACTTTATGTTTGTCGTTTTGTAATTTACCTTAATTGCTTGTTTAAGCTTATGTCAAAAAAAAAAAAAATGGGATACCCTTTACCTCAACACTTGGCATTAATTCCATTTTATGTATCCTATTATTATCATTTTTGGACTAATATCATGTATCCTAATGTTTTTTCTTCTTTATTAGTCTTATAAGTATACTATGCGTGTAAAGATATATAAAAAGGAAAAACTATGTTATGTATAAAAAATTATTCGCAAAGTTTTTTAATAGAAAAAAGGTGGACATCAAAATATTTAAAAAATTAATTTTTATTACGGAGTATATATATTTGTTTGATTGATTTTTTAAATACATTAAATAAAAATATTTATATATAACAATATGAAAATGTGGCATAATAAAGTATTTGTAAGTAAAAAATAAATTATGTGATTAATAAAGAGTATACAATAGTACAAAAAAGCTCAACTGCGGGCTCATTTTAAGGCCTCAAGTGCGGGTTTTAACATGTGCACACATGGCGTGCCCGCACTTGATGTTTCAAGTGCTGTCAATTTAGAAAATGAGACTGCACTTGACGAATTGGTAGCTCCCAATTTTGGAAAATGAGCCCGTATTTGACAAATTTGGTGCTCCCAATTTTGAAAATAAGCCCGCACTTGACAAATTGGTGCTACTAATTTTGGAAATGAGTCCGTACTTGACAAATGTGGTGCTGCCAATTTTAGAAATGAGTCCGCAGTTTAGATATAAAAATGAGCCGCACTTGATATATAAATGAGCCGCACTTGACCTATACATGAGTCACACTTGATCTAGAAATTTGTTATATAACCGACTTCCCTTCTACATATATATGTACCACATAAAAAAGTATACAATTATACAGATAATAAAAATGAATAGTATATAATTGTAAATCTAAAGTCGATTACATTACAATCATATGAAAAACTAGCATACATAATCTAAGATTCACTATAAGAAAATATCAAAGTCAATTACTAGTAATGAAGTTTGCCAACTTTCTCGAACTTCATTTATGTTCGCAGTGGTGAAGGAATGCTCCCTCGGAATATCGAATACCTTAAGAAGACCGACCAGTAAAAAAATGTACTTGTTATGTTATAAATATTGTATCATATAATAAATTAAGACATAATTTGCTCCTAACAATGAAATAATGAACCGTATAATAATAAAAAAATGGCTTATTTCGCTCATAACTTTCAACTAATGAACCTAAATGATTATTTTTAACCCATTCCATGTTTAACATACTTAATTTTATGTTTCAAATACTCAATATCACCAACTTTGGTCAAGTTATGCACATTTAAGGCTCGTTCGATTATTATAGGCCACATTTTGATTAAAATAGTTTAGGAAAATTTGGTAATATTAATCCAACATTTGGCCGGTTTTCTTTGATTAATCCCACCTACGACATATTTTTTAATAATCCCACCTTTACTACCCAACGACTTTTATTAGGCTTAAGTGACCGATAATCGGTGAAAAAGTCATCGAGATGGTGATGAATTGATGATGATGACTGAATATATCGAGAGAGAGTACTGCCACGTAGGGACATATTACCTCCTACAATAGGTTTATGACGTGTTTGGCCCAATAAAAGTCGTTGGGTAGTAAAGGTAGGATTATTAAAAAATATGTCGTAGGTGGGCTTAATTAAAGAAAATTGGCCAAAGATTGGATTAATATTACTAAATTTTCCAATAGTTTATTTCGTTCCAACTTTCAACCAATTAGCCTAAATAAGTATCTAAAACCCTTTAGATAATCATATACATATTTTAATTCTTTACAGACTCATTCTCACCAACTTTGGTCAAGTTATGGACATATAAGGCTTGTTTGATCGTTATATGTCACATATTGACTAAAATGACTTATTACGCTGCCAACTTTCAACTAACTAATGAACTTCAAAAAGTATTTTAAGCACTTTACATGTTCATTGGACTTAGTTTAATGTTTTAAAGACTCATTGTCACCTACTTTGGTCAAGTTATACACATTTAAAGCTTGTTTGATCATTGTTGGTAACATTTTGACTAAAATGGCTTATTTCGGTCTCAACTTTCAACTAATTAACTTAAATGAGTAGTTTAAACCTTTTACATGTTGAATACACTTATCTTTATGTTTCAAAGACTCATTATCACCCACTTTGGTCATATTGTTCACATTTAAGGCTGTTAATTCAATATAGTTCATATTTTGACTAATATGACTTATTTCGCTCCTAACTTTCAATTAATGGACTTAAATAAGTATTAAAATGCTTTACATGTTTAATATAATTATTTTTTTCTAAGACTCATCTATATTCTATATAATATACTAAAAGAGAGGAAATCAATGTGGTCATGACATTTGTCATTAATTGATTGGCCTCTATTTTAATATTAAAAATAAAGTTAAACATATAAAATTAAGCAACAAATATTTTACAACACAATAATATCACGTAATATATGTTCAACTTACTATATTTTATGGTAAGAAAACTAATATGGAAAAATACATAAAGAATTAAAAGATTCATCAATATTTTTACTAGAAATATTTTTACTAACTTATATACAGGATTTCCTATATATGTATACATAATCAATTCAAACATACATCGCATATATCAGGATAAGTATTTGAAATTTATAAGGTTTATAACATCCATATATACCATAGAAATCTATCTATATCTATATAATATAATAATAGAGATAAAATTATTGTGGTGATGAAAAATGTCACTTATTTATTCGCCTATCTTATAGGTATAAAAAAATTATTAAAAAAAAAGATACTTAATATTCTGTATGTTTTTATTTAAACCTTTTAATTACTTATGGTAATAAATCAATTACACAAAGAAATAATTATTTACTTATGGCAATAAATTTCTTCATCTAAATACATTACTAAAATAACATGTTGAAATATACTGTGTACGTAAAGATCATTTACTAAAAAAAATTATACTAAGAATCTACTTCAATATAAAACTATTTACGGCATGACAATAATCTATTTAAAATAAAAATAAAAATATTTTAACAAGGTTGTCTAAAATATCGTTTTACTAAAAATATTTTAAAATCTCTAAGCATTTATTAAAATATTAAACTTAAATTTACTAATGACAAATATGTGTCTTACATAGATTGCGGATATGTATAACAAATATTTACCTTTTCTTTAACATTCGAAGTACTTCGTAGTATTTATCAAGGTTGTTTAAAACATGTTTATTTAAAAAAATTGCTTAATAACTTTGTATCCTTTCTGTCTCGGATTATAATTTATACTTATCCTTTTATTTAATAGCTTCTTATTCTTTTAAATGATTTTTTCCCCCAAAGTTTTATAGTTTTATTTTATATATTAGTTTCTTTGTCTTTGACCATTTGTTGGGTATATTTGCCTTTATTTTACATTGTAATTTAATGAAAAAGCTTTTCTTGCAATTTCGCAGATAACAGAAATCGATGTGGAGCCATGTTTCTCTCTAACTTGCCTATCTTATACTTGATTCTATTAAAAAAAATTCCGACTGTCTCCCATAATACCTATTAAATTATTATATATAAGCTTACAATAACTTATCGCATAAGACTCTGTGAAAAGACTATAGCAACTATTAAATTCGAACTGAGTGGATACGTAATATAATATGTTGTTTATTTACTCAACTATTCTAATAAGACATTGAAATTGTAGAAGACTCTATATATAGTAGAATTTTAAATTCAAAATTCTCTTGCCAAAAAATAATTATTGAATCCAGGAGTAGCTTAGAGGCGAGTGTGGATATACGGGTCGGTGCCTAATAGATCGAGGATGAGTTTTATTTTACATGTTAAGAATGAGATTGGGAGGGGTAAATCCCTTTCCTGTCGTGGGTGACTGGGATAAGGATGAGAATTTTAGACGAGTACGAGTGTGGAGACCCCGACCAGTTCCAAGGTCATGACTAGCTGAATAAAGTAAATATTGGAGTAGAGGTTAAGTGATCGGGTAATGATGTAAATATAAAATGATTAAGTAGGTATGACTATCGAAGCTAAGGGTGGATGAGGATAACACTATGATTGACACATGTGATGAACAGAGATGAAAATAATATTGTTTATGTACAATTATTTGTTTTTCTTTCTTTTAATAAATAAGACATTGAATGGGGCAATAACAAATTTATCCATCATTAATTTTAGTTAGGATAATATCTATAAGGTATATGTGTCCCAAGTATAGTGTAATTAGATAACAAAATTGTGAACAAAGTTTTAGAATTCAAAACTCTCTTACTAAAAAATAATGTCGGGTCCAGCCGTATAGGTCAAGGTTTGACAAATGTGATGAGTGGGGATGAAAATAATTTTTTCTATGTACCCTTATTTATTATTTTTTTTTTTAATAAATAAGACACCGAATGGGGCACTAACAAATTTCTCCATCATTAATTAATTTTAATAAGGAAAATATCTACAAGCTATATGTGTCAAAGTATAATGTAATCAGACAACCAAATTATCAAATACTCTAAAATAGAGTTTTAAAATTCAAAACTCTCTTACCAAAAATAACGTCGGTGTCTAGCCATCTAGGGCTAGGTTTGACACATGGGGAAGAAAATAATTTTTTCTATGTACCCTTATTTGTTTTTTTTTTTTGAATAAATAAGACACTAAATGGGGCAATAACAAATTTATCCATCATTAATTAATTAGGAAAATATCTATAAGCTATATGTTTCCAAAATATAATGTAACCGGACAACCAAATTTTCAAATACTCTTAGAGTTTTAAAATTCAAAACTCTCTTATCAAAAAATAATGTTGGTTCCAGCCGTCTAAAGCTTGATTTGAAGTGGGTGTGGATACACGGACGGGTGATGAAGCAGAGTTAATTTTATTTTCCGTCCGCGAGGCGGGGTTTAGAACGGGGACGAGTATCCTACTTTTCATGGTGATGGGCACAAGGATAAAATTTTTAGGCAGGTATAGGTGTTGAGGGATAAAACCCCACCCCGCTTCGAAGTTATCTCTAGCTGAAAAAATTATACGGTGTGGGAGGTGTTAAATGATCGGGTAATGATGTAGATGATATGGAAATATTAAGTGGGTGAGACTATTGAAGTAAAGTTAGAGCGGATGAGAATAAATTTATGTTTGGCCTGGGTTATGATAGGGGAAGAAAGGTTTTGAATTTGTTAAATAAATAAGACATGTAATGGGGCAGTAACAGATCTATCCATCATTAGTTTTAATAAGAATGTTATCTATAAGCTCTATTTTGAATTGTCTATAGTTATAGTATAAATATGCAAATTTAATATGCATATCATAAATCGTGCATCGCACGGGTACTATACTAGTTCTCACCTACTTTGGTCAATCTATATAAATTTAAGGCTGTTTTGTTCATTATAGGTTACGTTTTGACTAAAATGACATATTTCGCTCCCAAATTTCAACTACTGATCCTAAGTGAGCATTTCAAACCCTTCACATGTTTATTAGCATGGTTGTTAAAATCCTGATTCGGTTCTTACGATCCTACGATTCTACGATCCAAAAACATGCCACCGATCCGGATCTTAGGTAGGATCTTAATGTGTGTAGGATCTTACGATCCTACCTCGATAAAATTTTTGAGTGGTGGGATCTTAATACGATCCTACGATTCTACGATTCGATCCAACGATCCGATCCAACATACAATATTTCAAGATAACAGTTTTCTTTTTATTAAATAGTTCATAATCACATATCATTAGAAATATCATACTTTTCCAATCAATAAACTATTTATAAAAGAAGTATCTTGTTTACTTCAAAGTACAGAAGTTCATATAATTTCAACAACCTTGCACATATCTTATTAAATGCACTTGAATCTACACTTGTATTAATCTTATGTGAGCAAAAATTGATCTTTAAGTGTTAAAATTACCTTAATACATGATTGTACATTGTATTTTAATAATATAAACGTTATTTTTACTATTTAGTAGGATCTTACGATCCTACGATCCGATTTTACCGATCCGATCCTACCTCCGTTCATCGATCCAAGGTAGGATCTCAATCCTGACAACCTTGTTTATTAGGCTTATTTTAATGTTTCTAAGACACATTATCACCTAATTTTCTCAAGTGATGCACATTTACGGCTCGTTTGATCATTTAGGTCACATTTTTACTAAAATGACTTATTCGGTCCCAACTTTCAACTAATGAACCTAAATAAGTATTTTAAACCCTTTACATGTTTATTAGACTTATTTTAATGTTTATAAGAATCATTCTCACATAATTTGGTCAATTTATGCACATTTAAGGCGCGTTTGATTATTTAGGTCACATTTTGACTAATATGGCTTATTTCAGTCCCAACTTTCAACTAATGAACCTAAATAAGTATTTTAAACCCTTTACATGTTTATTAGAATTATTTTAATATTTCTTACTCATTCTCATGTACTTCAGTCAAGTTACGCACATTTAAGGCTAGTTTGTCCATTAAAGGTCACATTTTGACTAAAATGACTTATTCCGATCTCAACTTTCGACTAATGAACCTAAATACATATTTTAAACCCTTTACATGTTTAATTCACTCTCGCAACCTAAAAACTCGTCCAAAACTCCCCAAAAGCTCCCAAACACGGGAAAAAAAGTGCTTTATACCGCCGCCCACAAATCATATAGAACATTAGTATAAGAATGAGGCAAATTCGACTCAAGCACCCTACAACAAATACCAAGAGATCCAAATACCCAAGCTGATGCCTTAGCTAATCTTGGCTCAAACATCAAACCCAAACTCACCTCAATCCCCGTAGTCCACCTAATGTACCCAGCCATCACAAAAGAAACCTTACCCATCAGTGAACAGACCCCACCAACTAAAACTCCCACATCATGGCGAGACCCCTACATACACTAGCTCAAACACCATACCATCCAACCTGAAATCACTCATGAAATATCCTTCCGTATGAGAGCCTCTAGATTCATCTTGATCCATGGGGTACTGTTCAGGAATTCAATTGCAGGACCATACCTTAGATGCCTAGACCATGATGAGATCGAGTCGACATTGAAGAACATCCATGATGGCGAATGCGGAAACCATGCTGGAGGGCGAAGCCTAGCCCACAAAACCCTAACCATGGGATACTTTTGGCCAACCAAGAAGAAAGATGCAATCACCTTCCCCAAAAAGTGCGACTCATGCCAACGGTTCGCATCCATCTCTCACCAACCTTGTGAGGAGCTTCGTCCCATCTTATCCCCCTTGCCCTTCATGAAGTGGGGAATGGACATAGTGGGCCCTTTGCCACAAGCTTCAGGACAACGCGTCTTCATGTTGACAATGACCGATTACTTCTCTAAATGGATCGAAGCAGAGGCGTTCAAACGCATACGAGACACTGAGGTCATATCATTCATCAAGCGAAACGTCTTTAGTCGTTTCGGAATCCCATCTGAGATCGTATGTGACAACGGTTCTCAATTCATTAGCAATAAAACAAGAGAATTTTGCGCTAGGTACAACATTACCTTGCATACTTAAATACCAAGGTACCCTCAAGCCAACGGACAGGCTGGAACAAGTAACAAGATCATCATCAACAATCTCAAGAAACGTGTCGATGACACAAAAGGAAGATGGGAAGAAGAACTACCTATGATTCTTTGGGCTGACAGGACGACACCCAAGACGGCAACCAACCACACTCCTTTCTCTCTAGTTTTCGGGTGTGAGGCGGTCATCCCTTGCGAAGTCGAGCTTCCCACAACAAGAAGCAGCTTCATGTCGCCAGGAATGAACGACTCAGTTGTCATACGACATTGACACTGTTGACGAACTCAGGGAAGCAGCACTAGTTATGATGGCATCCTACCAACAAGCAGTCGCTAACAGTTACAACAAGAACGTACGAGCTCGAGTTTTCCGACAAGGAGATTGGGTTCTGCGAAAGGTCTTTCCAAACAAGAAGGATCCACGACATGGGAAACTGGCCCCAACTTGGGAAGGGCCCTATCAAATCGTATGACGAACAGGTCATGGCGCATACGAACTGGTGGACAGAGATGCAAGGAGCTGGAACGCGATGCACCTGAAGTTGTATCACTTTTGAACTCCTTGGAAATCTATTCTTTTTAGTTTTTTCTCTAACATGCTTGAAAGACAGATGTCCACGATATCATGGCGATATCCCCAAACTGGGGACAACTCGACACGATCTCGGGTCGAGACGAACTCGGATATACCCAAAACATGACAACAACCTTGGCGATAACGAATAAAGCTAAGTCCCCTATCTTTTTCTTTTTCTTCCTTTACTTATGATTTTTTCTTCATTATCCTTACTGACTTAGGCATCAGAGGGCCGTTGGCCGACCCCACCATCTTGTTTTGCAGATCATTACCCAATACAAATGCATACAACATCTCGAAGTTCAACAAGCACATATATACGACATGATCTCGGCTAGTACTCCTTAAACTCTTTCTTCCCTTCTTCTTGTCTTAATTTCGTTTTATTTCATGTCTCTCTATACTGACTTAAGCATCGGAGGGCCGTTGACGCCAATCCTCACGCTCTGCTATGTTAATAGTATGATGCCAACATGATGACGAATTCAACAAGAAGAAGGCAGGATGGAAAAAAATTAAATGCAACACAAAGAGACATGTTTGGAAAGACGAATGCGAAACAACTTTGTCATTTTATTAATATTTTCAAATGTTACAAACTACTTGTACGAATTACATATTACAAAATTTACAAATTACAAAACTACAATTTAGGCCATACAAAACGCCTGAGACACTACTTTGCACATTACACACAAACAGGAACACAGATCTACATTTTTTGCAGTTTACATCTCTTACTTTGCAGCTTCACTCCTCACAAACTGAAGGCGTCGCCAAGTCAAATGCAAGGTACGCACACCAAAATTCCCTGCACACCAAAACAAACACAAACCAAAACACATTTTTTCAAACACAAATAGTTCACACAAACCCGAACATAAAAATTAAAACTATCCACAAACATTTACATGACGTATCCCCATGGACAAGCCCAAAAACACACAAAAGACTGCCGCCTTAAAGGCTAAACACAACCACAATATTTTTTGACCTCATCAAGGCCAACCAAAAAACCATTGTTCAAAAAGTAACCACAAATTATATATATTTTTTGAAGGGGGTGGGGAAAGGACTACTCCAGGGGGGTTCTTGGTCCCGCATTCTCCTCTTGCTCGCCATTACCTGGTGCCGCCATCATCTCGGTGTTGGGGCTGGTTGCAGTTGCACCTCCTCAACGTCCTCTTCATCACTAACGACAACAGGGAGGACATACTCCTCGGAGAATGCGGTGTTGAACTGAGCGATTTCTTTCTTTGAAGTCCAGTCCTCACGCCTGCCCGCCATGAAGTCCTCCATCATTTCAGCTCGGGTTTTCCAAGTGTAATAACCAGCACACTCAAAAATCCTTGCCTTGACTTTGGTAAGAGACGTCTTCAGCTCGTCAACTTCAGCAGCCAACGCCTCCTTCTCGGCATTCAACGCAGCAATCTCAGCAGCCCCCTTTGCTTGCTCTGCCTCCAACATCTCGACCTTAGTCGTCGCCTCTTTGGGAACGCCACCAAGTCGACCGACCTCCTGCTTTGCTTTTTTCATGTCGTTTTCCATTTTTACTAACTGATCTTCCAATGTTATGACATGATGGCGAGTAGCCAAAGAAGATTGCAGGGCCTTTTTTCAAGATAAAGGAAAAACAAAAAGACATTTCAGTCACCTATGTCAACCTAAGGATGTCAATGCAAATAAAAGCTAAAGGTCCAAGAACAGAACATACCTTCTAGGCATCCGAGATGCTCTCGACAGTTGCAGCAACTGGGGACAGGGTCTCTTGACGCTCACGGCTGGACGACATCCACATGCGGTCCCCTTCCGACCATAGCTGGTGCAGAGGAGCATCAGCCGACCCGAAGTCGTCGGGGAACTCGACAGTGAGTTTCCTCTTCCGAGATGGAGGCGGCAACTTGAATTCCGCAGCCGAAGACGTTCCCGTCTCCCCATTCACAGTAGCATCATAGGAAGCCTTTGGCAGCTTCCGAGGTGACACTACGGGGATGGGTTTAGGCCGGGCTACACTCCCTAGTGTCTCCAGCCTTCTCTTCAGCAACGCCTCCGCAGACGGGGCCTTACCAGAGCGTGTCGACGCACTAGTTCCTGCACAACAATATTACATAGACGACTAAGTCTCGTCAAAACAAACTTGTAATCTATTTTTTAGAAAAAGGGCAACGAATCCAACTTGTAAACTAACTATAACACGTTTACCTGTTGAAGTCGACATGTTTGCAGGTTGGAGTATTCCTCTTCCTGTGAGAGCTCTTCGCGCTCAAACCTCACGCCACAGAAAGCCTTGTCCTTCAAAGGAATCCCCAAAAGAACAGCAGTCTTTTGTACCGCTTTGGCGCCCACCCCGACGATGTCGAATGATGCCCCTACAAAAACAAACAAGTGAGACAAAGTCAATCAACAATTATCCTAAAACACTAAGTAAAACAAATTATACCTCTAGTCATCCATTCCCAAGTCAAGAAATCGGAGTCGGGCCCCAGACTAACCAACTCCACAAAGAAGAAACGACCCATCCACCCGCGGTCGTTTGACTTGTCCAAACCCAAGAGAGCCTCCCTGTCATCCTTCACATGCAGCAGGTACCAGCCGGCCCCGTAATTTTGGACTTTGTAGGTGTAAACCAAGGCCTCCACCCGGAATTCCATATCCAACTGGGTTGCCAGATGATCGACGAGGTGCATGACATGCCAGACCTGCGGCATTAGTTGCGCCGGCTGCACCATTAGGGTTTTCAAAACCCCCCTTACCAGCGGCGTGAAAGGGTAAGTGTACCCAATCTTGAAGGGGTACTCATAGAAGCACACCCAACCGTTCGATACCCAATCGGCCCGTTCATCGGGCTGCGGCAGGCGAATCACCGCCGACAAAGGAAAGCCACACTCGGCCTTGAGCGCCGCCACATCCTGTTTCCCCCAAGTGGCCGCTCGAGCATTTTTCTTATCCAGAATGTTGGTCGGACTAAAAATCGGCCCCTCATCCAGATCACACTCCACCACCACCGTTTGTTTTTTGCACGAGTAGATTTTGTCCCCATTCTTTTCGACATAAGGAATGGTAAGGGAAAAGAAAGAAGACGAAGAGGAAGCGGTTACCTGGAAACAAGAAAGGAGAAGAACATCGGGTTCCTTTTCCAGTGGAGGAGAGAGAGAAAGAGGAAGTGTGAAGAAGTGGTTAAGGGGGGTGGATGTATTAATGGATGTTTTGGGCGGTTGGGTTACCAAAATCATCATTGCATTAACACCTTCAGTCATTGGGGGAATAAGAGGCCATTTCCTCCCCTTTCTCGTAACCGAGGAAACCCATTTTTCCTTTTGAACTTCCCGGAATAAATTCAAAATGGGTTTGGGACAATTGATAGGGGGGGAAATACCCTCTTGGTGACATGTCCCAATGTGCCACCATGGAGCACACGTGGCTGCCAGCAAGGCAGAACGATACATCTTACCAACTTGCTCGCAACGGTTGAGAAGGCAACATCGGTTACATAACCGATTGAAATACGACCCTTATTGCCTACTTTAAGTCTAATTATGTGTATTTATTATTTAGACGTTACATTTGTTGTGTAATGCCTATAAAGTGTCTTAGATAGTTCCGTTTGTAAATAAGAAATTACTCTCAATAATAATACTCTCACTTATGCTCTTACGACTTACTCTTGTCACTTTGCATTATCTAGCTCAATCGATTGTTAGCACCATCCTCAAGACAAGTTCGGCTCTAAGCAAAATTTGTCCAAAACATGTTCTATCTTAAAGAATGGGTTGTACTTCTTTAAGTATTATGGAACTTGTATAAATATTAAAGATTTTTGAAAACTTGTACATGGTTGTTAGAAGGAATGTACTTAAGAGTAAGAACTTCACATTCTTAACCAAGGTTTATTGAAAGTAAAGCATAAAGATTGAAAGTTAGACTTATAGGAGTGTGGAAGATCATTTTAGGGGAGTTTCAAGTATGAAAATCCCTCAAAGATTACTCCTTTAAGGCATTTCCTAGTTCAAGTGAGTATGAACATCACATGAACATCATTGGTTATTTAGAACTTGAAGATAATTAGCAAATAGGATTAGCAAAATATTGAGATTGTAGGGACTCGAATTACCTAAGTAGGTTAGATTCATTTTTCCAAGGTGATTTTCCAATTGCTAGAATAGTAGAAAAGTATGTGTTCTGGGGGAGGTGGTTTGCTTGTTTTTAGACGTAATGGTTTGCGTATTTTGTATAGTTTGAATCTGGTTTTACGGGTCGGGGCCTGGGATGCTCGATTTTGTGGGTCGAAGCCCGAATTCGAATTGCTTAATGTCATTTTGACTGGAAATGTTGCTTGGAGACCAACGAAGAGGTCTGTTTCGAGGATTTGTATTTGGATTTTGGACTTGTGTTTAGAAATAGCAATTTTGACCAAGTTCCAGAATGGGAACGGATTTGGGGATTAGATTTTGGACTTTTGGACTTGGAATATTTTCAATGTAATCAAGCAATTGGGACATCCACACGGAGTTGTACTAATTTTGGCCTACGCTATTGGTTTCGTCATCGGCCTTAAGGGGAGACACCAATAAGATGTCTACACCAGCCAACCACCACCAATTATCACACATTTGTCCAGAGGAAGGATCTACAAGAGGTTTTTTTTTTGTCCAAAAAAAATTCACGGACTTATGCATTTTAAGCTTGTACCCTTATATATAATAATGAATTTTAAGATTGTACCATGGTACATACATATGAATTTTGAGCTTCAGCCACGATATAAACTTATGAATTTTGTGCTCGTACCATGGCATGAGCTTAAAATGCATAAGTCTACACCATAGTGTGAGATTAATATGCATAAGAATATGTTATTGAAGTATTTAATTTGTTGTTGGATTTAAATTAATTAACCCGGATAAAAATTAGAGACTTATGAATTTCGAGCTTCGGCCATGGTATATAATTATGAATTTTAAGCTCCTGCCATGGTACGAACTTAAAATTCACAAGCCGAGTCCATGGTCGAAGCTCAAAATTCATAAGTCTGTACCATGTTACAAGCTTAAAATTCACATGTTTGTATCATGGTCAAGCTTAAAATGCATAACTCCGTTAATTTTTTTCCGGACAAAAAAAAAAAACTCTTGTAAAGTTGTCGAGGTTCCGCTGGTAGATTTGAACATGTAACAATATGCGATGGCCGATGGCCGGATTAGTGGTGGACAGAAATGTGGTGGGAAGGTTAGAGGTGAAAGAAGGTAAATGAAGAAAATACACATAAGAGAGTATATAATTAAACAACTCTGGCGGTTTTGAGTAATAAGGGGCGGTAAATAGTAAGCCCCTTACATGTATTAACGACACGAATTTAATGTTTTTTCATAATAATTTTAGTAATCATTTCAAAATAAATTAGAATTAAATTGTTAACTTTTTTTAGTATGATCTACAATAATTTAGTGTGCACCAAGTCTATTTAATAATTAAGGTCCAAAATAAGGGAGAGTTAGGGGTGTCAATTCTCAATCCGACCCATTGAACCCGATGGGTTTGTCCGACCGTTTAGAATCTGAACCGTTTAGAACTCGCGAGCTAAGATCCGAAATCCTATCCGGTCCGATTATATTCAACCCGAATCCGATCCAAACCGTTAATATTGATCCGATTAAGATCTGAATCCGATAACAGACTGATCCATCACAATCCGAATCCGTTAATTCCGAACCGAAGCCATCCGAAACCCGTTTATGATCTGATCCGTTTGAACCCGAATTCGTTCCAACCCGAGGAAAATCCGTTTAATCCGAAACATTTCGACCCATGACCCGTTTAATCCGAACTGTTTCAACCCATGACCCGTTTAATCCGAACCCGTTTAACCCAAACCGTTCACGACCCGTAAGAGAACATTAATTATGTTGCACTACTAATGAAGTGTATGACTATTAGTTATACGATGTACTTGTACTTCATTCTCCCTTTATATACTCTACTCAAATGAAACTTGTAATTGATGTAGATTTAAGGCGTAAAGAACTTTCAGGAGCGGATGTAGTATTAAACTAAGTTTTATACTACATACTCAATAACTTTTATTATTGATCTTAAATTCTTATTACTTTTAAAAGTTAGTTATCGTTTTCGTCTCCTAATTAAGTCATCGATATTATAATTATATAATTTGGAACCAAATGGACCCGACCAGGCTAAATCCGTTTCAATTCGACCCGTGTTAGTCCGTTACCCGATTAATCCGATCCAATATGAATCCGACCCGATATGAATCCGAACCCGTTATAGTCCGGCTAAACCCGTTAACAATCCGTCATGTTCCAATCCGATCCGACTCAACCCGACTATAATCCCACCCGTTTACAATCCGATCTGATATGAACTCGTGCATAAAAAATCCGACCCGATCCGATCCGTAAAGTTTTCAATCCGATCCGATCCGACCCGTTAGCCAAATTAACCCGTTCCAATCCGATACGTTTCAACCCGAAGCCGATGAGTCCGATCCAAACCCGATACGTTGATCCGATTTGACACCCCTAGGGAGATTATATAAGGTTAACATAGTCACCGTCGGCATATACAGTTTCTCAATCAAATTGAAGATGAATAGTTTTTAGGGTCATGATAAAGGTCGCAAGTTGCGATAACATTTAGTTATCGCAATCTTACGTGTCGCAGTTTAATTGGTACATATAGGCGCCACGTAGGCTATGCGTCATTAGAATATTTTTACTATCAATGTATTATTTTTACTATGAAATTATGTAAATAAGGTAGTAGATATAAAGAAGGAAACAAATTAGAATATTAAGATTTTTTTAACTTTTTTTTGAAAAATGTATAATAGTTATATAAGTTAAATATTTTAGTTTCCAATTTAAATCATGACACATAAGCATGTCATGTCATCATTGTGACACGACTTAAAGGTCACATGTTGCAACCTTTATCATTTTCGTAGTTTTTATAGATGACGTAAGATTATGATGTAAGAAAATTAATTAAATAAACAAGATGGCGTATATTATATTAACTTTTGGATTTAGTTGCGTGGCAAATCTACGACAGTGGCGTAGATTGTATCAACTCATAGTGTTCCTCGTCAATCAATTATGTATTTTTTTTTTTGGTGTGAAAAGGGGGAAACAGGCCCAAAACAAAATAACAAAACTACTACAAACTAGAAGAAAAGGGAAAACAAAGCTACTACACTACTAGACTTGAGACGGTCCACCCCTAAGTGGCACTACCAAGCCGACGGCCCACTTCCGGTATCATTCGAGGACGTGTCACCCCGCTTAGGTCCTCCAATAAAACAGCAAGAAGATCCTTCGGGATCGCCTCAAACATCACCAATTTCTCACTCGAGTCAACACCATAATTCGCCAACCAATCGGCAGCTCGGTTCCCTTCCCTATAGCAATGGCCGATCGTAACCTCCCAACCACTTCGTGCTATAAGAGATTGGCACCTTCGAATCATATGAATAAATGGAGAGGTGGTAGGAGCTTTCTCAACCAACAAACGAACAACTACTTCGGAATCCACCGACACTTGGACCTTTCGGTGACCCCCGTCCCAAGCTATCAATAAGCCGTGCATCACCCCGTACAACTCAGCTCTTGTACATGAACAAACACCACAGTTAACAGCGAAGACTTCATGTATCTCATCTCGATGTCCTCGGATTAAGCCACCTGCCCCAGCCTTCCCCGGGTTGCCCTTAGCCGCTCCATCTGTATTCAATCGAACCCACCCATCTCTAGGAAAAGCCCAGTTAATGTTGACTTCCCTCCTGCCATTTCCAGTCACTCCTATCGCCTCACTATTTCTCTCCATAGCTGATTTAATCAGCCCCACTCTTGTGAAAACAAAACTAACCTGATCCATTGGTATCTTAGGTGAAGCACTAAAGCACCTTTCATTGCGCCATTTCCAAAGCCACCAACACGCTATAACAAAAACCCGCGGCTTCTCATTGCCCCTACCCTGCTCTCCTTCATCTAAACTCCACAGAATCCAGTCTACAAATGGAAATGTGCCCTCTCTGTTGTCCGGAGCTATCTTAACTGCACGCCAGAACAGGCGAGCTACTGGGCAATTCCGCAAACATGTTCTACATTCTCTTCGACTTCACCACAAACCATACACCTAGGATCATCAGTTAAAGTTCGAAGGAACCTATTCCCATTCGTCATCAAACGATCTTGGACTGCCAACCACATAAAAAATCGAATTCTCTGAGGGACGGGAAGTTTCCAAATAATCTTCCACTTATCTGCCAGGGGAGAATCAATACACTCGTCCTCACGAATTAAAGCCAAAGCTGAACTCATGGAGAAGCCGCCCGACGGAGACCCGTTCCAGTAGATTTCTTCCACTGCGTCCACATCCTCTATCAAACTATGAGATGCAATTTCCCCTAGTGTGTTAGCTTGAAGATAATCTGCAAATAATTTTGTTCTCCAGCCCAAGTTCTCATCCCACATCTCTTGCACCGTCATGTCTTGGATATGGAGTGGGGGCTCTCTGTTTGTGAGCGATATCAATGGCTCTTTAGTTGCCCATCTATGATGCCAAAAGAACGTTTTATTTCCGTTCCCTATTGCCATGTTCAAACCCTTGCGCACAATATCAATGCTGCCCATAATTCCTCTCCACGCGTTCGAAGCATTGGCCTTGTCACTAAACATATCGATATCGCACCGGTTGTCACAGTATTTAGCCCTTAAAACTCTTGACCACAAAGTGTGCGGTTCTGTCAGCACTCGCCATCCTAGCTTAGCCAAAAAATCTAAGTTCGCTTGCCTCATAGACCGAATGCCAAGCCCACCCTCTTTTTTAGGCCTTGTAACGTTTTCCCAGGAAATTAAGTGCACTCTTCGCCTCCCTTCTTGTTCGCCCCACAGGAAGCTACGAGCTTTCCTATCTAGTTCGTCACACGTTGACCTTGGAACTTTGGTGGACTGCATAGTGTACAGCGGAATAGTTCTCAACGAGGTTTGAACCAAAGTCGCTCTACCTGCCAACGAGAGAGTCTTGGCCTTCCAACCTGAAAGTTTACCGTTGATTTTCTCAACCAGGTAATGATAATCACTTTTGGATGATCGACCATTTATTGTAGGTACCCCTAGATACTTTCCGAAATTTTCAGTTTCCTCCATACCCAAGCAACTACAAATACCTTCCCTTACGTCGAGGTCCGTATTAGGTGAGAAATACACCCTCGACTTTTCAATGCTTACCTTATTGCCCGATGCCTCACAGAAGAGATCTAGGCACTTCTGCATAACTGTAGCTTGCTCTACTGAGGCTTCACAGAATAATATCAAGTCGTCTGCGAAGGCTAGGTTCGAAATCGTTGGCCCGTTTTGGCTAGCTTTGATCGGTCTCCACTTCTTCAGACTCACCTCTCGATCAATCAAATGAGCAAGTCGTTCCATGAATATTACATATAGGTATGGATAAAGGGGGTCGCCTTGGCGGATTCCCCTAGTAGGACTAAACTCCTTCAAAGGTTCACCATTCGAGAGAATCTGTAGTTTAGCGGAAGTAACACACTGCATCACTACTTCGACTAGGTTTTGCGGCAACCTCAATTCCATAAGAGACTCACGAATGAAAGGCCACCTCAGACGATCATACGCTTTTTCAAAATCTATTTTGACCGCCATGAATCCTACCTTACCTTTCTTTCCTCGCATCGTGTGGAGCATCTCTTGAACAATAATCATGTTATCCGTGATTTGTCTCTTTGGCACGAAGCTACACTGGGTCGGGGAAAGAATTGTAGGCAAGATAGGCTTCAATCTATTTACAATGATCTTCGTTATTACCTTATAGACAATGTTGCACAGCCCTATCGGACGAAACTGGTTTGCTCTTTGCGGGTTATCGACCTTGGGAATAAGGACCAGAAACGCATTGTTCAGCCTTTCTGGAAAATCTTTGCCTGACAGTACCTCCTTAGCGAGTTTTACCAAGTTGGGCTTCACCAGTTCCCAGAATCGCTGGTAGAAAATCGGTTGGAAACCATCGGGCCCTGGAGCCTTATACAGCTTCATATCAGTGAGAGCAGCAACCACTTCACAATCTCCAAATGGTCTTGTAATCTTTTCCATATCATCGTCACTAATACTTGGAAAATAATTCCAAGGCATGATGTTATTTCTACTACTCACCGTTTCTTCTTGGAACATATTTTCCCAGTATTGGGAGATCAGCTCTTGGACACGGCTACTGTCATTGGCCCACGACCCATCATTATCAAGCAGAGTCTCAATTCTGTTGCGACGCCTCCTAACTACTGTCGAGAGGTGGAAATACCTAGTGTTCCTATCTCCATCACAAATAGCGTCCATTCTCGACTTTTGGAACCATAGCATCTCTTCATCATTTAACACTTCATCCATCTCTCGTCTCAACCGAGCTTCCAGTTTGATCAAATGATTTTGCCTCCCTCTCGATAGCTCATCTTGAATTGAAGGAAATAGTGCCCTTGGTCCAAGTATGCATATAATATTAAGTCTAATAAATGCGGTTCAGTATTAATTAACAAGTTAATAATTCAGTGAGATCAAGTGAGCTGAATGCCTGACTAGAGGCCGCTTCAGTTCAAGTGGAATTAATTATATTAATCCACAACTTACTCTTGACTGAACCCGTAGGGTCACACAAATAGTACGTAAACGGATCAAGTATTTAATGGCATTAAATACTCCATCTATGGATATTCGAAATCGACAGATCTTGGTTTCAGTGGGAGCTGAGATCGTCACAGGCAAGAAATGAATACTCCGGAAACGATGATATTGCCGGAAACGGAAATATGGATCGTATCGGAAATATAAATATTATCCAAGTCGTAGATGTTGCCGGAAACGGAAACATGGTACGTATCGGAAAATATTATCGGAAATGGAAATATTGCCGGAATCGGAAATATTGCCGGAAACGGAAATATTGTCACAATCGGAAATATTATCGGAATCGGAAAATAATTCCGGAAACGAAAATATTAAATATTGTTTGTATCAAAAATAAATTCCGGAATCGGGAATTTAATCGGAAGCGTATCGTACGAATTAGCATCGGACGAGGCCTGCCAGACGAAGGCCCAGCACGAAGCCGGGCCATCGCCCAGCAAGCCATGCGCGCCACACGAATAGCCAAGGCCACGCCAGGCCCAGCACAAGGCCAGGCCCAGCAGGCCGTGGCAGCGCGCGCAGCGCGCGCAGTGGGCTACTAGCATTGCTGCAGCTCACGTGGGCTTGTAGCTCGCGTGGGCCGAGCGGCCGTGTGGGCTGTGCGCGGGCATGGCCTGCATGCTTGCGGGTCATGCTCGTGTAGAGTTTGTGTTCACATACGAAACCTAAAGAGTATAGGATTTGTTTAATGATTAAATTCCTAATCCTAAAAGATAAATTAATTAAAAAAGAATTCTACTAGGATTCTAATTTAATTAATTGGTATCCTAGTAGGATTTGAGTACTTATTCCATGGTCTATAAATATGAGTTAAGGGCTCATAATTTACATCGAGTATTCAAGTATTCAAAGTGATTTTGAGAGCAAAATTAAGTCACACAATTGCCTACAACTAGCCGAAAATTCCAAGTACCTTAAGGGCGATTCTAGTTGATCAAGCTTAAGGCGGATCCGGACGTGCTGTGGACTATCTACGGAGGGACGACACTTGGAGTCCTAAAGACTTGTTCTTGTTCGGTTCGGGCACAGCTAGGGAGGGCACGCAACAAAGTGTATGCATCTAAACTATGCTAAATGATTATGTGTAAATAATATGCTTTCCTGGCTTTATGGTTTTTCCGCATGATTTATGTTTTGTCATATGAATTATAACCTAACAGTGGTATCACGAGCCTCTTATTATTTTCATAATCTAAATTGCATGAACATGGTTAAATTTCACAAATTCTCAAGGAATTAAAAGGGGTGATTAATTTTCGTAATTGTTAATTAATTGCAAATTGCGTTTATTTAATTATATGTACGCAGTTTTTCGGCAGTTTCTTCGTTACTCATCCAAATCGAGTGATTTTGTGTCAATTCCGCATGTAAAAGGCATTCTAAATTTTTGACAACGAACCCATAATTCCCAAATTCGAAGCCTAACTATGACTTTTCAAAGGTTTTAGTTTTTCGAACGCAAAAGTTTGTAAATTTAAGATGCTAAATTAAATATTTGCGATTCTTGTTGATAAATCTTGAATTTTTGATTGACCTACAGTATATGTTTAACAAGTTTGAATGCCTAGCCTTGTTAATTATACAACCTAATTTATAATTATGATTAATTTGTTGAAATTCGAATAATTTAGAATTAATTTGATTTTCATAATTAATTAATAGTTTAATTAGGTATATATGATTAAAATCCACCATAAAAATTGTTAGTTTATGCTAAATTTTTAATTTTTATGACCTAGATTTGGATCCATGTTAATCGGAAATTAATTGATTAATAAATTTTCGATTTTTCGCCCTAAAATTATGAAATTAATATGTTTTATTAATTTGTCATTAATTTTGAATTAAAAATTTTAAATTTTCATAAAAACGCTCATTAATGTTGCACGCACAAAGCAATGGAAGATACGTGTTACCCTTAAGGGGTGTTGTACAGTGCGGGCACGCGACGACGAGCAAGGGAGCTCGTCGCCCGTGCGGTACGAATGCAGCGAGCAACATAGCGCATGGCGCGCGCACGAGGCAAGGGAGCCTGTGCGTGTGTGCCGTGTGTGCTAAGCGATGGGCGAGGGCGATGATGCAAGGCACGAGCGACGAGCAAGACGCGTGTGGGCAGCGATGGTGCCGCGCCACAGCGCGCCTTGCTCGCCCAGCAAGCAAGCAGAACGCGCGAGCAGGGAGCGATCCCTCGCTCGGCGCGCGCTGGCGTGCGCAGCAACACGCGAAACAACACAAGGCTGCGCGCAGCGTGGCCATCAATGGCCCGTGTGCGTGTGGCGTGTGGCTGCCTGTGGCATGTGGCTATGTGTGCCTTGTGCAACGATCGATCGAGCGGGGCGCGCTAGTCTTGCGACGATTGGTACGTTTTGATTTTAATTTTGAATTTTCAGTTCGGAAATAATTTTAATTAACTTTAAAATTGATAATTTAAATTGTTTTCTTGGAGTTTAATTTTGAATATTATAATTATTATAAATGATAATTTATACTAATTATTTTACTAAATTAAATCCTTGAATTAATTTAAATTTATTTAATTCAACTGAAAATAAATTAAATAAATGGATTCAATTATAATTTTATATGAGCTTTAAATTTTAATTAAACTTGTATGTTTCCGGTTAGACTGGAAATACATTTTTTTTATGTTTAAAATTAGTAAAGCATATAAAGTTATTGGTTTAAGTGGGAGCAATTTTAGTCATAAACTCTTAAGGTTAAACAACTTGATTAGAATTAATAATTAAGGACTGAATAATTGGTAGATTATTGGTGCCCTTAATTAATTGCTGCAAATATTTATGTGATGCATAACGTGTTATATTAACCAGCTATGTGGGCCATTCATGATAATGAATGGGTGAATGGTATATATTGTATATGTACTGTTTTGCAGGTTATGAAGTGACTAGTATGGCCCAAATAGGATAGAAAATATGTTCTGCGTACCATTAATTTGAATGTAATTGGTCTAAAGTACCAAAATTGTTTTTCAATTCAAATATGGTCTGCGTACCATCAAATAGTTGTAATTAGTTCAATTATAGCTTATCCTATTTGAAGAAAATGGCGCCTCCCACGGAGATTTTCAAGACGGACTTTGAAGTTGAAGCTTCAAGATGAAGTCGGGCCATACTTGATCACATTTATCTTATGCATGTTTTAAGTTATTTATTGCTTTTAAATATGTCTTAAATATGCATGAGATCAAAGCTTGATTATGTTGCATGATTAAGGATTTTAGTTCACTTAAAATCTAACCAACATAGTAAGAGCCTTAAGTTCCAAACTTAAAAATTGAGTTAAAAGGTGCCATGCCAAAATAACACTTACTTGGATATCCTTTCTTCATCGATCTTATTAATAGTTTTCCGCCATAGCGAGGTGTTACTTATCGATACTAAAGGGGTAAGGTACACAAATAATTGTGAGTACATGTTAGTTTTGGTGAAACTCAACGATATAAGTAAGGAGTCCTTTTATGTCGTGGCAAAATTGATAGGTTTGCCTAATAAGTTCTTAGACGTGCCTATCAACCAAGAGTAGTTTCTAGACTATTAGCAAAAGGCTTTTGTTTACCTAAAAGATTTTAGAATTGAGTCTAAATACATAATGTGCTTAGTTCTTCAATGGAGTTTAGGATCTTGGAATCATTTTATTCACACCTGCCGGAACACATAACTTGAATAAAATGCTTAATGAACATTGAATTATGCATGTATGCTAGAATTTAAGTTTATTAAGAGAAACTGTGAATGGTTATTTATTTGTTTATTCTTTTCAATTGTAGTTTTAATTATGGCAAACAACAATTCATTCAACATTCGATCAATTCTCGAAAAGGAGAAGTTGAGCGGGAAAAACTTCCTTGACTGGCAGAGGAACTTGCAAATAGTTCTTATGCAGGAAGAAAAGGAGTATGTCCTGGAAGAGGCGATGCCCGAAGCCGCAGGCGAAGGGGTCACTCAGGCAACCCTCAATCGTTCAACAAGGATGTGAAATGTCTAATGCTTGCAACCATGAGTGCAGATCTACAGAAAACGTTCATCAACTCAGATGCTTTCACGATCATCAGTGAGTTAAAGAACATGTTCCAAGATCTGGCTCGGGTCGAAAGATTCGAGACTCATAGGCAAATTCTTGAGACCAAACTTAAGAAAGGCGAGCCCGTAAGTCCACATGTTCTCAAAATGATTGGACTCATTGAGAATATGAGTAGGCTGGATCAGCAATTCTCTCAGGAAATGGCTGTAGACACCATCCTCCATTCTCTTCATAACGGGTATGATCAGTTCAAACTGAACTACAGTATGAATAGTCTGGACAAAACGCTCACTGAGCTTCACGGTATGCTGAAGACCGCTGAAAAGACGCTCAAAAGTGATAAGCAAGATGTGCTTATGGTGCGTGGGGGCAAGTTCAAGAAATCTGGAAAGAAGAGGAATGCTAAGAAAGGTGGCAAGAAGGCCAGCCCAACTAAGCAAACTGGCGCCAAGTCTGAAAAGAGGAAGGTCAGTCAACCCACTTCTGAATCCGAATGCTTCTACTGCAAGAAGAAGGGGCATTGGAAGAGAGATTGCTTGAAGCTAAAGGAAGATCAGAAGAACGGAACAGTCGTTCCATCTTCAGGTATTTTCGTTATAGAATGTACACTTGTTAATTCAACTTCTTGGGTATTAGATACAGGTTGTGGCTCACACTTATGTTCCAATTCTCAGGGACTAAGAAGAAGTAGAAAGTTAAGCAAGGGTGAAGTCGACGTACGAGTGGGAAATGGAGCAAGGATTGCTGCATTAGCTGTACGAACTTATTATTTGTCGTTGCCCTCTGGGCTAGTTTTGGAACTGGAAGAGTGTTTCCATGTTCCATGTCTTACTAAATACATCATTTCAGTTTCTTTCTTAGATGCTAAGGGATTTTCCTTTTTAATAAAAGACAATAGTTGTTCGTTTTATTTTAAAGAGATGTTTTATGGATCTGCTAGATTAGTCAATGGACTTTATTTATTAGATCACGACAAACAAGTTTTTAACATAAATACAAAAAAGGCCAAAAAGGATGATTCAGATCTCACCTATCTGTGGCATTGTCGATTAGGCCATATTAACTTAAAACGCATGGAAAGACTTCAAAAGGAAGGAATTCTAGAACCATTTGACTTAAAGGATTATGGTAAGTGCGAATCATGTTTACTTGAAAAAATTACAAAGAAACCTTTCTCTAAAGTTGGAGAAAGAGCAACTGGACTATTGGGTTTAATCCATACAGATGTATGTGGACCAATGAGTACAAATGCTAGAGATGGTTTCAGCTACTTTATCACTTTCACTGATGACTTCAGTAGATAGGTTATGTCTACCTAATGAAGCATAAGTCTGAATCCTTTGATAAATTCAAGGAATTTCAGAGTGAAGTAGAGAATCAATTAGGCAAGAAGATTAAGGCACTGCGGTCTGATAGAGGCGGTGAATATCCGAGCTATGAATTTGATGACCATCTGAAAGAATGTGGAATTCTATAAGAATTGAGTCCTCCTTGAACACCACAATGGAACGGTGTGTCGGAGCGGAGGAACGGAACCTTGCTAGACATGGTTAGGTCAATGATGGGTCAGGCCGAACTTCCAATAGAATTTTGGGGACATGCACTAAATACAGCTGCACTCACTATAAATAGAGCTCCGTCTACAGCTGTTGAAAAGACTCCATATGAGTTATGGTTTGGAAAGCCTCCAAAAGTGTCTTTTCTTAAGATTTGGGGATGTGAAGTATACGTCAAGCGATTAATTTCAGATAAACTTCATCCAAAATCTGACAAATGTATCCTTGTGGGCTATCCAAAGGAAACAAAGGGGTATTACTTCTACAATACATCTGAGAACAAGGTGTTTGTTGCTCGAGATGGTATCTTTTTGGAAAAGGATCACATTTCCAAAATGACAAGTGGGAGAAAAGTAGACCTCGAAGAAATTCGAGTCGAACAACAAACTCTAGAGAATGCTCAAGATGACATTCAAGATGAAACTCAGAGATCTTTAGAAGTATCTGGTGAGAATCATGGTCAATCTAGAGATGTAACCCCGCGTAGATCGCAGAGATATAGATCTCAACCGGAAAGGTACTTAGGTATTTTAACGAACGAGAGCTATGACGTTCTATTACTTGAAAGTGATGAACCTGCGACTTACAAACAAGCTATGACGAGCCCTATCTCCAAGCAATGGCATGAAGCCATGCAATCTGAATTAGACTCCATGTCAGAAAACCAAGTATGGGATTTGGTCGATTTGCCAGATGGCTACCAAGCCATTGGAAGCAAATGGGTTTTCAAACTGAAAAAGGACAAGGATGGGAAACTTGAAGTTTTCAAAGCTAGATTGGTTGTAAAAGGTTACAGGCAAGTCCACGGTGTGGATTACGATGAAACCTTTTCACCAGTTGCCATGCTAAAGTCTATTCGGATAATGTTAGCAATCGCAGCATATTACGATTACGAAATATGGCAGATGGATGTAAAAACCGCTTTCTTAAACGGCGTTTTAACAGAAACTGTGTTTATGACACAGCCTGAAGGTTTTGAGGATCCAAAGAATGCTAAAAATGTATGCAAGCTAAAGAAATCAATCTACGGCTATAGCAGGCATCCAGGAGCTGGAATATACGTTTTGATGAAGCAGTCAATGACTTTGGTTTCATCAAGAAAGCAGACGAATCTTGTGTATACAAGAAGGTCAGTGGGAGCAAAATTGCTTTCCTAGTATTATATGTCGATGACATATTACTTATCGGAAATGACATTCCTATGTTGAACTCTGTCAAGATTTGGCTTGGGAAATGTTTTTCGATGAAGGATCTAGGAGAAGCACAGTACATATTGGGCATCAAGATTTACAGAGATAGATCTGAAAGGATGATTGGACTTAGTCAAAGCACTTATATCAATAAGGTGCTTGATAGGTTCAAGATGGCAGACTCCAAGCGAGGCTACCTACCCATGTCTCATGGAATAACTCTAAGGAAGACTCAGTGCCCAAAAACACTTGATGAGCGTAGACGAATGAATGGGATTCCATATGCATCATTGATTGGTTCAATTATGTATGCTATGATATGTACACGCCCGGATGTTGCGTACGCACTCAGTGTTACGAGCAGATACCAGTCAGACCCAGGAGAGGCACATTGGACTGCTGCCAAGAACATTCTGAAGTACCTGAAAAGGCACAAAGATGACTTCCTGGTCTATGGTGGAGATGATGAATTAATTTTTAAAGGCTATACGGACGCAAGTTTCCAAACCGACAAAGATGATTTCAGATCACAGTCTGGGTTTGTCTTCTGCCTCAACGGAGGAGCAGTAAGCTGGAAAAGTGCTAAGCAAAGCACCATTGCGGATTCTACAACTGAAGCGGAGTACATTGCTGCACATGAAGCAGCAAAGGAAGCTATATGGCTAAGGAAGTTCATAGGTGAACTTGGTGTAGTCCCCTCCATTAAAGGACCAATAGCCCTGTATTGTGATAATAACGGAGCTATTGCACAGGCAAAGGAGCCTAGACACCACCAAAGAGTCAAGCATGTACTTCGTAGATTTCACCTTCTACGAGAGTTCGTTGAAAGAAAAGAAGTCGAGATAAGCAAGATTGGAACTGATGACAACATATCAGATCCATTGACTAAACCTCTGCCGCAGGCGAAGCACAACTCGCACACTCCAGCTATGGGAATCAAGCATATTGGAGAATGGCTTTGATGTCCTTATTTAATGTTTTAAAGTTTTAGAGTTTAATTCTTTGTAAAACATTATTGGTTAATCATTCACAATAAATGAATAGAATTCATTTTTCCATTTAATTTGTGGTTTATTAAATGATGAGTCCCTTCAATTTGACGATATATTCAAGATAGACTGTCAGGACCAGTCCTGTGACTAAGAAATGTCTATCAAGTGAACTTGAATGTCAAAGGTTGAAAATGGTCCCTGGTCGGAGTTTTCTATAAAATTGGACGCATAGAAAACGTTAGACGATTAGAATGCAAGATGACTAGTAGTTCTATTTCTTGAACTATGTGGACATGGCAATGTCAAAATCATTTGCATAGATACTTACTTTGGGAAGACTAGTATCGGACAGACCTATGAAACTTTACTGTAAGAGATGAAAATCGGTCATAAGTAAATTTCATTAAAATTATTAGACACTAAATCCTCAATACCTGAGTGATTTGAGATTACTTGTTTGAGAACCGGTTGCTTTGACGTTGACCAACCGTCGCACCGTAAAAGGAGGCTATAAAGGCAACACTTAGGTAATCACCTATCAAACGAAGTCTAATCTCAAGATCACAAGATTGGGATTTTCCTCCCATAAATCGGGATGAGATGCTTAAAAGTTGTACAAGGCCACTCGGAGAGCTAGAAACTCTAAAATGCATGGCCGTGCTCGGATGAATCATAGACTATGATTATCTGTTTATTTGATCAGTTGAACTCTGAAACCAAGAAACACCTCTGTACATAATAAGGATGACAACTCTTACCTTATGTTCAAGAGCAAGCATCGAGAGACAAAGGAATTAGGTAAATGCACACTTGTGCCTAAGGACAAGTGGGAGACTGAAGGAAATAGTGCCCTTGGTCCAAGTATGCATATAATATTAAGTCTAATAAATGCGGTTCAGTATTAATTAACAAGTTAATAATTCAGTGAGATCAAGTGAGCTGAATGCCTGACTAGAGGCCGCTTCAGTTCAAGTGGAATTAATTATATTAATCCACAGCTTACTCTTGACTGAACCCGTAGGGTCACACAAATAGTACGTAAACGGATCAAGTATTTAATGGCATTAAATATTCCATCTATGGATATTCGGAATCAACGGATCTTGGTTTCAGTGGGAGCTGAGATCGTCACAAGCAAGAAATGAATACTCCGGAAACGATGATATTGCCGGAAACGGAAATATGGATCGTATCGGAAATATAAATATTATCCAAGTCGTAGATGTTGCCGGAAACGGAAACATGGTATGTATCGGAAAATATTATCGGAAATGGAAATATTGCCGGAATCGGAAATATTGCCGGAATCGGAAATATTGCCGGAATCGGAAATATTATCGGAATCGGAAAATAATTCCGGAAACGAAAATATTAAATATTGTTCGTATCGGAAATAAATTCCGGAATCGGGAATTTAATCGGAAGCGTATCGTACGAATTAGCATCGGACGAGGCCTGCCGACGAAGGCCCAGCACGAAGCCGGGCCATCGCCCAGCAAGCCATGCGCGCCACACGAACAGTCAAGGCCACGCCAGGCCCAACGCAAGGCCAGGCCCAACAGGCCGTGGCAGCGCGCGCAGCGCGCGCAGTGGGCTGCGAGCATTGCTGCAGCTCGCGTGAGCTTGTAGCTCGCGTGGGCCGAGCGGCCGTGTGGGCTGTGCACGGGCATGGCCTGAACGCTTGCGGGTCATGCTCGTGTAGAGTTTGTGTTCACATACGAAACCTAAAGAGTATAGGATTTGTTTAATGATTAAATTCCTAATCCTAAAAGATAAATTAATTAAAAAAGAATTCTACTAGGATTCTAATTTAATTAATTCGTATCCTAGTAGGATTCGATTACTTATTCTGTGGTCTATAAATATGAGTTAAGGGATCATAATTTACATCGAGTATTCAAGTATTCAAAGTGATTTTGAGAGCAAAATTAAGTCACACAATTGCCTACAACTAGCCGAAAATTCCAAGTACCTTAAGGGCGATTCTAGTTGATCAAGCTTAAGGCGGATCCGGACGTGCTGTGGACTATCTACGGAGGGACGACACTTGGAGTCCTAAAGACTTGTTCTTGTTCGGTTCGGGCGCAGCTAGGGAGGGCACGCAACAAAGTGTATGCATCTAAACTATGCTAAATGATTATGTGTAAATAATATGCTTTCCTGGCTTTATGGTTTTTCCGCATGATTTATGTTTTGTCATATGAATCATAACCTAACATGAATTCCTTCCATTCTGGCCCAAAGCTCAGCTTTCTTGCGAAATATATTATAAAACTCATTTCTATTCCACATATTTAACTTTTCAGCGAATTCCTTCAAGAAAGGAACTATAGGAACATTCTGACTCCAATTAGCATGGACAAAATCATGGAACTTACAATGATTCAACCAAGCCGCTTGAAACCTGAAGGGTTTGATCGCCGTTGGAACAGGAGCAAAACCCGTTGTACTAATGACATAATTAATTGTCCAATCAATTATGTATAATAAATTAATACTTCCTTCGTTTTTAAATAAGTTTCCTTTGATCTTTTAGTCCGTTTCAACTTAATATTTAAACATAAATATATTTAAACACGTACGTTAAAATAATGTAAAAATTTGATATTGTTAAACTACACATTGATCAAGATGAACAAAACAAGATCTCATATGAATCTGTTTTGAAATACGTATTGGAAAAAAAAAAAAAATTTCAATAGAAAATAGTGACAATATTTTCAAAAGGAATAATAATCAAGAACGGAGAGAGTAATAAGTTTTAATTACATGAATAGCAATATTATAATTGGACATGCACTTGTCAAATAAAAAATTTATTGGACATTTATTTTTATATTTTACGGGAACAATTAAGATCATAATTTTTGACGAATAACAATGAGTTCGAAATCTTATTTTATGCCTAACTACTTCTTCAGTTTCAAAATGATCTTTACTGTTTCCATTTTAGTCCGTTTTATAATGTTAATTATACTTTGCTTTATTTTATTTTTTGACATAAAAATTTGCTACATTACCCTTCTTATCCCACAATATTTACAATTTTTCACTAACTTTCTCTTACTTTATTCAATTTTTTTTGACACCCATGGACATTTTTACACATTTCTCTTACTTTATCCATACTCTATTATATTCAACTAATTTTTTACTATTGTCTTAATCTTTGTACAAATATTAACTGTAAACATATTTATGAAATGAAGGTAATAATTGACAATTTCACGTCACATGTGTATGTTTGAGAGCATGCATGTTACATTGTTACCTACACGAGTACATTCTTATATCCACATCCGTTCCACCATCTAAGTGAATTTCATTAACCGTGAATACCCGCATGGCCCGCATGTACCCGCGTGATATAAATGCTTATCAACCTGTTAATACATAAGAATATAATAAAATAAAAATTTAATCAAAACCATACAACATACATGAACTATTATTCAAATGCCTACAAACATACTTCCCTGATTTACTAAGTCAACAAAGAAATAGTGAATCAAATTACAAATATCTAATGATATAGCTTCATCAAAACATGAACTATTACTCAAATGCCTACAAACATATTTCCCTGATTTACTAAGTCAACTAAGAAATAGTGAATCAAATTACAAATATCTAATGATACAGCTTCATCAAATTTCCAGGATTCTCATTTGAAGAAGACAGTAATTTACAAATTTATTACAAATTATAAACAATTACAAATCCATAACATCACTTTAATTTAATGGATGTTATTGACGATAATACGAGAGAGAGCAAGGAGATTTTGAGGGTGTTGGTTGAACTTGGCGATGGTGGATGAACCTCGCGATACTAATTGAGAGAGAAAGGGAGGCGTGAAAGTGTGTAGGTGGTGAGTGAAATTAGAGTTAGGGATTTAGGGTAATGACAACTAACGATGGGCATGGGCTGCCTGAAGTCAGACCGAGATGCCCAAATCAAGCTTAGTAAATTATAAAATAGCTTGTAAATAAGGCGGGTGGATTCGGGGCGGGCGGCAGGTTATGAGGGGTGTATGACTTCAAATCCACCACCTACCCGCTACATATGGTGGGTACGTACGAATTTTAATACACATACCGCCTACAACCCGCTAGAGTTGCACGGGTGCGGCTCGAAATCCGCATATTTTCACCCACCTGTCATCCCTACCTATGATCTGGTCATGTATCCACATCACTGCAGGTCTACAGCAATGCAACTTATTTTGTGGCTACATACAGAAACATGCAAATCAATTTAATTATGTTTCAAAGACTGATTATCACCCACTTTGGTCAATTCATGCACATATAAGATTCATTTGATCATTATTGATGAGCGACATTTATGTTGCTCTTTAGGATTTTATTTCATTTTATTAGCTTTTTATTCATATTTTTACTTATTTTGATCATTTTTAGTTCGTTTATCGCGTTTTTCCATTAATCGTAAAATTATCTCGTATTGCGTATATTTTAGTCATTTTTACTCTAAATGTGTCTTTTATGCTCCATTTTGTTGTGTATGGTCATTTTGGATTACTACCGTGCTAAATAATGTTATTTTAGGCTTAGATGACGATTAAAATGATTTACGATTTGTGAAAATGCGATACGATTTAATAATGTGCTATACAATTCCCTTATATGCTAAACAATTTTATAATGTGCTAGGCGATTTTATAACTTTGCTATACGATGCTTTGTTGTGTGCAGCGACGGAATTCTAATGGCAGTGACAACCATGGTCGTGCTAGACAATGGGCAGCGACGAATGTTATCCGATGCATGAAAGCCCCATAACAATGCAATGAGCACAACAACATTGCAGGCCTCGAGCCCACACGCACAGGTTGTTCGCCCACACGAAAGAGAGATTGAGAAAAGAAAGAAATGATGAAGTTCTATGGGATATTGAAAATCATTGTGAATATTTTATTTAATAAGAGCAAATGTTTTACATTGGAAATAAAAAAGCCAAACAGAGAAAACCAAGGCAAATGAAAAGTTTCACTTGAAACGCAAAAAAAACAAAAAAGATAAAAGGAAGAAAATAAAAAGTTCAAAATATTTAGTTCAATTTTGTTTGTTTAATAAGCTTGGGGGAAAGGCCAATTATTGGTATTTTTGTTTGGTTTTGGTTCAATTCTTGAGGTGCCATGTGCGACCACGCTTCACTTTAGGATTTAGCACCAAATTTCAAAATTTTCCACTCCCTTACCCATAGCCTAACATTGCACCTTAAAAGTCATTTTGACCTTAGAGGGTTTAGTCATTGTCGGTGGAGGGAGGAAATAGTCAAACCTATGGAGCGAGTTAGTCATACCGAGATTGTCGTGTAGCTTTCTCTCCCCTCTTGAAATTCTAATTTTTTCTGGCACCTTCGTGCTGACATGAGGAGCCATCCTTGAGGTGGATTTGAAACTAGAGAGGAGACACGGTAAGAATGGTTGTGAGGGGATAGAGGAGTGTAAACTTCTCAGTTCTCTACGCTTTGCATGTGAATCTTTCACTCAACCTTTGGACATCTATTAGTGTGCACTCATTTATTGGCTTAGAAATATTTGCATTCACTCTTGCTTGTTCCATAATAAAAGCCCAATGCTAGATATTTTTTAGTTTTTCTTTTGCTTTCTTGTTTTAGTTTTCTTTTATTTTTAGATCTTTCCTTCGCCGTTTTTGAAGAGTTATGGGTCAATCTCTTAGAAAACCCTTGCGATATCCCACTCACCCTCATGAGCGATTGTGGGGTTCAAAGAGCTTGTTGCATGTGCTTAAAATGCAACCGTGATTCATACGACAATGAGTTAGTGTGAATTCTTGTAGTTCTTTTTCGTAATTTTGATTTCAAATAAATGAGCTCATTATCCCTCCCGTTTTTCATTCTAGCTTTTCTTGGGGACAAACAAAGGTTTAGCTTGGGGGAGTTTGATGAGCGACATTTATGTCGGTCTTAGCATAGGATTTTATTTCATTTTATTAGCCCACACCAAAACTCACCGTGCCCACACACTCACCATTCTTGCACCTGAAAACTTCCTCCCTTGGACTCAGAATTTGGCATTGCCGTGGTGTGCGCACGCACCGCCAGGAGGTTCGCCCGCACCAACCACCACTGCATCCGTATAACTAGAACAGCAACATCGATTTCCAGGGGGCTGATTTTGCAGGGGTTGAGTGATTAGAGAGAGAGCTGCGGCGATGACATTAGAGAATAGAGCATGTAGTTAGGAACAGAGGAGAGATTTAGAATCAATGGGTATGTTAGAATTTCAGAATTTTGTATTCGTTTTGTTTTTCTTTTTCCTTTTCGTATTGCTCTTATTTTCGTTTTCGCACCCTAACGTTTGTGATTCAAATAGAACAGCAGCAGTAGCGAGTAGAATAGAGCAGCTAACACTTGGATTTCGTAGTTTAGATTTTCAATTTACAAATACAAATTACTGATTCTATTTCTCTTTTGGCTTGAGTTTTGTTCGTAATTTTCACAATTTTGTTCTTCATTTTTGGGCTTCAATTTCAGTCATTAATTATATATATAATTCTCTCTTTTATTCCTTACTCTCTTTAATATTTTTTGTTCTTATTATATTGTTTAATTACTTTATGCTTGGTTTTGTGATTTGAATATTTAATTTTTGGTTAAATTTTATTGGATTTTTTGCATTGAGTTTTCATGTTTGATGCTGGTTGATTGAATTAGTTTGATTTCTTCAACTAGTTTCACGATTAGGTTTTGTGGTAGTTTAATATTAGTTCTAATCATGCTTATAGAATAGTTTATAATTTAGAGATTAGGGTTGAAGCTTTGGATGTAGAATTGGGGATTTTGGAGATTATTTTGTGATTGTTTTTGTGATTAAATTGATTAAATGATGTTGGATTCCATGTCTAGTTAGTTCAGGATTAGCTAACCTAAATTTCTAGAATGTTGGAGTGTTTAGTTTCGAATTGGCGCGAAAGCGTGATTCGTTGCTTGCATTACTTTGGCTTGTTCGTTCACGAATTCCTCTTCGAATCTTGATTCTAGAGAAAGCTAGATTAGAATTAGTTGAGTAGTATATTGGTCATTGCATTCATTCATTTGGTCGTTGCATGTCATGAGCATTTAGGATCTCCGGAACTCCCGATTCAAACTCCTTTGCTAATTCCCAAAATCTCTAGAGTTTGTTTACTTGTGCATATTAAATACATTTTGATTTCAATAGATACATACATACTTACATACATTTTACATTGCAATTTGTTTGGAAAATCAAACCATCCATTCTCTTGGGACGATCCCTACGCTTGCCACTATAGTTAATATAGTTGGTTCGTCTAGGAGTTCATAAATTTTGTTTGATTGAGTGGTGTTCGTCAACTGACGAACACCAAAATCACTTATCAAAATGACGCCTGTTTTGGACAAATTCTACCTAGGGTTGGATTCGTCGGAGGGAGGGGGTGCTAACAATCAGAATGATCTAGATAATACAAAGATGATGGGAACAAAGATGGAAAGGGGGAGAGGGGTAGTATATTATTATGAAGTGTCCATGGAATACGTAAAATGAGCCTACAATTCCTATTTATACATGAATCCTTGAGTGTAACATAAAACAAGCATTTAATCACGGATTTATTGGGTATAACTCCCCTATCATTTGTAACCGTCCCTTGATATATATCAGCCTATCATTCAATGCTTGTAACCACCCCTTGATTTCAGCTTTGCTTTCAATGTTGTTTTGATGGATTCCATATGACCCTTTGAATGGTCCACCTTGCCACGTCATGAGGAGGGTATTTTTCCGCCCAAACAATTGTCCCCAAACCCATTTTTGAATTCTTTCGAGAAGCTCAAAGGAGAGAATGGGTTTAATCTTCAAAAAGGAAGGAAAATAACTTCCCGACTTCTTACCAACCGGCAAGACGTAATGATGACAATAAGAATGTTAACCGATCCTGCAAAAATGACAACATTAACAGGTACATGATTAACTTATTATGTAATATAAAATAAATAAGAAGAAGATATGGGGTGAAGAGACTGAGTCGCCCATGGTTGGTGTTTTTGTAGGGGCCGACAGGTCGTCCCAAGAGATTAACGAGATGAAGTCGTCGGTTGATGTTGTAACTCTGAATGACGACATGGAGGTGTTGTATGATGAAAGTGCCGAGTTGAAGGCGTCGCTGGACAAGGTCAAGAAGAAAAATTGGGAGTGTGCCGGTTATTATATGTGGAAGACCATGTCCGACTTGATGAAGGAATTCTTGGATGGGAAGCAAAATGGTTGGACCCCTCAAGCTTATATCAACAGCTTTCATCGAGCATTCCTTGATGAGTATGTCCCCCCTGGTGTCGAGGATGAAGATGATGATGTTAAGGTAGGTGCAACTTCCACCCTAACACCAACGTCGAGACGGTACCAGGTGATGGTGAACAAACAGAGAATGTCGACTTCGATGTTCAGCCTGAGTTTGATGAAGGATTTTTTTGGATGGCAAGCAGGATGGTTTGGACTCCAAAGGAAGACATTGCCCAATTCAACACTGCATTCCCCGAGGAGTATGTCCCCCCTGGTGCCGAGAGTGGCAAGGAAGACGTTGAGGAGGGCGCGACTGCAACCAGTCCCCAACGCCAAAGTCGAGTTAGCACCAGGAAATGTCGAGCAAAGGGAGAATTCAGGACCAGAAGATCCTCTGGAGTAGTCCCCCCCCGAAAAGATTTTAAATATAAGTGTTTGTAGGTACTGTTAAGAATACTTTGGTTTGGTTTTGGAGGACCCGTAGGTGGTCAGAGAACATTGTGGTTGTGTTTCTCCTTGAGGGCGGCAGTCTGGTTTTGGCTTGTATTTAGGGAACAGGTCTGTTGAAATATTTTGTGGATTTCAAGTATTGATTGTGTGTGGCATATGTGGGTTTTGGTGTGTTTTCTTGCTTAGTTTGTTGCTGGTTTGCTGTCATTTTTGCAGGTTTCTCGACATTTGACCTTGTTCTGACGACTTCAGCTAGACGGATGCTGTGCTGTCAAACATATGTGTTGACTTGAAAAATGTAAAGTGTAAGAAATATGATCCTGTATGTCTGTAGAGATGTAAATTGTAAAATGTACAATGCAACTTATAGTTTGTAATATGTAATGTGTAAGTCGTTTTCTAGGCATTTTGTATTCGCCAACGTTTCCAGGCATTTTTTATTGGCCAATGTTTCCCAGGCATTTTGTATTGGCCAACGTTTCCCAGGCATTTTTTATGGCCCAACTTGTAAGATATAAATTGTAAATGTAAGTCTAACTTTGTAATTTTTAAAATGTCGAAACAAAATGGTAAGAAAATATTCCAGGCACTCAGTGTTTGCTAATACGTGTTCTTTATGTCATCCCAGCTTTGAGTACTATACTCGTCTTGTTAACTTGCACAAAATTCCTTATCTATCAAGACAATGTCGTATTGACAATGTCGGGATGTGTTGACGAGATCATGTTGTCAGCATTTGTGTAAAGTATGTATGAAACTTGAAGTTGTCCTGGGTTGGGTCGTCAAGATTGTGTGTTCTACAAGACGAGGCAAAGGCGTCAAGGTTGGCCGTTGGGTGTGCCAACGGTCCTCCGATGCTTTAGTCAGTAATGGTAAGAAAATGGACAAATAAGAAAAGAGAGGATTGAGTTGTCGGGTTACTTAGCTGGTTTGGGAATCGTCTAACGTGTGTGTTATCCTCTGCGTAGTGACTACGACAAGTTCTTGTTGTCCCCCGTCTTTGAGTCGTCGGTTTGATTCCAGCAACAATTACTTGTTCATCTCTGCAAGTGGGGTGTTTGCAAAAAAGAAAACATACTTGTACACAATGAATTAGAGACTAGAAATGATACAACTTTAAGTGTGTTGCGTTCTAGCTTCTCGGTATTGGTTTTCCATCTCTTTCTGCCAGTTTGTATGCACCATAACATGTTCTTCTTTCGACACGACAAAAGATTTCCCGTGTTGGAGCCAACTTTCCATGTCGCGGACATTTGGTGTTGGGGAAGACTTTCCTTAGCACCTAGTAGCCTTGCTGGAAGACTTAACTCGTACATTTGTTGTAACTCTTGCAATATTTCGTTGGTATGACGCCATTCTATCCTTGGCAGCTTCCCTAAGTTCATCGACCGTGTCAATGTCTTGCGTGTGTGTTTGTGCCAAGTGGATTGTAGCTTATAACCATGACAATACAACACTAACGAAAAATATCCTGTTTGTGATTGTGATTATGGAATGATAGGAAAGTCTATATCTTCATCTTACCTTAATAACTAGCTTTGTCTCTATAATCATATCAGTTGATACAGAGCTTTGATGTTAAAATAAAAGGAATTATTCTATATTCTATCACGAGTTCCATAAATAAATGAAAGCCACAAACATAAAGGCCCTAAATAAATTTATAAACTATGCGATTCAATCCATCCAAGTTACTGCAGAGATCATTGTAAGACTAAATTAATTGGGTAAGTTGCCGGCCAACACACACAAAAATGTCACTTTTCGATATGCTTAGCTAGTAGTTATTATGTAATAATTTCACACTTAGTAGTCAGAGGCAGAAATAGCGGCATAAAACATTATGCATAATCGCTGCTTGGTACTTCCTCTGTTCAGATGTATAATATGCTTTCCGGAAAGATGATACAATGTAAACAATCAGAACTGATACTAAGAAATACAATAACATTCTGTAAAAGTAAGGTGTTGCGACTCAAATTACAGACTACACTTAACTTCTGTTGTCAGTGAAATTGATGTGACTGTCAAATCAGTATTGTTGACATCTTCCAATTTAGACTTGTGGTAAATCAGTTGATGTATGTAGCTTGGCTGGATTTCAGTTGCCGAAACTGGTGTCATCTCAGTGCTCGACATATTTATAGTTAATGTTGAATGGATGTTCAAATCATTGTCCTATGTTACTGGATTTATACTGTTAGATAATGCCTTCTATGTTTAACCCTACTGTGAAGTCTATTGTTGTGTCAGAAAGTGGTAGTGTTGAGAAACAGGTGGAGCAGCAAGTCACTCTAGATGAGAGTGGACCACAACAACCACAGTCAGAATCAGAAACATCAGGTTCTTCATTACCAGTAACGAATCAGCACGGTTTGGCTCTTGATCGATCAAAGAGAGCTAATTATGGGATGCCTCTCAAGAGATATGGTTTTGAAGATATGGTGGCCTATGCACTACAGGTTGCTGAAGAGGTGGATCCTAACCCTGATGAGCCATCCACCTACAAAGAAGCAGTTACATGTACTGAGTCTACCCAATGGCTTGCTGCAATGGGGGATGAGATGGAGTCACTTCATAAGAATCAGACTTGAGAATTAACCAAGAGACCTCGAGACAGAAAGATCGTCACTTGTAAATGGGTCTACAAGAAGAAGGAAGGAGAAACATCAGTTGAGGGTATCAAGTATAAAGCTCGAGTAGTAGCTAGAGGGTTCACTCAGAGAGAGGGAGTAGACTACAATGAGATTTTTTCGCCAGTGGTCAGACACACTTCCATCAGGGTGCTACTAGCAATAGTTGCACATCAGGATCTGGAGCTTGAACAACTAGATGTGAAGACAGCTTTTCTGCATGGAGATTTGGAAGAGGAGATATACATGACTCAGCCAGATGGTTTTCAGGTTCCTGGTAAGGAAGATTATGTTTGCAAGTTGAAGAAGTCCTTGTATGGACTAAAGCAGTCTCCGAGGCAGTGGTATAAGAAATTCGACAGCTATATGATAGAGATTGGCTACACCAGGAGTCCGTATGATTGTTATGTTTATTATAGCAAGGCAACAAATGGTTCATTGATTTATCTGGTCCTGTATGTTGATGATATGTTGTTAGCTGCAGAGAACAAGTCTGATGTTCAGAAGTTGAAGGATCTCCTTAGTGCTGAGTTTGAGATGAAGGATTTGGGTGCGGCTCGAAAAATTCTTGGGATGGAGATTTATCGGGATAGAAGCAAAAAGAAGCTCTTCTTATCACAGAAGGGATACATTCAGAAGATTTTGTCAAGATTTGGCATGTCTACAGCAAAGCCCATAGATACTCCTAGTGCTGCAAATGCACATCTGTCTGTTGCTTTTGCACCTAAGTCTGCTGAGGAGAAGGAGTACATGACTCGAGTTCCCTATGCTAGTGCAGTAGGAAGCTTGATGTATGCAATGGTCTGCACTAGACCTGATCTAGCGCAGTCTGTTAGTGTTGTTAGTAGGTTTATGGGTGAACCTGGAAAGGAGCATTGACAAGATGTGAAGAGGATTTTTCGGTACCTAAAAGGTACATCTGATGCTGGTCTCATTTATGGAGGTGATACAGAGTGTTTGGTGACAGGGTTTTCAGACTCTGATTATGCTAGAGATGTTGACAGTAGAAGATCTATGACTGGTTATGCTTTCTCTCTTGGTGGTTCAGTTGTCAGTTGGAAAGCTACTTTGCAACCTACGGTGACTTCGTCTACTACAGAAGCAGAGTACATGGCATTGACAGAAGCAGCAAAAGAGGGAATATGGTTGAAATGGTTGGTCAGTGATTTGGGTCTACATCATGATCTGGCTATAGTGTACTGTGACAGTCTCAGTGCAATTTGTTTAGCTAAGGATCAAGTACATCATGAGAGGACTAAGCACATCGATGTAAGATATCATTTTCTGAGAAGTGAGAAGAGAATTAAGGTGAACAAAGTGGGTACTGCTGAGAACCCAGCTGATATGTTCACCAAGCCGGTTCCACATAGCAAGTTTCAACACTGTTTGAACTTGCTAAATGTTAGGAGTTGTTGATTGCCCTTTTGGGGGCAAAAAAATCTGAGGCAGAGGAGTTTCTGGTACATCTGGCATTATAATGGTGCATCTGGTACATCTGTTATTTGTGAGAGGATTCAAGTCAAGGTGGAGATTTGTTAGATAATGCCTTGAATCGGTCAAGCCCCTTACTACAACGCCCCAGCACGGGGATCTCGCTGACCGGTCAGCGAGTCGGGGTCCAGGGGCGACGCCCCTGGTTTAGGGGTTCGGGGACGCAACGTGGTCCCCGATGGGGGTTCGGGGGCAACGGCCCCGAACTTTACGGTATCTGTTATTTTGGACACGGTTATCTGTTTTGGGCCTATTTTCTGGGCTTTTCCGCATCTGTCTAGAGAGTAGTATATAAACTCTTTAGGTGATAACCTAGCCGTATTCTGTAATCTGTATTACTCAAGATCAATAAAACTTTCCTCCCCTCTGCCTGTGGACGTAGCTAACACATTGTTAGTGAACCACGTTAAATCTCTGCGTTCTTTAATTACGTTATTTAATCTTTCTTTGCATCCGTTATAACATATACTTGTCATTTGATCACACAGTAGCAAGTAGTTGCCCGACCCCTGCTAGAAGCTTACATTTTTTAGAATTAAGAGGCCAAGACACACGTGTGCCTTATACTCCGGGGTAGCAACTTGTTTCAAGGTTAGAAAGAGCAGTATTATGGTTGTTTTACAGACCACCTTGTATTGTAGTTAAAGGGAAGACAAGAAAATTTACTTCTCCTTAAAAGTCATATTGCTATTTATCTTCAGATTGATTTAACGAGCTTCTCTTCATTGGTTTATTTAATTATTGCCCTACCTAAAGAATATTATACCTCCTTTACGACCTTGAAAGCCCGATCTTACGAGTTGTAGAGGTAACAATATCACAACATCCAGAAGGACTGACACATCCCTGCATACATAAAGTAAAAAATAGAAGTCATATATGATAGCAATATCACCCCACCAACGTGAGCATCAATTTGCAGGCTTAAGGAAATAGATGTCATATATGATGTTGAACTGAGATGGTATCAAGCATCTCAAGGCCTGGACATGATGGGCTTTATTGTGCCGTTGACATGCACCTGAAGGTAACTAATTTATTTTTCTTTTGCATGTCAACAAATTCTACAGAAGTTCACTTACTTCATTCAATTAATTTTTATTGGCTACAAAAACTACAAGTGATCGGTGAATCCCCCATATAGAATAGTAGATATAGAGAAAATTAGAGCAAGTGTGGGGATAGAAAGAGAAAAGGTGGGTGAAATTTTACTTTAAAGCAAGCGTGCTTCATTTTTTCTTTGGTATTAAGTTCTGTTAACTCATACGTCCATCTTCCCTAAACTGCTCTCTGTTGAAATTAACATTTGGGTGATTCTTATTTGATGATATAATGATTTGTTTTATCCGGAGGGAAGAAATTAGAAAAAAGGTGTTATACCATAATGAAAATTGGAGCTTGAGTTTTGATAGGGGGATGAAGTTAATGAGATGTAATTGTGCCTTTAAATGCAGGAACACCCTGGGATCAGCAAGAGTGAGAGGAAGAGGATATGTCGGTACATGGAATGCAAGAAGTTATCAGTAGATGCATGCATGCACGGACGCGATGCAGAATGAAAGGCTCCCAAAAAGGGTGATTGTCCAAGAAAAAGGTCGTGTATATCAAAAGTTTGGCAGAGTCAATTCCTGAAGCCGGTTCATTCAACTGGTTGTATATGGAAGGTAATCTGAATGTTGCTCTATTTTCAGATATTGAGAAACACGTTGATGTTTTGATGTTGGTATTTTCAGACTTAATTTTATTGAGAATTGGACGAGGTATTAAACAAAGTACCTGCATGATTTTCTGAAGCTTGTAGTTGATGGATAACAAGTCTAGATGTTCCCATGGATGATGGTATAGATCGATATCAAAACATGAACCTTGAGTAGGACCTCAGTTGGATCTTGTTGGATGCTTATATTTCCCATTCGTATGGAGTGTGCCTGTGGTTATGTGGTGGTTTGGGTGGGTTAATGCTGCTTTAGGGGAATACTGGGGTTTCTAGCAAGGTTAGGGGCGAAACTAGATTAGACCAAGGGAGGTGCATACCCTGATTGCCTGAGGTTAAAAGTATTTAGAAGCAGCTTCGCATCATAAAATAATTTCGTTTGATGGAAAACAAGATGTATCAGTACATATTGGAATCAATGTTCGAATCCTATGACCGACTATACCAAGTATAAACTACTTCTAATTTTCATTTTGCTTATCGTTTTAACTTTGAAGTGACTCCTATATATTCCTCTCTGCTTAAATGCTATCTAGTACTTATTAGTACTTTTTATTTTATTTGATCTTTGACTGTTTAATTTCCTGTCTTTAACCTATATTCTGTAATAATGCATCTCCAATCGTTACTTATCTCTCTTGATAAAAAAACTTAATTAAAAAATAAGTAAGTAAATGAAGTAAATATGTTGTGTGACCTGCAGCAAGTAAACAGGAGAATCCAGAGCTCCATTGTGCAGCAACTCAAAGTGAAGATGATCCTGAAACAGAAACGAGATATCCAGAATCATATCACTTTGAATTTCAGAATGACGTGGAACTAAAAACTGGTGATGATGACTATATTTTATTAGATATCTCATTGCACCCCAGTTGCGTAGCACATTGTCAGAGCATAGTTTGAAGTTCTTTTGTTTTTTCTTCTTTATTGTGTGACTTGCAGAAAGTAAATAGGAGAATCGCATTGTGTCACCTGCCAAAGGAGAAGAGTTACATTCTACAACAGCTCAAACTGAAGATGATCGTGATACAGAAAAGGAAAATCAAGGATCGGATAACTTTGAATATCAATATGATGTGAAACTAAAAACTGGGATGCAGACCACTGATTTAGGCAATAATCACGAGAGGGAGAAGAAGAAAATTGGTGCGCATATCCTTAATTTAAGTGATGATGAGAGAGTGAATAAGAGAATCAGAAGGTATGCACCTGTAGAAACAGAACAAAATGAATGTATTGTATGGGTCCACTTGGAGACATCAGGGGACCCTATAAAATGTCAATGCTCAAGCAATATAATGAATTAGCTGCTCCATTTGCTAACAAGTTCAAAGTTTGGAAGATAGGCCAGTGTGAAAAAGATAGAGTGTCGTTGCCAGGTGCTTGTTGCTTAGTCTCCACAAGTAAGTAATCGTATATTTCCAATCTGTACAGAGAAAGTAGATAATTTTTCTTGCTAGCTTAACTACTTGATGTAAGTTTTTGCTCTAACTCTAATTTGTTGACCATTCAAAACTCAGAAAATTACAACGTAGGTAAGAAGAAGTCGCCATTCTTTAAATACCTAATTTATCTAATGAGCTTACTACTCACATAAGGTTATTTTGGATTCTCCTATTTCTTCCGAGATTGTGACTTGTGTGTTCCTTTAGTTACTTTCATGCGATCAAGTCATGTAAAATCTGTTCAATCAAGTGAAAACAGGTCTAGAGATCCCAAATGAAGTCTCTCTAGTGGCTTTGAGGAAGCCTTCCACCATATACATGAGATTTCTCAAAAGCAAAGGGGCATATCTGTACTTGTTGGCATAACTGTACTTGTTGGCATAACTGTACCTGTTAGCATATGTGTACATGTTGGCATACCAGCCTATTACTACTCTTTTACACAAGTAGTACCTGTTGGAAGACCTATTTTCTTTCTTTCTTTCTTCAAGTAGAAGAAGTTAGCATTAGCCTGCTTACTTTCTTTCTTCAACCAGAAGTAGTTAGCACTAGCCTGATTTCTTTCTTTCTTCAAGCAGTTAGCACTAGCCTGCTTTCTCTCTTTCTTCAAGCACAAGCAGTTCGCACTAGCCCTTCTTTCAGAAGCAAAAGCAATTGGCGATTGGCAGAATATGGAGTACATGTATCAAGTAGTTTTACTTGGATTACAAAGTATTAGTAATATGAAAGAGGTACCTGTATATGTATTTTTGTTATTATAGATTTATCTCATTTTTTACTATATATGCGCTAGGTTTTATCCAAACTTTACTAATTAATACATTATTTTGTTGAAGTACAAATATTTTCTTCAAACCTGTACACTCAAGAGGAGATCGACGATGTTCGAGAAAAACGGCGTAGATATTTTATTAGTAGTTGTTTGTAGTCATTTTCTAGTGTTCAAAGATAGAAATTAAACTATAACAAATTTTAAGTTACTTTTTGGAATATAATTATTTATACTTGTTGAACCAACTTTCTTGTTTGAATTAATACAAAAATATTTTCGCGATTCTGCAAATCTCAGCTCTATTTATTATTTTGTGAATTTATTATTTATTTTATTACGTACATAGAAGTAATTTAAATTAGCAAGAACAAAATAAAAAAAAACTAAAAACATAACACACACTTATAGTTTTAGTTACATGCGACTCCTTATGGTTTAATTCATATATTTTTTTTTAAAAATAATACATTCCGTGTCGCCTTTTGGTATAATAGGTGAATCAAATGGGTAAAAAAGTTTAAATTATAATTCGAAAAATGCTTTTCGTGTCGCCTGTAACATTAATAGGCGACTCCAAAGGTAATTAGCTTAATAAAATAATTGTGCAAAACATCTTTCGTGTCGCCTCTTAGTATGTTAGGCGAGTCGATTATTAATAAATTTAATAAAAATGTCGGCAAAATATTTTTTATTGTCGCCTTTAAACTTTAGAGGCGACTCGTATAATTAAAAAAATTATAAAAATAATTCCGGAAAATATTTTTCGTGTCGCCTATAGGGATTAGAGGCGACATTAGAGGTTAATTATTTCTTTTAAAATAATTAAAAAGTACCTTTCGTGTCGCCTCTTAATATAATAGGCGACTCGGAATGATTAATTAATAAATTATTTTTTTTGAAAAATATATCTTTAGTGTCTCCTCTTCCATAACAGGCGACATGTATAATAATATTCGTGTCGCCTCAAAGGGGCGACTCCAAAACACCAAAAAAATTTAGAGTCCCTAGCTTCAGAGTCGCACCACAGGCGGCACTAAAGGAAATTTAGAGGCGACTCGCAAAGGTGTTTTTGTAGTAGTGCTTGTTCACAACAACACTAAGGTGAGTTGTTAAAATAACATGAATATGAGTGGAGGCTAACTCTATTATCTGTCGAGGAGCATCTTTGTCTGTTAAGAATCTCCAAGCGTCAATGTCTCATGACTTGAAGTGGTGTTTCCATGTTCTCCTTCATTTCTGGTATGTCGCTCACTTGGTGGATGATGATGTCATGACTGTCACCTGCCACAAATTCAATGGAACCAAGCGAAACAGTTAGTTAATTTGATAGTGGGGGAATCCATTACCCATTTTCTATCTCGTCAAAGATTGACGTCTTCATGAAGACGATATAGTCGGCCTGCATAGATATGACACCACTTCACGAACTCGTCATTTCTGGGTTGTTTGACGTCACTCCACACTCTGATGTCGAGTCGTACTTTGATGACGACACAATCTCGACACATCTCTATCGACGCGCGCTCCATCATTGACTCGTACTTCGATGAAGATATTTTCTTGTCACATCTTCCGTCAACGTACACATGCTTCCCCCGGACCCGTAGTTGGATGACGACATGGTCTCGGCACATCTTTTGATGACGACACGATCTCGACACATCTTCAGATGACGACACGGTCTAGACACATCTGCTTGACGGCGACACGGTCTCGGCACATCTTCTGATGAAGAGGTGGGTTTGTGTTGATTATGAGTTTTGATGATGACAACGCAAACTTCCTAATTATTGTTTAAGTGTGTTATTGTAATGCTAAGTTAGGGAGTGCCTGAGTTGGACAAACTAAGCATATGGAACAAACACCAAGCAATATAAGGAGCTCCTAAAGAATCGATCAGTTTGCAAATGTTATCAATGGTTGATCCTCAGGAAGTTGATCCTCAAGAAGTTGATCCTCAAGAGATTGATCCTCAAAGAGGTTGATCCTCAAAGAGGTTGATCCTCAAAGAGGTTGATCCTCTAAGAGGTAGATCCTCAAAGAGGTTGATCCTCAAAGAAGGTTGATCCTCGAGAAGGTTGATCCTCAAGATGGTTGATCCTCAAGATGGTTAATCCTAAAGATGGTTGATCCTCAAAGTGGTTGATCCAAAAGATGGTTGATCCTCAATGTGGTTGATCCTCAATGTGGTTGTAGACACCTAATTTGTGTCTCCCCATTGGAATGATGACGATACCATTATCCTTATTAGGCGGTTGGAGCAACTCCATGCGGAAATCCCAATTGCTAAGAACATTTCCAAAATCCAATAGCCAAAATCCAGTCCCCGAGGCCGTTCCCATTCCGGAACTCGGTACAAAATACAACTTCCAAAAATCAAGTTCAAAATCCAAGTACAATCTCACCCAATGGACTATCCCATTGGTTTTACAATGCCTTTTCCAGTCGAAATGACATTAAGCAATCCAAATTCGGGCGCCGACCCACAAAACCGAGCAAGCCGGACATCGTCCCGTAAAACTGAATTCAAAAACCCAAAATGGCTTATTTTTAGACGTAAACTAATCCTTAATCATCAAGCAAACACTACGTGCCAACTTCATATAATTCGTACGAAGTTACACCATTACAAGACAAAACAAGGACGACATCGTTCTTCCTTGGTTGGCAGCTTCTGCGCCACGTCATCAGCGCCTGGCGCTGGCAGCTGCGCTGGACGCTGGCGTGAGCTGGTGTTTAGCAGCAACTTCTCTTATTTAAACCCCTAATTCTGAGCATTATGGGGAGGCAAAAATCAAAACACAACGTCGTAATACAAAAATTGCCACTCAAATCAAAATACAAAAATCCTCCAAAAAATCACATACAATTTTCAAGTTCTAAGCAATTGGGAGCTCTAAAAGAAATTCTTACATAAACCTAACTAGGTAATTCCGAATCCCAGCCCTAATCAATCATGTTTCTTTGATTTTCTCTTTAAAAAATGATTAGTAAGTTGGAATTTTTAATCCTAAAAGTGTCACTTACAACAATCATACATTTCTTACAAAATCCAAACTTTATGTGATACAAAAATGCAAACTTTCAAGATTCAATGATGTTCAAAGTTGTTTGTAATCCCTTCTTTGAACTAGAATCACCTTCAAAACATGGAGTAATCAAAGATGATGCCTTTTTAATGTTTAAAGGTTTAACCTTTGAGATTCAAGACTCCAATTTTCAAATTTCAAGTTCAAGTTTCAAGATCCGATAATGTTTAGGGTTGTTTGCAATCACTTCCCTTAACGGATCATTTCAAAATAAGAGCTCATCAATGATCAAACTTTTTCAACATTAAAAGGTCCAATCTTTGAGATTCAACATTTCAAATTCAATATTTTAAATCCAATATTTCAAGATTCAAACTTTCAAGTTCTATGTTCAAAATCTAAGACACTTTAGGTCGAGCTACTTGACCCAGATTTTTGCTTTGAATCCGTGTCGGGCGCACCACTAGTACATAATTAACTTTAGGTAACACCGAAAAACTGTTACATAAAGGGGGTAAAGTGTTTCCATAGATCATAAGTAACACTTTGTGGGTGATACATCTGCTCGTGCTACCTATTCTATTAGGTAACACTTTTAATAACATATGATAACACTTTTACTAGTGTTACCAAAAATAATTTTATGTAACACTTTTCCATTCCTATTGTAGCACTTTAAAAGTGTTACTCGTAATATCTTAGGTAACACTTTTTAACCATTGTTATCACTTTTTTATATCATCTTTTGATTTACAGTAACACTTTATTGAATCGTAGGTATCACTTTTCACCATATAACGTAACACCTTGTTCATTATTTAGGAACACTTTTCTATTCTTAGGTAACATTACATATTTAACACTTTTTAATAACTATTGTAACACTTGCAAAGTAATGCTTTTCATTAAATATAATAATTTAACAAATATTACAAAATTGGTTCATAAATAATAAAAATAATATTATCATAAATAATTATACTACATTAAATTAAATAACTATAACTGTATAATAACAATATATGACAAAGTTATTATAAGAACACTAATATTAAACATAATAAAGAGAAGAATAGTAATAATAATAATAATATGAATCCGAAATAGTTATTGCACGAATGTGCACATGTCATTTTGAAGGTTAAACTAATAAACAACTCTCTAATGTATTTCATGTACGATCCATGTAAATTACATTATTATGTTCAAAATAAAAACCAATTGATCATATCTAAACCTAAAATGTATAATCCAAAACTAATTTGAATGTGTTCTATGTTTTCATCTTCAACTGCTTTCCCTTACGTGTGCATGATTCTCAATGTCAACTTAATCTTCATTTGCTATCGGATCTAATCCATCATCTTGATCCTATAAGAAGTATAAAATTAATAAGATCCAATATCCATAATCAAGAAAAGCACAACTACAAGGATAATAACAGACACCTCTACTAATGATATTGCGATTTCTAATATTTTATGGTATGCAGGTACACGAAGAGTGGCTAGGAGAGCCTACAATAATGTATGTCTTCATCAATGGTAAGTGGAAGCAGAAAAAAGGGAAAGGATAACCGGCGGTATAGTTGTATATGTCTAAAGAGATTGTAACTTAGCTACTCCTTAAGATTCTTACAGTGTTCTTGCCTGAGTAAAACTTTGAAGATGCATGAGATACATCCTGTATTTGAGTGTAGAAAAAATGTACCATATAATATGAAAATAACCTAAAGGAAAGTAATATGATATGTACAACTGCAAAATTGTACATGGTGTATAATCCTTCCATCATCTACTAGTGATGACTTCATATAAAAAACTAAGATGCAAGCTACTAGTTGCCTTACTGATTAGTAGTGTCACTTGTTGCAGTACCTGTCTAAAAATTTGTTAAAGCAAGTGGTCTAGAAAACAGATGCTCGATCATAAAGCTCATTAGGCGGAGAAAGTAAAGCCTGGGAAGTAAATCTGAATTACAAGAAGTATAATAGCCAGGCCTTTATAAAGGGGGATTAGAAGAAATTCCAGGCTGCAAACAGTTTCAGACCTGGAGGACATCATCGCAGAAAAGAAGACAAACAGTCTCAGAATATTTTTTGTATTGGTTTGTATAAAAAAAAAACTCTACTTCTTTAGTTACTGCAAAATTTTGCTGACTGTTTTTCTCGTGTGAGTTCTCTAATGAGGTTTGGAGTACTATCTTACATTGGATGGGTTATCAAAGAACTAATGGGGCTTGGTATTTTGAAGTGCAGTTGGTAGAGCAGCATAACAATAATTTTGTTCCACTTAATTTGTATAGAATGACTGTTTTGAAATGGACTATCCAGATATTTAAGTAAAATCCTTAAGGGAATCTACCATCTAACAAAGTTCAATGAAAAAGTAAATGATAGATGCATGCAACAAGCTTAGGATCTTGTTGTAAATAACCTTTTAAGTAAGTGTTCTGAATAATGCAGGGATTTGAAAGTACCGGGCCTTTCTTCGGAGGGTTTGCTGCTCATATATACGAGAAGATCCCAACCGAGACGTGATGTTGAACCTAATTTCAGTGCAAGGTAGTTGCAGCGACATGTTCGATACCATTTGATTTTCAACAGTAACATCCCCTTTACTTATCAGCAATCACACCAACCTACTGCAGTAGCTTACCAAGCATCCAAGAATCTGCAGAACCATTAACTACCGATTGCAACAACACATCAACTGCAACAATTCTGCCAAAAAAATTTAGTTGCACCATGTTTGGACAACAACTATATTTAGATCTCTACAAACAAATTGAGACTAATGGCAAACTAGCCTTCATGTGGTTGTGCTCATATAAGATCAAATTAAAAGTAAGTTGCTTGTGTAAATAGGAGCTTAAGTTACGAGCAGGAGATCATAAAATGGATAGAATTTTGTTCTAAGACCCTCCCTCACATTTGAATCGCCCAATTCACACTACATAACATCAAAAGAATGAATAGAATTCACAACCCCAACAAACCCTAATAAAAATATCAAACTAATCAATCAATCAGCACAACGATAAAAGTCGAAATAAGTAACGCTAAATAGAGTACGGTTAAGTGCGTTAAGCGTTTCATAGGATAATATAGAACGGATGTTACTGATAACAGTTCTATGGGAGAAAGAATAGAGAACGGTTAACTTGCTTAACCGTTTCATATATTTTACCATCATATAAATTATTATATTTAATATATAAACATATACGGATTAGTAACATATAAAGCTGTGTTTTGAATGAAGTTAGAAGGGCGTACTATATTCCCATTTTATTAAAAAAAAAAAAAAATTTAACAAATTCATCTCTCTTAATTAAGCACTGGCGCGGCGGATTGTAAAACTCAGAAAATAAAACCTCCCCGCAAAACCTATTCCAAAGTTAACCTCACCTTCCGCAGAACCTAAATTCATCCTCCCGCAAAATCCAAACCATAACCGCACATCACCAAAATCTCCCACGTTGTACCGCCGCCGCCGCAATACCGCCGCTCTTTTTCAATCTCTGGTGAAGTCGAGTTTCATAGTCCGATTTTTTAGGTTGGTATTCTTATTTTTGTTCTACATCTTTATCCTTCAACTAATAACGTTCTTAATTATCAAATTGTAATATCTTATATTGAATTCTTGTTGTAAACTCTTGATAATTGTGTGGTAGAGATTTTCATTGAAGTTTTTGGTCGAATCATAGAGGATGGTATAATGATTAAATCGAATTACATTTAATTTATTAGGATTATTGTCGAAACAATCTGGTAAATTAGTCTTTGCATCCCTGGTTATGTGGTTAAGAGAATTAAAGTTGAAGTTTGTTGGAAGGAAGATGATTGTCTTTGGTTTAATAGCCCGAAGTCTGATATGTAATGTTCTGTATTTTTTGTTCTTCTTTTTTCTTCTGTTTAGGTGTGGCTTGGGTGTTTTTCGTGGCTTAGGTGTTTTTCGTGCCCGTGTCTAGTGGCTTGGGTGTTGTTCTGGTTAGGTGTGTCTTTGGGGGTATGCCTTGTTTTTATAGTTAAAATTAATAGGAAATATAGTAAAAAATTTACGGTTTTTTCATGAAATGCCCTTGAGGTTTCACAAAATGCACCAAATACACCCGCGCGTTTCAAATTACATAGTATACCTCTATTTAAACTTATTTGCACCAAATGCCCCTAGACTTAACGGAAGTCTAACTCCGTTAACATTAACTCTTAATTAATCTAACTAATCCTAATTTAACCATAATTAAATACTGATTAGTCTAATTAATCTTAATTAACTCTAATTCCCCTCTCTCCTCTCACTCTCCTCTCTCCTCTTAATCTCACATTCTCACGCCATTTTCTGGGTATCATCAAAATGGTGAACCCAACCACAATATTCCTTCTTCAAACCATCTTCATCAAACATCAATTGCTAACTCAAACCCCCAAATATTCGAACCCAAATTTTCGAGTGAATTGAAATCGTGAATAGCGCAACAAAAAAAATTGGAGAGTTTGATAGTCTGAAAATGAAGAACAAAACAAACTTGAAAATGAAGAACAAAACAAATCAGAAAAATTGGAAAAGATATATAATCTGAAATTTGAGAGTTTGATTCCTAAATTCTCAACTATAAATTCGATTCCAATGTCCCTCGATCCCAATTGCTGCTATTCTACTCTCCTATTTGCTGCTACTGTTGCTATCTCTTCCTGCAGAAGAACTCAGCCCCAAGAACAAAAACAAGAACACAAAATCGGAAAAGAAATAAAAATTTGAAAACGAAATTCATTCTAATCTACGAATTGTTTCTGATTCTCTAATCTAATTCTAACTACCCTGCGCTATTTTCTATCCTAGTTGTTATTCTACCTCGCCCAATACAAATTAGAACTTCGTTCTCGAATTCGTTCTTCAGCATTTCTGTTCTTCTTTTTGGTTCGAGGGAGCAGTTGCGATTAGAGGAGATCGATAGAGAATAGCGCAGCAAGATTTGTTTTATGTTTTTCAGATTTTGATTTTAGGTATAGCGCAACAAGATAGAGAATAGCGCAGCTGGGTTCAGATCGATAGAGAATAGCGCAGCAAGATAGAGAATAGCGCAGCTGGGTTCTTTGTGAGTATAGAATAGCAGCAACAGCAACAACAAAGGGCAAAAAACAACAGAATTTGGGTAAATTAGAGAGAGATTAGAGCCACTAGAATTCGAATTTGTAGTTTAGATTTTCGATTTTAGGTATTAAACTCTCAAAATTTCATATTCTCTTCTTCAATTTTTTGGGTTTTGTTCTTGAATTTTCAGATTTATTGTTCTTCAATTTTGGACTTCAAATTCAATTATATTTGTTAGCTAGAGTTAATTAGAGGCAATTAGAGGTTAATACTAACAGAGTTAACGGCCGTTAGTCATTAAAGATATTCAAGGGCATTTGGTGCATTTTTTTCAGAAATGGGGGTATATTATGTAATTTGAAATGTGCGGGTGTATTTGGTGCATTTCGTGAAATCTCAGGGGCATTTCATGAAAAAACCGAAAAATTTAAGTATTGATAACCATAGTAATTAGCTATTATTTTGTGCAGCTAGACTATCTCACATAATAGAGAACTATATTATTATGAGCCTGGAATTAGGCTTACTTATTATGTAAATGATAGCCTAGAATTATGCAAATTGCTAGTATTACTCTAACGACAATGATAGCCTGGGTGTTTTTTATGCCCGTGTCTGGTGGCTGCTGAACTGGAAGGTAGCAGCTACTAATACATGCCTTCTTTGTGGGTTATCTGGTGAATCTGTGGAACACCTATTCTTTGAATGCCCTGTATTTTCACAACTGTGGCAGAATGTCTTAAATTTCCTGCACTTTTGATAGATCTGCTACTGGGTTTACTGCTAACGGACTTGGATGATTAAAAGTAGTAAAAGGGGAGGTGGAAGGCACAAGCTATTGATCATATTCTTTGCTGAAAGCATTTATTATTTGTGGCTAAATAGGAATGATAAGATTTTTAATCATCATTGTAAAGCCCCTGCTGGTCTGTTTAGGGAAACTCTTTTTAGAGTTGTAGCTAGAGCTTCTATTGAGCTTAGTAATCTGCTGATTTATTAAGTTGTTAGCTGATTGTTTGTGTAGGTAGCTGCTGTCACTGTTGGCTTGGTGGCTTAGTGTTGTAATGGCTTTTGCCCATTTCTACTCTTCCTTTTGGTAATATAAATTACTTTGTTTGCCAAAAAAAAAAAGTCTTCGTGTCATTTTTTCTATTTGTTCAACTCACTGAAACTTTAGCAGCATAAAATAAATCCGAGTGTTAAATAGTTAGGGTGAGGGTGATGGTGGTTATGATATTATCGATCTGAAAACTGGTGTCATTACTTCTGGTTGGGAAAAATATGACTTGGCTATCCAGTTGAGCAACAAAAAATATCAGAGTTCAATGCTTGAAACTGTAAGAACATTATAAGTGTGTTGAGTGTATGTTGGAACAAATAGCCTTTTCAATAACACTTAGCAGCAATGGCCCATGCTGCATGAAATGATATTCTTAGGCTGTGTTTTCTTCTACCGGATTTTACTTGTGTGAACTTACTGAAGCTTTTCAGAGTGTACAACAAATTTTTGGATCGATTGAACCTAAAAATATGCAGAATGCTTGGTATCCAGTCAGTGGATGCCTGTTGCGTTAAAGATTTGGGCATAAGTTAACCTCCCAATCATGTCAAAAAGCCAAGTTTCTCAAAATCAGTTGACAATGTAGGCTAGAAAGATAATGGACTTAATTACCTAAAATCCAGTACATATTTTGACTTGCCAACTCTCCCGGCTGCAGGATGGTTTGTCCTCCGTTCCCTACAAAATATGTCATTAATTTATTTACTAGAACTTCTGAAGTTATAACTAGAAGTTGTAATCCTTTGTTAGTATACTGGCGCGTTAGTTTGTCAATAATTTTTAAAACTAACACCATATTACGATAATAACTTGAATGTTTGAGCGTCCTTATTAATGTTAATCTTACCTCCATAGTAAGCTGGAAGTTCTTAGCTGAGCTCTGGATTCTGAGGCCAGCTCTGACAACAAGTATAATATTGTTTCAGAATTTTTTTTACATAACCAATCATCTATTTCCACATCACCTGCAGTTAGACCAGCCTGTTCAGAATTGTCTCAATGAGTTTTACTTGACAGGGAATAAGAAGAGATGATAAACTAAACCCAAATGTGTGTGCAACTAAAATATGAAAAACAACACATAAATATTGAACTGTTGCAAACAAATCACCTCTATCTTTCGCAGGAAAAAAGGATAAGGGAAAGTGTAAGTGTGTCTGTTGAGCTGAAGTTTATAAGTAGCTCAACTTAAGGTTAAATTGCTCTTTTTTGGCCAACTAATTTCTTCTTTGTAGCCTGCTTATGTTGTTTATACAGCCTTAAAATTAGAGTTATTAACTGAAATCCTAAACACAAACTGGTCAGAACTGATATGGTCAGAACTGATATGGTCAGAACTGATCTGGTCAGAACTGATCAGAACAGAACATTAGAACTGATTAGAACTGATCTGATCAGAACTAATTAGATACTTTCCTTCTAAAGCCTAACCAATACTTTTACATATATGTTCTTTATGATTAGGGTGTTAGCAGTTTATGTTCCTTGGCGATTGAGAATGACAAAGGTGTCCATATAGTTGTCGTTGGAGAAGTGTACGTTGGGAAGGAAGGAGAAGTGGTCAAGAATCATTTCAAACCCGTGCCTAGTGGTCATTATCGAGTTTGTATTGAAGAAGATATCAACCCAAGTGCAACATTGCCATGTCCCGAGGGGGAAACAAAATTCGTTTGTCAAAGCTTGGATAGATTTTTTATATGGGCTGCTCATTTGGTTTTTTCGTTAAAGAAGGTACATTATTGAAATTTTATGCGTTACATATCACGATACTTATTTATTTCATTCAACCTATAGTTTTTACATAGTTTTTATTTATTTCATTCTCCATTAGGTATACTTATGCTAGATATTACGCGACTACATTATATACACAGAGTACATGGTAATGATGATTAATAAGGCATATTGAGTCTGCTTGACATAAGTCATGAGTATGCTTGACATAAATCATGCCACAATATTCAGGCATTTGTTTAAGGCTCATTCAATTCCCTTATTAAGGGAGATTTATGATTATGATCAAAAGGTGGAACCGTCTAACTACATTGTGATTGCCATTTGTTTTAAATTTAGATAACTAATGTATCCTTAAGAAGAAGAACCTTGTTGTCAAGATATGCGATGATGTTGCTACACGAGGTGCTCGCATTACTGATGCTGCAATACTGGTATCGATGTTGATGTTGTTGCTGATGAAGATGAAGATGAAGATGATGATAACGATGATCTAGTGTGACTTAAGCTAGCTCAAGGAGATGGTTACCTAAGTTGTTGCAAAAGTCGTTGTTGCTGCATAAGTTGTTCTTGCTGCAGAAGCTCCTGCAGCAAAATCCAATCTCCGGTCCAAGTTGTTTACAATCACCTCTTGGACTAGAATCACCACCAAACATGGGTTAATCAAAGATAACACCTTTTAACATTTAAAGGTTTAGTCTTTTTGAGATTCAAAACTCCATTTTCAATATACAAGTTCTAGTTTTCAATTTTCAAGATCTTACCATGTTTAGGGTTATTCATAGTTATTTCCCTAAACTAGGATCATTTCAAGTTCAAGTTTCAATCATTTCAAGTTCAAAACTTCAATATTCAAGCTTTCAAGTTCAAGTTTAACGTACAAAATCTAGGACATTTGGGTTGAGCAACCTCTCCCAAGTTGAGATTTTTGGCTTTGAATTCGTGTCGGGCGCACTTATTTTTAAGGAGCCGCTTGGCGTTCAAATCTCATGTGCCCAAGTACAAATTTCAATTATGCACCTTTCAATATTGCAATTTCAATATCGCACCTTTCAATACCGCAATTTCAATATCGCACTTTCAATATCGCACTTTCAATATCGCACTTTCAATACCGCAATTTCAATACCGCACTTTCAATTCCGCATCTTTACTTGCCTAGTCCATTTCTAGGCAATGTGGACCTACTCCCTAGTCCTTCTCTAGGGGGTCTTGTATTTACTAATTCCGCACTTTATTTAGTATTGTGATGTTGCTTTATTTGCTTTATTGCTTTCATCACCAACATGCTAAATACAACAAAATACAAAGGTTACATCACGCTTAACAAAGATATATTTGGACAAACCGGCCTTAGGTTCCTTAAATCAATCTTTAAAGCAAAGTGACCACCATACAATTAGAGATTCAATTTTCTCTTAATGCAAACCCACATAGTCTAATCTAGGGTTTATTTTCGAAAACAATGTTGTGCCAACGTACTTGAATATTTCTAAAGCTCGCCGAATAAGCATTTTGTTCCCGTGCCCGGATCTCACCCATCCGTTTCAAGGATTCAAGGCCTTATCCAACATAGAGTCACTTGCGGTCTTTCCAAACGAGACTTTAAAAAATGTTTGGTGGCGACTCCTTCGAGGTACAAAAATTCTACGGTTCTCTAAAGAATCGCCCCTTTGTAGAACGGGAAACAAGTTTTGACACAAAAAAAACCCCCTACAATTCTGGCGACTCTGCTGGGGACTTTAATAATTTCAATTCGAAAATGCGGGCAGATTTCGAGCAACAAGCCACTGATCTGCTTAAGTACTGGATGCTAGCACTGGCGCCAGGCGCAGCCCCTGCGCCCAACGCCACTGCCTGCATCCAGGACAGTGGCTCACAGTGGCTTGTTGCCCACTTTTGCTCAACATTTCGTGTTGGGAGTTAGTCTGTTTTTGAATCTGGAAGGACGCTCCCAAGCCTCGTGAACAAGTGCCGAAAAACGAGCTTTACAAATACAAATTCAAGTACGATTTCAATTTCAATTTCTAGGCATTTCATGCATTTTTCGAAAACCATATTGTGCAAAATGAATTTCTACCCTTGCCCAAACGGATCTGTTCTACATTCGGGCTAGCCCCGGGGGAAACAAAATGGTGACTCTCCATACGGTTCCCGACCAAAGTGTGTGACCATTTCCGCGCCTACCGAAACTTGGCATTTACTTGACATTCCCGATGTCAAGTATGGTGGCCGTCGGCTGACACACACTTCCCTTAGGCGGATGTGAATGCTTGTCGCCGGATCCGTCTCATAGCCAAGTACCTTTTGACACCCAAAGCCGACCACTTGCATCATACAAAACTTAGACCGACCTTAGGTTGAGAACTTTGCATGTCGCATTCATATTCATGATTAGTGTGACAACGTGCTACTTGTGCATTGTGTGGTCGTCTTTGCACGCGTAAATGGCTAACCTCGAGTTCTAGCTTGCCAAAACCAATTAGCCTCCAACTAGGAAACCAAACCCCTAGGAGCATCATTCAAACCTCATGCATCTAAATCGCCGATTTTAGGGTCCTTAGGAGTGTCACTCCATTTGATTCCAAACCCTTAAACACACCTCACGCACAAATGCCAAATTCAAAATTCAATCCAACGGCGTCATAATGCCGGATTTTCGAATCCAAATTTTTAAGTCCAAACCTCAAAAGTCAAATCCAACGGCCTCATAATGCCGGATTTTCTAGTCCAAATTTCAAGTTTCAAATTCAATCAAAATTTTCAAGTCCAAACCTCAAAAGTCAAATCCGACGGCGTCATAATGCCGGATTTTCCAGTCCAAATTTCAAGTTTCAAATTCAATTCAAATTTTCAAGTCCAAACCTCAAAAGTCAAATCCAACGGCGTCATAATGCCGGATTTTCTAGTCCAAATTTCAAGTTTCAAATTCAATCCAAATTTTCAAGTCTAAACCTCAAAAGTCAAATCCAACGGCGTCATAATACCGGATTTTCTAGTCCAAATTTCAAGTTTCAAATTCAATCCAAATTTTCAAGTCCAAACCTCAAAAGTCAAATCCAACGGCGCCATAATGCCGGATTTTCTAGTTCAATTTTCAAGTTTGAAGTTTCAAGTCCAAATCCAACGACGTCATGCCGGATTTCCTATTTCAAACAATCAATTCTTCAAACCTCAAACTCAAGTTGCCAATTCCAACCTCAAAGTCTCAAGTTCAAATATTCGAGCCCATGCCCGCATAATGCCAACTTGCCAACTCGACCTTTCAAAATTTCAAAGCTTCAAGGATCAAGTTCCAAATTCATACCGTCGTAATGCCGACTTTTCTATTCCATGTTTCAAACCTCAAGGTCCTATACTTCAGGGTTCCGAGTCCACGGCGGCATAATGCCGGACTTTCAAGTTCCTAAATTCAATGTTTCAAATCCACGGCGGCATAATGCCAGATTTTTTCAAATACAAAGCCCCATACAAAAGTGCGTCCTTTCCATCTCAAAGTTCAAATTTCAAGCCAAATTCAAATTCCAAGAAATCTTGCTTTCCATTGCTCCCCAATACAAAATTCAAAACATTTCAAACGGGTTGAAAATCCCCTGAAATAATACGAGTTCAAATTCTATCAACGGGTTGAAACTCCCCTAAAATAATACAAGTCTAATCTTCCGATGGGTTGAAACTCCCCTAAAATAATACAAATTCCAGTTCTCGAGCGGGTTGAAATCCCCTTCAAATATTCCAAATCCAACGGGTTGAAACTCCCCTAAAATATTGACGGGTTGAAATTCCCTTGAAACAATACAAAATCAATTCCCTTTTCAATTGGGTTGAAACTCCCTTCAAATACTTCAAGTCCAATGGGTTGAAATCCCCCTGAAATATTGACGGGTTGAAATTCCCTTGAAATAATTCAAAATCCAATTCCCTAGTACAAGTCCAATTTCCAAATTCTTGAGCGGGTTGAAATTCCCTTCGAATAAGTCCAATTTCCAATAGGTCAAAATATTCTTTTTCGACATTCCAAGTTCTAGTACAAGAGCCAACTTTCACAAAAGAATGAATGCTCCTCTCAAACATTTCCAACGGGTCGCAAATCTCGAATACAAGTACAAAATCCAAAATCCCGAATCTTCGGAGTGGCACTTAGAGTCAAAGTCTAGGTCTCATTCATTGCATGCATATCATATCATGTGTCGGGAAGTCTATGTTCTAAAATCGTCTGGTATGTTCTAACTAGGAGTCCAAAGATCTTGTGGGTTCGCCGAAGAGGAGAAAGGTTGAAAAGAAATCCATCAGCCCTAGCTTCCCTCATAGCCGGCATCGAACGAGCAGCTCGTTCATCTCCTACAAATCAAACTCCCAGTCCCATTCAAGAAACCATCCAAATGTCTGCCTCTGAACAACTCGCTCAACTCCTAACGGCTTTCTCCAGCCTCAGTGCCAATGTGGAGAGCATAAGCAACCGATTGGGTGTCGTGGAACAGGGCGCGCCCACTGATGACTTAACCAAGAAGATCGAGAGTCTTGTCAGTAAGGTTACCAATCAAAAGAACTACTTTGACACCACAATGGAGGACAACCTCAAGGGGAGGGCGAATCTGCCAGACAAATTCTCCGCCAATGACATTCCAAAGTTCAAATCGACTGACAATCCCAAGTACCATCTCAAGAATTTCAGAGCTACAATGGCCATCAAGGGGGTCGAACACGAGCTATACCCAGTAGTATTCCCTATGTCTCTGGAACCTGTCTGCCAGAAGTGGTACTATTCACTCAAGGAACATCAAACAAATACATGGGAGGCAGTCGCTCGAGCATTCATGGAGCAATATCAACCCAACATTCAACTTCAAACCACTCCAAGGGAACTGGAAGTTCTCAGGCAAGGGCCTCAGGAAGGCTTCACTACTTACCTCAACCGGTGGAGAGAAATGGCATCCCAAATGGTGACCCAGCCCTCCGAGAGAGAATTAGTCAAGATTTTCATTTCCGGTCTTCTCCCAAAGTACAATGCTCACATGAAGTACCTAGGTGTTAGGTTATGATACATATGACAATTCATAAATCATGCGGAAAAACCATAAATCCAGGAAAGCATATTATATTCACATAATCATTTAGCATAGAATTGATGCATACATGTTGTAGCGTGCCTTCCCTAGCTGCGCCCGAACCGAACAAGAACAAGTCTTTAGGACTCCAAATGTCGTCCCTCCGTAGATAGTCCACAGTACGTCCGGATCCGCCTCAAGTTAGACCAACTAGAATCGCCCTTAAGGTGCTTAGGAATTTCGGCTAGTGTTTGCAAGTGTATGGTTAATTTTATTTCAAAAACTTACCCTTTGAATACTTCAATCGTACTGCAAATAATGACCCTAGGCCCTTATTTATAGAGGTATGGAAAAGGAACTGGAATCCTATTAGGATACTAATTAGTTAAACTAGAATCCTAGTAGGACTCTAACTAATTAATTTTATCCTTTTAGGATTAAGAATTTAATCATCAAACAAATCCTACACAATTTAGGTTTCGTATGTGAACACAAACTCTACACGAGCATGTCCCACGAGCGTGCAGGCCATGCCCGCGCACAGCCCACACGGCCGCTCGGCCCACGCGAGCCCCAAGCCCACGCGAGCAGCAGCACAGCTCGCAGCCCATTGCTGCGCGCGCTGCCATGGCCTGCTGGGCCTAGCCTTGCGTTGGGCCTGGCGTGGCCTTGGCTGTTCGTGTGGCGCGCTTGGCTTGCTGGGCGATGGCCTGGCTTCGTGCTGGGCCCTCGTCCGGCAGGCCTCGTCCGATGCTTATTCGTACGATACGCTTCCGATTAAATTCCCGGTTCCGGAATTCATTTCCGATACGAACAATATTTAATATTTCCGATTCCGGAATTAATTTCCGTTTCAAACAAATATTTAATATTTCCGTTTCCGGAATTATTTTCCGATTCCGATAATATTTCCGATTCTGACAATATTTCCGTTTCCGGCAATATTTCCGATTCCGGCAATATTTCCATTTCCGATAATATTTTCCGATACGTACCATGTTTCCGTTTCCGGCAACATCTACGACTTGGATAATATTTATATTTCCGATACGATCCATATTTCCGTTTCCGTCAATATCATCGTTTCTGGAGTATTCATTTCTTGCTTGTGACGATCTCAGCTCCCACTGAAACCAAGATCCGTCGATTCCGAATATCCATAGATAGAGTATTTAATGCCATTAAATACTTGATCCTTTTACGTACTATTTGTGTGACCCTACGGGTTCAGTCAAGAGTAAGCTGTGGATTAATATCATTAATTCCACTTGAACTGAAGCGGCCTCTAGCTAGGCATTCAGCTCACTTGATCTCACTGAATTATTAACTTGTTAATTAATACTGAACCGCATTTATTAGACTTAACATTGAATGCATACTTGGACCAAGGGCATTATTTCCTTCAGTCTCCCACTTGTCCTTAGGGATAAGTGTGCATTTCCTAATTCCTTTGTCGCTCGATGGTTGCTCTTGAACATAAGGTAAGAGTTGTCATCCTTATTATGTCCAGAGGTGTTTCTCGGTTTCAGAGTTCAACTGATCAAATAAACAGATAATCATAGCCTATGATTCATCCGAGCACGGCCATGCATTTCACAGTTTCTAGCTCTCCGAGTGGCCTTGTACAACTTTTAAGCATCTCATCCCGATTTATGGGAGGACAATCCCAATCTTGCGATCTTGAGATTAGACTTCGTTTGATAGGTGATTACCTGAGCGTTGCCTTTATAGCCTCCTTTTACGGTGCGACGGTTGGTCAATGTCAAAGCAACCAGTTCTCAAACAAGTAATCTCAAATCACTCAGGTATTGAGGATTTAGTGTCTAAAAATTTTAATGAAATTTACTTATGACAGATTTTCATCTCTTACAGTAAAGTTTCATAGGTCTTGTCCGATACTAGTCTTCCCAAAGTAAGTATCTATGAAAATGATTATGACATTGCCATGTCCACATAGTTCAAGAAACAGAACTACTAGTCATCTTGCATTCTAGTCGTCTAACGTTTTCTATGCGTCCAATTTTATAGAAAACTCCGACTAGGGACCATTTTCAACCTTTGACATTCAAGTTCACTTGATAGACATTTCTTAGTCACAGGACTGGTCCTGACAGTCTATCTTGAATATATCGTCAAATTGAAGGGACTCATCATTTAATACTAAACCAAGATTAAATGGAATATGAAAATTCATTTCATATATGATAAATGTTCAACCCCAATGTTTTACCACCATGGGCCTCAAACCCATCTTCTAAAACAGTTCATGGAATTCAAAGCTATGCTTGATTTCCAGTGCTACAATGTGAGTGTTGTTTCTCACTTGTTGCATAGGTTTAGTTATCATGCTTTGCCAATCTTAATATCCTTTTCATCGAATGTTCTTCGAGATAGATGACAAGATCTTTTGAGTATGTTTATTTTGTGATCTAGTCTTTTCTTGCTTCAAGAGTGGTTCTACGCATTTTTTCAATGAAGAACCATCAAGCCAGCAGACATGTGATCTACCCAAGTTCAGTGAAGAACTCTTTAACATAAATAACCCTGTTTTATTGCTTCTTAGGCAATAAGTACTTTTACTTCAACTTTATAGGTTGCTAGTGATGCTTTGTTTGGAATTACTTATCCAAGCAGTTCACAGATATGTGGAATACTTTCTAGCCGTATCTTAGAACATAGAAATTAATATTTTAATAACCCACGCAACAACTCATGGTCTCCAATCCATGTTGCCATTTCAAAACACGATGCTCTATAGCTCGTCCTTATCAATGGTTAACTCCAAAGGGTCTTGCTTGATCCTTTGCCAGTGTTTATGCGTGTAGCATCAATATTTAGCATATCTTTATTTCCTTGAATCAAGAACTATTCCTATGTACCTTTTCAAGTACCATAAGTATTCTTGATCTCAATCTAGTTGATCTTCACTTAGATCAATAGAGATTGGTATATGTTCGTCATGCCTAAAGTCATACGATACGTTTTTGGCGATCCTCATATTATATCATACATGATAAATTCTTTTGCAGAATAATTCCCAATTGAATTCTATTCATGTAACTTTAGCTTATCTAGTTTCAGTAGATACTAAATTCAGCTAAATTCTTTGACATATAATATAGGTTAAGAATCTCATTTAGACTCTTTGATATTTAACTTAGTAAATGCTTATACATAGTTCAAACATCCTTTACTTAGATTTATTCACATGGGTCGAATATCTCCAATGGAGACTTTCGTGTTTGATTTAGTAAATGCCATTACTTAATCCAAAACAATATCATAAGATCTTTGTAAATTGATCTTAATACCCAGTATGTACTAAGTTTAAGTTTCGCCATGGTCCATCATTGATGAATAATCTCAAATCTAAGTCATTAGCATTTGAATGTTATTTTACAATAGAGAGATATGTGTGTGATACACATAGGACCAATTAAGTTTTTATGTACTCCCACTAAACTTCTTATATATCTATAAGAATCATGTATATTTTATGAAACTAAAATACTTATTAGCTTCATTAAAATATAATTCCAATTCCCAATTGCTCGCTTAAATCTGTACTTAGATTTTATCAGCTAGCTTTCTCTTTCAAGCATTTATTTGGATCCACAAATCCTATGACATACCATGTACATAGTTTATTCCAACATTTGATTGAGGAATACGTTTTGTCATCCAATTGCTATATGTACCAATATGCAATCATTGCTTGAATTATAGACTTGAGCATTACGATTATGCATGAGGTTTCAACACAATTCACACCATGAATTTGCTTGTAACCTTTAGCAACTAATCTCGCTTTGTGTATGAACACAATTTCATGTTTGATGGTTTTTATCCTTAAAACAAACTTGCAACCAATAGGTGTGAACCTATTCTTGCAAATCAACAAAATTTCAATTTTGTTATCAAAACATTGAGTATGTTTTATGGCCTCTAACCATTTAAAAAATTTGAGTCTATATATGGCCTCTAACCATTTTAGGGAATATAGGTTTCGTCATAGCTTTCTTACAAGTCACAAACTCATTAATCTACATGATAATAGTTTGACTGCAAGTTGTAGGTTTCTTCACTATCTAATAGAAGAATCTCATAGTTTCATTGACCAGAACTCTACGTTTCTTTACTATCTAATAGAAGAATCTCATAGTTCCAGTGACTTGAACTCTATGCCTACTTGGGTATAGAACATCAAACAATAGAATATCAACAGGCACTTTAAGAGTCCTTTGAATATTCTATTCTCTTTGAAGCACTTGTAAAGTCTTCTAAGAGATGTCTATTCTTTAAAGCCACTTCTAAAGTCCTTAAAGAATAAGTTTGGTTTTTCTGAAGCACTTCGAAAAGCCTCCGGAATGTCCGTTTATGTTTGTTGTTCGCCTCGAAGACTTTCGAGGTCTATTTTCTCCCACTTGTCATTTTGGAAACGAATCTCCAAAAGGACATTATTTCGAGCAAACAAACATTATGTTCAAAAAAATTCGTGGTAGAAACAATACCCTTGTGTCTCATTTGAATAAATCACAATGAAACATATATCTAGACTTGGGCCTTAGTTTGTTGAATAACAAACACTAAGCTCCCACTGAGTTTAGCAACTCTTTAGATATATATAATTGAAAAGATATCCTGAAATTACTTTTCAATAGCTTTGACGAATTTGGTTTAGTTTGGTGGTAGTTGAGCATTTTGTTTTAGAAATTATAGGAAAAGTCTTTATGATTCATCATTGATCGAATCAAGTACTAATTGACTTCGGTTATTCCAACTAAGATATGCCATATCTTATGGACCTAGATTGTGAAATTACAACACACAATCATTGATGATCATATTTGGTCTCAAGTAATCATCAACATGATCTAACCTAGATCTTTATGATTTCTTGCCAAGTGGATTTTATACTTCTGAATCTTTGAACTAGCCAAACAGATTCAACTTATATCACATTTGAGTAAATAAACCTATATTCACTCAAATCCATGTGAAATAATAAAGTCATAAAATCTTTCTTTAGCTTTGAACTCTATTGTCTAGGCGTTCTAACAATAGTTCATATCTTTTGTTACTTTCAACAAGTAAGATTAGTTGTCTTAAAATGATCTAGAAATCAATCAACTTTCAAAAGTCCATCAAAATAGAGCTTTTGAATGTTAACTTGTTGATATGGTCTAAGCAACAATGCCAAAGATTAGTGGAACTCAAATCAAGGGGTTGATTTGAACCTAGTAAAGTTCTTTAAAGAGTTGTTTGTTTTAATCAAGCATATTGACTCAACCTGTAATTGACCACTTCATTCAAATAAACAAACAAACATTGTTTTTGTTTTTCTTGAATGTGAGTCTTTCTGTGTTTGAAAACAGAAATTTAGGTATGTTCATTATGGAACAAAATAACCATTAAGTTCCAGCCTTTGAAAGGACTTAAAACAAACTAGATGACCCTACAACTAATGTAGCATTGCCATGCTTCATTTCCCACTTGTAGGTCATTAGTGTATCCTAGCTTCCATTGTTTGAGCTATTACCGAAGTAAGAACCTCAAGCGGTATATGATACCAAGGAAGTTTGATTGCTAGGTCACTTCTCTTTAAACATAAACTTATAGGTAGAAACGGAATCATAAATTCCTTTCATTTGTTCCTCGTTTTCCTATTTCTTGTACCCTTTCTTATAGTCTTAAGAATTGAATTCTTTAGTGTTGACTTTTATACTTTGTTAGACATGTCCAATGTCACCCCAACAAGGTTCTTACCATTTAATTTATGTTGAATATTAAGTTTCAACTAGATGATCTTACCAGAAGCTTCTAAAGTTCTCTAAGCATCGATCTATTCGAATGTCTAGGGACTAGACTCATTCGAGAATTAAATGGACAAAGATATTAGGTTGTTAACCATTGGTAAAGCTGAGCGTATTAAACTCAATGCTTTATGATCTCAAAACTACAGTGTATTTTGAATTCACAAGGACCAATTGGTTTGCCATTCGACTTTGATGTTCGAAAACAACCATAAAAGTCGCTATAAGAAACGTACATTTTAAATTGCTCACTTTCTCTCATTTCCGTGAATCGTTCTTGGATTCACTACCAATCGAGGAAATTTACTGTTACCTTTCTAAAAGGATTTATTGCAGTGCAAGATATTTAATTATAAACAATAATTAAAACATACATTGAAGCATGCAAAGTCTAAACATTTATCATGAATAATAACTTGAAAATGAAAGCAATCATGCAATTTAAACAAGTCATTAGCATTTTATTCGAACTATGTGTTCCGGCAGGTGTGAATAAAATGATTCCAAGATCCTAAAATCATTGAAGAATTAAGCACAGTTTGTCGACTTAATCCTAAAACATCTTAGGTAAGCAAAAACCTTTTGCTAATAGTCTAGAAACTATTCTTGGTTGATAGGCACGTCTAAGAACTTATTAGGTAAACCTATCGATTTTTCCACGACATAAAAGGACTCCTTACTTATATCGTTGAGTTTTACCAAAACTAACATGTACTCACAATTATTTGTGTACCTTGCCCCTTTAGGACCAACAAGTAACACCTCGCTGAGCGAAAACTATTACTAGATTGATGTAAAGGATATCCAAGCAAGTGTATATTTTGGCATGGCACCTTTTAACTCAATTTTTAAGTTTGGAACTTAAGGCTCTTATTATGTTGGTTAGATTTTAAGTGAACTAAAATCCTTAATCATGCAACATAATCAAGCTTTGATCTCATGCATATTTAAGACATATTTAAAAGCAATAAATAACTTAAAACATGCATAAGATAAATGTGATCTAGTATGGCCCGACTTCATCTTGAAGCTTCAACTTCAAAGTCCGTCTTAAAAATCTCCGTGGGAGGCACCATTTTCTTCAAATAGGATAAGCTATAATTAAAACTAATTACAACTATTTGATGGCACGCAGACCATATTTGAATTGAAAAACAATTTTGGTACTTTAGACCAATTACATTCAAATTAATGGTACGCAGACCATATTTTCTATCCTATTTGGGCCATACTAGTCACTTCATAACCTGCAAAATAGTACATATACAATATATACCATTCACCCATTCATTATCATGAATGGCCCACATAGCTGGTTAGTAAAACACATTATGCATCACATAAACATTTGCAGCAATTAATTAAGGGCACCAATAATCTACAAATTATTCAGTCCTTATTAATTCTAATCAAGTCGTTTTAACCTTAAGGATTTGTAGACCTAATCAAGAGTATATGACTAAAAGGGCTCCCACTTAAACCAATAAATTCATATGCTTTACTAATTTTAAACATAAAAATGTATTTCTAGTCTACCCGGAAACATACAAATTTAATTAAAATTTAAAGTTCATATAAATTTATAATTGAATCCACAAATTTAATTTATTTTCAGTCGTATTTAAATTAATTCATGATTTTAATTTTAGTAAAATAATTAGAATAAATAAGATTTATTATAATTATAATATTCAAAATTAAAATCCAAAAAAACAATTTAAATTATTAATTTTAAAATTAATTAAAATTACGTAAACTGAAAATTTCAAATTAAAATTTTAAAACGATCTAATCGTAACGCAACAACCCCACGCAACGCACAGCCATGGGCCACACGCACACAGCCATTGCTGGCCATGTGCGCGCATCCCATGCGCTGCGTTGCATCGCTGCTGCTCACCATCGCAAGGCGCGCGCCAGCGCTCGTCGCAACAAGCACGCTGCTCACCATCGCTGGGCGCATCGCTCGTCCCACGCGCACGCTGCTCACCATCGCTGGGCGCAGCGCTCGTCGCACGCTTGCTCACACGCGACTGCTCGTGTGACGCTGCTTCCCACACGCGACTGCTCGTGCCTTGCTCTCGCCCTTGCCCATGCGCTCATCGCACACAGCCCACGACACAAGGCAGGGCTGCTGCCTTGTGCTCGTGCACCATGCCCTTGCTCGCTGCATTCGTACCGCATGGGCGACGAGCTCCCTTGCTCGTCGTCGCATGCCCGCACTATACAACACCCCTTAAGGGTAACACGTAGCGTCCATTGCTTTGTGCGTGCAAGTTATATGAGCGAATCGCATAAAAATTAAAATTTTATTTTCAAAATTAATGACAAATTAATAAATCATATTAATTTCATAATTTTAGGGCGAAAATCGAAAATTTATTATTTAATTGATTTCCGATTGACATGGATTCAAGTCTAGGTCATAAAAATTTAAAATTTAACATAAATTTACAATTTTTATGGTGGTTTTTAATCATAGGTATCTAATTAAATTATAACTAATTATGAAAATCAAATTAATTCTAAATTATTCCAATTTTCAACAAATTAATCATAATTACAAATTAGATAGCATAATTAACAAGGCTAGGCATTCAAACTTGTTAAACATATACAGTAGGTCAATAAAAAATTCAAGATTTATCAACAAGAATCGCAAATATTTAATTTAACATCTTAAATTTACGAAATTTTGCATTCGAAAAACTAAAACCTCCGAAAAGTCATAGTTAGGCTTCGAATTTGAGAATTCAGGGTTCGGCCGAAAAACACTATTTTTGTCAAAATGTTAGAATGCCTTTTACATGCGGAATTGACACAAAAATCACTCGATTTGGATGAGTAACGAAGAAACTGCCGAAAAACTGCGTACGTATAACTAAATAAACGCAATTTGCAATTAATTAACAATTACGAAAATTAATCACCCCTTTTAATTCTTGCAAATTTGTAATATTTAACCATGTTCATGCAATTTAGATTATGAAAATAATAAGAGGCTCTGATACCACTTTTAGGTTATGATACATATGACAATTCATAAATCATGCGGAAAAACCATAAAGCCAGGAAAACATATTATATTCACATAATCATTTAGCATAGAATTGATGCATACATGTTGTAGCGTGCCTTCCCTAGCTGCGCCCGAACCGAACAAGAACAAGTCTTTAGGACTCCAAATGTCGTCCCTCCGTAGATAGCCCACAGTACGTCCGGATCCGCCTCAAGTTAGACCAACTAGAATCGCCCTTAAGGTGCTTAGGAATTTCGGCTAGTGTTTGCAAGTGTATGGTTAATTTTATTTCAAAAACTTACCCTTTGAATACTTCAATCGTACCTTGAAATAATGACCCTAGGCCCTTATTTATAGAGGTATGGAAAAGGAACTGGAATCCTATTAGGATACTAATTAGTTAAACTAGAATCCTAGTAGGACTCTAACTAATTAATTTTATCCTTTTAGGATTAGGAATTTAATAATCAAACAAATCCTACACAATTTAGGTTTCGTATGTGAACACAAACTCTACACGAGCATGACCCACGAGCGTGCAGGCCATGCCCGCGCACAGTCCACACGGCCGCTCGGCCCACGCGAGCCGCAAGCCCACGCGAGCAGCAGCACAGCTCGCAGCCCATTGCTGCGCGCGCTGCCATGGCCTGCTGGGCCTAGCCTTCCGCTGGGCCTGGCGTGGCCTTGGCTGTTCGTGTGGCGCGCTTGGCTTGCTGGGCGATGGCCTGGCTTCGTGCTGGGCCCTCGTCCGGCAGGCCTCGTCCGATGCTTATTCGTACGATACGCTTCCGATTAAATTCCCGGTTCCGGAATTCATTTCCGATACGAACAATATTTAATATTTCCGATTCCGGAATTAATTTTCGTTTCAAACAAATATTTAATATTTCCGTTTCCGGAATTATTTTCCGATTCCGATAATATTTCCGATTCTGACAATATTTCCGTTTCCGGCAATATTTGTGTGACCCTACGGGTTCAGTCAAGAGTAAGCTGTGGATTAATATCATTAATTCCACTTGAACTGAAGCGGCCTCTAGCTAGGCATTCAGCTCACTTGATCTCACTGAATTATTAACTTGTTTATTAATACTGAACCGCATTTATTAGACTTAACATTGAATGCATACTTGGACCAAGGGCATTATTTCCTTCAAATATCTCTTACTGACGGAATTTGAGAAAGATTATGTGTTTGGTTAGTTGTTTTCCTCACTATTGAATTTAAGCAGCCTAGATGTTCAAGATTTACTTAGATTTGTCCTTGAAACCTGGATGGAAATTGAATCTGACTTATTGCATGATGTTTGGCTATGCTGCTGATTTTTGTTTAGTTGGTCTGTTGGACTTATACAACTTGACTCTTGGGAGATTTCAGAGCAATATTCTCTTTAAAGCAAATTGTTCATGATTCTTGAGCTGCTTTGATCAAGAGTTTTAGGACTGCCCTTTTTTTCCTAATGTGATTAGCAATTTATTTTATCATAAATAGGAAGAAACTTGTTTTAACATAGTATGCTAAATGATTCATTAGCTGCTTTCAAGGTGACTTCTGCTAATTTTCTGACTCATAAAAACTATGCTGCTAGTTTGTTTATTCCAGATTTCAACATGCGAGATTCGTTTTCAAAAAATAAATTATATTTAGTATATTTTATTTCTTCCGAGTGGTGGTTCTTTTTGTTTGGAATTAATGACTAAGTATTTTTAATGTGCTTGACAGGGGAGCCATGCATCGAAAACAAGAGTTTAAAGCCTTCACGGTGGCGAGTGGACAGATGTTCTCTTGAATGTCGGTGGTTACAAGTGTGCATTTCCTAATTCCTTTGTCGCTCGATGCTTGCTCTTGAACATAAGGTAAGAGTTGTCATCCTTATTATGTCCAGAGGTGTTCCTCGGTTTCAGAGTTCAACTGATCAAATAAACAGATAACCATAGCCTATGATTCATCCGAGCACGGCCATGCATTTCACAGTTTCTAGCTCTCCGAGTGGCCTTGTACAACTTTTAAGCATCTCATCCCGATTTATGGGAGGACAATCCCAATCTTGCGATCTTGAGATTAGACTTCGTTTGATAGGTGATTACCTGAGCGTTGCCTTTATAGCCTCCTTTTACGGCGCGACGGTTGGTCAACGTCAAAGCAACCAGTTCTCAAACAAGTAATCTCAAATCACTCAGGTATTGAGGATTTAGTGTCTAATAATTTAATGAAATTTACTTATGACAGACTTTCATCTCTTACAGTAAAGTTTCATAGGTCTTGTCCGATACTAGTCTTCCCAAAGTAAGTATCTATGCAAATGATTATGACATTGCCATGTCCACATAGTTCAAGAAACAGAACTACTAGTCATCTTGCATTCTAATCGTCTAACGTTTTCTATGCGTCCAATTTTATAGAAAACTCCGATTAGGGACCATTTTCAACCTTTGACATTCAAGTTCACTTGATAGACATTTCTTAGTCACAGGACTGGTCCTGACAGTCTATCTTGAATATATCGTCAAATTGAAGGGACTCATCATTTAATAAACCACAAATTAAATGGAAAAATGAATTTATTTCATTTATTGTGAATGATTAACCAATAATGTTTTACAAAGATTTAAACTCTAAAACTTTAAAACATTAAATAGAGACATCAAAGCCATTCTCCAATATGCTTGATTCCCATAGCTGCAGTGTGCGAGTTGTGCTTCGCTTGCGGCAGAGGTTTAGTCAATGGATCTGATATGTTGTCATCAGTTCCAATTTTGCTTATCTCGACTTCTTTTCTTTCAACGAACTCTCGTAGAAGGTGAAATCTACGAAGTACATGCTTGACTCTCTGGTGGTGTCTAGGCTCTTTTGCCTGTGCAATAGCTCGGTTATTGTCACAATACAGGGCTATTGGTCCTTTAATGGAGGGGACTACACCAAGTTCACCTATGAACTTCCTTAGCCATATAGCTTCCTTTGCTGCTTCATGTGCAGCAATGTACTCCGCTTCAGTTGTAGAATCCGCAATGGTGCTTTGCTTAGCACTTTTCCAGCTTACTGCTCCTCCGTTGAGGCAGAAGACAAACCCAGACTGTGATCTGAAATCATCTTTGTCGGTTTGGAAACTTGCGTCCGTATAGCCTTTAACAATTAATTCATCATCTCCACCATAGACCAGGAAGTCATCTTTGTGCCTTTTCAGGTACTTCAGAATGTTCTTGGCAGCAGTCCAATGCGCCTCTCCTGGGTCTGACTGGTATCTGCTCGTAGCACTGAGTGCGTACGCAACATCCGGGCGTGTACATATCATAGCATACATTATTGAACCAATCAATGATGCATATGGAATCCCATTCATTCGTCTACGCTCATCAAGTGTTTTTGGGCACTGAGTCTTGCTTAGAGTCATTCCATGAGACATGGGTAGGTAGCCTCGCTTGGAGTCCGCCATCTTGAACCTATCAAGCACCTTATTGATATAAGTGCTTTGACTAAGTCCAATCATCCTTTTAGATCTATCTCTGTAAATCTTGATGCCCAATATGTACTGTGCTTCTCCTAGATCCTTCATCGAAAAACATTTCCCAAGCCAAATCTTGACAGAGTTCAACATAGGAATGTCATTTCCGATAAGTAATATGTCGTCGACATATAATACTAGGAAATCAATTTTGCTCCCACTGACCTTCTTGTATACACAAGATTCGTCTGCGTTCTTGATGAAACCAAAGTCACTGACTGCTTCATCAAAACGTATATTCCAGCTCCTGGATGCCTGCTTCAATCCGTAGATTGATTTCTTTAGCTTGCATACCTTCTTAGCATTCTTTGGATCCTCAAAACCTTCAGGCTGTGTCATAAACACAGTTTCTGTTAAAATGCCGTTTAAGAAAGCAGTTTTGACATCCATCTGCCATATTTCGTAATCGTAATATGCAGCGATTGCTAACATTATTCGAATAGACTTTAGCATTGCAACTGGTGAAAAGGTTTCATCGTAATCCACACCGTGGACTTGCCTGTAACCTTTTGCAACCAATCTAGCTTTGAAAACTTCAAGTTTCCCATCCTTGTCCTTTTTCAGTTTGAAAACCCATTTGCTTCCAATGGCTTGATAGCCATCTGGCAAATCGACCAAATCCCATACTTGGTTTTCAGACATGGAGTCTAATTCAGATTGCATGGCTTCTTGCCATTGCTTGGAGCTAGGGCTCGTCATAGCTTGTTTGTAAGTCGCAGGTTCATCACTTTCAAGTAATAGAACGTCATAGCTCTCGTTCGTCAAAATACCTAAGTACCTTTCCGGTTGAGATCTATATCTTTGCGATCTACGCGGGGTAACATTTCTAGATTGACCATGATTCTCACCAGATTCTTCTAAAGATCTCTGAGTTTCATCCTGAATGTCATCTTGAGCATTCTCTAGAGTTTGTTGTTCGACTCGAATTTCTTCGAGGTCTACTTTTCTCCCACTTGTCATTTTGGAAATGTGATCTTTCTCCAAAAAGACACCATCTCGAGCAACAAACACCTTGTTCTCAGATGTATTGTAGAAGTAATACCCCTTTGTTTCCTTTGGATAGCCCACAAGGATACATTTGTCAGATTTTGGATGAAGTTTGTCTGAAATTAATCGTTTGACGTATACTTCACATCCCCAAATCTTAAGAAAAGACACATTTGGAGGCTTTCCAAACCATAATTGGTATGGAGTCTTTTCGACAGCTTTAGACGGAGCTCTATTTATAGTGAGTGCAGCTGTATTTAGTGCATGTCCCCAAAATTCTAATGGAAGTTCGGCCTGACCCATCATTGACCTGACCATGTCTAGCAAGGTTCTGTTCCTCCGTTCCGACACACCGTTCCATTGTGGTGTTCCAGGAGGAGTCAACTCTGATAGAATTCCACATTCTTTCAGATGGTCATCAAATTCATAGCTCAGATATTCACCGCCTCTATCAGACCGCAGTGCCTTAATCTTCTTGCCTAATTGATTCTCTACTTCACTCTGAAATTCCTTGAATTTGTCAAAGGATTCAGACTTATGCTTCATTAGGTAGACATAACCATACCTACTGAAGTCATCAGTGAAAGTGATAAAGTAGCTGAAACCACCTCTAGCATTTGTACTCATTGGTCCACATACATCTGTATGGATTAAACCCAATAGTTCATTTGCTCTTTCTCCAACTTTAGAGAAAGGTTGCTTTGTCATTTTGCCAAGTAAACATGATTCGCATTTACCATAATCCTCTAAGTCAAATGGTTCTAGAATTCCTTCCTTTTGAAGTCTTTCTAAGCGTTTCAAGTTTATATGGCCTAATCGACAATGCCACAGATAGGTGAGATCTGAATCATCCTTTTTGGCCTTTTTGGTATTTATGTTATATACTTGTTTGTCGTGATCTAATAAATAAAGTCCATTGACTAATCTAGCAGATCCATAAAACATCTCTTTAAAATAAAACGAACAACTATTGTCTTTTATTAAAAAGGAAAATCCCTTAGCATCTAAGCAAGAAACTGAAATGATGTTTTTAGTAAGACTTGGAACATGGAAACATTCTTCCAGTTCCAAAACTAGCCCGGAGGGCAACGACAAATAGTAAGTTCCTACAGCTAATGCAGCAATCCGTGCTCCATTTCCCACTCGTAGGTCGACTTCACCCTTGCTTAACTTTCTACTTCTTCTTAGTCCCTGTGGATTGGAACATAAGTGTGAGCCACAACCTGTATCTAATACCCAAGAAGTTGAATTAGCAAGTATACAGTCTATAACGAAAATACCTGAAGATGGAACGACTGTTCCGTTCTTCTGATCTTCCTTCAGCTTTGGACATTCTCTTTTGTAATGGCCTATTCCATCACAATAAAGACAGCTTGATGTGGACTTGTCCTGCTTTGATTTAGCATTGCCCTTGGACTTTCCACCTTTCTTGAATGGTCTCTTTCTAGCCTTGAGTAAATCTTTGGCTTCACAGTCCAGTACTATTTCAGCCTTTCTGACAAGGTGAATAAATTCTGCAACTGTTTCTTCTCTTGGTTCACTTAGGTATAGTTGCTTGAAGCGACCAAACCCACTGTGTAGTGAATTGAGCAAGACAGAGACTGCCATTCTTTCGCTTATTGGTGTTCCTAGTAGACTTAGGCGATCAAAATATGAACACATAAGATCCACATGGAACCTCAGTGGGACGCCTACCCTCTGTTTAGTGCGAAGGAGCTGAACATGTGTTTCTTGGACCTCCATCCTATAACACCTGTTGGGAGAACTAACCTTTAGACCAGACATTGATTCAATCAACTCATGGACGTTCAGGTCCCTGTCCTCCGTACTTCCACGACAGATATCCCTTAGATTCTTGATGAGCGTAAAAGGTTCATAGGCTACAAACCTTTTAGCCTAATCATCAGGGATATTGTTCAGCATGAGACTCATAACCTTTTTGAGATCCGCATCCCAGGCGTAAAATCTCTCAGGGGTCATGTCTCTGGCATAGTAGCTTGGCATGGGATGTGACAGTACATACTCAAGTCCATTGAGTTTGACTATTTCAACTAGCTTAGCTTCCCATTCAAGAAAATTTGTCAGGTTCAGCTTGACCATAAGCTCAGAACCCATGATGATGTTTTGATTGTTGTTTGCCATATTAAAACTACAATTGAAAAGAATAAACAAATAAATAACCATTCACAGTTTCTCTTAATAAACTTAAATTCTAGCATTCATGCATAATTCAATGTTTATTAAGCATTTTATTCAAGTTATGTGTTCCGGCAGGTGTGAATAAAATGATTCCAAGATCCTAAAATCATTGAAGAACTAAGCACAGTTTGTCGACTTAATCCTAGAACATCTTAGGTAAGCAAAAGCCTTTTGCTAATAGTCTAGAAACTATTCTTGGTTGATAGGTACGTCTAAGAACTTATTAGGTAAACCTATCGATTTTGCCACGACATAAAAGGACTCCTTACTTATATCGTTGAGTTTCACCAAAACTAACATGTACTCACAATTATTTGTGTACCTTGCCCCTTTAGGACCAATAAGTAACACCTCGCTGAGCGAAAACTATTACTAGATTGATGTAAAGGATATCCAAGCAAGTGTATATTTTGGCATGGCACCTTTTAACTCAATTTTTTTAAGTTTGGAACTTAAGGCTCTTACTATGTTGGTTAGATTTTAAGTGAACTAAAATCCTTAATCATGCAACATAATCAAGCTTTTGATCTCATGCATTTTAAGACATATTTAAAAGCAATAAATAACTTAAAACATGCATAAGATAAATGTGATCTAGTATGGCCCAACTTCATCTTGAAGCTTTGACTTCAAAGTCCGTCTTGAAAATCTCCGTGGGAGGCACCATTTTCTTCAAATAGGATAAGCTATAACTAATTACAACTATTTGATGGTTCGCAGACCATATTTGAATTGAAAAATAACTTTGGTACCTTAGACCAATTACATTCAAATTAATGGTACGCAGACCATATTTTCTATCCTATTTGGGCCATACTAGTCACTTCATAACCTGCAAAACAGTACATATACAATATATACCATTCACCCATTCATTATCATGAATGGCCCACATAGCTGGTTAGTAAAACACATTATGCATCACGTAAATATTTGCAGCAATTAATCAAGGGCACCAATAATCTACCAATTATTCAGTCCTTATTAATTCTAATCAAGTTGTTTTAACCTTAAGGATTTGTAGACCTAATCAAGAGTTTATGACTAAAAAGCGCTCCCACTTAAACCAATAAATTCATATGCTTTACTAATTTTAAACATAAAAATGTATTTCTAGTCTAACCGGAAACATACAAATTTAATTAAAATTTAAAGCTCATATAAATTTATAATTGAATCCAAAAAGTTTAATTTAATTTCAGTCGTATTTAAATTAATTCATGATTTTAATTTTAGTAAAATAATTAGAATAAATAACATTTATTATAATTACAATATTCAAAATTAAAATCCAAGAAAATAATTTAAATTATTAATTTTAAAATTAATTAAAATTACGTGAACTGAAATTTTCAAATTAAACATTCAAAACGATCTAATCGTAACGCAAACACCTTACGCATTGCACGCCCATGGGCAGCACGCACACAGGCATTGCTGGCCATGTGCGCGCAGCCCATGCGCTTGTCGCATAGCTGCTGCATCTCCCATCGCAAGCCATCGCACGCTGTGGTGCTCGCTGCGCGCGCGCCAGCGCTCGTCGCACGCGAGCCATCGCTCGCAGTGCGCGCTCGCCAGCGCTCGCTGCGCGCGCTCCATAGCTCTCTGTGCGCGCGAGCCATCGCTCGTTGTGCGCGCGAGCCATCGCTCGTTGTGCGCGCGAGCCATCGCTCGCTGTGCGCGCGACATCGCTCGCTGTGCGCGCGAGCAACGCTGGGCGCAGCGCTCGTGGCACGCGAGCTTGCGCTCGCTGCGCGCGAGGCTGCGCGCTCTTGCGCGAGGCAGTGCGCGTTGTGGCGCAGCTTGCTTGCTGCCCACACGCGACTGCCTTGGCTTGCCTTTCGCCCATGCCCATTTGTTCATAGCTCGTGGCCCACGACACAAGGCAGGGCTGCTGCCTTGTGCTCGTGCACCATGCCTTGCTCATTGCATTGGTGCCGCACGGGCGACGAGCTCCCTTGCTCGTCGTCGCATGCCCGCACAATACAACACCCCTTAAGGGTAACACGAAGCGTCCATTGCTTTGTGCGTGCAAGTTATATGAACGAATCGCATAAAAATTTAAAATTTATATTTAAAATTAATGGCAAATTAATAAATAATATTAATTTCATAATTTTAGGGCGAAAAATCGAAAATTTATTATTCAATTGATTTCCGATTAACATGGATTCAAGCCTAGGTCATAAAAATTTAAAATTTATCATAAATTTACAATTTTTATGGTGGTTTTTAATCATAGGTATCTAATTAAATTATAATTAATTATGAAAATAAAATTAATTCTAAATTATTCTAATTTTCAACAAATTAATCATAATTACAAATTAGATTGCATAATTAACAAGGTTAGGCATTCAAACTTGTTAAACATATACAGTAGGTCAATCAAAAATTCAAGATCTATCAACAAGAATCGCAAATATTTAATTTAACATCTTAAATTTACGAAATTTTGCATTCGAAAAACTAAAACCTCTGAAAAGTCATAGTTAGGCTTCGAATTTGAGAATTCTGGGTTCGGCAGAAAACTACTATTTTTGTCAAAATTTTAGAATGCCTTTTACATGCGGAATTGACACAAAAATCACTCGATTTGGATGAGTAACGAAGAAACTGCCGAAAAACTGCGTACGTATAATTAAATAAACGCAATTTGCAATTAATTAACAATTACGAAAATTAATCACCCCTTTTAATTCTTGCAAATTTGTAATATTTAACCATGTTTATGCAAATTAGATTATGAAAATAATAAGGGGCTCGGGATACCACTGTTAGGTTATGATACATATGATATTACATAAATCATGCGGAAACAACCATTAACCCAGGATTACATATTATTTACACATAATCATATAGCATAATTTAGATGCATACTCTTTGTTGCGTGCCCTCCCTATCTGCGCCCGAACCGAACAAGAACAAGTCTTTAGGACTCCAAGTGTCGTCCCTCCGTAGATAGTCCACAGCACGTCCGGATCCGCCTTAAGATTGACCAACTAGAATCGCCCTTAAGGTACTAGAATTTTCGGCACTTTTGAGCAAGATGTGTGACTGAATTTTTTCTCTCAAAAACTCATTTTGAATACTTTTTAAAACTCGTTATAAATTGTGAGCCCAAGCCACATATTTATAGGGGTATGGAAAGGGAATTGGAATCCTATTCAGATACAAATTAATTAAACCTAGAATCCTACAAGAACTCTAATTAATTAATTTATCAAATAGAATTAGGAATTTAATCATTAACCGAACTCTGCACGTTTTAGGAATCGTGCATGAACACAAACACTTACGCAAACACACACGGCAGCCACGATGGGCCGCCCATGCGCGTGCGTGCGAGCAGCCCACGCAGCGAGGCCTACGCGAGCTACAAGCCCACGTAGCTCCTGCGCGCGCTGCGCGCGCTGTGCGCGCTGCCACGGCCTGCTGGGCCTGGCCTTGCGCTGGGCCTGGCGTGGCCTTGGCTGTTCGTGTGGCGCGCTTGGCTTGCTGGGCGATGGCCTGGCTTCGTGCTGGGCCCTCGTCCGGCAGGCCTCGCCCGATGCTTATTCGTACGATACGCTTCCGATTAAATTTCCGATTCCGGAATTCATTTCCGATACGAACAATATTTAACATTTCCGATTCCGGAATTAATTTCCGTTTCGAACAAATATTTAATATTTCCGTTTCCGGAATTATTTTCCGATTCCGATAATATTTCCGATTCTGACCATATTTCCGTTTCCGGCAATATTTCCGATTCTGGTAATATTTCCATTTCCGATAATATTTTCCGATACGTACCATGTTTCCGTTTCCGGCAACATCTACGACTTGGATAATATTTATATTTCCGATACGATCCATATTTCCGTTTCCGGTAATATCATCGTTTCCGGAGTATTCATTTCTTGCCTGTGACGATCTCAGCTCCCACTGAAACCAAGATCCGTCGATTCCGAATATTCATAGATGGAGTATTTAATGCCATTAAATACTTGATCCGTTTACGTACTATTTGTGTGACCCTACGGGTTCAGTCAAGAGTAAGCTGTGGATTAATATCATTAATTCCACTTGAACTGAAGCGGCCTCTAGCTAGGCATTCAGCTCACTTGATCTCACTGAATTATTAACTTGTTAATTAATACTGAACCGCATTTATTAGACTTAACATAGAATGCATACTTGGACCAAGGGCATTATTTCCTTTAGTAAGTCCACATGTTCTCAAAATGATTGGACTCATTGAGAATATGAGTCGGCTGGATCAACAATTTTCTCAGGAAATGGCTATAGACACCATCCTCCATTCTCTTCATAGCGGGTATGATCAGTTCAAACTGAACTACAGTATGAATAGTCTGGACAAAACGCTCACTGAGCTTCACGGTATGCTGAAGACCGCTGAAAAGACGCTCAAAAGTGATAAGCAGGATGTGCTTATGGTGCGTGGGGGCAAGTTCAAGAAATCTGGAAAGAAGAGGAATGCTAAGAAAGGTGGCAACAAGGCCAGCCCAACTAAGCAAACTGGCGCCAAATCTGTAAAGAGGAAGGTCAGTCAACCCACTTCTGAATCCGAATGCTTCTACTGCAAGAAGAAGGGGCATTGGAAGAGAGATTGATTGAAGCTAAAGGAAGATCAGAAGAACGGAACAGTCGTTCCATCTTCAGGTATTTTCGTTATAGACTGTATACTTGCTAATTCAACTTCTTGGGTATTAGATACAGGTTGTGGCTCACACTTATGTTCCAATCCACAGGGACTAAGAAGAAGTAGAAAGTTAAGCAAGGGAGAAGTCGACCTACGAGTGGGAAATGGAGCATGGATTGCTGCATTAGCTGTAGGAACTTATTATTTGTCGTTGTCCTCCGGGCTACTTTTGGAACTGGAAGAGTGTTTCCATGTTCCAAGTCTTACTAAAAACATCATTTCTGTTTCTTGCTTAGATGCTAAGGGATTTTCCTTTTTAATAAAAGACAATAGTTGTTCGTTTTATTTTAAAGAGATGTTTTATGGATCTGCTAGATTAGTCAATGGACTTTATTTATTAGATCACGACAAACAAGTATATAACATAAATACCAAAAAGGCCAAAAAGGATGATTCAGATCTCACCTATCTGTGGCATTGTCGATTAGGCCATATAAACTTGAAACGCTTAGAAAGACTTCAAAAGGAAGGAATTCTAGAACCATTTGACTTAGAGGATTATGGTAAATGCGAATCATGTTTACTTGGCAAAATGACAAAGCAACCTTTCTCTAAAGTTGGAGAAAGGTCAAATGAACTATTGGGTTTAATCCATACAGATGTATGTGGACCAATGAGTACAAATGCTAGAGGTGGTTTCAGCTACTTTATCACTTTCACTGATGACTTCAGTAGATATGGTTATGTCTACCTAATGAAGCATAAGTCTGAATCCTTTAACAAATTCAAGGAATTTCAGAGTGAAGTAGAGAATCAATTAGGCAAGAAGATTAAGGCACTGCGGTCTGATAGAGGCGGTGAATATCTGAGCTATGAATTTGATGACCATCTGAAAGAATGTGGAATTCTATCAGAATTGACTCCTCCTGGAACACCACAATGGAACGGTATGTCGGAACGGAGGAACAGAACCTTGCTAGACATGGTCAGGTCAATGATGGGTCAGGCCAAACTTCCATTAGAATTTTGGGGACATTCACTAAATACAGCTGCACTCACTATAAATAGAGCTCCGTCTAAAGCTGTCGAAAAGACTCCATATGAGTTATGGTTTGGAAAGCCTCCAAATGTGTCTTTTCTTAAGATTTGGGGATGTGAAGTATACGTCAAACGATTAACTTCAGACAAACTTCATCCAAAATCTGACAAATGTATCCTTGTGGGCTATCCAAAGGAAACAAAGGGGTATTACTTCTACAATACATCTGAGAACAAGGTGTTTGTTGCTCGAGATGGTGTCTTTTTGGAGAAAGATCACATTTCCAAAATGACAAGTGGGAGAAAAGTAGACCTCGAAGAAATTCGAGTCGAACAACAAACTCTAGAGAATGCTCAAGATGACATTCAGGATGAAACTTGGAGATCTTTAGAAGAATCTGGTGAGAATCATGGTCAATCTAGAAATGTTACCCCGCGTAGATCGCAAAGATATAGATCTCAACCGGAAAGGTACTTAGGTATTTTGACGAACGAGAGCTATGACGTTATATTACTTGAAAGTGATGAACCTGCGACTTACAAACAAGTTATGACGAGCCCTAGCTCCAAGCAATGGCAAGAAGCCATGCAATCTGAATTAGACTCCATGTCTGAAAACCAAGTATGGGATTTGGTCGATTTGCCAGATGGCTACCAAGCCATTGGAAGCAAATGGGTTTTCAAACTGAAAAAGGACAAGGATGGGAAACTTGAAGTTTTCAAAGCTAGATTGGTTGCAAAAGGTTACAGGCAAGTCCACGGTGTGGATTACGATGAAACCTTTTCACCAGTTGCAATGCTAAAGTCTATTCGGATAATGTTAGCAATCGCTGCATATTACGATTACGAAATATGGCAGATGGATGTCAAAACTGCTTTCTTAAACGACGTTTTAACAGAAACTGTGTTTATGACACAGCCTGAAGGTTTTGAGGATCCAAAGAATGCTAAAAAGGTATGCAAGCTAAAGAAGTCAATCTACGGATTGAAGCAGGCATCCAGGAGCTGGAATATACGTTTTGATGAAGCAGTCAGTGACTTTGGTTTCATCAAGAACGCAGACGAATCTTGTGTATACAAGAAGGTCAGTGGGAGCAAAATTGCTTTCCTAGTATTATATGTCGATGACATATTACTTATCGGAAATGACATTCCTATGTTGAACTCTGTCAAGATTTGGCTTGGGAAATATTTTTCGATGAAAGATCTAGGAGAAGCACAGTACATATTGGGCATCAAGATTTACAGAGATAGATCTAAAAGGATGATTGGACTTAGTCAAAGCACTTATATCAATAAGGTGCTTGATAGGTTCAAGATGGCAGACTCCAAGCGAGGCTACCTACCTATGTCTCATGGAATAACTCTAAGCAAGACTCAGTGCCCAAAAACACTTGATGAGCGTAGACGAATGAATGGGATTCCATATGCATCATAGATTGGTTCAATAATGTATGCTATGATATGTACACGCCCGGATGTTGCGTACGCACTCAGTGCTACGAGCAGATACCAGTCAGACCCAGGAGAGGCGCATTGGACTGCTGCCAAGAATATTCTGAAGTACTTGAAAAGGCACAAAGATGACTTCCTGGTCTATGGTGGAGATGATGAATTAATTGTTAAAGGCTATACGGACGCAAGTTTCCAAACCGACAAAGATGATTTCAGATCAAAGTCTGGGTTTGTCTTCTGCCTCAACGGAGGTGCAGTAAGCTGGAAAAGTGCTAAGCAAAGCACCATTGCGGATTCTACAACTGAAGCGGAGTACATTGCTGCACATGAAGCAGCAAAGGAAGCTATATGGCTAAGGAAGTTCATAGGTGAACTTGGTGTAGTCCCCTCCATTAAAGGACCAATAGCCCTGTATTGTGATAATAATGGAGCTATTGCACAGGCAAAGGAGCCTAGACACCACCAGAGAGTCAAGCATGTACTTCGTAGATTTCACCTTCTACGAGAGTTCGTTGAAAGAAAAGAAGTCGAGATAAGCAAAATTGGAACTGATGACAACATATCAGATCCATTGACTAAACCTCTGCCGCAGGCGAAGCACAACTCGCACACTGCAGCTATGGGAATCAAGCATATTGGAGAATGGCTTTGATATCCTTGTTTAATGTTTTAAAGTTTTAGAGTTTAAATCTTTGTAAAACATTATTGGTTAATCATTCACAATAAATGAAGAGAATTCATTTTTCCATTTAATTTGTGGTTTATTAAATGATGAGTCCCTTCAATTTGACGATATATTCAAGATAGACTGTCAGGACCAGTCATGTGACTAAGAAATGTCTATCAAGTGAACTTGAATGTCAAAGGTTGAAAATGGTCCCTAGTCGGAGTTTTCTATAAAATTGGACGCATAGAAAACGTTAGACGATTAGAATGCAAGATGACTAATAGTTCTGTTTCTTGAACTATATGGACATGGCAATGTCATAATCATTTGCATAGATACTTACTTTGGGAAGACTAGTATCGGACAAGACCTATGAAACTTTACTGTAAGAGATGAAAATCTGTCATAAGTAAATTTCATTAAAATTATTAGACATTAAATCCTCAATACCTGAATGATTTGAGATTACTTGTTTGAGAACTGGTTGCTTTGACGTTGACCAACCGTCGCACCGTAAAAGGAGGCTATAAGGGATGCCTGAAATCGCTGATGGCGTGGTTCATCTAAAGGCAACGCTCAGGTAATCACCTATCAAACGAAGTCTAATCTCAAGATCGCAAGATTGGGATTGTCCTCCCATAAATCGGGATGAGATGCTTAAAAGTTGTACAAGGCCACTCGGAGAGCTAAAAACTGTGAAATGCATGGCCGTGCTCGGATGAATCATAGGCTATGATTATCTGTTTATTTGATCAGTTGAACTCTGAAACCGAGGAACACCTCGACAACTCTTACCTTATGTTCAAGAGCAAGCATCGAGCGACAAAGGAATTAGGAAATGCACACTTGTCCCTAAGGACAAGTGGGAGACTGAAGGAAATAATGCCCTTGGTCCAACTATGCATTCTATGTTAAGTCTAATAAGTGCGGTTCAGTATTAATTAACAAGTTAATAATTCAGGGAGATCAAGTGAGCTGAATGCCTAGCTAGAGGCCGCTTCAGTTCAAGTGGAATTAATGATATTAATCCACAGCTTACTCTTGACTGAACCCGCAGGGTCACACAAATAGTACGTAAACGGATCAAGTATTTAATGGCATTAAATACTCCATCTATGGATATTCGGAATCGACGGATCTTGGTTTCAGTGGGAGCTGAGATCGTCACAGGCAAGAAATGAATACTCCGGAAACGATGATATTGCCGAAAACGGAAATATGGATCGTATCGGAAATATAAATATTATCCAAGTCGTAGATGTTGCCGGAAACGGAAACATGGTACGTATCGGAAAATATTATCGGAAATGGAAATATTGCCGGAATCGGAAATATTGCTGGAAACGGAAATATTGTCAGAATCGGAAATATTATCGGAATCGGAAAATAATTCCGGTAACGGAAATATTAAATATTTGTTCGAAACGGAAATTAATTCCGGAATCGGAAATATTAAATATTTTTCGTATCGGAAATGAATTCCGGAACCGGGAATTTAATCGGAAGCGTATCGTACGAATAAGCATCGGACGAGGCCTGCCGGACGAGGGCCCAACACGAAGCCAGGCCATCGCCCAGCAAGCCAAGCGCGCCACACGAACAGCCAAGGCCACGCCAGGCCCAGCGCAAGGCCAGGCCCCGCAGGCCATGGCAGCGCGCGCAGCGCGCGCAGCAATGGGCTGCGAGCATTGCTGCAGCTCGCGTGGGCTTGTAGCTCGCGTGGGCCGAGCGGCCGTGTGGGCTGTGCGCGGGCATGGCCTACACGCTTGCGGGTCATGCTCGTGTAGAGTTTGTGTTCACATACGAAACCTAAAGAGTATAGGATTTGTTTAATGATTAAAATTCCTAATCCTAAAAGATAAATTTAATTAATTCGTATCCTAGTAGGATTCGATTACTTATTCCATGGTCTATAAATATGAGTTAAGGACTCATAATTTATATCGAGTATTCAAGTATTCAAAGTGATTTTTGAGAGCAAAAATTCAGTCATATAATTGCCTACAATAGCCGAAAATTCTAAGTACCTTAAGGGCGATCCTAGTTGGTCAAGCTTAAGGCGGATCCGGACGTGCTGTGGACTATCTACGGAGGGACGACACTTGGAGTCCTAAAGACTTGTTCTTGTTCGGTTCGGGCGCAGCTAGGGAGGGCACGCAACAAAGTGTATGCATCTAAACTATGCTAAATGATTATGTGTAAATAATATGCTTTCCTGGCTTTATGGTTTTTCCGCATGATTTATGTTTTGTCATATGAATCATAACCTAACAATATTTGCCTCAGTGAAGCCGTCCCAACTCGCCCTGTGCCCGAGCACCTAGATACCAAATCAGAATCGTGATTCCAAAAATCAAAATACAGAATCAATAAATCAAAAAGAAAATTAACGCTACATCGACAAAGCCAAAACCGTTCGGAATCCAGTCAAAAACTTTAAACGCTATAATCTAGATTGACAATTGTTAGATTCTTGAAAATTATTGATTAAATAACAAAAAAAAATTAAAAACACCCCCCACAAATCAGAAATTAAATGAAAGAAGCGCGAGTTCGATGAAACTCAAGATCAAGATCGAGATGACAACTGGATTGCTGATGATATCGAGACGACGAACTCGTTTTTTCTGAAAAACTTAACCTAAGAGATTATTGTTGCCTCTGTTTGGGAAGAGGAAACTTTTGAGAGAGATGCACTTTTTTTTTTCTTATGGTCTGGCGGTTATCAGAAGGTTTTAGAGTTTTGGCCAAATTCTAATTTTTCCTCTTTAATTGGCGGACAATAATGACTTTTTCGATAAATTGGGAAATTTGAGATTTACTCTTACTTTTTCAATTGCAAATATTTTATTTTTTTCCTAAAAATAAGGTAACACTTTTTGATGTTACCATAAAATGTTACCTATTTTAAAAGTGTTACTTTATAATGTTACTTATGTTAAAAGTGTTACATTAAGTGTTATATTGTAAACAAATGTTACCACAGTGTTACATATAAATCTAATAATTTTGCATTTCAAAAAGTGTTACCAATCGGTGTTACATAAACTCAATTATGTACTAGTGCACATATTTTTAAGGAGCCGCTTGGCGTTCGGATCTCATGTGCTAAAATTCAAGTTCAATACCACACTTTCAATTATGCAAGTTCAATACCGCACTTTCAATTACGCAATTTCAATTCCGCAATTTCAATTATGCAATTTCAATTTCGCACCTTCAGTTATGCAATTTCAATTCCGCAACTTTACTTGCCTAGTCCTTCTAGGCAATATGGTTCTACCTCCTAGTCCATTTCTAGGTGGTCTTGTACTTTACTAATTCCGCACCTATTTTGCATTATGATGTTGCTTTACTTGCTTATTGCTTTCATCACCTAACATGATAAATACACAAAATACAAGGTTACGCCACGCTTAACAAAGATAATTTCTTGGACAAACTGATCTCAGGTTCCCTTAAATTAACTTTAAAGCAAAGTGACCACAATACAAACTAGAAATTCGATTTGTTCTAAAATTCAAACGCACATAGTCTAAACTAGGGTATTTTCGAAAATGTTGTGCCACGCATTTGAATCATTTTTAAAGCCCGCGGAATAAGCATCTCGTTCCCTTGCCCGGATCTCACCCGTCAGTTTCTCAGATCCAATGCCTTATCCTAATAGAGTCATCTTTTCGGTGTTTCCAAACGAGACCCTAAATAATGTTTGGTGGCGACTCCTTCAAAGTACAAAGATACTAAAGGTTTCTAAACAACCGCCCTCCTAGGGGAAATAAGGCAAGTACGAAAAAATACCCCCTACAATACTGGCGACTCCACTAGGGAGTTCCTGATTTCAACTTCGAAAATACGAGCAGACCTTGAGCATCAAGCCACTGATCTGCTTAAGTTCTGGATGCCAGCACTGGCGCCAGGCGCAGGCCCCTGCGCCAAACTCCACTGCCTGCATCCAGCACAGTGGCTCACAATGGCTTGCTGCCCATGTTTGCTCAAGTTTTCAAGTGGGAGTCAGTCTGTCTTTGAAATTTGAAGGCCGCTCCCAATCCTTGAGAACGAATGTCAAAAAATGAGCTTTTCAAATACAATATTCAAGTGCGATTCAATTTTCAATTTCTAGGCATTTCATGCATTTTTCGAAAACCATATTTGTGCAAAACGAATTTCTACCTTGCCCAAACGGATGTGTTCCACATTCAGGCTAGCCTCAGGGGCAACGAAATGGTGACTCTCCATACGGCTCCCGACCAAAGTGTGTGACCATTTCCTCGCCTACCAAAACTTGGCATTTTCTTGACATTCCTGATGTCAAGTATGGAGGTCGTCTGCCGACACACACGTCCCTTAGGTGGATGTGCAAGTTGTCGTCGGATCCGCCTCTTAGTCAAGTACCTTTTGACACCCAAAGCCGATCACTTGCATCATACAAAACTTAGACCGACCTTAGGTTGAGACCTTTGCATGTCGCATTCATATCCATGTTAGTGTGACAACGTGCTACTTGTGCATTGTGTGTGCGTCTTTGCACGCGTGAATGACTAACCTCGAGTTCTAGCTTTGCCAAAACCATTAGCCTCCAACTAGGAAACCAAACCCCTAGGAGCATCATTCAAACCTCATGCATCTAAAATCGCCGATTTAAGGTCTTTAATTTTAGGAGTGCCACTCCATTTGATTCAAAACCCTCAAACACGCCTCACGCACAAATGCAAAATTCAAAATTCAATCCAACGGCGTCACATAATGCCTGATTTTCTAGTCCAAACTTCGAGTTTAAAATTCAAAATTCAATCTAACGGCGTCATAATGCCGGATTTTCTAGTCCAAACTTCGAGTTTCGAATTCAAAATTCAATCCAACGGCGTCATAATGCTGGATTTTCTAGTCCAAATTTCTAGTTTCAAAATTCAAAATTCAATCCAACGACGTCATAATGTCGGATTTTCTAGTCCAAATTTCGAGTTTCAAAATTCAATCCAACGGCGTCATAAAGCCAGATTTTCTAGTCCAAATTTCAAGTTTCAAATTCAAAGTTCAATCCAACGGCGTCATAATGCCGGATTTTTAGTCCCAATTCCAAGTTTCAAATTCAAAATTCAAGTCCAACGGCGTCATGCCGGATTTTCTAGTTCAAGCATTCAAATCTTCAAATATCATCTTTCGAATCTCAAATTCAAGTTGCCAATTCCAATCTCAAAACCTCAAATTTAAAAATGTCCAAACTCATGCCGGCGTAATGCCAACTTTTCAACTCAATCTTTCAAACTTCAAAAACAAATTCCTAAGTTCAATCTTTCAAACTTCAAGTCCTATACTCAAAATTTCAAGTTCCAAATCCATGACGGCATAATGCCAAATTTTCCATTCCATACTTCAAACCTCAAGTTCGAAGTACTAAGTTCAATCTTCCAAATCTCAAGTCCCCTATTCGAAACTTTTCAATTCCAAAATCCATGATGGCGTAGTGCCGGATTTTCCTCATTTCAATTTCAAATTCAAAATTCCATGATCAAACACTTCAAAATTCCAAGTCCACGGCGGCATGATGCCGGACTTTCAAAATTCCAAATTCAATGTCTCAAATCCATGGCGGCGTAATGCCGGGATTTTCAAAACTCAAAGCCTCATACTCTATACAAAAAAATGCTTCTCTTTCCAAGTTCAAACTCCGAGTCAAATTCAAATTCATCTTCAAGCTACAAAAAAAATCCTTGTCTTCCATTGCTTCCAAATATAAAATTCAAAATACTTCCAATGGGTTGAAAATCCCTTGAAATAATACAAATCCAAATTCGAAAACACTTCCAATGGGTTGAAAATCCCCTGAAATAGTACAAGTCCAATTGTCGAACGGGTTGAAAATCCCCATAAATAATACAAATTAAAATTCCAAATCCTATCTACGGGTTGAAACTCCCCTAAAATACTTCGAAATTCTACGGGTTGAAATTCCCCTAAAATAGTCCAAATTCTACTCTGGGTTGAAACTCCCCTAAAATATTCCAAGATCCAATGGGTTGAAATTCCCCTAAAATATTGACGGGTTGAAATTCCCTTGAAATAATACAAAATCAATTCCCTTTCAATTGGGGTGAAATTCCCCTAAAATACTTCGAAATCCAATGGGTTGAAATTCCCATAAAATATTGATGGGTTGAAACTCCCCTGAAATAATACAATATCCAATCTCCTAAAATATTTCCAATGGGTTGAAAATCCCTTAAAATAATACAAGTCAAATTTTCAATGGGTTGAAATCCCCCTAGAATGGTCCGAGTTCAATATTCCAAGTCCTAGTACAAGGAGGAAGCCTCCACAAAAGAATGAATTTCCCCTCAAATATTTCCAACGGGTTGCAAACCCCGAGTACAAATACATAATCAAAAATCCCGAATCTTCGGAGTGGCACTTAGAGTCAAGTCTAGGTCTCATTCATTGCATGCATATCATATCATGAGTCTGGAAGTCCAAATTCTAAAGTCATGTGGTGTGTCCTGACTAGGAGTCCAAAGATCCTGTGGGTTCGCCGAAGAGGAGAAAGGTTGAGGAGAACTCCATCAGCCCTAGCTTCCTTTATAGCCGGTATCGAGCAAGCAGTCAACTCTCCTTCTCCAAATCAAGCTTCAAGTCCCTTTCAAGAATCAATTCAAATGGCCATTGTCGATCAAATCACTCAGCTCATGGCCGCCGTAGCCAACCTCAATACCAACCTGGAGAATGTGAGCAAACGCTTGGGTGTTGTGTAGCAGGCCGCACCCACTGATGACCTGACCAAGAAGATCGAAAGCCTGGTTAACAAGGTTACCAATCAAGAGAACTATTTCGATACCTCAATGGAGGACAACCTCAAGGGAAAGGCAAACCTGCCAGACAAATTCTCAGCCAATGACATTCCAAAATTCAAGTCGACTAATAATCCCAAGGATCATCTCAAAAACTTCAGTGCTACAATGGCTATTAAGGGGGTCGAACTCGAGCTATACCCTGTGGTATTCCCTATGTCCCTAGAACCTGTCTGCCATAAGTGGTATTACTCACTCAAAGAGCATCAAACCAGTACATGGGAAGCGGTCGCTCGAGCATTCATGGAGCAGTATCAGCCCAATATTCAACTTCAAACTACTCTAAGGGAGCTAGAGGTTCTCAGGCAAGGGCCTTAAGAGGGTTTCACTAATTACCTCAACCGGTGGAGAGAGATGGCTTCCCAAATGGTGACCCGACCCTCCGAGAGAGAATTGGTCAAGACCTTTATTACTGGACTTCTTCCGAAATAAAATACTCACATGAAGTACTTAGGTTTGGAAAGCTTCAAGAGAACCTACGACATCGTAGTCGATATAGAGGACGATCTGATGAAAGCACCATTAGCACCAACTCCACAAGCTGAAAAGTGGAAGGGTAAGAAAGCTGAAACAACACACAAGGTCCACGCCCTAGAAGCTCCTCAAGGTCCGAAGCCGAACAATTTCAAGAATAGCACCAATCAGCACAACTTTCAAGGCAGGCCGCAAAGGGTCTTTACTAACCTCGGAATGTGTTACAGTGAAGCATTTGATCGACTGGTCAAAAAGAAAGTCATCACCCCAATCGGTCCTACACCCGATCATCCAACCGACAAAAGATCCAAGAGCTGGGATCCCGCAGCACATTGCAAATACCAACAGGGGAAGGCCCATGACATTGAAGATTGCTACAAGCTTAAACATTTGATCCAGAACATGGTCGACAACAAGAACTTGCCCCTACCTCCAGGAGCCAAGAAAACTACCTCGGTGCAAGCCATCTCCTATGACTGTGAAGACGAAGGAGAGTAATTTCCATGCAATCTAATCTCTACAATATACAAGCCAGGTTACGAGCTAATGGTTCCAAGTTTCTGCCATCTCATCCCAAATGTTGAAAACTGGGTGATCCTCGAGCCTAGGGTAACCACCGACATTCAAGAAAACATCTGTCCCCTTGCTACCCTGAAGGCTTTGGGATTCTCCGATTATGATCTCATGCTAACTACCCAGCACACTATCACCTACTACAACAGTGCTGAATTTCTAGTAATCAATGTGCCTGCCAACTTCGATCTGCTGTTTGGAGAACCTTGGTTCGAGGAGCTATTGGACGGCCCTGCCTGTCTCACCCTCAAAGGTTCAAGCTTCTATGACACTTCTATCAAGCAAAATGCGGCCTTGCGCCAAGAGAAAGATGAATGCATCCAAGGGTACTATCACAGGTGGAGGATCTCTGCTCGTACAATCAAGCCTGAGCTGCCTGAAGGCAAAATGGTGTGAATGTTCCTCCTAGGGCTCAATACCTCATGCAAAGGATGCTTCGCTGCATTCCCCTACAGCACGCGGGACCAAGTCTGGCGTCAAGTCATGTAGATCTGTGCATGTAGCCCCGCCTATGATGATGATGCCGATGGTGTGGACGTCTTGGAATACCCTGAGAACTATTTTTACGATTAGTGTCTTTGTTCGAGTCCAGAGTCTGTCTTTCAATTTTCGAGTCTAGGGCTAGAGTCTTGCATCAATCAAGAGTCTCTAAAGGCCGAAATTCAAGTCAAAACTGTCGATGTAATGATTGCCAATTTCAATAACACTTCAATTTCCTCTTACTCTTCGAGTCCAAATTCAAAACACACACTTCTAATCCAAACAACTTTGCTTCACAAGAAACTAACCTTGAAATCCTAAAAGCTATTGAAAATCATGAAAACAGGATGCCCATAATTGAGGAAACAGAAAAAGTTAACCTTTCTAACAACAGTTATTCAAAACTAGTTCAGATTGGTCTGACTCTATCTCAAGCAGAGCGGGATAATCTTATCAAGCTACTTTCAGAGTACATAGACGTCTTCGCATGGTCCTATCATGATATGCCAGGGGTTGATCCAAGCATTGGTCAGCATACAATTCCCCTCATTCCAGGTTCAAAACCCATCAAGCAGAAACACCGTCGCATGAAACCGGACGTTTCCCTTAAAATTCAAGAAGAAGTCTCTAAGCAGCTAAAGGCCGGGTTTATTCGAGAAGCCAAATATCAAGAATGGATTGCAAATGTCGTCCCAGTTCCAAAGAAAGACGGCATATTTCGTATAATTTACCCCTATAATTAAAAGAATAACCTGTTTAATAAGACACTGGTTTAAAAAGTCCTTTACTTAGCTAGGTATAAACAAACTTGGCATAGTTTGTATCTTCTTTTCAATATATCAACTCGAAGCATCATCCAAGCCATAATTTACCCTTTTTTTTACTTTATAAAAAATGTCTTAATTGTTGTTGAATAAATAGAGTAAAACTTTCTGTTTAAAATAGAGTTAATCAAACAACAATATTTTAGTTTATTCAGAAGTAATATCATTTGTATATTCTATTAACATTTTCTGTTTTAAATTATAAAAAAATAACTGTACAAGTACAATTTCATGAATGAAATAGTAAATCCAATATAATATAATAAAGTGTTATTGTTTACAGAATTTTCCAACCTAGCCACGACCAAATCTGACGTCTACAAATTCCAAAGACATGTTAACTGTGTTTGGGAGAATCAAAACAAGTATCCAAATCCCCTGCCGCATCTTTAATATTATAACTAGCTTTGGAGTCCGTTCAAAGAACGGGCAATTATATACTCCGTAGTGTTTGTTAAGCCGTTTTTTAAAGTGGTAATTTTATTGAGGATTGTGACTTTAGTTAGGGTATATGATTTATACAGAGGTGATCAAATTTCTAAGTTGAAAAAATATATAAAATATATGGTGAATTAATATTAAGTTTTAAAGAGAGAGATGAAGGAGTAGAGGTTGAATAAAAATTCAATGGTGAATTGATGTTGGATGAGGAAGATGTGTTGAAGTTGTGATATGGTTCGTATAAAAAACAACAACATGAAATATTTAAAAAAAAAATACAAAATACATGGATGAAAGAAGGAGGTGACACATGTCATCTAAGGTGACACGTGTCATCTAATCATGTATGGTTATCCTTTTTAAATAATAAGTATAGATATAGCCAAAACAGAAATACTCAATAACTACAGAACTAATTAAACCCCGACGGTATAAACTCGTACAGTGATAAATTTATTGGTCGAGTCGAGCCAATGTTTAATAACTTCACAGGGCCTACATCGACTGGCCTTCGTCGTCACAATACATAATTACCCGGAATCCGCCATTTCAGGAAAATCGAATCGACATATAAGTCAAGCGGTAGTTATCCTAAAGTTAATTGATAATAGGAAATTTTGATAATATTAATTCAACATCTGACCGATTTTCTTTTATTAATTTCTATGGTATATTTTTTAATAATCCCACATTTATTACCCAATAACTTTTATTTGGCTTAATTGACCGCTAACCGGTGAAAAGATGGTGATGAATTGGTGATGATGACTGAATATATCGAGAGAGGGAACTGCCACGTGAGAACATATTACCACATACAACGGGTTTATGACCTATTAAGCCCAATAAAAATCGCTGGGTAGTAAAGGTGAGATTATTAAAAATATGTCGTATGTGGGATTAATAAAAGAAAATCGTCCAAATATTGAATTAATATTACCAAAATTTCCTTGATAATAAGTAAAGTAGTCCATCAATCTTATCTCCCTTTTTCATCTATGGGCAACAAATGGTCTTAACTCACATCACATCACATCACATCACATGTGGTTTGATGTGTGTTGTTGTACTCTGTATATCTTAACATAAAGTTTTATTTTATGGGAAATATGTTGCGAACTTTAACTTGGTTGACACTTAAGCAATTTTTGGAGGAATAGTAGCTTAATATTGTTTGGTCAATACATTATAAATATACTAGGTTAGGTCCCGTGCAACGTACGGATCAGACTAAATAATATTTTTTCAATTCTGACTAATTTATTTAAAATAATTTTTTAATAGAACAAAATCATGTAAAATTTTAATAAGGGTTGTTGAAAAATTAGAGAAAATTATTATTTATTCGAATTATAAAGTGATTAGTGCAATCTTAGGTGTTTAGGGTTTCGACAAAAATACTTAAGTTGGCCAAAAAAAAAATTATCATACCTTTATCAGGTAACTGTTTCTTTTAAAATTAAATGATATCCATAACTTTAACCATACCCGTACCCGCTTCATAAAAATGAAGAAAATAATAATAAAAAAATGCTTGTTTGGGTATATAGAATTGACATATAATAACACATTTCATAAAAAACCTATTGCATGTTAGCTAAGAGTATATTTTTTAAAAAACTGTTTATGAAAATCAAAATACTATCTTGCTATAACGTATCGAGTAGCAACATACTACGTGTATTATAAAAATAATAATATCATAAAAATTGTGATTTTTCCATTCATGACATATTTTTTAAATTAGTATTATTATATTATGTTAGATTTTGTCATAAGTTTGAAAAAAAATAAGAAAAAACATCAGGAAATTAGATATTTTAAAAGATTCTTTAATTAAAATTATATTTCTTTTTAAAAAAAAAATCTAAGGATACACCAGGAGATGACATGTGTCATTCCTGGTGTGTTTTTTTAGTACTCCCTCCGTCTCTTTTTGTTCTTTACGTTTTCCTTTTTGGGTATCCCAGAATGTTCTTTATATTTCCTTTTATATTATCACATAAATTCTTTAATATTCTATCAAAATTTGTGTCCAATTATTATTTTAACCAATTAAATTCATTGGGTCATTTAATCTATCACACTTTTCCATTGGGACAATAATTTTTTTTCATTTTTCCAATATCGGAATTTTGATAAAAGTAAAAATATTATAAATAAACGTAATTTGCCTTGTTTAAATAAACAAATAGAGGAATCTTAATGCACATTAATTAGTCATTAAAACGTGTGAAAAATACCAAGCGTAAAGAACAAAAAGAGACGGAGGGAGTATATAGTATATTGATATATTATGTTAGATTTTGTCATAATTTTGAAAAAATAATTAAGAAAAATAATCAGGAAATTAGATATTTTAAAAGATTTTTTAATTAAAATTATATTTAAAAAAAGAATCTAAGGACACACCAGGAGATGACATGTGTTATTCTTGGTGTGTCTTTTAGTATATAGTATTGATTGATTTTATATTCCCTCTGTCCCTAAAATATTGCAACATATTCCTTTTATTGATATCCTTTTAAATTTGCCTCATATCTTAAATGGTAAAATTTTCCACTTGTTCTTTCTTTATCTCTCTCCTCATAGGCCCGCACTATCAATTCATGTGCATATTTTACACCCAAATTCTTAATAAAATAATGTTATTTATAAGGCAATATTTTTAAGACGGAGGGAGTAGGAATAATTTTGACTTTAAAAAAGGATGGGTAAGGGTAGGTAACTCACTGTTAAAATATGGCTTGAATCGGCTAGTCCCTTTTGAACAACCCAATACAGGGATCTCACGATATCTGTTTTTCTGGGCTAGGGTTACCTATTTGGGTCTATTTTCTGGGAATTTTTTGGCATTTTTCTAGAGAGTACAATATAAATCTCTAGGTCATATCATAGTTGTATTCTATAATATGTATTCATCAACATCAATAAAACATTCCCTCTCCTCTACTTGTGGACATAGTTAACATATTGGTAATGAAACATAAATGTTAAATCTTTATGCTCTTTATTTACTTTCTTAATTATCTTTATTGCATCTGTAATAACAGTCACTTCCAATATACAATGAGAATTCCAATTTTCCAAGGAAGTTTCACGTCCTCCATCTTACACATTTCATGTGAACTAAACAACTTCTGGATCATACTTTGTATATGCACTTCTCATGAATTCATACTTTCCTTATCTATATTTGCTTACAACCAATCAACAATTAAGAATATTAAGTATTTTTCTAAAGCATACTCCCCCTGTCCCTTATTGATTGTCCCATGAAGTAAATATGCTTTATTAAGAAATGAGGAAGTAAAATAGAGAAGAGACAAAAGTGGTTGGGGAAATGTATTTTATGTCAAAGTAAAATTGTGGTTCCGTGAGTATTTATAGTAAAAGAGCAATCTTTTGGGGAAGGAAAAAATGGCAAATGGGGCAAACAAAATAGGGGCATAGGGAGTATTCAAGTTAAAATATTTTGTTGTTAAAATTTCTATTTCATCTACCATCCAAACCAAACAAGTCTTGATACTCCCCAACTTTATTGAAAACATACTTCGTAATTATTATGTGTGAGGGGCTCGAAAAACACGACGGGGCGCCTCTAAAAGAGTATACAGCCCGCATGAATTTTCCCCTCTGGATTTGGCAAGCATATTATGTAAATAGGAACTAACTGTGGGCGTTAGCCTCTATAGGAGTCGCCATTCAGTTTATGAAAACTGACAAAATTCGGTTATCGTTATATGCTTGGAGTGCAAACATATTTGACTCACAACGCCCACATGTTCCTTTGTGATCCCTGATGTGGAGATCCCTTAACGTACATCCAGCGGAGCAGAGATATAGAATTCAGGGGACGTTACTAATACGGGGAGTTTCCAGCATTAGCCCACGTGAGAGTCCTTACTAGTTCAATGGGACGACGATGGAAAATGCGTTATGCTACATTACTACTCTGAATCGATTTTAATGCACATACATTCACTAAACAAATGTCAAGATAATGATTTAGGTTAATGCAAGGTGCTTAACAATAAACCAATTTGTCCAAGAATTATCTAACTTAGGCGTGAGTAATATAGCAGATTAAAGTGAACAGGTTTATATGGTGATGAAAGCTATAAAATGTAGATTCAGGTTACATCATAGCGTAGGCTATACTGCGGTTCTCCGGAACAATTACCATTCGCCTCAGCAGAGCCTCCTTTTAGCTTTAGAACAACCTTTATACTGACTTTTCAGATCCGGATCCTTCCTTAAATTCCGGCAGAGTTTCCTTTTAGATTCTTTGGTTTTCGCTTATGAATTGGGTAGAACTTCGGTAGTAATGGGGATTTCTTAAATACTTGTACGGACAGAGTTCTTCATAACAAGAGTTAATACAACAGAACTATTAAGAATACGGGGCGGGACGTCAACAGAATATTAATATTCTAGAGGGGGAAGAGAGAATTCAGAATATCAGAGGAGTGAGACTGAATAGATGATTGAAATCGGGGTGCAGAAGAGTTGTATTTATAGTGTAGGTAGTCGAAATAAGATATATATGGATGCGTCAGAAAAAAAAATAGCGTTGGCCATGTTAGCGTTGAAAATTTCTAGCGCATGCCATTGCAACGCTAGAAATTTATAGCTCGCATAACATAGAATTTTAAAAGTTTGAGTTTTAGTGAGAGTCAAAATCAAGCGCCAAAAAAAAGTGGCGCTGACATATGAAGCGCTACAAAATTAAAGCGCTTCTGATCCAAGCGCTGGACGAGCACATCTGCGGATTTCCAAAAAACTCGATCTTTAACAGCTTATAACGTCTTCATAAGAACTCGGATTCTTGCAAATAATATCTTGTTGGAAAGATACGGAATCCAGCTTTCCAATGTCGTTGGTCTAGCATCAATTGGCTTCTTTAATCTCGAGTAATGGCCAAAAGAGTGGAGGTCGGTTTGTTTTGGCGAAGCCCAAGTAAAAGCCTTATAACTTATTCATTTTAAATCGGATTTCGGCTTATTATAAGTCCATAGAAAGATTATTCCATGACCTATACAATCATGTGATGTTCATGATCCAAATCATATTTTATAAGATGGATTTTGACTTCGTAAGGATGTATCATTTTCTGAACGGGCTAACGAGTGTATTCCAAGCACTCGTAAGTTTGTATAAGTAACTTGGGTTAACATTTACATGTATTGTGCCCACTACGTATGATTTTGAGAAGTGATATTGTTCGAGCTATGTTATTCTAGAGCCTGAAGGCAAGCACTAGAACATTATGGCGCTTATAGGTGTGCTGTAATGCAAACAATCATATTCTATCTTTCTATCGATGCAACCACATATTAAGCCGTATCGGGACGCGAATGCGACTAAATATGTTTGCAGTCTATTTTAGGAAGATTTCTTTTTATGGAAGTTACTATATTTAACAGGTTCTGCTCCGGATGGTCTCTTCAGTCAATCGAGAGGGGTTCTTCAGCTAATTAGAGTGCTTTGTTGGCGAGCGGGTTATAGTTTCATCATCGAACATACCGCTTCGGGCCTAGGGAAAGATGCAAGCGTCTACAATTAGCTCTCACTTTAATTGAGTCTGGGAAAGACGATAATCAAAGTATTGGTAGACAGAGTGCGTCAGGGAACTTAGTCTGATTAAGACTATGTTGAGGCGAGGGTCTCACTAGCCCCCAAATGATAACATTTTACTAAAGGGTAATCACTAGGAATGCGAATAGTTGCCTCATGAGTCATCGGGAACCCATTGACATAAATCGACTTCTCACAGAGTCATTGAACACGTTCAAATGGTGGAATAGAGTTTTTCAAAAACAGATACGTAAGTTGATCTTTTTCGAGGACGGAATACAGGAAATGGAATGATGACATAATGCGGGACGATAACAGAATAAAGATTACGGAATGGCAACGCAATACGGATCACAGAATATGGAATGCAGAATACGGGATATAAAATACGGAATATAGAATGCGGAATACCAAATGCGGAATACAGGATACATAATACATGATATGGAATACTGAATATAGAATACAGAATACAAAATATATTGACATCTTTATTAACGAGGAATGGATAAAGCTCGAAATAGAATAAAGATTAACGGAATACGAAATACGAAATACGGAATACAGAATGACAGAATACTAAATGACGAAATACGGAACATTGACATTTTTATCAATGAGGAAAAAATAAACCTCAAAACAAAATACAGAATAACGGAATACGGAATACAAAATGACAAAATACGGAATATGGAATGACAGAATACGAAATATGGAATATTCACATTTTTATTAACGAGGAACGAATAAACCACGAAACAGAATACAGATTAACGGAATACGAAATACGGAACACAAAATATAAAATGCGGAACACGAAATGATATTTTTATTAACTAGGAAAGAACAAACCTCGATACGAAATACGGAATACGGCCTTCAGAAAAATGACATTTTTATTAACGAGGAATTAAAAAACCTTGAAACGGAATACAGAATACGGAATACAGAATACGGAATAATGACATTCTTATTAAGGAGGAATGAATAAACCTCGAAACGGAATACGGAATTTTCAGAATACGGAATATAGAGTATTCAGAATACGGAATATAGAATTTTTAGAATATGAAAATACATAATTTTCAGAATATAGAATACGGAATACGAAATTTTTTGTATACAGAATACGAAATTTTCATAATACAAAATTTTCGGAATACAGAAAACAGAATTTTCTTTTGTTTTTTAAAATGAATTTTTAAAGAACCGTTACCTAAATGGGTTACAGTGATTTCCCGGAATGTCGCTGCCTGTTGGTGGGCCAACGGAATAACTTATTATTTTTGAAAATAATAATTTGAAAAACCGTTACTCCCTTTCTACGTGAAGAAAATAGAGTAACGTTAACGGTTATTTGCAGTATACGAAGGGCGAGGTGGACTGACAGTTTTCTGAATGAGAATAATTATGTGCCGGAAATTTCTGGCGCGTGCATTTGTTGCGCATGAATTTTCCAGCGCGTGCATTTTTTATAAACAGGCAGCAGCGACAGTTTCTTTACCATTTATATAAGGATTAAGGTGTAACTGGCCAAATAAGAGTGACATTTGAAGAGATTGTGCTTTTCGTGAAACAACCAGTAGCGCCAGAATATTATAGCGCTCTATTCAGGAGCGCTTATTATTTACCGGTGCTAGCTAGATGGGCGACAGATATTATTCACGCTGAGCTGTTTAAAACATTATCTTTGCCGTGATTAGGTGAGAACCAAACTGTAGCGCCAGAGCTTCATAGCGCTGGCTTTGGTGTGATGGAATATTAGTGGCGCATGTATGCCTAGCGCTAGAAATATCTAGCTCTGGTGTTTTACTTCCACTTTTCCAGAATTTTTCGGTTTTATTTCGTATCTTATATCTCATTCACGGTTTTATCTATTTTAAGGATATCGGTTGGAGTGCAACCTTTATCTTTCCCCAAGGATTAATTGTAGTGCAATGTAATCACTTTCAGTATTCGTCTTGTACGATTACTATTTTTGGTAGCTGTTTAAGTATGACACCTACTATAAATGGCGGTTACTAAAAGCGGAAGTATAGGCTTCGAGATTTCGTCAGCTATTTCGCTGTTGTTCTTCATGATTTCGCATTTTCTCTTAACTCTTGCTGCCCATTTTTCTCGGATTTCACCGATGTTTTTACCAAATTCATTACCAAGTCACTGGATCACTAGTATGTAAGTAATTTAGATTTTGCTTGAGTCTTTGGTTTAATTTCGAGTAAAATTGGTGTAGACGTTTATGCTCAAATTGATTTGGGGTTTCTTGATTTTGCCCCAATTTCTTGCAATTGTTTGCTTGCATGCGATGTTTATAACATGAATAAATATCTTGCATGTTGATTTTCACAAGTTTGTTGATTTTGGGTAATTTTGGGTATGCTCAAAATTAGCCCCCAAGTGTGCCTATGAATTGATGTCGTGACACAATGTAGGGGTTCTTGGCTTGTTGGTTGCGGTTTACATGGTCTATGCATGAATTTTCACTTTGGAGTTATTTTGATCACTTTGCAGGTACTTATTTTGCTACCGATTTGAACTTAGCAGCATGTTCGTACTCAGGGAACAAAGTTGATTGACTCCGCCAAGAAAGACAAACTTGTTATGAATTTGAATACTTGGTATTTTAGAAACAGTATGTGTTATTTGCTGGGTTGAGGTATGATGCCTTTCTACTTTTTGGAATGATAATCCGTAGATTGTTCTCTTCAGCCTTATTTACTGTTGTTTGTTCGCAGTTGTGGGCCTTTGAGCGTTTGCCTTTTCTCATTCCTTGGTCGGGGAGAGAGAACTATGGATATCCCATCGTTACTCGCTAGGGGTGTTGCGAGGTAACTGAAAGAGGCAGGTTAACCTGTCGGTGTTGTAGGAGATGTTTGGGACCACGGGTCCTACTCAGATAAGTGTAAGGATTTGCTTCCTTTGTATCGTCTCGTTTCATGCGAGATTTTAACTATTCGTTTTTGTCTTTTGTTCATGTTGTAGATGTGAAGAGTGTCTGTAATATGCAGCGTCAAGAGGGGTATGCGGAAAGGACATGCCGCAGGTCCCCTGTTTTCGTAGAGGAATTCGGGGGTTTCACCCACCGAGTGTTTACCTTTGCTTTCTTCTGTTGTGGTAGAAATTTTCTTATGGATTTTCAGAGTCTTCTGCAGCAACGGTTGAACTGTACGAACGGATATGTGCAGAGTGATTATCCTGCATGTTCGATGTAGTTGGGCTATCGGAGTTCTCATAAACTCGCGATGTTTTATTGCCCTGTTAGTTTGGAGAAACTTTCAAGTTCTAAGTAGTTGACCTTGCTTAAAGTTGAGATAAGAGATTAGCAAACTAAGTTTCATTTTATGCGAACGAACACTAGGATTTGCTCCCTACGACATATGTGTAGCATTAGCATCGAGAATTTGCAATAAAATCGGCAATCGGAGCAGTTTTGAGGTGTTTTCATCAAGCCCCCAAGCATAGCTACGGGATTGGCTTCATGCTATGACGCTTGCCATATGTTTTGCATGTTCGTGATGTCTAGGATGAACATAAATCGTCTGGCTACTAACAGTGCATGAACATGCAGTTTGAAACATACTCGTTTAATGCAAGGTATGTTCAAAGAACGAGTAGTAATTTCTACTTGTCGTTTTTCTTTGTAGGTGTCGTGTTAGGCGACAGACCATGGTCAAGGTGGTCAATAAGTTGAAGTTTTCCCGGACCAAGGCTCGAGTGACTCTTTTTAGCCAGAGTGACGCTCCAACCTGTACTTTGAAGAAACGGAGATAAAATTACAGCATGCACAATTTAGGTTTAAGGTCAACGACGTCTTTTTTTTTGCGACTTCAGCGGTTTTAAGTCTGTAGAGAGATATTAATTAAAGATTGCAGATACGGTTCCAAATTACTTGCAATGAGGAAGTCTTGTATGTTCAATCAGTTGTTAAGGAAGAGACTGGACGTGTTGTCTAGGCTAGCCCCCAGTATAAAGCAGAGCAATGTGTTTGCCTCTTTTAAATGGGAAGGTGCATCCAGACTCGATTGCTTAACAAGAGAATGAACAGACTGACTAAGATAGAAGACATATCCAACTCGTTTTTGAAAACAGGAGATTTTAAAAAAATAAAGGAAGAGGTAGGGTCCTTGTTTTAAAGCGCATTTGAGAATGTTCAAGGAAGTCATTCGACAAAGCGGTCACATGGTATAGTCGAAAATCAAACAATCTTTTTATATTTTATCGGATTCAGAAGCTTCCACTTAGGCTGTCGGTTGTAGTACTTGCAGATTACATATAAGAAATATCGGTTGCTTGATTCAAGATGAATTTTTGATGCTCAAATTTCAAGAAGGTGAAGGAAATTCTTGCATTAAGAGATGTCAAGGGATGATAAGGATAGTATGTAAGTACTATCCTTTGGTGCTTATAAAAGAGGTTTGATTGTCTTACTTAGTTATTTTTTTGGCCATTTTTAAGAAGACGTAGATGCGTATTTTATTTAATGAAATTATTTATGTATTCGAATGGAAGGAAACAGGTTATTTTAGGAAGTGAATGCTTCCTTTTGGAAGTTGTGCCTAAAGAGGCGAGTTGCTTCTATTTTTTGGCAAAGTAATTAGGTTGATAATAAAATCATGTGCCTGATTAGCAAGACTTTTAGCACTTTTGCATATAATGAACTGAGTTGAATGGTATAGATCCATGTTTTAGTCACTTTTAGCCGCAGTGGGCGGAATTCGTTTTGTTCAATAGAAGTCCGTAATGAATTTGGAATAAACTGGTCGCGCCTTTATGAAGGAAATAAGTCCTTCACCCAAAGTGCATTAGTCTAATACCAAGGTTCAGATTAATTACGAACAATTAATTCAGTGAGATCAAATGATCGGAACAACTAGCTGGAGCAATGCTTTCGATCAGTGAGTTCTAATCTATATCAGGCTCACAGCTTACTCTTGACTGAACCTATAAGGTCACACCAATGGCATGTAATAGATCATCGTATTAAATGAATCAGAAACTCATATAATAGCTTTTTGGGAATTAGTTCGGAAAAACATAAATATACGATGTGACGTTGGATCGGATTCGTATATCGTATCGCGGATATTCGTAAGCTAGGCGAAACGAATAATCGTATCGTACGATGGTTATTCGTTAAGTACTATACAATAAACAATAGCCGTAAGGCATTGATCGCGGATACGAGCGAGACGAGGCTGCCGGCCCATTGAGCCAAGCATGCAAGCACGCAAGGCCCAACGAGCCAGAAGCTCGCCAGCAGCGAGATAAAGCCCGCAAGGCTACGGCTGGGCGGGCGCGGACATCAGCGCTGACATCAAGCAAGCAGCGAGGCCCAAGGCCCACGGTTGCTTTGCGTTATGCGTACTGCTTCGTGGGCTTGTGCGTGTAACTGGCCGGTTGAGGCCTTTTGCCTTGGCCGGTCATGTTATAACCTTAGGGTTATAACACACCACCTCTCCAAATGTTTTTCCAACACAACACACAAACTAATTCACGTAGTTCAGTTTAACCTAATCAAAGAGAAACCCTAATTCACTCTTTGCCTCCATTCAAACTGTTCTGCCCTAAAAGCCAAAATATCTTGAGTGACATCTAAGCTACGAATCTCAAACGTGTCGGGGAACCAAGTAGAGGAACGCTATTTGGAGTTCTTGTTTGTGTTCGTGCTTCGTTGAACTAGGGAAAAAACGCTACGAATGTAAGCTTGCTTAACCTGTACTTTATACATGGTTCTTGACTTTGGGGATTATTCCGTTGAGTTAATATGTATTTAACTATATTCCCCTACAGTGGTATCATGAGAAACATGTATTTTAAAAGTACTTTTTGGCATGTTAATATGTTTTTGATGTTGTCAAATTTTTTCTGAATTGTTTCATGAATTTACGAAATATTTCTGGATTATTGGAAAGATCGTAGAATATGTTCTGAACTCGAAAATTGTAGGAAATTCGATTTTTCTGACCCTAATCTGATTGAAAATCCAGCTAAATCCTAAATTATATGTCAAAAAACGCCTACAGCAAACCACAAACATCCACGGGAAATTAGGCGTCGTGATTAAAAGGTGGTAACATAAGTTCTAAACCATATGTGATGCATGGGAAACTGAATCAATGATTAGTTTCGAAGTTCTCAGTTGAAAGATGTATCTCCCACATCTCTATGAACTGGTTGGAGTATTCCAAAAGGGAAGCATCATTTGAAATTCTACATAATTTAAATGAATTCATTATTGCCTAAGAAGGAGTAAAAGGGAATTGTTTCTAGTGGGAGTTCTTTAATGAACTCAGGTGATCACAAGTCTGCTATCTGGATGATTTTTTAAATATGATTATAATTCTAAACAGCAATGAAATACTGGATCATTCTATAAACATATTCAAAGGTATTTTCATCTTACATCGAAAGGCTTTCGATAGAAAAGATGCTAAGAATAGCAAAGTATGATAAACTAAACCTCTGCATCGAATGAGATACAACACTCATATGCCGAAATGGAATATAGTTTGAGTTCCATGAATGTTTTAAGTATTCGGTGAAAGGCCTACATCTGTAAAACATTAAATGCTTGATTTTGGGTTAGAGGCCCACAAATTGGTAAGCATTTGGTATAAACATTCATCATTTATGAAATTCTTTATTTCAAATTCATTTAATTTGGTTTAGTATTAAATAAAAAGTCCAAGTGATTCAAAACATTCAAATGGGATGTCAAGATGGATTCTTCGACAAGAAACACCCATAAGTGAACTTGAATATTGAAGTCACAAATGATCCCTAATCCAGGTCATTGAAAGGTGGACGACCAATGACTGATGAAGATTAGATTGCAAGTAGATTTATTGTTCGGTTTCTTGAACTAGATTGACTAGAGGTCAAAAATTTTTGCATAGTTACTTATTGGATCTTGTATCGGATTGACCATGAGAACACTTTAAGAGATTAAAGTCATGTGATAAGCAGTTCCCATTAATGGTGATTCGAACCATTCCTCAGAACATGAGTAATTATGATTTCTCGTTTGAAGATTAGTTCGCTCGAACGCTCGCAAAACGTCGCACCATAAAAGGAGGCTATAAAAGCAGTTATTGGGCGTACTATGAATCAAAGTAAGTGTTCATAGATTGCAAGAATGGTTTGTCCTCCTATCTTTGATAGGATATGGTGTTGTTGTGTAACAAGGCCTCTCGGAGAGTTAGATACTGTGAAAATGCATGGCCGTGCTCAGAATGGTTAAGGCTTAACCTTCTGTAAAAGTTAAAAAGTTGAACTCAGTAATCCGAGAAACATTTCTGGACCTAATAAAGATGGCTTAGATGTTACCTTATGTTCAGCAAGTAACACTAAGAGACAAAGGAATGTAAGTGCACACTTGTCTGAATGAAAAGTGGGACACTGAAGGAAATATGTCCTTCACCCAAGGTGCATTAGTCTAATACCAAGGTTCAGATTAATTACGAACAATTAATTCAGTGAAATCAAGTGATCGAAACAGCTAGCTGGAGCAATGCTTTCGATCAGTGAGTTCTAATCTATATCAGGCTCACAGCTTACTCTTGAGGGAACCTATAAGGTCACACCAATGGCATGTAACAGATCATCAGATTAAATGAATCGGAAATTCATTTAATAGCTTTTCGATAATGAGTTCGGAAAAACAAAAATATACGATATGACGTTGGATCGGAATCGTATATCGTTTCACGAATATTTCGAAAGCTAGGAGAAACAAATAATCGTATCGTACGACGGTGATTCGTCAAGTAATATACGATAAACAATAGCCGTAAGGCATTGGTCGCGGATACGAGCGAGACGAGGCTGCCGGCCCATCGAGCCAAGCGCAAGGCCCAACGAGCCAGCAGCTCGCCAACAGCGAAAGGAAGCCCGCAAGGCTACGACTGGGAACGCGCGGACATCAGCGCTGGCAGCAAGCAATCAGCGAGGCCCAAGGCCCACGGCTGCGTTGCCTTGTGCGCGCTGCTTCGTGGGCTTGTGCGTGTAGCTGGCCGGTTGAGGCCTTGTGCCTTGGCCGGTCATGTTATAACCTTAGGGTTATAACATGCCACCTCTCCTAATGTTTTTCCAACACAACATACAAACTAATTCATGTAGTTCAGTTTAACCTAATCAAAAAGAATCCCTAATTCTCTCTTTGCCTCCGTTCAATCTGTTCTTCCCTAAAAGATGAAATATCTTGACTGACGTCTACGCTACGAATCTCAAGACGGATCTGAATGTGTCGGTGAACCATGTAGAGGAACGAAATTTAGAGTTCTTGGTCGTGTTCGTGATTCGTTGAATTAGGGAAAACACGCTACGAATGTAAGTTTGCTTAATATGTACTTTATACATGGTTCCTGGCTTTGGGGATTATTCCGATGCGTTAATATGTATTTAATTGTATTCCCCTACACTTTAGGGGTTGCATACGTATCCAGGTTGGAATCAAGCCTTACGTAGTTCTGGTTTTTGATTATGAGTATTCATTTTGTTATGCATAAAAAATCGGACTGTGCATGGATGTACCCCCTCCCCAAGTGTTTGGCTTTTTCTGTAAAAGTGCAGGAAAAATTCGGAACACTGAACCAAAGGCGTTGGAAAAATCTAGTGCACAGCTTGCACGCGCTATAATTTATTAGCGGTTACATGGGAAGCGCTGGTAAATTCTAGCGACAGGCGGTTGGTACGCGTGTTTTTCACATGATTCGGTTTATTTTCATTTTTTTCTAGTTAATTTGCAAATTTGATTAACTACTTACTGTAGAGTAATTGGTGCTCGATTTCCAGGTATTCCTGAGTGGGGATTTCTCTTCTTTTTTGCGATTTAAGAAAGACTTGGATATTTTTACTTCACCTTAAGGAGGGCTTTTCCAAGGTTGTAACGTGGTTAGTTTTCGGGTGGAAAAAGGTTTAGGCTTAAAAATTCCCCATTGTACCCTTAGTTAAATTGACAACTAGACTTAGTGTTTAACCTTGTTTGGTCTTGGTAGAACTTCATCATTGTTTATTCTTCACATTTTAGCTAAAGGACTTTTGACTTGACCGGTTGCTTCGCAACATTCTTGGATTCTTTCTTTTCGAAATGGTCTTTGATGTGTCACGTGCTGACTCTTTTACTTAGTCTCACACGTTGCCTACTAGCGTCTCATACCCGTCGAACTAACTAGTCAAGGCACTTCGATGCTTGCTTGATGCTAAGTGATGCTACCAAAGCTTTTGTGTAGGAAATGCTAAGGCACAAAGTTACGGGCTTTTAAAGAATGCTTTATATTTCTTGAGAGAGAATTACAAGTGTTATGATGCTTTGAAAAAATGAATGCCAAGGCCTATTTATAGTGACTTCTACTATTCTACAAGACTCTCTCAAAGGAGCTCTCTAGAATTATCTAGAATATTCCTACCTCCTAAGAAATCAGAAAATACATGGAGGCTTCTAGAAAATTCTTACAAGTATGTATAAGGGTGTTCTAGAGTCATCCATGCTAGAACACTCTAGACGGAACCAAGCTAGAATGCCCAAGAGCACTCTAGAACATTCCGGAGGCATTCCAAGTACCTTGCTGCACCATCGGGCCCATGTGGGACTCGAAACCAAATTATGACCCATCCATGGTCTTCATTGGGCCAAAATATGTGGGACCACCAAGTTTGAGCCCAATCCAAGTTCGTTTGGCCCACCAAAAATCCCATTATTATGTTACTGTCATATGGGTGTTCACTGGCAGTTTATGGCTAATTCAAAATAATCCTCTATAGGGGGTGGGTGCTCCCCCTGCTTCCAGCGCCCATGGGCGCCTCTGTGGCCCATGCTGCGGCCTTGTTGCCTAGCGATGCACCACAGTGTTGCCTTGGATGCCTTGTTGCCTTGGTGTGGGGACATTTTAGGGATGGCTCGTGACATTCTCCCCCACCCAAGTCCTTGACGACCCGTCAAGGCCGTGCCTCGAACTCCGCGATCTTGCCCCGGAATTTCCATAGATCCTCCTCTTATTCCCACGAGGCCTCACTATCCGGTAGCCCCTTCCATCGGATGAGATATTCATTATAGCTAGGCACACCCCTCCGTTAGATGAGCCTCTTTGTCTCGATGCTATCACGTGTCACGTGCTGACTCTTTTACTTAGTCTCACACGCTGCCTACTAGCGTCTCACACCCGTCGGACTAACTAGTCAAGGCACTTCGATGCTTTCTCGATGCTAAGTGATGCTACGAAAGCTTTTGTGTGGAAAATGCTAAGGCACAAAGTGTATGGCTTTTAAAGAATGCTTTTTATTGCTTAAGATAGAATTACAAGTGTTTGATGCTTTGAACAAATGAATGCCAAGGCCTATTTATAGTGCCTTGGTGGCCTAGAGACTTCTACTCTAGAATATTCTACAAGGCTCTCTCAAATGAGCTCTCTACAATTATCTAGAATATTCCTACCTCCTAAGAAATCAGAAAATACATGGAGGCTTCCAGAAAATACTCAAAAGTATGTACAAGGGTGTTCTAGAGTCATCCATGCTAGCAAACTCTAGAGAAAACCAAGCTAGAATGCCTGTGAGCACTCTAGAATGACCAAGCTAGAAGGGTGTTCTAGAGTCATCCATGCACCATCGGGCTCATGCGGTCCTCAAAACCCAATTCTGGCCCGACCATTGTCTTCATTGGCCAAAATATGTGGGACCACCAAGTTTGAGCCCAATCCAAGTTCATTTGGCCCACCAAACAACCCATTATTATGTTAGTGTCATATGGCAGTTCACTGGCAGTTTATGGCTAATTCAAAATAATCCTATATAGGGGGTTGGTGCTCCCCCTACTGCCAGAGCCCATGGGTGCCCTTGTGGCCCATGCTGCTGCCTCATTGCCTAGCGATGCACCACAGTGTTGCCTTGGATTCCTTGTTGCCTTGGTGTGGGGACATTTTAGAGATGGCTCATGACATTCTCCCCCACCCAAGTCCTTGACGAACCCGTCAAGGCCGTGCCTCAAACTCCGCGATCTTGCCCCGGAATTGCCATAGATCCTCCTCTTTTTCCCACGAGGCCTCACTATCCGGTAGCCCCTTCCATCGGATGAGATATTCATTATAGCTAGGCACACCCCTCCTTCAGATGAGCCTTTTTGCCTCGATGCTATCGATCTCTCGATCAAAGGAAGCCACGACCGCGGTTGGTGCCCGATGTGACTCGCCCCTTGCTGGATCCTCTTTGTCTCCATGATAGGGCTTGCGCATGCTCACATGGAACACCGGATGAATCTTCAATTTGGGCGGCAAATCAAGCTTGTAAGAAACTCTCTCGACCTTCCGTAGGACGGGAAATGGCCCCTCGTACTTCCTCACTAGACCCTTGTGCACCGAGCTGAAGACCATGAACTGTTGTGGCAGCAACTTGACCATGACCATGTCGCCTACTTGGCACTCGAGGGGGCGTCTATGATTGTCCGCCCACTTCTTCATCTTTTTAGACGCCTTTTCCAAGTATGCCTTCGTAATATCGAGCTGCTCATGCCACCCTCGTGCAAGCTTGTACGCAGCAGGACTGCTACCCGTGTAGCCCGATGCAACGGCTTGTGAAGTCAAGGGCTGTTGGCCCATGACGATCTCGAATGGACATTGTTGCGTCGACTCGGACCGCTGCAAGTTGAATGAGAATTGAGCCACATCCATCAGCTTGGCCCAATCCCTCTGGTTGGCACCCACAAATTGCCTTAAGTATAGCTCCAACAACGCATTCACCCTCTCCGTTTGCCCATCGCTTTGCAGCTGAAATCGTGTTGAGAAGTGCAGACCCGAACCCAAGAGCTTGAACAACTCCGTCCAGAATTTTTCCGTGAACCTTGGGTCCCGATCACTAATAATACTCTGAGGCAAGCCCCAATACTTGACCACGTTCGAGAAAAATAGCTTGGCTGCTTGCTCGGCCGTGCAATCTCGTGGGGCAGGTGTGAATGTCCCGTACTTCGAAAAGCGGTCGACCACCACCATGATAGAACCACACCCCTCTGACTTGGGCAAGGCCGATATGAAATCCATCGATACACTTTCCCATGGCCTTTCCGGGATCGGCAAAGGCTGCAATAGACCTGGCGGCACACGTTGCTCTACCTTGTCTTGTTGGCACACAAGACAAGTCTTCACATAAGCCTCGATATCGTCCTGCATATGAGGCCAATAATAGTCCACCTCCAAGAGTGCAAGGGTACGCTTCATCCCCGGATGTCCAGCCCACAACGAATCATGGCACTCCTACATGATGTCCCGCCTAAGGTTATCCCACTTAGGCACATAGATGCGACGACCGATGGTGTAGAGCACCCCATCCTCTACCCAGAACCGTCTAGTCTTCCCCTCCTTGGCCATCTCCATGAGTCCCTTGGCCAAGGGGTCTTGAGAAGTCCCCTCCTTGATCCGATCAAAAAGGTTGCTAGCAGCACTGCTTGCGCTAGCGAGCATAGCCTTCCGGCTGAGAGCATCAGCAACAACATTAATTTTGCCCGGCTTATACTCCTTGTTGCTCATGCCTGAGAGCATCAGCAACCACATTAATGATACCACGTGTCACGTGCTGACTATATTTCCAATTCCCTTGGCCTAGTCACGCACCGTGCGCCACTCTCCAAGCCTTTTGCTTAGACGAGTCAGGCTTCCCCAACGATAGCACGAATCCTAGTGCCTAAGTTTACCTCGTAGCACGACTCCTTTGTGCTAGAGATAGCAACGATTAGCTATGTACTCACCCTTAGTGCCTAGCTAGCTGATTACGACTCCCCTCGGTCGTGGAACAATGAACAAACAAGCTTGTCCTTCACTTGTATGCCCACACACTCGATTGACGCTCTAAGTGTCTTGGATTTCCTTACTACTCTCTAAGTGTAGAAGGAAGGTTGAGTTGGAAGAGAACACAAGTGTTTTTGGAATACTTTCTTGTATTGAACTCTCAACTTGAATGTACAAATGAGCCTTGGTGCCTATTTATAGGCCACCACCCCCTAAGTCTAGAATATTCACACTCTAGAATATTCTATACAATTCCTACAAGAAAATGCCTACAAGTTTCTAGAACATTCCCACCTACAAGGGAACTTCCTATACAAAGAGGTACCTAGACCCTTCTAGATACTTAAACAAATATACAAGATAGTTCTAGAATATACCTATCTAGAACCTTGAAGCTCCACCTATGCTAGAATGCTCAAGAACACGGTAGAACATTCTTGAAGCTTCCTGGCCCATTCGTTACTGTTCTGCTGCATGCGGGCCTTTTTGAGCCTGATCTGGAAAATCTGGCCCAACCATCATCTTCATTGGCCCAAAAATGGTGGGACCCCCAAGTTTCATCCCAAACGGATATCGTATGGCCCATCAAATAGCCATGCGATGATGAGAGAGACGACTTGTGACATTCTCTGCCACTCAAATTCTTGACGCCCTCGTTAAGATGCCTCGTTTCTCGTTCCTGCGACTGGTCTGACTTGAGATGCCTCGTTTCTCGTGTCTGCGGGCACGAGCAACAAGGCGTCTTGACGAGGGCGTCAAGAGTTTAAGTGGGGGAGAATGTCACGGGTCGTCTCTGTCACCATCGCATGGGCCATTTGGTAGGCCAAACGATAACCGTTTGGGCTGAAATTTGGGGGTCTTACCAGTTTTAGGCCAATGAAGATGATGGGTGGACCAGGTTTTCCTGATCAGGCCCATAAAGGCCGGCATGCAGCAGACCAGTAGCGGATATGCCAGGAAACTTCTAGAATGTTCTACGGTGTTCTTGAGCATTCTAGCATGGGTGGATCTTGAAGGGTCTAGATAGGTATATTCTAGAACTATCTTGTATATTTTTATAAGTATCTAGATAGGTCTAAGTAGCTCCTTGTATAGGAAGTTCCCTTGGAGGTGGGAACGTTCTAGAAACTTGTAGGCATTTCCTTGTAGGAATTGTATAGAATATTCTAGAGTGTGAATATTCTAGACTTAGGGGATGGTAGCCTATAAATAGGCACCAAGGCTCATTTGTACATTCAAGTTGAGAGTTCAATACAAGAAAGCATTCCAAAAACAGTTGTGTTCTCTTCCAACTCAACCTTCCTTCTACACTTAAAGAGTAGTAAGGAAACCCAAGGAACTTAGAGTGTCAATCGAGTGTGTGGGCATACAAGTGAGGGACAAGCTTGTGTGTTCATTGTGCTACGACCGTGGGGCATCGTAATCAACTAGCTAGGCCCCTAGGGTGAGTGCATAGCTAATTGTTGCTATCTCTAGCACAAAGGAGTCGTGCTACGAGGTAAACTTAGGAACTAGGATTTGTGCCATCATTGGGGAGCCTGACTCGTCTAAGAATCGAGGCTTGGAGAGTGGCGCACGGTGCGTGACTAGGCCAAGGGACTAGGCAAAATAGTCAGAACGTGACACGTCGGTGAACCAATTAGAGGAACGACATTTGGAGTTCTTGTTCGTGTTCGTGATTCGTTGAACTAGAGAAAACACGCTATGAATGTAAGTTTGCTTAATCTGTACTTTATACATGGTTCCTGGCTTTGGGGATTATTCCGTTGCGTTAATATGTATTTAACTGTATACCCCTACACTTTAGGGGTTGCATGCGTATCCAGGTTGGAATCAAGCCTTACGTAGTTCTGGTTTTTGATTATGAGTATTCATTTTGTTATGCATAAAAAAATCGGATTGTGTATGGATGTACCCCTCCCCCCCCCCCCCAAGTGTTTGGCTTTTTCTGTAAAAGTTCAGGAAAAATTCGAAACACTTAACCACAGGCGTTGGAAAAATCTAGTGCATAGCTTGCACGCGCTATAATTTATTAGTGCTTACATGGGAAGCGCTTGTAAATTCTAGCGACAGGCGGTTGGTACGCGTGTTTTTCACATGATTCGGTTTATTTTCATGTTTTTCTAGTTAATTTGCAAATTTGATTAACTACTTACTGTCGAGTAATTGGTGCTCTATTGTTAGGTATTCCCGAGTGGGGATTTCTCTTCTTTTTTGCGATTTAAGAAAGACTTAGGTATTTTTACTTCACCTTACGGAGGGATTTTCCAGGGTTGTAACGTGGTTAGTGTTCGGGTGGAAAATAAAGGTTTAGGCTCAAAAATTCCCCATTGTACCCTTAGTTAAATTGACAACTGGACTTAGTGTTTAACCTTGTTTGGTCTTGGTTGGACTTCATCGTTGTTTATTCTTCACATTTTAGTTAAAGGACTTTTGACTTGACCGGTTGCTTCGTAACATTCTTGGATTCTTTCTTTTCGAAATGGTCTTTGATGTGTAGTCCTTTTTACTTGATTAGTTCCTTGTTACTGTCCATATTATTGTCATGGTGCATTCCCATCCCCAGGTCCGGATTAGTGCAGGTTGAATAAAATGGCTCCTTCAGATGAGGTTCAACATGGCTAAAAATAAATTGGTTCATTGTTTCCTGGTCCAGGAAAGGATATTTTCAAAGGTTGCAAGTTGCCTCTTGTGTTGGTGAATTATATCTTTCAGAAATAGTTAAGGTAGACTGAATGGGCCCCCAGTTGTTGGTCCTGAGATGGATCCTTTTTTTATTGAAGTTAATGGGTTATGTTGGGCCCAGGTGATTGATATGTTTGCGAACTCTTTTATGTAAAGCGCATAATAAGTTTCTTCCATTTGTTTCGTGCATCAAATAATTTGCCTTTGTGTTTGTTCATTGCTTTTAAAACTGTTATAGTAAGACAATCAAGGATGTACTTTTAAAGAGAAATTTTATTGAGCTTTGGATAAAATTACATGATAAGAAGGCTTGGCAGCAATTTAGCCTCTTATTCTATTTTAGGAACCAAAATGGAAGGGAGTATGACATAGAATTAGTTTTTAGTGCTATATTCTGAGTCTGAGCTTCTTTCAACATTGAGTCCGCATCTTCGAGCTCTGGATAATCTTTAGTCTTTAGTGTAGCCAACAGTCTAGTTTGTAGCTTGGCGTTTCCAGTCCAAGAGATATTTGTTTATTAGTCCGCCACTCTGAACATTCTGGTGGTGGAATGTTCGATATGGTAGAAGGTAAGTATGCCATAGTTGTCCCAAATGTTGTTTGGTGCTAAAGGAATGCTATTAGAAGTCGATTAAGTTTTAAACAATGAAGGTGAATGTTTAATCTTAATTGGAGTATAAGGCTCTCAACTTCATATCTTACATGGGAAGGGTCAAGACCCCATCCTCAATTAAATCTTGTATTGCATTCTTTAGGTGCCAACACTGTTGGATAAGATGGCTTTTTCCCTGATGACACTCACAATATGAGCTAGGATCCCAATAGTTTCCTTTAACAGGAGGGTCTGGGGTGGGACCTATTGGACATAGTATTCCTCGAGTTGTGAGTTTAGCAAGCATTTTTCTGTACGGCTTGCCAACCAGAGTGAATTTTATGTCTCTAATCCATCTTTTAACCCTTTTCGGCTGACAAGCGAATTCATTAACTGTCTTCGGTTTTTGGAAGAGGGAACTTTGTCTCATTAAAGAAGTTAGTTCATTTACCTTTTGGCGGTCAACTATGTCGGGAGTAGGGTGCTCGAAGTGTTGTAACCTATTCGGTAGATTAGGCAATTCTGATGATCACTTGGACCGTGCTCATATTGATGAATTTGCTTGTGTGTTTCTTCTAAGGTGATAAGGCGAGAAGTAAGCTCTTCAAAAGTAATCATTATTAGATGAATTTGCTCTTGGATGGTATTCATGTTCAGATTACAAAAGAGACCGGATTTAACGAAGACTTCCCTGACTGATTGGAGTTTGTGTTGCCGAGCGACCGTTCCTTAAATTATGTTCGAATTAGTTAGGACCCTTAGAGAAGGATTAATGAATTTTTTTTGAAAACCAGAAAGAATTTAGATTTGAAAAGTTGGATATGATCTCCTGCTTCTTGATTAAAATAATCGCTTAAAATTAAGGGTATTAATTTGTTAATTTCATGGTATGGACTGACTTAATAATCCTTTTAGATGGTGAATGACATCTATAACAACGTACTAATTATTTGGAATATCTTAGAACGCTATTTCGGACGACTCAGACTCAAAGGTTTGACGTGGGTTCGACTCATAATACATAAACGGATTTTTATGACACTGCTGGACTACAACAGCTGTAACTTTTGATCTGCTAATTGTTTTGGGCTGACACTGACTGTGGATGATTGACAAAGGTTAGACTTACGGATTGATAGGTTATAGACCTCACAGTTCTTTGTAAAACTCTTTTTATGACCGTTTTAGTGTTTTTACTTTTGGTTATACGGGTTGCACTTTAAGTTACGAGATGGGGATTGAGGGAACTATCCTAGATGTAAGTGGATTCTAGGGGAAGGACTCTAAGTGTGTGAAGACTCTATGGAAGGTAATTCTAGATGGATGATGACTCTAAGGGTAGATCTTAACTTGATTTAGACTCTTAGGAAATAATTTTGGTTTGGACTAGGCGAATGATGGACTCAAGGGAAGACTTACATAAATGGTGACAGACTCGGTTAGGTTTTTGACTCGACTTGAATCATCCTTTGCCTCGAATATAATTAAGCGGTTACAACGAGCAATTTGTTATAAATCCAACTTTATTAACTGATTTTAGAAAACAAACTCTTTTGTTTGTTTTTTAGAAACTTTTGCTTTTAGTGAACGTCAAAGGTTCATGGTGTTATGCATGACATTAGTCTTATTAGAGGACTAATAACTACTTTACGAATCATTTTTTATTTTAAGCCAGGCGTCCGTGAAAGTTGTCGATGACTGAATCAGTGGGCGCCGGAAATTTCCAGCGCTGGGATGTGCAGCGTTGGAAAATTTCTAGCGCTTGCCTATGGTGCGATGCTATTTTCTAGCGCTTGCATGCCCTTTTGTGCGGTTGGTCTTTTTTAGGCAATTTTGTTCTGTAGTCTGAATTTTACTAAACTGAGCCCTTCGTTTGAGCGTTCGCGCACTCAAACGTTCAGCATTCCGACGCAAAGGGATGTAATTTGCGCGTACTGGCCTTTGGGCTTGGTTGGTAAAAGCTAATGTGGATTTTTGTTAATTTTGACTTAATGAGGCTTAATTCCGTGAGAATACCTTCGGCACAATTTTGAATATGCGCTGCGTGATGGGTATTGTCAGCCAGACCTACTTAATGCTAATGCAGATGCGTATTTTGGTCTTTCGAATTAGTTGCACAGAGACTAGACTTCTTAACTTTCAAGTTCTAATTTGTAGGCTTAAATGCGAGGAACAAGCAGGCGTGCAGTGGAATAAAAGTAGCGCACACTTATGCAGCCCTGGAATTTTCCAGCGCATGCCTGGTCAGCGTAGAAGTTTCAGGCGCTGGCCATTATTGCTTATTTATTTCCTCGTCGCAGGCGTTAGAATTTTCTAGCGCTTCAGAGAAGTGCGCTGGAATTTTCTAACGCTAGCCAGGGCCGCACTGGTTTATTCGTGCGCTTTGCTCCTGGTTACGTAATTTTTATATTGATTCGTAGCTTTATCATTATTTAGACGCTTTGAAGCGTTTTTTGGAATTTTGAAAGCATTGTTGTCGTTATAACTCAGTGTCTGGTTGATTAGTTTCACATAGCACATAAGAATCTACATCAAACTAACCACAAGCCTGACTTCAAGTACGATGCGCATTTATTTTATGCTAGTCACTAAGGTTCAATAGGCTTGGGTGTCAAAGTGTACCAAACCTATCGCACATCCTCTAATAGGCCCTTGTCAGAATAGCCAGGTTCATGACGAATTTTATCAAGGCCCATCCGGTACATGCTGGAGTGGCATATACCGTGAATGGACCTAGGAGATCAACAATTTGATTTCGGTGGATGTTCTACATTGCGAATGCATCGAGTGGATAACATCTGAAGCGCGTGATGCACCCCCGGGTTGCTAGGTGTCCTTAGTCTGGACATCCGAGATGAAACGTGCCAAGGAAGTCGAGATTCGGTACGCGGTTCTGTCGCGATCATTCGTCACATTGAATACTTCAGGTTGTCCCAACTTAATAAGGAAATAATTGTGGCGTAGCGTTCGATTTCGGCTATACGACTTCCTCACCGACGCAATACCTGCCCAAATTATTTCAATATTGTCCCCAGTGGAGTCGCCACTGTGAGGGGGTCGAAAAACACGACGGGTCGCCTCTAAAAGAGTATACGGCCCGCACGACTTTTCCCCTCTAGATGTGGCAAGCATGTTAAGTAAATAGGAACTAACTGTGGGCGTTAGCCTCTTTTTACTAGTCTATAGGAGTCGCCATTCAGTTTAAGAAAACTGACAAAATCTGGTTATCGTGATATGCCTTGAGTGCAAACGTATTTGACTCACAACAGCCATAGGTTCCTTTGTGATCCCTGATGTGGAGATCCCTTAACGTACATCCAGCGGAGCAGAGATTGAGAATTCGGGGGACGTTACTAATACGGGGAGTTTCCAGCATTAGCCCACGCGAGGGTCCTTACTAGTTCAATGTGACGACAATGGAAAAGTGTTATGCTACATTACTACTCTGAATCTATTTTAATGCACAAACATTCACTAAACAAATGTCAAGATAATGATTTAGCTTAATTCAAGGTGCTTAACAATAAACCGGTTTGTCCAAGAATTATCTAATTTAGGCGTGAGTAATATAGCAGATTAAAGTGAACAGATTTATATGGTGATGAAAGCTATAAAATGTAGATTCGGGTTATAGAATAGCGTAGGCTATACTGCGGTTCTTAGAAAAACTTACCACTCGCCTCAGTAGAGCCTCCTTTTAGCTTTCGAACAACCTTTATACTAACTTTTCAGATCTTGATCCTTCCTTCAATTCCGGCAGAGTTTCCTTTTAGATTACTTGGTTTTGGCTTATGAATTGGCTAGAAATTCGGTAGTTATTTGGATGTCTTGAATGCTTGCACGGACAGAGCTCTGCTTAATAAGAGTTAATACGGCAGAATTATTACGAACACGAGGCGGGACGTCAACAGAATTTTAGTATACCAGAGGGGGAGGAGAGAATTCAGAATATCAGAGGAGTGAGACTGAATTGATGATTGAAATCGGGGCGCATAAGGGTTGCATTTATAGTGTAGGTAGTAAAAATAAGATATATATGGATGCGTCAGAAAAAAGTAGCGCTTGCCAAGTGAGCGTTGGAAATTTCCAGCGCATGCCATTGCAGCGCTAGAAATGTATAGCGCGCATAAGATAGAGTTGTAAGAGTTTCAGTTTCAGTGAGAGTCAAAATCAAGCGCCAAAAAAAAGTGGCGCTAACATATGAAGCGCTAGAAAATAAAAGCGCTTCTGATCCAAGCGCTGGAAATTTCCACCGCAGACAGATTTGCGGATTTCCAGAAAACTCGATCTTTAACAACTCATAACTTCTTCATACAAACTCGGATTCTTGCAAATAATATCTTGTTGGAAATCTACGGAATCCAGTTTTCCAATGCCTTTGGTCGGGTATCAATTGGCTCCATAAATCTCGAGTTATGGCCCAAAGAGTGGAGGTCGGTTCGTTTTGGCGAAGTCCAAGTAAAAGCCTTATAATTTATTCATTTTAAATCGAATTTGTTCTTATGATAAGTCCATGGAAATATTATTCCAAGCCCTATACAATCATGTGATATGCATGATCGAAATTATAATTTATAAGATGGACTTTGACTTCGTAAGGACGTATCATTTGTTAAACGGGCAATCATATTCTATCTTTCTATCGATGCAACCACATATTAAGCCGTATCGGGATGCGAATGCAACTAAGTATGTTTTCATCCTATTTTAGGAAGCTTTCTTTTTATCGAAGTTACTATATTTAACAGGTTCTGCTCCGGATGGTCTCTTCAGTTATTCGAGGGTGGTTCTTTAGATAATCAGAGTGCTTTGTTGGCGAGCGGGTTATAGTTTCATCATCGAACATACCGCTTCGGGCCTAGGGACAAATGTAGGCGTCTACATTATGAAACAAAAAGAGTACTACGAAGTACTTTATTAAACTATCTTATATTTATACCAAATATTGTTGAGTTTAATGCTAATTTAATTCACAAAGCGGTAGAATAATTCTGAATCCATAATCAAATGTAAAAGTATGAATTAAATGAAACATACATTCGATGCGTTTAATCCCACTACTCTCACAAACACGAATAAGAATTACATGTGTAGTTCCTCTACAATAGTCCACCAGCACTTTTGGATCCGCCTTGATTCTATTATTTTATAACTTTCTTAAGGTACTTGGCTTTTCGGGATTTGTCACTCTAAGAGGTACACATAGAATTAGGGTAATTGGTGCTCCATGGTTTTTGTATGCTTTGTAGTATGAAAACACTAGGTTTTAGTTTTAATTAACACCTGAGAAGCAATGAAGAGAGAACCAATCTCTAAGCCTTTGGTCGTCCACTCGCACAACACTGCAGCCCTGCCGCGCTTACAGCAGCTGGGCCATAGCCCGGCTGTGAAGTGTGTTGTTGCTGCCTTGTGCTTTCTCTGCGCGCGCTTAGCGTGGCCTTGGGCCTGCTGCCTTTGTGCGCTCGCTGCTTCACCTACAAGCCTTGTGCGCTTGCGTGATTGGCTAGTGGGTCGCGGCATTGCTTGCCCCTTCTCGTTTTTGCGTCTACGGCCTTACGGCCCGACCTACGAATATATGCAACACCATATACAATTACGATCCAACGACTTATCGTATATTTATGTTTTCCGAGCTAAATTCCCGATTAGCCATTAAATGAATTTCCAAACATTTAATTCGGCAATCCGTTATATACCATTGGTGCGACCATGTAGGTTTAGTCAAGAGTAAGTTGTGAGCCTAATAAGGATTAGAAACTCACTAATCGGATACATTGCTCTAGCTAGCTGATACGATCACTTAATCTTACCGAATTAATTATTCTGTAATTAATATGAACCTTGGTATTAGACTAATTCACCTATGCTGAAGGGCATATTTCCTTTAGTGTTCCACTTGGCCTTTAGACAAGTGTGCATTCCCATTCCTTTGTCTCTTAGTGTTACTTACTTAACATAAGGTAAGATCCAAGCCATCCTTATTAGGTCAAAGTGTTTCTCGAATTAATGAGTTTAATTGTTAAACATTTACATATTGTTAAGCCTTAACCAATCTGAGAATGGCCATGCATTTTCCCAGTATCTAACTCTTCGAGAGGCCTTGTAAAACAACAATACCACATCCTATCAAAGATAGGAGGACAATTCCTTCTTGTAACTTATGAACAACTTACTTTGATTCATAGCTAGCTTGAATACTGCTTTTATAGTCTTCTTTTACGGTGCAACGTTTAGCAAGCATCAAAATGAACTAATTCTCAAACAAATAATTACTCATGTTTTGAGGAATAGGTTCCAATCACCATTAATGAAAACGACTTATCACATAACTTCAATCTCTTAATGTGTTCTCATGGTAAATCCGATATGAATTCCAGTAAGTATCTAATCAAATGATTTCTGACATCCAAGTCTCATCTAGTTCAAGAAACATAACTATAAATCAACTTGCAATATAATCTTTTTAAGTTAGTGTTCGTCCAATCGTTTAATGACCTGGATTAGGGATCATTTTGTGATTCAATATTCATGTTCATTTATTTTGGTGTTTCTTTATCAAAGACTCCAATCTTGATATGCTATTTGAATGATTATGAATCACTTGCATTTCTTCATTTAATACTAAACCATGATTGAATGAACTATGAAAATTAATTCATAGAGGATGAATTTTTAAACCAAATGCTTTCCAATTTGTGGGTCTCTAACCCAAAATTAAAACATTCAATGCTTTACAGATGTGGGCCTTTCACCCCAATACTTAAAATACTCATTGAATTTAACCTTTATTCCATTTCTGCATATGAGTGTTGTATTTATGTGTTGTAGAGGTTTAGTTATCATATTTTGCTACTCTTAGTATCTTTCTATCGAAATCCTTTCGATATAAGATGAAAAGATCTAGTCTTCCACTACTTTTAGAATGATTCTCATATATTAAAATAAAGAACTATCCAGACAGCAACTATGTGATCTACCTGAGTTCATTAAAGAACTTTCTAATATAAATGGTAGGGTTATCGTCAAGCCTACAAAAAAAAACCTAACTTGTCTCTCTAATGGGTAGAAAGGGCAAGCAAGGGTCGATCAAAAGGGACTAAGGGGAGCACTGTTGAAATATTGGCTATCATAAGCTAGCCCAAGTCTCTTTTTGGGTTGGTAACTTTTGGGGTAAAACAAATAATAATTCAAAAGGACCATGGGAAAGGGTATCCACCAAACAAATAATTCACAAACCAAGCGATCAAAATGAGAAAGAAACGAAGGAGATCAATTGAGGGGAAATCGTTCATTTAGGGTACTCTAACTACTCTTTCAAGCTAGTTAGATTGGCCTAGTTTCCAACCAAAGACCTATTTTCATGGCTAAGGCATGTAACTAAGAATATCCATAGACATGATGAACATAAACAATCAAAGAATGTCCCCTAGACTATGTAATCCCAATTTTTTATGGTCCTCCAAGCCTAATGATCGATTTGAGGCAACCCCTTAACTTCATCTTCGAATCCTTCATTTAGGGTACCTAAATAATGCATTTATGATGGATAATCACACAAGCATTCATGAAATACTAAATCAATCAACCAGTTGATTAGGAAAAGGACTTGTAACAATACTAATCAAAAGGGAATTTCGGGGGAGAAGTCAAAATTACAATGCCATTTCCAGTTACTACCAAACTTCCTAAGAATTTTCTCTTTATTAGGAAGCCTAACTTTAGTTTCAAGCAAACCTCATCCCAAGTGAAAACCCCGTGTTCAATTTATAGGTTCATCAATGGCTTAAACACATTTCTAAGTAAAACAACTACTCACAAATCATTCTAAATACCAAGAACAAAGATATTACAACTAATAACATGAAAACATTACTAATCTATGACAAACAAGTAATTTAAAGTGAAATAATACAAAAACAAGTCAATTAAACAATAAAACAAGAGATAGAGTAAGAAATTCTCATTGATATTGCAAGGCGTCTCCAAATCTTCAAGTTTCCTTCTTAGATTCTTCAAAATCCAAGCCTTAAACAAGTTTCTCTCACTTTATCTATCTAGAAAATGAGTGTTTATCTCTCTAAAACCCCAAACCTAAGCTAAAAACTAACTAATACATGTTCTCCCCTTGAAAATGTCGTACAATGAGTATATATACCAAGAAACAGAGTAATCTCCGTCAAAATAAGAATTTTAGCAGAACAGTGGTCGCGGTGGGGCTGAGACGAACGCGACTGCAACTGGTAAAATGGGCGAAAAGGAAGAATGTTCTAGTAGCTAGATCCCGACCGGGATGGAAAATGTCGGAGCCGCGGCAGCCTTCATGGCCGGGATGGAGCTGTCGCGGTCAGGATGAGGCGCGCGGAGTTTTTTACATTGCCCGCTTCAAACGACCATAACCACTTCGTTTCTTGTCCAAATAAGGCGTGTGATCACTCGTTGAAAAGATTTTGGAATAGCCTTTTAATTATATCCAACTTGAATCCAATGAAAATGTTTAGTAGAAAATAAAGTTATGATCGTTTTAGTTTGACGGTTATGCACAAGCCTTTCAAAACTCTTCCAAAGTGCTTTATTTTGTTTCGTTGTACTCTTCCATGTTTTGTGCATGACACATTCAAAGTGCGAACCTACAACATTAAACACAAGGAGAAGTACCAAATCCTAGAAAAATGACAAAATTAACTAAAATTTACAAATGATCTACAACTATAACAATTATCCAAATTAAGCAAAATAAGCTAGAAAATGCACAATGAGGATGGAACAATGATAAAAATGGAAGAAAATAAACACTCGAGAGTTGACAAAACTACCTCTTGTCAATAAAGAATTCCCTTTTATTTCTTCTTAAGCACCAATGAGTTCATTTCAATAATGTAATTGCAAATGATGTTTCCCTTTGGATTTACTCCAACTAGTTCACAGAGATGTGGGAGATTCATCTTTCAAACGAGAACTTGAAAACTAATCATTAATGCAGTTTCCCATGCATCACATATGGTTTGAACATATGTTACCACTCTTTAATCATGACGCCTAATTGCCCGTGCATGTTGTGGTTTACCTAACAATGAGATCCAACTTTTTCTTAGGCTATGCATGTAGCATCAAAACTTACCTCATCTTCATTTCTACTTATCAAGTGCTCATCCTATATGTCCAAATGTGTTGGATGTTCTTGATATTATTCCAATGATCTTTGATTTAGATCAAAAGAGAGATTGGTACAAACTCCTCATGATCCACCACTTACGAGTTATCTTGGCGATCGATATATATATCACACTTTATTATCAGATTTTATCGTAGAACCATTCACAATTTAAAATTTATCCATGTAACTTTTAGCTCATTCAGTTTCACGAGGCACTGAACCTTGCTAAAATCTTGGAATTTCCATGTGATATAAGGTGAAGGTTCCTTTTCAAGTCCTTCATGTTTAACTTTGGTAATAACAGTGCAGCTTTTCCCTTAGTTACAACATTTATTACTTAGATTTATACATATGGGTTGAGAGTCTCGTATGAGTCTCTTATATGTGTTTGATTTAGTAATCTCTTTTACATAATCCACACAATTTTTTAGACCCTATTGAATAGATCGTTTGTATCCAATATGTTCTAAGTTTTGCCATTGTCCTAATTATTGACAAATACTTCAAATCTAGCTGTTTAGAATTTGAATGTCATATTTAATAGAGAAATATGTATCTCATATAAAGGACCAATAATTTTGACTTAACTCCCACTAAACTCCTTATCCTTAATGCGTTCCATATTTTTACAAAGCTATAATTGCTCAATAGCCTCGTTGGAAAGTATGTCCTCATTCCCAGTTGCATGCTTTAGTCTACAAATAGATTTATTAAGCTTGCTCCTTTATCTAGCATCCGAAACTTTTGTAATGTGTAATGTAAAAAATTTCTTCCAACGATCCAATTGAGGAAGACGTTTTGTTTTCCAATTTCCATATCGCCATATGAAATGATTCCTAGATTAATCCAAAATAATTTAAGCATTTCAACTTGGTGAAAATTTTTTGAACATTATCAACGCCGTAATATTGTTTGTAATCTTTAACCAGCAATCTATCTTTTCATTTGTATGTGTATACAATGTCATCTTTGTATGATTTTTAAAACATGTTTGCATCCAATGAGCATGAACCCTTTATGCAAAACAACCAAATCAATGACTTGATTCTTAAGATGAAGATATTACTTAATAACCTAAAGCCATTTTAGGATTTAATGACCTCAAACCATTTTAGGATTAATGGCCTCAAACCATGTTTGGGAATTTATAATTCGTCATAGCTTACCTGTAAGACGTATATTCTTGAAGCACTTCCAAAGTGTTCATTGTTTTCGTTCCTGAAGATATCTATGTATCTATCTTGGTTGAGTTTTATTCCTTATATGATTTAACTCTTACGTCGTATGTTCTTGAAGCATTTCCAAAGTCTTCATAGTTTTTATTCCTCAAGATATCTATGTATCTATCTTGGTTGAATTTTATTCCTACAATTTACCTAGGTATTGAACATCAAACGCTAGTGTCTATAAAGACATTACTCAATTCCTTTGAATATTAGGATCCTCTTGAAGCACTTTCAAAGTCTTCCTGAAGCTCTTCCAAAGACTTTTAAGTATGAAGCTCTTCCAAAGACTCCTAGTTATCCTACATTTGTTTGTTGCTTGATTCGAAGTTCTTTTGAGGGAACTTCAACGTCATATTTATCCCATTTGCCTTTTTGGAAATTTGTTATTTTCCTAAAAGACATTATCTAGAGTAACAACCATATGTCCTTAGAGTTTTGGTAGAATCAACACCTTTGTCTCTATGAATTACTCAAAATGAGACATCCATCTAATGTTGAGTTTGTTTGATGTAACCCAACGGGTATATATATATATATATATATATATATATATATATATATATATATATATATATATATATATATATATATATATATATATATTATCATTAATAGAATAGATTTTGATCTTTCCATTTGGATATAACATATTCTTGTGAAGCTTTGATTGTAATAATGCCATAAAAACAATCTTGATAAGCATTCTTGGTGCATGCAAACATCATCTTGACACAGTCTAGTTGTTTCAATCATCTTGCCAAGTTGATTTTATACCCTTTTATGAATCCAATCAAAGCATTCATGTATTTCACTTTGAGTAAGTATAGCTATATTCTCTCAAGTTCTTGTTAAATAGTCAAGTCATGAAATCCATCTTCAGCCTATGAACATAATTGTCTAGAACCATTAACAATAGTCCATTTCCATGTCATGTTCAACAAGTAAGACCCATGTGTCTTAAATCAATTAACATTCACAAATCCATACCATGGAATTTTAGAATATGTTCTTGTTGATATGGTCACATAACACTGTCAAAGATAAGTGGAACACAAATCAAGATATTTAATTTGAACCTTCTAAATTTTAGAATGTTAAGATATTTCCTTGTTTATTAATCAATTATATGATTCAACCCATAGATGACCATTTTATTCAAATAAACATTCAACTGTTGTTTTGTTTACTTTGAATATGAGTCATTTATGTGTCCAAACTGTGAGGGGGTCGAAAAAGCACGAGGCTAATGCATGACCTCGTCCCTCGTGGGTGTGACGCTTCTTTTTGTCAAATCAAGTGTAATTGGATTTCCTGTGAGTTTACACCCAATTGACTAGTAATATAGGAGTCGCCATTCAGTTTTTAACGATAATGAGAAAAACTGACAAAATCCGGTTATCGTGACACAAAGGGAGTGCAATTATGTTTGACCACGACGGCCGTAGGTTCCCTTGTGATCCCTGGTGGTGGGGATCGCTCAACGTACACCCGCAGGGTAGAGATTGAGGGTTCGGGGGACTGTAACTACCGAGAGGAGTACTCGCTCTTCGATAACTCCAGAGGCAGGATATCCTTACTAGCTCAGCATAAATAATTGAAGGGACATGCGTTAACTATTAAACTAATCTGAGTTGATTTTAATAATATGCAACATATAGTACTAGTTCGAGCGCGATTATCTGATTTAGATTGTTTTAAGGGACCTATCATGATAATCCAATTTCCCAAAAGTATCATATTTATTAAGCGTGATCGAACAATCAGATTTGAGTTAGTTTAACAGTTCATAAAAGGGCGAGGAAAGCAATTAAACCATGGAAAAGGGACACATTACGACGCACCCTTGAGAGGTGCGTCACGGTTCTCAGAAAACTAACCACTTTGACTTTGCTATTTCTCCTTTTATTTAACGAATCTCAAATTATGGGACGGGATACGTTCTGTTCGGTTTATGGATCGATTGCGACAGAACGCGTGATCAGTTTTGCAGCGTGAGGCTTAGGCTTAGGGGTTTAGAGTCAATACTCAGAATATAATCACTACTACAAAACCCGCGTTTTAACGACGCTTTTTTATCCATTTTTCGACGCTAATAGGCGTCGAGAATTTATTCCTCTACGCTGTAAAAAAGCGTCGAGAAAAAGAGAGTCGAGATTTTCCTCGACGCCTGTAAGCGTCGGCACTTACGACGCTTTTTACTGTCCAGATATTTTATTTGGCGTCGAGAATCTCGACGCTTTTAAGCGTCTAAACATTGGTATTAGCGTCCAGAATATCTACCTTCCCGCTTCGCCCAACATTTACCTATTTAATATTCTCGACACCAAAAAGCGTCCAAAAATATATGTTGGCGGGAAATTTAAAATCTAAATGTACCCAATATCACGTCATCAAAAAGCGTCCAAATTCGTTTGCATAAGAATTTTTTTCTACCTATATATACATGCAAATAAAATTAAAATTAAAGCAACAAGATCAATGAAACCTGAATTTTGAATAATTCATCTTTGATCAACGTAACATTAAAAATTAACTTATAAAAAAATTGAAGTACATGGTACGTTAAACTACATAGTACATGGTAATGTTACTAATAAACCATATATCAATAGTACATGATAATTAATGCTGCTAACCAAATTCCATGATAATGTTACTAACCAAAATCCATAGTACATAAATGTTACTAACTAAATATTACAAAACATAATCAATAATCAAAAGTACAAATTGTACCACAAAACCAAAGAACTAAAGCCTAGAAAAACTAGGATCTAATGGTGATAGTAGCTTATAAGCTCATGTGTCCTTGCCTTCATTGTCATGTCGCTCCTTATCACGTTGGATGATCTTTAAAGACAAAAACAAAATGAAATAAGTATGAGTCGGAAATCAAAATCACTCGTCATAGGAAATCAACCAAAACGACCATGAAACAATAAATGCCAACTCTAATAAAAGACGAGGGCTAATACAAACTCCATGATAGTTGTCTGCATAGCTGTAGAAGAATAATCTAATTCATTGTAGTAGCTTACATAAGCACAATCAAACTGTATAACTCCATGATAGTTGTTTATATTCAACCTGCATAACACCATGGAATATCAAGGACTAACGAAACTTGAAACCAAGCCATGAGGAAACCTATCAGGTATCGTTTTCATAAATTGTTGGACGTAACTCTTAAAAATTGCGACTTACAATGACAGATTATGTAGCCTACAACATTTCTTTGTGCTATTCACACAACTACAGTGTTCTGTATTGGGCAAGGTTATACTGTTGACTTGAGAGTAGCATTTCATACAAGGTAGTAAGGTGCACTCTTCTACTACGTACCCCTGATATTCTTAAAAAATTCAACCAACGGTAACTCTACTGGATTGGCTAATGATACTCAAATTGCATCTAAAACGTGTAGATTAATTGAAGCTAAAACACATAAACTTAATTCAACAACGAAAACAGGTTCCAGCCTAAAATGACATGAAAACCGAAATCCTAGAGAGAAAATAGGACGAGATGGAAATAGCAGCCCGGTTTGAGAAACTTTTAAGAACTCGAGAGAATCGATATAATGCAACTTATCAACTTCATAGTTCATACTACAAATAATAAAAATAAACCAGATTAAGCCCTGCAAATACATTATATAAACCTATTGTTTAAAATTCGAATGGTCGAATCTCCCTTGTTTAAAACCCTGATCAAGATATCCTACACATTTACTCTTTTCTACACAAATCATGAAATACCAGAAGATTTTATGTACTGACAACATAAAATTACAACATTCATAAACTCGCATTTTCATTGCTTGACTGGTGTAGAGTCAGAATCAGTATCAGCTATACCAGTTTCAAGTTTTCCTAGATTATGACATATAAATACACTACAATATCAGCTATACCAGGGTATTCAGTCCCGAGAGTCAATAGTTTACATTTCTTTGACTCTTAGATGATAAAGGCTAAATTAATAAACTTAATAGAAGTTATCAAATGGCATGGGTCTCGGGACAGTGATAGACTTGGTTATTTGCGTTGGGATAAGGTGTGTAGCTCAAAGAAGAGTGGAGGCCTAGGCGTCAGGAACCTGATAGCATGGACTAGATGTTGGGAGATGTTCACTAGACACAATCAGGGTGATACGCACTGGCTAGCTGGGGGCAATTAGCCTATCCATGTCTACTAACCATTGTACGTGTTGCTGTGCAGTGTAGGAAGACTTTATGTGTGGGCTGAAATCACCTGGACACAAGACGAGATCAGCAAGGCTCATAAACTTTAGAGGTGTGTTTTGGTTGTTTCTTAACAGTAATTAACCAAAACTAACCTGTTCAATTACCTTATAAATAAGGCTTAAGTTAAGAACAGAGTAACAAAGAAAAAACACCACATAGACAATAAACATGTTAGCTATTTTTCCTAACTTATCTGAAAAAGGACGATGGACACAGAAACAGCTAGCATAGCAGCAGAAAGTAGCACCAGAACAACAAATTGGATAGCAGCAGAAAAGCACACCAGAGCAACAAATTGCAACAACAAAATAGAAGCACTAACCAAACAAGTCAACCCCTAACCGCAAAGAACACTCAGAAACACTACTTATACTATTTTTCAGTTCATTGGACCATTCTAAATCTTCTGCTTTCTTTTTATCAAATTGTAATTGTAACAAGCAGATTTGCTTACACCATTCATATGAAATACAACAAGAAGTCGAACAAGAACACTGAAATTAGAGAATCAATCAAATGCAAAAAGAGTTCAATGAGAAGAAATTAGAATAATTACCCTTTCGTGTACCATTCCCAAGACTTGTGCACAATCTAGAGCTTGAAGCACTTACTGTACGAACTTGGCCAACAAGCAGTGATTAAAAAAAAAGAAACATCAAAATTCTTAGAAGCAGCATTGACCAATATACTAGTATCCTCACTCATCGAATAAATATTATAAGAAAAAAACTGAACAATAAAAGATTGCAAACCCAAGAAATAAAATTTCAGCCAAATTCATCAAAAAACAAATCTGCCATCATAAACAAACCTGGAACTTTTTGGTCAATTTGTTATAAGTTATATGACACTGAAGGAAGAACTGAAATACATCAGTTCAATGTAAATAAATGAAAAACGTTATTAAGAGGAAAATGGAAAAAGGAACATAGGAAACAGGGGATATCAATAAACAGGAAAGAACTAGTCAAAGAAAAGTAAGTATTAAAGTCTGTTTTTAAGAAGATAAATGAACAAGGAGGAAACAGAAAAAAGAAGAAGGGCAGGGTATTAAAGTATTGGTTTGAACATGCAAGCGCACTATCATCCTCTCTAGTTTACAATGGCTCTTTTAGTTCTTTGGTAGTTATTTCATGAGTTTGCACACTAAGTACAGGCACACTGTACAATTGACATAATGATGAATGATAGTAAGCAAACTTGGGAGAAGAAGAAGATGATAAGATGAAATGGGGGGTGGATGGGCATGATGTTAATTAATGTGAAATCTATGGTTGTTAGAAATCAAATAACTTTGGGATTCTATCTTAATTTGATTTTAGAAAATCCATGATGTTGTAGCATTTGTTTGATCTAATTTTGCATTATATTTCATCTCCAGTTCTTTCTTCCCTTACTGACTCTTACTCTTTCTCCATTACCTTTTAGATGCAGATTGGTTTATTCGGAGTTGGGGAGGAAGAGTTGTGTACTTGTGTAGCTAAATAGTGAAATGAATATTCATTTATCAAAAAACCTAATGCACTGAATATTGCAATTTCACACCTTTTCAGTTTCTTTTTCACCTGATACCAGCCATGAACTTAACTCAATTACCAAGCCGGTAGCTATACTATGGCCTCACGTAGACATGTGCAAACATGTAAATGATGGGTCTTGTAGTAATTGTCTATGCATGTTAAAGTCCAAATGACTTGGAAACTATGTATGTTCAATCGTATATGTGTTGTTGCTGGCATGCTGCTGCCCTGCCACACCTTGATATATGATTTATTTGTGATGCAAGTACAAGATTTTCCCAATGAACTGTTCTGTAACTGATTCTCTTAAAATTTTGTGCTTTAAGTCTCATTAAATGTATAAATTTTTTTCCTACTCCATGTAAAGTGTAATAAATTAGATATTTTATCAACTAAGCACCTGCCACATACACAGGTCAATGCTCGGATTCTCTTCATTGATCCATCTAGTCGGGCTGTTGGGTTGACGATGAATCCTCATCTTTTCTCAGGCTAACGCTAAGCTGCAGGTGTCGAGGCTAAGGCGTCTAGAAAACACTCATTTTGTAGTAGTGATACTGTAGTTTCAGTAAAAAATGCTTTAGAAGTGAAGGGGTTTATCGAAAAAAAATAACAGCTGCTAATAGCTTAATTCGCAGGCAATACTAGATGCATTATGATTACACATGTTCTAACTAGTTATCATTCCTTCTTTTCAAAACAAATTATGTACAAAGAGAATTCAATTAGGAGACTTCCTTGTACATAAGTAGGGTAACAGACAAAGTCATTAAGCCCTTAAACACTAGAAAACACATAATCTAAGGCAAAAGGATGACTTCCACCCATAAATCAGTCATTAGCTTATCTATAAAAGAAAAAAGAAAACAAGCAACGATTATCACAATAAAACACATAGCTGCAATAAAAATACACTGTAAGAAGTAGGCATAATTTGAATGAATTAAGGCCACAGTAAAATTAATTGAATCCAAAATTATCAATAATAACCTAGATTGCTATTAGTTCAAGAATTTGACAGTGAGAGGAAACTAATTATATCACAAATTAACACCATAATCATTACATGCGACATCAAATTAACTACTAGAGAGAATACCCAGCTGAAATCCAAAACACTTTACATTTTAGTCATGGCATAATACCAAGCTGCAAAAAACAAAGATTTCAACACCACTCCGAAAAAATTAAACTAACACAAATTAGGGCTATAATCGAAAATTTCTACTCAAGATAGACAAATAAAACCCAATTAAAAGAGTGAACACAAAATTACTCGCGTTTAAACCAATTATATGAGAAGAATGAAATCAAAATACACGATTCAACTGCAAACAAATACCTAAAAACCCTAGAAATTCATGTTTCAAAAAAATACAAAACGAAAGTTGAAAAAAGAAGAAAAAAGAAACGCAACGGAAAATTATGTTACCTTTACCAGGCCGACAAGGTAGAAGATGATAAACCATTGACACGCCGAACATGATCGACAATTTCAGAGAATGAAATTTAATTTTTTCGGAGAGATGAGAGAGAGAAATACAAGCCCATGAGAAGACAAACAAGGAAGCTACGTGAAAGATCTTATAAATTCAATGAGAGGAGAGTAGATCTGAGATTGGATATGAGAGGTGGGTGAGAGCTATTCAATGAGGTGGTTTTTCTTTTCCAGAAAAAAGGGTGAAATTGCGACCTTGCGGGCAACAGAAAAAGGGGATGAAGTTGCAGAATAGCTAATTAAACAACATCACGTGGATTGCACGTGAATTCTCGACGCCTAATGTTGTCTACATTACACTGGACGATAAAAAGCGTCGTGAGTAAGCGGAAACTAATTATTTGCACCAACGCTCATACTCTTGCGTCGAGCACCTAGCGTCCAAAAACCAAGGTTTTTGTAGTAGTGAATTGTGTGTTGTGTCCTTTTCACGTCGAACTTAAGGCCCTATTTATAGAAAAGAGTTCGTGGAAAGATAGAATTATAGAACTCTAATCCACGAGGAATTAGGAAAAAACACGTACCAGGTATTTTCAGCGCCCAGGCCTGGGCGTCAAAGATTTCGGCGCCCAGCTCTGGGCGTTAAAAATAGGATCCAGGAAATTTCAACGCCCAGGGCTGGGCGTTGAAATTGCTGTTTGGGCCGTTTCTTTGTCAGATTCGGACTCTTAGAATCCAGGGTGTATGAGACTTAATCGAGTCTTTTAGTGCGTATCAATTTTATGACGGGATGCGTCTGGGCCCGTTACGAACTCTAGGCTCGTTAGGATTTTAATTAATACGTGACTCTTATTTTCAAATCATATTAAGAATAGGATTCTCTCGCAATTTCTATCTCATTTAGGATTTATGTTGGAGTGCAACACCTAATTCTGACAGGTTTCTATCTTTTATGACTTGCCACTTTTAACAACTACCCATTACGGCAGTTACTATTTTTAGCAGGTTTCCATAAATAGCAGGTTTCTGTAAATAGCAGGTTTCGGGTGAAATGAAAAGGGGTAATGAGATTCGTTATTTTATAGGAGATGCGTTGTCAAGTGGAGATTTAAGTTTTCATCATCGAACCTTCCCTTTCGGGAATGGGTACAAAAGTAGGTGTCTACAGTTAGCCCCCACTTTGACTGAGTCTTGGAATACGATGATGGTCAAAGTACTAGACGGAGTGCGCCACACAAGCCATGGTGACCTGTTTTTGCGAGGGTCTCACGAGCCCCCGAGTGATAACATTTGACTTAAGGGTCATCACTTGAAATGTCGACATATCCCTCACGTGTCATTGGGTTTTGTCAACGGATAGTATAGAACACTCCCTCACTTTGTCATTGGAAGTATCTAAAGAGGTGTAGGAACTCCCTCTCTTTGTCATTGGGAGTAGCTACAGATGTTTTTCGAAATCAAAGCTATAGAGTGTAATTGGGCCTGGCCAAGCCCAACCACGAGGTAAAAATGTTTTTAAAGATTCTCATTTTCAGGGCTAGCTAAACGAGAAAACCCCCTTTTTTATGGGACGTAAAACGAAGGAAAATCTAGCACATCGTTCTTTTTTGGAAAAACGGAAAACCAATCCTTTAATTTTTGGAAAAAAGGGAGAACCAATCACATCGTTCTTTTTTGGAAAAACGGAAAACCAATCCTTTAATTTTTGGAAAAAGGGAAAACCGATCCTTTAATTTTTGGAAAAAGGGAAAACCGATAAAGGTTATCGCTGCAGCGACTAAGGACCTGCGCGGTTAGTGACGCAGACCCCGCCGGCTAAAGATGGCGAGCCTGTCCGCTAAGGGTGGACACCCGTCCGATAGAAGTGGACGAATCTGTTTTTGAAATTTGAAGATAAGGACCTACGCGGTTTGTGACGTAGACCCCGCCGGCTAAAGATGGCGAACCTGTCCGCTAAGGGTGGATACCCCGTCCGATAGAAGTGGACGAATCTATTTTGAAATTTGTTTGTGCTTTTTGAAAATAAGGACCTACGTGGTTTGTGACGTAGACCCCGCCGGCTGAAGATGGCGAGCCTATTTTGAATTTGAAGATTTTATTTTTCGAAAACTGAGGACCAGCGCGGCTAGTGACGCAGACCCCGCCCGCTGAAGGTGGGCGAGCCCTGTCCGCTAAGGGTGGACGCCCCTGAATTCGTCTTTTCGATTTGGAACTCGCGTGGTTCATGGCGGGATCTTGCCCGATTGAGGTGGGCAAGTCTTGATTTCTTTTGAGAATTTCTTTTATTCATTCTTGCAAGAGCGAATTCTTTCGAGGGATGCTCGGATTTAGTCGTAACCTGAATGTGGGTTGACAACGTGCTTAGACGGAACATTGTCTTGTGGTCATCATCTTTCATGGTTTTGAGCTAGTCTTTACGGCTCAATTTTGCCACTACTTGGGTCCTTGATTAGGGGACTATGTATAAGTATCAACGGCGACCTTTGTCTTGAGGTCGTAAACCGGTTCTTTTTCTATTGAGATTATCCAAACACGGGACTTTGTACAGCGTAGTCTGGGAATATTGTTTTAACTTTGCACACTTTTTTTTTAAGATATATTTTTTTTCTTTCGAGCCACCAAGCATTCGTGCTTGACGGTCATTTCATGTCAAAGAGGTTCCTACGCATTTTGTAATGTCTTTGATCGTGTTTGGTATCGTGCTCGTAAGTGCGAGCGATCTGCGCGGTGGTGTGCTACTCTTGACAAGGTCGTGAGGTGCGACTTTCAGTAAGGAAATCGGCAATTTTCGAGTCGAATGGATGCGGCAGGGCCCATTAGAAGTTAGGGCCTTTTTTGAGCCTGGGTTCATTTTTGGCGCCCAGGCCTGGGCGTTGAAATAATTCACGCCCAGGTGGGGCGTTGAAAGTGTTGTTTGGGCTGGTCTTTTGATGACACAGTTGGCCTCTTGTTCATTCGTTTATTTCACTTGGAAGTTCTATGTATTCTCTTTTCTTTTGTTTTTTCTTTGTTTTTAGAACGTGATGATTTTCTTGAGAAGCCGTAGCCGATTGGTGGACTACGGTGCTTGTCGCTTTGGGGCGATTATTTTAAGAAACTGTTGCTCTTAAGGCGTACAGTTATTGCGATAGTTGGGCGAGTCTATATGGCCCGAGGAATATACCTTGAGGCGTAAGACTTTGACCGCTCTTGTTGTTGTATATTCTTCCTTTTGAACGCGTTCGTGAAAGTTCGATACTTAGAATGATGATATGTATGTACGAACGAGCGTTCATAGAATGGCCGTTGTGTGCGGTTCCATTAATCAGTTTGCTTGAATCATATTTTTTGAGCAATGACTGATTTTGAATAGTTTGCTTAGAAGCTTGATAGGGTTCAGGCCCATTCATGAAGTGGGCTCAAACATCGTACCCTTTCGATTGTTCAAACATTTGCTTCGAGATTTTTTATTTTGCTATGGTTGTTTCGTAGCTTGGAGCCCCCAAGTATGCATGTTGGGATGCTTCCTTTTGGCGTACGATTTTTGTAGGTTCTTTCGAGAAAGATGCCTTGGGGTTCCGCTCGTGTAGGTGCGAGTTATCCCTTCCGTGGTAGGTAATATTTCGCTACCTTTAATCCTTAATGTAGAAGTCGTGTGGCTTGCATTTTGAATTTGAGCGATAAGTAGTCTTTGCCTCTTTTACACATACTCTTTGGTCGTGCCCGCATTAGAGCAATATGCCTTACTCTCTTTTTTAGACTTGTAACGTGGGATGGTTGAACTTATGGTGCGACGTAGGCTTGTGTGGCCTAACAGCGTGTCTTAGAACATTCCTCTAGGTGTTGGGATATCATTATTATTTTTTGCAATGGAGTACTTCATCACGCCTCGTTCAGGTGTTCGAACAAGTGTAGCACCTTCTGCGTGGGTTTGCACGGCTTATTACTTCGTTCGATGCGAGGATTCATAGATGTTTCTTTCTTGTTTTTATATCTGGGCAAAATTTGGCTAGCAGAAAGATCCAGCGCCCAGGCTGGGGCGTTAAAGATATCGGCGCCCAGCTCTGGGCGTTGAAAATGATTTCTGGGTATATTTTCACAGTTCTTATCCTTGATTTTTTTTCTTTTGTTTTCGCTTTGGAACGAGGTAGATTGTGTAACGGGCGCTTGTAGGGCAAGCGTTATGTGCAGTAGTTTGATCGGAGTTTTGGTGACTCGCGATTTTCAGTTGCCCTTGTTAGTGGGGTGACTTTATATATTCTAAGTAGCGCTTAGAATTTGGGAGGGGTTGTAGCCATTCTAAGGTTCGCTTTACACGATCAATCCTTAGGATTGTGCCCCTATGATGTATGTATAGCATTAGCGTCGAGAATTTGTGATGAAATCGTCATTTCGAGCTTTTTTAGAGTGTTTTTCTCAAGACCCCAATTGTAGCTACGGGATTGGCTTGGTGCTATAATGCTTTGCATACGTTTTTATGCATTCATGGTGACATGGATCATGAATAGTTTGAACCAGACTCGTTTAGTGCGAGGAACGTTCGAGTAGTGATTTTGCTGCTTCTCTTGTAAATGTCGTATTGTGCGACATTGCCATGGTAAAGGTAGTCACATGTTGAAGTGTGCCTTGTCCAAAAGCTAGGTGCCTTTCTTTACCATAATCATATTTGGAAATCTTTTGACTCACTTGCAACATTGAGATAAACGCATACTTAGCTTAAACCAACGACACTTTATTATGCTCGAAAAAGTCTTTGAAAATTATTATTTAAAATTATTTAAAATCCGAATCCTACTGTGTACAATCCGAGGTGTCCTAAGTAGGTTGACTTATAGAAGGGTTCGTACAGGATTACATGAGTGAATCAAAATAATGTTACGATTTTCTGAATGCTGTCTAAGGATTTGCTGGAAGCCAGGGTGCAGGCGTCAAGATATACTTGTGCCCGTTCGGAATATGCTTTAGGCTTTTAGGGCCGTCTTTTCCAGAATTGTGGGAATATAAACCGTTTTCAAATTGACTTAGATTTACTTGGTGTATGTCTGTACAAAAGGTCAAGGTATACTTAGTTCTTTCCCTAGCTCTTCCATTTCAATTTTTTAGCCCCCAGTTGCTATTATGTCTTCTTATTAATGATGCTTTCAGATTTCGATTTTCGATGCCCGTGTCATATGCCTGAGTAGGGTGAGCCTTGGTTAAGTGCCAAGTCCTATTGACAATGTCTGTTGTTTTTTTTCAAAGGGGATTCGTAAGCATTTGAATTACCATGAACGGGTGCCCTGAGTTCGAAGGAACGATGGGGAAATGCCGTAGAACAATTCTCCTTTTTTGCAAGCTTACTTCCTTTACTACTTGTTGGCGATTATGATTGTGTCTAGTGGTGAAAGAAGGTCTTTAAGCGAACGACTAGGTCTAGTGGTGAAAGAAAGTCTTTCATTGAGTTAGTTCGCTTTTTGGGAGGGTCAAGTCGAGTACTTTAGAGGTCATGGACGCTTGTTCTAGCCCCCATTCGATTGAGGCAAAGCGATCTTTTGAGTCTTGGCTAAGTGCCTAGGAGTGTGAGTGCTCCTTCTTGGCAAGGGTATGTGCCCTTATTATTTTTCGATGTGTGCTCGTTAATTTTGGCATTTTGATGACTTGGATTCTTCCTTTTAATTTTTCTTTCGACTTGGATTGCAAGTAATTAAATTTCAATAAGGGACTTTTATTTTTTATTCTCGTTTTTCTATAGGCTTTAATATTTTTGCAAATTGGTTGGACCGAATCATGGATTGCCTACGTATCCGCCTTAAATAGATTTAATTTGGAATCAGGTCTTGCGTAGTTCTTAGCTTGAAAATGGTTTCTTAGAATGCCGAATTTGATAAGTATGTTCTGAGGTGGAAACATATTATTTGAAACGGTAGAATAAGTGAAGTTTGTTATTATTTTTATCTACTGCTTTGCCGTAAGCCAAAAATTTGTTTTATATTTTTTTTGATGTATTTCTTTGGTGGTACGTACATTTGAATACGTGTTGTACCCCCCAAGTGTTCGTTATTGTTCCGTGTATGTGCGGATAAAATGACGAGCACTTCTGGACAAATTTTAGCAAGCAGAGAGAATCAGCGCCCGGACTGGGGCGCTAAAGATTTCGGCGCCCAGCTATGGGCGCTGAAAATGACTTCTGGGCGGATCTTTTTTGGTGCGCTAAATGCTTCTTTTCCTTTTTAGACTAACTTTAGGGGAGCTTTGCAAAGTTTCTTTTTTTATTATTTATTTTGTGCTTTTCATTTGTCTTCTTTTTTTTACTCGTGACTCAAGACGGTTTGAAAGATGGGTTGAATGAGATAGGATAATTTGTATAGGTATTGGTCAAGCATGAGGATTATATCTGCTAGGACTCACAATTTGCAGCCTCAAGCTAGTGTCACGAGTTTACATCAATCAAGGCCAATGAGTGGCATGGGGACGGCTCAAGGGTATATCAACAGGATGTATCCACACAAGTTATATGGTCATTATGCTAATGGTGGTGTAAGAACAGGTTTGGGCTTTGGAAATGATGGGTATGACGCACGTGTCAATAGCCATGCGTGGTTTGCGGTTGACAACAAGTTCAAGAACAAGAGTCGAGGTAATGGTTTCTTGGGTTATGGCAATGAGAGCATGGATGGGTTAAATGAGCTGAACAGGGGCCCCAGAGCGAAGGCGTCTAAGAACATAAAGATTGGAAAGGGTAGACCTCATAGAATTTTATGATTTGGATTGGTTGACTCAATTCTTTCCCTTTGCTTTACTCGTGTAAATTTCACGCCTTGGGAGGTACGGGCTAAGTATTTCATGGCTCGCTCTTTTCGCTCTCCCTTTTCTCTTTCTATTTTTTTTCTTTTTGCTTGGGATTTCTCCCCAACATAAATCCTTCAATTTTTTTATTTGGGCTAAAAGGTAGATGGTTGTGGTCTTTGAGTCACGAGGCGAGACTGAGTGAGGCTCGTTTGGTAGGCCTATAGTGGACCTTTAACTTAGTAAGCCTAGGGTGGACCTTTAGCTTTAGTAGGCCTAGGCTGGACCTTTAAATTGTCTTACTTTGCAAGCGTATTTAGTCGTTTCTTAAAATGTGCAAATAGCGTAGATTCAAAATGTTGTTTTTACCTCATTGAAATTTAACGAAAGAATTACATCGAAAATGATTTTTTTTGTTTCTTTTCGGACTCCAGTTTCTGGGATTTAATTGGAAGTTGTGATTTAGACTCGAACTTTCATTAATCTTTCTGATTATAACCCGTGTATGAATACAAGGAGGTGGCCTAGACTCAGAATAATGACGTGGCGTAAGCCTATAACACTTGACCAAGCGACTCTCAGACTTAGGCTAATTGGACCATATCTTTCGTTGGTTGACACTTCAGATTTTAACCCTTGGGTGTTCATTTGTCATGCGCCATTTTGCTTAATGTTGGCAAGGTAGTTAGTTGGGGAGATCGAATTTTTATTTTTGTAAGGCTAGAATCATTAGTGCGGCTTCTCTCTTAGTGTGTATTGCTTTACCCCAATGGTAGCCTTATGGCATGCCGATTTGGGTATTTTCATGGTTTGTCATGTTGCATTCATGGAAAATCTTTTAGTCCGTACTTAGGAGTATTTCAAGGAGCGAGTGGCTCGAGAGGACTATGATGGTCGTGACCTAATGTGATCATACGCCTTGAGGCCATTAATTTTTGCTAATGGTATTGACACCTTAGGCTCACTTTGGGGGTTGTGCGACTATGGGGGAATGATTTTCAGAATGTGACTGTTTCCATTTTGCAAATACTTGAATTATATAATATGTTCTTTTTATTGGTGAGAGAGAGCATGGAGGCCGTAGACTCTTAGCAAGGGATGACAATTACATATGGGTGCTTATTGATTTAAATGTGAGGAAGGGAGACTCAATATGTTTTAACCTTTTTATTTGCAGCACGACACCAAGCATTAGGACCGATTCTATGGATAAGACAACTAAGACTTAGGATTTAGATTGTACTTTGGCATAGCCTAGTCTAGACTCGGATTTATTATTTTTCGAACATTAATTTTCTTGAAAACTTCATTTGAACATTATTTTTTTGAATACTTTGCCCATGTGACATTCAAGGTTATTTCAATTAGCGTGCTCGTTTTTGGAGCCGAACATTGCCGTCGTAGGAGGCCTATCAACGACACAAAGAGTTATTATTATTTTTTTTATAAGTCGCTTTGAAATCGAGTGCTTTTTCATACGCCCTCGTAGCAATTTTTTTTTTCACGAAAAGTTTTTTTGCTACGTATTTTCTTCACGCGTGGGCACCGAGGCTGCTGTGCCTGACCAAAAGGCCAGGCAGCAACTTCAGCGCCCAGCGAAGGGCGTGAGAAATTTCGGCGCCTAGCCAGGGGCGTTGAAAATGCGTCCCTGGCTGGTTCTCGTTTTCTGTTTGCGTCTACTTTTTTTTATGCGACTTCGCTTTTGCATGCTTGCCTAATAACGTCCTTTACGCTTTGTGCAGCGTTTGTGGGATTCGTTACAGGCCATCCCGAGCGTCGCTTTTTTTTTGTGGCGATCGTTCGGGTTTTGCCGAACACGTATCTTGGTATAACTCTTTGGCCAATTGGTTTATGAATGTTTGGGCAATTTTTAAGGTCGTTGGTTTTTCTAGGATAGTTTGTCACACACAATCATATATTTCGCTACACATAACTAACATTCCATCATGAGGCAATAATAATATGTCATGTAGTTTATGATAGGCTTCTATGGGTAGTTATTTGCGCCTGGCTTGGTACCGCTTCTATCGTAGATCCAACACATGCCCTGGTCGAGGTAGTGTCTTCAACAGACGAATTTCGCTCAAGAGGCCAACCCGCAAGTGCAAGCCAAGGGGGCATGCAGGCGAGAGGGACCTAATGGGCGAGCGATTGGGTTTGGGACGGGTGTACTACTAGCGAAAGTGCCGAGTGGACAACATCCAAAGCGTATGCACCGGTTGGCGATGGGTATCCTTAGTCCCAACTCCCGAGCTGAAACACCAAGGGAGCCAAGATTCGTTATGCGGTTCTGCCCGTTCACATTAATATGCTGATTTTCAGGTCGTCCCAACTTGATGGGAAATAAACGCGGGGTAGGATCGTTTCATCCTTCGGCTATTTTGATTACCTACGAGCACGAGTATTTCCTTCACTATCCCCAGTGGAGTCGCCACTGTGAGGGAGTCGAAAAAGCACGAGGCTAATGCATGACCTCGTCCCTCGTGGGTGTGACGCTTCTTTTTGTCAAATCAAGTGTAATTGGATTTCCTGTGAGTTTACACCCAATTGACTAGTAATATAGGAGTCGCCATTCAGTTTTTAACGACAATGAGAAAAAGTGACAAAACCCGGTTATCGTGACATAAAGGGAGTGCAATTATGTTTGACCACGACGGCCGTAGGTTCCCTTGTGATCCCTGGTGGTGGGGATCGCTCAACGTACACCCGCAGGGTAGAGATTGAGGGTTCGGGGGACTGTAACTACCGAGAGGAGTACTCGCTCTTCGATAACTCCAGAGGCAGGATATCCTTACTAGCTCAGCATAAATAATTGAAGGGACATGCGTTAACTATTAAACTAATCTGAGTTGATTTTAATAATATGCAACATATTGTACTAGTTCGAGCGCGATTATCTGATTTAGATTGTTTTAAGGGACCTAGCATGATAATCCAATTTCCCAAAAATATCATATTTATTAAGCGTGATCGAACAATCAGATTTTAGTTAGTTTAACAGTTCATAAAAGGGCGAGGAAAGCAATTAAACCATGGAAAAGGGACACATTACGACGCACCCTTGAGAGGTGCGTCACGGTTCTCAGAAAACTAACCACTTTGACTTTGCTATTTCTCCTTTTATTTAACGAATCTCAAATTATGGGACGGAATACGTTCTGTTCGATTTATGGATCGATTGCGACAGAACGCGTGATCAGTTTTGCAGCGTGAGGCTTAGGCTTAGGGGTTTAGAGTCAATACTCAGAATATAATTGTGTGTTGTGTCCTTTTCACGTCGAACTTAAGGCCCTATTTATAGAAAAGAGTTCGTGGAAAGATAGAATTGTAGAACTCTAATCCACGAGGAATTAGGAAAAAACACGTACCAGGTATTTTCAGCGCCCAGGCCTGGGCGTCAAAGATTTCGGCGCCCAACTCTGGGCGTTGAAAATAGGATCCAGGAAATTTCAACGCCCAGGGCTGGGCGTTGAAATTGCTGTTTGGGCCGTTTCTTTGTCAGATTCGGACTCTTAGAATCCAGGGTGTATGAGACTTAATCGAGTCTTTTAGTGCGTATCAATTTTATGACGGGATGCGTCTGGGCCTGTTACGAACTCTAGGCTCCTTAGGATTTTAATTAATACGTGACTCTTATTTTCAAATCATATTAAGAATAGGATTCTCTCGCAATTTCTATCTCATTTAGGATTTATGTTGGAGTGCAACACCTAATTCTGACAGGTTTCTATCTTTTATGACTTGCCACTTTTAACAACTACCCATTACGGCAGTTACTATTTTTAGCAGGTTTCCATAAATAGCAGGTTTCTATAAATAACAGGTTTCGGTTGAAATGAAAAGGGGTAATGAGATTCGTTATTTTATAGGAGATGCGTTGTCAAGTGGAGATTTACGTTTTCATCATCGAACCTTCCCTTTCGGTAATGGGGACAAAAGTAGGTGTCTACACAAACATAAAATTTATTATGTTGATTAATTGAACAAAATTCCGTTAAGTTCCAGCCTTCTGAAGGACTTTAATACAAACAAGATCACCCTACAGCTAATGTAGCACAACTTTGCTTCATTTCCCACTTCTACGTCAATAATCGGGCTTAGTTTCCAAAAATTGAGTTCATAACAGAATTTAGAACCTCAAACGGTAATCCAATACCATATGATATCAATTTCTAAGCCATTTCTCTTTAACACAAATATCTAGGTAGAAATAGAATTTTGAATTCATCCTATTGTTCCCATTTCCTATCCATTCTAGCAACTTTTCTTATAGTCCTAAAAAATTTACTTTTTGCTTGATCTTCTTACTTTTGATATGCTTACAATCACTAGTACATAACTGAGCTTATGTAACACGCGTTGATAACACTTTTTCAAATGCAAAATTACTAGATTTTTAAGTAACACTTTGGTAACATTTTTGTAAAAATGTAACACTCAATGTAACACTTTTAACGTAGGTAACATTTTATGGTAACACTTTTAAAATAGGTAACAGTTTATGGTAACACTTTTAAAATAGGTAACAGTTTATGGTAACACTTTTAAAATAGGTAACATTTTATGGTAACACTATGAAGTGTTACCTTATTTAAGAATGAAATTAAATATTTGCAATAAAAATATGGGCTAATCGTAAAAAACTCTCACTCAGGACCAAAAATTACGACCATAAGCGTTTCTCGTCGTAAAAAATCAATTTCAACGACGAGTATTGGAAGTGGTCGCGAATAGTTTCATTAGTTGCGACCAGCCTCCAATCTCGATGTATTTATAAATATTCTCGTCGTAAAATATATGAAAATTTGGCGAAAAGTAAAGCGGGAATTTTTTTTCGGGTCTGCTCTAAAATCAACGACGACCAGAGTTCTAAATACGACCAGTAACTCGTCGTATTTGTGATATACGAAGTATATATTTTTTTTAATAGAGAAAGCTTGAAATTACCCAAAAAACGAATTAAATAGAAAAAACAAAAGAAAAAAAAAGTTGAACTAACAAAACAAAAACCCTCTTCCCTTTCGCACCTCCTCTCCTCTCCACCAAACATGGTAGCAAAATTCTTGCTACCCTAATTCTCACCACAAAACAGTGAATTTCTCCCCATACCTCAATTTCTTACTCTATTCGAATAGATCTGGTCATAATTTATAGTTTCAATTCTGAGTATTGAGTCGGCGATTCCAATTTGATTTTCAATTAGCCAATTGTGAAGATAAGTGCGAAATTTGCTCTCCTTCGAGGAGTTTGAACCGTTTTAGAGGTAAGAAGTAGTTTTTAATTGTGTTAATTATGCTTTATTTCCTTTTCATTACTGCCTCCAACCCTCAATCTAGATGTAGTTGGCATTTCGAGAGTGGGTCTTCTAGTACTACTAGGGTTCATCAAATTGGGATGTTCACATAGGCTTGATATTGTTTTTAGGTAATTTTACAGTGATATGATCTAACGGAGGTGCAATATTTGCATATTGTTAAGGATTTTCTAAGACTAGTAACTTAGGATAGTGGTTGTGTCATCACCGTACTTGAGGGAGTTGTAATTAGGGATTTAGTTTTCTATTTGGGTGAATTTCAAGCTGAGCGAATCGATTTTGATGTATCCTATTCAAAATTTTCATATGAATTAGGTTTTTTAATTGCGCTGAATGCTTCTTTTGTGTGCAATTGATGATATTCAATATATTAACTGTCAATCAGGAGTTCATGAATGAATGATTTGGTTCACAACATACCTCTCCATCTCTGAAATGAGTTGCATCTCAATTTAGTTACTAATCCTCTTTTCTATCAATATCGAATATTTTACACTGTTTTATGAGTAATTATTGGAAGTTTGAACTGTTTTAAATGTTATCAGGTTTATGAGCCAAAATTAATATATCCTAGCTTGTTTCAGGCACAATTATGTTGATTTCCTATCTGGGAGACCCTTCTTTTCCCTGTTTAAGCTGACTGTGTTTTTCCCTTGATGATGCAGGCTGCAGTAGTTGGTCCAGGAAACGAACTGGGAAAACCTATTGATGTCAGTAATGCTTCTGATCAAATCTTTGGGCTTGTGCTGATGAAAGACTGGAGTGGTTAATCTTTTGCGATCTTTATTCTTTAATCTGGATTCCACTTATTCTTTAAACTGAATAATCTTCAAATTTACTTGAAAATGGTTTCCATAGCTAGAGATATTCAGGGGTGGGAATACATGCCTCTTTGACCTTTCCCGGGGAAGAGTTTTGGTATGATCGGTTTTCATAATGGTTGTTTATTCTTTAATTTCACCTCATCTTTTTGGAGTTTAGGAAACATATTTCTTTAATTAGGTACAACAATCTCATCCTGGACACTCTGGATTCTCTGGAACCTTTGCTAGTGGTGTCCTAGAACAGGTACTTGATGGATTAGCCATTTGGCATTTAAATTTGTACTAAAAAGTTATGAAAGATCTATCGATGCTACGGTACTGTCATTTTAATTTACACTGATACATTACTTAACTGTAATTGTAGGATCCTCCTCCTTTTCCATGTATAGAAATGACGGCAGAAGAAGCTAAAAGACTTGATCACTTCTTCTGCCAAAATTGTTCCTCCGACGACCCGAAGAAGTTGCAGAACTCACATGCTGCATCTAGACAATCTGATACGAAGGTATATCAATTCCTCTTATAATAGATTCTCTTTAGGTTTACACAGTTATGGGATATTCTGCTTTTTTACCTATACACTAAAATATCCGGTCCGAACCAATTATGAAGAGTGTTAACCAAAAAGGATAAGTTTTGTTAAATTAAGGCTTGTGTACTCAGTGGCGGAGCCACGAATTCAACGTTGGGGGGCAAGGAAGAAAGTGAAACTTAAAAGAAGGGGGGCGAGAAAAAAGATGAAACTAAAACGTAAAAGCATGGTACGAGGATTTGAACCCTAGACCAAGGTGTGCATTAGTGTTATTAAACTATAAATAACCATTGATGCAAGTAGCATTTAGTGATTATTTTAGTGTTTATTACTAAATATAAATATTTTCTGAAATTGTTGGGGGGGGGGGGGGGGGGGGGCTTCTTTCTATTTTGTTTTTACTTTTATTTAACTTCTTTTTATTTTGTCTTTGCTATTCTGAAATTTGTCTTTGCTAAAATCTATCGGTCACTAAACCTGTTCAGTAGCCGAGTTGAGAATACCTGCAGCCTTAAAATATGCAAATGAAATGTGACCAGACAAAAGGACTGGTCACTTAAGTGTGGGAATACTTCCCCCATTTGAACTAAAATTTGATCAAGCCAAAGAGAAGTTGTATAGAGTTTTTGTGCAGTTAGAATGCCAGATTTAGCTGATACTGTTACCCTTACTAAGACACAAACTGAGCTCGCAATAGAAAGGTAGGGAATATACAAGTAAGACATAGTCTATCCCAGCTATAACAACAGATTCTATAGCTTGACTATAAGCTCCAACCAGAACTTCAAACCCGATATTTTGTTTCAAGAGTTCCTTCAAATATTTTGATGTAATTGGAAATCTGATGGTTTATATGAAATAGATGGGTTTAGTCTTTGCTAATTAGGTATTTATCTCCCAAATCCTCACCTCTTGGCCTGAATGGTAGAAGGCTCTAGCCTGAAACTTCCCTCATATGATCATGATCTTTACCAAAACTAATTTTTTTTCTATAGAGAGCCAATGATCAATATGAGATTCATGCCTATGTAATGAGTTTCATGATTCGTAGTTTCAAGTGGGAGATCAATGAAGTTAAGCTACTAGGCTCCTATATTGATACCAACCTGTTAAAAAACATCAACCCCCCATGCCCCATACCCAAGTCCTATTGGTTGAACATTATATCCTAAGAATTTTGTCCTGCAGGATCTCATACTGTAAAAATTGTAAGATTTGATCTTTATGACTGTCACTGCCCTTTGTAATTACATTGTATCTAATAAAAACGAACAGTACACATAAAAAACTCTACAACTTAAATGTTACATCAAAAACAAAAAAAAACCCTCAAGTGCATTTCTGGCAAAAACAATACTGTGCACATGCGTGTTTTGTCTACATTGAACTTAAATTATCAATACAAATGCTTAATAAATAAAGGTTCTGTAGTAATCATATTTTTGCACTTAAATTATCAATACAAGTAATTTTTCCAAGTTTAAGTCTCAGCTGCGGTATTGATTCAGAAAATTCGCAATTTTAATTTCAAGTTTTAATGAATTTGCGCCTGTCTTAATTCAAATTCCAAATTTGCACTTTTCATTGAATTCGTGCTTCCAATCTCGTGGTCTTAATCGTTATGTCGATCGTGCTCTTGATCTGACTTTATCGAATTCCCCCTTTTTTTCCAGGTATGTTCTTATTTGTGTGCTATGAACTGATATTGTATTCGAGCATACGATATTGTATTCGAGCATTCAGACTTTATCGAATTCCTTTTCTTAGTCTCTAGATTTTATTTTATTTTCATTTTTGGCAATTTTGTGGGCCTTTTTCTTTTTTACTGGTGTTGTATTATGTGAGTTCAAGGATTGCATTAATTTGCTGGGAAGTTCTATTAATATATTGTTATTCTCTGATTTTAGATTACTATGTCTGAAGGTTCATATTCTAATCCTTTAAGTTCATCTCCTCTGAAAGGGCTACAACTCTAAGTTCCAACCTGTGTGGTTCTTCTATTCCGGTAACTGTAGGTTCCAAGAGCTTGTCATGTACCATTATTCAATGACAATTATCATTGCGTATGAAATAAGAGAGTTCACTTGTACCAAATATATGTCCTTCTTTTCCAGGTACTGTCCAGACTCCAGATAATTTCACACATATATAGGATCAAATGGATCAAGATGAAGGATTGGAGTAGCATTTTGGAGTTGTTAGCTGCTGCGCGCTGTCACTGTTGTTTGCTGCTGATGTGCGTCTGCTGCTGTTACTGTTGTTGTACTGCTGTCACTACTATTACTGTTACTGTTACTGATCAGTAGTCTACTGTTATATGTTGGCAACTGCTAGCTGCTGTGCGCTATTACTACTGATGTTTGTTTGCTGTTGCGCTGACTATTATGTTGTTTTTTCTCTTTTGGAATTTGGTAGTCTAGAGATCGAAGTCGAGGAAGTTGACCGAAGTTGTCTTTCGTTTTGTTTTTTTTATTAGATTGTTTAGCCAAACAAAAAAAATAGTGTTTGTGGATGTTTTTTTAAGAAACTATGAAATTATATAAATTTCAATTATTTATTGTATACGTTAATTTCAAAATCGTTGTTGTTGTTCGTGTTAATTTAATCTTGAACTTCAAAAAATAAAAAAAAGTTGCATAATTTAAATAACCATAGTAGTTGTAATAGTCGTCGTAATCATAATAAGGGTCTCACGTGTTGCTCAGAGTAACACGGTTGCTGCTAACATTCGTTCTTTTCTTTTTCATCGTTTGTGTTTTGCTTTGAATAAGGGTGTCGGAGCCCAATTAGTGGCTAGGCTCCCATCCAACTTTGTGTAATTGTTTCTTTATTATTATAATAATAATAATAATAATAATAATAATAATAATAATAATAATAGTAATAATAATTAAAAAAAATGTTACCTATTAATTAACAAGGTGTTGCATTAGTTGGCAAAAATTGATACATAATGTAGAATAAAGTGTTACTATATGTCAAAAGATGATCGAAAAATGTTACCTAATAATCAACAAGGTGTTACATTTGTTCGCAAAAGTGAACATAATGTCGGATAAAGTGTTACTATATGATTGCATAATGTTACTAAAGATAAGTAAGTGTTACCTAAGAAATAAAAAGTAACACTTTAAAAATGATACCATTGATATAAAAAAGTGTTACATAAGAGGGTTTATGGTAACACTTTTAAAAGTGTTACCATAAGTTACCCAAAGTGTTACATAAGACCTTAGGGAACATGGGCGGATGTATCACCCACTAAAGTGTTACCTATTGTCTATAGTAACAATTTTACCACTTTATGTATCAATGTTTTGGTGTTACTTAAGGTTAATTATGTACTAGTGAATGTCCTTTTCCTTTTACTCATTTTGAATTACCACATCCAATGAGTCTAGTTCATTATTGAATAAAAAGGCAATTGGTTGTTAACTATTGGTAATACATGAGCGTTTAACTAAATACTTGATTATTTCAAAACTACCTAGTTTTTTCAATATATGAGGTCCAATTGGTCTACAATTAAACGTTTTAGTTGAAAATAACAATGAAGATCACTATAAGAAAATTTTGTATCCAAGATATGCTCTCATTCTCCTTTATTTTGAGAATTGCTCTCAAAATAAGTTACCAATCGATCAAAAAATCTTTGCAGTTCTATTATCCTAACTCAATGAAATTGAAGGTGAATAATAAGATTAAATACATTTCATATTATACAAAATGAAATAGAAAAGAATAAACATTTATCATACTTTTATACCTTTGTAATAAAAGCAGACATGCAATCATCAAAGCTGTTAAACGTTTTATTTGAGTCAATTTGAGTGTCCTATTTGAACAGAAACGAATCCAACACCATCAAATTCTTTAAATCTTAAGCAAGTTTTCGCTTCTCCTAATTATTTAGGATTTTAGGAAAGCAAAATCCATTTGCTAATAGTTACAAACTACTCTTGGTCAAAAATCTAATGCCATAACTTATTCCTTTGTCACAACATGTACCTATATTTTTTGAGTTACAACAAAAATTAACGTGTTCCTTTGGGATACCTTACTATCTAGGAATACTAAAGTAGCACCTCGCTTTGGCGTAAACCTACTACCTTAGGTTCAAAAATTTCTGAAGTGCTTGATTTGGAAGGCAATGTTAAACTCCATATTCTTAGGACTTAATTGGGTCTATGTAGGTTTGATTATTTAGTGAACGAAATCCTTAATAAAAACATAAAACAACCATCTCATGCATAATATACATACACTAGTATATAATAGCATAAGTAAATACGATCTAGTATGGCCCCTTGACTTGGTCTTGAATCATCCAATCTTCAAACTTCATCTTGTTAGCTTGGCACCGCCTTGAAATCCATTCAAAATGCTAACACTATACTAGATTATTTTTTAAATACTACCTAGAAGTAATTGAAATAAATAATAAAATTATTATTACAAAAATACTCCATGGTACACATACCATATTTAAAAATTACATTCAAACTTAAAATAGTTCGCAAACCGTATTTAACTATCCTAGTTGAGCCATACTAGTCACCTGCAAAGCAATATAAAACAATATACATTCATCCATTCATACTCTAAGACGAATGGCCAAGGCAAGCTTGCACCATGTTTACATGATTAATTAAAATCACGTTCATGTGAAAGCGCTCTAAAAACATTAATTCGTTCCATATTATAAATACATAATTATATTCTAATCAAATATTTATATAATTAAAAGAGATCATCCTATGAAAATTTTATTAAAATAATTAATTTTCAATAATCATTAAAAGGCTGTCACTTAAACCAATAAACCTTGAACTTTTAATTTGAAATATTGAACTTACGCCCTAGCCCAAGTAAAATAAATAAATTAATAAGAAAAATTCCAAGTCGTTAGCCCCTACGTGCAACCACAAGCTCAAAATCAGAACATTTAACCTTGAATAAAAATAAAACAAAAATGCACAAAACGATGAAACGAGGGCGTGGGCTTGTGCCTAGCCCATCGCTACGCTGTGCAGCGCGTTGGCGCACGAGCTACAGGTCGCAAGGCCCATCGGTCATCGCTGCTGGCCGTTATCACATAGGCATGAGCACAAAGCCCATTGACCCACAAGCTATCCAGCACACATCGCTTGCTTGCCTTGCTTCGCTCCAACGCGCGCTAGCTCGCCCAGCTCCCTCGTAGGCTTGCCCTTGTCGTTGTGAAAGCAATGCCTTGGGTGCATGCCATTGCTGGCTTCTCCCAGGCACCATGCGAATCCAAGTTCCCACCTGCATGCTCTGCTTGCTGCTGCATTCCTTCGTCTCGCGCAACGGATGCAGCAAGGAGCCTAACCCTCACCTGTACGCGCACATGGACACGGAAAACAAAGTTTCTCCCAAGAGCGACGACTTGCTCGTCCATTCGAAACATTAATCCAATTTTTGTTTCTTAAACGGAAAGTTACACGATTTCAAAATTTCATAATTTTAACAATTCAGTCGTTATTATTAGGAAAAATGATTAAAGTGAGTGATTTATTTTAATTTCATACAATTTCATAAAATCAAATTTATGAAAATAATAAATCTAGGCTAACATTTATTCAAAATCAACGTACTAACCCAATCAACAATATTTTTGAATAATTAGATAATCCAACCCGACAATTTAAACTATTCCAAACAATTAAATTTCAGATTTTCATCAAATTATGGTTTAGGTGATTGATTAAAATTAACGAATCCAATAAAAATTCTAATCCTTGAATATTTTACATGAGAAATTTATGAATTAAGACCTATTCCCCTACTCACCTAAGCATAATTTCAGATCTAAATAACCAATCCGATTAATTTTCGATCAAAAATAACAATAATTTAATATTAAGCCCCCGAATTGATTTATAAAGTTCATACAAATTACAATAAACAATTAGGAAAATCCACAATTAATTATATGTTTATTAGCAATAATAATAATTTTTTAAAGCCTGAATTATTAAAGAATCAATTATTCCGAAACGAAAAACACTTGAAAAGTACAACTTAGAGGCAGAATTTTGGAATCCTGGTGTAAGGTGTGTAGAATTGTGTTTAGAATGTTGTTTCCACCCAGAAAACACTAAGGAAACATCGAAATCTAACACTTTACGGATTAACAACTTTTCACCGATTCATCCAATAATCTGAAATAGTTCCGAAAATTAGTACCATTAATCTCAGCCATATTAATTCAAGAAATAACATTAAAACAGACTATAAACATGAAGCTAGTGATACTACTGTTGGGATTTATGCTAATCATATTAACAAAGTGGAAGAACAATCCCGAATCCAGAATCACATATAAAAGTACGAATCAAATGAAACATATATTCGATGCGTGGACTCCCACTAGCCTCATGAACACAAACAAGAAATCCATGTGTAGTTCCTCTACAATAGTCCACCAGCACTTTCAGGTCCGCCTTGATTTCGTTAGCTTAGAACTTTCTCAAGGTAGTTGGCTTTTCGGGATTTCTCACTCTAGGAGGCACACATAGAATTAAGGTTATTGGTGCTCTAGGGTTTTTGTGTGTGTTGTAGTATGAAAACACTAGGTTTTTGTTTTAATTAACACCTAAAAAGAAATGAAGAGAGAACCGACCGAAGGCTAAGATCCTTGGACGGCCACTAGCACAACACTGCAGCACAACAGTCGCGTGAACAGCAGTTGGGCCTTAGGCATCACTGTGTACATAACTTAGTTTATGTAACACCTGAAAAGTGTAACATAAAGTGGAAAAAGTGTAATCATAGACAATAGGTAACACTTTAGTGGGTGAAACATCCTCTCATGTTCGCTAAGGTCTTATGTAACACTTTGAGTATAGTATGGTAACACTTTTAAAATTTTTTACTATGAACCCCCTTATGTAACACTTTTTAATATCATTACTATCATTTTTGGAGTGTGGCTTGTTATTTCTTAGGTAATACTTACGTATCTTTAGTAACATTTTCCAATCATATAGTAACACTTTATCCGAGATTATGTATCACTTTTGTGAACTAATGTAACAACTTGTTGATTATTAGGTAACATGTTTCAATCATCTGTTGACACATAGTAACACTTTGTACGAAATTATGTATCACCTTTTTGCAAACTAGTGTAACACCTTGTTAATTAATAGGTAACATTTTTCTTTTAAAAATTATTATTATTATTATTATTATTATTATTATTATTATTTAAAATATGCAACATATTTTAAATTTTAAATATAAGTTAATATTACCATGTACAGCCACAAATGTGAAATTAACATATACGATAGGTAATTATTTAAATTGATATAATTTCATAGTTTCTTACAAAAACCTCCACAAACACCAATTTTTAGTTTTGCTAAGCAATCTAATAATCAAAACAAAAAGAAAGTCAACCGAGGTCAACTTGGTCTCTAGACCACCACATTCCAAAAAGATAAAAAAAACAACACTTCTAAAATAACCAGTCTGCAGTAGTACTTCCAAGCAAAAGCAAACGGAAACATCAGACAACAGCTCCAACCACATAGCAGCTCCAAGCAACAGTAGCTAGCTCCAAGCACAAGTTCCAAGCCACACCAACACCTCGCAAACAACAATACCCCAACCTACACTAATCCTACCAAAATAGAAACTGAGTAAAACAAATCGTTCAACAATAAACACCACCAAACTGCCAACCTCCAAACTTAAAAAACATAAAACAGAAACTGCATGCTCCGATCCTCAAGCCAACTTCACATTGTATGTGTTTAGACTTCCTCCATCTGACTGAAACACCCATGAAGCTCCTTTGAACTCAACAACTATAACTTACACCAACAATCATAACACACGCAAATACCCAACATTCAAATAGGAACTAGCAGACCCAGACAAGATGAAACTACAGTTGAATCTGCTTGAGATCCAACATCTAAGACCCCAATGTCCTTTAGTACAAGAAGAAAAAACAAAAGATCTCATTTAAGACACCTCAGAACTCAAATGTTTATGAAATTTGTGGGTTACCATTGCCAAAAAAGATTAGTGACTGCTCCAACAATTATGCGAAGGGTTTGAGGATTCTCTACATTAGTAGCAATAACTGATAGCAAACTAACACCTCCTTGGGCCATAATCAGCTCTTTGTTGGTTTCTGAAGTGACAAGAAAATAACAATTTAATATGATAAAAATGAAAAGATAGTGGAAGAATTTCAAAAAGAGAGTTAGATAAACTCGCCATTCATTGATAAATTTCCAATAGCACCAACAGTAACTCGATGTATGGTCTCAACCTTGGAGCTTCTAATGCGATTCAACAAGGAAGTAAGCTCACCTGCCACTTATTTCTGCAAGATTATGGAGAGCCAAATCACGAAGTTTTCTAACAATAGAGGTAGAAAAATTGATATACTATGTAGCCAATTCAACTAACAACTGGAGCTCTTTACCTTCTACTGCCAAATTTGCAACAACTTTCACAATATGAATTCTATTGTCAGCATCTTCTGCAGCCAAATTTGCAACAACTTTCACAACAACTTTCACAACATGAATTCTAATGTCAGCATCTTGTGCTTCAAGCAACACCAATATCTTTTGTAAACCAACTTTAAGGAGAATAATTCTTGTTAGAACAAAACTAAACAGGAAACAAGCTGTATATGAAAAACATTATAATTAAATTCTTTAACTAGTCTTAATCTTGAAAAAAAGACGGTGGAGGTTCTATGAGATTATAATAACCAACAACCAAACACTTGATAACTTTTTTCCCAACAGAAAATAATTTAATCACAATCATTCCACGACTCGTAAAAGCATTGTTAAAACCACACCAAAGTCCGTAAAATGTATCCACATATTTCACACCCAAAGTTATTCTAGAGTCTAGACGCTTAAGAAAGGAAAATCTGTCTGGCATCGATAAATTGTACATCTTGAAACAACTTTCATGAAATTTAAAAACTTGTCATTTTCTGTTACACTCAAGTACTCAATTAAACAAATTGTTGTAGCCATGCAACTTGATTTGAAATGTATCAGCTTCTCATTGTAGTCCATACTTTCTAAGAGGTGCATCAAATGCAAGAAGTTCCATAAATTTACCTCTCTTTTTTTCAGTTTGTCCACTCCTTATACGCGTAATACTAAGAAAAAATTCCGACCAAGCATTTGACGAGGAGAATTAAGACTCATTTCAATTTCGACACACAACAAGTATGTGTAAAATCCCTCGTCGTGTGTCGAAGACCATGAAGGAAAATAACCCCCCTATAATCATTTGGTCCCCTCATTATTCTTTTCGTTATATTTCCTCTTTAGTCTAGCATCTAGTCGGATTTTGATTGGAAAAAGGAAAATAGTCTTCTTCTCAATCCAATAGATATTATAACTAATAATCTCGTACAAGAGTATTGTACAGGAAAGGCTATAGTTAAACTTGTGATATAAGTCTACTACCCACAAAGTAGAATCCATTGCACAAAATAGAATATTTTAAAACATTATAATTTACCAATAATTCTGGAAACTTAAACGAATATTAAGTTATACCCAGGAGCAAAACAATCAAATTTGAAGGAAATTAGTAGTTTCAACTTAAGATCAGAGTCAATCAAAAAAAATTCTACGATGTTACTAATGGTCTGAGAACCAGTTGTCCGAAAATATCAGAAGTTTCCTCTTATTAACTTCACTCAAGTTTAAAACTCTAAACACCTCGAAGGAAGTTTACTTCTGAAAAATCTCGAAAGAAATTACCAAAAGATATTAAGTTCTTTTCATTTATAAAAGCTTAAAATGGATGAAACAAATATACGGAGTATGTTGGATAATAACTAAGTAAACAAATCAAGAAGACACCTGATATAATAGAAATATAAGATTTCAGTCAAGCATAATGACTTCTGCTCTGTTCAGAAGCCTGATTTTGGGATAATATACTACTCTGTAATAAACAAAACAATCACACTGGTTTATAAGCCCTAAAACTCTACTCAATGATCTTCAAATTAAAACTTCAAAGCGAGCAACCATTCCTACTAGTTAACCGACAATAAGCATGTTGAAGCGCAGATTATCTAATTTGGATATTTGGATGAATTCTAGTCATATGATGACGGACGTTTGGAAAATTAAACACGAAGGATTATCCGTAAAACTAAAAACAAAATAACAGCTAAAGTACTCTACATTTTATCAAGTAGACAAACAATTAGAAGGAAGCTAAGAGCTATCAGTTCTATGGAGGAATTATGAAATATCACAGCAAAAAACACAATATGCAACATAAATAATCAAAAGAATTTAGAAGTAAAGAACCAATACAAGAACACTAAATACAATAAACAATACAAATTGTACTATGTCTGCCCCATTCAATTTTCCTCGAGTATCTTCATTTCACACTGACTGCCCTGTTCATTTGGCCTAAGAAAAAGAAATTCAAACTCTAAACTCCTCTAATTTGTAAAATTTATATCCCTCGTCTCAATTCCATATGTATTTGTTCATGTATAGCTCCAATTCAGTGTTTCTAAAAACAAAATAACATTACTCAGTGTTGTTTCGAACAAAGTCGATGTTAATAATCATAAATATTCTCTTCAAGTTTGTCAATATCTTATAAACTATGCCACAAATCCGATGTCCAAACCAACTTACTACCTTTTCATTAATTACAAAGATGATCAAACACAATTTTAAACCCTAGCAACTTCTCAATTACAATTCAACACACCAATAACTCTACAAATTCTGTAACTAGTTCATAATTTCAAATTAATCCAGAAATATCAAAATTAATTAAATTTTAAATTCATGATTTAATGGAACCAAATCGCTTCATTTCCACTTGGGATCCTTCCATTTAAGCGGTAATTTAAAGGGTAATTTATGATCAGTAAAATCATTAGAAGATGATCGGATTCTTCAACAATAAAATCCATGGTGCGAAGCTTCAATGGCAGTGGTAGCAGAGGAGAGGAGCTAATTCGTATTGCACTTTGGTGGTGTATTGAACGATCGAGCAGCATACTGAAGAGACGACGACATCGCCCAACTTCTAACTCTAGGTCAGTGAACTCTAGGGTTCGTTTAGGCCTCCAGGTCTGAAAAAGAAGAGTATGAGAATTTTTCCAAACTAACCCTCCCTTTATCCTCGTGAAACAAATTTTATTTTCTAATTTTTTTAAAGGGAAACTTAAAGTGTTAAATAATAGTATTCCTTAAGACTTAAGTGTTACGTACAAATGTTACCTATCATAAAGTGTTAATAGAGAGTGTTACATATGATGAAAATGTTACATATTAGTGTTACATATTTACAAAGTGTTACAAAAGTGTTACTTAATCATTTTATAATTTTGTAACTTGTAAAGTGTTACCATATGGTGTTACATTAGGTCAATTATGTAGTAGTGGCAACGTGTTGTTGCAGCCTTGTGCTTGCTCCGCGCCAGCGCTCAGCATGGTCTTGAACCTACTACCTTTTTGCGCTCGCTGCTACGCATACGGGCCTTTTGTGCTTGCGCGCTTGGCTCGTAGGCCGCGACATTGCTTGCCCTTCTCGTGTTTGCGTATACGACCTTAAGACCATTATTTAATGTATATTACTTGACGATCCAATGTCATGAAATATGATTATTTGTACGGCATGGCCTACGAATATGCGCAACACGATATAGGATTACGATCCAACGAATTATCATATGTTTTTCGAACTAAATTCCCGATTAGCCATTAAATGAATTTTTAATTCATTAAATCCGGTGATCCGTTATATTTCATTGGTGTGACCTTGTAGGTTCAGTCAACAATAAGTTGTGAGCCTAATAAGGATTAGAACTCACTGATCGGATACATTGATCCATCTAGCTGTTTCGATCACTTATTCTACCGAATTCATTATTCTGTAATTAATATGAATTTTGATATTAGACTAATGCACCTTGGATGAAAGAAATATTTCCTTCAAATATTATATGGAAAAGTGTCAACTTTACTAATCATTTTTGGAATAAAAATCGATTCTTGTATGGCATAATTGATATGGTGTTTTGGACAATTATTTGGAGAAGGTTTCAAGAATGAAACCTCCTAAAGATGACACCTTTTGCATGACTTTTCCTAGTTATTCAAGGGTATGAACCCTAATGATAACATCATATGATTTTGTATTTAGAAAGGTAGAAGAGTAGAATGCATTGTAGATTTAAGTAGGGATTCGGAATTAATTACCTACTTAGGCTTAGATTGGATTTCCGATTAGTGCTCCCAATTGCTTAAAATTTTGAAATTGTATAGGACTTTGTAGATTGGAACTTGATTTTTTGTTTTTCTTTTGAGAGCATATTTCAAAATTACGACGTTGTATTTTTGATTTGCTGCCCTAAATGCTTAGAAATGAGGGCTTAAATAGAAGATTAGCCGGCTAAAATCCAAAAGCCAGCTGCGCCTGGCGCAAGGGCCTTCGCTTGGCGTAGGTGACGTGGCTCAGGAAATGCCAAAGCAAGAACAATGACGTTGTCCTTGCTTTTGTCCCTTATGGTTGTACCCTTGTACGAATTGTACGAAGTTGGCACGTAGTGATTGCTTAAGGGTTAAGGATCGACTTGCGTCTGAAAACAAGTCGTTTCGATTTCGTGTTTGTAATTGGGATCGGTTTTACGGGTCGGGCTCGGCTTGCTCGGTTTTGTGGGTCGGCGCCCGAATTTGGATTGCTTAGTGTCATTTTGACTGGAAAAGGCCTTGTAAACCTAATGGAGAGGTCCATTGGGTGAGATTATGTTTCGATTTTGAAATTGGTTTTTGGGAAATTGAATTTTGTACCGAGTTCTGTAATAGGAATGGGCTCGGGAATTGGACTTTGGATCTTGGATTTTGGAATATATTTTAGCAATTGGGACTCACGCACGGAGCTGTACTAACCACCTAGCAAGGATAATAGTATCATCATCATCCCTTAGGGGAGACATGGTGGGAAGTCCATGGTGGGAAGCTAGAATGGCAGCGGTTGCAGAGGAGAGGAGCTAATTTGTATTGCACTTTGGTGGTGTATTGAACGATCGAGCAACATTCTGAAGTGGCGACGACATCGTCCAACTTCCAACTCTAGGTCGGTGAATTCTAGGGTTGGTTTAGGCCTTCGGGTCTGAACAAGAAGAGTATGAGAAGTTTCCAAAACTAACTCTCCCTCTATTCCTTTATCCTCGTGAAACAAATTTTATTTTCTAATTTTTTTAAAAGGAAACTCAAAGTGTTACATAATAGTGTTCCTTAAGATTTAACTGTTAGGTATAAATGTTACCTATCATAAAGTGTTATAAGAGGGTGTTACATATGATGAAAATGTTACATATTAGCGTTACATATTTATAAAGTGTTACAAAAGTGTTACTTAATCATTTTATAATTTTGTAACTTGTAAAGTGTTACCATATGGTATTACATAAGGTCAACTATGTAGTAGTGTACGTAGCGTGTTGTTGCTGCCTTGTGCTTGCTCCGCGCCAGCGCTCAGCGTGGTCTTGGGCCTACTACCTTTGTGCTCTCGCTGCTACGCATACAGGCCTTTTGCGCTTGCATGCTTGGCTCGTGGGCCGCGGCATTGCTTTCCTTCTCGTGTTTGCGTATACGACCTTACGACCATTATTTAACGTATATTACTTGACGATCCAATGTCATGAAATATGATTATTCATACGGCATGGCCTACGAATATACGCCTATTACGATCCAACGACTTATCATATATTTATGTTTTTCGAACTAAATTCCCGATTAGCCATTAAATTAATTTTCAATTCATTAAATCCGGCGATCCGTTATATGTCATAGGTGTGACCTTGTAGGTTTAGTCAACAGAAGTTGTGAGCATAATAAAGATTAGAACTCACTGATCGGATACATTGCTCCATCAAGCTGTTCCGATCACTTATTCTACCGAATTTATTATTTTGTAATTAATATGAATTTTGATATTAGACTAATGCACCTTCGATGAAAGACATACTTTTTCAAATATTGTACATCATATTAAAATTAGAATAATAATGTTGCAGCATCAAATTTGGTTGCTTGGTTTGATTCTCTCATTGAAAGTCAACTAATCTCCGACATGTATAGACGTGAAATTTGGTTGTGGCATGGTGGGCAAATTGACATCAAATTTCATTTTTTCTATGCCTTAGTTATGTGCTAATAATATTTTATTTATAAGACGTACTACACTATAATACATTTAAGTAATTTTTTAACTCATAAAAATACAACTAACTAATATTAAATTTCACACTCAAATTATGATTTATGATGAAAACAATAGCAATACTTCTTTCTAGGGAGGAGGGGTTATTAAACATCGGCATAAGCATCTAATTCAGGAAACATTGGCCTCAATGACATAGAACAGACCAAATTGAATAGAAGAACAGAACTTAACACGAGAACATTCTTTTAGCAAATAAACAATTAGAACAACATATCTAGATATTACGGAATAACGATCTGGACTTTTGTTGTGTCTTGAACACTTGCGATTGTCCTCCAAGTCAGTGAATTTTTTAACCCGGAGATCGGTTGGATGTTCCGCCGAAAATTAGAAGCTTCATTATTTTATTTTATTTCCTTTATTTTAATTCTTTTTTATTCAATTTAAAAAGTTCAGTTGATTCAAAATGATGTCATGGCTGTAGCTTAATTGGATAAGTGTTATTTAATAGTATAGCATTCATGCATTCACAAAGATAGAGTAATTAAACCAAGTCAAAGCCAAACCAATTGGGGGTTTCACGATCTTTTACTGATCCTGAGTTTTAGACATTATATATAAAGGATGGAAATCATGGTGACACAAGAAAGGAAAACTATGATGAGTTGAATTAATTACAACTTCCCCAATCTCATATTGTTTTTCTTCATGCCATTTGTATTGCAAGTTTTCCTTAGAAGACCGTTTTCCGGCGGCCACGCCAATGTTTGCACTAGTGATCGAGATGAACGAACCGGATCACGGCCCCCTCAGCTCTCACTAGCTAGTGCAAACCTTGGCTATGACCACCGGTTGGTCTTCTTATTCTTATAGCCGTTACATCATGATATGCCGATATCTCCTTGATTTATCATCTATCAACTTACACGATATAGTCAACATGATATTTAGGATTATCAAAAATAGATACGAAGTACTACCTCCGTCCCTTAATACTCACCCCATTTTCCTTATAAAGTTGTCACTTAATACTCTGCCCATTTCTATAAATGGCATACCTTTACTAAACCGTATACCCACATATATTCCTTACTTCCTAAAAAAACATTAAAAAGTTCAATTCCCACGCAAACTACCCCATCCCAACCCCTTTATTTTACACCTTTTTAAAAAAATACTACACTATCAAGTATCACACAACAAATGAATAAGTCAATTAAAAAGCCTAAAATTATGTGCCGGTCAAATTGGGGCGAGTGTTAAGGTAAGGAATGAGTATTATTTTTTAAGGTGTTATTTTATCAAATAAAATTGTGAAGTTACTTTTTTTTTTTCAAGTTTACATGTGGAATGTTAATGGTGTTACTTTAAATGTTAGCATAGTTACCACTAATATTACAAGGAATACTTATATTTGTATTTGGTTACTTCTATTTATAATTTCAGTTACTTTTATAGTTTTGACAGTGTTACTTTTAATCCATTTACTTACTGACATAAATTAGGAAAGTTACTTTAGTGTTTTGCTAAGGTTAAATTTTGTATGTTAATGGTGTTACTCTTAAACAATAAGCACAACTACTACAAATATTACTACAAGGGTTACTTCTAGGCTCCTGGGCTCCTTTTTCTGGGAAATGGCTCCACTATTGTCGCAATACAAAGTCATTGGTCCTTTAATGGAGGGGACAACCCCAAGTTCTTCGATGAACTTCCGAATCCAAACAGCTTCCTTTGCTGCTACTGAGGCAGCAATGTACTTAACTTCAGTTGTAGAATCCGCAATAGTGCTTTGATTAACACTTTTCCAGCTTACTGCTCCGCCATTGAGGCAGAACACAAAACCAGACTGTGATCTGAAATCATCTATGCCGGTTTGAAAGCGTGTGTCCGTATAGCCTTTAATAATCAAATCATTTGTACTACCATATACCAGAAACTGATCCTTTTGTCCTTTTCAGGTAGTTTAGGATATTCTTGGCAGAAGTCCAATGCGCCCCACCTGGGTCTGACTTGTACCTGCTCGTTGCACTGAGCGCGAAAGAAACATCCGCCCTTGTACAAATCATAGCATACATGATGGATCCAATAGCCGAAGCGTATGGAATTCCACTCATCTTTCTACGCTCATCAGATGTCTTGGGACACTGAGTCTTGCTTAGATATATTCCATGTGACATGGGTAGATGGCCTCTCTTAGCTTCCATCATACTGAACCTAGCTAGCACTTTGTCAATGTAAGTGCTCTGGCTTAGTCCAATCATCCTCTTAGATCTATCCCTATAAATCTTGATGCCCAATATGTATTGTGCCTCTCCTAAGTATTTCATTGAGAAACACTTTCCAAGCCAATTCTTTACAGACTCCAACATAGGAATGTCGTTTCCAATAAGTAGTATGTCGTCTACATACAAGACTAGGAATGCAATTTTACTCCCACTGACTTTCTTGTATACACAAGATTCTACCTGATTCTTCATGAAGCCAAATTCATTGACTGCTTCATCAAATCGTATATTCCAACTCCTTGATGTCTACTTCAATCCATAGATGGATTTCTTAAGCTTGCAAACCTTTCCTTGATTCTTTGGATCAACAAAACCCTCCGACTGTCTCATAAAACAGTCTCTTCAAGAATACCATTTGATAAGGCTATTTTCTGTTGTTGATAAGAAAACAACCTAATCAAACAAAATTTATAAAACACCTAACTAACCGGCTATATGGACTATAGCGGCAAGCATGGGGATCGTCGCATAGGAATGGATATGTTTGACTATTCAATCTATGCGTTCACAAGCTAGTTCGGATGGAAAATGAGTTTTTGAATTAATCTAATCAAAGCTAGAAAATCAAACAAATAAAGAAATTCTAGAGATTTCGGGAATCGGCAATGGAAATCGAATCAAAGGAAGCGCAAGGTCAAAACATTCATGAATATGCAACGACTTAGCACATAGGGGAATAGAAAATAATCTATGGAAGAGATTTCGCCTAATCCTAGACTAAACAACTTGCATATAATAGGAACTACTATTCACTTGCACAAATTAGGCTCACAATGTCTTGCCAAACCTAACCATGCATTCCAATCAATTCTAATCAACTAGCATTCCCGACTACTACTCAATTAGTCCTGGATGTCCTATCACTAAATCACATTTAATCACAACATCAATCATGAATTTCCCTAAAATTCTCCAAATTCAATCCCAAGGCTTCAACCCTGACCTCTAGACTAAACTACGCAATTAGCATGATTAACATAAATATTAAACTAACATTGATCCTAATCATGAAACTAATTGAATTAATGAAACTAATTGAAACAAGAAAATTCAAACATCCAAAAATTGGGGGAAAATCAAGAACATTCAAAATTTGAAACTAATTCTAGAATTCAAGCATGAAATCAAAGCATAAACGAAATTAGTGAAGCATTAAAGAATTAAAAGAACAAATCAAAAAGAAAAGAACTAGAATTATACCTTGAATTGAAGAATTTGCATCAAACTTTGAAGAACAAAATGAAGAACAAAGCTCAAATCAAAGAGAAAATAAAACCAAAAATTGATGATAGAATTTAATTTAGAATCAAGAATTCGAGGCTAAGAATCCTTAATCCTAATCTCTTATCTAATCCCTAAACTAATTCTAGAGAGAGAATTCTAAGCTAAGCCTAAGAAAAATGAAAATTACGTAATGAAAGCCTAATTCACAATGCTGCGATTTTCAGTCTTTATAGTAGCAGCCCCGCTCTCTTGTTTGGTCGCACAAGAGGTGTGTTTGGTCGCACAAAATCTATGCGGTCGAACAAGGAATCACATTCGGTCGCACATGGAATTCAGGACATTATGTCCAGCAACTTGCCCGCACAGGTAAGGCAACTCGATCGCACAGATATAGCTTCGATCGCGCATGGACAGCTTCGATCACACAGGCATAGCAGCTGCGTGTTGCTGTGGCTGCTTCTGTTCTGCTGCGCTCTTGCTGTTGTTCTGCTATGTTGTTGCTGCTTGTATTGCTGCTGTGTAATGTGCTGCTAGGATTGAATCATGGAACTCAAATGGGCACTAAGAGATGCTGAAAGGGGATTGAACCTGGCTGCAATGAGGCTGAATGCACAGCTACTGTGCGAGTTGTTGTTGTTCTGATTGCTATGCCATGTTGTGGCTGTTTGTGATGCTCGTGAGGCTCAAGGCTGCTACAGTGTCTCTTCCGTGCTGCTAGCTGTGTGTTGGCTCTTGCTCAGTTAGTCGTGTGGGCAGCAACTAAGTCACACATAGAAATTGTAAAGCATGTTAGAAAATCGCAACACATTTTATTAAAATCAAAAATCAAAATATCAATTCGTTTAACATTTTTACAAATTGTAAAACATATAACTCGTCGACAAGCATAATGACATATTATTAACATGTTAATACTCAAAATGACTCTTACGCAACGAGAATGCGCACAAAAGGCATATTTAGAGCAAAAACGACTAAAATATATGCAAGACGAGAAAATGTAACGATAAATGCAAAAATGCAACAAACGAACTAAAAACGATAAAACTAAGAGAAAATAATAATAAAATGATAATAAAATGAGCTAAAATCCTAAGCTAAGAGCGACATAAATGTCGCTCATCAAACTCCCCCAAGCTAACCCTTTGCTTATCCTCAAGCAAAGCTAGAATGAGAAACGGGGAGGAGAAAGAGCTTATTTATTAAAAATCAAAATTACGAAAATAAGAACTACAAGAATGCACACTAAGTCACTTTTGTAGGAATCGCGGTTGCATTTAAACGCATGCAACAAGCTCTTTGAAACCCACAATCGCTCATGAGGGGGAGTGGGATCTCGCAAGGGTTTCCAAAGAGAAACACCCATAACTCTTCCAAAAATTCGAATCAAGGAAATTAAGACCTAAAATGAAAAACAAACCAAGAAAAAGAAAGAAAAGAAAAAGAAAGAAAAGAAAAAGAAAGAAAGGAAAAGAAAATAGAATAGAAAGAAAACGAAAAATGAAACTACAAAACTCAAGAAATGGGCCTTTATTATGGAACGAGCACAAAAGAATGTAATATTACTAACTAAATAGACGAATGCACGCTAATAAATGTCCTAAGTCGAGTGAAAGATTCGAGCATCAAGCAAAGAGAACTAAGGGCAAGCACTAATCAATTCCCCTTCAACCGAGCATACCACGTCAAATCTCTAGATCCTATCCACCCTTGAGAATAGCGTCTCGAGACGCTGCGAAGGCGCCGTAGAAAACAAAATTAGGCTACCCGATATCTTAGCATGACAATCCCATTCCATAAACTTGACCAAATCCTCCCTCCACCGACAATGACTCAGCTCAAAAGGGTCAAGGGGACTTTTTAGGGTGTAACGTAGGCTAGGGGTAAGGTGTGGAACAAATTTGGTAATTGGTGCTTATACCTAATGTGAAGCGCAATCAATGAACTCAACTCAAGCAAATCGAACCAAAACAAACTCGTACCACTTATTTGGGGTACCCCCAAGCTTATTCAACAACAATTCTAAACTACAACTCTTTTTGCACTTTTCTTGATTTGATTTTCTCTTTTTTTTTTGTGTTTCAATTGAAACTTTTCTCATGCCTTGTTTTTCTCTATTTTTGGCTTTTTCAAAACTTTCCTTTCTCATTTTTTTTCTTTTGCTTATTTATTCACTATATACAACATATTTCCCGAACTTTGCCATTCCTACCAATAACAATCATTCCTCAACTTTGCATATTCCTTCAAAACCAACAAGCATCATAACACAAAGCTTCACTATCACTTCTAAGGGTGAAAATAAAACAAAGGCTAATAGGCTTGTAATGTGCTAATAAGTAATGAAGGGGCAAGACTCAAATGGCTAGCAAGGGGGAAAATGCAAACAAAAATATATGAGAAAAATAGAAAATAAAGTCCTAAACTAAAAAGGAAAAAAAAAATAGTCACTGAAAGAAATTCCTCTATCGTCCCCTAAAGTAGTTCGGTCGCGGTCTCGTGAAGGAAATAGTCAAATTCGGGAGATAAGAAAGTCAATGTCAAGGATCCATGCCACTCAATATATGAAAACAATGTGGTTGGGCTAATGTGAACATGATCCTCACCAATGGGAGAAAATACTACTCTCTCGGGTTCCAAGTTACTAGAGAGATCGACACCATCTTACCACAAGCCAAGGGTTCAAGACGCATGCTACCCAAAGTTCAACCAACTTTCTTAACACCTAAATCCTAGATTCGACCCGAGACATTGAAGACCGTGCAAACACCTACCAATTAGGAATAAAAGCATTCTAGCCTACAAGTTCCAATTTTATTTACCCAAATAAAGAATAATGCCTAAGAATACCTAGAAAAACTTGCCTTGACAAAGATCGAAAAGGAAAAAGAAAGAAAGGAAATGAAAAAGGAAACCAAGTAAAAGAAAAGAAAGTAAAAAGAAAAAGAAAAATAAAGAAAATATTCACAAAATCGATGAAACTAATCAAGAAATATGCACAAAATCCAAAATATTCACAAAATCAAGCAATCCATCACACGGAGATCAAAGTAGCAAACAATAGAATCTCCCCCCAAGCTTGAATTAGGCCATGTCCTCAAGGACTAAAACGAAACTAGGAGGGGCACAGCTACCCATCCAACCAATGCCCATATGAAATATGCCCGACCCCAAAGAATGCAAGAGAGTTAGAATGATATTACCGGAAATGTCGTGGGAGCAAGTTCCGCAAAGAACCGTAATAACGAACGAACTCACCAATAAGAATAGCCGGACATGGCAAAGATGGATGCAAATATTTCCACATCAAGAAAGCTTGAGCCACAAAAAACTTCAAAAATCAAGAAAAATTAGTATACATGGGCCAAGTGGCGAACACCCACGGGTTGCCTCCCGAGAAGCGCTCTTTTTACGTCATTAGCTTGACGCCTCTTACCTCTAGTAAATACCCCGACAACGATCGCAATAGTTTATCATATACAATGGCAAACATATCCAATAGTAACAAGTAGGCAAGAGTGAAATGAGATGCAAGCACAAAGTAAAGCGCAACTCTATGCCTACAAGGGGTAGGGAACCAAAAATAAGAAAAATCAAAAAGAAAAACAAAAGAAATACTCCCTTCTTTATGCTCCTTTGGGTAAGGAGAATCATTAGGATCAATAGAGGAAAAAGAATCCTCAAGCGGCGGGAGTTGGGACAAAAAGGGAAAAGAAATGGGAAATGAAGGATAAATGTTGAGTTTCTTCTTTCGGAATGGGGAATGAGGGAAGGGACTGGGAACCAGAGATTCACAAACAACTTCACTCACATCACAAAGAGCACAAGAAATCTCAACATAAGATCCTTCATTCAATTCCAAAAGTTTTTGGTTGGCACATTCACTCTTTTCCTCAATTTGAATCGATTTAAGCACGTCAAGGCAAAAGGGAGCAAATAGATTTTTATCACCATCATCGAGGCATTCACTCAAAGAGGAACGAGTAGGAACAAACTTCCCGATACTCAATCCCTCAATGTCATGCATCATAGGTGGCAATGTAGCCTCAAACTCATCTCTTCTCCATGAAACATCCTTAATAGACTCTTGCATTAGGTTAGAAATTCCCAAAAAGCCTTTTACAACTTGTTGGGACATGACTTCAAATGAATTCAAATAAGAATCTATTCTTTGCTCTTCTTGAATTTCAAGATATTTTATGAAAAGGAGCCTCTCCATTAATGATTTTGGAGATTCAAAATTCAAAGAGCTTAGGAAATTATCATGGAGTAAGAGAAGATCATCAAGTGTAATCGATTCGTCATTTTCAGAAATAAAGGAACCTGCCATTTTTTTGGTTTTCAAAGAAAAGAAAATGAAAAATGAACTAGTCTAGAGAACTAGAAAGAAAAATCAAACAATGATGCCATTCCCCGGCAACGGCGCCATTTTGATAAGGCTATTTTCTACCGTTGATAAGAAAACAACCTAATCAAACAAAATTTATAAAACACCTAACTAACCGGCTATATGGACTATAGCGGCAAGCATAGGGATCGTCCCATAGGAATGGATATGTTTGACTATTCAATCTATGCGCTCACAAGCTAGTTCGGATGAAAAATGAGTTTTTGAATTAATCTAATAAAAGCTAGAAAGTCAAACAAATAAAGAAATTCTAGAGATTTCGGGAATCGGCAATGGAAATCGAATCAAAGGAAGCGCAAGGTCAAAACATTCATGAATATGCAACGACTTAGCACATAGGGGACATTCAAAATATCAATTCGTTTAACATTTTTACAAATCGTAAAACATGTAACTCGTCGACAAGCATAATGACATATTATTAATACGTTAATACTCAAAATGACTCTTACGCAACGAGAATGCACACAAAAGGCATATTTAGAGCAAAAACGACTAAAAATATACGCAGGACGAGAAAATGTAACGATAAATGCAAAAATGCAACAAACGAACTAAAAACGATAAAACTAAGCGAAAATAATAATAAAATGCTAATAAAATGAGCTAAAATCCTAAGCTAAGAGCGACATAAATGTCGCTCATCACCATTCAAGAAGGCAGTTTTGACATCTATTTGCCATATTTCATAGTCATGAAATGCGACAATCGCAAGGATTATCCGAATAGATTTAAGCATAGCGACTGGAGAAAAGGTTCCATCGTAGTCGAACTTGCCTGTTACCTTTTGCTACCAATCTAGCCTTGTATGTGTACACAATTACATCATTGTCTTTCTTCAATTTTAAGACCCATTTGCATCCGATAGGTGTAATCCCATCCGGCAAATCAACCAAGTCTCATACTTGATTTTCAGACATGGAGTCTATTTCATATTTCATGGCCTCTGACCATTTTAAGGAGCTTCGGCTCATCATAGCTTGCTTGTAGGTCATAGGTTCATCACTATCTAATATGAGAACTTCTAAGTTTTCAGTCAAGAGGACACATGTCCATCTATCCGGCTGAACCTTAGTTCAATGTGACCTACGAGGGGCAACAACGTCTTCAGGAACTACTCCCGTTGGCTCTTCTGAAGGCCTTGGAGGTTCTTCACCTTGAACTGCTTCTAAAGAGTTTTTAGTTCGTTGTTCGTCTCGAATCTCTTCGAGGTCTATTACTCACCCACTTGTGAATTTGGAAATGTTATTTCTTTCCAAAAAGACACCGTCACGAGCTACGGATACCTTGTTCTCTGACTTGTTGTAGAAGTAATACCCTTTAGTTTCTTTTGGATGCCCAACGAAGAAACATTTTAGTTCAAGCTTATTAATTGCTTGACATATGCTTCGCAACCCCAAAACTTTAGAAAAGACAACTTTGGAAGTTTTCCAGTCCATAATTCGTATGGAGTCTATTCAACATCTTTTGACAGAGCACGATCCAGTGTGAGTACTGTTTTTTGCAATGCGTGTCCCCAAAATTGTAAAGGAAGTTTGGCTTGACCCATCATTGACCTGACCATATCGAGTGAGGTCCTGTTCCTCCGTTCCGACACTCCATTCCATTGAGGTGTCCCCGCAACAGTCATTTCAGAAAGAATACAGCATTCTTTTAGATTGTCATCAAACTCGTGGCTAAGATATTTAGCTCCCGGATCTAATCTTAGAGCTTTGATTTTCTTGCCATGTTGATTCTCTACTTCATTTTGAAATTATCGGAATTTCTCAAACGATTCAGACTTGTGTTTCATTAAGTAAATATAGCCATATTTACTGAAATCGTCTGTAAACGTTATGAAATAGCTGAAATCACCTCTAGCTTTTGTACTCATAGGCCCACATACGTCCGTATGTATTAGATTTAGTAGTTCGCTTGCTGTTTCTCCCACCTTTGAGAAAGGTCTCTTTGTCATTTTGCCAAGTAAACAAGATTCGTATTGATCAATCTTCTCTAAGTTGAATGATTCTAAATTGCCCTTCTTTTGAAGTCTTTCCATGCGTTTTGTGTTTATATGACCTAATCGACAATGCCACAGATATGTTAGATCGAAATCACCAGTTTTAGCCTTTTTGGTATTTATGTTATAGATTTGTTTGCTTGTATCTAGCATATATAGACCATTTTCTTGTTGTGATGAACCATAAAACATTCCATTCAAAGGAAAAGAATAACTATTGTCTTTAAATTGAAAAATAAACCCTTTAGAATCCAAACTTGAAATGAAAATGTTGTTTCTGCTGATACTAGGATCATAGTAACGGTTTTCTAGTTCTAAAACAAAACCACTAGGCAAAGATATAAAAAATAATATCATACGGCTAATGCAGCAATCCGTGCTCCATTTCCCACGCGTAGATCCATCTCGCCTTTATCAATATTTCTACTTCTCCTTAGTCCCTGCGAATTGGAACATAAGTGTGAGCCACAACCAGTATCTAACACCCAAGAAGTAGAACTTGCAAGATTACAATTATGTATAACATACATACCTGAAGTAGAACCAATGTTCCCGTTCTTCTCATCTTTATTTCTCTTCAAGCAATCCCTCTTCCAATGCCCCTTCTTTTTGCAGTAGAAGCATTCAGAGTTGGCAGGAGAACGAGTCACCCTTTTCTGTTTACCAGAACTGGTGCCGTTGGATTTAGGTGTGGGTGAAGCCTTTTCCTTACCCTTCTTGCCCTTTCCCTTGCCAGATTTCTTGAAACCCTTGCCTTTACGCACCATAAACATGTCTTGCATATTCTCTTGCTTGAGCGTCTCTTCAGCGGTTTTCAACATACCGTGAAGCTCAGTAAGAGTTTTCTCCATACTATTAATGTTGTAATTCAACTTGAACTTATCATATCCACTATGAAGTGAATGGAGAATGATGTCAATGTCCATTTCATTTGAGACATCAGAATCTAGAGCTCTCATGTTCTCAAACAATCCAATCATTTTAAGAATATGCGGGCTCACTGGTTCTCCTTTCTTGAGCTTAGTCTCAAGGATCAACCTCCGAGTTTCTAATCTTTCGATTTGGGCCTGATCCTGAAACATATTCTTCAAATCCGAGATGATTTGATAAGCATCCGAGTTAATGAATGTTTTCTGAAGTTCCGGATTCATAGATGCAAGCATCACACATTTGACATCCTTGTTGGCCTGGATCCAACGGCTAAGGGCAGCTTGAGTTACCTCCAGCGCAGCGGCCTCCGGTAACTCTACCTCAAGGACATACTCCTTTTCCTCATGCATTAGAACTATTTGCAAGTTCCTTTTCCAGTCGAGGAAGTTATTGCCATTCAACTTCTCTTTGTCGAGAAATGAATGTAAGTTGAATAAATTGTTATTGTTTGCGGCCATTTGATTAGTACATGTGAAAAGAATTTTCAATAAATAACCATTCATAATCCTTTAATAACTTTGAAATAAAAGTAATCATACAATCATTAAAGCTATTAAATATTTCATTCATGCAAAATAAAACATGGTCCATAATGAATGAAACGATTTCAAGACCCTAAAAGTCCTAAATTCTTAAGCATGCTTTGGCTTGTCTTAAGTCTTTTAAGATTCTAGGTAAGCAAAAACCAATTGCTAGTAATCTCCAAATTACTCTTGGTTAATAAATTAATGTCATAATTTATCCCTTTGGCACAACATATGCTATTGTTGTTTGAGTTAAAACCACAATCAACGTGTTCCTTTGGGATACCTTACCATCTAAGTCTACTAAAATAGCACCTCGCTTTGGCGGAAACCTACTATCTTAGGTCCTTAGATTTTTGTAAGTGCTTGATTAGGAAGGCAATTATAAACTCAATATTACTTTGGACCTAGTTGTTTCTATGTTGGTTTGATTATTTAGTGAACTAAATCTAATCAAACATATAAACAACATTCATGCATAATATACATTCATTCAAAATATATAATATAGATTGTTGTCTTCCACTAAACCAAAATCAATCAGGGAAGACTAACATTCTGATTCGTACATATATAGATCTAAGCTTTTCCAGTGTATAGAAAGGGAACTCAATGCGAAAATACTTCGTGTAGATATGTGTAATCCTCGTGATTTTGTTTGAGTTTGCTATTATAATTTGCTTTTACCTCATCATTAAAATTGGTGTTGTGGTACACAGTAGTACACATAATGAAGATGAGGGAGGAAGAAGAGAGTTTTTTTTGAGAAGAAGAAGATGATAAGTTGGGGAACGTGCAAATGAAAAAAAAAAGGATCAAATGAGCAAAGAAAAAAATAATGAGCATTTTTTTTTTGAAATGAGCAAAAAAACAAATTAATGAGCATTTTTTTTCAAATGAGAAAAAAAAATTAAAGAGCAATTTTTTTTCAAATGAGCAAAAAAGAAAAGAATGAGCAAATTTTTTAAAATAAGCAAATCTGACCGCACACGTGAATTTTCTCAAATCCTTCTCATTCTTCTCATTATAAGGTGTCTTCTCATTTGAGTGTAAATATATATATATATATATCTGGTGAGAACCTCCCTTAAGATAAGAACCTCCTTATAATGAGAACCTCTAATAACCGTTGGATCAAAACAAAACGGACGGCTGAGATCATATCTTGCGAAATAAAACGGACGACTCCTTTGTGCCTGATTGAACCGTCATTTTTTCTCTCTACAACCAACTAACTCCCTCTAACACACGTCAATTTCTCTCTCCTCCCCTCAATTTCAAACGCCCTTGTGAAGGGTTCGAAAAAGCACGAGGCTAATGCGTGACCTCGTCCCTCGTGGGTGTGACGCTTCTTTTTGTCAAATCAAGTGTAATTGGATTTCCTGTGAGTTTACACCCAATTGACTAGTAATATAGGAGTCGTCATTCAGTTTTTAACGACAATGAGAAAAACTGACAAAACCCGGTTATCGTGACATAAAGGGAATGCCATTATGTTTGACCACGACGGCCATAGGTTCCCTTGTGATCCCTGGTGTGGGGATCTCTCAACGTACACCCGCAGGGTAGAGATTGAGGGTTCGGGGGACTGTAACTACCGAGAGGAGTACTCGCTCGTCGATAACTCTAGATGCAGGATATCCTTACTAGCTCAGCATAAATAATTGAAGGGACATGCGTTAACTATTAAACTAATCTGAGTTGATTTTAACAATATGCAACATATAATACTAGATCGAGCGCGATAATCTGATTTAGATTGCTTAAAGGGACCTAGCATGATAATCCAATTTCCCAAAATATTATCTTTATTAGGCGTGATAGAACAATCAGATTTAATTAGTTTAACAGTTCATAAAAGGGCGAGGAAAACAATTAAATCATGGAAAAGGGACACATTACGACGCACCCTTGAGAGCTGCGTCACGGTTCTCAGAAAACTAACCACTTTGACTTTGCTATTTCTCCTTTTATTTAACGAATCTCAAGATACGGGACAGGATACGTTCTGTTCGATTTTTGGATCGATTGCGACAGAACGCGTGATCAATTTCGCAGCGTGAGGCTTAGGCTTAGGGGTTGGAGTCAATACTCAGAATAATAATTGTGTGTCTTTTCACGTCGAACTTGGGGCTATATTTATAGAAAAGAGTTCGTGGAAAGATAGAATTTTAGAGCTCTAATCCACGAGGAATTAGGAAAGAACACGTCCCAGGTAATTTCATCGCCCAGGGTTGGGCGCCGAAGATTTCGGCGCCCAGAGCCAGGCGTTGAAAATAGGGTCTGGGCCGTTTTCTTTGTCAGATTCGGACTCTTAGAATCCGGAGTGTTCGAGACTTGTTCGAGTCTTTTAGTGCGTATTAACTTTATGACGGGATGCGTCTGGGCCCGTTACGAACTCTAGGCTCGTCAAGATTTTAATTAATACGTAACTCTTATTTTCGAATCATATTAGGAATAGGATTCCTATCACAATTTCTATCTCATTTAGGATTTATGTTGGAGTGCAACACCTAATTCTGACAGGTTTCTATCTTTTATGACTTGCCACTTTTAACAACTACCCATTACGGCAGTTACTTTTTTTAGCAGGTTTCCATAAATAGCAGGTTTCGGGTGAAATGAAAAGGGTGATTGAGATTCGTTATTTTATAGGAGATACGTTGCCAAGTGGAGATTTATGTTCTCATCATCGAACCTTCCCTTTCGGGAATGGGGACAAAAGTAGGTGTCTACAGTTAGCCCCCACTTTGACTGAGTCTTGGAGTAAGACGATGGTCAAAGTATTAGACGGAGTGCGTTACACAAGTCATGGTGACCTGTTTTTGCGAGGGTCTCACGAGCCCCCGAGTGATAACATTTGACTTAAGGGTCATCACTTGAAGTATCGACATATCCCTCACGTGTCATTGGGATTTGTCAACGGATAGTATAGAACACTCCCTCACTTTGTCATTGGAAGTATCTAAAGAGGCGTAGAAACTCCCTCACTTTGTCATTGGGAGTAGGTACATACGTTTTCGAAATCAAAGCTATAAAGTGTAATTGGGCCTGGCCAAGCCCAACCACGAGGTAAAAATATTTTTAAAGATTCTCATTTTCAGGGTTAGCTAAACGAGAAAACCCCCTTGTTTTTATGGGACGTAAAACGAAGGAAAATCCAGCACATCGTTCTTTTTTGGAAAAAACGGAAAACCAGAAAAAGTTATCGCTGCAGCGACTAAGGACCTGCGCGGTTAGTGACGCAGACCCCGCCGGCTAAAGATGGCGAGCCTGTCCGCTAAGGGTGGACACCCCGTCCGATAGAAGTGGACGAATCTGTTTTTGAAATTTGAAAATAAGGACCTACGCGGTTTGTGACGTAGACCCCGCCGTCTGAAGATGGCGAACCTGTCCGCTAAGGGTGGACCCCCCGTCCGATAGAAGTGGACGAATCTGTTTTTTGAAAATAAGGACCTACGCGGTTTGTGACGTAGACCCCGCCGTCTGAAGATGGCGAACCTGTCCGCTAAGGGTGGACACCTCGTCCAATAGAAGTGGACGAATCTATTTTGAAATTTGTTTGCGCTTTTTGAAAATAAGGACCTACGTGGTTTGCGACGTAGACCCCGCCAGCTGAAGATGGCGAGCCTGTTTCATTTTATTTTTGAAGATTCTATTTTTCGAAAACTAAGGACCTGCGCGGCTAGTGGCGCAGACCCCGCCCGCTGAGGGTGGGCGAGCCCTGTCCGCTAAGGGTGGACGTCCCTGAATTCGTTTTCTTCGATTTGGAACTCGCGTGGTTCGTGACGCGATCTTGCCAACTGGGATGGGAAAGTTCCTATTTTTTTCATCGTGGTTTCTTTTGAGAATTTCTTTTATTCATTCTTGCAAGGGCGAATTCTTTTGAGGGATGCTCGGACTTAGTTGTAACCTGAAAGTGGGTTGACAACGGGTTTAGACGGACCTTTGTATTGTGACCGTCTTCTTTTGTGGTTTTGAGCTAGTCTTTACGACTCGATTTTTGCCACCACTTGGTCTTTGATCAAAGGACCATGTACAAGTGTCAACGGCGACCTTTCTCTGAGGTCGAAACCCGTTCTTTTGAGATTATCCAAACATGGAACTGCGTACAGCGTAGTACAGGAATATGATTTTGACTCCGCACACTCTTTGTTGGAGTATATATTTTTTCCCGCGAGCCCCCAAGCACTTGGGCTTGTCGGTCATTTTTCGCCAAGAGAGGTACGTATTTTATAACGTCTTTTAATCATGTTTGGGGTCGTGCTCGTATGTGCGAGCGACCTTTATAGTGGTGTGCTATTTTGGCGAAGTCGTGGAGTGCGACTTCAGTTTTCGGGCGACAAAGTGTATTTTCAAATAACATCCGGTTTAGCTTGGCCCGGATTAATCTTTTGATAGACAAACATTTTTCATTTTGAGAAACCAACGACTTAACAATATTTTTTTGGTGTTTCGAAGAATGACCTTGATATTTATTTTGCTCATATTTGTTTTGAAAAGTGTACACATATATTCCTTGAGACGAGTCTAAGTTTCGACCAAGTTTTAACATTCATTCTTGCTATTTGGGTGCTAAAGGTGCTTTTGGGCTTGATCTTGATTGCAATAGGGCCTCGTGTCTAGCAACACGATTTTAAGTCCTTTCCTGTTCCGCGTTTTGTGAAATCTGGGCCTTGGGCTGCATTTTCAGCGCCCAAGGCTAGGCGTTAATTATTTCGGCGCCCAGCCGTGGGCGCTGAAGGTCTTTTCCTGGCGATTTTTGGTTTTCGGATTTCTTAACGCGTTTCCGAATGGGATCAGGATGTCACTTGATGTCTTCAGCTATATATAGGGGCTAGATACGTCCCTATTTTCCATTACTCTCAATTTTCTTCTCTTGTAGTTGCTTAGCCTTAATTCCTCCTTGCTTTTGTCATGTCGATTCCTCCCTTCTCACTCCAATGAGCTGTTAGGCGTTGGCTACGAGCCCTTACTCCTACAGAAAAGGCTTTGTTGAAAGAATACCACTTAGAGGCACTTTTAGGCTTACAACAAATTAATATTGATTATAACTTTCTACATGCAGCCCTAAGCTTTTGGGATTCCGATCATCATGTTTTTGTCTTTCGGGGCAACGAAATATGTCCTTTGCCAGATGAATTTGCTGTGATCCTTGGTTATCCTACTAATGCTACTCCTACCACCCATGGCACCATTGAAGAGGGTAAAACAACCATAGGGGCTTTCCTGGGACTAGATGCTAACATGCTTGCTGAGATTGTTGTAGGTGATGAGGTCAATTTGGCAAAGCTTGTAAAACATCACTTTAGGCCTAGTAAAAATATGACCGAATAGAAATTGAACATTCGAGCCCTTGTATTTTGCTTGTTGAATCATTATTTGCTGTGGAATGACAATGGTGAGTTCGGTGACATAAGGTTGATCCCCTTGATTAGCCAGATGAAAAGTTGCTATTCTATTATACCGTTGGTTGTTGCCGAGACTTTGCTGAGTGCGGATGAGCTGAAGAAGGATGCCAAATCTGAATATTTTAAGGGGAGCCCCCTATTGCTGCAGGTAATCGATCTTTTCCTTGCGCATGTTTGTTTTTGCATACTTTTAACTCGTCCTGCCTGGAGCTGAATTTCAGCGCCCAGGGCTGGGCGTTAGAATTTTCGGCGCCTGGTCCTAGGCGTTGAAACTACGCCTCAGGTTTCGTTTCTTTATTTATTATTTTTTGATCTGATCGTACCCGTTTTTTTCAGACTTGGCTCATGGAACGACTTGGGCTCTTAGAAACTCCTGCCGATCCTAAATATTATCGGGCTATAGCCTTGGGTAACCGGAAGTATTTGCACCGAGGCCAGGACGAGGCCGAGTGGGCCTCCTTTTTTACTCATGGTATCTGTTCTATTAAGTGGGTGGTACCGTGGTGGGGTTTGACTACTATGACGGGGGTTCTGTGTATCGGTTTATGTTTCTTTGTTGGGGCTATCCCGGCCCATTTATATCTTTCCTTACCGAGTCATGCGTCAATACGGCTTAAGGCAGACTATCCCCTTTTCTGATACGGTACCACCTAAAGTAGCGGCCATTTCACAAGCACGGGTTCAAGCGTGGGCTAAGTATTATGATGGTTTCCCGCGTTGGGCCGTAGCTACAAATGGCTTTGTGGGTCTTTCTGAAAACTACAAGTTGTGGATGAGCTCCGATGATAAAGCTGTGAGGACCGAGGCTCAAAATGGGGAGCCGACTGAGCTTTTGATACCTCGTATTCAGGTTAGATATGAGGGTCGTGATTCTGCCAATCTTCGCACCCCTGGTATTAAGACTGTGAAAGCTCGTCCTGATCGAAAGCGAAAGGAAGTTCCTCCCCGTTCCAGTTCTAGGCCTAAGAAGATGCCTAACATGAAGGGGCCTGCCGTTGTTAAAAGAAATGCAAGCTCTCGCGGAGATCGTCGCCGGAACAATGTATGGGTTAGGAAGGCTCAACCGCCAGTAGAAACAATGACTAATCCAGTTGATATTGATAATCCTTCCCCCACCATTGTTTGTGCCCTTGAGGCTGAGCGGGCTATAACCGAGAATGTTTCTGAAGCCTTGGCATCTTTGGAAGTTAGTGTCCAGGAGCCGGTTCTTATGGAGATTGATATAGGGGCAGCGCAGAAGACTGTGGGGGTGGATCCTGCGAACATTGCCCTCTACAAGACTTTATTTGATGATCCGGAAGAACTAGAGTAGTGTAGTTCCTGCTAGGGTGTAGGTGCCCTTTATTTATTTCAGTTGTGTTTGTTTTTCATTCCTTAGCACTTTTGTTTTCCTTCTTATCATTTTTTTAATAAAGGCGTATTTTATTTTTATTTTCATTTTTTGCTTCTCCTCTTTTCCTTTTTATATTTTATATACGTCTAACACTTTTTGCACAATGTATATATGTTTTTTTTACTTGATTGGACCAAATCCTTGGTAAGGATTGCCTACGTATCTTGCTAGAATCAGGTCGCGCGTAGTTCTAGCTGGAATACATTCTAGGATGCCGTATTTTAATAGATATGCCCTGAGGTGAAAAGCATATTATTTAATCGGTAAAATGAGTGAAGTATTATCATTATGTTAGTCTGCTGTTTTTGCCGTAAGCTGCGTATAAAAATGAAGTTCCATGTGTTTTTTGTACGGCTATTTTTTTTGGTATGCATATCTGGATACGTGCTGTACCCCCCAAATGTTCGTTATTTTTCCGTTATGTGCGGATAAAATGACGAGCACTTCTGGAAAAAAGTTAGGCAGGCAGAGAGTTTCAGCGCCCAGGCTGGGGCGTCAAAGATTTCGGCGCCCAGCCCTGGGCGCTGAAAATGATTTTTGGGCGGTCGTTTTTGACGCTTTGCTTCACATGTTCTTGCATTTATTTCTTTTCTCTTCGTTTTGTGCTTTGCTTTTTACTCGTATTAAAATCAATTTTGAGGCTATTTCGGAGGCTTTTTTGACTGTTAACGTGAGACGCATTTTTGTCCGGATTAATTTTTCCTATTCGTGACTTGGAACGGTTTTGAGAATGGGGTTAGTGTGTGGAAGATATGAAGATCTTTGTGTAGGCTTTTGAGTGGGCTGAGGTGCGTGTTGATGCCGGGGGCGGTGTTTATTTTTATGAGTTTTTTTCTTGAGCAACATTTGCATGGTTTCTTTTGCTTTCTTTGGGTTGCGTGGGTTAGACCCTTATGTTTTGGTAATATGATAATGTGGTTCATTTTGGGGTTTGATGAATTTCGATGTCACGATTCAAGACCGAGTGGGCCTTGTTTATTGGGCCTAGAGTGGGCTGTGTTTTTTTTTGCAAGTATGATTAGTGCTTATTTAGTGTTAGAATAAAAGTTTTTAGGAGAAATCTTACGCCTTTATTAATTTGGAAAGTAAGGAAAACACACTGAAACAAAATTAACCTATTTTCTAAGGGGTCCTAGGACCATCTAAAGCCTTTATTTTTTTTCTACCAATCTAAAGAACTACTAGGCGCTTTTTACTAAGGTGCTCTATATGGCTCAAGCCTTGGGTTTAGTCTCGTAAAACTTTGGTCCTTCACCGGTACTCATCTTGAATTCTATTCCTTTTGCGTTGACCCACTGATATGTCTTCACCCATCCGTTCTCGATCTCTTCTAGTGTTGATGCAGGAGCGATTAACCGGGTTGGATCGAAACCTTCATATTGTAAAGATAGGGTAGTCATCACAGTCTCGTCCTCCATAGGCCTCGATTCGTTAAACAATGTCCATAGAGCCTGGTTGTCCAATATTTCAGCTGTTTTGGTCCTGGTGAGGTGGGGTGCCTCATCCAAGGTGTGGCAGTCATGGAAAATTTCAAATTCGGGTTTTAGCAAGCCATCCTGAACGAAGGGTTCAGGGAAATCACAGCATGGGTGTTCTTCTCCTTCCCGACGAACATCCCGTTAAGGGTTCTTTGATACGGGGGAAGGAGGGTGGTTTGTTTGGCCTTGTTAAGGCGTAGCCCAGACAGGCGGTCAGCAATATTTTCCTCCGTCGGTTCATAGCCTAAGCCAAAGGGAGTAGATTTGTTGGGTAAAGGATGGAATGTGCATTCCTTCTTCCTTATGCCCAATGGGGTTCCTGGGAAATAACCTTGAGCTAACAGCATTCTAGGGATGACTCGGGATGCGCGCGGGTCTAGGAATGCTGGATCATAGTCTTCGATGAACTGGATTGCTTCATCCATTTGAAACCCATAAAGGTCGTCTGCAGTTTCGGCCGTTCCAACCATAGTACAACTGATGTCGAGAGGAGGGGCGCGGATTTCCAGTATTACCCCGTTATGGTTAAGTTTAACCATTTGGTGCAAGGTGGAAGCCACACCTCCTAAGTCATGGAGCCAAGGTCGCCCCAAGAGGAGGTTGAAAGTGGGCTTGATGTCGATTATTTGAAACTCCGTGGTGCGTGCCACAGGCCCGGTTTGTATGGTAAGGTTGATTTTTCCCAACACATGCCTTCGAGAGTTATCATAAGCTCGTACCCCTTGCGAGGAGGTTTGAAAGTCATCGTTTCCTAGCCCCAAGCAATGGGAGGTTCGCAATGGGCAAACGTTAACTGCCGAACCGTTATCTACGAGCGCTAGGGGGATGTTTTGTCCTTTGCATCCAACCACTAGATAGAGGGCTTTATTGTGAGCACCCCTCTCTTTGGGCATGTCTTTGTCGGTGAAAACTATGGCCTTTTCTCCAGCATCTCTCGTGACGTGGTTAACCAATGAGTCAGGTGTGATATCCGTAGGCACTGAGATGAGATCAAGTGAGCGAATAAGCTTTTCGCGATGTTCCTTTGAAGTACACATGAGATCCCAGATGGTAATCTCGGCCTTGGTTCTTTTTAGTTGCTTCAAGAGAGGATTTTCAATGACTTCTGCGACGGTGGTGTGCCGTCCATTCTCAGGAGTTTGTCTGACCGGGATATCGTCCATAGGAGGTGGGCGAATATCCGGTTGGTATATCCTTCCGGATCGGGTGAGATTATCGACTTCGGGTTCTTGAGGGGTGGTGTCAATGAGAGCATACCCGGGCCAAGTTTCAGTAAAGAGGTCCTGGCCCGATACTTGAGATAGGTAGATATCTTCAGCATCATCATCCCACACACCGCACACTTCTCTCTCGATTCGATCCATAGGGACCACAGCGAGTGGTGCACCTTGAGGTGTAATGTACACCGTAGGGTCGAAGTTCTCATTTTCTGGTTGGTCGAGAGAGATGTGACAAGAGCCGAGTGGGCTCTTGTTGTTGTTGGGTTTGCCAACGTTAGGGAGAGGTATCACTTCATCCTCTATCATGTCCTGGATCGTATTTTTTAGATTCCAGCAGTTTTCAGTGTCATGCCCATTTCCTTGATGGAATTTGCATGAAGTACCTTCGACCCAATATTTGCTCTTGACAGGAGGGTCACAGGTGGGGCCTATAGGCCTCAACTTTCCTTGATTTGTTAGTCTTTCAAAGTCTTGTACCAAAGTCGACCCGAGTGGGGCAAACTTTCGGTCTCGGACCCATCTTCCAGGGCTTCTTCGGGCGGGAGTCTCCTCTACGGCATGGACTTCTTGGGCTTGGGATGTGTTGCCCTTGTTGTAGGTGTTGCTTTTGTATGCGGGCTTACTTTGTATTGTTTTTGCGAGGTCATCCTCGATCTTTATTCCCACATCATAAACTCTTTTGAAAGTGTCAAGTCCCAGATACCTAAGGTGTTGTCTGTAAGCCGGGTCCAGGTTGTCAATGAATTTTTGGACCAATTCTGTTTCGGGAGGCCTATTGATTAGTTGGGCCGCCTGGTCCCTCCATCTAGAAAAGTAGGTTGTGAAACCCTCATTTTTGTTTTGGAAGAGAACTTCCATCTCGCGCATGGTGACTTGAAAATCCATGTTCGACGAGTATTGCTTGATGAAGACATTGACAAAGTCTTCCCAAGTGGGGAAGAGCTTAAGATCCTGGTGGTAGTATCATTTGAGCGGCACAGGTTCCAAGGACAAAGGAAAGGCAGGTAAATACATGGACTTGTCCACACCTTTCAAGTTCATGGCATTCACAAAGCTCAATAGATGATCACGGGGATTGTCCGTGGCTTTAAACTTTGGTAAGTCAGATGAACTAAACTTTTCTGGTAGTTTGCCAGGAAAAGGTTCAGGATCGAGGGAGAAGTACTTGCTCCCCATGGTTTGCTGTAGGACCATTTTTTCAATCCTCTTCTCGTTATCGAGGTCATTTTTGGCTTGCGCAGCTGCTAAGGCTTTGTTTTCCATTTTCAGTTGGCCCATAAGTTGGGTCATTTGGACCATCTGGTCTCGCAATTCTTCGATGGACATGTTTGAGGGTGCGAATCGGGGTTGGGGAAGCGGAGATCCTTGAAATGAGGGATGACGGACGGAGCTTGGAGTCACTAAACCTGGTGTTGGCGATGTATTTTCGAGACGCACTAACCTTTGATTTCCCGATCGGCACCAAGTGGCAGGACCAGTCCTATGCATAAGATAAGCTAAAGTTTAGGCCCCAAAGTTTCAAGCATTACTTAGTCTAGACTTTGACTCTCTCTATTGGTTTTTTCGCTCTTTCTTTTGTTGGTACACTTTTTGGTTTTTCTTTTGGTCATTCTTCGGATTTTCGAAACACTTGCCCGTTGTGACATTCATAGTTATTAGCATGTTCGGTTTTGGTGCCGAGCATTGTCGCCGTAGGAGGCCTAACAACGACACAAAGAGTTATTTATTGTTGTTTTAGTCGCTTTTAGAATCGAGTGCTTTTCATACGCCCTTGCAGAAAATTTTACGAATGGTTTTTTTTTGCTACGTGTTTTTTTTTGCGCGGGCACCGAGGCTGCTGCGCTTGACCAGAAGGCCAAGCAGCAACTTCAGCGCCCAGCGTAGGGCGTGAGAAATTTTGGCGCCCAGCCAGGAGCGTTGAAAATGCGTCCCTGGCTGGTTCTCGTTTTCTGTTTACGTCTACTTTTTGTTTATGCGACTTTGATTTTGCGTGCTTGCCTAATAACGTCCTTTACGCGTTGTGCAGCGTTTGTGGGATTCGTTACGGGCCATCTCGAGCATCACTTATTTTTGTGGCGATCGTTCGGGTTTGCAGAACACGTATCTTGGTATAACTCTTTGGCCAATTGGGTTTATGAATGTTTGGGCAATTTTTTAAGGTCGTTGGTTTTCTAGGATGGTTTGTCACACACAATCATATATTTCGCTACACATAATTAACATTACATCATGAGGCAATAATAACATGTCATGTAGTTTTATGATAAGCTTCTATGGGTAGTATTTGCGCCTGGCTTGGTACCGCTTCTATCGCAGATCCAACACATGCCTCGGTCGAGGTAGTGCTTCAACAGACGAATTTCACCCAAGAGGCCAATAGCGATGTAAGCCAAGGGGGCATGCACCAATGAGAGGGACCTAATCGGCGAGCGATTGGGTTTGGGACGGGTGTACTACTAGCGAAAGTGCCGAGTGGACAACATTCGAAGCGTATGCACCCCCCGGTTGGCGATGGGTATCCTTAGTCCAAACTCCCTGAGGGAGCCAAGATACGTTATGCGGTTCTGCCTGTTCACATTAATATGCTAATTTTCAGGTCATCCCAACTTGATGGGGAAATAAACGCAGGGTAGGATCGTTTCACCCTTCGGCTATTTTGATTACCTACAAGCACGAATATTTCCTTCACTATCCCCAGTGGAGTCGCCACTGTGAGGGGGTCGAAAAAGCACGAGGCTAATGCGTGACCTCGTCCCTCGTGGGTGTGACGCTTCTTTGTCAAATCAAGTGTAATTGGATTTCCTGTGAGTTTACACCCAATTGACTAGTAATATAGCAGTCGCCATTCAGTTTTTAACGACAATGAGAAAAACTGACAAAACCCGGTTATCGTGACATAAAGGGAGTGCCATTATGTTTGACCACGACGGCCATAGGTTCCCTTGTGATCCCTGGTGTGGGGTGATAGGTTATGATACATATGACAAAACATAAATCATGCGGAAAAACCTTAATGCCAGGAAACATATTATTTACACATAATCATTTAGCATAATTTAGGAGCATACACTTTGTAGCGTGCCCTCCCTAGCTGCGCCCGAACCGAACAAGAACAAGTCTTTAGGACTCCAAATGTCGTCCCTCCGTAGATAGTCCACAGTACGTCCGGATCCGCCTCAAGTTAGACCAACTAGAATCTCCCTTAAGGTTACTAGGAAATTCGGTTAAGTGTTTGCAAGTGTTTGGCTTATTTTTCTTTCAAAACTTACCCTTAGAATACTTCAATCCCGTGTCCATAAATTATGACCCTAGACCCTTATTTATAGAGGTTTGGAAAGGGAATTGGAATCCTAGTAGGATACGATTTAATTAAACTTAGAATCCTACAAGGACTCTAATTAATTAAATAATCCTTTTAGGAATAGGATTTTAATCATACAACAAATCCTAATAGATTTAGGAATTGTGCATGGACACAAACACACACACGCACGGAGCCACGTGGGCGCCCGCACGCGTGCGCTCGGCCCACGTAGCCCACGCTGCGCAACCTCGCCTTGGCGCGCTGGGCCTGCCTTGCGGTGGGCCTGGCGCTGCCTTGGGCTGGGCGTTGGCGCGCGTCTTGCTTGCTGGGCGATGGCCTGGCTTCGTGCTGGGCCTTCGTCCGGCAGGCCTCGTCCGATGCTTATTCATACGATACGCTTCCGATTAAATTCCCGGTTCCGGAATTCATTTTCGATACGAACAATATTTAATATTTCCGATTCCGGAATTAGTTTTCGTCTCGAACAAATATTTAATATTTCCGTTTCCGGAATTATTTTCCGATTCCGATAATATTTCCGATTCTGACAATATTTCCGTTTCCGGCAATATTTCCGATTCCGGTAATATTTCCATTTCCAATAATATTTTCCGATACGTAACATGTTTCCGTTTCCGACAACATCTACGACTTGGATAATATTTATATTTCCGATACGATCCATATTTCCGTTTCCGGCAATATCATCGTTTCCGGAGTATTCACTTGCTTGTGACGATCACAGCTCCCACTTAAACCAAGATCCGTCGATTCCGAATATCCATAGATAGAGTATTTAATGCCATTAAATATTTGATCCGTTTACGTACTATTTGTGTGACCCTACGGGTTCAGTCAAGAGTAAGCTGTGGATTAATATCATTAATTCCACTTGAACTGAAGCGGCCTCTAGCTAGGCATTCAGCTCACTTGATCTCACTGAATTATTAACTTGTTAATTAATACTGAACCGCATTTATTAGACTTATCATTGAATGCATACTTGGACCAAGGGCATTATTTCCTTCAGTCTCCCACTTGTCCTTAGGGACAAGTGTGCATTTCCTAATTCCTTTGTCGCTCGATGCTTGCTCTTGAACATAAGGTAAGAGTTGTCATCCTTGTTATGTCCAGAGGTGTTTCTCGGTTTCAGAGTTCAACTGATCAAATAAACAGATAATCATAGCCTATGATTCATCCGAGCACGGCCATGCATTTCACAGTTTCTAGCTCTCCGAGTGGCCTTGTACAACTTTTAAGAATCTCATCCCGATTTATGGGAGGACAATCCCAATTTTGCGATCTTGATATTAGACTTCGTTTGATAGGTGATTACCTGATCGTAGCCTTTATAGCCTCCTTTTACGGTGCGACGGTTGGTCAACGTCAAAGTAACCAGTTCTCAAACAAGTAATCTCAAATCACTCAGGTATTGAGCATTTAGTGTCTAATAATTTTAATGAAATTTACTTATGACAGATTTTCATCTCTTACAGTAAAGTTTCATAGTTCTGTCCGATACTAGTCTTCCCAAAGTAAGTATCTATGCAAATGATTATGACATTGCCATGTCCACATAGTTCAAGAAACAGAACTACTAGTCATCTTGCATTCTAGTCGTCTAACGTTTCTATGCGTCCAATTTTATAGAAAACTCCGACCAGGGACCATTCTCAACCTTTGACATTCAAGTTCACTTGATAGACATTTCTTAGTCACAGGACTGGTCCTGACAGTCTATCTTGAATATATCGTCAAATTGAAGGGACTCGTCATTTAATAAACCACAAATCAAATGGAAAAATGAATTCTATTCATTTATTGTGAATGATTAACCAATAATTTTTTACAAAGATTTAAACTCTAAAACTTTAAAACATTAAATAAGGACATCAAAGCCATTCTCCAATATGCTTGATTCCCATAGCTGCAGTGTGCGAGTTGTGCTTCGCCTGCGGCAGAGGTTTAGTCAATGGATCTGATATGTTCTCATCAGTTCCAATCTTGCTTATCTCGACTTCTTTTCTTTCAACGAACTCTCGTAGAAGGTGAAATCTACGAAGTACATGCTTGACTCTTTGGTGGTGTCTAGGCTCCTTTGCCTGTGCAATAGCTCCGTTATTATCGCAATACAGGGCTATTGGTCCTTTAATGGAGGGGACTACACCAAGTTCACCTATGAACTTCCTTAGCCATATAGCTTCCTTTGCTGCTTCATGTGCAGCAATGTACTCCGCTTCAGTTGTAGAATCCGCAATGGTGCTTTGCTTAGCACTTTTCCAGCTTATTGCACCTCCGTTGAGGCAGAAGACAAACCCAGAATGTGATCTGAAATCATCTTTGTCGGTTTGGAAACTTGCGTCCGTATAGCCTTTAACAATTAATTCATCATCTCCACCATAGACCAGGAAGTCATCTTTGTGCCTTTTCAGGTACTTCAGAATATTCTTGGCAGCAGTCCAATGTGCCTCTCCTGGGTCTGACTGGTATCTGCTCGTAGCACTGAGTGCGTACACAACATCCGGGCGTGTACATATCATAGCATACATTATTGAACCAATCAATGATGCATAAGGAATCTCATTCATTCGTCTACGCTCATCAAGTGTTTTTGGGCACTGAGTCTTGCTTAGAGTTATTCCATGAGACATGGGTAGATAGCCTCGCTTGGAGTCTTCCATCTTGAACCTATCAAGCACCTTATTGATATAAGTGCTTTGACTAAGTCCAATCATCCTTTTAGATCTATCTCTGTAAATCTTGATGCCCAATATGTACTGTGCTTCTCCTAGATCCTTCATCGAAAAACATTTCCCAAGCCAAATCTTTACAGAGTTCAACATAGGAATGTCATTTTCGATAAGTAATATGTCGTCGATATATAATACTAGGAATGAAATTTTGCTCCCACTGACCTTCTTGTATACACAAGATTCGTCTGCGTTCTTGATGAAACCAAAGTCACTAACTGCTTCATCAAAACGTATATTCCAGCTCCTGGATGCCTGCTTCAATCCGTAGATTGATTTCTTTAGCTTGCATACCTTTTCAGCATTCTTTGGATCCTCAAAACCTTCAGGTTGTGTCATAAACACAGTTTCTGTTAAAACGCCGTTTAAGAAAGCGGTTTTGACATCCATCTGCCATATTTCGTAATCGTAATATGCAGCGATTGCTAACATTATCCGAATAGACTTTAGCATTGCAACTGGTGAAAAGGTTTCATCGTAATCCACACCGTGGACTTGCCTGTAACCTTTTGCAACCAATCTAGCTTTGAAAACTTCAAGTTTCCCATCCTTGTCCTTTTTCAATTTGAAAACCCATTTGCTTCCAATGGATTGGTAGCCATCTGGCAAATCGACCAAATCCCATACATGGTTTTCTGACATGGAGTCTAATTCAGATTGCATGGCTTCTTGCCATTGCTTGGAGCTAGGGCTCGTCATAGCTTGTTTGTAAGTCGCAAGTTCATCACTTTCAAGTAATAGAACGTCATAGCTCTCGTTCGTCAAAATACCTAAGTACCTTTCCGGTTGAGATCTATATCTCTGCGATCTACGCGGGGTTACATCTCTAGGTTGACCATGATTTTCACCAGATGCTTCTAAAGATCTCTGAGTTACATCCTGAATGTCATCTTGAGCATTCTCTAGAGTTTGTTGTTCGACTCGAATTTCTTCGAGGTCTACTTTTCTCCCACTTGTCATTTTGGAAATGTGATTCTTCTCCAAAAAGACACCATCTCGAGCAACAAATACCTTGTTCTCAGATGTATTGTAGAAGTAATACCCCTTTGTTTCCTTTGGATAGCCCACAAGGATACATTTGTCAGATTTCGGATGAAGTTTGTCTGAAATTAATCGTTTGACGTATACTTCACATCCCCAAATCTTAAGAAAAGACACTTTTGGAGGCTTTCCAAACCATAACTCATATGGAGTCTTTTCGACAGCTTTAGACGGAGCTCTATTTATAGTGAGTGCGGCTGTATTTAGTGCATGTCCCCAAAATTCTAATGGAAGTTCGGCCTGACCCATCTTTGACCTAACCATGTCTAGCAAGGTTATGTTCCTCCGTTCTGACACACCGTTCCATTGTGGTGTTCCAGGAGGAGTCAATTCTGATAGAATTCCACATTCTTTCAGATGGTCATCAAATTCATAGCTCAGATATTCACCGCCTCTATCAGACCGCAGTGCCTTAATCTTCTTGCCTAATTGATTCTCTACTTCACTCTGAAATTCCTTGAATTTGTCAAAGGATTCAGACTTATGCTTCATTAGGTAGACATAACCATATCTACTGAAGTCATCAGTGAAAGTGATAAAGTAGCTGAAACCACCCCTAGCATTTGTACTCATTGGTCCACATACATCTGTATGGATTAAACCCAATAGTTCAGTTGCTCTTTCTCCAACTATAGAGAAAGGTTGCTTTGTCATTTTGCCAAGTAAACATGATTCGCACTTACCATAATCCTCTAAGTCAAATGGTTCTAGAATTCCTTCCTTTTGAAGTCTTTCTAAGCGTTTCAAGTTAATATGGCCTAATCGACAATGCCACAGATAGGTGAGATCTGCATCATCCTTTTTGGCCTTTTTGGTATTTATGTTATAAACTTGTTTGTCGTGATCTAATAAATAAAGTCCATTGACTAATCTAGCAGATCCATAAAACATCTCTTTAAAATAAAACGAACAACTATTGTCTTTTATTAAAAAGGAAAATCCCTTAGCATCTAAGCAAGAAACTGAAATGATGTTTTTAGTAAGGCTTGGAACATGGAAACACTCTTCCAGTTCCAAAACTAGCCCAGAGGGCAACGACAAATAATAAGTTCCTACAGCTAATGCAGCAATTCGTGCTCCATTTCCCACTCGTAGGTCGACTTCACCCTTGCTTAACTTTCTACTTCTTCTTAGTCCCTGTGAATTGGAACATAAGTGTGAGCCACAACCTGTATCTAATACCCAAGAAGTTGAATTAGCAAGTATACAGTCTATAACGAAAATACCTGAAGATGGAACGACTGTTCCGTTCTTCTGATCTTCCTTTAGCTTCAAGCAATCTCTCTTCCAATGCCCCTTCTTCTTGCAGTAGAAGCATTCGGATTCAGAAGTGGGTTGACTGACCTTCCTCTTTTCAGACTTGGCGCCAGTTTGCTTAGTTGGGCTGGCCTTGTTGCCACCTTTCTTAGCATTCCTCTTCTTTCCAGATTTCTTGAACTTGCCCCAACGCACCATAAGCACATCTTGCTTATCACTTTTGAGCGTCTTTTCAGCGGTCTTCAGCATACCGTGAAGCTCAGTGAGCGTTTTGTCCAGACTATTCATACTGTAGTTCAGTTTGAACTGATCATACCCGTTATGAAGAGAATGGAGGATGGTGTCTACAGCCATTTCCTGAGAGAATTGTTGATCCAGCCGACTCATATTCTCAATGAGTCCAATCATTTTGAGAACATGTGGACTTACGGGCTCGCCTTTCTTAAGCTTGGTCTCAAGAATTTGCCTATGAGTCTCGAATCTTTCGACTCGAGCCAGATCTTGGAACATGTTCTTCAACTCACTGATGATTCTGAAAGCATCTGAGTTGATGAACGTTTTCTGTAGATCTGCACTCATGGTGGCGAGCATTAGACATTTCACATCCTTGTTGGCATCAATCCAACGATTGAGGGCTGCCTGAGTGACCCCGTCGCCTGCGGCTTCGGGCATCGCCTCTTCCAGGACATACTCCTTTTCTTCCTGCATAAGAACTATTTGCAAGTTCCTTTGCCAGTCAAGGAAGTTTTTCCCGCTCAACTTCTCCTTTTCGAGAATTGATCGAATGTTCAATGAATTGTTGTTTCCCATAATTAAAACTACAATTGAAAAGAATAAACAAATAAATAACCATTCACAGTTTCTCTTAATAAACTTAAATTCTAGCATACATGCATAATTCAATGTTCATTAAGCATTTTATTCAAATTATGTGTTCCGGCAGGTGTGAATAAAATGATTCCAAGATCCTAAAACCATTGAAGAATTAAGCACAGTTTGTCGACTCAATAATAAAACATTTTAGGTAAGCAAAAACCTTTTGCTAATAGTCTAGAAACTATTCTTGGTTGATAGGTACGTCTAAGAACTTATTAGGTAAACCTATCGATTTTGCCACGACATAAAAGGACTCCTTACTTATATCGTTGAGTTTCACCAAAACTAACATGTACTCACAATTATTTGTGTACCTTACCCCTTTAGTATCGACAAGTAACACCTCGCTATGGCGGAAAACTATTACTAAGATCGATGTAAAGGATATATATCCAAGTAAGTGTTATTTTGGCATGGCACCTTTTAACTCAATTTTTAAGTTTGGAACTTAAGGCTCTTACTATGTTGGTTAGATTTTAAGTGAACTAAAATCCTTAATCATGCAACATAATCAAGCTTTGATCTCATGCATATTTAAGACATATTTAAAGCAATAAATAACTTAAAGCATGCATAAGATAAATGTGATCTAGTATGGCCCGACTTCATCTTGAAGCTTCAACTTCAAAGTCCGTCTTGAAAATCTCCGTGGGAGGCGCCATTTTCTTCAAATAGTATAAGCTATAATTAAACTAATTACAACTATTTGATGGTACGCAGACCATATTTGAATCGAAAAACAATTTTGGTACTTTAGACCAATTACATTCAAATTAAAAAAGATCTGCAAATTATAACAATGAAAGGTAATTACCTGAGAAATTGACCAGGCTTATTCAATTCCGTCCACGCAGGGGTCTCAATGAGATGTTCAATCCTTTTCTCATGCTCCACTGTTTTAAGTAGCCCTATATCGAGAACAACAAAAGCTTTAGACCTTATGTTGCCCAGTCATGTAATACCAAAACAACCAGCACAAGCCCATTAGTACAACAAATCAACCAACCAGCAAGAAAAACATAGAAGAAAGCATGTGTCAACTTCGGTCAAGTTGACAAATTGCAGCACACTAACCTAGCAAAAAGCAGGCAAAAAAGGAAAAACAACTAGCTCAAACAAGAGAAGCAACACAACTCAACAATGACAACAGAACCGCACGCCAGAAGCAGGCGCAGAACATCCAAGGCAGCAGCAAACAGACATAGAAGACCACAACAACATAACAGAACTAGAAACTAGAACAAAAGCAGCTACAACAGAACTACGAATTCCTCACAACACTCACTACATAACCAAACAAAATAGACAAACAGTTCTAGTGTTGTATAACAGCCTCTAGCTCTAGCTTCAACTTACCTCACATAAAAAGTTCCGAAGCCGAGGAGAGTCTACTGTAAATCAAGTATGATCTAAATATAGATCTCTATTCAAGTTGATAAACTTACAAAAATTTTCCAGCACAACTATTTTACAAGAGGAAGAATTAAAAAATTTGCGATACTCAATAAACTTGTAGAGCCTGACTAACCAACCTACATCTCCCATACATTTCAATTAATAAACTTAAGAAGACCACATCAAATGAACTCAATTCAACGAAAAACTACTAATTCAATAAAATCAAATGAATGCCAATAAATGAACCGAATTTCGCAAAATCGAAAGAAAACCCCCAAATCGAGAAAAATCAACTCGAAAGATTGAATCACAATGCATAAATTTCAATCGAAAATTAATTGAAGAAAATACAAAAGATTAACCGAGTAAAATTACTTACCAGACCACCGATCTGCGAGAACGATGAAAAAATTGGATCTTAGGCAGACATGGAAAAACGAAAGGAGAGAGAAATGACGAGAGGAGAGAGAAAAATGCGGGTAGAGAGAGAAAGACTTATGAAAATCAAGGTCGAGGGAGGAGGTCATTCAGCTGGGTTAAAATTACGAATTTACCCTTACTTTTTTTATTTGGTCGGGTGAGATGAGAGCCGTCTGATTGAATTGATCGAAGGCTGAGATTAGTTCTCAGTTCTCATCTTAAGGGGTGGTTCTCACCAGATCCCAATTCTATATATATATATATATATATATATATATATATATATATATATATATATATATATATATATATATATATATATATATATATATATATATATATATATATAAGTGCATAAATAACTTTAGTGAACTAGTATGGCCCTAAACTTGGTCTTGAAGCATCCAATTTTCCCTTCACCTTGTTAGCTTGGCATCGTCTTGAACTTCATTCAAAATCTAACTTAAAGTTCTAAATAATCTAGAAGAACTTGAAATAATAATAATCCTAATTATTACATCAAAACTTCAATGGTACGCAGACCATATTTAAAACTTTTCATTCAAAGATAAAACGGTACGCATACCGTATTTAACTATCCTAGATTGGCCATACTAGTCACCTTCAATAGCTGCAATACATAAAATAATTTCTATGCATTCATCCATTTGTGTCCTAAAACAAATGGCCAAAATAAATATGCAAGTTTTATATGATTCATTTAAAAATCACGTTCATGTAAAGCGCGTCCTAAAAGATTAATCAATTCCGAGTTATTATTCCTTAGAATTATTCTAATCAAAATTTAATTTAATTAAAATAATGGTGCCCTACGAAAAATAATTAGAATTAATTATTTTAAATGTTTTCATTTAAATGGCTCTCACTTAAACCAATATTTTAATTTGGACAATTTAATTTTAAATATTTAAACTCACGGCCCGGCCCAAGTCAAATAAAATAAAATAATCAAAAAGTCCATCGTTAGCCCCTTCGTGCAAAATTAAGCCCAAAATTTGGGCCTTGAAATAAAACGAAGCAAAATTGCACAATCGGATGCATCGTGGGCTAGAAGAGTGCCTAGCCCAACGACGCACAGTGCCATCGTAGCATCGCACCCACACGAGGGCGCAAGCCCACCGCGCATGCACGAAGCATCGCAGCAGCGCATAGGCTCGTCGCCCATGCCCGCTACCTGCTGCTCTCGTCGCTGCTCAATGCCTCGGCCCAGCACTGCTGGCCTTGGCGTGTGGCGTGCCGCGATCTTGCCCAGCTCAGCGCGCACACACTGCCTTGCTTGCTACAGGCATCACACTGCACACAAGGCCAGCGCCCATGCTGGCTTGTTGTGCGTGCTTCCCTTTCGTTTCGCACACGGGCAATGACCCTTGCTTCGTGCAAGTGGCTTGTTGTCCGATCCTTTTTGAAAAGAAAATCAATTTTTTAATATCCGAAACGAAATTGCACGAAAATTTATTTTTCATATTATTAACAAAATTATTCGTTTTAATTACGAAAAATAACATTTTGAGTGATTTTATTAAATATCAATCAATCCAATTTAAGAAATTAATAAATCATGGCTAACAATTATTCAAATTTAACGTACGATGAACTTCAACAAAATTTGAATGATAATGATAATCAAATCCAAAACTTTAAATCGTTCTAAACATTTAAAAATTAGATTTTTATCAAATTTGGTTTAGGTGATGATAAAAATTAACGAATCCAATCAAAATTTTAATCCATGAATTTTTAAATTTGCTGTTTAAACATGAAATCATATTCCCCTTCTCACCAAAATAAATTTTCAGATTTCAATAATTAACAAAATTCATTTACGATCTAAATTCATTAAATTAGGGAAAAATAAAATTAGGGTTTATACTTAAAATTCATGGACTAAAAAATTACCATAAGTCCATAATATACCCAAAAACAGTAGGGAAAAAGTTCAAATAATTCCGAGTTCATTAGGTTTAGTAATTAATTGAAAAAGTTTCCAAATTTGTTAATTTAATTCATTAATTAACAAAAATGCCCAAAAACTCAAACTTCTAGGCCTGTTTTTGCGATCTTGTTCTCATTAGTTGATCTTAAAACGCCGTTTTGAATCAGATTACGGTCAGAAAAATTGAATTTCTGATATTTTACGAATTCAGAATACTTTCTACGACTTAACCAATAATCCAGAAAAATTCATGAAAAAATTCAGAAAAATTCGACAATAATCACAAACATAATAACATGCCAATAAGTACTTTAAATGCATGTTGCTCATGATACTACTGTAGGGGGTTTCCAGTTAAATACATATTAACATAGCGGAATAACCCCAAAGCCAGGAATCATGTATAAAGTAAAGATCAAGCAGACTTACGTTTGTAGCGTGTTTTCTCTAGATTCAACATATCATGAACACGAACAAGAACTCCAGATGTCGTTCCTCTACTTGGTCAACTGACACGTTCAGATTCGTCTTGAAATCGATGGCTTAGAAGTCACTCAATATATTTTCTTTTGGGAGGAACAGTTTGAAACGGAGGCACTGAAGGAAATAATGCCCTTGGTCCAAGTATGCATTCTATGTTAAGTCTAATAAGTGCGGTTCAGTATTAATTAACAAGTTAATAATTCAGTGAGATCAAGTGAGCTGAATGCCTAGCTAGAGGCCGCTTCAGTTCAAGTGGAATTAATGATATTAATCCACAGCTTACTCTTGACTGAACCCGTAGGGTCACACAAATAGTACGTAAACGGATCAAGTATTTAATGGCATTAAATACTCCATCTATGGATATTCGGAATCGACAGATCTTGGTTTCAGTGGGAGCTGAGATCGTCACAGGCAAGAAATGAATGCTCCGGAAACGATGATATTGCCGGAAACGGAAATATGGATCGTATCGGAAAATATTATCGGAAATGGAAATATTGCCGGAATCGGAAATATTGCCGGAAACGGAAATATTGTCAGAATCGGAAATATTATCGGAATCGGAAAATAATTCCGGAAACGGAAATATTAAAAATTTGTTCGAAACGGAAATTGATTCCGGAATCGGAAATATTAAATATTGTTCGTATCGAAAATGAATTCCGGAACCGGGAATTTGATCGGAAGCGTATCGTACGAATAAGCATCGGACGAGGCCTGCCGGACGAGGGCCCAGCACGAAGCCAGGCCATCGCCCAGCAAGCCAAGCGCGCCACACGAACAGCCAAGGCCACGCTAGGACCAGCGCAAGGCCGGGCCCAGCAGGCCATGGCAGCGCGCGCAGCACGCGCAGCGATGGGCTGCGAGCTGTGCTGCTGCTCGCGTGGGCTTGCGGCTCGCGTGGGCCGAGCGGCCGTGTGGGCTGTGCGCGGGCATGGCCTGCACGCTCGTGGGTCATGCTCGTGTAGAGTTTGTGTTCACATACGAAACCTAAATTGTGTAGGATTTGTTTGATGATTAAATTCCTAATCCTAAAAGGATAAAATTAATTAATTAGAGTCCTACTAGGATTCTAGTTTAACTAATTAGTATCCTAATAAGATTCCAGTTCCTTTTCCATACCTCTATAAATAAGGGCCTAGGGTCATTATTTGCAGGAACGATTGAAGTATTCAAAGGGTAAGTTTTTGAAATAAAATTAACCATACACTTGCAAACACTAGACGAAATTCCTAGTAACCTTAAGGGCGATTCTAGTTGGTCTAACTTGAGGCGGATCCGGACATACTGTGGACTATCTACGGAGGGAAGACATTTGGAGTCCTAAAGACTTGTTCTTGTTCGGTTCGGGCGCAGCTAGGGAAGGCACGCTACAAAGTGTATGCATCTATACTATGCTAAATGATTATGTGTAAATAATATGCTTTCCTGGCTTTATGGTTTTTCCGCGTGATTTATGTATTGTCATATGTATCATAACCTAACAGTGGTATCACGAGCCTTTTATTATTTTCATAATCTAAATTTCATGAACATGGTTAAATATTACAAATTTGCAAGAATTAAAAGGGGTGATTAATTTTCGTAATTGTTAATTAATTGCAAATTGCGTTTATTTAATTATACGTACGCAGTTATTCGGCAGTTTCTTCGTTACTCATCCAAATCGAGTGATTTTTGTGTCAATTCCGCATGTAAAAGGCATTCTAAAATTTTGACAAAAAGAAGTATTTTTCGGCCGAACCCAGAATTCTCAAATTCGAAGCCTAACTATGACTTTTCGGAGGTTTTAGTTTTTCGAATGCAAAATTTCGTAAATTTAAGATGTTAAATTAAATATTTGCGATTCTTGTTGATAAATCTTGAATTTTTGATTGACCTACTGTATATGTTTAACTAGTTTGAATGCCTAGCCTTGTTAATTATGCAATCTAATTTGTAATTATGATTAATTTGTTGAAAATTGGAATAATTTAGAATTAATTTGATTTTCATAATTAGTTATAATTTAATTAGTTACCTATGATTAAAAACCACCATAAAAATTGTAAATTTATGTTAAATTTTGAATTTTTATGACCTAGACTTGAATCCATGTTAATCGGAAATCAATTAAATAATAAATTTTCGATTTTTCGCCCTAAAATTATGAAATTAATATTATTTATTAATTTGTCATTAATTTTGAATATAAATTTTTAATTTTTTATGCGATTCGCTCATATAACTTGCACGCACAAAGCAATGGACGCTACGTGTTACCCTTAAGAGGTGTTGTATAGTGCGGGCATGCGACGACGAGCAAGGGAGTTCGTCGCCCATGCGGTACGAATGCAGCGAGCAAGGGCATGGTGCACGAGCACAAGGCAGCAGCCCTGCCTTGTGTCGTGGGCTGTGAGCAATGGGCGCATGGGCAAGGGCGAGAGCAAGGAGCGAGCAGTCGCGTGTGGGCAGCAAGCGCCCAGCGATGGCGAAGCAGCTTGCTTGTTGCGACGTGCGACGAGCGCTGCGCCCAGCGATGGGCTGCGGCAGCATGCTTGTTGCGTCGAGCGCTGGCGCGCGCAGCGAGCACTGGCTCGCGTGTTCGATTGATGCCTTGCGATGGGGAGCAGCAGCGATGCGACGCAGCGCATGGGCTGCGCGCATATGGCCAGCGATGGCTGTGTGCGTGTGGCCCATGGGCGTGCGTTGCGTGGGGTTGTTGCGTTGCGATTAGATCGTTTTGAAATTTTAATTTGAAATTTTCAATATACGTAATTTTAATTAATTTTAAAATTAATAATTTAAATTATTTTCTTGGATTTTAATTTTGAATATTGTAATTATAATAAATTTTATTTATTCTAATTATTTTACTAAAATTAAAATCATGAATTAATTTAAATATGACTGTAATTAAATTAAATTTATGGATTCAATTATAAATTTATATGAGCTTTAAATTTTAATTAAATTTGTATGTTTCCGGTTAGACTAGAAATACATTTTTATGTTTAAAATTAGTAAAGCATATGAATTTATTGGTTTAAGTGGGAGCCCTTTTTAGTCATAAACTCTTGATTAGGTCTACAAATCCTTAAGGTTAAAACAACTTGATTAGAATTAATAAGGACTGAATAATTGGTAGATTATTGGTGCCCTTGATTAATTGCTGCAAATGTTTACGTGATGCATAATGTGTTTTACTAACCAGCTATGTGGGCCATTCATGTTAATGAATGGGTGAATGGTATATATTGTATGTGTACTGTTTTGCAGTTTATGAAGTGACTAGTATGGCCCAAATAGGATAGAAAATATGGTCTGCGTACCATTAATTTGAATGTAATTGGTCTAAAGTATCAAAGTTGTTTTTCAATTCAAATATGGTCTGCGTACCATCAAATAGTTGTAATTAGTTTTAATTATAGCTTATCCTATTTGAAGAAAATGGTGCCTCCCACGGAGATTTTCAAGACGGACTTTGAAGTTAAAACTTCAAGATGAAGTCGGGCCATACTAGATCACATTTATCTTATGCATGCTTTAAGTTATTTATTGCTTAAATATGTCTTAAATATGCATGAGATCAAAGCTTGATTATGTTGCATGATTAAGGATTTTAGTTCACTTAAAATCTAACCAACATAGTAAGAGCCTTAAGTTCCAAACTTAAAAATTGAGTTAAAAGGTGCCATGCCAAAATATACACTTGCTTGGATATCCTTTACATCAATCTAGTAATAGTTTTCGCTCAGCGAGGTGTTACTTATTGGTCCTAAAGGGGCAAGGTACACAAATAATTGTGAGTACATGTTAGTTTTGGTGAAACTCAACGATATAAGTAAGGAGTCCTTTTATGTCGTGGCAAAATCGATAGGTTTACCTAATAAGTTCTTAGACGTACCTATCAACCAAGAATAGTTTCTAGACTATTAGCAAAAGGCTTTTGCTTACCTAAGATGTTTTAGGATTAAGTCGACAAACTGTGCTTAATTCTTCAATGATTTTAGGATCTTGGAATCATTTTATTCACACCTGCCGGAACAATAAATTCGAATAAAATGCTAATAACTTGTTGAAATTGCATGATTGCTTTAATTTTCAAGTTATTACTCATGATAAATGTTTAGACTTTGCATGCTTCAATGTATGTTTTAATTATTGTTTATAATTAAATATCTTGCACTGCAGTAAATCCTTTTAGAAAGGTAACAGTAAATTTCCTCGATTGGTAGTGAATCCAAGAACGATTCACGGAAATGAGAGAAAATGAGCAATTTAAAATGTACGTTTCTTTTAGCGACTTTTATGGTTGTTTTCGAATATCAAAATCGAATGGCAAACCAATTGGTGCTTGTGAATTCAAAATACAATGTAGTTTTGAGATCATAAAGCATTGAGTTTAAACGCTCAGCTTTACCAATGGTTAACAACCTAAAATATTTTTTCCATTTAATTCTCGAATGAGTCTAGTTCCTAGACATTCGAATAGATCGATGCTTAGAGAACTTTAGAAGCTTCTAGTAAGATCATCTAGTTGAAACAAAATATTCAACATAAATTAAAATGGTAAAGAACCTTGTTGGTGACATTGGACATGTCTAACAAAGTATAAAAGTCAACACTAAAGAATTCAATTCTTAAGACTATAAGAAAGGGTACAAGAAATAGGAAAACAAAGGAACAGATGACAGGAATTTACAATTCCGTTTCTACCTATAAGTTTATGTTTAAAGAGAAGTGACCTAGGAATCAAACTTCCTTGGTATCATATACCGCTTGAGGTTCTTACTTCGGTAATAACTCAAATAATGGAAGCTAGGCTACACTAATGGCCTACAAGTGGGAAATGAAGCATGTCAATGCTACATTAGCTGTAGGGTCATCTAGGTTGTTTTAAGTCCTTTCAAGGCTGGAACTAAATGGCTATTTTGTTCCATAATCAACATACCTAAATTTCTGCTTCAAACACAGAAAGTCTCACATTCAGAAGAACAAAAACAATTCTTGTTTGTTTGTTTATTTGAATGAAATGGTCATTTACGGGTTGAGTCAATTTGCTTGATTAAAACAAACAACTCTTTAACAATAAAAACTTTACTAGGTTCAAATCAAACCCTTGATTTGAGTTCCACTAATCTTTGGCATTGTTGCTTAGACCATGTCAACAAGTTAACATTCACAAGCTCTATTTTAATGGACTTTTGAAAGTTGGTTGATTTCTAGATCAACTTAAGACAAGCTAGTCTTACTTGTTGAAAGTAACAAAGAATATGAACTATTGTTAGAACGCCTAGACGATAGAGTTCAAAGCTAAAGAAAGGTTTTATGACTTTATTATTTCACATGGATTTGAGTGAATATAGGTTTATTTACTCAAATGTGATATAAGTTGAATCTGTTTGGCTAGTTCAAAGATTCAGAAGTATAAAATCCACTTGGCAAGAAATCATAAAGATCTAGGTTAGATCATGTTGATGATTACTTGAGACCAAATATGATCATCAATGATTGTGTGTTGTAATTTCACAATCTAGGTCCATAAGATATGGCATATCTTAGTTGGAATAATCGAAGTCAATTAGTACTTGATTCGATCAATGATGGATCATAAAGACTTTTCCTATAATTTCTAAAACAAAATGCTCAACTACCACCAAACTAAACCAAATTCGTCAAAGCTATTGAAAAGTAATTTCAAAATATCTTTTCGTAATATATCTAAAGAGTTCCTAAACTCAGTGGGAGCTTAGTGTTTGTTATTCAACAAACTAAGGCCCCAAGTATAGATATATGTTTCATTGTGATTTATTCCAATGAGACACAAGGGTATTGTTTCTACCACGAATTTTTGAGAACATAATGTTTGTTTGCTCGAAATGATGTCCTTTTGGAGATTCGTTTCCAAAATGACAAGTGGGAGAAAATAGACCTCGAAAGTCTTCGAGGAGAACAACAAACATAGACGGACATTCCGGAGGATTTTCGAAGTTCTTTAGAAAATCCGAACACGTATTCTTTAAGGACTTTAGAAGTGGCTTTAAAGAATAGACATCTCTTAGAAGACTTTACAAGTGCTTCAAGGAGAACAGAATATTCAAAGGACTCTCAAAGTGCCTGTTGATATTCTATTGTTTGATACCCAAGTAGGCATAGAGTTCAGGTCAATGAAACTATGAGATTCTTCTATTAATAGTGAAGAAACCTACAACTTGCAGTCAAACTATTAATGAGTTTGTGACCTGTAAGAAAGCTATGACGAAACCCAGATTCCCTAAAATGGTTAGAGGCCATATATAGACTCAAATGTTTTAGATGGTTAAAGGCCATAAAACATAACCAATGTTTTGATGACAAAATTGAAATTTTGTTGATTTGCAAGAATAGTTTCACACCTATTGGTTGCAAGTTTGTTTTAAGGATAAAAACCATCAAACATGGAATTGTGTTCACACACAAAGCTAGATTAGTTGCTAAAGGTTACAAGCAAATTCATGGCATGGATTGTGTTGAAACCTCATGCATAATCGTAATGCTCAAGTCTATAACTCAAGCAATGATTGCATATTGGTACATATGACAATTGGATGACAAAACGTATTCCTCAATCAAATGTTGGAAGAAAACTATGTACATGGCATGTCATAGGATTTGTGGATCCAAATAAATGCTTGAAAAGGAATGCTAACTTATGAAATCTAAGTACAGATTTAAGCAAGCAATTGGTGTTAGGTTATGATACATATGACATTACATAAATCATGCGGAAACAACCATTAACCCAGGACAACATATTATTTACACATAATCATTTAGCATAGTTTAGATGCATACTCTTTGTTGCGTGCCTTCCCTAGCTGCGCCCGAACCGAACAAGAACAAGTCTTTAGGACTCCAAGTGTCGTCCCTCCGTAGATAGTCCACAGCACGTCCGGATCCGCCTTAAGATTGACCAACTAGAATCGCCCTTAAGGTACTAGAAAATTTCGGCACTTTATGAGCAAGATGTGTGTTTTAATTTTCTCTCAAAAAACTCACTTTTGAATACTTTGAAACTTGTATATAAATAATGACCCCTAGGCCTTTATTTATAGAGTTATGGAAAAGGAATCGCAATCCTAGTAGGATACGAATTAATTGAAATTAGAATCCTACATGAATTCTATTTAATTAATTTATCTAATTAGGAATAGGAATTTAATCACACACTAACTCTTGCAGTTTTAGGAATCACGCATGAGCACAAACTCACACACACACACGGCAGCCACAAGGGCTGCCCATGCGCATGCGAGCAGCAGCCCATGCAGCGCGGCCCACGCATCCGTGGCCTTGGTGCGCGCTGGGCTTGTGGCGTGCGTGCTTGCTGGGCGATGGCCCGGCTTCGTGCTGGGCCTTCGTCCGGCAGGCCTCGTCCGATGCTAATTCGTACGATACGCTTCCGATTAAATTTCCATTTCCGGAATCTATTTCCGATACGAACAATATTTAACATTTCCGATTCCGGAATTAATTTCCGATTCGAACAAATATTTAATATTTCCGTTTCCGGAATTATTTTCCGATTCCGGTAATATTTCCGATTCTGACAATATTTCCGTTTCCGGCAATATTTCCGATTCTGGTAATATTTCCATTTCCAATAATATTTTCCGATACGTACCATGTTTCCGTTTCCGGCAACATCTACGACTTGGATAATATTCATATTTCCGATACGATCCATATTTCCGTTTCCGGCAATATCATCGTTTCCGGAGTATTCATTTCTTGCCTGTGACGATCTCAGCTCCCACTGAAACCAAGATCCGTCGGTTCCGAATATTCATAGATGGAGTATTTAATGCCATTAAATACTTGATCCGTTTACGTACTATTTGTGTGACCCTACGGGTTCAGTCAAGAGTAAGCTGTGGATTAATATCATTAATTCCACTTGAACTGAAGCGGCCTCTAGCTAGGCATTCAGCTCACTTGATCTCACTGAATTATTAACTTGTTAATTAATACTGAACCGCATTTATTAGACTTAACATAGAATGCATACTTGGACCAAGGGCATTATTTCCTTCAGTCTCCCACTTGTCCTTAGGGACAAGTGTGCATTTCCTAATTCCTTTGTCGCTCGATGCTTGCTCTTGAACATAAGGTAAGAGTTGTCATCCTTATTATGTCCAGAGGTGTTCCTCGGTTTCAGAGTTCAACTGATCAAATAAACAGATAATCATAGCCTATGATTCATCCGAGCACGGCCATGCATTTCACAGTTTCTAGCTCTCCGAGTGGCCTTGTACAACTTTTAAGCATCTCATCCCGATTTATGGGAGGACAATCCCAATCTTGCGATCTTGAGATTAGACTTCGTTTGATAGGTGATTACCTGAGCGTTGCCTTTATAGCCTCCTTTTACGGTGCGACGGTTGATCAACGTCAAAGCAACCAGTTCTCAAACAAGTAATCTCAAATCACTCAGGTATTGAGGATTTAGTGTCTAATAATTTTAATGAAATTTACTTATGACAGATTTTCATCTCTTACAGTAAAGTTTCATAGGTCTTGTCCGATACTAGTCTTCCCAAAGTAAGTATCTATGCAAATGATTATGACATTGCCATGTCCACATAGTTCAAGAAACAGAACTACTAGTCATCTTGCATTCTAATCGTCTAACGTTTTCTATGCGTCCAATTTTATAGAAAACTCCGATTAGGGACCATTTTCAACCTTTGACATTCAAGTTCACTTGATAGACATTTCTTAGTCACAGGACTGGTCCTGACAGTCTATCTTGAATATATCGTCAAATTTGAAGGGACTCATCATTTAATACTAAACCAAGATTAAATGGAATATGAAAATACATTTCATATATGATAAATGTTCAACCCCAATGTTTTACAACCATGGGCCTCAAACCCATTTTCTAAAACAATTCATGGAATTCAAAGCTATGCTTGATTTCCAGTGCGACAATGTGAGTGTTGCTTCTCACTTGTTGCATAGGTTTAGTTATCATGCTTTGCCAATCTTAGCATCCTTTTCATCGAATGTTCTTTGAGATATGATGATAAGATCTTTTCGAGTTTGTTTATTATGTGATCTAGTCTTTCTTACTTCGATGGTTGTTTTACTCACTTTGCAATGAAGAACCATCAAGTTAGCAGACGTTTTTCTTGCTTCAAGAGTGGTTCTACGCATTTTTCAATGAAGAATCATCAAGCCAGCAGATAGGTGATCTACCCAAGTTCAGTGAAGAACTTTAAACAACCCTGTTTTATTGCTTCTTAGGCAATAATTACTTTTACTTCAACTTTATAGGTTGCTAGTGATGCTTTGTTTGGATTTACCTATCCAAGCAGTTCATAGATATGTGGAAGACTCTCCAACTATATCTTAGAACATAGAAATCAATATTTTAATTTCCCACGCAACAACTCATGGTCTCCAATCCATGTTGCCATTTCAAAACACGATGCTCTATAGCTCGTCCTTATCAATGGTTAACTCCAAAGGGTCTTGCTTGATCCTTTGCCAGTGTTTATGCGTGTAGCATCAATATTTAGCGTATCTTTATTTCCTTGAATCAAGAACTATTCCTATGTACCTTTTCAAGTACCATAAGTATTCTTGGTCTCAATCTAGTTGATCTTCACTTAGATCAATAGAGATTGGTATATGTTCGTCATGGCTAAAGTCATACGATACGTTTTTGGCGATCCTCATATTATATCATACATGATAAATTCTTTTGCAGAATAATTCCCAATTGAATTCTATTCATGTAACTTTAGCTTATTCAATTTCAGCAGATACTGAATCTAGCTAAATTCTTCGACATATAATATAGGTTAAGAATCTCATTTAGACTCTTTGATGTTTAACTTAGTAAATGCTTATACATAGTTCAAACATTCTTTACTTAGATTTATTCACATGGGTCGAATATCTCCAATGGAGACTTTCGTGTTTGATTTAGTAAATGCCATTACTTAATCTAAAACAATATTATAAGATCTTTGTAAATAGATCTTAATACCCAATATGTACTAAGTTTCGCCATGGTCCATCATTGATAAATAATTTCAAATCTAAGTCATTAGCATTTGAATGTTATTTCACAATAGAGAGATATGTGTGTAATACACATAGGACCAATTAAGTTTTAAGTACTCCCACTAAACTTCTTATATATCTATAAGAATCATGTATATTTTATGAAACTAAAATACTTATTAGCTTCACTAAAATACATTTCTAATTCCCAATTGCTTGCTTAAATCTGTACTTAGATTTCATAAGCTAGCTATCTTTTTCAAGCATTTATTTGGATCCACAAATCCTATGACATACCATGTACATAGTTTATTCCAACATTTGACTGAGGAATACGTTTTGTCATCCAATTGCTATATGTACCAATATGCAATCATTGCTTGAATTATAGACTTGAGCATTACGATTATGCATGAGGTTTCAACACAATTCACACCATGAATTTGCTTGTAACCTTTAGCAACTAATCTAGCTTTGTGTGTGAACACAATTCCATGTTTGATGGTTTTTATCCTTAAAACAAACTTGCAACCAATAGGTGTGAACCTATTCTTGCAAATCAACAAAATTTCAATTTTGTCATCAAAACATTGAGTATGTTTTATGGCCTCTAACCATTTAAAACATTTGAGTCTATATATGGCCTCTAACCATTTTAGGGAATCTAGGTTTCGTCATAGCTTTCTTACAAGTCATAAACTCATTAATCTACATGATAATAGTTTGACTGCAAGTTGTAGGTTTCTTCACTATCGAATAGAAGAATCTCATAGTTTCATTGACCAGAACTCTATGTTTCCTTACTATCTAATAGAAGAATCTCATAGTTCCAGTGACTTGAACTCTATGCCTACTTGGGTATAGAACATCAAACAATAGAACATCAACAGGCACTTTGAGAGTCCTTTGAATATTCTATTCTCCTTGAAGCACTTGTAAAGTCTTCTAAGAGATGTCTATTCTTTAAAAGCTACTTCTAAAGTCCTTTCAGAATAAGTTCGGATTTTCTGAAGCACTTCGAAAAGCCTCCGGAATGTCCGTTTATGTTTGTTGTTCGCCTCGAAAACTTTCGAGGTCTATTTTCTCCCACTTGTCATTTTGGAAACGAATCTCCAAAAGGACATTATTTCGAGCAAACAAACATTATGTTCTCAAAAATTCGTGGTAGAAACAATACCCTTGTGTCTCATTTGAATAAATCACAATGAAACATATATCTAGAGTTGGGCCTTAGTTTGTTGAATAACAAACACTAAGCTCCCACTGAGTTTAGCAACTCTTTAGATATATAATTGAAAAGATATCCTGAAATTACTTTTCAATAGCTTTGACGAATTTGGTTTAGTTTGGTGGTAGTTGAGCATTTTGTTTTAGAAATTATAGGAAAAGTCTTTATGATTCATCATTGATCAAATCAAGTACTAATTGACTTCGATCATTCCAACGTAGATATGCCATATCTTATGGACCTAGATTGTGAACACACAATCATTGATGATCATATTTGGTCTCAAGTAATCATGAACATGATCTAACCTAGATCTTTATGATTTCTTGCCAAGTGGATTTTATACTTCTGAATCTTTGAACTAGCCAAACAGATTCAAATTTATATCACATTGAGTAAATAAACCTATATTCACTCAAATCCATGTGAAATAATAAAGTCATAAAATCTTTCTTTAGCTTTGAACTCTATTGTCTAGGCGTTCTAACAATAGTTCATATCTTTTGTTACTTTCAACAAGTAAGACTAGTTGTCTTAAAATGATCTAGAAATCAATCAACTTTCAAAAGTTTATCAAAATAGAGCTTTTGAATGTTAACTTGTTGATATGGTCTAAGCAACAATGCCAAAGATTAGTGGAACTCAAATCAAGGGGTTGATTTGAACCTAGTAAAGTTCTTTAAAGAGTTGTTTGTTTTAATCAAGCATATTGACTCAACCTGTAATTGACCATTTCATTCAAATAAACAAACAAACATTGTTTTTGTTTTTCTTTGAATGTGAGTCTTTCTGTGTTTGAAGCAGAAATTTAGGTATGCTGATTATGGAACAAAATAGCCATTAAGTTCCAGCCTTTGAAAGGACTTAAAACAAACTTAGATGACCCTACAATTAATGTAGCATTGCCATGCTTCATTTCCCACTTGTAGGTCATTAGTGTATCCTAGCTTCCATTATTTGAGTTATTACCGAAGTAAGAACCTCAAGCGGTATATGATACCAAGGAAGTTTGATTGCTAGGTCACTTCTCTTTAAACATAAATTTATAGGTAGAAACGGAATCGTAAATTCCTTTCATTTGTTCCTCTGTTTTCCTATTTCTTGTACCCTTTCTTATAGTCTTAAGAATTGAATCTTTAGTGTTGACTTTTATACTTTGTTTAGACATGTCCAATGTCACTACAACAAAGTTCTTACCATTTTAATTTATGTTGAACATTATATTTCAACTGGATGATCTTACCAGAAGCTTCTAAAGTTCTCTAAGCATCGATCTATTCGAATGTCTAGGAACTAGACTCATTCGAGAATTAAATGGACAAAGATATTAGGTTGTTAACCATTGGTAAAGCTGAGCGTATTAAACTCAATGCTTTATGATCTCAAAACTACATTGTATTTTGAATTCACAAGCACCAATTGGTTTGCCATTCGATTTTGATATTCGAAAACAACCATAAAAGTCGCTAAAAGAAACGTACATTTTAATTTGCTCACTTTCTCTCATTTCCGTGAATCGTTCTTGGATTCACTACCAATCGAGGAAATTTACTGTTACCTTTCTAAAAGGATTTATTGCAGTGCAAGATATTTAATTATAAACAATAATTAAAACATACATTGAAGCATGCAAAGTCTAAACATTTATCATGAATAATAACTTGAAATTAAAGCAACTATGCAATTCAAACAAGTTATTAGCATTTTATTCGATTTTATTGTTCCGGCAGGTGTGAATAAAATGATTCCAAGACCCTAAAACCATTGAAGAATTAAGCACAGTTTGTCGACTCAATTCTAAAACATTTTAGGTAAGCAAAAGCCTTTTGCTAATAGTCTAGAAACTACTCTTGGTTGATAGGTACGTCTAAGAACTTATTAGGTAAACCTATCGATTTTGCCACGACATAAAAGGACTCCTTACTTATATCGTTGAGTTTCACCAAAACTAACGTGTACTCACAATTATTTGTGTACCTTGCCCCTTTAGGACCAATAAGTAACACCTCGCTGAGCGAAAACTATTACTAGATTGATGTAAAGGATATCCAAGCAAGTGTATATTTTGGCATGGCACCTTATAACTCAATTTTTTAAGTTTGGAACTTAAGGCTCTTACTATGTTGGTTAGATTTTAAGTGAACTAAAATCCTTAATCATGCAACATAATCAAGCTTTTGATCTCATGCATTTTAAGACATATTTAAAACAATAAATAACTTAAAACATGCATAAGATATTTGTGATCTAGTATGGCCCGACTTCATCTTGAAGCTTTGACTTCAAAGTCCGTCTTGAAAATCTCCGTGGGAGGCACCATTTTCTTCAAATAGGATAAGCTATAACTAATTACAACTATTTGATGGTTCGCAGACCATATTTGAATTGAAAAATAACTTTGGTACTTTAGACCAATTACATTCAAATTAATGGTACGCAGACCATATTTTCTATCCTATTTAGGCCATACTAGTCACTTCATAACCTGCAAAACAGTACATATACAATATATACCATTCACCCATTCATTATCATGAATGGCCCACATAGCTGGTTAGTAAAACACATTATGCATCACGTAAACATTTGCAGCAATTAATCAAGGGCACCAATAATCTACCAATTATTCAGTCCTTATTAATTCTAATCGAGTTGTTTTAACCTTAAGGATTTGTAGACCTAATCAAGAGTTTATGACTAAAAAGCGCTCCCACTCAAACCAATAAATTCATATGCTTTACTAATTTTAAACATAAAATTGTATTTCTAGTCTAACCGGAAACATACAAATTTAATTAAAATTTAAAGCTCATATAAATTTATAATTGAATCCAAAAATTTAATTTAATTTCAGTCGCATTTAAATTAATTCATGATTTTAATTTTAGTAAAATAATTAGAATAAATTCCATTTATTATAATTATAATATTCAAAATTAAAATCCAAGAAATTAATTCAAATTATTAATTTTAAAATTAATTAAAATTACGTGAACTGAAATTTTCAAATTAAACATTCAAAACGATCTAATCGTAACGCAAACACCCTACGCGTTGCACGCCCATGGGCCGCACGCACACAGCCATTGCTGGCCATGTGCGCGCAGCCCATGCGCTCGTCGCATAGCTGCTGCTGTCCTATCGCAAGCCTCCGCACAGCGCCCCATCGCACGCGAGCTATCGCTCGCAGTGCGCGCGCGCGAGATCGCTCGCTGGGCGCGCTGGCTCGCTCGCTCTGCGCGCGAGCCATCGCTCGCTGGGGCGCGACATCGCTCGCTGGGCGAGCGACATCGCGCGCTGCGCGCGCGAGCCATCGCTCGCTGGGGCGCGACATCGCTCGCTGGGCGAGCGACATCGCGCGCTGCGCGCGCGAGCAGTGCTGGGCGCAGCGCTCGTGGCACGCGAGCTTGCGCTCGCTGCGCGCGAGGCTGCGCGCACTTGTGCGAGGCAGCGCGCGTTGTGGCGCAGCTCGCTTGCTGCCCACACGCGACTGCCTTGGCTCGCCCCTCGCCCATGCCCATTCGTTCATTGCTCGTGGCACACGACACAAGGCAGGGCTGCTGCCTTGTGCTCGTGCACTACGCCCTTGCTCATTGCATTCGTGCCGCACGGGCGACGAGCTCCCTTGCTCGTCGTCGCATGCCCGCATTATACAACACCCCTTAAGGGTAACACGAAGCGTCCATTGCTTCGTGCGTGCAAGTTATTTGAACGAATCGCATAAAAATTTAAAATTTATATTTAAAATTAATGACAAATTAATAAATAATATTAATTTCATAATTTTAGGGCGAAAAATCGAAAATTTATTATCCAATTGATTTCCGATTGATATGGATTCAAGTCTAGGTCATAAAAATTTAAAATTTATCGTAAATTTACAATTTTTATGGTGGTTTTTAATCATAGGTTTCTAATTAAATTACAATTAATTATGAAAATCAAATTAATTCTAAATTATTCTAATTTTCAACAAATTAATCATAATTACAAATTAGATTGCATAATTAACAAGACTAGGCATTCAAACTTGTTAAACATATGCAGTAGGTCAATCAAAAATTCAAGATTTATCAACAGGAATCGCAAATATTTAATTTAACATCTTAAATTTACGAAATTTTGCATTCGAAAAACTAAAACCTTCGAAAAGTCATAGTTAGGCTTCGAATTTGAGAATTCTGGGTTCGGCAGAAAAAAACTATTTTTGTCAAAATTTTAGAATGCCTTTTACATGCGGATTTGACACAAAAATCACTCAATTCGGATGAGTAATGAAGAAACTGCCGAAAAAACTGCGTACATATAATTAAATAAACGCAATTTGCAATTAATTAACAATTACGAAAATTAATCACCCCTTTAATTCTTGCAAATTTGTAATATTTAACCATGTTCATGCAATTTAGATTATGAAAATAATAAGGGGCTCGTGATACCACTGTTAGGTTATGATACATATGACATTACATAAATCATGCGGAAACAACCATTAACCCAGGACAACATATTATTTACACATAATCATTTAGCATAGTTTAGATGCATACTCTTTGTTGCGTGCCTTCCCTAGCTGCGCCCGAACCGAACAAGAACAAGTCTTTAGGACTCCAAGTGTCGTCCCTCCGTAGATAGTCCACAGCACGTCCGGATCCGCCTTAAGATTGACCAACTAGAATCGCCCTTAAGGTACTAGAAAATTTCGGCACTTTATGAGCAAGATGTGTGTTTTAATTTTCTCTCAAAAAACTCACTTTTGAATACTTTGAAACTTGTATATAAATAATGACCCCTAGGCCTTTATTTATAGAGTTATGGAAAAGGAATCGCAATCCTAGTAGGATACGAATTAATTGAAATTAGAATCCTACATGAATTCTATTTAATTAATTTATCTAATTAGGAATAGGAATTTAATCACACACTAACTCTTGCAGTTTTAGGAATCACGCATGAGCACAAACTCACACACACACACGGCAGCCACAAGGGCTGCCCATGCGCATGCGAGCAGCAGCCCATGCAGCGCGGCCCACGCATCCGTGGCCTTGGTGCGCGCTGGGCTTGTGGCGTGCGTGCTTGCTGGGCGATGGCCCGGCTTCGTGCTGGGCCTTCGTCCGGCAGGCCTCGTCCGATGCTAATTCGTACGATACGCTTCCGATTAAATTTCCATTTCCGGAATCTATTTCCGATACGAACAATATTTAATATTTCCGATTCCGGAATTAATTTCCGATTCGAACAAATATTTAATATTTCCGTTTCCGGAATTATTTTCCGATTCCGGTAATATTTCCGATTCTGACAATATTTCCGTTTCCGGCAATATTTCCGATTCTGGTAATATTTCCATTTCCAATAATATTTTCCGATACGTACCATGTTTCCGTTTCCGGCAACATCTACGACTTGGATAATATTCATATTTCCGATACGATCCATATTTCCGTTTCCGGCAATATCATCGTTTCCGGAGTATTCATTTCTTGCCTGTGACGATCTCAGCTCCCACTGAAACCAAGATCCGTCGGTTCCGAATATTCATAGATGGAGTATTTAATGCCATTAAATACTTGATCCGTTTACGTACTATTTGTGTGACCCTACGGGTTCAGTCAAGAGTAAGCTGTGGATTAATATCATTAATTCCACTTGAACTGAAGCGGCCTCTAGCTAGGCATTCAGCTCACTTGATCTCACTGAATTATTAACTTGTTAATTAATACTGAACCGCATTTATTAGACTTAACATAGAATGCATACTTGGACCAAGGGCATTATTTCCTTCAATTGGGAATTGGAACTGTATTTTAGTGAAGCTAATAAGCATTTTAGTTTCATAAAATATACATGATTCTTATAGATATATAAGAAGTTTAGTGGGAGTACGTAAAACTTATTTGGTCCTATGTGTATCACACATATCTCTCTATTGTGAAATAACATTCAAATGCTAATGACTTAGGTTTGAAATTATTCATCAATGATGGACCAAGGCGAAACTTAGTACATACTGGGTATTAAGATCTATTTACAAAGATCTTATGATATTGTTTAGTAATGGCATTTACTAAATCAAACACGAAAGACTCCATTGGAGATATTCGATCCATATGAATAAATCTAAGTAATGAATGTTTGAACTATGTATAAGCATTTACTAAGTTAAACATCAAAGAATCTAATGAGATTCTTCATCTATATTATATGTCAAAGAATTTAGTTGGATTCAGTATCTACTGTAACTGAATGAGCTAAAGTTACATGAATAGAATTCAATTGGGAATTATTCTGCAAAAGAAATTATCATGTATATAATATAATATGAGGATCGCCAAAAACGTATCGTATGACTTTAGGCATGACGAACATATACCAATCTCTATTGATCTAAGTGAAGATCAACTAGATTGAGATCAAGAACACTTATGGTACTTGAAAAGGTACATAGAAATAGTTCTTGATTCAAGGAAATAAAGATATGCTAAATATTGATGCTACACGCATAAACACTGGCAAAGGATCAAGCAAGACCCTTTGGAGTTAACCATTGACAAGGACGAGCTAAAGAGCATCGTGTTTTGAAATGGCAACATGGATTGAAGACCATGAGTTGTTGCGTGGGAAATTAAAATAATAATTTCTATGTTCTAAGATATAGTTGGAGAGTCTTCCACATATCTGTGAACTGCTTGGATAAGTAGATCCAAACAAAGCATCACTAGCAACCTATACAGTTGAAGTAAAAGTAATTATTGCCTAAGAAGCAATAAAATAGAGTTGTTTATATGAGTTCTTCATTGAACTTGGGAAGATCACATGTCTGTTGACTTAATGGCTCTTCATTGCAAAATGCGTAGAACCACTAATGTAGCAAGAAAGACTAGATCACAAAATAAACATACTCAAAAGTTCTTATCATCATATCTCGAAGAACATTCGATGAAAAGGATGTTAAGATTGGCAAAGAGTGATAATTAAACCTATGCAACAAGTGAGAAGCAACACTCACGTTGTAGCACTGGAAATCAAGCATAGCTTTGAATTCCATGAACTGTTTTAAAGATGGGTTTGAGGCCCATGGTTGTAAAATAATGGGGTTGAACATTTATCATATATGAAATGTATTTTCATATTCCATTTAATCTTGGTTTAGTATTAATTGATGAGTCCCTTCCATTTGACGATATATTCAAGATAGACTGTCAGGACCAGTCCTGTGACTAAGAAATGTCTATCAAGTGAACTTGAATGTCAAAGGTTGAAAATGGTCCCTAGTCGGAGTTTTCTATAAAATTGGACGCATAGAAAACGTTAGACGATTAGAATGCAAGATGACTAGTAGTTCTGTTTCTTGAACTATGTGGACATGGCAATGTCATAATCATTTGCATAGATACTTACTTTGGGAAGACTAGTATCGGACAAGACCTATGAAACTTTACTGTAAGAGATGAAAATCTGTCATAAGTAAATTTCATTAAAATTATTAGACACTAAATCCTCAATACCTGAGTGATTTGAGATTACTTGTTTTGAGAACTGGTTGCTTTGACGTTGACCAACCGTCGCACCGTAAAAGGAGGCTATAAAGGCAACGCTCAGGTAATCACCTATCAAACGAAGTCTAATCTCAAGATCGCAAGATTGGGATTGTCCTCCCATAAATCGGGATGAGATGCTTAAAAGTTGTACAAGGCCACTCGGAGAGCTAGAAACTGTGAAATGCATGGCCGTGCTCGGATGAATCATAGGCTACGATTATCTGTCTATTTGATCAGTTGAACTCTGAAACCGAGGAACACCTCTGGACATAATAAGGATGACAACTCTTACCTTATGTTCAAGAGCAAGCATCGAGCGACAAAGGAATTAGGAAATGCACACTTGTCCCTAAGGACAAGTGGGAGACTGAAGGAAATAATGCCCTTGGTCCAAGTATGCATTCTATGTTAAGTCTAATAAGTGCGGTTCAGTATTAATTAACAAGTTAAAAATTCAGTGAGATCAAGTGAGCTGAATGCCTAGCTAGAGGCCGCTTCAGTTCAAGTGGAATTAATGATATTAATCCACAGCTTACTCTTGACTGAACCCGTAGGGTCACACAAATAGTACGTAAACGGATCAAGTATTTAATGGCATTAAATACTCCATCTATGGATATTCAGAATCGACGGATCTTGGTTTCAGTGGGAGCTGAGATCGTCACAGGCAAGAAATGAATGCTCCGGAAACGATGATATTGCCGGAAACGGAAATATGGATCGTATCGGAAAATATTATCGGAAATGGAATATTGCCGGAATCGGAAATATTGCCGGAAACGGAAATATTGTCAGAATCGGAAATATTATCGGAAACGGAAATATTAAATATTTGTTCGAAACGGAAATTGATTCCGGAATCGGAAATATTAAATATTGTTCGTACGGAAATGAATTCCGGAACCGGGAATTTAATCGGAAGCGTATCGTACGAATAAGCATCGGACGAGGCCTGCCGGACGAGGGCCCAGCACGAAGCCAAGCCATCGCCCAGCAAGCCAAGCGCGCCACACGAACAGCCAAGGCCACGCCAGGCCCAGCGCAAGGCCGGGCCCAGCAGGCCATGGCAGCGCGCGCAACACGCGCAGCGATGGGCTGCGAGCTGTGCTGCTGCTCGCGTGGGCTTGCGGCTCGCGTGGGCCGAGCTGCCGTGTGGGCTGTGCGCGGGCATGGCCTGCACGCTCGTGGGTCATGCTCGTGTAGAGTTTGTGTTCACATACGAAACCTAAATTGTGTAGGATTTGTTTGATGATTAAATTCCTAATCCTAAAAGGATAAAATTAATTAATTAGAGTCCTACTAGGATTCTAGTTTAACTAATTAGTATCCTAATAAGATTCCAGTTCCTTTTCCATACCTCTATAAATAAGGGCCTAGGGTCATTATTTGCAGCAACGATTGAAGTATTCAAAGGGTAAGTTTTTGAAATAAAATTAACCATACACTTGCAAACACTAGCCGAAATTCCTAGTAACCTTAAGGGCGATTCTAGTTGGTCTAACTTGAGGCGAATCCGGACGTACTGTGGACTATCTACGGAGGGACGACATTTAGAGTCCTAAAGACTTGTTCTTGTTCGGTTCGGGCGCAGCTAGGGAAGGCACGCTACAAAGTGTATGCATCTATACTATGCTAAATGATTATGTGTAAATAATATGCTTTCCTGGCTTTGTGGTTTTTCCGCATGATTTATGTATTGTCATATGTATCATAACCTAACAGGCACAAAGAGAGTTTAGGGTTTCCTCTTTTTGTTTAGGTTAAAACTGATTAGGCAAAAGTTTATGAAAAACATAAAGGATGGATTAATGTTATAACCCTAAGGTTATAACACCAACCGGCCAAGGCACTAAGGGCAAGAGCCGGCCAACATTGCCCGCACAAGCCCACGAGCACACAGCCACGCGAGCTGGGCCGTGGGCCTTGTCGTGTGCGTTGTTCCTGCAGCTTGTCCCCGCGCGCGCCAGCCGAAGGCATGGGCCTTGCTTGGCGCTGGCACACTGCTGCACCTCGACGGGCCTTGCGTGCTTGCTCGCTTGGCTCGTTGGGCCGGCAGTGTGCCTTCTCGTATTTGCTTCTAATGCCTTCCGGAAGTTATTTATCGTATAGTGCTTTGACGATCCAATGTCGTGCGTATACGATTATTCGTTTCGCCTAGCTTACAAATAGACGCAATACGATATACGATTCTGATCCAACGTGATATCGTATATTTATGTTTTTCCGAAATAATTCCCGAAAAGCTATTAAATGAATTTTTGATTCATTTAATCCGGTAATCTGTTACATGCCAATGGGGTGACCTTATAGGTCCAGTCAAGAGTAAGCTGTGAGCCTAATATAGATTAGAGCTCACTGATCGGAAGCATTGACCCAGCCAGTTGTTCCGATCACTTGATCTCACTGAATTAATTGTTCGTAATTAATCTGAACCTTGGTATTAGACTAATGCACCTTGGGTGAAGGACATATTTCCTTCACCCCTAGCCAAAGTACTCATAGTTCCGCACACATCAGTATGTATTAGGGCTAAAAGATCATTGTCCCTTTCACTTGAGCCAGTGAAAGGAGACTTTGTCATTTTTCCCATTAAGAAAAACTCTCATACTTCAAATGATTCGAAATCAAATGATTTGAGAATTCCATCCTTATGAAGTTTCTCTATGCTCTTTGAGCTTATGTGGCCTAATCAACAATGCCATAGGTAAGTAGGGTTCAAGTCATTTGGTTTGTGTATCTTGTTTTCGATGTGATAGATATGGTTTTTCAAGTCTAGCACATATAAATCATTTACTATTTTAGCAGAGACATAGAACATCCCTTTCAAATATGCTGAACAACAATTATTCTTAATTTGAAATGAAAGTCCTTTCGAATCCAAAATTGGAATCGAAATTATGTTCTTGGTAATAACTGAAACGTAATAACAATTATATAGTTCTAGTATTATACCAGAAGGCAAGTGTAAACTATAATCTCCTACAGCTAAAGCAGCAACTCTTGCTCCATTGCCTACTCGGAGATCTACTTCGCCTTTGCTCAAGCTTCTACTTCTTTTTAGTCCTTGCACATTACCAATAACGTGAGACTCACAAGAGGTATCAAATACCCAAGAAGTAGTTGTAGCTAAATTAACTTCTATGACATTGATACTCTTGAACTGCTTACCTCTCTTGACCATTAGAACATCCTTATGTTCAGGTTCACTAGGTAAGTTCCCCTTGTCCTGAACCATCATACTATGCAACCTCCCTAATCTAGCATTCTTTTGAAACAAATTTTTTAGTTGTTGGATCATCGTGTAGGCATCCAGACCATCAAAACGTTATTGATAATCTGGTTCCATGCAAGCAAGCATCAAACGTGTTACTTGCAGGGAGTTATCCTGGAGAGTTTGTCTAGTTCGATATTGAGCTTCACTAGTATTTTCTGGCAGGGGTTCACGGGGGAGTGGATTGTCAAGAACACTTTTTTTTCCTTCCGCTCTGAGAACAATTCTCATAGCCATTTCCCATTGTAGGAAGTTGTGTGCATTCAGTTTGTTTACAACTAAAGGGCACAAGTTAAAAGTGGAGCTGTTGTTTGCACTAGACATGATAACTACAACAAAATGGTAAAGCAAGATTCAATATAATGTTTATCAAAAATAGCAATTAAACAAATTTAATATACTACTACCCTTTATTCAAAATTAGAAGTCTCCATTGAATAAAGAAATAACCAAGATCCCCTCCCACTACAATCAAACGGACTTTGGCCCCGCTACTTTATTTTATAGTAGTTGAGGTAAGTAAACATTTTACTAATTATAACTAATTATAACTCTTGGTAGACAGGTTAACATCTATTTGTATTTTCCTATCTCTTACCTTCAAAACCCAAAACATTGTCTTTTGATGGTTTTTTTGAGTTAAACCAAACATTAACATGTAAGTTTCAAAAACCTACCCTACTATCCCCGGAATTACGAGCAACACCCTGCTTTGGCAGTTACTATTACTCATGATCTAAGGCTTTATATGTGTTGTATGGAAAAGCACTTAAACTCAATATTATTTTGGGACTTAAGTTTACTATGTTGGTTAATTAAAAGTGAACACATAACTTAAATAACCACATACATAAACTTAATAAGAATTTTAAACCAATATAAAATGCATAAAGTTAAATGTGATCCTAGTATGGCCCCTAAAAATTAAGCTCAAATATTCTTGGGTTCCTGTTCATCTTTCTTGGATCTCCATCCTTGATTTTCTGATCGAACCTTCTTACTCCACGGAGCTCATAATAGTAACTTTGTAATTTTGAACTTTTAAAATTAAATTACAATAACACATAACGATGCGCAGATCATATTTAAAATTTACAAGAATACAAAATGATACGTAGATCGTATTTTCTATCCTGTTTTGGGCCATACTAGTCACTTGCATGTAACAAAATATCATATATTCCATACACGCATCTAATATTAAAATATAAGAGCAACTCCAATGGTTGGAAAGTAGACCTGCTCATGAAAAAAAAGGAATACATAAGCATGTAGTCCACCATTGTTACAACAATAATGTGAGCAGCTACTAAAACATTGTAGCTATTTTGGGCAGGTAGCTCAAAAAAGAAAAAGAAAAAGAAAAAGAGATGAATTAACCGTAATCACGCGTGAAGTACAACGACAAAAGCTATTGGTCCGTGGAATACATGCACCATTTTTCGTTTTTTTTTTATGTGGTCCCTCCACTTTTGGGGAATAAAATAAAGTATAGTACTAGTAATTGCATAGAAAGGACGAGTACAGAAGCATGCTTTGTTCGTTTTATAAAACAATGTATAGTTTTTATCCGCTTGCGTTTAATAAAACAGCAGCATTCCTTTACTTTCCGTTTAATAGTACTGTATTTTTACTTTTGCAGAGTTACAGTAGTCCTGAATTCTTGAATTGATATTTTTGTGAAAAGTCCAACATAATTCCGGGAGCAAAAATTACACTGGTCTTCATTTAGTTTAAAAATAATATAATTTCTTATTCTTTGTTAATAGTTATACGGAGTATTTTTTATCGTTTGGTATAATTATGATCAAAATATTATATTGATATTGAATAATTTATTTTTGATCAAATAAATAAATTGTGAAAATTAAATATTATAGGGAGCTACAAGGTATTGTAGCCCACCAATGTGAAAGTTTGTAGCTTAAATAACTTATACCTAGAAATATGATGTGGCAAACTTAGCTACATCACTTTGTAGCTCATCATTGGAGTTGCTCTAATAAACATAAATTACTTATTAGCGGTTATTAAGCAAACAACCTTTCAAAAATAATTATAAAAACTTAAACAATTTAAGTTTGACATTATTTAGAAAACTTTATTATTTTGATTCAATTACTATTTAAATATGGCTAGAATAATATTATTAATCAAGAATTTACATTTATTGAAACTTGTGGATTTATGCTCGACATAGAAATAATATTTCCAATAAAAAATATTTTCAAAGTATCCCTGTCCAATTTTTGAACATGACTCTCCAAAAAAAAAAAAAAACAAAAAACTTTCAAAAAAATATATCTTTCCTAATCATCCTAAACTAATTTAGGAAATCCTTTAACACAAATTTCCAAAATTTTCCAGAATTATATACCCCTGTGCGAAAATTAAACTTGTGATATAATAAAGCAACTTTTTTTTTTTTGAGAACCGAACAGCGGACTAGCAGTATTCCAAATTAATAGCAACCACCATGGCCGCCGGTCAGATGCCACCATAGCCAGTCATTTCCACGGCATAACCCAACCACGCCGACCGACCCGACCACCAGCAGAAGCCGGAAGCCCGGCCGACCAGCGAGCCAAGCGCAACAGTAGCGCCAATACGTCGCCTATGCTGCAGCCCGTCGCCGCCCCTTCTGTTGCCGGAAGGCCACCCTAATTCTCCCTCCACCGTGGCCCAACCGTCGCAGGTGGTGCCATCCAGCCATGGTGGGCAATTTTCGTTAAAATTGTGCAACAATTACCAATTTAAATTAATCTTTATCCAACCTTTGTCTAAAGATTAAAAAATTTAATTAGGGTTTAATAATTCGAAAATTATGCTAGAAATATTGAATAAATCAACAAACCTTAAACTGAATTTTAGGGTTTAATAATTAGATTTCAATTTATAATCTTATTAAAATTAAATCTAATAATCATTCAAAATTTAAGGCATAATTATCTTATTTTATTCAAAAAATGCAGAAAAATAAAAATTATTTTCCGAAAAATTCAAATTTAATCACCAGTCTGATCTATTGAATTTTCTTAATAAATAAAATCAAAATTTTAATTGTTATCCTTAAATTTTATGATTAGTCAAATTAAACATAAAAAAAATAACTAAATTCAATAATTAATATACACAAATTCCTAAAAGTAGTTAAAAGTTACCAAAACATTTCGGCTATTGTATAAAAGTTGAGTTAAGTACAAGAATGAGGTCTCACCTTTCAATTTTTTCACTGTTTGGGACTCAAACCTTCTATTTTCACCGTTTGGGACCTACTATTCACTTTCCGATCAAAACTAACTCAAGCAAACAAAAGGTTAGTCCCCTTGGTTAAAAAGTGTAGTCCCTTGGTTAAGATCCAAGTGTCCGCTCCCGATTTGTTTGTGCGTAAATCGATGTTTTCCATCAACCAATGAGAATTAAGCATTTGGCACAAGTATAGAAAGTAAGCCCAATTGCCAATGAAAAAAAGAACGTAAATCATTTTTTTAGAAAAGGAAATTAAAACTACTCCGTATTTTATAAAGGAACGTAAGGGAAAAAAATTGATTTAATTCCATACCATTTTCACTTGAAATTAGATGTAATATCTTTGTACTTAGTTGTAACTAATTACTCATTATTATAATCCTCCATTTTCATCAACCATGACAATATTATCCCCATTAAAATAAAATAAAAAAGCTCAAAACCAGACAATATATGTCAAATTCATCAACAATGGAGCTAAGTCATATTTCCTATGTTCATTGATTTAAATGAAAGGAATTCGACCCAATTTCCCAAAATCTTAACAACCAAATTAATTTTCCCTCTAAAAGCAACTATAAATTCACTGCGACATCAAATCAACAAACCACAACAAAATCCGACTCTCTTCCAACTCGTCTAACTTCACTCAATTTACGGGTCCGATCTTTCTTGTTTCGACGACGATTCTTGATTCAATTTAGTTGTTCCTCGCTCGGAAAATAGACCCATTATTTATTTTTATTTTGATTTTACCCAGGTTGATGAATATAGGTTGATGAATATAGGTTGATGAATTATATTCATCCATTCCCTTTTAATCGGATTTATCCAACATATTTTGATTCGAATTTCCGGTCACACCATTTATGGGTTTGCCGAGTTCTTGTTCTTCAAATGAAAATTAGGGAGTATGATTTTTGGTGTGTTGTCAGGTACTTTGGTATTGTCCATATTTTCCTCTTACAATTTCGGTATAAATTCTTTGTAAAATTGGCATAGGTATTAGTATTAGGTACTAGGTAGCGTTATGTTAATGGAGAGAGCTGAAATTTCAGATTTTTTTTTTCTATTTGAATTAAATTGCATTAATCACATTTAATTGCCTTTTTTAATTTTTTATTATTTCTCCTTAGGTTAACGGTGGGATGGACTACAGTTAACTCAACGGAATTTTTGTTTGAGGTCCCAAAGGATGAAAAAAAAAGTTATAGGTCCTAAAAGGAGAGAAAAGGAAAAAACTAGATCCCAACATTTAGCTTAACTCTATAAAAGTTAGGGGATTATCAGTATATTTATTTAACAAATTAAAAATCAAATCTTTAATTGTTACCAAATTATTATCTTGATTAACCAACAAATAATTTAAAATCTAACGAAATTAATTTTATAAAATTCCAAAAAAAATTATGTGAAATTAACTATTGATTTCGGCCCTATATTAAAAAAATCGAAATTTTATAAATATATTTTGTGCATAAATTAAATAAATCACGATTTATAATTTCCAATCAATTAATATCAAATATCAATTATGCAAATTCAAGCCATAAATAAATCTTCCCTAATTGAATAAAAAAAAATAACGTTGCATACAATCATGATCATAAAATATTATGCAAGAGGCTAAAACTGATACCACTGTAGGATTATATAGATGCATAAAGCGGAATTTCAGGAAACAATTTCCTAACATATATCCAGAATCACATGCATAACAATAATATGAATCAGATTATGAAGAAAGAATAATCACCTTTGTAGCGTGTTCTCTCGTTTGTATGCAAGATTCGAAGATCTGAGAGCCCACAATCAATCTCTTGCTTTGTTTGGGAAGAACGGCGTTTCAGATAATAAGTTAGGGGTTTTGTGTTTTCCTTTTTGTCAGATAATGAATGAACTGCTTATATGTGTGACCTCATAGGATTAATATATTTAGTTGTAGGCTCAATCAATATTATCCTACGAATCACATTTATCCTCTAGCAAACAAATATGATTACTAAAATAATTAACTTATTATCTTCATAATTAATTCTTTTTTAAATTTAGTAATTGCCGAAAATGTCTAAGGACATAATTCCTTCATGCCCTCCTCCTCCGATTAAGTGTACTCATTAATCCTCATTACCCTTGCCCTCAGCCTTTTGTGTACTAGAGAAAGGTCTAGTCAGCTTTGGTTTTTTTACAAGGTCCGCAAATCAATCTAATTAATAACGTCATGACGAGTAAAATTTGAGAGAACTGGTACTCCGTACAATAATATATGAGATGTCATTTGGCTACATATGCTAATTAGTAGTTGTTTTAGATTCTTTCCAAATTGCCAACCATGTCACAACCAAATTTCACGTCTATACATGTTAGGAGATAGTTGACTTTCTCTTAGGGAATCAAAACAAGCTATCAAGTTTGATGCTGCAACATTATTATTTTAATTTAAGATAATATATATTAATCGGTATAATAATATAATTAAAAGATCTAATTAAATACTCCTTTCGTTTCAAAATAAGTTTAGTTCTTAGTGGCGATGGATTGTAGAAAATTATTTAGAAGAAATGGAACTTTTAATCATATGCATGCGTAGTAACTACAAATGTACAATGGGAAGTAAAATCCCTTTTTATTATCAACAAAACCATTACATTTGCATCTACCATGCACACTGAACAATGGTGCCCTCTCAACCCATTTGCCAAATTATGACTAAAAATTGAAAAAAAATATTACGGAGTAAGTTTTTTTTTTTTTTTTTAACGCATAGCACTCCCGTTCGCTGGATCAGCTCCAATAAATCCAAAATATGACTGATTTTTATCTTTTGATCTTTCAAGTTTCAACCAAGTGAAGACCAAATTTCACACCTATTATATTGGAGATGATGAATAAATAACTCGATATAAGATAATTGAAACAAGTATATCTAACTAATCCAAGTACGATTGTCCAGTAGTTTATATAATTCCAGTTTCCTACCCTATTTAACCTAAGAAGAAGAGAATTAGTACTCCAATTAATTATGAAATCTGTTCAAGTATATATTTATTTACTAATTATAATACTTGTTCCCCTAAAATTATGTTGTGTGAAATTACCGAATTACTCTTGTTAACTACTGGAAGTAGATCATAGAACACTAGTTTTTTTTTTATTGCAATCCAAAACGACCATTTACAATCAAGAGTAAACCATATAGAAAGAACGGAGAACCATGGACCAAAGCCACATAACTCAAAATACTGCTAGGCTAGCAAGCAAACCAAGGTACCAATAATGTCTTATCTTAGTAATTAAAACATAAGGACTTTTGTATGATAAGTCACATGTTCAAACTTGAAAGCCCTCATCCCTGTTTGTATTTTGTATTCTCTTATGACTCATTCGCACCGATAAACACTAAACAACCCAAGATTAACCCTGTAATGTAGATATAATTGACTTTAGCTAGAAAGTAGAATGACAATTACGGAACACGAGGGAGTAATAAAGTATGAAACCAAGTCAAAACAATTGTGGTTTTCACGACCTTGTTCAAGTGACATCAGCTATTAATCATTTTGTTTGCAATATATAAGGAAACAAGCCACAACATGAGCAGAACCATATCTTGTATCTCCAATTCAAATGAATCCTAAAGCATGCAGCCAATCAACCTTAACAACCCTCTCACTTGTTCTTTTTTTATTTCTTTTCTTAAGAAACCACCAAATGCATACAAAGTTATGAACAGAAAGCCTGGTCCAGCGGTCAAGCCAATGTTTGCACTAGTGATCGAAGCCGGTGGGCATTCCTTCACTAGTGCGGACCTTGGCTTCGACCATCGGACGGCCTTCTTAAATCAATTCTTGCTGGAGCATCTGATATCAACCTTCATTCCAGAAAATTGTTCTATTCAAATCTTCAAATTCATCTCTTTCAAATGTGACTTTTATCTTTCCTTTTACTGTATTTTCATTCTCTGAAGTACTTCAGACTTGCAGGAAGATACTCTCCAGGAAGGAATTAGTATATGATAGAAAGCTTATTACTTCATTGTTAAATTCATACAATGTAACCTGCTGTCTGAGACTCTGATGTCACTAACTTGTTGCACCTTTCCTGCCCTTCATTTATAACCTAAGTGCAGTGTTTTCGATTTAGATGTGTTTATTTCCTAATACGGTTTTCTTATAAAATGCATATTCATGGATATGCTATCTTCTCTATGTCAACAAACATTATGACAAAAGACCAGCCAGCCTGCAGGATGAAGCAAGTATTAGACAACCTCGGCAGCACGATTGATCTACTATGTGATCAAACACTTCCAGAAAGAAGACTAGCCTCGATAAGAGATCCACAGTCATGGCACAAAAGATGACAAACACTCAAACCATAAGATGTACGTCATCTTTGCACAAGTGAAATCCGCATTGTGATCCCATACATCCTCCAAACAGACAAGGAGATCCAACTCAGGGGCAGAATGGTAACTTCTAAACTTCTTTCTATAAATATTTTACGCATAACTCTGAAATTGGAGTGTTCTAAATATTCGAATATTCGCTGTATGAACGGATATTTCCTCAAAACAGATCAGCTGTCTCAAGTTTTGGCGTCGTCTCAACTTGTTACGCAAAGACTTTGTCTATTTGTGTAAATCTTAATATATCGATGAGCTTGTAAACCTTAATTGCTATCTTTGGCAATCTGTAGTTTTTAACACAAAGATCAGCTAACAAACTTTTTTGTATAACCAAATCAACAGACTTCTCCGCCCAACTCTATTTTTACATTTTCCGGACTCCCACCATATAGATAAAGGCACAAGGCCGTACATAGGTCTCAAGAATTAAGAGACCGTGCTTACGAGTATTAGCATCCATTTGGTTTGACGTAAAACATTTTTCAATTTTATGGAAATCTTTTTTCAAGGAAAAATACAATTCAAAACTAGTTTTCTTTGTTTGGTTCCTTACATGAAAATTAGTAGAAAAAGAAAAATGGGAAAATATGAGTGAAAATTGATGAAAAGAAAAATGATGGAGGTAAGAAGGAAAGATGGAAAAGTGGTTTCTCTTTCTTTCAAATGGAAAATGTTTTTCCACCTTTGAAAGAGTTGTGGAAATCGCCAAACCAAACAACGTAAAATGATTGAAAAAAACGATTTACACCCTAGCAAACAAAGTCTTAGTGACTTTAGCGTAGCGCATGCTGCGAACCGGTTGTGGCTCCATCATGAAGTCCAAGGTACATACCCAGCAAACTGAACTCGTAGAAGTTAGCATCACATATAAACTTAGGCCGTAGCCTGACTAATTGAATCTTTTGGTAATGAATGGCCTTACCAAAATAGCTAGAACTTCATAAACTAAACAATATGCTCAACAATCTGCAGAAGGATGCATCTTTGAGTGTCATGATAGCCATGGTATCACCTTGGTTTTATTCGTCAATCGTGATGACAAAGACATGGTTCAGGATTTCATGTCGGTTACAGCAACAGAACACCCCTGTATTTGTACTTCAGACTTTTATGTATCAGTTAAGGAGTAACATTGACTACATGAGGAATGCAAATCTTGGGAAATTCATGTACATCCCTTTCTTAAATTAAACTTGGGTTATTATCAGTAAATAATACCGTGTGAAAGACCAACAGGGGAGTGGAAATATGATTAGCTCGTTAAGAGGACTTTTCGTCTCCTGTGTCTTAATTCACACATACGGGCACACTTGAATTTGATGCATTTCTACCATTCTAAGCATAAAGCCACTTACACTTTCTGAGAACCGTTATTCAGAACTTCAGATACCACAAAACCAGTAATCTTTATAATCTGCATCCAAGCACCAGGAAATTAGTTGATTAAAAAACTATAAACACACAAACATCTAGGTTCACTCTTAGGCGCTCGCTCAAGGTTAAAATCTACATCATCATTTGGCTCTCAAGTTCAAAGTAACAAATAACACAATCTACATTCAGTATAAGAAACTAATTCACCAAAATTTAATTGTATGGCTTTGTTCGAATAGATATTGTGATAGATTGTGTTACTCAGGATCATGTTTCATTTCAAAGATCCATCCCACATAAATTTTGGTGGGATGGACCCTAAGCAACAATAACACCCTTCTCTCTTCATTTTGGTCACTTAAATTTCCATGACATAATGCCCTCGGAATACTCCTACAGAGTACTGATGTACTATGTAGAAGGCCCTTCCTACGGCACTAATGCCTTCGGGAGAAAAACAAAGATCAAAAGATAGGCACTTTATACAGCAATGATATCGATGCAAATACCACAATGAAGAGAAACGTAACATCAAATGACGGTTAAAGATGAAAATTTGGGAATCACGTAATATTTGAACATTAGAATGGTGGAAAAGCAAAGACTTCACTAAACAGAGAATATCAGCAACAAAGGCAGGAAAGAGTACAAGGATAACACAGTCCTTAGTTACCTGGAATATTGTTCGAATCAGCTCGGCATTGCTTAGCCGAACTCATGCATGTTTCATAGGTACACCAATTGCAGGCCAAAGATCATATAGGATAACCAAGGAAATATAGTACACAACTCACCCCATTGGACTAAAACATCATTTTTCTCAATTTTTCTGAACCAAATATCACAATGTAGCCTATAGTGAAAAGGACGGACTCGACCCCACTGCTAATGAGTTCAAGATGTGCATATTAAATACTTAAGAAGGTGTCACTGCTTACTGATTACTTGAATCATCAAAGAGACAATGTGCGGCTGTGCACCATGTGTGTATAAGCAGAAGAAAAAGCAAGTTAAGAAATACTTACTCCATCCCATACTGAAGCATCTTTTTTTTAAATCAGATTAATAGACCCACCCCTGAGGGACGTAAGGGGATTCCCCAAGAGTGAGTCTGGCGAAGATTGAACTCTAGCCTCCTGCCTGGAATTCAGAAGCATGGAACACCAAAAATGGCTGTCCCGTATTCAAGTATACGTTCTCCATTTAGTAAGAAACTTCATTACTTCGCATAAAAGTTGGGCCAACATCCACTAACCTATTTTTCTCTCTCCTCAATCCCTGTGCCATTAGCGAATGAATACATGGGATGGCCAGAGTAACATTTAAGGTTGCAAAAAGATTCAGAGAGCAACAAGAACCCACAGTCTGGGTCTTTGGGACAGTCAGATTTATTCTGCTCACAATTCGACTCTAAAGAGTGCTAGATCAATCAGAGTACATTTTCCAAACAGTCATTCTAGTACCTCAAACATTCTCCCAGTCAGCTAACAAAATCCCCTAATAAAGTCGTCTATATGAGCAACTTCGTCATGACAAACATGTCAAAGAATACAGCATCCAATTCAGGCTATTCCGTTAGAACCTGTCCGCCATATCGTTTCAACTTCCTTTTCAAAACCTTTTCAAGGTCATCACTTGATAAAGATAACACTTGGTTCAGAAGCAACTTCACCCCATATTGCCTGACGAGAGCATACCTTGGCTTAATCCTTTCTTCCAAACTATAACCAAAAAATTGGGGAAACTTGACAAGTTCTGATTGGGGATAGTCCATGGTTAAAAAGAAATTCCATTTCGGTATCATGTTCCCGACCAAGCTAAAAGTATACAGGGTTCCATATCTTTGGATCATGGTCCTAAGATCCTCCAAACTATAGCCCTTGTCCAAGAAAAATGCTGTTATAGGCTTTAAGTTTCCTTCGATGCTTAGTCCAAAAGTCTGCGGTGATCTTTGCAGAACAACAGCAACATTTATACCTAACAAAGAAAAATACTCTGCTGTTGGCCGTAAGTTCTCCTCAACACTATAGCTTATTATGTTTGGGCAACGTGTCAGAATCTTGCCAACATCCTGTGCTGTGAGACCCATTTCATATAGGAAATCAACTGTTGACATTAACTTTTGCCTGCTATAGGTAAGAAGGGGTGGAAATCGGTATATCACTTTTGCCCATTTTTTCTTGTCCAAACCCAAGCTCTCCAAGAACTTCATGGTGGGTATTAGGTTTTCATAAAGACTGATTCCACATAATTGGGGTCTCTTACGGAGAATAATGGGTATTTCAGATTTTGGAATACCAAGTTCAAGAAGAAACTCAACCACAGGCCTGACTTTTCCATCCAAACTGTAATAGGCAAAAGCTGGGAACTTTCGAGTAACCTGCTGGATATCTTCAAGATCCATCCCGAGTTCAATGAGATAAATAACATGCTGGGGAAGCTTCTCTGTTGGGACCGACCCACTAACCCGAGCCATAGCCTTAAGCTTCCTGGACTTAACAGTCTCATCAGACATCTTTTTTGATTCTAAAGTTACATTTGGGGAGACAACTTCTGCTGTCACTTTTTCTTTAACAGGCGTATTTGGAAAGTTCTCCACGACATCAACCAAATTACTTCCATGCTCTTGTTGCAGGTTTTCAAGGTAAGGAATAAGAGCATCTCTGATTTCAAGGGTTGACAACTCCCTACCTGCAAGGCAAAAAAATAAAGAAAATATTCTAGATCATGCAACTGCCTCGATGATATGTCAAAGAAGTAGATTGACCTGTAAATGTGATAGCTTTACTGAGGGCAAACCTACGAGATACCGAGATTTATGAATGGAGTGAAGCTGAGACACGAGGTGGTCAATGAAAAGATCTGACTTGTTTATGGTTCTTGATGCAGCAGCACTGCCCAATCCCTGTTTTTTCAGAAATAACGTCAAAACAGCTTTAGCTTCTTCCTTCTCTGCAGCTACTAAAGTAAGAGACACTCCTCTTAAACTCACAGCACCATCTGTTCGCATCGCACCTATTTCTCAGTCCACAAGACATTGTTACCATTTGAATAAAGAAGGACTAAATTATGTACAATAAACATGTAAATGACAATAATAGATTATCACACCTGCTCAACAACAGACTAGTTAAACTCAGAGTTTAAAAAACCGAAGACCCATTGATAAACTTTACAAGATCCAACATCATTAGAAACACATTAGTGAATTCCTAAGTGTTATTCTTTCAAATTACTTAACTTTGTATGTCGAAATAGTAGTACCACACCACTACATGTTTCAAGAAGTCCGGATTACTTTTAAGTCTTATTCTTAAGGATTTAGTTCAGTAAGTTTTAGATTCCCAAGCACAATTGTGGAATTAAGTAGGGCCTAACAGAACATTTTTTTATCTTCGGCTTTTTTTTAAAACGAAAAAACCTTTTTAAGGAGAACTAGTGGAGTATGTTCTGTATCAGTTTGCTATAGAGCCAGCCATTTACAGCTGAAAAATGTTGCTGTTGAACTGAACCCTGAAACCTATGCCCACCCACATTAGCAATCACGTTAGAACCTCATTGCCCCACACAGCCACAGCCCAAAATTACCAATAAAAATACCAAATCAACAATTTATCTTCAAACTCATCTTTCCAATCAACCTGAACACTAAGCCAAGTCAGAGCCCCCTGTTAGATTATAAAATGAATTCAAATTGAACCTCACGCCTAAACGAAGAATTTTGCAGATTTGAAAACCTAAGCCCTTAAACTGATCCTTGAAAAACAACCTTCTCTAAATTGATTCATAGTTTCATACCAATCAAGCCCTAAATGAACCAGAAGGCCTCAACAAAGTTGAGAAAATAAGGTTACCCTGGACCTCAATTAAAGATTGAACGCAAAGTTGGTATGGGCAAAGGATAGAGCTGAATGAGTGGTTTTGCTTTCAGAGTACAATTGAAGGTCCCAGAGTCATCAAGAAAAAGTCCAACAATGTGACAGTCCCCCGTTTGATATTGGAAACATCAAATATGATAAATTCACATCAAAATCAACAAGAGAACTAATTATATCAAAGTTTGCAAAATATATCATTTTTATACCAGCTCATCAAATAAAGAGATGGAAAATTGTGGCAAAATACTAGAGTACATGAAGATTCTACGGTACAACTATACAAGTATATACAATGTCTTTGCTAAAAGAAGTTTTGATTTTACATCACTGGTATCTTCAATGACTCCCAGCTTCCACAGAAAATCCCATTTCCGGGAGTTTTCATGACCTAGATATAATTCAAGGTGTTTAGCAAACAAGTTTATCATTTGACGAAAAAACTCAACTAAAATCCATGTTCACTCGCTAATTTTCGAATCACATTTTATTCAACAAAATACTGGAAATATATTCTTGAACTCCCTAATCAATACAAATTCTGATATATGATGCCGACCGTAACACGAAATTTGTTCAACAACCATTACGCAGAATCTGAAGTGGTTACCTTCAACAAGAGGAGCAGTGGTGTAATGCCGCCGAGAAGGCTTGAAGGCAGCAGAGATACGTAATGCAAATATGTTGCTCGCGACACACACAGCAGGCGGCCCATGAAGTTGTACTCCGTGGCGCGTGACAAGCACTGTCATGTGGTTGTTGCTCAAAACAGCACGGCAAGCCACCACTACCATCGATCCAGGACTCGTTGCCATTGATTCTGCAACTATACTGATTCAATTAAGTGCACCATCAACCAATATACACTTATACAGTACATAGGAATATACAAGACAACAACATGGGTTTATTCACAACTTTCAATTCCACACCAACATAATACAATACCAATTGACAATGAACTTGTTTCTACAACATAGGAAAGCAAAAACAATAATCACCGTATCCATCCATTTTCACCCAGAAATTACTGGCATTCTATACCCAAAAACCCCGCCAAAAAACAAAAATAACTTGAACGATTATTACCTTAAAGCGCCACAATGGGTGGCTGAAATTGCGCACAACCCAATATCCTTAACAAAGACGGAGGAGAAACATAGAAGAACTCGGATAAGATAGGGTGGCGGATAGAGGGAGGAGCGCACAGTTAGCGGCCGTGCTGGTGGAGGAAAGACGGAGACACCGAGACAGTGTGAGGTTGGGTATAGGGAGAGATAGGCGGAGTTGTTTGAATTTGTTTGGGAGGGTTTAGATATGGGGATGTCCAGGTGGGGGAGTTTGGAGAAATTATGGACCAAGGTCTAGATTTTCAGATTAGCAATAACATCACCCTCTCTTTTTTTTGTACACTAGTTCGACCGCCTTGTGTAGTGCGCGCGGCATGCGTCATACACTCATACACCTTTTTCAAGTTAGTTTTTGTTCTGATAGATTTATTTTGATTTATTGCACACAAAATAAGTTTGCATATATTCAGATAAATTCAGTTAAGTTCAGTTTAAAAAAATCAAAAAAAGTAAATTTTTTCAGATATTTTCACGCACAATTAAATTTATTTCAGACAAAATAAGTATTTTTAATATTGACATGTGAATTTTGACTTACATAAGAGTTTGGACTTGTATGATAGTGTTCTCGTGTTCCATGATTGACGATGCATAGGTTAGAAAAATCATTTTATTAATTTAATTAAAATAATGAAAGTATGATTAACGGTTGATTATAATATGATTAGTGATTAATTGGACAGAATATGGACTAAGGTAGTAATAGACAACAATAACTAAGCACATATGTAACACCCTGTGAGGGGGTCGAAAAAGCACGAGCCTAATGCGTGACCTCGTCCCTCGTGGGTGTGACGCTTCTTTTTGTCAAATCAAGTGTAATTGGATTTCCTGTGAGTTTACACCCAATTGACTAGTAATATAGGAGTCGCCATTCAGTTTTTAACGATAATGAGAAAAACTGACAAAACCCGGTTATCATGACATAAAGGGAGTGCAATTATGTTTGACCACGACGGCCGTAGGTTCCTTGTGATCCCTGGTGGTGGGGATCGCTCAACGTACACCCGCAGGGTAGAGATTGAGGGTTCGGGGGACTGTAACTACCGAGAGGAGTACTCGCTCTTCGATAACTCCAGAGGCAGGATATCCTTACTAGCTCAGCATAAATAATTGAAGGGACATGTGTTAACTATTAAACTAATCTGAGTTGATTTTAACAATATGCAACATATAGTACTAGATCGAGCGCGATTATCTGATTTAGATTGTTTTAAGGGACCTAGCATGATAATCCAATTTCCCAAAAATATCATATTTGTTAGGCGTGATCGAACAATCAGATTTACTTAGTTTAACAGTTCATAAAAGGGCGAGGAAAGCAATTAAACCATGGAAAAGGGACACATTACGACGCACCCTTTACAGGTGCGTCACGGTTCTCAGAAAACTAACCACTTTGACTTTGCTATTTCTCCTTTTATTTAACGAATCTCAAATTATGGGACGGGATACGTTCTGTTCGATTTATGGATCGATTGCGACAGAACGCGTGATCAGTTTTGCAGCGTGAGGCTTAGGCTTAGGGGTTTAGAGTCGATACTCAGAATAATAATTGCGTGTTGTTGTCCTTTTCACGTCGAACTTAAGGCCCTATTTATAGAAAAGAGTTCGTGGAAAGATAGAATTGTAGAACTCTAATCCACGAGGAATTAGGAAAAAACACGTACCAGGTATTTTCAGCGCCCAGGCCTGGGCGCCGAAGATTTCGGCGCCCAGAGCTAGGCGTTGAAAATAGGATCTGGGCTGTTTTCCTTAGTCAGATTCGGATTCCTAGAATCCGGAGTATTTGAGATTTAATTGAGTCTTTTAGTGCGTATTAACCTTGTGACGGGATGCGTCTGGGCCCGTTACGAACTCTAGGCTCGTTAGGATTTTAATTAATACGTAACTCTTATTTTCGAATCGTATTAGGAATAGGATTCTCTCGCAATTTCTATCTCATTTAGGATTTATGTTGGAGTGCAACACCTAATTATGACAGGTTTCTATCTTTTATGACTTGCCACTTTTAACAACTACCTATTACGGCAGTTACTATTTTTAGCAGGTTTCCATAAATAGCAGGTTTCTATAAATAGCAGGTTTCGGGTGAAATAAAAAGGGTGATTGAGATTCGTTATTTTATAGGATATGCGTTGTGAAGTGGAGATTTACGCTTTCATCATCGAACCTTCCCTTTCAGGAATGGGGACAAAAGTAGGTGTCTACAGTTAGTCCCCACTTTGACCGAGTCTTGGAGTAAGACGATGGTCAAAGTATTAGACGGAGTGCGTCGCACAAGCCATGGTGACCTGTTTTGGCGAGGGTCTAACGAGCCCCCGAGTGAAAACATTTGACTTAAGGGTCATCACTTGAAGTGTCGACATATCCCTCACGTGTCATTGGGATTTGTCAACGGATAGTATAGAAACTTCCTCACTTTGTCATTGGAAGGATCTAAAGGTGCGCAGAAACTCCCTTACTTTGTCATTTGGAGTAGCTACAGATGTTTTCGAAATCAAAGCTATAAAGTGTAATTGGGCCTGGCCAAGCCCAATCACGAGGTAAAAAATGTTTTTAAAGATTCTCATTTTTAGGGCTAGCTAAACGAGAAAACACCCTTGTTTTTATGGGACGTAAAACGAAGGAAAATCCAGCACATCGTTCTTTTTTGGAAAAAACGGAAAACCAATCTTTGGAAAAAGGGAAAGCTACTCACATCGTTCTTTTTTGGAAAAACGGAAAACCAGAAAAAGTTATCGCTGCAGCGACTAAGGACCTGCGCGGTTAGTGACGCAGACCCCGCCGGCTAAAGATGGCGAGCCTGTCCGCTAAGGGTGGACACCCCGTCCGATAGAAGTGGACGAATCTATTTTTGAAATTTGAAAATAAGGACCTACGCGGCTTGTGACGTAGACCCCGCTGAAGGAAATAATGCCCTTGGTCCAAGTATGCATTCAATGTTAAGTCTAATAAATGCGGTTCAGTATTAATTAACAAGTTGATAATTCAGTGAGATCAAGTGAGCTGAATGCCTAGCTAGAGGCCGCTTCAGTTCAAGTGGAATTAATGATATTAATCCACAGCTTACTCTTGACTGAACCCGTAGGGTCACACAAATAGTACGTAAACGGATCAAGTATTTAATGGCATTAAATACTCCATCTATGGATATTCGGAATCGACGGATCTTGGTTTCAGTGGGAGCTGAGATCGTCACAGGCAAGAAATGAATACTCCGGAAACGATGATATTGCCGGAAACGGAAATATGGATCGTATCGGAAATATAAATATTATCCAAGTCGTAGATGTTGCCGGAAACGGAAACATGGTACGTATCGGAAAATATTATCGGAAATGGAAATATTGCCGGAATCGGAAATATTGCCGGAAACGGAAATATTGTCAGAATCGGAAATATTATCGGAATCGGAAAATAATTCCGGAAACGGAAATATTAAATATTTGTTCGAAACGGAAATTGATTCCGGAATCGGAAATGTTAAATATTGTTCGTATCGGAAATGAATTCCGGAACCGGGAATTTAATCGGAAGCGTATCGTACGAATAAGCATCGGACGAGGCCTGCCGGACGAGGGCCCAGCACGAAGCCAGGCCATCGCCCAGCAAGCCACACGCATCCAACAACACGCCAATGCCTCGACCAGGCCCAGCGCAAGGCCAGTCCCCGCCAAGGCTGGCGCGCGCGCACAAATGGGCTGCGGGCAGTGGGCCTGTGCGCCGTGCGCACAGCGTGGGCCGCAAGGCTTGCGCATGGGCGTGCGATGCTCGTGCGGTGCGTGTGTACGTGCTATACGAATCCTAAAGCTATCGGAATTCGTGCATAGATTAATTCCTAATCCTAAAAGATTAAATTAATTATTTAGAGTTCTAATAGGATTCTAATTAGTTAATTAGTATTCTAACAGGATTCGAAATCCTTTCCAAGGTTCTATAAATATATGCCTAGGGTCATAAATTTATATACAAGTTTTCAAGTATTCAAAACTAGGATTTTTAAGCAGTAAAATCAGCCATAACTCTTGCCCATTTAGCCGAAAATAAGTAGCACCTTAAGGGCGATTCTAGTTGGTCAATCTTAAGGCGGATCCGGACGTGCTGTGGACTATCTACGGAGGGATGACACTTGGAGTCCTAAAGACTTGTTCTTGTTCGGTTCGGGCGCAGCTAGGGAAGGCACGCAACAAAGAGTATGCATCTAAACTATGCTAAATGATTATGTGTAAATAATATGTTTTCCTGGCTTTATGGTTTTTCCGCATGATTTATGAATTGTCATATGTATCATAACCTAACACCCGCCGGCTAAAGATGGCGAACCTGTCCGCTAAGGGTGGACACCCCGTCCGATAGAAGTGGACGAATCTATTTTTGAAATTTGTTTTGTGTTCATTTTTTTTGAAAATAAGGACCTACGTGGTTTGCGCCGTAGACCCCGCCGGCTGAAGATGGCGAGCCTGTTTCATTTTGTTTTTTGAAGATTCTATTTTTCGAAAACCGAGGATCTGCGCGGCTAGTGACGCAGACCCCGCCCCCTGAAGGTGGGCGAGCCCTGTCCGCTAAGGGTGGACATCCCTGAATTCGTTTTTTCTTGATTTGGAACTCGCGTGGTTCGTGGCGCGATCTTGCCTGATCGAGGTGGGCAAGTCTCTATTTTTTGTTCATTGTGATTTCTTTTGAGATTTCCTCTTTATCCATTCTTCGTAGGAACGAATTCTTCCAAGGGATGCTCGGATTTAGTTGTAACCTGAACGTGGGTTGACAACGGGTTTAGACGGACCTCTGTCTTGCGACCATCTGCTTTCGTGGTTTCGAGCTAGTCTTTACGGCTCGATTTTTGCCACTACTTGGTCTTTGATCAGAGGACCACGTACAAGTGTCAATGACGACCCTTTTCTGAGGTCGAACCTGTTCTTTTGAGATCATCCAAACATGGGACAGCGTATAGCGTAGTCCGGGAATGTGATTTCGATTGCGCACTTTTGTTGGAGTATACTTTTCGCGAGCCCCCAAGCACTTGGGCTTTATTAGTCATTTTTCTCATACTTCATAACGTCTTTTAATCATGTTTGGGGTCGTGCTCGTATGTGCGAGCGACCTTTCATAGTGGTGTGCTATTTTGGCGAAGTCGTGGGGTGCGACTTCAGTCTTTGGGCGACAAGGTTTAATATCATCCGGTTTATCTTGGCCCGGATTAATCTTTTGACAGGCAAACATTTTTTATTTGAGAAACCAACGACTTAACAACATTTTTTGGTGTTTCGAAGAATGACCTTGATATTTCACATTTGTTTTGAAAAGTGTACATATATGTTCCTGGAGACAAGTCTAAGTTTCGACCAAGTTTTACTATTTATTTTTGCTGTTTGGGAGCTTAAAGGTGCTTTTGGGCTTGATCTTAATTGTACATAGGGCCTCGTGTCTAGCAACACGGTTTTAAGTCTTTTCCTGTTCCGCGTTTTGTGAAATCTGGGCCTTGGGCTGCATTTTCGGCGCCTGGTCCTGGGCGTTGAAACTGCGCCCCAGGAACCGTTTTCTTTTTATTATTATTTTTTTTAGATCGTACCCGTTTTTTGCAGATTTGGCTCGTGGAACGGCTTAGGCTCTTGGAAACTCCTGCCGATCCTAAACATTATCGCCCTATAGCTTTGGGTAACCGAAAATATTTGCACCGAGGCCAGGACGAGGCCGAGTGGGCCTCCTTTTTTACTCATGGTATCGGTTCTATTAAGTGGGTGGTACCGTGGTGGGGTTTGACTACTATGACGGGGGGTTCTGATGTATCGGTTTATGTTTCTTTGTTGGGGCTATCTCGGCCCACTTATATTTTCCCTTACCGAGTCATGCGTCAATACGGTTTAAGGCAGACTATCCCCTTTTCCGATACGGTACCACCTAAAGTAGCGGCCTTTTCACAAGCACGGGTTCAAGCGTGGGCTAAGTATTATGATGGTCTCCCGCGTTGGGCCGTAGCTACAAATGGCTTTGTGGGTCTTTCTGAAAACTACAAGTTCTGGATGAGCTCCGATGATAAAGCTGTGAGGACCGAGGCTCGAAATGGGGAGCCGGCTGAGCTTTTGATACCTCGTATTCGTGTTAAGTATGAGGGTCCTGATTCTGCCAAACCTCGAACCCATGGTATTAAGATTGTGAAAGCTCGTCCTGATCGAAAGCGAAAGGAAGTTCCTCCCCGTTCCAGTTCCAGGCCTAAAAAGATGCCTAACATGAAGGGGCTTGCTGTTGTTAAAAGAAATGCAAGCTCTCGCAGAGATCGTCGTCGGAACAATGTATGGGTTAGGAAGGCTCAGCCGCCTGTAGAAACAGTGACTAGTCTAGTTGATGATAATAATCCTTCTCCCACCATTGTCTGTGCCCTTGAGGCTGAGCGGGCTGTAACTGAGAATGTTTCTGAAGCCTTGGCATCTTTGGAAGTTAGTGTCCAGGAGCCGGTTCTTATGGAGATTGACATAGGGGCAGCGCAGAAGACTGTGGGGGTGGATCCTGCGAACATTTCCCTCTACAAGACTTTATTTGATGATCCGGAAGAACTAGAGTAGTGTAGTTCTTGCTAGGGTGTAGGTGCCCTTTATTTATTTCAGTTGTGTTTGTTTTTTCATTTCTTAGCACTTTGTTTTCCTTCTTATTATTTTTCAATAAAGGCGTATTTTATTTTTCATTTTTTTGTTTCTCATCTTTTTTATATTTTTATATGTCTAACACTTTTTTCACAATTTATATATGTTTTTTTTTATTGGACCGAATCCTTGGTAAGGATTGCCTACGTATCTTGTCAGAATCAGGTCGCGCGTAGTTCTAGCTAGAATAAGTTCTAGGATGCCGGATTTTAATAGATATGCCCTGAGGTGGTAGCATATTACTTAATCGGTCAAATGAGTGAAGTATTATCATTATTTTCGTCTGCTGTTTTTTGTTTGCCGTAAGTCGCGTAAAAAATGAAATTCGAGTACTTTTTTGTATGGCTATATTTTTTGGTGAGCCTATTTGGATACGTGTTGTACCCCCCAAGTGTTTGTTATTTTTCTGTTATGTGCGGATAAAATGACGAGCACTTCTAAAAAATTTAGGCAGGCAGAGAGTTTCAACGCCCAGGCTGGGGCGTCAAAGATTTCGGCGCCCAGCCCTGGGCGCTGAAAATGATTTCTGGCGGTCGTTTTTGACGCTTTGCTTCACGTGTTCTTGCATTTATTTCTTTTTTTTCGTTTTAGTGCTATGCCTTTTTACTTGTATAAAAATTAATTTTGAGGCTATTTCGGAGGCTTTTTTGACTGTTAGCGTGAGACGCATTTTTGTCCGGATTAATTTTTTTCTATTCGTGACTCGAAACGGCTTTGAAAATGGAGTTAGGGTGCGGGAGTTATGAAGATCTTTGTGTAGGCTTTTGGGTGGGTTTGAGGTGCGTGTCGTTTTTGAAGGGTATGATGGGGTTACATTTTATTAATTCCCTTTTTAAGCAACATTTGCATTTGTTTTGGATTTTGATTTCCTTTGATTTCTTTGGGTTGCAGGGATTGACTTTTATGATGACACTGGTTGACCTTTATGTTTTGGGGGTATGAAGGGGATGGTACGGTTTATTTTGTGGATTTCGGGAATTGGTTCCTATGACACGATTTCAAGACCGAGTGGGTCTCGTTTATTGGGCCTAGAGTGGGCCGCCTCTTTATTTTTGTGTTTTGCAAGTACATTTGGTGCTTACTTTAGAATAAAATTTTAGGAGAAATATTACGCCTTTATTAATTTGGAAAGTAAGGAAAACACACTGAAATAAACTTGACCTATATTCTAAGGGGTCTTAGGACCATCTAAAGTCTTTATTATTTTTCTACCAATCTAAAGAACTACTAGGCGCTTTTTATCAAGGTGCTCTATGTGGCTCAAGCCTTGGGTTTAGTCTCGTAAAACTTTGGTCCTTCACCGGTACTCATCTCGAATTCTATTCCTTTTGCATTGACCCACTGATATGTCTTCACCCATCCGTTCTCGATCTCTTCTAGTGTTGATGCAGGAGCGATTAACCGGGTTGGATCGAATCCTTCATCTTGTAAAGCTAGGGTAGTCATCACAGTCTCGTCCTCCATAGGCCTCGATTCGTTAAACAATGTCCATAAATCTTGGTTGTCCAATATTTCAGCTGTTTTAGTCTTGGTGAGGTGGGGTGCCTCATCCAAGGTGTGGCAGTCATGAAAGATTTCAAATCCTGGTTTTAGCAAGCCATCCTGAACGAAGGGTTCAGGGAAATCACAGCATGGGTGTCCTTCTCCTTCCCGAACGAACATCCCGTTAAGGGTTCTTTGATACGGGGGAAGGAGGGTGGTTTGTTTGGCCTTGTTAAGGCGTAGCCCAGACAGGCGGTCAGCAATATCTTCCTCCGTTGGTTCATAGCCTAAGCCAAAGGGAGTAGATTTGTTGGGTAAAGGATGGAATGTGCATTCCTTCTTCCTTATGCCCAATGGGGTTCCAGGGAAATAACCTTGAGCTAACAGCATCCTAGGGATGACTCGGGATGCGTGCGGGTCTAGGAATGCTGGATCATAGTCTTCGATGAACTGGATTGTTTCTTCCATTTGAAACCCGTAAAGGTCGTCTGCAGTTTCGGCCGTTCCAACCATAGTACAACTGACGTCGAGAGAAGGGGCGCGGATTTCTAGTATTACCCCGTTATGGTTAAGTTTAACCATTTGGGCAAGGGTAGAAGCCACACCTCCTAAGTCATGGAGCCAAGGTCGCCCCAAGAGGAGGTTGAAAGTGGGCTTGATGTCGATTATTTGAAACTCCGTGGTGCGTGCCACAGGTCCGGTTTGTATGGTAAGGTTGATTTTCCCAACACAGGCCTTCGAGAGTTATCATAGGCTCGTACCCCTTGCGTGGAGCTTTGGAAGTCATCGTTTCCTAGCCCCAAGCAATGGGCGGTTCGCAATGGGCAAACGTTAACCGCCGAACCGTTATCTACGAGCGCTAGGGGGATGTTTTGTCCTTTGTATCCAACTACTAGATAGAGGGCTTTATTGTAAGCACCCCCCTCTTTGGGCAAGTCTTTGTCAGTGAAAACTATGGCCTTTTCTCCGGCATCTCTCGTGACGTGGTTAACCAATGAGTCAGGTGTGATATCTGTAGGTACTGAGATGAGGTCGAGTGAGCGAATAAGCTTTTCGCGATGTTCCTTTGAAGTACACATGAGATCCCAGATGGTAATTTCGGCTTTGGTTCTTTTTAGTTGTTTCGAGAGAGGATTTTCAATGACTTCTGCGACGGTGGCGTGTCGTCCATTCTCAAGAGTTTGCCTAACTGGGATATCGTCCATAGGAGGTGGGCGAATATCTGGTAGGTATATCCTTCCGGATCGGGTGAGGTTGTCGACCTCGGGCTCCTGAGGGGTGGTGTCGATGTGAGCATACCCGGGCCAAGTTTCAGTAAAGAGGTCCTGGCCCGACACTTGAGATAGGTAAATATCTTCAGCATCATCATCCCACACACCGCACACTTCTCTCTCGATTCGATCCATAGGGACCACAGCGAGTGGTGCACCTTGAGGCGTAATGTACACCGTGGGGTCGAAGTTCTCATTTTCTGGTTGGTCGAGAGAGATGTGACAAGAGCCGAGTGGGCTCTTGTTGTTGTTGGGTTTGCCAACGTTAGGGAGAGGTATTACTTCATCCTCTATCATGTCCTGGATCGTATGTTTTAGATTCCAGCAGTTTTCAATGTCATGCCCATTTCCTTGATGGAATTTGCAATAAGTACCTTCGACCCAATATTTTCCCTTGACAGGAGGGTCACGGGTGGGGCCTATAGGTCTCAACTTTCCTTGATTGGTTAGTCTTTCAAAGGCTTGTACCAAAGTCGACCCGAGTGGGGCAAACTTTCGGTCTCGGACCCATCTTCCAGGGCTTCTTCGGGCGGGAGTCTCCTCTACGGCATGGACTTCTTGGGCTTGGGATGTGTTGCCCCTGTTGTAGGTATTGCTTTTGTATGCGGGTTTACTTTGTATTGTTTTTGCGAGATCATCCTCGATCTTTATTCCCACATCATAAACTCTTTTGAAAGTGTCAAGTCCCAGGTACCTAAGGTGCTAACTGTAGGCCGGGTCCATGTTGTCAATGAATTTTTGGACCAATTCTGTTTCGGGAGGCCTATTGATTAGCTGGGCCGCCTGATCCCTCCATCTAGCAAAGTAGGTTGTGAAACCCTCATTTTTCTTTTGGAAGAGAACTTCCAGCTCGCGCATGGTGACTTGAAAATCCATGTTCGACGAGTATTGCTTGATGAAGACATTGACAAAGTCTTCCCAAGTGGGGAAGAGCTTAGGGTCCTGGTCATAGTACCATTTGAGCGGCACAGGTTCCAAGGACAAAGGAAAGGCAGGTAAATACATGGACTTGTCCACGCCTTTCAAGTTCATGGCATTCACAAAGCTCAATAGATGATCACGGGGATTGTCCATGGCTTTAAACTTTGGTAAGTCAGATGAACTAAACTTTTCTGGTAGTTTGCCAGGAAAAGGTTCAGGATCGAGGGAGAAGTACTTGCTCCCAATGGTTTGCTGTAGGACCATTTTTTCAATCCTCTTCTCGTTATCGAGGTCATTTTTGGCTTGTGCAGCCGCTAAGGCTTCGTTTTCCATTTTCAGTTGGCCCATGAGTTGGGTCATTTGAGCCATCTGGTCTCGCAATTCTTCGATGGACATGTTTGAGGGTGCGAATCGAGGTTGGGGAAGCGGAGATCCTTGAAATGAGGGATGACGGACGGAGCTTGGAGTCACTAACCTGGTGTTGGCGATGTATCTTCGAGGCGCACTAACCGTTGATTTCCTGATCGGCATCAAGTGGCAGGCCCAGTCCTATGCATAAGATAAGCTAAAGTTTAGGTCCCTAAGTTTCAAGTATTACTTAGTCTAGACTTCGACTCTCTCTATTGGTTTTTCACTCTTTCTTTTGTTGGTACACTTTTTAGTTCTTTCTTTTGGTCATTCTTTGGATTTTCGAAACACTTGCCCGTGTGACATTCATAATTATTAGCATGTTCGGTTTTGGTGCCGAGAATTGTCGTCGTAGGAGGCCTAACAACGACGCAAAGAGTTATTCTTTTTTATGAGTCGCTTTTAGAATCGAGTGCTTTTCTTACGCCCTCGTAGCAATTCTTTTTACGAACGGTTTTTTTTATGCTACGTATTTTCCTTTTGCGCGGGCACCGAGACTGCTGCGCCTGATCAGAAGGCCAAGCAACAACTTCAGCTCCCAGCGTAGGGCGTGAGAAATTCTGGCGCCCAGCCAGGGGCGTTGAAAATGCGTCCCTCGCTAGTTCTCGTTTTCTTTTTGCATCTACTTTTGTTTATGCGACTTCGATTTTGCGTGCTTGCCTAATAACGTCCTTTACGCGTCGTGCAGCGTTTGTGGGATTCGTTGCAGGTCGTCCCGAGCGTCGCTTATTTTTGTGGCGATCGTGCGGGTTTGCGGAACACGTATTTCGGTATAACTCTTTGGCAAATTGGTTTATGAATGTTTGGGAAATTTTTTTAGGTCGTTGGTTTGCTAACATTGTTTGTCACACAATCACATATTTCCCTACACATTACTACCATCACATCATGAAGCAATAATAATATGTCACGTAGTTTATGATAGGCTTCTATGGGTAGTTATTTGCGCCTGGCTTGGTACCGCTTCTATCGCAGATCCACCGCATGCCCCGGTCGGGGTAGTGCTTTCAACAGACGAATTTCGTCCCAGAAGGCCAACCCGCAAGTGCAAGCCAAGGGGGCATGCAGGCGAGAGGGACCTAGTGGGCGAGCGATTGGGTTTGGGACGGGTGTACTACTAGCAAAAGTGCCGAGTGGACAACATTCAAAGCGTATGCACCCCCCAGTTGGCGATGGGTATCCTTAGTCCCAACTCCCGAGATGAAACATCAAGGGAGCTAAGATTCGTTATGCGGTTCTGCCCGTTCACATTAATATGCTGATTTTCAGGTCGTCCCAACTTGATGGGGAAATAAACGCGGGGTAGGATCGTTTCACCCTTCGGCTATTTTGATTACCTACAAGCACGAGTATTTCCTTCACTATCCCCAGCGGAGTCGCCACTGTGAGGGGGTCGAAAAAGCACGAGGCTAATGCGTGACCTCGTCCCTCGTGGGTGTGACGCTTCTTTTTGTCAAATCAAGTGTAATTGGATTTCCTGTGAGTTTACACCCAATTGACTAGTAATATAGGAGTCGCCATTCAGTTTTTAACGACAATGAGAAAAACTGACAAAACCCGGTTATCGTGACATAAAGGGAGTGCAATTATGTTTGACCACGACGGCCGTAGGTTCCCTTGTGATCCCTGGTGGTGTTGATCGGCCCACGTACACCCGCAGGGTAGAGATTGAGGGTTCGGGGGACTGTAACTACCGAGAGGAGTACTCGCTCTTCGATAACTCCAGAGGCAGGATATCCTTACTAGCTCAGCATAAATAATTGAAGGGACATGCGTTAACTATTAAACTAATCTGAGTTGATTTTAACAATATGCAACATATAGTACTAGATTGAGCGTGATTATCTGATTTAGATTGTTTTAAGGGACCTAGCATGATAATCCAATTTCCCAAAAATATCAAATTTGTTAGGCGTGATCGAACAATCAGATTTAGTTAGTTTAACAGTTCATAAAAGGGCGAGTAAAGCAATTAAACCATGGAAAAGGGACACATTACGACGCACCCTTGAGAGGTGCGTCACGGTTCTCAGAAAACTAACCACTTTGACTTTGCTATTTCTCCTATTATTTAACGAATCTCAAATTATGGGACGGGATACGTTCTGTTCGATTTATGGATCGATTGCGACAGAACGCGTGATCAGTTTTGCAGCGTGAGGCTTAGGCTTAGGGGTTTAGATTCGATACTCAGAATAATAATTGTGTGTTGTTGTCCTTTTCACGTCGAACTTAAGGCCCTATTTATAGAAAAGAGTTCGTGGAAAGATAGAATTGTAGAACTCTAATCCACGAGGAATTAGGAAAAAACACGTACTAGGTATTTTCAGCGCCCAGGCCTGGGCGCCGAAGATTTCGGCGCCCAGAGCCAGGCGTTGAAAATAGGATCTGGGCTGTTTTCCTTAGTCAGATTCGGATTCCTAGAATCCGGAGTATTTGAGATTTAACTGAGTCTTTTAGTGCGTATTAACCTTGTGACGGGATGCGTCTGGGCCCGTTACGAACTCTAGGCTCGTTAGGATTTTAATTAATACATAACTTATTTTTGAATCGTATTAGGAATAGGATTCTCTCGCAATTTCTATCTCATTTAGGATTTATGTTGGAGTGCAACACCTAATTCTGACAAGTTTCTATCTTTTATGACTTGTCACTTTTAACAACTACCTATTACGGCAGTTACTATTTTTAGCAGGTTTCCATAAATAGCAGGTTTCTATAAATAGTAGGTTTCGGGTGAAATAAAAAGGGTGATTGAGATTCGTTATTTTATAGGAGATGCGTTGTCAAGTGGAGATTTACGCTTTCATCATCGAACCTTCCCTTTCGGGAATGGGGATAAAAGTAGGTGTCTACACACCCCGACAATTCTCTCTTTTCTAAAATACCATTTTTATATAAAACATAGAGACTTATCAAGGCATTATCGCTCGTGTGAAAACGTATCGGCTTATTCAGAATTTGCAGCGGAAAAAATAATAAGTAACTTTAAGTTTGGAAATAGTCAACTACGGAATTAACTCCAAAATCAACCAATGAAAAACAAAGTCAACATAACCAATTCAACAAGTACAAAGTCCACTCAAGACAAATCAAAGTCAACTTAGAAAATTAAAATTAAACTATACAAGCTCTCCGATCCTGAACTCAATGATGCATCATCTTCAAACCTGTAAATGGATAATGCTTATTGATCCCTAGAGACTGCTCACCAAAATGGGTCATCACATGATCAATAAGGCATAGCCATGATCAACACACACAAACAAAAACACGTAATCAACAAAACTGAGTACTACATACTAAATAATAAACAATCCTAACATGATAATAATAAATGAACAATCCTAACATGATACTAATAAATAGTAAACAATATTATGTAACAACATAAAGACTCACATAGAACTTTCACTAGACTAACTTTGAATAACGATTCATTTAAATGGATTAGTCAATGGACTAAGTTGTCTAATTGAAATAGCCTTCCTTTAGGAAGATAGAATACGGGCCCGAATCTGTATTCCTATGACCTACGCTATCGAGGTGTTAGGTTATGATACATATAATCGAATCATGCGGAAAAACCATAAAGCCAGGAATCCAAATTAATTGCCACATAACAATTAGCATAATTTAGGATATATACACTTTGTAGCGTGCCCTTCCTAGCTGCGCCCGAACCGAACAAGAAAAAGTTTAGGACTCCAAGTGTAGTCCCTCCATAGATAGTTCACAACACGTTCGGATCCGCCTTAGATTTAATTAACTAGAATTACACCTAAGGTTCTATGAATATGTTCGAATATTTTGGAAAATATCATACTTAGTTTTAATCCTTAAAACTAGGTGTATGATTGAAAATTATGTGTACATAAATTTGTGAATGCCATTACATATTTTTAGAGTAGGAATATGGAATTGGAAGTCCACTAGGATTCAAGAATTCTAACTCTATTAAAATTAGAGTTTCCATAAAACTAGTAATTCAGAAAATTAATCTAATCCTAATCGCTTTAGGATTCGATGCATGCACAAACTCTAACACGCACACGAGCACGGCCCACAAGCGAGCAGGCCATGCCCGCGCGCGCGCAAGAAGCCCATTGCAGGCTTCGCAGCCCACACGAGCTCGCTGCCTTGCTCGCAGCCCGCGTGCTGTGTCGCAGCCCAAGCGCTACTTCGCAACCCACGTTGCTCGCAGCCTTGGCGCGTTGGGCCTGGCCTTGCGCTGGGCCTGGCGTGCCTTTGGCTTGCTGTGTTGCGCGCTGGGCTTGCTGGACGTGGGCCTGGCTTGTGTGTTGGGGCTTCGTCTAGCAAGCTCGTCCGATGCTTATTTCGTACGACGCGCTTCCGATTAATTTTCTGATTCCGGAATTCATTTCCGATTCGAACAATATTTAACATTTCCGATTCCAGAATTAATTTCCGTTTCTAACAAATATTTAATATTTCCGATTCCGGAATTATTTTCCGATAATATTTCTGATTCTGACAATATTTCCGTTTCCGGCAATATTTCCATTTCCGATAATATTTTTCCGATACGTACCATGTTTCCGTTTTCGGCAACATCTACGACTTGGATAATATTTATGTTTCCGATACGATCCATATTTCCGTTTCCGGCAATATCATCGTTTCCGGAGTATCCATAATTTTCCTTTGACGATTTCAGCTCCCACTGGAACCGAGATCCGTCGATTCCGAATATCCATAGATGGAGTATTTAATTCCATTAAAGAAATCAAAACCCCTAGATTGTTAAAACTTCTTCTCTCTTCTCTCTCATGGTGTGGTGTACGTTAAGGTTCACTTACTAACGTGCGCCAATCTTGAAAATGGCGAGGAAGAAGAAAACGCAGAAGCTTGAGATTGCTCAAGTGAATGAGGAAGCCTCCTCTCTTCTTCATCAAGAAGTTTCGAGGCCTAAGAACCAGAACCAACTCAGAAAACAAATACCCATTCCTGATGAACCTCGGGTTAGTGCGGGTCTGGTGACACCAGTTACGCTGCCTCATTCTGACCATGTGCTGCCGTCGATGGAACGTCTAGACAACTCTCAAGATTACCAGGACTCGGCTGGTTGGTTGCGGTCAGTGCGTACTGATGTAAATCGACCGCCATCGCTGGTTGAAGCTCTGGAAGAGTTTTACGAAGATAGCCATCAAATGGTGGTGGGAAAGGATAGGGTGGACCTCCTGGTGAGAAGTGTTAATGCTGCACTCAAGGAAATGCACCACCAGAGTGTGATGAAGGAGAACCCAGGTGTAGATCCAGCCCAGAAAACAGAGGATGTCCGTACAGAAACAGAGTGTGAGATGAATGGTGCGCAGCCAGCTCAAAGGCGATTGGATATGGACCCAAAACCATGGGTGAGTCTATTCAAAGGTAGTTCACTCCTTTCTAAAGGTTTTGCGTTCAATTTTATTGCTCCCACAGTCTGTGATGGTAAACCCATAGCTGTACTTGATAAGCATGAGATACAAAAAATGAATGATCTATGGGGAAATGCAGTTGTCATGTATGTAGTTGGGGAAAAACCTTCGATTGGGTCTATTTTGAGATTCATTGCAAAAGAATGGCACCAAGTGGGTAAACCTCAGATTTTCCTCCATGATGAGGGCTATTTTGTAATCAGATTCCAGTCAAAGAAGGATAAGGAATCAGTTCTGGTGGCTGGTCCTCATATGTTCTTTGGCAAACCTATGATTGTTAAACCTTGGACATCAAGTTTTAATTTCCAGGAGGAAATATTGAGGGTAGTACCAGTGTGGATTCGGTTGCCTAACTTACCATTGAGCTGTTGGGGGGGTGATTCATTGAGCAGAATAGGGAGTTTGCTTGGAGATCCTCTATATGCTGATGAATGTACTTCTAAACAGCAAAGAATTTCATTTGCTCGAATTCTTATTGAGGTGGATGTAACTGGTGACTTGCCTAAATCTGTGCAGATTCAGGACCCTATGGGTAACATTGTTAAACAGGTGGTTGAGTTTGAATGGCTACCACATTATTGCCAGAAGTGTAAGATTGTGGGGCATGACTGTACTCAGACAAGAGTCAATACCACAAGATTTAGGCCAGCTGATGTTCAGAGAAAGAAGGTTGTGAAGGTGTGGAAACCTAAAGCAGTGCAACCAAATGTTGAACCACAAACTACTGATGAGTTGACTGCTAATGATGCTGTACAAGAGGATGATGGGGAGAATGGAGAGTTATCTGTTTATGATAAGCCTTTTACTCCAATTGCTCCAGTGCTTGATGAAGGGTGGAGAGTTGTTTCAAGGAGAAGAAGAGATATTAGAACTCCAGCTCAGACTGTGGGGCTTGCTGAAGTCCATTTGAATGGGGAGGAATTGGTTGCTGATAGTGATGGAGTGGAATTCCCAATTGATCCACCATGAATATTAGTACCTGGAATGTGAGGGGATTGAATGATCCCGTTAAAGTAGTTGAAATAAAGAAGTTTTTAGCTAGTAATAACATTAGTGTTGTAGCTTTGTTAGAAACTAAAGTCCAGGAGAAGAATAGTTGTAAAATACAGAAGAAAATAGGGGTTGGGTGGCAGTGGATTATGAATTATGAGCACTCTCCTAGGGGAAGGATATGGATTGGTTGGAAGCATGCATTGGTGTCAGTTCAGCTTATCCAAAAAACTGAATTTTGTGTTCACTGTCATGTTGCTACTAAGAATGGCTTGTTTGATGCTTTCTTTTCAGCTGTGTATGGTTTGCACTCTGTTGATACTAGAAGACCAATGTGGAGAGAGATCACTACTTTCAGTAGTACTGTTAATTGTCCTTGGCTTGTCATGGGGGATTTCAATGCAGTTTTATTAGCTGCTGATAGAGTAAATGGCAATGCAGTTACAGAAGGGGAAACTAAGGATTTTGATAGCTGTATGGATGCTGCAGGGTTGGCTGAGCTTAAGAGTTGTGGGAGTTACTATTCTTGGAGCAATAAGGGGCAAGGTAACTTGAGAATCTGTTCCAGAATAGATAGGGCCATTGCTAATGCTTTGTGGCATTCTAAGTTTGTTGATGCTGTGGTGGATTATTTGCCTCCAGGCATATCTGATCACTCACCTCTGGTTATGTCTTGCAATATTCATATGGGAGGGGGGAGTAGAACATTTAAATTTTTTAACTATATGGCTGATCATGTTCTGTTCCTTGATGTAGTTAAAAAGGGATGGGATGTGTCCTGTCCAAGGGGTGGAGCCATGTTCAAGGTGTGGACTAAGCTGAAAGCAGTAAAGCAAGGATTGAAGGAGTTACATCATAAAGATTTTTCTAAGCTTGATGAGAGAATTGAGGAGTTAAGGGCTGATTTGGGTCAAATTCAGATCCAGTTAACTTCTTGCCCTACTGATAGTGATGTGCAACAAAGTGAGAGGGATTGTAGTGAGACTCTTAAGAAGTTTTTGCAAATTCAGGAGAGTGCATATAGACAGAAAGCTAGAATTCAGTGGTTGCAAGTAGGAGATTCTAACTCTAAATTCTTTTTTAGTGCAATGAAGGAGAGGATAGCTAGGAATAGTATTGATATTTTGTATGATGATTCTGGGAAGAAGCTTAGCACTACTCAGGAAATTCAGGAAGAAGTTAGCTCTTTCTATAAGAAGTTGATTGGTACTGCAGCTAGCTCATTGATGGGTGTGGATGTTGGAGTGGTTAGGAAAGGGAAGCAGCTGTCTACTGCTGATGCAAAAATGTTGGTGGTTCCTGTTTCAGATGCAGAAATTGATGCAGCTATCAAAGGTATTGATATCAATAAAGCCCCTGGGCTTGATGGTTTCAATAGTTTGTTCTTTCTCAAAGCTTGGGAGATTGTGAAAGCTGATGTTTATGAAGCAGTAAGAGAGTTTTTCAGAACTGGGGTGATGTTAAAGCAAGTGAACAACACTTCAGTTACTTTGGTTCCTAAGATTCAGAATGCCTCTTGTGTGAAGGATTTTAGGCCAATTGCTTGCTGCTCAGTTGTTTACAAAATTATCTCCAAAATTCTTACTGCTAGAATGCAAGGTGTTATTGGTACAGTGGTAAATTGTTCTCAATCTGGTTTCATCCCTGGTAGATCCATTTCTGATAATATTTTGCTGGCTTGTGAGTTGGTGAAGTGCTATTCTAGAAAACATGTTTCTCCTAGGTGTATGATCAAGGTGGATCTGAAAAAAGCCTATGATTCCTTAGAGTGGCCTTTCTTGAAAACCATGCTGTCAGAGCTAGGATTCCCTTTGAAGTTTGTGAATTGGATGATGCAGTGCCTCTATTCTGTTTCTTATTCCATTCTGATAAATGGTTGTCCCACTAAACCAATTCCTGCAAAGAAAGGGTTGAGACAAGGTGATCCCATTTCACCTTATTTGTTTGCTTTGGGTATGGAATATCTGTCAAGGTGTCTTGCTGCTCTTGCTGAAGATACTAACTTCTCTTATCATCCTAGATGCAAAAAGTTGGATCTCACCCATATGATGTTTGCTGATGATTTGTTGATGTTCTCCAGAGCTGATGAGGGTGCTGTGAAAGCTCTTTTTGATGCTTTTACCAAGTTTTCTTTGGCTTCTGGTTTGGAAGCTAATTTGCACAAAAGTGAAGTTTATTTGGCAGGTGTTTCTGATCATGTTGCTTCCAGTATTGTTAGCTCAATTGGGGTTCCTAAGGGTTCTTTCCCTTTCAGATACTTGGGTGTCCCTCTTACAACTAGGAAGCTCTCCTTCACAGACTGCAAGCCTCTCATTGATAGAACTGTTGCTAGAATCAAGAGCTGGACTTCTAAGTTCCTTTCCTATGCAGGTAGGCTGCAACTGGTGAAATCTGTACTTTTTGGTATACAGCTCTACTTGTGTCAGATTTTTGTTATGCCTAAAAAGGTGATGAAGGAGATTCAGAGAATTTGTAGATGTTTCTTGTGGACTGGTGCTGATGCAGATTCTAGGAAAGCTTCTATCTCTTGGGAGCAATTGTGTTTCCCTAAGAGTTGTGGAGGGTGGAATCTTAAAGATCTAACTGTGTGGAATAAAGCAAAAGTTTTGAAACACTGTTGGGCTTTAGCTTTGAAGCAGGATAGGCTTTGGGTGAGGTGGATTCATGCTTATTACATTCAGCATAGAGACTTCTGGACTATGCCAATTCCTAATGGTTTAACTTGGTCATTAAGGAAAATTTGGCATAATAGAGAAGTATTTCTGCAGGCAAATGGAGTGGATCAGTTTGTGCAAGCTGGTAAATTCAGAATTCAGAAAATGTACAAGTTTCTTCATCCAGTTGGAGCTCAGGTGGGATGGAAGAGATTGATTTGTAATAGCCATGCTAGTCCAAAGAGCACCTTCATTGTGTGGCTAGCAGTGCAGAACAGACTTGCTACAAAAGACAGATTGATAAGATGGCAGCTGAATATTGATGGTATTTGTGGTCTGTGTCAGGTGGAAAATGAAAACTTGGAGCACCTTTTCTTCTCTTGCTCCTATTCTCAGGAGATTTGGAAGCAGGTTCTGCTTTCTTTAGGTGTGAATAGAACTGTGTTGCCTTGGCATGAGGAAGTTCATATTGCAGTGAAGAAAAGCAGAAGCACACAGAAGCACACAGAAGCAAGCTTGCAAGTATAGTATAGCTTTCATTGAGTCTGTTTATTGTATTTGGTTGCTAAGAAATGCTAAGGTCTTTAGGGATCATGTTGATCCAGTTAAGACTGTTGTTAGCAACATAATGTTTAATGTTGAGTGTAGATGTCAGTAGTAGCCTCTGTGCTCATTAGCTAGCTTGTGTTGGTTAGCTAGGTGTTTGGTTGTGTCTGTTGGACAGTTGGTGTTTTCAGAGTTCGTTAACACTCTGATTACTTGGTAAATAAAGCTCATTATTATTTGCCAAAAAAAAATTCCATTAAATTCTTGATCTGTTCACGTACTATTTGTGTGACCCTACGGGTTCAGTCAAGAGTAAGCTGTGGATTAATATTATTAATTCCACTTGAACTGAAGCGGCCTCTAGATAGGCATACAGTTCACTTGATCTCACTGAATTATTAACTTGTATAATTAATACTGAACCGCATTTATTAGACTTAGCATTAAATGCATACTTGGACCAAGGGCATTATTTCCTTCAGTTTCCCACTTGTCCTTAGGGACAAGTGTGCATTTCCTAATTCCTTTGTCGCTCGATGCTTGCTCTTGAACATAAGGTAAGAGTTGTCATCCTTATTATGTCCAGAGGTGTTTCTCGGTTTCAGAGTTCAACTAATCAAATAAACAGATAATCATAGCCTATGATTCATCTGAACACGCCCATGCATTTTACAGTTGCTAGCTCTCCGAGTAGCCTTGTACAACTTTCAGCATCTCATCCCGATTTATGGGAGGGCAATCCCAATCTTGCGATCTTGAGATTAGACTTCGTTTGATAGGTGATTACCCAAGAGTTGCCTTTATAGCCTTCTTTTACGGTGCGACGGTTGACAACGTCAAAGTAACCAGTTCTCAAACAAGTAATCTCAAATCACTCAGGTATTGAGGATTAGTGTCTAATAATTTTAATGAAATTTACTTATGACAGATTTTTCATCTCTTACAGTAAAGTTTCATAGGTCTGTCCGATACTAGTCTTCCCAAAGTAAGTATCTATTCAAATGATTGCGACATTGCCATGTCCACATAGTTTTAGAAACAGAACTACTAGTCATCTTGCATTCTAGTCATCTAACGTTTTCTATGCGTCCATCTTTATAGAAAACTTCGACCAGGGACCATTTTCAACTTTTGACATTCAAGTTCACTTGATAGACGTTTCTTAGTCACATGACTGGTCCTGACAGTCTATCTTGAATATTTCGTCAAATTGAAGGGACTCATCATTTAATACTAAACCAAAATTAAATGGAATATGAAAATACATTTCATATATGATAAATGTTCAACCCCAATGTTTTACAACCATGGGCCTCAAACCCATCTTTAAAACAGTTCATGGAATTCAAAGCCATGCTTGATTTCTAGTGCCACAATGTGAGTGTTGTTTCTCACTTGTTGCATAGGTTTAGTTATCATGCTTTGCCAATCTTAATATCCTTTTCATCGAATGTTCTTCGAGATAGATGATAAGATCTTTTGAGTATGTTTATTTTGTGATATAGTCTTTCTTGCTACAATAGTGGTTTTACACATTTTGCAATGAAAACCCATTAAGCCAGCAGACATGTGATCCATCCAAGTTCAGAGAAGAACACTTTAACGTAAACAACCCTGTTTTATTGCTTCTTGGGCAATAAGTACTTTTACTTCAACTGTATAGGTTGCTAGTGATGCTTTGTTTGTATTTACCTATCCAAGTAGTTCACGGATATGTGGAAGACTTCCCAGCTGAATCTTAGACCATAGAAATTAATATTTAATTTCCCACGCAACAACTCATGGTCTTCAATCCATGTTGCCATTTCAAAACACGATGCTATACAGCTCGTCCTTGCCAATGGTTAACTCCAAAGGGATCTTCCTTGATCCTTTGCCAGTGTTTATGCGTGTAGCATCAATATTTAGCATATCTTTATTTCCTTGAACCAAGAACTACTCCTATGTACCTTTTCAAGTGCCATAAGTTTTTCTTGATCTCAATCTACTTGATCTTTACTTAGACCAATAGAGATTGGTGTATGTTCGTTATGCCTAAAGCCATACGATACATTTTTGGCGATCCTCATATTATATCATACATGATAAATTCTTTCGCATAATAATTCCCAATTGAATTCTATTCATGTAAGTTTTAGCTCATCTAGTTTCAGTAGATACTAAATCCAGCTAAATTCTTTGACATATAATAAAGGTGAAGAATCTCATTAGATTCTTTGATGTTTAACTTTAGTAAATGCTTATACATAGTTCAAACATTCATTACTTAGACTTATTCATATGGGTCGAATATCTCCTATGTAGTCTTTCGTGTTTGATTTAGTAAATGCCATTACTTAATCTAAAACAATATTCTAAGATCTTTGTAAATAGATCTTAGTACCCAGTATGTACTAAATTTCGCCTTGGTCCATTATTGATGAATAATTTCAAATCTAAGTCATTAGCATTTGAATGTTATTTCACAATAGAGAGACACGTGTGTGATACACATAGGACTAATTAAGTTTTTACGTACTCCTACTAAACTTCTTATATATCCATAAGAATCATGTATATTTTATGAAACTAAAATACTTATTAGTTTCACTAAAATACAGTTCCAATTCCCAATTGCTTGCTTAAATCTGTACTTAGATTTCATAAGCTAGCTTTCCTTTTCAAGCATTTATTTGGATCCACAAATCCTATGACATACCATGTACATAGTTTATTCCAACATTTGATTGAGGAATATGTTTTGTCTCCAATTTCCATATGTACCAATATGCAATTATTGTTTGATTTATAGACTTGAGCATTACGATTATGGATGAGGTTTCAACAAAATCCATGCCATGAATTTGCTTGTAACCTTTTAGAAACTAATGTAGCTTTGTGTGTGAACACAATTCCATGTTTTGATGGTTTTTATCCTTAAAACCAATTTGCAACCAATAGAAGTAAATCATTCTTGCAAATCAAAAAATTTCAATTTTGTCATCAAAACATTGGTTATGTTTTATGGCCTTTGACCATCTAAAACATTTGAGTCTATATATGGCCTCTAACCATTTTAGGGAATCTGGGTTTCGTCATAGCTTTCTTACAAGTCACAAACTCATAAATCTACGTGATAATATTTTGACTGCAAGTTGTAGGTTTCTTCACTATCTAATAGGAGAATATCATAGTTTCATTGACCTGAACTCTATGTTTCTTCACTATCTAATAGAAGAATCTCATAGTTTCAGTGACTTAAACTCTATGCCTACTTGGGTATAGAACATCAAACAATAGAATATCAACAGGCACTTTGAGAGTCCTTTGAATATTCTGTTCTCCTTGAAGCACTTGTAAAGTCTTCTAAGAGATGTTTATTCTTTAAAGCCACTTCTAAAGTCCTTAAATAATACGTGTTCGGATTTTCTGAAGAACTTCGAAAATCCTCCGGAATGTCCGTTTATGTTTGTTGTTCGCCTCGAAGACTTTCGAGGTCTATTTTCTCCCACTTGTCATTTTGGAAACGAATCTCCAAAAGGACATTATTTCGAGCAAACAAACATTATGTTCTCAAAAATTCGTGGTAGAAACAATAACTTTGTGTCTCATTTGAATAAATAACAATGAAACATATATCTATATTTGGGCCTTAGTTTGTCGAATAACAAACACTAAGCTCCCACTAAGTTTAGCAACTCTTTAGATATATATATATATATATATATATATATATATATATATATAACTCCGCCTGTGAGTGTCGCTTATGCGGCATTCACTGCCGGTCCCAAGCCCGGATAAAGGAGGAGGGAGCGGTAGGTTGGTGGCGGCCAACATTAAAACTAAGCCACATATCATGACATGAATCGACAATGGAATATCGTGGGGGCGTCCCCTTCTCAGCGACGCGCTACACCTCCTAAGCCCGGGTGTAGTGAAAAATATGTGAGGGTTGCTAGGTCGTCGCCCAGAAGCGGCGCACCACCCCTACACCTGGGGGTGGTGTCAAATATGCAAGGGTGCGCTACACTTCCTTGGCTCAGGTGTAGAGGAAAATATGCAAGGGTTGCTAGGCCGTCGCCCGGAAGCGGCGCGCCACCCGATGGTGGTGTTAACTATCCAAGGTTTCATGGTAAGGGCAGGGGTAAGGGTAAGGGTAGTAGGATGCGATTCGGGACTTGGAACATCGTCTCTTTGACAGGGAGATTAGTCGAAGTAGTAGAGGTTATGAGAAGGAGGAGAATTAACATATTATGTTTGCAGGAAACTAAGTAGGTGTAGACACCTACTTTTGTCCCCATTCCCGCAAGGGAAAGGTTCGATGATGAAAGCATAAAAACTCCACTTGACAACGCATCTTATAAAATAAACGAATCTCGATTCCCTATTTCATTTCACCCGAAACCTGCTATTTATGAAAACCTGCTAAAAATAGTAACTGCCGTAAAAGGTAGTGTCTAAAAGTGGCAAATCATAAAAGATAGAAACCTGTCAGAATTAGGTGTTGCACTCCAACATAAATCCTAAATGAGATAGAAAACCGCGAGAATCCTATTCCTGACAGGATTCGGAAATAAGAGTTACGTATTAATCAAAAACCTAACGAGCCTAGAGTTCGTAACGGGCCCAGACGCATTCCGTCATGAAATTGATACGCGCTAAAAGACTCGAATTAATCTCAAACTCTACGGATTTCAGGAATCCGAATCTGACTAAACAAAGCTGCCCATACCCTATTTTGAACGCCTGGCTCTGGGCGCCGAAATCTTCGGCGCCCAGGCCTGGGCGCTGAAAGTACCTGGGTACGTCTCTTTTCCTAACTCTTTGCGGATTAGAACTCTGCAATTCTATCTTTCCACGAACTCTTCCCTATAAATAGGCCCCTAGTTTCGACGTGAAACAACACACAACAACACATAATATATTCTGATTATTGACTCTAAACCACTTAGCCTAAGCCTCTCGCTGCGAAACTGTTCACGCGTTCTGTCGCAATCGATCCATAAATCGAACAGAACGTATCCTGTCCCATAATCGAGATTCGTTAAATAAAAAGGAGAAATAGCAAAGTCAAAGTGGTTAGTTTTCTGAGAACCGTGACGCACCTCTCAAGGGTGCGTCGTAATGTGTCCCTTTTCGATGATTTAACCGCTTTCCTCGCCCTTTTTATGAACTGTTAAACTAACCTAATATGATTGTTCTATCACGCCTAACAAATATAATATTTTTGGGAAATCGGATTATCATGCTAGGTCCCTTAATGCTATTTAAATCAGAAAATCATGATCGAATTAGTATTATATGTTGCATATTGCTAAAATCAACTCAGATTAGTTTAATAGTTAACGCATGTCCCTTCAATTATTTATGCTGAGCTAGTAAGGATATCCTGCCTCTGAGTTATCGACGAGCGAATTACTCCTCTCGGTAGTTACAGTCCCCCGAACCCTCAATCTCTAACTTGCGGGTGTATATTGAGATAACCTACGGCCGTCGTGGTCAAACATAATTGCACTCCCTTTATGTCACGATAACCGGGTTTTGTCAGTTTTTCTCATTGTCGTTAAAAACTGAATGACGACTCCTATATTACTAGTCAATTGAGTGTATACTCACAGGAAATCCAATTACACTTGATTGAATAAAAAGAATCGTCACACCCACGAGGGACAGGTCACGCATTAGCCTCGCGCTTTTTCGACCCCCTCACAGTGGCGACTCCACTGGGGATAGTGAAGGAAATACTCGTGCTTGTAGGTAATCAAAATAGCCGAAGGGTGAAACGATCCTACCCCGCGTTTATTTCCCCATCAAGTTGGGACGACCTCAAAATCAGCATATTAATGTGAACGGGCAGAACATCATAACGAATCTCGGCTTCCTCGGGAGTTGGGACTAAGGATACCTTTTTTCGCCAACAGGGGGTGCATACGCCGCGCATGTTTCCCACTCGGTACTTGTGCAGGTAGTACACCTATCCCGAACCCAATCGCTCGCTCATTAGGTCCCTCTCGCCTGCATGCCCCCTTGGCTTGCACTTGCGGGTTGGCCTCTTGAGCGAAATTCGTCTGTTGAAGACACTACCTCGACCGGGGCATGTGTTGGATCTACGATAGAAGCGGTACCAAGCCAGGCGCAAATAAACTACCCATAGAAGCCTATCATAAACTACATGACATATTTAATTTTCAAATCCATGTTTGTAATGTAGTTATGTGTAGCGAAATATGTGATTGTGTGTGACAAACTATCCTAGAAAGCCAATGACCTTAAAAATTGCCCAAACATTCATAGACTAATTTGCCAAAGAGTTATACCGAAACACGTGTTCCGCAAACTCGAATGATCGCCACAAAATAAGCGACGCTCGGGATGGCCTGTAACGAATCCCACAAACGCTGTTACGCGTAAAGGACGTTATTAGGCAAGCACGCAAATCGAAGTCGCATAAACAGAAAACAGAAAAACGAGAACCAGCCAGGGACACATTTTCAACGCCCCTGGCTGGGCGCCAAAATTTCTCACGCCCACTGCTGGGCGCTGAAGTTGCTGCTTGACTTTCTGGTCAGGCGCAGCAGCCTCGGTGCCCAAGCAAAAAGAAAATACGTAGCAAAAAATATACATAAAAAAGGAATTGCTACGAGGGCGTAAGAAAAGCACTCGATTTCAAAAGCGACTCGCGAAAAATTAATAACTCTTTGCGTCGTTGTTAGGCCTCCTACGACGACAATGCTCGACACTAAAAGTCGACCATGCATATAATCATGAATGTCACACGGGCAGAGATTTTCAAAAACATAAAGAGTTCAAAGTGCACACATAACAGTCCAAATATACTAGTCCGACTTAAGGGTAGTCATAGAATGCCTAAAAAACCGACCCACGAAACAAACTAATGTGTCTCCTACTCCACAACAATAATGCAGGCCCCCTGAGTACTTGCCCGTGATAGCCATCAAGAAATGCGATGGAAGAAGCATATCCCGAACATCTGTACCTAGAGGTCGCACAAACCCAAGAGATGCATGCTCTGGGACACGACCCTTTACGTTCTCAAAGGCCACTCGCCCCAAAGAACCATGCTATGCCAAAAACGCTCCCCAACTCACATGCTTTCGGGTTATTGTTTGGGTTAGAAAAGAAAAGAGCGAAGAAAGAAACAGAAATTATGGCACTAGCTCTCCAAGATGAAGTGTTTGATCCTACTAAGTTGATCGCTCCATCACCCTCAAAAGATGACCAAATCCAACGAGGGTGGCGCAAGACTTTCAAATGGACTAATGCTCGTGGGATAAAGTTCAAGATATCTGCGGGAGAGGGTCCGATGTACGAAGAATTAGAGTCTGAATCCGAGTCTGACTCCGAGTCCGAACCTAGCAAAATTGTAACCCCTCCCAAAAATAGTTTAGACCCGGAAATCTCTACTCCGGGAGATCTTTTTGATGTAATGGTTCATGACTTTAATAAGATAAACAAAACTTTTGAGTATGTGCCGCTTAAAAATCAGAGTAATAATGCAGAATGTCTCGCCATTAATGAGCACGAAAAAGAGCCAGAAGAGGAATATACCGAACTAATAAAAGCTGTAAATGAACAAGAACTCAAAACTCCTATAATTGAAGACACAAAATCGGTAAATATTGGAACAGAAGAAAATCCTAAAATTATTAAAATTGGCCTCACCTTAACTCCCACTGAAAAGGCCGATCTAATCTCCACTTTGCGGGAATTCGAGGGTGTCTTTGCTTGGTCCTACAAAGACATGCCGGGAATAGATCGAGAAATCGCTGAGCATAAAATTCCGCTAGATCCCAAAATGACGCCAGTAAAACAAAAGCTACGGCGGCTCAAACCAGAGATAGCCTTGAAAATAAAAGAAGAAGTCACTAAACAATTAGACGCCGGCTTTATAAAAGTCTCCAACTAACCAGAATGGGTGGCCAATATTGTCCCCGTAGCTAAAAAAGATGGACGAGTGCGAATGTGCGTAGACTTTCGAGACCTCAATAAAGCCAGTCCTAAAGATGACTTCCCTCTACCTCACATTGACATACTAGTAGACAACACCGCAGAACACGCGCTCCTCTCCTTTATGGACGGGTACGCCGGATATAACCAAATACTCATGGCAGAAGAAGACATGGAAAAAACAACTTTCATTACCCCTTGGGGAACATATTGTTACACTGTAATGCCCTTTCGTTTGAAAAACGCGGGGGCCACCTATCAAAGAACAACCATCACGTTACTCCATGACATGATACATAAAGAAATCGAGGTCTACGTGGACGATATGATCGTCAAATCTAAAGACCGGCGCGGTCACCTCCCGGCACTTAAAAAGTTCTTCACCCGAATCTTGAAATATAACATGAGACTAAACCCACAAAACTGTGTGTTCGGGGTAACCTCAGGAAAATGGCTAGGATATGTTGTTCGTACGCGAGGAATCGAGATTGACCCATCTAAGATCAAAGCCATTACCGAAATGCCCCCGCCAAAAACTCAAAAACAGATAAGGGGCTTCCTAGGAAAGCTGCAATACATTAGTAGGTTCATTTCCAAGCTTACTATGACTTGTGAGCCAATATTCAAAAAATTAAGAAAAGAAGAAAAGGCCGAATGGGATGAACAATGCCAAACTGCCTTCGATAAAATCAACGAATACCTAAGCAAGCCACCCGTCCTCTCCCCACCTTTGCCTGGAATCCCTTTACGCCTATACCTAACCGTCACGGATACTGCAGCAGGAGCTATGCTCTCACAATGTGTACATGGATCCGAGCGAGTCATTTACTACTTGAGCAAGAAGTTCATACAGTACGAGACGAGATACACAGAACTTGAGAAAACCTGTCTCGCCCTCGTCTGGGCATCCAAAAAACTCAGGCATTACCTATTGGCCCACACTATTCATATAGTGTCACAACTAGATCCCTTAAAATACGTGTTCGAAAAGCCCGCCCTGAGTGGTCGCCTGTCCAGGTGGCTAGTCATGCTCTCAGAATTCGACCTAAAATTCATGCCGGAAAAAACAATCAAAGGAAGAGCGGTAGCCGAATTCCTGGCCGAACATGCCACAAATGAGGAAACCCCGGAAGCTTACCTCCTCCCCGACGAGGAACTTCTGATGATACAAGACGACTATTGGACACTATACTTCGATGGCGCGTCCAACCAAAAAGGATGCGGCGTCGGAGTTCTCCTAGTCAGTCCCGAAGGAGCCCATATACCAATTTCCGTCAAACTTGACTTCGAGGCCACAAACAATGCCGCCGAATACGAGGCCTGCATAGTTGGGCTAGAGGCCGCAGTTAGCCTCGGAGTCAAATACCTACAAGTCTTCGGGGATTCTTCCCTAATAATCAACCATATATCCAAAAGATGGAAGGTCCGAAGCACTAGTCTCTCAAAATATCAAGCTCACTTGGACCAAATAGTCGAGCAATTTGAAAAAATCGAGTATACGTACTTGCCAAGAGACGACAACCAATTCGCGGATGCACTAGCGAAGCTAGCTTCAATGCTCAACATCCCGAATGAATGGGACGGAATGACCCTTCGGGTCGAGCGAAGGAAAGAGCCGGCTTATTGTTGTGCCATAGACTCCGAAACTGAAAACACCGAGGAAGAACCATGGTACACGGACATCCTTCGTTACAAAACAAGTGGGGAATTCCCCCCAAACACTTCCCCGCGAGCACAAAAGGCCCTGCGCCTCCTCGCTTCACAATATAGCATAATTCTGGGAGAACTGTACAAATACACGCCGAATAAAATCAAGTTACTTTGTGTCCATCAAAACCAAGACCAAAGACTAATGGAAGAATACCATAACGGCGTGTGCGGACCCCATATGAACGGAAAAATGCTATCCCGAAAAATATCCCGCTCAGGGTACTATTGGACCACTATGGAAACCGATTGCCACCACTTTGTAAAAACTTGCCCAAAATGCCAAATCTTCAGTAACCTTAACCATTTACCTCCCTCAGAACTATACACCTTCACTTCTCCATGGCCCTTTTCCACCTGGGCTATAGATATAATCGGCAAGGTAACACCAACAGGCGTAGGGGGACACGAGTACGTTTTAGTTGCAATTGATTACTTCACTAAATGGGTAGAGGCAGTCTCCTATGCAAAGTTAACAGCCAAACATGTCGCTCGATTCCTAGAAAAGAACATATTCTGTCGATACGGGGTTCCACATGAAATCATAAGTGACCAAGGTTCCCACTTCAGGGCCGAAGTCCAAGACCTGCTCAAAAAATATCATGTCAAACACCATAAATCCTCTCCCTACAGGCCGCAAATGAACGACGCGGTAGAGGCGGCCAACAAAAATATTAAAGTCATAATCGAAAAAATGGCCGAAAATTATAAGGATTGGCCCAATAAATTACACTTCGCATTATGGGGCTATCGAACCTCAACCCGCACCTCCATTGGAGTAACACCCTACACTTTGGTATACGGAATGGAAGCAGTCCAACCGGTCGAGTTGGAAATTCCCTCCCTCCGGATCGTCCTAGAAAGCAAGCTACCCGAAGCTGATTGGGTTCAAGCTAGGTACGACGAACTCGTCCTTTTAGACGAACGGAGGTTGAGGGCTCTACATCACGTGCAAGTGTATCAAAAGCGCATCGCAAGGCAATTCAACAAAAGAGTCAAACCTCGAAACATCAAAGAAGGCGATTTTGTTTTAAAAGAAGTCCGCGCACCTACTACGGACCCTTGAGGAAAATTCCGGCCTAACTGGACAGGACCATATTTTGTAAAGACCATCCTACCTGGCGGAGCAGTCCAACTAGCCGACATAGATGGAGCGGAATTCGCTAACCTCACGAACTTAGACCAATTGAAAAAGTACTATATTTAATAAAATTCAATCCGAAGTTAAGGCATCTAATAAAACATATTAAGACTCATAAGCCAACATTCTGCGCATTACTCTAAACAAACGGCATAAAACTCGATAAAGTAGAAAAAGCGAAGGACAAAAATTCAACGCCCAGGACTGGGCGCTGTTATTTCTCGCGCCCAGGACTGGGCGCCGATATTTCCCTCGCCCTAAATCGGGCGTCGTTCTCTCTTGCCACCTACCCTCCCGCTTCTACAAAGTGTTCGTACTCCTTTTTCTAACCCTCAAAAGAACCACGAACACTTGGGGGGGAAGCAGACGAGTAACGAACACCCTTTCAAAAAAAAGTTTTTTTCAAAAAAGCTAGAACTACGCGCGACCTGATTCTGACAAGATACGTAGGCAATCCTTCTCAAGGATTCGGTCTAATAAAAAATTAAAATATAATAAAGTCATGCAACGCATCAAGAAGAAAAGATATTGCAAAGGGCACTCTACCCTAACCCATGCACGGGCAAGACCAAATAAAATGAAAAAGCCACAAGAGTTTCCAGGAAAAAGCCCAACAAAGGAGTATGACACGAGTCGGCAAAAAACAAAAACAAAAATAGTGAACATGCATATGTAATACCCCAAGTAGTCGGTTAGTCTAAAAATATATGTGCACTCTTATATGAACTCATTATTTTTACGAAAGTCTTTTCCTTTTAAAAAATTCGTCGTTGGTTTAGGAAGCTAATATTGCTATAATATGTTAAAACAAAGCCCACGGAAGGCTCAAAACATTCTTGCACCAAAAATCGCAAAAAATATATATATACATGCGGAACACAAGAATGAATATGTATAAAACAGGAGGTAAGCCTAAGACTCGTCATCGGCTCCATGTCTCCAAGCCTCGCCGGTCCATCCACTCCACTCCCCGTGGTATGAGGGACCCCAACCAGAGTCACCCCAAAAATGGGGTTGCGACTGCAACTCGGGGCTAGGCTCTCGGGCCACCGACACGGAACGCCGCCTACGCTCCGGCTCGGACCTCTCCCCGGAAGAACTCACCCCCGCGTCAGAACGACGATGCCGTAGGGGCGAGTGCTGTGCTCTCTCTCTCTCGCGACGACCGTGTCCCCCGCGCCGAGGGACCCGCGTCGTCGGCCCCAGCACGCCCAGTAGCCGTCTGCAAAAAGGGACAAAAAAAAGAGAGTGAATAACCGAAAGCCAAACCAAAGGTACAGATCAAAAGAAAAAAGAGAGGGCACATTACCCGAGTAGAGTGGGGGCTCCTGCAAGAAAGTGCAGACCGAGCTCGAACCAACGCGGACTTCAACCGGTTGATCACCCCCACCATCGCATTGGCCGTACGGGCCGGAACCTAAAACAAGAATGTCAGTAAAAGAAGAAAGAAAAAATATAAAGAAGAGTACACAAATGAAAGGTGCATACCGCCTCTACTCCCTCAGGGAGCGGAGCATGGAAAACCCGGTCTTCCGGGAAAGTCTCCACAATCTCGGATCCACTCTCTCCGGTATACGAGATCCGAGCATCGGGAAGCACCCATCCCCCCAACAAAGGGTCAGGACCCTCCTGCACAAAACACAGTAGGCATAAACACATGGGCACGAACATGAAAACACTAAAATCAATACAAAGAGAGGAGACAACTTATAGCGCCAGGCTCCGGGAGACGAAGAGAATCCTGGATAAACTAGTAATAGCTAGCTCCCTCTATCATCAACTTTGTCGCCGGCACACCAGTCCTCGAGTGGACCCTCCACGACTCGTCTATCGAGCGAGTAGACAGCATGGTCGCAGGCGGAGGCCTGGGCACCGAAAAAACCCCGACCGTCTGCATACGTACCCGCTCTCCCAGGTACCAGACAGGGTCCCGGCGGCCAACGAACAAGACCCGCATCTGGCTCAGGGCATAACTCTCCCTGACCGAAGCATGGGTTCTCCTAAAAGAGAGTCATGGGGTCCAAACCACCTGTTTTCGTACAAAACGCAGTCAGATCTCGCATATGAAAAGAATGACAAAATACGAGATAGAGGATAAGATTCTGTACATGCTCAGGGTTCCCGTCCCGGATAAGATCCCACACGGTATCGGGCGGCGGACGCACTGTCAGCTTCTTCTTCCAACCCCAACGGCGACCGGCAGGGAACTCCAAAGGCCTCTGCCCCTTTCGGGGAGCCAGCCAGGGTAAGTGCTCAAAGGCCCACAGCTGCAAAAGAAAAGGATAATAAAGCGTTAAAAAAAAAAGAGGCCGGGTAAAAGCGAGAAAAACAAAAGAAAGTCTAGGCACATACCTCGATCAAACGCGGCACTCCCGCTAATGTAATCACAAAGTGACGTATACTCGGGTCCGAGACGCGCACCGACAAACTCATCTGGCCGACAAGCTTCGCATAGCCCAAATCGCCCCAGCGATAGTCACCCAGTGTAGACACGTCCTCCACCATGCCTATCCACCTCGGGTCAAAGGTGTCAGTCGGACCCGATAGAAAAGTGGAAGTAATAAAATGGAGGTAGAACAGCCGAGCCTGTCTCGAAGGCGACTCCTCTACCCCGTGCTCCAAAGCCCACATCAGGTCAGCGAAAGGTATCCCACGGGGCTGGTACGAAGGTAACCTACTACCCATCCACGAGCCCAGGAGCCTGGTACCCTCAGCAACAGTCGGCAATGGGCCGTCCGACCTCAGACGAACGGGGTTCCCTGTAAAGGTCAAACCCGTCAAAGCTGTGTAGTCCTCAGGAGTGATCGTCATCTCGCCCCAAGGAAAATGGAAGGTGTTGGTGGTATCCCACCACCACCTCATGAACGACCGCAGAAAGGACAGGGAGATGTTGAGCCGTAGTATCTCCCAGAAGGTCTCAACCACCGGAAACAGTGAGCTCGCCCTCACCAAGGCCTGGGCGTCCGAGCTCAGATAGCTAAAAACGGTCTCACTCGTCGCGGCGCCATAGCCGCGAACCGTAGTCTCTCTCCTCGCGTGAAGGCGGGAAGTCACATGGTGCTCTAGGTCGTAGTGCAGATCACGACCATCGTAAAGCTCAGGGCCCACCCATAGGGGACCCGGGCCAGTCGACTGACGCGTCATGCCACGCACCTCGTGGCCACCAGGAGGGGGTAACGACTCGTCAGACATGCTGATCAACAATACAACAAGGCATTATACCATTGACAAAATCGGCACTCATACCGATCCCTAAAAAGAGTGCATTTCACTCATGAAATGGAGTCATACAATTTTTGTTCCCTAAAAAAACATGATACTAAGTTCATACTTAGCAAAATTCCCTAAGTAAAAATTAACTCCAGCAAAATCAAAATTCTCCCATAATTTGTCATTCATGAATTATGAGGAACGCAAGCAATATACCAAGAACACCTACATTATAAGAAAATACTAGATTCGTAGGTATACTTGGGGGCTAGCATGAAAATGCCCAAATTCAACAAAAATCAACATACTTGCAAAAATTAACATGCACAAACTAATTAACATGTTATGTGGAACATTTCCAACTATCTAATTGGAGAAAAGGGGCACAAAATCAAAAACCCCCAAATCAATTTCATGCACGAAAATACTTGACGAAAATACTGAAATCGACAGAAAAGCTCAAAATTATTGAAAATTACTTACATTGGGAAGATTGGGAAGTAATTTGGAGTAGAATTCGTGAAGGAAAGTGAAGAAAACGAGCAAAAATCAGTAGAGAGAAGTGAAGAAGTTTGAGCGAAAATGGTGGAAATCGGAAAGGAAGGAGACGGTCCGCGAATTTAAAGACCAGTCCCCCTTTCGCATTTTCAACGCCGAACTCTGGGCGTTAGAAATTCTCGCCCCCAGGCCTGGGCGCTAAAAATGCTTCCCAGACAGCGAATATTCGCTGTCGGGCACGCGTACTCCCCTATTTTGTGTAAAGATATCCGTTATCTTATTTCTATCCCAAAAAAGAAAAAACTGTATTTTGAAAAAAAATAATAATAATAAATAAAAAATAATAAAATAAAATATCGTTAAACAAAAATATACACAATGTGGACCCACTTATAGGACACATCTAATCAGGAAATATTACGACCCACCAACAGTATGTAATCACAAAAGCCCTTCTACATAGGCAAAATAAGAAATTCAAAATGGACTCGCCCACCCTCAGCGGGCGGGGTCTGCGTCACTAGCCGCGCAGGTCCTCAGTTTTTCAAAGAATAAAGTCTAAAAATTTAAAATAGGCTTGCCATCTTCAGTCGGCGGGGTCTACGGCGCAAACCACGTAGGTCCTTATTTTCAAAAAAAAACAAAAAAAAATTTCAAAACAGATTCGTCCACTTCTATCGGACGGGGGGTCCACCCTCAGCGGACAGGCTCGCCATCTTCAGCCGGCGGGGTCTACGTCACAAACCGCGTAGGTCCTTATTTTCAAAAAACAGATTCGTCCATTTCTATCGGACGGGGGGTCCACCCTCAGCGGACAGGCTCGCCATCTTCAGCCGGCGGGGTCTACATCACAAACCGCGTAGGTCCTTATTTTCAAAAACATCAAACAGATTCGTCCACTTCTATCGGACGGGGGGTCCACCCTCAGAGGACAGGCTCGCCCACCTTCAGCGGGAGGGGTCTGCGCCACTAACAGCGCAGGTCCTTAGTCGCTGTAGCGATAACTTTTATTGGTTTTCCCTTTTTCCAAAAATTAAAGGATTGGTTTGTTGGATTTTCCTTCGTTTTACATCCTATAAAAACAAGAGGGTTTTCTCGTTTAGCTAGCCCTGAAAATGAGAATCTTTAAAAACGTTTTACCTTGTGATTGGGCTTGGCCAGGCCCAATTACACTTTACAGCTTTAATTTCGAAAACATCTGTAGTTACTCCCAATGACAAAGTGAGGAAGTTTCTACGCGTCTTTAGATCCTTCCAATGATAAAGTGAGGAAGTTTCTATACTATCAGTTGACAAATCCCAATGACACGTGAGGGATATGTCGACACTTCAAGTGATGACCCTTAAGACAAATGTTATCACTCGGGGGCTCGTGAGACCCTCGCAAAACAGGTCACATACACCATGGCTTGTGTGACGCACTCCGTCTAATACTTTGACCATAGTCTTACTCCAAGACTCAGTCAAAGTGGGGGCTAACTGTAGACACCTACTTTTGTCCCTATTCCCGCAAGGGAAAGGTTCGATGATGAAAGCATAAATACTCCACTTGACAACGCATCTCCTATAAAATAAATGAATCTCGATTCCCTATTTCATTTCACCCGAAACCTGCTATTTATGGAAACCTGCTAAAAATAGTAACTGCCGTAAAAGGTAGTGTCTAAAAGTGGCAAATCATAAAAGATAGAAACCTGTCAGAATTAGGTGTTGCACTCCAACATAAATCCTAAATGAGATAGAAAACCGCGAGAATCCTATTCCTGATAGGATTCAGAAATAAGAGTTACGTATTAATCAAAAACCTAACGAGCCTAGAGTTCGTAACGGGCCCAGACGCATTCCGTCATTAAATTGATACGCGCTAAAAGACTCGAATTAATCTCAAACTCTATGGATTTCAGGAATTCGAATCTGACTAAACAAAGCTGCCCAGACCCTATTTTCAACGCCTGGCTCTTGGCGCCGAAATCTTCGGCGCCCAGGCCTGGGCGCTGAAAGCACCTGGGTACGTCTCTTTTCCTAACTCTTCGCGGATTAGAACTCTGCAATTCTATCTTTCCACGAACTCTTCCCTATAAATAGGCCCCTAGTTTCGACGTGAAACAACACACAACAACACATAATATATTCTGAGTATTGACTCTAAACCCCTTAGCCTAAGCCTATCGCTGCGAAACTGTTCACGCGTTCTGTCGCAATCGATCCATAAATCGAACAGAACGTATCCTGTCCTATAATCGAGATTCGTTAAATAAAAAGGAGAAATAGCAAAGTCAAAGTGGTTAGTTTTCTGAGAACCGTGACGCACCTCTCAAGGGTGCGTCGTAATGTGTCCCTTTTCGATGATTTAACCGCTTTCCTCGCCCTTTTTATGAACTGTTAAACTAACCTAATATGATTGTTCTATCACGCCTAACAAATATAATATTTTTGGGAAATCGGATTATCATGCTAGGTCCCTTAATGCTATTTAAATCAGATAATCATGATCGAATTAGTATTATATGATGCATATTGCTAAAATCAACTCAGATTAGTTTAATAGTTAACGCATGTCCCTTCAATTATTTATGCTGAGCTAGTAAGGATATCCTGCCTCTGGAGTTATCGACGAGCAAATTACTCCTCTCGGTAGTTACAGTCCCCCGAACCCTCAATCTCTACCTTGCGGATGTATATTGAGAGATCCCCACACCAGGGATCACAAGGGAACCTACGGCCGTCGTGGTCAAACATAATTGCACTCCCTTTATGTCACGATAACCGGGTTTTGTCAGTTTTTCTCATTGTCGTTAAAAACTGAATGGCGACTCCTATATTACTAGTCAATTGAGTGTATACTCACAGGAAATCCAATTACACTTGATTGAATAAAAAGAATCGTCACACCCACGAGGGACAGGTCACGCATTAGCCTCGCACTTTTTCGACCCCCTCACAGTGGGTTGGAAACAAGGCAAGAGAAATAGCTCCATGGGGTTATAAGCTTTGGTATTCGGGAAAAACTAGGGGTAGGAATGGGGTAGGTATCCTTATTAACAGAGATTATATGATGATGTAGTGGACGTGTCCTGAAAGAGTGATCGAATTATGAGTATTAAGCTTGTGATAGGGGATGAGGTTGTAACTATTGTGAGTGCCTATGCACCACAAGCAGGACTAGATGCGTCAACTAGACAAGAATTTTGGGAGGATTTATAGGAAGTGGTGCAACGTGTCCCTAGAAGCGAGAAACTGATCATTGGTGGTGATCTCAACGGTCATGTAGGCTCGAGTCGCGATGGATTTGAAAGCATTTATGGTGGTTTTGGGTATGGGGAGCGGAATGAAGCGGGAAATGCTATTTTGGATTTTGCATTGGCATATGACTTGGGTATAATGAACACTTGGTTTAAGAAAAGAGAATCTCACCTAGTAACCTATAGGAGTGGAGATAATGCGAGTCAAATTGACTTCTGTTTAGTTAGGATGCTTTGAGACAGTGCTACACCAATTGTAAGGTGATTCCGGGTGAGAGTACAGCAACCCAACATAGACTTGTGGTACTTGATTTTCGAGGTAGAAGTTATATAAGATAGAGAAGACCACTAGTGGAGCCTAGGATCAATTGGTGGAAACTTCAAGGGGAGCAACAACTAAAATTCGTGGAAAAGGTGGCAAGTGAAGGTATTTGGGTCGGGGATATGGATTTGGATATAGACTCATTATGGACAAGAATGGAGCACACCATAAAGGGAGTGGCGAAAGAGGTCCTAGGGGAATCTAAAGGAATCATGCCACCAAGTAAGGACACATCTTGGTGGAACGAAGTTGTGCAACAAGCTATAAAGAGCAAACGATAATGCTATAAAGAGTTGGGAAAATGTAGAAGTGATGAGAACTACGAGAAGTACAAGGAGGCTAAAAGGGAAACAAAGAAGGCCGTAAGAGAGGCTAGAGAAAAGGTGAATCAGGATCTTTACGCAAGATTGGATACAAAGGAAGGTGAAAAAGACATCTATAGACTTGCTCGAATGAGAGATAGAAAGACGCGAGACATCGGGAGGATTAAATGTGTGAAAGATGTTGATCAAAAAGTTTTGGTGGGAGATAAGGAAATTAAGGATAGATGGAGGTTCTACTTTGATAGCTTGTTCATCGGGGATCAAGGGCGCGATATTGGGGATACAAATATCCCTAGGGATATGGTTAACCTAGACTTTATGCGAAGAATTCAAAAGAGAGAAGTCGAAATGACACTGAAAAAGATGGGACGGAAGAAGGCAGTGGGGCCCGATGGTATACCTATCGAAGTCTGGAGATGCTTGGGAGAGAGAGGGGTTGTATGGTTAACAACTCTTTTCAACAAGATTTGGGGAAGTAATAGGATGCCATTAGAGTAGAGGAAGAGTACTATCATCCCCGTGTACAAGAATAAGGGTGATGTCCAGGATTGTGCCAACTATCGAGGAATCAAACTAATGAGTCATACTATGAAACTTTGGGAGCGTGTTATTGAGCAAAGACTGAGGAAAACTGTGAAATTTTCGGAGAACCAGTTTGGATTTATGCCTGGGAGATCGACTGTGGAGGCCATTCATCTTATAAGGCAACTAATGGAGAATTATCGGGATAAGAAGAAGGACTTACATATGGTTTTCATAGATTTGAAGAAGGCGTATGACAAGGTACCAAGGGAAATCCTTTGGTGGGCATTAAGTAAGAAAGGAATTCCGAGGAAGTATATTGATATCATCAAGGACATGTATGAGGGAGTTAGCACGAGTGTGAGAACTAGTGTTGGTAAGACCGAAGAATTCCCCATTACGATTGGAGTGCATCAAGGTTCCGCACTTAGCCCGTTTCTTTTTGCTATAGTCATGGACGAATTGACGAGGTCAATCCAAGATGGTATTCCCTGGTGCATGATGTTTGCAGATGATATTGTGTTGATTGATGAAACAAAAGAAGGAGTGGAAAGTAAGTTGGAGTTATGGAGACAAACATTGGAATCTCGGGGTTTTAGGCTAAGTAGAAACAAGACGGAATATATGGAGTGTAAGTTTAGTGGAGTCCAAGATAGAGAGACAGGGGAGATTACCTTAGATAGGAAAATTGTCCAAGGCTTTGAAACTTTCCGTTTGTAGACACCTACTTTTGTCCCCATTCCCGCAAGGGAAAGGTTCTATGATGAAAGCATAAATCTACACTTGACAACGCATCTCCTATAAAATAAACGAACCTCAATTCCCCTTTTCATTTCACCCGAAACCTGCTATTTATGGAAACCTGCTAAAAATAGTAACTGCCGTAAAAGGTAGTTTCTAAAAGTGGCAAATCATAAAGGATAGAAACCTGTCAGAATTAGGTGTTGCATTCCAACATAAATCCTAAATGAGATAGAAAACTGCAAGAATCCTATTCCTAATATGATTCGGAAATAAGAGTTACGTATTAATTAAAATCCTAACGAGCCTAGAGTTCGTAACGGGCCCAGACGCATTCCGTCATGAAATTGATACACACTAAAAGACTCGATTAAGTCTCAAACACTACGGATTTCAGGAATCCGAATCTGACTAAGAAAACGGCCTAAACAGCAATTTCAACGCCCAGCCCTGGGTGCTGAAATTGCCTGGATCATAGTTTCAACGCCCAGAGCTGGGCGCCGAAATCTTTGACGCCCAGCCCTGGGCGCTGAAAATACCTGGGTACGTGTTTTTTTCCTAATTCTTTGTGGATTAGAACTCTGAAATTCTTTCTTTCCACGAACTCTTCCCTATAAATACAGCCCCAAATTCGACGTGAAAAGGACACACAACAACATAATTATATTCTGAGTATTGACTCCAACCCTTAGCCTAAGCCTCACGCTGCGAAACTGTTCACGCGTTCTGTCGCAATCGATCCATAAATCGAACAGAACATATCCTGTCCCATAATTTGAGATTCGTTAAATAAAAAGGAGAAATAGCAAAGTCAAAGTGGTCAGTTTTCTGAGAACCGTGACGCACCTCTCAAGGGTGCGTCGTAATGTGTCCCTCTTCGATGATTTAATTGCTTTCCTCGCCCTTTTCATGAACTGTTAAACTAACTAAATCTGATTGTTCTATCACGCCTAACAAATATAATATTTTTGGGAAATTGGATTATCATGCTAGGTCCCTTAATGCTATTTAAATCAGATAATTGCGATCGATCTAGTATTATATGTTGCATATTGCTAAAATCAACTCAGATTAGTTTAATAGTTAACGCATGTCCCTTCAATTATTTATGCTGAGCTAGTAAGGATATCCTGCCTCTGGAGTTATCGACGAGCGAGTACTCCTCTCGGTAGTTACAGTCCCCCGAACCCTCAATCTCTACCTTGCGGGTGTATGTTGAGAGATCCCCACACCAGGGATCACAAGGGAACCTACGGCCGTCGTGGTCAAACATAATTGCACTCCCTTTATGTCACGATAACCGGGTTTTGTCAGTTTTTCTCATTGTTGTTAAAAACTGAATGGCGACTCCTACATTACTAGTCAATTGGGTGTATACTCACAGGAAATCCAATTACACTTGATTGAATAAAAGAATCGTCACACCCACGAGGGACGAGGTCACGCATTAGCCTCGCGCTTTTTCGACCCCCTAACAGTGGCGACTCCGCTGGGGATAGTGAAGGAAATACTCGTGCTTGTAGGTAATCAAAATAGCCGAAGGGTGAAACGATCCTACCCCGCATTTATTTCCCCATCAAGTTGGGACGACCTGAAAATCAGCATATTAATGTGAACGGGCAGAACCGCATAACGAATCTCGGCTCCCTCGGGAGTTGGGACTAAGGATACCTTTTTTCGCCAATAGGGGGTGCATACGCCGCGCATGTTTCCCACTCGGTACTTGTGTAGGTAGTACACCTATCCCAAACCCAATCGCTCGCTCATTAGGTCCCTCTCACCTGGATGCCCCCTTGGCTTGCACTTGCGGGTTGGCCTCTTGAGCGAAATTCGTCTGTTGAAGACACTACCTCGACCGGGGCATGTGTTGGATCTACGATAGAAGCGGTACCAAGCCAGGCGCAAATAACTACCCATAGAAGCCTATCATAAACTACATGACATATTATTATTGCCTCATGATGGAATGTTAGTTATGTGTAGCGAAATACATGATTGTGTGTGACAAACTATCCTAGAGAAACCAACGACCTTAAAAATTGCCCAAACATTCATAAACCAATTTGCGTAAGAGTTATACCGAAATACGTGTTCCGCAAACCCGAACGATCGCCACAAAAATAAGCGACACTCGGGATGGCCTGTAACGAATCCCACAAACGCTGCACAACGCGTAAAGGACGTTATTAGGCAAGCACGCAAAATCAAAGTCGCATAAACAAAAAGTAGACGTAAACAGAAAACGAGAACCAGCCAGGGACGCATTTTCAACGCCCCTGGCTGGGCGCTAAAATTTCTCACGCCCATCACTGGGCGCTGAAGTTGCTGCCTGGCCTTTTTTGGTCAAGCACAGCAGCCTCGGTGCCCGCGCAAAAAACACGTAGCAAAAAAAAACTTTTCGTAAAAAATGCTGCAAGGGCGTATGAAAAGGCACTCGACTCTAAAAGCGACTAAAAAATAAAAATAAATAACTCTGTGTCGTTGTTAGGCCTCCTACGACGACAATGCTCGGCACCAAAACCGAGCATGCTAATTAAACAACCTTGAATGTCACATGGGCAAAGTATTCAAAAAATAAATGTTCGAATAAAGTCTTCAAGAAAAAATAAATGTTCAAATAAATCCGAGTCTAGACTAGGCTATGCCAAAAGTACAATCCAAATCCTAAGTCTTAGTTGTCTTATCCATAGAATCGGTCCTAATGCTTGGTGTCGTTCTGCAAGTTAAAAGGTTAAACCATATTGAGTCTCCCCTCCTAACATTTAAATCAATAAGCACCCATATGTGATTGTCATCCCTTGCTAAGAATCCACGGCCTCAATACTCTCTCTCACCAATAAAAATAATATATTATAGTATTTGCAAAATGGAAACAGTCACATTCTGAAAATCATCCCCCCGTAGTCGCACAACCCCCAAGGCTTATAATCACATTGGGTCACGACTATCATAGTCCTCTCGAGTCACTCGCTCCTTAAAGTATTCCTAAGTACGGACTAAAAGATTTTCCATGAATGCAACATGACAAACCATGAAAATACCCAAATCGGCATGCCATAAGGCTACCATTGGGGTAAAGCAATACACACTAAGAGAGAAGCCGCACTAATGATTCTAGCCTTGCAAAAATAAAAATTCGATCTCCCCAATTAACTACCTTCCCAACATTAAGCAAAATGGCGCATGACAAATGAACACCCAAGGGTTAAAATCTGAAGTGTCAACCAACGAAAGTTATGGTCCAATTAGCCTAAGTCTGAGAGTCGCTTGGTCAAGTGTTATAGGCTTACGCCACGTCATTATTTTGAGTCTAGGCCACCTCCTTGTATCCATACACGGGTTATAATCAGAAAGATTAATGAAAGTTCGAGTCTAAATCACAACTTCCAATTAAATCCCAGAAACTGGAATTTGAAAAGAAGCAAAAAAAAGTTATTTTCGATGCAATTCTTTCGTTAAATTTCAATAAGGTAAAAACAACATTTTGAATCTACGCTATTTGCACATTTTAAGAAACGACTAAATACGCTTGCAAAGTAAGACAATTAAAAGGTCCACCCTAGACCTACTAAAGTTAAAGGTCCACTATAGGCCTACCAAACGAGGCTCACTCAGTCTCGCCTCGTGACTCAAAAACCACAACCACCTACCTTTTAGCCCAAATAAAAAAAAATTGAAGTATTTATGTTAAGGAGAAATCCCACGCAAAAAGAAGAAAAATAGAAAGAGAAAAGGGAAGCGAAAAGAGCGAGCCATGAAATGCTTAGCCTGTACCTCCCAAAGTGCGAAATTTACCCAAGTAAACGAAGGAAAATAATTGAGTCAACCAATCCAAAACATAAGATTCTACGATGTCTACCCTTTCCAATCCTTATGTTCTTAGACGCCTTCGCTCTGGGGTCCCTGTTCAGCTTATTTAACCCATCCATGTTCTCATTGCCATAAACCAAGAAACCATTACCTCGACTCTTGTTCCTGAACTTGTTGTCAACCGCAAACCACGCACGGCCATCGACACGTGCGTCATACCCGTTATTTCCAAAGCACAAACCTGCTCTTGCACAACCATTAGCATAATGACCATATAACTTGTATGGATACATCCTGTTGATATACCCTTGAGCCGTCCCCATGCTACTCATTGACCTTGGTTGATTTAAACTCATGACACTAGCTTGAGGCTGCAAATTGTGAGTCCTAGCAGATATAATCCTCATGCTTGACCAATACCTATACAAATTACCCTATCTCATTCAACCCATCCTTCAAACCGTCTTGAGTCACGGATAAAAAAGAAGACAAATGAAAAGTACATTCTACGTTCAACGTAAAAATAAAAAAAATATAAAAAAAAATGTGAAAAAGAAACTTTGCAAAGCGCCTCTAAAGTTGGTCTAAAAAGAAAAAGAAACATCTAGCGCACCAAAAAAGATCCGCCCAGAAGTCATTTTCAGCGCCCAGGGCTGGGCGCCGAAATCTTTAGCGCCTTTGCCTGGGCGCCGAATCTCTCTGTTTGCTAAAATTTTGTCCAGAAGTGATCGTCATTTTATCCGCACATGCACGGAAAAATAACGAACACTTGGAGGGGTACAGCACGTATTCAGATATACGTACCACCAAAAAATACATGTACTCAAAAAAAAATATAAAACAAATTTTTGGCTTACGGCAAGGTAGCAGATTAAAATAATAATAAACTTCACTTATTCTACCGTTTCAAAAAATATGTTTCCATCTCAGAACATACTTATCGAATTCGGCATTCTAAGAAACCATTTTCTAGGCTAAGAACTACGCAAGACCCGATTCCAAATTAAATCTATTTAAGGCGGATACGTAGGCAATCCATGATTCGGTCCAACCAATTTGCAAAATGTTAGAGCCTATAGAATAACAAGAATAAGAAATAGAGTCCCTTATTGAAATTTAATTACTTGCAATCCAAGTCGAAAGAAAAATTTAAATCAAAGGAAGAATCCAAGTCATCAAGATGCCAAAATAAGCACACATCGAAAAATAATAAGGGCACGTACCCTTGCCAGAAAGAGCACTCACACTCCTAGGCACCTAGCCAAGACTCAAAAGATCGCTTTGCCTCAATTAAGTGGGGGCTAGCGCAAGCGTCCATGACCTCTAAAGTATTCGACTTGACCCTCCCTAAAGCGATCTAACTCACTTAAAGACTTTCTTTCACCACTAGACATAGTCGTTCGCTTAAAGACCTTCTTTCACCAATAGACACAGTCATAATCGCCAACAAGTAATAAAGGCAGTAAGCTTGCAATAAAGAGGATTGTTCTACGGCGTCGCCCCATCATTCCTTCGAACTCAGGGCACCCGTCCATGGTAATTCAAATGCTTGTGAATCCCCTTTGAAAAAAAAAATAGACATTGTCAATAGGACTTGGCACTTAACCAAGGCTCACCCTACTCAGACATATGACACGGGCATCTAAAATCGAAATCTAAAAGCATCATTAATGGGAAGACATAATAGCAACTGGGGGCTAAACAATTAAAGTGAAAGAGCTAGGGACATACACCAAGTAAATCTAAGTCAATTTGAAAACGGTTTATATTCCCGCAATTCTGGGAAAGATGGCCCTAAAAGCCTAAAAGCATATGCCAAACGGGCACAAGTAATATCTTGATACCTGCACCCTGGCTTCCAGCAAATCCTTAGACAGCATTCTAAAATCGTAACAGTATTTTGATTCACTCATGTAATCCTGTACGAACCCTTCTATAAGTCAACCTACTTAGGACACCTTGGATTGTACACAGTAGGATTCGGATTTTAAATAATTTCCAAATAATTTTCAAAGACTTCTTCGAACATAATAAAGAGTCGTTGGTTTAATCTAAGTATGCGTTTATCCCGTTTTGCAAGTGAGTCAAAGATATTTCTAATTATGGGTAAAGAAAGGCACCTAGCTTTTGGTCAAGGCACACTCCAACATGTGACTACCTTGACCATGGCAATGTCGCACAATACGACATTTACAAGAGAAGTAGCAAATCACTACTCGAACATACCTCGCACTAAACGAGTCTGGTTCAAACTATTCATGATCCATGTCACCATGAATGCATAAAAACGTATGCCAAGTATTATAGCACCAAGCCAATCCCGTAGCTATAATTGGGGGCTTGAGAAAAACACTCTAAAAATGCTCGAAATGACGATTTTACCACAAATTCTCGACGCTAATGCTATACATACGTCATAGGGGCACAATCCTAAGGTTTGATCGTGTAAAACAAACCTTAGAATGGCTACAACCCCTCCCAAATTCTAAGCGCTACTTAGAATATATAAAGTCACCCCACTAACAAGGGTAACTGAAAATCGCGAGTCACCAAAACTCCGATCAAACTACTGCACATAACGCTCGCCCTACAAGCGCCCGTTACACAGTCTACCTCGTTCCAAAGCAAAAGCGAAAGAAAAAAAATCAAGGATAAGAACTGTCAAAATATACCCAGAAATCATTTTCAACGCCCAGAGCTGGGCGCCTATATCTTTAACGCCCCAGCCTGGGCGCTGAATCTTTCTGCTAGCCAAGTTTTGCCCAGATATAAAAATAAGAAAAAAAAACACATATGAATCCTCGCATCAAACGAAGTGATAAGCCGTGCAAACCCACGCGGAAGGTGCTACACTTGTTCGAGCACCTGAACGAGGCGTGATGAAAGTACTCCAATGCAAAAAATAATGATATCCCAACACCTGGAGAAATGTTCTAATACATGTTGTTAGGCCACACAAGCCTACGTCGCACCATTAGTTCAACCATCCCACGGTACAAGTCTAAAGAGAGAGAGTAAGGCATATTGCACTAACACGGGCACGACTAAGAGTACGTGTAAAAGAGGCAAAGACTACTTATCGCTCAAATTCAAATGTTTGAACAATCAAAAGGGCACGATGTTTGAACCCACCTCGTGAAAGGGCCTGAGCCCTATCAAGCTTCTAAGCAAACTATTCAAAATCAGTCATTGCTTTAAAAAAATTGATTCAAACAAACTGATTGATGGACCGCACACAACGGCCATTCTATGAACGCTCGTTCGCACACAAATATCATCTTTTCTAAGTACCGAACATTTACGAACGCGTTCCAAAGAAAAAAAGAAAACGAACGAACAAGAGGCCAACTGTGTCATCAAAAAAAAACCTCGCCAGAAATTATTGTCAGCGCCCAGCGCTGGGCGCCGAAATCTTTAACGCCCGGGCATGGGCGCCGAAAATGATCCCAGACCCAAAAAGGCCCCTGACTTCTATAGGGCCCTGCCGTATCTGTTCGACTCGAAAATTACCGATTTCTGAAAGTCGCACCTCACGGCTTTGTTAAGAGTAGCACACCACTACAAAGGTCGCTCGCACTTACGAGCATAATCCCAAACATAATCAAGGACATCACAAAATGCGTATCCCTAAGGAATCTCCTTGACAAGAACTGACCGTCAAGCACGAGTGCTTGGGAGCTCGAAAGAAAAAATATATCTTAAAAGAAAGTATGCAAAGTTAAAATAATATTCCCAGACTACGCTGTACGAAGTCCCGTGTTTGGATAATCTCAAAAAATAAAACCGGATTACGACCTCAAAATAAAGGTCGCCGTTGATACTTGCACATGGTCCCCTAATCAAGGACCTAGGTAGTGGCAAAATTGAGCCGTAAAGACTAGCTCAAACCATGAAAGAAGATGACCACAAGACAATGGTCCGTCTAAGCACGTTGTCAACCCACATTCAGGTTGCAACTGAATCCGAGCATCCCTCGAAAGAATTCGCTCCTACAAGAATAAATAAAAAGAAATTCTCAAAAGAAATCACAAGAAAAAAATGAAATAAGGACTTGCCCACCTCAATCGGGCAAGATCGCGGCACGCGAATCCCAAATCGAAAAAACGAATTCAGGGACGTCCACCCTCAGCGGACAGGGCTCGCCCACCCTCAGCGGGCGGGGCCTGCGTCACTAGCCGGGCAGGTCCTCAATTTTCGAAAAATAGAATCTTCAAAAACAAAATGAAACAGGCTCGCCATCTTCATCCGGAGGGGTCTACGTCACAAACCACGTAGGTCCTTATTTTCAAAAAAATAAACACAAAGCAAATTTCAAAATAGATTCGTCCACTTCTATCGGACGGGGTGATCACCCTTAGCAGACAGGCTCGCCATCTTTAGCCGGCGGGGTCTACGTCACAAACCGCGTAGGTCCTTATTTTCAAATTTCAAAAACAGATTCGTCCACTTCTATTGGACGGGGTGTCCACCCTTAGCGGACAGGCTCGCCATCTTTAGCCGGCGGGGTCTGCGTCACTAACCGCGCAGGTCCTTAGTCGCTGCAGCGATAACTTTTTCTGGTTTTCCCTTTTCCAAAAATTAAAAGGATTGGTTTTCCGTTTTTTCCAAAAAAGAGCGATGTGCTGGATTTTCCTTCGTTTTACGTCCCATAAAAACAAGGGGGTTTTCTCGTTTAGCTAGCCCTGAAAATGAGAATCTTTAAAAACATTTTTACCTCGTGATTGGGCTTGGCCAGGCCCAATTACACTTTATAGCATTGATTTCGAAAACATCTGTAGCTACTCCGAATGACAAAGTGAGGGAGTTTCTGCGCACCTTTAGATCCTTCCAATGACAAAGTGAGGAAGTTTCTATACTATCCGTTGACAAATCTCAATGACACGTGAGGGATATGTCGACACTTCAAGTGATGACCCTTAAGTCAAATGTTATCACTCGGGGGCTCGTGAGACCCTCGCAAAACAGGTCACATACACCATGGCTTGTGTGACGCACTCCGTCTAATACTTTGACCATCGTCTTACTCCAAGACCCAGTCAAAGTGGGGGCTAACTGTAGACACCTACTTTTGTCCCCATTCCCGCAAGGGAAAGGTTCGATGATGAAAGCATAAATCTCCACTTGACAACGCATCTCCTATAAAATAAACGAATCTCAATTCCCCTTTTCATTTCACCTGAAACCTGCTATTTATGGAAACCTGCTAAAAATAGTAACTGCCGTAAAAGGTAGTTTCTAAAAGTGGCAAATCATAAAAGATAGAAACCTGTCAGAATTAGGTGTTGCATTCCAACATAAATCCTAAATGAGATAGAAATCTGCGAGAATCCTATTCCTAATAGGATTCGGAAATAAGAGTTACGTATTAATTAAAATCCTAACGAACCTAGAGTTCATAACGGGCCAAGACGCATTCCGTCATGAAATTGATACGCGCTAAAAGACTCGAATTCATCTCAAACTCTACGGATTTCAGGAATCCGAATCTGACAAAGAATTCGGCCCAGACATCACTTTCGCGAAGGATTTTGCGAGGTTTCAGGTGGCCGCGATGGTCGGATACTTGAATAGATTGGCGAATCATCTAGGCGTCGCGAAGGATTAGCTGATCGGCGCTGTAAGATCTGTTTACTTTTACTCCGATAGTAATTTTATACTGATCTCAGATATATCCTAAAGCCTTTTTATTAAAAATGCAGATAATTTGACAGAGGCATTGCTATTTCTATCACATTTCATGGGTGATATTCATCAGGTTTAATTCGAGATGATCATAATTCTCAATCTTATCTACCTATTTAATTCTATATTAACATACACTAGAAATGAGACTTTTAAAGACAATTTTATAACGACCAATCAAAAATATCGTCGTCAAAAAGAGTTAAATTGCAAAAAGTGAAAAACAAGCGCGGTTAGCTTATAATTAACTTACTGAAAAGAAAATAAGCGGAGTTTTCAATATTTGGTTCGTCGTTAAAGCTGAGAGAAGAAAAATGATTTCAGAAATTTCCTCGGTTTCACCCTAATCTCCATATTAAAGGAGAGATTGAAAGCCCCCTCTGCAATACGCCTTCATTCTATTTCTCGATCTCGATCTCTAGCGAATCTTTACAAGATTTGAGATCAACATCAGAAGGTGTTAGAATTGCAATTTCTAGAACAAGGTTTGTTTGTTTTTTTTTTTTTTTTTTGTAGAATTGCAATTTCTAGGGTTCTAGTTAATAAAATAAATTATGATACCCGATTTGGGTTTCTCTGATTCGATTCTACATCAAATGTATATTATTGAGGTGGGTTTTTATGAAGTTCGAGCATTTTCCTAATTGCAATCGAAACCCATATTATGGATTGTGTGTTTTTTCAATTTCTGGTTCTGGAGTTTGTTCTTTTCGTTATTACACTCGATGCACATCAATGCATTTTGTGTTGTACTTATCTTTTGCCAATTTTGATAGAATTTATCACCGATTTCTATTTTATTGATGTTTAGTTTTATATTGGGGTTCCAGAATAGTGATTTAGTTTGTATCCTTTTTGGATCACATGTAATACCGCTTTTCCGAATTACTCTTTGTTAATCACTTGGTATTGGAATTTTCGTTGTTATTTTCTGGAATCTTGTAGCTAATGCTTAAATTTCTTGATGAAATCAATAGGTGAGGCTGTACGGAGGTTAGTTTTTGGAATATTGTCTTCCCAATAAAGATGATTGGGTTGTTTTATAGAGATGATACAGAGGGGGATTTATTCCTTTCACTGCATCCGTTGTTCAAACATCTCCAAGATGAGGACTTCTACAATTTCATCAAAGATACCTTAACCTTGATATGCTATGTGGTCTCTTATTTTATTTTTTTTCCATGCATATGTAGAACAAGGAGTTTCAAGCTTTCTTCATTTGCTATTATTTTATACTGCTTGTTTTGGATTATGCTACTTTCTCACTCTTGTATGCTCTCTGAAATTTCCGTGACGTGAATTACTGATACAAATTAGAGAAAGAACTTGATCTATAAGCTTGATGGTATGTTTACATGGTAGTTACCGATACAAATTAGATATGATAGTGCATAATAATTTTCTCCTTGGTACTATCATAAGCACTTGTTTCCAAATTGATTTAGTTAGCATTTGTTTCTATGTAGACTAGCAAGCATTATTCTTCTTTTTCCTTGTCAGGAAATAGTCCAAAAACTTGTAGTTGTTATGTGAAACTGTCATGAATCTCTTTTATCCAGAGTATTTTTTTATGCAAAGGAGTATTATTGGATTCAGAGTTCACTCTGCCAAACCATCTACAACTTTATCTCGTCGGTTAGATCTTAGTTCTGATAAAGAGCACAAAAACATTGCAAGCAGAGACAACATGTTAATAGACACTTTTGTTTTCTGGTTTTAGATGATATGGCTGCTCATTCCCTCTTCATACTAATGTTGAACCTTGTTTGTTGTTGCGAAATGTAAGTGGTTCCGGTGCTGAAAGATTGTGAGGGAGGGTACTAGAGCCTCGCAGTATATGTTTGTGCATGCAAGTATGTTATTTGGCACCGTTTTATACTGTTGTCATTTTCGAGGTTTTGTAGCTATAGCTGAGCTGCTTAGTTATCATGTGAATCTGGCTAATTGAGATTCTTGTTCATTGTGAACCTGTGTTCTCTTAAGTTTGTAGAGGATTTTCTTACTTTTTTATAAGAGACTATTGCATATGATATTTAATTCTGTATTATGTTTCTTGACTGTAGTCCAATGCTGTATGGTTTTTTTGTTCATTTCACTTAAAACTTATTCTACTTGTTAGACACTGTAGGTATTCTAGGTGCCCATCACCTATGAAAGAAAGATCTAGGTCTCACTCGAGGTCCATATCTATGTGTCCTCCTAGATACCGGTCCCATTCTCATCCCAGGTCAAGGTTTGTGAGCCGTGGCAGGTTAGCTTAAAGCTTAAAAGGCACATTTGTTGTTCACTTTTTGCTTGACTGCTGACATTTTATCCAAGGAGGGAAAGGTGAGTACCGGATGTATCCTGATCGAATATGTTGTTGTCAAGAGATGAATAGACTTTCTTCCTTTTGGCTTGGTTATGCTGAATTTATTTTTAAATAAAATATTATGAGTGACTAAAAACTAGTTAATACAAGAGAAATTAATTGGTTAATATATGCATGTCTTCAATGGTATGTAAGTAGTTGGATTTTTAAAATCTGAACTTCTTAATATTCTTAGTTATTTTCTCTTGTCAAAATTCAGTTTATAAAGAATAAAAAAAATTCATTAACTTCTATAGAGTAGTTATATTTTGCATTTTCTTATATCCACTATTTGGCTTTGTATTTGCAGCATTTCCTATGTGTAGAGGCTAGCCGCTAGAGACGTGGGGGATTATTTGGCACTGCCAATGCACCAGGATATTAAACATTTCCCGCTTAGCTTTGTTTCTTATCTCACTGCTAAGCAAGAATCAAGATAATTCAGGTTCTTTTTTTCTTCCCTTTTGTTATCCTTTTTATCTGTATTTCTATCTTTTCTAATATTATGGTTAGGTTAGAAGTACATGAATACATTTTTGTTTTGATCTGTCACATACTTATCAAAAGAATCCTTCATCCGGTAAGTCTTAGGGCTTATGGATGAGCCTTCTCCCTTTTATTCATAACCCTCCAGTGGTATCAATTATAGTTAACATGGATTAAATTTTATAAATTTGCAATGAATTAAAGGGGTGAATAATTTCGTGTATGTAATTAATTGCAAATTTGTGCGATTATTTGATTATATGTTCGCAGGATTTTTCGGCAGTTTTGTCAATAATGGTCGGAATCTTATGTTTTTGTACTGAATTTCGCATGCAAACGACGTTTTAAAATTTTGACAAAAGTCACAGATTTGACGCCGAACCCAATTTCCAAATTCGAAACCTAACTATGACTTTTTGGAGGTTTTAGTTTTTCGAATGCAAAATTTGTAATTTTATGATGTTAAATTAAATATTTGCGAATCTTGTATGTAAATCTTGAATCTACGATTGACCTACTGTATATGTTTAACAATTTTAAGGCTTAATCTTGTTAATTATACAACCTAATTTGTAATTGTAATTAATTTGTTGAATTTCAAATAATTTAGAATTTGTTTTGAATTTCATAATTAATTGATGATTTAATTCGGATCCTATGATTAAAACCCACCATAAAATTTGTTAAAATTGAAGAATTTTAAAATTTTATGACTTAGATTTTAATCCCTAAAAATAAATATAATCGGAAATTAATTTGAATAATAAATTTTCGATTTTTCACCTAAATTTAGTGTAATTAATATGAATTATTAATTTGTCGTTAAATATAAAAGTTAATAATATTTTAAAAAATGATTACCAATCTTGTACGCACGAAGCAATGGAAGCTAAGTGTTACCCTTAAGGGGTGTTGCATAGTGCGTGCATGCGACGACGAGCAAGGGAGCTCGTCGCCCATGCGGTACGAAGCAATGAGCAAGCACGATCATGCGCGACAATACATGGGCCTGTGCGGCATGTATTGTGCGGATGATCGACAAAAAGGCGTCGATGCATCGTAGTGCAAGGCACGAGGCAAGGCAGCAGCACAACGAGCAAGGGAGCTCGCGTGCCGCTGCGCAAGCCCCTGCCCAGCGCTCAGGCAGCAGGCACAGCACGAGGCTGTTGCCCTGCTGTGGTGCATCACTCGGCCAGCGCAATGTAGGCCCTGGGCGCTGCCTTGTGCTTGAGCGAGGCATGGGCTTCGGCCTATGGCCTTGCCTTGGCACGCTTGGGCTGTTTTGTTTATGTTTCGGCTGAAAACGATTTTAATTAAATTTAATTTCGTAATTTAATTTTTTCTCGGAATTTAATTTTGATTAATTTAATTATTATAAATTATTTATACTAATTATTTTACTAAAATTAAAACCTTGATAAAATTTAAATTAATTATTTTTAATCAACTCAAAATAAAATTAAGGGATTTAAATATTATTTTTATATGAGCTTTAAATTTTAATTAAATTTGTAAGTTTCCAGTTGGACAAGGAAATACAGTTTTATGTTTAAAATTTGTAAAGCATGTAAATTCTTGGTTTTAGTGGGAGCTTTAGTCATTGAACTCTTGATTAGGTCTACATTCCTTTAAGGTTAAAACAACTCGATTAGAACTAATAAGGTTGAATAATTTGTAGATTGTTGGAACCTTTGATTAGTTGCTGCAAATGTTTATTTGATGCATGATTTTTTTCTACTAACTTGCTATGTGGGCCATTCATTGATAAATGAATGGGTGAATGATATATTGTAAATGTACTGTTTTTCATGTTATGGAAAGTGACTAGTATGGCCCAAATAGGATAGTAAATATGGTCTGCGTACCATTAATTTGAATGTAAATTTGGTCTACTGCACCAAAGTTTTTATTTTAAATATGGTATGCACACCATCAAATAGTTGTAATTAGTTTTAATTATAGCATATCCTATTTGAAGAAAATGGCGCCTCCCATGGTGAAATTCAAGACGGAGTTTCCAATCCATTTTCAAAGACGGAGTTTGAAGTTGAAGCTTCAAGATGAAGTCGGGCCATACTAGATCACATTTAATTCTTATGCATGTTTTAAGTTATTTATTGCTTTAAATATGTCTTAATTATGCATGAGATTATAGCTTGATTAAGTTGCATGATTAAGGATTTTAGTTCACTTAAAATCTAACCAACATAGTAAGATCCTTAAGTTCCAAACTTAAAAAAAAAAATTGAGTTAAAAGGTGCCATGCCAAAATAACACTTACTTGGATAACCTTTGCATCAATCTAAGTAATAGTTTTCCGCCATAGCGAGGTGTTACTTGTTGATCCTAAAGGGGTAAGGTACACAAATAATTGTGAGTACATGTAGGTTTTGGTGAAACTCAACGATATAAGTAAGGAGTCCTTTTATGTCGTGGAAAATGAGATAGGTTTACCTAATAAGTTCTTAGACGTACCTATTAACCAAGAGTAGTTTCTAGACTATTAGCAAAGGATTTGCTTACCTAAAATATTTTAGAATTGAGTCTAAATATATAATGTGCTTAATTCTTCAATGATTTAAGGATCTTGGATTCATTTTATTCACACCTGTCGGAACACAAAACTCGAATAAAATGCTTAATAAATATTGAATTATGCATGAATGCTAGAATTTAAGTTTATTAAGAGAAACTGTGAATGGTTATTTATTTGTTTATTCTTTTTAATTGTAGTTTTAACTATGGAAAACAACAATTCATTCAACATCCGATCAATTCTCGAAAATGAGAAGTTGAGCGGGAAAAACTTCCTTGACTGGCAAAGGAACTTGCAAATAGTTCTTATGCAGGAGGAAAAGGAGTATGTCCTGGAAGAGGCGATTCCCGAAGCCGCAGGCGAATGGGTCACTCAGGCAGCTCTCAATCGTTGGATTGATGCCAACAAGGATGTGAAATTTCTAATGCTTGCAACCATGAGTGCAGGTCTACAGAAAATGTTCATCAACTCAGACGCTTTCACGATCATTCACTACTACAAAATAGGCTTATAGCAACGGCAATAAACCGTTATCATAGATCAATTAACCGTTATCATAAGCCTATAGCAACGGTTTAAAAAAAACGTTACCAATAGGGGGCGTTGCTATAAGTCTATGGCAACAGTTTCCAGTATTTAGGCAACAGTTATAATAAACCGTTGCCATACATAACTTTGGCAACACTTTTTATAGGCAACACTTTTAACCTAAGGCAACAGTTTTTCAACAACATAAGCCAACATTTACACATTTAAGGCAACACTTATTTTCTTGTTGTTGATTGAAGTTTAAAACTAATGCAAAACTTTCTTGCTCTTATGGTAACACATCCAATTTTATCTATAGCAACACTTTCTATTCAGTGTATGGGAACACTTTTAATTTTGATATAGCAACACTTACAATTGAGTTTATGGCAACGTTTTCATTCGAGTTTATGGCGACACTTATAATGGAGTTTATGGATGCTTACAATTGAGCTTATGACAACACTTTCAATTGGTCTAAAACTATGTTCTCAAATAGATAAATATGAATTAATTGCGTATAATAAGATTTTCATTACAAATAATTTCATAAAATGTATACATTTCTAATCAATTAAATTCATAAGCACATATCTACCACAATTATCTCAATAGTATAAAAACATTGGTGCTAAAACTACATCCATTAAAAAAAAAACCTACAATATGTTTTAAAACCTATGTAATATTTATGTGCCAAAAATCCTATTATCTTCACATACTTAACGTAGCTTGCAATTCTTGATTATATGGACCATCCTGCACAACAACAAAAAAAACAAGTGGAACATTTTAATAAGAAACATATTATCAATGAATAAATCCAAATACGTAAGAATAAGAAGGTAAGCATGAATACCAAAAGATATAAACCTTGAGAATAATGGGTAAAGGATAACCTTTTTCAATACCCAATGTCTCATGTGAATTCATTAAGACTCACATTGTAGACCCTTATCTATTATAAAAGTTTGTAAGTAAATAAAATGATAGTGAATGTAGAAAATCCGGCAGAGTTTCGCTTAAAGTTGATCTATCCACAAAAATTGAACTAACTAATACCTGTTCCGTATCCATATGACAAATAATTTCAATCCAACTCAAACAATTTTGAAGCATAAACAACAATCTTCCTTTTGCGAGGGAGAGTGGGTTAAACTACTTGGCCAGACCATCTAGCATAGTAACTACTCGATTTAAATAAGATCCAAGTTGGATACCAAAACCATAAAACACAAGCTCCTATAACAAGGATCAGCTAGCAATATGCACAACAAAGAAGGGAGCATAAATTTACAACACACATCCCCCTACACTTTTCATAAAAACCTTAAATAACACCAACACATCTAATGATGACTTGATATAGATTATTTATTTATTTTCCTATAATTTTACCGATGTAATTAAAAATAAAGAAATAATGGAGCAACAAAATCTTCACCTATACTTTGTTTTTCTTACTCCATACGGAGTATAAACTTAAATTGTTGTATACCCGTATTCATATGCAATGTAGAAGGAATGGAGGATGGAGGAGGGCTAAAAAAAGAAAAAGAAGACCCCTTTAATTCCACAAGCAACACTCCTCAAGATAAAAGCGCAATAAAATTTCAACGAAAAACCGAGGGGAAGAGATCAATTTTGTTTTGTTAGGTCTAGGTGGCATACAATCCATTTAAAATATTTCTCCAATTAGAATTTTGACACCCATGAAACCTTGATCAAGGGATTCTGAAGGTTGACAATTACAAGTTTACAACAGAATCCCAAAAAATATCAGGCTTTAACATATCGACATACTTATATCATACTTAGATATGTTAGAAGTTAGCCTGTAAATAAATAGCAATATTGACCTCTGGTGCGGTAAATGAGATTTTAGAAGTGGAAAGTTACATATAGAATTACAGACCCCTGATTTGTTTTGAAAAAAGGATTGAATTCTCTCATAGACAACCATGCCAAAGTAGAGAAAATTGTTAAACTTGCTAAGGAGAAACATGATTTAGATCAATTAATACATGTTACTATCACATTTCGAACTAATGAAACTGATCTATGCATATGCAACAACCAATTTAGAAACTGTGATAAACAAATGTTCTATCAGTTTCCATTAGAAAATTATGAACCAACTACATACCTTAAGTTTGAGATGATAGTGCGACTTCAATTTCTTTCTAGAAATGATCAAAAACCATCTTGTTAGAGTCCTTAAGAGACAATAGAGAACTCCAGTTATAGCCTATTTTTTTATAACCAAAATAGGAAAATACTTTTCAATCCAAAAGACCAGCTTTCATATTTTTTGTCACGAAGACGTAAAAGAAAACTCTAGATAATTGTGAGTCAAAATTTTCTAATAACGTTCAGCAATATAGGACTGTAACTGCAATTAGCATGTATTATAGTATGACCAATAGAAATATAGACATCAAATGTGACAACATTCAGCAATAGATATAGTAGTCAATGCAACTACAAGATAATAGTAAAAAAACATTCTGTAAATTTGTTGTTCATGGTTAATGGAAGAGATGGTAGGCAAAATGAGAAGACATACAACAGATCTGTGTATATGCAACAACCTGATTTTGCAACAATACAAAAATCCTTTAACAATTTTGTGCATTCAATAAGATACTACAAACTAGAGTTACTCACAATTTTTTGTATTCAATTAGATACGACAAACTAGAGTTTCATGCCAAACACATGAACTTTTTTTTTTGGGTAATTGAGTTGTAGCCAGGGTCGGCGCTAGGGCGGCGCGACCGGGACGACGACACAGGGCCCCCGCAAAAAAAGGGCCCCCAAATTAAGATAAATACGATTTAAGTTTATATTAGTCACATAGAATGGCTGGCGGAGTGATGGTAAAGTGCTAATGTGTCGTACACAAGTGGTACGAGTTCGATCCCCTGGAGAACTTTCAGGGACTTAATTTTTCATTTTTTTTAAATGAAAGTTGTTTGTCAGACTTTAACAGCTGTACCCCAGAAAGATTATCGTAAAAATTACACCTACCCAAATTTATAACATTTTTATCTCTCCTCTTCCAACATCTATTTTGCCTCATTTCAATTATGCCATATATATTCTTCCATAGTTCAATTAATCTTCAACTTTAAATGTTTAATTTCTCAAATTCAAAACTCTAAATCAACAAACTCAATGTTTAATCTTAAATATACGAAGTTTAAATTTATTTTGTTAATTATATTCTATTTGAGAATATTTGAATTGTTATTCTAGTAATTTGAAATTTTTTATTTTATTTGAACTATGTCGCAAAGGCTAAATGGGTTCGCTTTGATATCAATTGAAAGTGACATTTTGAAACAAGTTGAAGTTGAAAGTTTTCGTAGATGAGTTTGTGTCAGATTATGAAAAAAAAGTTTTCTTTTTTAGTGAATATGTTGGTTACGGAGTATATACTTATATTTTATGTATGAATTGTAATTTGAAACATTTTATATATCAAGTATTACGGTCAATAAAAAAAGGGGCCCCAATTATATGAAATCGCACAGGGCTTCCATTTACATTGCCATGCCCCTGGCTGTAGCAACTGTATTCAAAACCCAAACACCGTTTTTACAACCTAAGTTCAGGTTGTGTTTTCAAACCTTCTAGGAAGGACCAAAAACTAACAACCAGAACAAAAAACAACACAGGCAGGGACCTGTACAAACAATTACAACAGGCTAAATACAGGAAGTTTATAATGAGTAAGTATTCAACTTGTGTTTTAGAGGAAGAGAAATTCCAATAAGTACACAATTCACACAAAAATACAAAAAAAGCAGATAAAAAATCACATAAATTCAAGAAAAAAAACCAAATTATTAATTAGAAAAAAAATAGGAAAGACTGAAATACCAGAAAGCAGAAACGAGTTGAAGAAACCAGAGACAAAAATACCGGCAAAATTAGCTGATCTGTGGATGACAAAATAAACCCAAAGAAATTTAAGAGAGCTGAAAATAGTGTTAAGTTTAACCGTTTATGAGTAATTTATGGTGGAGGTATTATTTTGAGATCGAAATTGTTATTTTGTTATTGAGTTTTTATTGGAATCAAAAAAAAAACAGAGATATATCCGGGTCGAATTTTAGGTGTGAACAATTACAACAGACTAAATACAGGAAGTTTATCATGAGCACCATCAACTTTCAGAACTGATAATAATTAATATCAAACAATTTAATATAATCGTTCACACAATTATATTCTACCAAAATTCAGAACTAAATTCATCCAAAAACAACCCATCGATCGATCCCCAAAATTGATTGACATTGTGAAATCAACAAAGAATTCGGTAATTAAATCGTACACGCATCCAGAAAAATAACCAGAGAGCAAAATCCTACGAATTTCCGTAACTAAGAACCCTAATTAAATCTTAAAACCCCACAAAACGATTCCAATTTTAGTCAATTAATAATTTAAACAACCTAAGTTCTTAAATTTATGAGGAAAATTGAAGAGAAATATATAAATAACCTTGTTCTTGTCGCCAATTCAAAAACACGATTCGCCAAATTCTCTTATCTCCAATTCAAAGACCCAATCAACAATTCAAAAATGCAAATCTCCAAAGAACGATGACGAAAAGGATGAAGGAGAACGATGAAGAGAAAGAAATCGAACGAAGAGGGTAGAACTGTAGAAAGGGTTTAAGGGTTTGGGGAGCTAAACAGAAATGTGAAAACGTGAGAGGGAGGAAGCCAAAAAAAATGTGGTGTATTGAAAATCTTAGCACCTTAAAAAATTAATTAATTTTATTTTTAACATATTTCATATACTTCATCAAAATCGACTTGTCAAAAAATATAAAATATAAAAACTGTTGCAATAGAATAATAAAAATATACAGCTGTTGCCATAACTTATCAAAAAAATAAAAATAAATAAAAAATGTTGCAATAGAATAATCAAAATATATAACCGTCGTCATAGTTTTTCTATAGCAACACTTTTTTAAAGTCAAAATCTACTCAAATCTATAATTATTTAACTGTTGCAATAGCTATGATATAGCAACGCCAGTAAAACCGTTACATAAAATGGCATTGCTATAACCCCTTTTTCTAGTAGTGATAAGTGAGTTAAAGAACATGTTCCAAGATCTGGCTCGAGTCGAAATATTCGAGACTCGTAGGAAAATTCTCGACACCAAGCTCAAGAAGGGCGAGCCCGTAAGTCCACATGTTCTCAAGATGATTGGATTAATTGAGAATATGAGTCGGTTGGATCAGCAGTTCTCTCAAGAAATGGTTGTAGACACCATTCCCCATTCTCTTCATATCGGGTATGATCAGTTCAAGCTGAACTACAACATGAATAATCTGGACAAAGTCCTCCTTGAGCTTCACGGTATGTTAAAGGCCGCTGAAAAGACGCTCAAAAGTGATAAGAAAGATGTGCTTATGGTGCGTGGGGGCAAGTTCAAGAAATCTGGCAAGAAGAGGAATACTAAGAAAGGTGGCAAGAAAGCCAGCCCAACTAATCAAAATGGCGGCACCATGTCTAAAAAGAAGAAGGTAAGCCAACCCACTTCTGAATCTGAATGCTTCTACTGTAAGAAGAAGGGGCATTGGAAGAGAGATTGCTTGAAGCTTAAGGAAGATCAGAAGAACGCAACGGCCGTTCCATCTTCAGGTATTTTCGTTATAGACTGTATACTTGCAAATTCAACTTCTTGGGTATTAGATACAGGTTGTGGCTCACACTTATGTTCCTATTCACAGGGACTAAGAAAAAGTAGAAGGTTAAGCAAGGGTGAAGTCGACCTAAGAGTGGGAAATGGAGCAAGGATTGTTGCATTAGCTGTAGGAACTGATTATTTGTCGTTGCTGTTGTGGGATCTTTTACGGTGCTGACGTGTCACACGTTCCTCGGAGGTATCAAGTATGACCTGGCACGAACTTCTGGCAACCTGCAAAATAAGAATATTCCCGTAGGAATATTCCCTCCGATGCTTAAGTAAGTATAAGCTAGAGAGAGAAGTAATTTATAGAGAGAAGGCAGAGCAATGACAGTTTTGGTTGGTGGGAATGAATTGATTGCCCCTTACCTTGGGATCTGAGCCTTTTATAGGGTTAGGATTTCTCGGGAAGTGATCTCTCAACCCTATCTATGGGATGCGTGCCCCCCTGGGGATTTGGGACACGTGTCCCTTAGCCGTCAATCATGGGCCTTTTATAAACTGGGCCAGAGATTCATGGGCTTCCCCACTTAGGGTCGTGCCTTTATGTTTGTTTGAACACCTAAGGTCCAAGCCTACTTCCTGGGCTTTAGCCATGGGTCAGTTAAGCTAGCTTGATAGGATATTATGGCTTCTTTGGGCCTCATGGTGGAGGCAATTATTAAGCCCACATCAAAGTGCTTTGGGATTTTTGTAATCAGTGAAGATGGGTCCCTTTGGAGTAAGAGGGCCTAAAGACCTTCTGGAAGGCCTTTTAATGGGCCATTACGGTTTAGCTTAGGTGGCGTTTATTTTAGGCCACATCAGTTGCCCTTTGGGCTAGTTTTGGAACTGGAAGAGTGTTTCCATGTTTCAAGTGTCACTAAAAATATCATTTCTGTTTCTTGCTTAGATGCTAAGGGATTTAGCTTTTTAATAAGAGACAATAGTTGCTCGTTTTATTTTAAAGAAATGTTTTGTGGATCTTCTAGATTAGTCAATGGACTTTATTTGCTAGATCACGACAAACAAGTTTATAACATAAATACAAAAAAGGCCAAAAAGAATGATTCAGATCTCACCTATCTGTGGCATTGTCGATTAGGCCATATTAACATAAAGCGCATAGAAAGACTTCAAAAGGAAGGAATTCTACAACCATTTGACTTAGAGGATTATGGTAAATGCGAATCATGCTTACTTGGCAAAATGACAAAGCAACCTTTCTCTAAAGTTGGAGAAAGAGCAACTGATCTATTCGGTTTAATCCATATAGATGTATGTGGACCAATGATTTCAAATGCTAGAGGTGGTTTCGGCTACTTTATCACTTTCACTGATGACTTCAGTAGATATGGTTATGTCTACCTAATGAAGCATAAGTCTGAATCCTTTGACAAATTCAAGGAATTTCAGAGTGAAGTAGAGAATCAATTAGGCAAGAAGATTAAAGCATTGCGGTCTGATAGAGGCGGTGAATATCTGAGCTATGAATTTGATGACCATCTGAATGAATGTGGAATCTGAAGGAAATAATGCCCTTGGTCCAAGTATGCATTTAATGATAAGTCTAATAAATGCGGTTCAATATTAATTATACAAGTTAATAATTCAGTGAAATCAAGTGAATTGTAGGCCTAGCTAGAGGCCGCTTCAGTTCAAGTGGATTAATGATATTAATCCACAACTTATACTCTTGACTGAACCCGTAAGGTCACACAAATATTACGTAAACGTATCAAGTATTTAATGGCATTAAATACTCTATCTAATCAATATTCGGAATTGACGGATCTTGGTTTCAGTGGGAGCTGAGATCGTCAAAGGCAAAGAAATGAATACTCCGGAAACGATGATATTGCCGGAAACGCAAATATGGATCGTATCGCAAATATAAATATTATCCAAGTCGTAGATGTTGCCGGAAACGGAAACATGGAACGTATTATCGGAAATGGAAATATTGCCGGAATCGGAAATATTGCCGGAAACGGAAATATTGTGAGAATCGGAAATATTATCGAAATCGGAAAATAATTCCGGAAACGGAAATATTAAATACTTGTTCGAGACGGAAATTAATTCCGGAATCGGAAATGTTAAATATTGTTCGTATCGGAAATGAATTCCGGAACCGGGAAATTAATCGGAAGCGCGTCGTACGAAATAGCATCGGACGAGCTTGCTAGACGAAGGCCCAGCGCAAAGCGAGGCCCACATCCAGCAAGGAAAACGCGCGCCACAAACACGCCCAGCCCAAGGTTGCGCCAGGCCCACCGCAAGGCAGGCCCAGCGCGCGCCAAAGGGGCAGGCAGCTCATGGGCTTCGTGGCGAGTGGGCTGCGTCGCTCGGGCTACGCGCGCGTGCATGGCCCCCCTCGTGGGCTGTTGTGCGTGTGTGTGTGTGTTTGTGTTCACATACGAAACCTAAAGCGTATAGGATTCGTTTGATGACTAAATTTCCTAATCCTAAAAAGATAAATTAATTAAATAAGAGTTCTGCTAGGATTCTAATTTAATTAATTCGTATCCTAGTAGGATTCGATTGCTTATTTCATGGCCTATAAATATGGTTCAAGGCTCATAATTTATAATGAGTTTGAAGTATTCAAAGGTAAGAATTTGAGCAAACATTCAGTCATACACTAGCCCATAATAGCCGAATAAATTTAGTACCTTAAGGGCGATTCTAGTTGGTCAATCTTAAGGCGGATCCGGACGTGCTGTGGACTTTCTATGGAGGGACGACACTTGGAGTCCTAAAGACTTGTTCTTGTTCGGTTCGGGCGCAGCAAGGGAGGGCACACTACAAAGAGTATGCATCCTAATTATGCTAATTGTTATGTGGCAATTAATTTGGAATCCTGGAATTTATGATTTTTCCGCATGATTTATATTCGTTTATATGTATCATAACCTAACAGTAGTATCACGAGCCTCTAATTAATTCCATAATAATTGCTTAACATGGTTAAATTTTACAAATTTGCAAAGAATTAAAAGGGGTGATTAATTTTCGTAATTGTTAATTAATTGCAAATTGCGTTTATTTAATTATATGTAAGCAGTTTTTCGGCAGTTTCTTCGTTACTCAATGAAATCGAGTGATTTTTGTGTCAATTCCGAACCCAGAATTCCCAAATTCGAAGCCTAACTATGACTTTTCGGAGGTTTTAGTTTTTTGAACGCAAAAGCTTGTAATTTTAAGATGTTAAATTGAATATTTGTGATTCTTGTTGTTAAATCTTGAATTTTTTATTGACTTACTGTATATGTTTAACAAATTTCAATGCCTAAGCTTGTTAATTATACAACCTAATTTGTAATTGTAATTAATTTGTTGAAATTCGAATAATTTAGAATTGATTTGATTTTCATAATTAATTAACGATTTAATTAGGTATCCATGATTAAAAACCACCATAAAAATTGTTAATTTATGATAAATTTTAAATTTTTATGACCTAGATTTGAATCCATGAAAATCGGAAATTAATTGATTAATAAATTTTCGATTTTTCGCCCTAAAATTATGAAATTAATATGATTTATTAATTTGTCATTTATTTTGAAATAAAAGTTTTAATTTTTATGAAATTCGCTCATAAAACTTGCACGCACAAAGCAATGGACGCTCCGTGTTACCCTTAAGGGGTGTTGTATAGTGCGGGCATGCGACGACGAGCAAGGGAGCTCGTCGCCCATGCGGTACAATGCAACGAGCAAGGGCCATGGCACATGAGCACAAGGCAGCATGCTGCCCTTGTGTCGAGTGTTGTGTGCAGCGTGGTCGAGTGGGCGAGGGCGATGGGCATTGGCGCAAGCCAGGCGAGCAGTCGCGTGTGGGCAGCGAGCGTGCTGCGCCACAGCGCGCGCTGCCGCGCCCAGCGAAGCAACCAGACCCGTCGAGTGAGGCAGGCTGCACGCAGCGTGGCCTGGGCTTGCTGCGTTGCGTGTGGACTGCTCGTGTGATGTCGTACGATCACTCGAGGGGCGCTTCTTCCTCATGCACTCGACGGAGCTTGGGCGCAAGCCCAAGTGCCTCGTCTTGTTACGATTGATGCGTTTTGATTTTAATTTTAAATTTTCAGTTCGGAAACGATTTTAATTAATTTTCAAATTCGTAATTTAAATTGTTTTCTCGGAATTTAATTTTGAATAATCTAATTATTAAAAAATTTATTTATACTAATTATTTTACTAAAATTAAAACCTTGAATTAATTTAAATTCATTTAATTCAACTAAAAAATAATTGAAATGGATTCAATTATAAATTTATATGAGCTTTAAATTTTAATTAAATTTGTATGTTTCTGGTTAGACTAGGAAATACATTTTTATGTTTAAAATTAGTAAAGCATGTGAATTTATTGGTTTAAGTGGGAGCATTTTAGTCATAAACTCTTGATTAGGTCTACATTCCTTTAAGGTTAAACAACTTGATTAGAATTAATAAGGACTGAATAATTGGTAGATTATTGTTGCCCTTGATTAATTGCTGCAAATATTTATGTGATGCATAACATGTTTTACTAACCAGCTATGTGGGCCATTCATGATAATGAATGGGTGAATGGTATATATTGTATATGTACTGTTTTGCAGGTTATTGAAAAGTGACTAGTATGGCCCAAATAGGATAGAAAATATGGTATGCGTACCATTAATTTGAATGTAATATTGGTCTAAAGTACCAAATTTTATTGCTTTTAAATATGGTCTGCGTACCATCAAATAGTTGTAATTAGTTTAATTATAGCTTATCCTATTTGAAGAAAATGGCTCCTCCCATGGTGAAATTCAAGACGAAGTTTCCAATCCATTTTCAAGACGGAATTTGAAGTTGAAGCTTCAAGATGAAGTCGAAGCTTCAAGATGAAGTCGGGCCATACTAGATCAAATTTATATCTTATGCATGTTTTAAGTTATTTATTACTTTAAATATGTCTTAATTATGCATGAGATTATGGCTTGATTATGTTGCATGATTAAGGATTTTAGTTAACTTAAAATCTAACCAACATAGTAAGAGCCTTAAGTTCCAAACTTTAAAATTGAGTTAAAAGGTGCCATGCCAAAATAACACTTACTTGGATAACCTTTACATCAATCTTAGTAATAGTTTTCCGCCATAGCGAGGTGTTACTTATTGATTCTAAATGGGTAAGGTACACAAATAATTGTGAGTACATGTTAGTTTTGGTGAAACTCAACGATATAAGTAAGGAGTCCTTTTATGTCATGGCAAATGCGATAGGTTTACCTAATAAGTTCTTAGACGTACCTATCAACCAAGAGTAGTTTCTAGACTATTAGCAAAGGCTTTGCTTACCTAAATTATTTTAAAATTCAGTCTAAATACATAATGTGCTTAATTCTTCAATGATTTAAGGATCTTGGAATCTTTTTTTTCACACCTGCCGGAACAATGAATTCGTATAAAATTCCAATAACTTGTTTAAATTGCATGATTGCTGTAATTTCCAAGTTATTACTCATGATAAATGCTTAGACTTTGCATGCTTCAATGTATGTTTTAATTATTGTTTATAATTAAATATCTTGCACTGCAGCAAATCCTTTTAGAAAGGTAACAATAAATTTCCTCGATTGGTAGTGAATCCAAGAACGATTCACGGAAATGAGAGAATGAGCGATTTAAAATGTACGTTTCTTTTAGCGACTTTTATGGTTGTTTTCGAGTATCAAAGTCGAATGGCAAACCGATTGGTGCTTGTGAATTCAAAATACAATGTAGTTTTGAGTTCATAAAGAATTGAGTTTAAACACTCAGCTTTACCAATGGTTAACAACCTAATATCTTTGTCCACTTAATTCGCGAATGAGTTTAGTCCCTAGACATTCGAATATATCGATGCTTAGAGAACTTTAGAAGCTTCTGGTAAGATCATCTAGTTGAAGCAAAATATTCAACATAAATAAAATGGTAAGAACTTTGTTGTAATGACATTGGACATGTCTAAACAAAGTATAAAAGTCAACACTATAGAATTCAATTCTTAAGACTATAAGAAAGGGTACAAGAAATAGGAAAAACAAGGAACAAGTGAAAGGAACTTACAGTTCTGTTCTACCTATAAGTTTATGTTTAAAGAAAATGTAACCTAGCAATCAAAATTCCTTGGTATCATATACCTCTTGAGGTTCTTACTTCGGTAATAACTCAAACAATGGAAGCTGGGCTACACTAATGGCCTACAAGTGTGAAATGAAGCATGGAAATGCTACATTAGTTGTAGGGTCATCTAGTTTGTTTTAAGTCCTTTCAAAGGCTGGAACATAATGGCTATTTTGTTCCATAATCAGCATACCTAAATTTCTGCTTCAAACACAGAAAGACTCACATTCAAGAAAAACAAAAACAATGTTTGTTTGTTTATTTGAATGAAATGGTCATTTACGGGTTGAGTCAATATGCTTGATTAAAACAAACAACTCTTTAACAATAAGAACTTTACTAGGTTCAAATCAATCTCTTGATTTGAGTTCCACTAATCTTTAGCATTGTTGCTTAGACCATATCAACAAGTTAACATTCATAAGCTCTATTTTGATGGACTTTTGAAAGTTGGTTGTTTTCTAGATCAATTCAAGGCAAGCTAGTCTTACTTGTTGAAAGTAACAAAAGATATGAAGTATTGTAAGAATGCCTAGACAATAGAGTTCAAAGCTAAAGAAAAAGATTTTATGACTTTATTATTTCACCTAGATTCGAGTGAATATTGGTTTATTTACTCAAAGTGATATAAGTTTGAATCTGTTTGGCTAGTTCAAAGATTCAGAAGTATAAATCCCACTTGGCAAGAAATCATAAAGATCTAGGTTAGATCATGTTGATGATTACTTAAGTCAAGAATGATCATCAATGATTGTGTGTTGTAATTTCACGATCTAGCTCCATAAGATATGGCATATCTAAGTTGGAATGATCGAAGTGAATTAGTACTTGATTCGATCAATGATGAATCATAAAGACTTTTCCTATAATTTCTAAAAACAAAATGCTCAACTACCACTAAACTAAGCCAAATTCGTCAAAGCTATTGAAAAGTAATTTCAGAATATCTTTTCATAATATATATCTAAGGAGTTGCTAAACTCATTGGGAGCTTAGTGTTTGTTATTCGACAAACTAAGGTCCAAGTTTAGATATTTGTTTCATTGTGATTTATTCAAATCAGACACAAGGGTATTGTTCCTACCACGAATTTTTGAGAACATAATGTTTGTTTGCTCGAAATAATGTCCTTTTGGAGATTCGTTTCCAAAATGATAAGTGGGAGAAAATAGACCTCGAAAGTCTTCGAGGCGAACAACAAACATAAACGGACATTCCGGAGGCTTTTCAAAGTTCTTCAGAAAATCCGAACACTTATTCCTTAAGGACTTTAGAAGTGGCTTTAAAGAATAGACATCTCTTAGAATACTTTACAAGTTCTTCAAGGAGACTGAAGGAAATAATTCCCTTGGTCTAAGTATGCATTTAATGATAAGTTTAATAAATGCGGTTCAGTATTAATTATACAAGTTAATAATTCAGTGAGATCAAGTGAACTGTATGCCTAGCTAGAGGTCGCTTCAGTTCAAGTGGATTAATGATATTAATCCATAGCTTACTCTTGACTGAACCCGTAGGGTCACACAAATAGTACGTAAACGGATCAAGTATTAAATGGCATTAAATACTCTATCTAATCAATATTCGGAATTGACGGATCTTAGTTTCAGTGGGAGCTGAGATCGTCAAAGGCAAAGAAACGAATACTCCGGAAACGATGATATTGCCGGAAACGGAAATATGGATCGTATCTGAAATATAAATATTATCCAAGTCGTAGATGTTGCCGGAAACGGAAACATGGTACGTATCGGAAAATATTATCGGAAATGGAAATATTGCCGGAAACGGAAATATTGTCAGAATCGGAAATATTATCGGAATCGGAAAATAATTCCGGAAACGGAAATATTAAATATTTGTTCGAGACGGAAATTAATTCTGGAATCGGAAATGTTAAATATTGTTCGTATTGGAAATGAATTCCGGAATCGGGAAATTAATCGGAAGCGCGTCGTACGAATTAGGATCGGACGAGCTTGCTAGACGAAGGCCAATCGCGAAGCCAGGCCCACGTCCAGCAAGGCAAACGCGCGCCACAAACACGCCCAGCCCAAGGCTGCGCTAGGCCCACCGCAAGGCAGGCCCAGCGCGCGCCAAAGGGGCAGGCAGCTCGTGGGCTTCTTGGCGAGTGGGTTGCGTCGCTCGGGCTACGCGCGCGTGCATGGCGCCCCTCGTGGGTTGTTGTGCGTGTGTGTGTGTTTGTGTTCACATACGAAACCTAAAGCGTATAGGATTCGTTTGATGATTAAATTTCCTAATGCTAAAAAGATACATTAATTAAATAAGAGTTCTGCTAGGATTCTAATTTAATTAATTCGTATCCTAGTAGGATTCGATTGCTTATTCCATGGCCTATAAATATGGGTTCAAGGCTCATAATTTATAACGAGTTTGAAGTATTCAAAGGTAAGAATTTGAGCAAATATTCAGTCACACACTAGCCCATAATAGCCGAATAAATTTAGTACCTTAAGGGCGATTCTAGTTGGTCAATCTTAAGGCGGACCCGGACGTGCTGTGGACTTTCTACGGAGGGACGACACTTGGAGTCCTAAAGACTTTTTCTTGTTCGGTTCGGGCGCAGCAAGGGAGGGCACGCTACAAAGAGTATGCATCCTAATTATGCTAATTGTTATGTGGCAATTAATTTGGAATCCTGGCATTTATAGTTTTTCCGCATGATTTATATTCGTTTATATGTATCATAACCTAACAGAATCTTGTCAGAATTGACTCCTCCCGGAACACCTCAATGGAACGGTGTGTCAGAACGGAGGAACAGGACCTTGCTAGACATGGTTCGATCAATGATGGGTCAGGTCGAACTTCCAATAGAATTTTGGGGACATGCACTAAACACAGCTGTACTCACACTAAATAGAGCTCCATCTAAAGCTGTCGAAAAGACTCCATGTGAGTTATGGTTTGGAAAGCCTCCAAATGTGTCTTTTCTTAAGATTTGGGGTTGTGAAATATACGTCAAACGATTAATTTCTGACAAACTTCAACCGAAATCTGAAAAATGTATCCTTGTGGGCTAACCAAAGGAAACAAATTAAGGGGTATTACTTCTACAATACATCTAAGAACAAGGTGTTTATTGCTCGAGATGATATCTTTTTGGAAAGAGATCACATTTCCAAAATGACAAGTGGGAGAAAAGTAGACCTCGAAGAAATTCGAGTCGAACAAAAAACTCTAGAGAATTCTCAAGATGACGTTCAGGTTGAAACTCATAGATCTTTAGAAGTATCTGGTGAGAATCAAGAACCAACTAGAAATGTAACCCCGCGTAGATCGCAGAGATATAGGTCTCAACCGGAAAGATACTTAGGTATTTTCATGAACGAGCCATGAAGTTCTATTGCTGGAAAGAGATGAACCTGCGACTTACAAACAAGCTATGACGAGCCCTAGCTCCAAGTAGTGGCAAGAAGCCATGCAATCTGAATTAGACTCCATGTCTGAAAACAAAGTTTGGGATTTGGTCGATTTGCCAGATGGCTACCAAGCCATAGGAAGCAAATGGGTTTTCAAACTGAAAAAGGACAAGGATGGGAAACTAGAAGTTTTCAAAACTAGATTGGTTGGAAAAGGTTATAGGCAAGTCCACGGTGTGGATTATGATAAAACCTTTTCACCAGTTGCAATGTTAAAGTCTATTCGGATAATGTTAGCAATCGCTGCATATTACGATTACGAAATATGGCAAATGGATGTCAAAACCGCTTTCTTAAACGGAGTTTTAACAGAAACTGTGTTTATGACACAACCTGAGGGTTTTCAGGATCTAAAGAATGCTAAAAAGGTATGCAAGCTTAAGAAATCCATCTATGGATTAAAGCAAGCATCAAGGACCTAGAACATACGTTTTGATGAAGCAGTCAGTGACTTTGGCTTCGTCAAGAACGCAGACGAATCTTGTGTATACAAGAAGGTCAATGGGAGAAAAACTATTTTTCTAGTATTATATGTCGACGACATATTACTTATCGGAAACGACATTCCTATGTTGAATTCTGTCAAGATTTGGCTTGGGAAATGTTTTTCGATGAAGGATCTAGGAGAAGCACAGTACATACTAGGCATCAAGATCTACATAGATAGATCTAAAAGAATGATTGGACTTAGTCAAAGTACTTATATCAATAAGGTGCTTGAAAGGTTCAAGATGGCAGAATCCAAGCGAGGTTACCTACCCATGTCTCATGGAATGACTCTAAGCAAGACTCAATGCCCAAAAACACTGGATGAGCGTAGACGAATGAGTAGGATTCCATATGCATCACTGATTGGTTCAATAACGTATGCTATAATATGTACACTCCCGGATGTTGCGTACGCACTCAGTGCTACGAGCAGATACCAGTCAGACCCAGGAGAGGCACATTGGACTGCTGCCAAGAATATTCTAAAGTGCCAGAAAAGGCACAAAGATGATTTCCTGGTCTATGGTGGAGATGATGAATTAATTGTTAAAGGCTATACGGACGCAAGTTTCCAAACCGACAAAGATGATTTTGTTAGGTTATGATACATATGACAATTTATAAATCATGCGGAAAAACCATAAAGCCAGGAAAGCATATTATTTACACATAATCATTTAGCATAGTTTAGATGCATACACTTTGTTGCGTGCCTTCCCTAGCTGCGCCCGAACCGAACAAGAACAAGTCTTTAGGACTCCAAGTGTCGTCCCTCGGTAGATAGTCCATAGCACGTCCGGATCCGCCTTAAGCATGACCAACTAGGATCGCCCTTAAGGTACTTAGAATTTTCGGCACATATAGGCAATTGTATGACTGAATTTTTGCTCTCAAAAATCACTTTGAATACTTGAAAATACTCGATATAAATTGTGAGCATTGATCACCTATTTATAGGGCATGGGTATCGGATATTAGAATCCTACTAGGAAACGATTTAGTGAATCTGAATTAATCTAAAATTCAATCACTTAATTTATCTAGTAGACTTAGGAAATCAATCTTATACGAATCCTAACCGATCAAGGTTTCATACGCAAGCACAAACACACACGCAGGCGCAGCAGCCCACGAGGGGCGCCATGCGCGCGCGCGCGCTGAGCCCAGGCCCAGTAAGTGCTCGCAGCCCACGAGGGGCGCGCGCCTGCTGGCCTTGCTCTCGCGTTTGGGCTTTGCTTGCTTTGGTCGCGCGCGGGCTTTGCTAGGCGTTGGGCCTAGCTTCGTGCTAGGCCTTGCGTCTAGGAAGCTCGTCCGATGTTTATTCGTACGATACGCTTCCGATTAAATTCCCGGTTCCGGAATTCATTTCCGATACGAACAATATTTAATATTTCCGATTCCGGAATCAATTTCCGTTTCGAACAAATATTCAATATTTCCGTTTCCGGAATTATTTTCCGATTCCGATAATATATCCGATTCTGACAATATTTCCGTTTCCGGCAATATTTCCGATTCCGGCAATATTTCCATTTCCGATAATATTTTCCGATACGTACCATGTTTCCGTTTCCAGCAACATCTACGACTTGGATAATATTTATATTTCCGATACGATCCATATTTCCGTTTCCGGCAATATCATCGTTTCCGGAGTATTCATTTCTTGCCTGTGACGATCTCAGCTCCCACTGAAACCAAGATCCGTCGATTCCGAATATCCATAGATGGAGTATTTAATGCCATTAAATACTTGATCCGGTTACGTACTATTTGTGTGACCCTACGGGTTCAGTCAAGAGTAAGCTGTGGATTAATATCATTAATTCCACTTGAACTGAAGCGGCCTCTAGCTAGGCATTCAGCTCACTTGATCTCACTGAATTATTAACTTTGTTAATTAATACTGAACCGCATTTATTAGACTTAACATAGAATGCATACTTGGACCAAGGGCACTATTTCCTTCAGTCTCCCACTTGTCCTTAGGGACAAGTGTGCATTTCCTAATTCCTTTGTCGCTCGATGCTTGCTCTTGAACATAAGGTAAGAGTTGTCATCCTTATTATGTCCAGAGGTGTTTCTCGGTTTCAGAGTTCAACTGATCAAATAAACAGATAATCATAGCCTATGATTCATCCGAGCACGGCCATGCATTTCACAGTTTCTAGCTCTCCGAGTGGCCTTGTACAACTTTTAAGCATCTCATCCCGATTTATGGGAGGACAATCCCAATCTTGCGATCTTGAGATTAGACTTCGTTTGATAGGTGATTACCTGAGCGTTGCCTTTATAGCCTCCTTTTACGGTGCGACGGTTGGTCAACGTCAAAGCAACCAGTTCTCAAACAAGTAATCTCAAATCACTCAGGTATTGAGGATTTAGTGTCTAATAATTTTAATGAAATTTACTTATGACAGATTTTCATCTCTTACAGTAAAGTTTCATAGGTCTTGTCCGATACTAGTCTTCCCAAAGTAAGTATCTATGCAAATGATTATGACATTGCCATGCCCACATAGTTCAAGAAACAGAACTACTAGTCATCTTGCATTCTAATCGTCTAACGTTTTCTATGCGTCCAATTTTATAGAAAACTCCGACTAGGGACCATTTTCAACCTTTGACATTCAAGTTCACTTGATAGACATTTCTTAGTCACAGGAATGGTCCTGACAGTCTATCTTGAATATATTGTCAAATTGAAGGGACTCATCATTTAATACTAAACCAAGATTAAATGGAATATGAAAATAAATTTCATATATGATAAATGTTCAACCCCATTGTTTTACAACCATGGGCCTCAAACCCATCTTTAAAACAGTTCATGGAATTCAAAGCTATGCTTGATTTCCAGTGCTACAACGTGAGTGTTGCTTCTCACTTGTTGCATAGGTTTAGTTATCATGCTTTGCCAATCTTAATATCCTTTTCATCGAATGTTCTTCGAGATATGATGATAAGATCTTTTCGAGTTTGTTTATTATGTGATCTAGTCTTTCTTACTTTGATGGTGGTTTTACTCATTTTGCAATGAAGAACCATCAAGTTAGCAGACGTTTTTCTTGCTTCAAGAGTGGTTCTACGCATTTTTCAATGAAGAACCATCAAGCCAGCAGATAGGTGATCTACCCAAGTTCAGTGAAGAACTTTAAACAACCCTGTTTTATTGCTTCTTAGGCAATAATTACTTTTACTTCAACTGTATAGGTTGCTAGTGATGCTTTGTTTGGATTTACGTATCCAAGCAGTTCATAGATATGTGGAAGACTCTCCAACTATATCTTAGAACATAGAAATTATTATTTTAATTTCCCACGCAACAACTCATGGTCTCTAATCCATGTTGCCATTTCAAAACACGATGCTCTATAGCTCGTCCTTATCAATGGTTAACTCCAAAGGGTCTTGCTTGATCCTTTGCCAGTGTTTATGCGTGTAGCATCAATATTTAGCATATCTTTATTTCCTTGAATCAAGAACTATTCCTATGTACCTTTTCAAGTACCATAAGTATTCTTGATCTCAATCTAGTTGATCTTTACTTAGATCAATAGAGATTGGTATATGTTCGTCATGGCTAAAGTCATACGATACGTTTGTGGCGATCCTCATATTATATCATACATGATAAATTCTTTTGCAGGATAATTCCCAATTGAATTCTATTCATGTAACTTTAGCTCATCTAGTTTCAGTAGATACTAAATCCAGCTAAATTCTTTGACATATAATATAGGTTTAAGAATCTTACTTAGATTCTTTGATGTTTAACTTAGTAAATGCTTATACATAGTTCAAACATCCTTTACTCAGATTTATTCATATGGGTCGAATATCTCCAATGGAGTCTTTCGTGTTTGATTTAGTAAATTCCATTACTTAATCCAAAACAATATTATAAGATCTTTGTAAATAGATCTTAATACCCAGTATGTACTAAGTTTCGCCATGGTCCATTATTGATGAATAATTTGAAATCTAAGTCATTAGCATTTGAATGTTATTTCACAATAGAGAGATATGTGTGATACACATAGGACCAATTAAGTTTTACGTACTCCCACTAAACTTCTTATATATCTATAAGAATCATGTACATTTTATGAAACTAAAATGCTTATTAGCTTCAGTAAAATACAGTTCCAATTCCCAATTGCTTGCTTAAATCTGTACTTAGATTTTATAAGCTAGCTTTCCTTTTCAAGCATTTATTTGGATCCACAAATCCTATGACATACCATGTACATAGTTTCTTCCAACATTTGATTGAGGAATACGTTTTGTCATCCAATTGCTATATGTACCAATATGCAATCATTGCTTGAATTATAGACTTGAGCATCACGATTATGCATGAGGTTTCAACACAATCCACACCGTGAATTTGCTTGTAACCTTTTAGCAACTAATCTAGCTTTGTGTTGTGAACACAATTTCATGTTTGATGGTTTTTATCCTTAAAACAAACTTGCAACCAATAGGTGTGAAACTATTCTTGCAAATCAACAAAATTTCAATTTTGTCATCAAAACATTGAGTATGTTTTATGGCCTCTAACCATTTAAAACATTTGAGTCTATATATGGCCTCTAACCATTTTAGGGAATCTAGGTTTCGTCATAGCTTTCTTACAGGTCACAGACTCATTAACCTACATGATAATAGTTTGACTGCAAGTTGTAGGTTTCTTCACTATCTAATAGAAGAATCGTATAGATTCAGTGACCTGAACTCTATGCCTACTTGGGTATAGAACATCAAATAATAGAATATCAATAGCCACTTGAAAGTCCTTTGAATATTCTGTTCTCCTTGAAGCACTTGTAAAGTCTTCTAAGAGATGTGTATTCTTTAAAGCCACTTCTAAAGTCCTTAAAGAATACGTGTTCGGATTTTCTAAAGAACTTCGAAAAGCCTCCGGAATGTCCGTCTATGTTTGTTGTTCGCCTCGAAGACTTTCTAGGTCTATTTTCTCCCACTTGTCATTTTGGAAACGAATCTCCAAAAGGACATTATTTCGAGCAAACAAACTTTATGTTCTCAAAAATTCGTGGTAGAAACAATACCCTTGTGTCTCATTTGAATAAATCACAATGAAACATATATCTATACTTGGGCCTTAGTTTGTCGAATGACAAACACTAAGCTCCCACTGAGTTTTGAAACTCTCTAGATATATTTTATGAAAACTTATTCTGAAATTACTTTTCAATAGCTTTGACGAATTTGGTTTAGTTTGGTGGTAGTTGAGCATTTTATTTTAGAAATTATAGGAAAAGTCTTTATGATTCATCATTAATCGAATCAAGTACTAATTGACTTCGATTATTCCAACTAAGATATGCCATATCTTATGGACCTAGATTGTGAAATTACAACACACAACCATTGATGATCATATTTGGTCTCAAGTAATCATCAACATGATCTAACCTAGATCTTTATGATTTCTTGCCAAGTGGATTTTATACTTCTGAATCTTGGAACTACCCAAACAGATTCAACTTATATCACATTTGAGTCAATAAACCTATATTCACTCAAATCCATGTGAAATAATAAAGTCATAAAATCTTTCTTTGGCTTTGAACTCTATTGTCTAGGCGTTCTAACAATAGTTCATATCTTTTGTTACTTTCAACAAGTAAGACTAGTTGTCTTAAATTGATCTAGAAATCAATGAACTTTCAAAAGTCCATTAAAATAGAGCTTTTGAATGTTAACTTGTTGATATGGTCTAAGCAACAATGCCAAAGATTAGTGGAACTCAAATCAAGGGTTTGATTTGAACCTAGTAAAGTTTTTATTTTTAAAGAGTTGTTTGTTTTAATCAAGCATATTGACTCAACCCGTAAATGACCATTTCATTCAAATAAACAAACAAACATTGTTTTTGTTCTTCTGAATTTGAGTCTTTCTGTATTTGAAACAGAAATTTAGGTATGCTGCTTATGGAACAAAATATCCATTAAGTTCCAACCTTTGAAAGGACTTAAAACAAACTACATGACCCTACAACTAATGTAGCATTGCCATGCTTCATTTCCCACTTGTAGGTCATTAGTGTAGCCTAGCTTCCATTGTTTGAGTTATTATCGAAGTAAGAACCTCAAGCGGTATATGATACCAAGGAAGTTTGATTGCTAGGTCACTTCTCTTTAAACATAAACTTATAGGTAGAAACGGAATCGTAAATTCCTTTCACTTGTTCCTTGTTTTCCTATTTCTTGTACCCTTTCTTATAGTCTTAAGAATTGAATTCTTTAGTGTTGACTTTTATACTTTGTTAGACGTGTCCAATGTCACCCCAACAAGGTTCTTACCATTTAATTTATTTTGAATATTAAGTTTCAACTAGATGATCTTACCAAAACCTTCTAAAGTTCTCTAAGCATCGATCTATTCGAATGTCTAGGGACTAGACTCATTCGAGAATTAAATGGACAAAGATATTAGGTTGTTAACCATTGGTAAAGCTGAGCGTATTAAACTCAATGCTTTATGATCTCAAAACTACAGTGTATTTTGAATTCACAAGCACCAATTGGTTTGCCATTCGACTTTGATGTTCGAAAACAACCATAAAAGTCGCTATAAGAAACGTACATTTTAAATTGCTCACTTTCTCTCATTTCCGTGAATCGTTCTTGGATTCACTACCAATCGAGGAAATTTACTGTTTACCTTTCTAAAAGGATTTATTGCAGTGCAAGATATTTAATTATAAACAAAAAACATACATTGAAGCATGCAAAGTCTAAACATTTATCATGAATAATAACTTGAAAATGAAAGCATTCATGCAATTTAAACAAGTCATTAGCATTTTATTCGAATTATGTGTTCCGGCAGGTGTGAATAAAATGATTCCAAGACCCTAAAACCATTGAAGAATTAAGCACAGTTTGTCGACTCAATTCTAAAACATTTTAGGTAAGCAAAAGCCTTTTTGCTAATAGTCTAGAAACTACTCTTGGTTGATAGGTACGTCTAAGAACTTATTAGGTAAACCTATCGATTTTGCCACGACATAAAAGGACTCCTTACTTATATCGTTGAGTTTCACCAAAACTAACATGTACTCACAATTATTTGTGTACCTTGCCCCTTTAGGACCAATAAGTAACACCTCGCTGAGCGAAAACTATTACTAGATTGATGTAAAGGATATCCAAGCAAGTGTATATTTTGGCATGGCACCTTTTAACTCAATTTTTAAGTTTGGAACTTAAGGCTCTTACTATGTTGGTTAGATTTTAAGTGAACTAAAATCCTTAATCATGCAACATAATCAAGCTTTGATCTCATGCATTTTAAGACATATTTAAAAGCAATAAATAACTTAAAACATGCATAAGATAAATGTGATCTAGTATAGCCCGACTTCATCTTGAAGCTTTAACTTCAAAGTCCGTCTTGAAAATCTCCGTGGGAGGCACCATTTTCTTCAAATAGAATAAGCTATAATTGAAACTAATTACAACTATTTGATGGTACGCAGACCATATTTGAATTGAAAAACAACTTTGGTACTTTAGACCAATTACATTCAAATTAATGGTACGCTGACCATATTTTCTATCCTATTTGGGCGATACTAGTCACTTCATAACCTCAAAACAGTACATATACAATATATACCATTCACCCATTCATTATCATGAATGGCCCACATAGCTGGTTAGTAAAACACATTATGCATCACATAAACATTTGCAGCAATTAATCAAGGGCACCAATAATCTACAAATGATTCAGTCCTTATTAATTCTAATCAAGTTGTTTTAACCTTAAGGATTTGTAGACCTAATCAAGAGTTTATGACTAAAAAGGGCTCCCACTTAAACCAATAAATTCATATGCTTTACTAATTTTAAACATAAAAATGTATTTCTAGTCTAACCGGAAACATACAAATTTAATTAAAATTTAAAGCTCATATAAATTTATAATTGAATCCAAAAAGTTTAATTTAATTTCAGTCGTATTTAAATTAATTCATGATTTTAATTTTAGTAAAATAATTAGAATAAATAAAATTTATTATAATTACAATATTCAAAATTAAAATCCAAGAAAATAATTTAAATTATCAATTTTAAAATTAATTAAAATTACGTAAACTGAAAATTTCAAATTAAAATTTCAAAACGATCTAATCGCAACGCAAAAATCCCACGCAACGCACGCCCATGGGCCACACGCACACAGCCATCGCTGGCCATGTGCCCGCAGCCCATGCGCTGCGTCGCATCGCTGCTGCTCACCATCGCAGGGCATCACGCGAGCTTGTGCTCGCTGCGCGCGCCAGCGCTCGACGCAACAAGCATGCTGCTCGCCATCGCTGGGCGCAGCGCTCGTCGCACGTCGCAACAAGCACGCTGCACGCCATCGATGGGCGCAGCGCTCGTCGCACGCACACTAGCGCTCGCTGCGTGCGAGGCTCCGCATGCTTGCGCAAGGCAGTGCGCGCTGTGGCGCAGCTCGCTTGCTGCCCACACGCGACTGCTCGTGCCTTGCTCTCGCCCTCGCCCATTCGCCCATCGCACACAGCCCACTACACAAGGCAGGGCTGCTGCCTTGTGCTCGTGCACCATGGCCTTGCTCATTGCATTCGTACCGCATGGGCGACGAGCTCCCTTGCTCGTCGTCACATGCCCGCACTATACAACACCCCTTAAGGGTAACACGTAGCGTCCATGGCTTTGTGCGTGCAAGTTATATGAGCGAATCGCATAAAAATTTAAAATTTATATTCAAAATTAATGACAAATTAATAAATAATATTAATTTCATAATTTTAGGACGAAAAATCGAAAATTTATTATTTAATTGATTTCCGATTAACATGGATTCAAGTCTAGTTCATAAAAATTTAAAATTTAACATAAATTTACAATTTATGGTGGTTTTTAATCATAGGTATCTAATTAAATTATAACTAATTATTAAAATCAAATTAATTCTAAATTATTCCAATTTTCAACAAATTAATCATAATTACAAATTAGATTGCATAATTAACAAGGCTAGGCATTCAAACTTGTTAAACATATACAGTAGGTCAATAAAAAATTCAAGATTTATCAACAAGAATCGCAAATATTTAATTTAACATCTTAAATTTACGAAATTTTGCATTCGAAAAACTAAAACCTCCGAAAAGTCATAGTTAGGCTTCGAATTTGAGAATTCTGGGTTCGGCCGAAAAATACTAATTTTGTCAAAATTTTAGAATGCCTTTTACATGCGGAATTGACACAATAATCACTCGATTTGGATGAGTAACTAAGAAACTGCCGAAAAACTGCGTACGTATAATTAAATAAACGCAATTTGCAATTAATTAACAATTACGAAAATTAATCACCCCTTTTAATTCTTGCAAATTTGTAATATTTAACCATGTTCATGCAATTTAGATTATGAAAATAATAAGAGGCTCTGATACCACTGTTGGGTTATGATACATATGACAATTCATAAATCATGCGGAAAAACCATAAAGCCAGGAAAGCATATTATTTACACATAATCATTTAGCATAGTTTAGATGCATACACTTTGTTGCGTGCCTTCCCTAGCTGCGCCCGAACCGAACAAAAACAAGTCTTTAGGACTCCAAGTGTCGTCCCTCCGTAGATAGTCCACAGCACGTCCGGATCCGCCTTAAGCTTGACCAACTAGGATCGCCCTTAAGGTACTTAGAATTTTCGGCACATATAGGCAATTGTATGACTGAATTTTTGCTCTCAAAAATCACTTTGAATACTTGAAAATACTCGATATAAATTGTGAGCATTGATCACCTATTTATAGGGCATGGGTATCGGATATTAGAATCCTACTAGGAAACGATTTAGTGAATCTGAATTAATCTAAAATTCAATCACTTAATTTATCTAGTAGACTTAGGAAATCAATCTTATACGAATCCTAACCGATCAAGGTTTCGTACGCAAGCACAAACACACACGCAGGCGCAGCAGCCCACGAGGGGCGCCATGCGCGCGCGCGCGCGCGCTGAGCCCATGCCCAGCAAGTGCTCGCAGCCCACGAGGGGCGCGCGCCTGCTGGCCTTGCTCTCGCGTTTGGGCTTTGCTTGCTTTGGTCGCGCGCGGGCTTTGCTAGGCGTTGGGCCTAGCTTCGTGCTAGGCCTTGCGTCTATCAAGCTCGTCCGATGTTTATTCGTACGATACGCTTCCGATTAAATTCCCAGTTCCGGAATTCATTTCCGATACGAACAATATTTAATATTTCCGATTCCGGAATCAATTTCCGTTTCGAACAAATATTCAATATTTCCGTTTCCGGAATTATTTTCCGATTCCGATAATATTTCCGATTCTGACAATATTTCCGTTTCCGGCAATATTTCCGATTCCGGCAATATTTCAATTTCCGATAATATTTTCCGATACGTACCATGTTTCCGTTTCCGGAAACATCTACGACTTGGATAATATTTATATTTCCGATACGATTCATATTTCCGTTTCCGGCAATATCATCGTTTCCGGAGTATTCATTTCTTGCATGTGACGATCTCAGCTCCCACTGAAACCAAGATCCGTCGATTCCGAATATCCATAGATGGAGTATTTAATGCCATTAAATACTTGATCCGTTTACGTACTATTTGTGTGACCCTACGGGTTCAGTCAAGAGTAAGCTGTGGATTAATATCATTAATTCCACTTGAACTGAAGCGACCTCTAGCTAGGCATTCAGCTCACTTGATCTCACTGAATTATTAACTTTGTTAATTAATACTGAACCGCATTTATTAGACTTAACATAGAATGCATACTTGGACCAAGGGCACTATTTCCTTCAGATTTCATATCACAATCTGGGTTTGTCTTCTGCCTCAACGGAGGTGCAATAAGCTGGAAAAGTGCTAAACAGAGCACCATTGCGGACTCTACAACTGAAGCGGAGTACATGTTGCACATGAAGCAGCAAAGGAAGCTATTTGTGTAAAATATATGTTCAAACCCTTTTCAAAACTAGAACACATGAACATCCAAATATCTGTGTACAATATACAATTTCTATGTCCAATATTTAATGATGTTTGAATGAGATCAAGTTCTCTTTAAACTAGAATCAATTTCAAGTCATGGAGCTTATTAAAGATGAGACTTTTAGCATGAAAGTTATAATATTTAAGAAATTAGACTCCTAATTTCATATTCAAGTTCAATATTTAAGTTCTATATTCAAGTTCAATATTCAAACTGATACTGGACACCAACCCAATTGGTGGCGGTGGTGTCACTTTCTTCAAAGAAGAGGAATTTGATAATTCTTTGCAGATGAAGAGATATCAATTTGGATCATACATCTACTAGTTTTTCCTTGTTTCTTATTAGAAGCTTTTTTTTACATGCTAAAGCTATGCTGAATTCTATAATGGAGCTCGTAATGAAATTTGTTCTTGAGACTAATAACCATTCTCTCACACTTTGGGTCGTCCCATTATTTTTGAGTTTGTGAAATATTCAAGTACAAAATCGATGATACTTTTTAATGAGAAAACAAATTTCAAAGTTAGATTCTTTCCAAGTTGAATCCATGAGGGGCCAAGTCATACTTGAACAAGTGTCTCTCATTTATATTTCCAACATCATTCATACAAGTTCTATTATTGCAATTTCTATTCTTATGTTTAATTTGTTGCTTATTTCAATATTGCACCTTTAAATTTCGCACCTTTATTATTCATTTAGTTTACACCTAGTCCTTTTTTCTAGGTGGTGATGTATAATCTTTACATTTCCGTACTTTATTTTCTATTATGATGTTTTGCTCTATTTGTTATTGCTTTCATCGCCTAACATCCTAAATTAGTAGTATACAAAATTCTAATCACGCTTAACAAAGATAATTTTTGGACAACCGGACTAGGTTCCCTAAATTGGACTTAAAGCAAAGTGATCACATACAAAGTATCAATTTCAATGTTCACCAACCTAAACTTAGTGCAATGATTAGGATTATGCACGAAATTGATCCTTGTCTTGTTTGAACCTACTTGTCAAATCGTCCAAAATAAGTGGTTTGTTCCCTTACCCGTGTCTTAATACGGTTCAAAGTCCTAGTCTTATCTTGAGGCATTTTGGTCTTTCCAAGCCGGACCCTTAAACTCTTTAGGTGGTGACTCCGTCAGAACCCAATATTCGATAACCGTAGGGGTATTTTTCTAGTGTACTACATAATTTGGGATTCCTATTTTTTAAATGTTCAAATCAATTCCAATCATCAAGTTCAACCTTGGAATTCGGCTCCCCTTTATGGGGTGGGATTGCAAAAATCAAGTCGAATCCAAGTGTTGGGCTTCTTGATACATTGACCAAGTTTAAGCTCTTGGCATGTACTAAATGAGACATGTCAATGTCCCAAAACTTGCATTTACAAAATTCGAATATTCAAGTATCCGAAATACGAGAGAAACAAACTCAGAGTATATATACAAAAAAAACCCCACCTACAATAATCCAAAACAGTTTAATTTCAATAATAATATAATTAAAATAATCGAAAAATAAATATAAACGAAATTTACGTTACTCGCTTTATAAAAAGAAATTCTAAAAGTTCAAATTAAGACGATTTTTAAAGCTAATAAACTATTTGTTATTAATAAAATATGCTTATAAATACGGGGTATTACAAACTTAATTAATGGATTGTTGTTTTAAATTGGATCTTGGTTTGGGCCTATATGGTTCCGACTTGTATTTAAGACCATTAATTATATTATTTTTATTGTTAAGTTAGTTATTTCCGCTGCGTTATTCTGGCACTAGCCTTAGTCGTTATCACGGTGGCGGTAATATTCTAGTAATTCCTTTATTTAAGTAAGAAAATGGTTTTATAAAAGCAAGTAATATCATACACGAAACTAACAATTAGCATGAATACACTAAAATATGCACATAGTTTATGCAAGTCTATAAGGTAATTAAGGTTGAGTGCAGAGGTACCAAATCTATCGTCAATTCCTTGTAGGCCCCAGCCGGGGTAGTCAAGTTCATGTTCGAATTTTATCATAAAAGGCCTATCTGGTATGGGATGAGGTGGGCCATATCGAGAATGGACCCAAGAGGTAAGCGATTTGGGTTGGATGGGTGGACTACTTCAGAATATGTCGAGTGGAAAACTCCGAAGCATAGACACCCCCCGTGGCGATTGGGTAACTTAGTCTGGTCTTCCGAGATGAAACATACCAAGGAAGTCAAGAGTTGTCCTTGTATTCGTTGTGGTTCTGCAATGCATTAGAATTTCAGGCCGTCCCAACTTAATAGCGAAATAAAGTGTAGCTACGTCCGATATTTTCCCATGGCTTTGGTGCATGACATGCATAGTATTTCTTTATAATTCCCCAATGGAGTCGCCACTGTGAGGGGGTCAAAAAGTGTGATGCAACAACCAGATGCAAAACTTATCTTTTTAAAGGAGAATGGATTGTGTACGGTCATTGATTTTCTTATCTATTCCCTCGGATGTGGCAATCTATTAAGTAAAAGGAACTCTTGGGTGGCCATACCCTCCTTTTACTAATCCGTGGAGCCATCATTTAGTTTTTCTTACGTTCTAGGAGAAATAAGACAAAACCCGATTTATTATGATACTTCAGTAGGGCAGATGACAAGACTCAAGTATTTGACCACAACCAACGTAGGTTCCCTTATGATCCCTATTTGGAGATCTCCCAAGATACATATGTAGAGTAGAGATTGGGGGTTCGGGGAAAATTTACTATTAAAGGGAGTAACCAATATTATCCCATGTGTCGATCCTTACTAATCTAAAGCATCGTAACGAATAACAGGAAATGGACATGTGTTATATCATCATTTCTAATCTGAGTCAATTTTAATGCACAAATATTAACTAAACAACGTCAAAGATGATTTAGGTTGATTCAAGGTACCTAAGAAGATCCAAATTGTCCAGAGATTATCTTATTAGGCGTGATAATTAACCAGATTAGGTGAAAAATTTATAATAGTGATGAAAGCAATTAAAAGTTATGCACTTTACAATATAGTCTTGGCTATATTGTGGTTCTCAGGAACACATACCACTTGTCTTTGCTAGATCTCCTTTTAGGCTTAGAGCTCTGTGGTGATTGACTGGCATGTACGTCCTGAGACTTGGTTTTAGTGCCAACTTTGGACATTCAAATTCCAAAGGAAGTAAAGTTGCTAACTACATGCCGATTTTAGAAGTAGATTTAGGCTCCGGTAACCAAGCCGGAAAGTTGGAATCAATAACTTCAATGGAAGCCATGCATCAATCATAAGAGATTTCTTAATGACGATATATATGCATTTGCCATAAAGTTTAAGTTGGATTCAATAAATGCACACCAATTTAACCTGATTGATATGAATAGTGATCTCATATTGACAATGTGTATACATTTTTCATAAAGTTTCTAATTAGTGTAGGAAAAAATAACCGTTGATACCGAAAAATAATTATACACAAGGAGAAGATATTACTTGATTGTAGATCTTATAAGAATAGCGTTGCGCCGTGGCATGAAGGACACTACCTTAGAAGAGAATTTCGCCACCCTACCGGTGCAGGCTTATAGTGATGAATGCCCCCCCCCCCCCCCAAAGGTTAACACATCACCTTTGAATTCTACACCCAGAACTTAGAGGATTGTTTAAAAACTGCTCAGATCTCAAATGGAAACATTAGATTTTATTTTTTTTGTTTTATGTCTCTCTATAAATATGAATAATAGAATGTTGTCCAAAAAAATTAATATATAGGAGAATATTTATATGTTTCAAGGGAAAAGGAAATAGAACAAGGTGGGTTCAAGTCCTACCGGTCCACTGGGCCATTTAACCTGACTGACCCAAACTTGAAAAACCCTGAATGCATTATTATTTCCAACAATCCCCCACTAATGAATACGGACATGAGACCTAGAAACCTGAGCAGTAAATGAATAGCTTGGTAATGTTAGTATCCTAAAGGTTTGAAGTAACACATAGTGGAGTGGGGTGTTCAACGATCTATAGAGTGTCCAAATGATTGAACTCCTATATAATAGAAGGGACCCGACAACACATACCTTTCCATAGGAGCTTGAGAAATTCTGCTATTTACATGAAATTTCATAGAGTACAAATTACATAGTCACTCAATGAAATCCACACACGACATGTTACACAGTTGTACACGAGAAACATGGTATTTCGTAGATGGCCCAGAGTACCTTGGGATTTTAGTAAGCGCTCTAGTAAGATATACACACATCCTTTCATAGAAGGAGCCCATCCCTTCACACTCAGATAGATGTTCCACACGAACATATATTAAATACATTTAAGTTCATCCTTCCATCTGTATAACTCACCGTTCATATCACGACACCACTAACTCGAATGACCTATGTTTGTGAGGATAGTTATATAGATCTTCTCATGACACCATTAACTGGGATGGCCTCGGTCTATAGGTTGATCAAGAACCACCATATCTACAAGAGCATCTCATATCATCACTTAGGCAAGTGACCTTGGTCTATTAGGCTAAATACAAGAAAATCAACCAGAACATCTCATGACATCATTAACACGAGTGACCCCGATCTATGAGGCTAATCATACATATCGATGTTCACAATAAACCTTCTCATTACTTCTCCAAATGGGCGGCTAACACATTATGCAATGTATCCACCATGACTCTCACGTCACCATCCAATCAGGAGTCCTAGGTCTGTGAGGGTAAGCATATGTAGAGCCTTTATCTCTAGATCGTCATCAACCCCAAAGAGTGGTGTAGACACCTAATTTGTGTCTCCCCTTTGGGATGATGACGATACCATTATCCTTATTAGGTTATTGGAATAACTCCAGGAGGAAATCCCAATTGCTAAGAATGCTTCCAAAATTCAAGATCCAAAATCCAACCCCCGAGACCGTTCCCCTTTCGGTTCTCGGTACAAAATACAACTTTCCAAATCCAATTTCAAAATCCAAGTACAAACGCATGTAGTAGACCATCCCATTGGTTTTACTAGGCCTTTTCCACTCAAAATCATATAAGGCAAGTCAAATTCGGGCGCCGACCCACAAAACCGAGCATGTCAGGCCCCGAACCGTAAAACCGGAATTCAAAATCCGAGAAAGGCTTGCTTTTAGACGCTAAACGATGCCTTAACTTCCAAGAAAATACAAAACGCCAAACATAGTACTATTCGTACAACAGGTACAACACTATAAGACGAAACAAGGACGATTCCCCGTCCTTGCTTTGGCGGCATTCAAGCCACGTCACCAGCGCCCAGCGCTGGTCCAGCGCCCTGCGCTGACGTGTGCTGGTGCCTTGCACCCATTCCTTCTATAAATAGCCCTCATTTTCAGCATAATGAAAGGGGGAAACAACAGTACAACGTCGTAATTTCGACATTACGCCTCAAAATACAACTCAAAAACTCCTCAAAAACACATACAAAATTCCTAAATTCAAAAGCAATTGGGAGCTCTTGCCTAAACCTAACTAGGTCAATCCGAATCCCATTCTAATCAACTATGTTGCTTTGATTTCTAAATGATTAGCAAGTTGGTGTTTTTAATCACTAAAAAACACCACTTGCAACAATCATACATGTTTTCCAAAAATACAAACTTTTTCAAAATACAAAATAAAAATTTTCAAGATTCAAGGATGTCCAAGTTGTTTACAATCACCTCTTGGACTAGAATCACCTTCAAACATGGGGTAATCAAAGATGACACCTTTTAACATTTAAAGGTTTAGTCTTTTAAGATTCAAAACTCCATTTTCAATGTACAAGTTCAAGTTTTCAATTTTCAAGATCCTACCATGTTTAGGGTTATTCATAGTTATTTCCCTAAACTAGGATTATTTCAAGTTCAAATTTCAATTATTTCAAGTTCAAAACTTCAATATTCAAGCTTTCAAGTTCATGTTTAACGTGCAAAATCTAGGATATTTGGGTTGAGCAACCTCTTCCAAGTTGAGATTTTGGGCTTTGAATTCGTGTCGGGAGCACTTATTTTTAAGGAGCCGCTTGGCGTTCGAATCTCATGTGCCCAAGTACAAATTTCAATTATGCACCTTTCAATATTGCAATTTCAATATCGCACCTTTCAATACCGCAATTTCGATATCGCACTTTCAATACCGCAATTTCAATACCGCAATTTTAATATCGCAATTTCAATACCGCAATTTCAATACCGCACTTTCAATTCCGCATATTTACTTGCCTAGTCCCTTTCTTGGCAATGTGGACCTACTCCCTAGTCCTTTTCTAGGGGGTCTTGTATTTACTAATTCCGCACTTTATTTAGTATTGTGATGCTGCTTTATTTGCTTTATTGCTTTCATCACCAACATGCTAAATATAACAAAATGCAAAGGTTACATCACGCTTAACAAAGATATTTTTGGACAAACCGGCCTTAGGTTCCTTAAATCAATCTTTAAGGCAAAAGTGACCACCATACAATTAGAGATTCAATTTTCTCTAAATTTAAACCCACATAGTCTAATCTAGGGTATATTTTCAAAAAAATGTTGTGCCAACGTACTTGAATATTTCTAAAGCTCGTCGAATAAGCATTTTGTTCCCGTGCCCGGATCTCACCCATCCGTTTCAAGGATACAAGGCCTTATCCAAAATAGAGTCACTTGCGGTCTTTCCAAACGAGACTTTAAACAATGTTTGGTGGCGACTCCTTCGAGGTACAAAAATTCTACGGTTTTCTAAAGATCAGCCCCTCTTGTAGAATGGGAAACAAGTTTTGACACAAAAAAAAACCCCTACAATTCTGGCGACTCCACTGGGGAACATACTAATTTCAATTCGAAAATGCGGGCAGATTTTGAGCAACAAGCCACTGATCTGCTTAAGTACTGGATGCCAGCACTGGCGCCAGGCGCAGCCCCTGCGCCCAACGCCACTGCCTGCATCCAGGACAGTGGCTCACAGTGGCTAGTTGCCCACTTTTGCTTAACTTTTCGTGTTGGGAGTTAGTCTATTTTTGAATCTGGAAGGACGCTCCCAAACCTCGTGAACAAGTGCCGAAAAACGAACTTTACAAATACAATTTCAACTACGATTTCAATTTCAATTTCTAGGCATTTCATGCATTTTTCAAAAACCATATTGTGCAAAATGAATTTCTACCTTTGCCCAAACGGATGTGTTCTACATTCGGGCTAGCCCCGGGGGCAACGAAATGGTGACTCTCCATACGGTTCCCGACCAAAGTGTGTGACCATTTCCGCGCCTACCGAAGCTTGGCATTTACTTGACATTCCCGATGTCAAGTATGGAGGCCGTCTGCCGACACGCACTTCCCTTAGGCGGATGTGACAGCTTGTCGTCGGATCCATCTCTTAGCCGAGTACCTTTTTGACACCCAAAGCCGACCACTTGCATCATACAAAACTTAGACCGACCTTAGGTTGAGAACTTTGCATGTCGCATTCATATTAATGATTAGTGTGACAACGTGCTACTTGTGCATTGTGTGGGCGTCTTTGCACGCGTGAATGGCTAACCTCGAGTTCTAGCTTGCCAAAACCAATTAGCCTCCAACTAGGAAACCAAACCCCTAGGAGCATCATTCAAACTTCATGCATCTAAATCGCCGATTTTAGGGTCTTTAGGAGTGTCACTCCATTTGATTCCAAACCTTTAAACACGCCTCACGCACAAATGCCGATTCAAAATTCAATCCAACGGCGTCATAATGCCGGATTTTCAAGTCCAAATTCCAAGTTCCAAATTCAAAATTCAATCCAACGGCGTCATAATGTCGGATTCTCGAGTCCAAATTCCAAGTTCCAAATTCAAAATTCAATCCAACGGCGTCATAATGCCGGATTCTCGAGTCCAAATTCCAAGTTCCAAATTCAAAATTCAATCCAACGGCGTCATAATGCCGGATTCTCGAGTCCAAATTCCAAGTTCCAAATTCAAAATTCAATCCAACGGCGTCATAATGCCGGATTTTCTAGTCCAAATTTCGAATTTCAAATTCAATTCAAATTTTCAAGTCCAAACCTCAATTTTCGAAATTCAAATCCAACGGCATCATAATGCCGGATTTTCTAGTCCAAATTTCGAGTTTCAAGTTCAAATCCGAATTTTCTAGTCCAAAACCTCAATTTTCAAATCCAAGTCCAACGGCGCCATAATGCCGGACTTTCTAAATTCAAATTTTGAGTTTCAAGTTTCAAGTCAAACCTCAAATCCAACGGCGCCATAATGCCGGATTTTCTAGTTCAAATTTCAAGTTTCAAGTTTCAAGTTCAAATCCAATGGCGTCATGCCGGATTTCCTATTTCAAACATTCAAGTCTTCAAACCTCAAACTCAAGTTGCCAATTCCAATCTCAAAGCCTCAAGTTCAAATATCCAAGCCCATACCGGCATAATGCCAACTTTCCAACTCGACCTTTCAAAATTTCAAAGCTTCAAGGATCAAATTCCAAATTCATACCGTCGTAATGCCGACTTTTCTATTCTATATTTCAAACCTCAAGTCCTATACTTCAAGATTCCAAGTCCACGGCGGCATAATGCCGGACTTTCAAGTTCCTAAATTCAATGTTTCAAATCCACGGCGGCATAATGCCGGATTTTTCAAATACAAAGCCTCATACAAAAATGCGTCCTTTCCATTTCAAAGTTCAAGCTTCAAGCCAAATTCAAATTCCAAATTCATCTTCAAGCTACAAAGAAATCTTGCTTTCCATTGCTCCCCAATACAAAATTCAAAATATTTCCAACGGGTTGAAACTCCCCAGAAATAATACAAGTTCAAGATTCTATTGACGGGTTGAAACTCCCCAGAAATAATACAAGTTCAAGATTCCATTGACGGGTTGAAACTCCCCAGAAATAATACAAGTTCAAGATTCCATTGACGGGTTGAAACTCCCCAGAAATAATACAAGTTCAAGATTCCATTGACGGGTTGAAACTCCCCAGAAATAATACAAGTTCAAGATTCCATTGACGGGTTGAAACTCCCCAGAAATAATACAAGTTCGAGATTCCATTCAACGGGTTGAAAATCCCCTGAAATAATACAAGTTCAAATTCTATCCACGGGTTGAAACTACCCTAAAATAATACAAGTCCAATCTTCCAACGGGTTGAAACTCCCCTAAAATAATACAAATTCCAATTCTCGAGCGGGTTGAAATTCCCTTCAAATATTCCAGATCCACTGGGTTGAAACTCCCATAAAATATTGACGGGTTGAAATTCCCTTGAAATAATACAAAGTCAATTCCCTTTTCAATCGGGTTGAAATTCCCTTCAAATACTCCAAGTCCAATGGGTTGAAATTCCCCTGAAATATTGACGGGTTGAAATTCCCTTGAAATAATACAAAATTCAATTTCCTAGTACAAGTCCAAATTCCAAATTCTTGAGCGGGTTGAAATTCCCTTCAAATAAGTCCAATTTCCAATAGGTCGAAATATTTTTATTCGATATTCCAAGTTCTAGTACAAAGAGTCAACCTTCACAAAAAAATGAACGCTCCTCTCAAACATTTCCAATGGGTTGCAAATCCCGAATACAAGTACAAAATCCAAAGTCCCGAATCTTCGGAGTGGCACTTAGAGTCAAAGTCTAGGTCTCATTCATTGCATGCATATCATGTGTCGGGAAGTCCAAGTTCTAAAATCGTCTGGTATGTTCTAACTAGGAGTCCAAAGATCCTGTGGGTTCGCCGAAGAGGAGAAAGGTTGAAAAGAAATCCATCAGCCCTAGCTTCCCTCATAGCCGGCATCGAACGAGCAGCCAGTTCATCTCCTACGAATCAAACTCCCAGTCCCATTCATGAAACAATCCAAATGTCTGCCTCTGAACATCTCGCTCAACTCCTAACGGCTTTCGCCAGCCTCAATGCCAATGTGGAGAGCATAAGCAACCGATTGGGTGTCGTGGAACAGGGCGCGCCCGCCGATGACTTAACCAAGAAGATCGAGAGTCTTGTCAGTAAGGTTACCAATCAAGAGAACTACTTTGACACCTCAATGGAGGACAACCTCAAGGGGAGGGCGAATCTGCCAGACAAATTCTCCGCCAATGACATTCCAAAGTTCAAATCAACTGACAATCCCAAGTACCATCTCAAGAATTTCAGAGCTACAATGGCCATCAAGGGGGTCGAACTCGAGCTATACCCAGTAGTATTCCCTATGTCTCTGGAACCTGTCTACCAGAAGTGGTATTATTCACTCAAGGAACATCAAACAAATACATGGGAGGCAGTTGCTCAAGCATTCATGGAGAAATATCAACCCAACATTCAACTTCAAACCACTCTAAGGGAACTGGAAGTTCTCAGGCAAGGGCCTCAGGAAGGCTTCACTACTTACCTTAACCAATGGAGAGAAATGGCATCCCAAATGGTGACCCGGCCCTCTGAGAGAGAATTAGTCAAGATTTTCATTGTCGGTCTTCTTCCAAAGTACAATGCTCACATGAAGTACCTAGGCCTGGAAAGCTTTAAGAGAACCTACGACATCGGGGTCGACATAGAGGATGACCTGATGAAAGCACTCGCAGCCCCAGCTCCACAAACTGACAAGTGGAAGGGAAAGAGACCTGTGACAACACACAAAGTTCATGAGGTTAACGCCCTAGAGGCTCCTCAAGGTCCAAAGTCAAACAACTTCAAAAGCAATGCTAATCAGCGCAACTATCAAGGCAGACCACAAAGAGTCTTCACAAACCTCGGGATGTCTTACAGTGAGGCATTTGATCGGCTGGTTGAAAAACAAGTCATAGCACCGATCGGTCCAACACCCGATCCTCCAGTTGACAAAAGATCTAAGAGTTGGGATCCGACAGCTCATTGCAAATACCATCAAGGGAAGGGTCATGACATCGAGGACTGCTACAAGCTCAAGCACTTGATCCAGAACATGGTCGATAACAAGACTTTACCCTTACCACCCGGGGCTAAGCAAACCCCCTCTGTACAAGACATCTCCTATGACTGCGAAGATGAAGAAGAGGAGTTTCCATGCAATCTGATTTCCACAATGTGCAAGCCAGGATACGAGCTGATCCATGGTTCCAAGCTTTTGCCATCTACTTCCTAGTGCTCAAAACTGGGTGATCCCCGAACCTAGGGTAACCACCGACATTCAAGAGAACATCTGTCCACTCGCCACCTTGAAGGCTTTAGGGTTCTCCGAGTATGATCTCATGCTGAGTGCCCAACAAATTGTCAAACTCCAGGGTGTCACATACAAAGTCTTGGGAGTCCTTGAGCTGGTTTTCTCCTTTGACACCTATTACGACAATGCTGAGTTCCTGGTAATCGATGTATCTACTAACTTCGACCTACTATTCGGAGAGCCTTGGTTCGAGGAAATACTAGATGGCCCTGCCTGCCTTACCCTCAAAGGTTCAAGCTTCTGAGACACTCTCATCAAGCAAAAGTCGGCTGTACGCTAGGAAAAGGATGAGTGCATTCAATAATACTACCACAAATGGTCAATCTTCACTCGTACAATTCAGCCCGAGCTGCCATAAGGCAAAATGGTGAGAATGTTCCTCTTAGGGCTCAACACTTCATGCAAGGGCAGCTTCGCCGCATTTCCTTACAGCACATGGAATCAAGTCTGGGACCAAGTCCTGAAAGTCTGTGCATGCAACCCCGTCTTCGATGATTATGACGATTATGGCGCAGATGTCTGGGAATACCCTGAGAACTATCTTTACGATTAGTGTCTTTGTCCAGGTCCAGAGTCTGTCTTTCAATTTCCGAGTCAAGCAATGAGTCTAAGTGTCTAGAACTAGAGTCTTGCATCAATCAAGAGCCTCTAAAGGCCGAGCTTCAAGTCAAAACAGTCGATGTAATGATTGCTAATTTCAATAACACTTCAATTTCTACTTACTCTTCGAGTCCTAATTCAAAACACAATCCTAATCCAAACAACTTTGCTTTACAAGAAACTGACTTTGAATTTCTAAAAGCTATCAAAAATCATGAAAACAGGACGCCCATAATTGAGGAAACAGAAAAAATCAACCTTTCTAACAACGGTGGCTCAAAACTAGTTCAGATTGGTTTAACTCTTTCTCAAGCAGAGCGGGACGATCTTATCAAGCTACTTTCAGAGTATGTAGACGTCTTCGCATGGTCCTATCATGATATGCCAGGCGTTGATCCAAGCATCAGTCAGCATACAATTCCCCTTATTCCAGGTTCAAAACCCATCAAGCAGAAACTCCGTCGCATGAAACCGGACGTTTCCCTCAAAATTCAAGAAGAGGTCTCCAAGCAGCTAGAGGTCGGGTTTATTCGAGAAGCAAAATATCCAGAATGGATCGCAAATGTCGTCCCAGTTCCAAAGAAAGATGGCAAAGTACGAATGTGTGTGGACTACAGGGATCTTAACAGGGCCAGCCCTAAAGACGGTTTTCCATTGCCTCACATCGACATCTTGGTCGACAACACCGCAAATCACGCCTTACTCTCTTTTATGGACGGGTATGCAGGCTACAATCAGATTCCCATGGCAGAGGAAGACATGGAGAAGACAACCTTCATCACTCAGTGGGGTACATATTGCTATACAGTTATGCTGTTCGGACTAAAGAACGCAGGAGCAACTTATCAAAGAACAGCCACAGCCATCATGAGCGATATGATTCACAGGGAAATCGAGGTATCAGTCGACGACATGATTCAAATCCAAAGAACGGCAGGAGCATACCTCGGTACTTCGAAAGTTTTTCAACAGGCTCAGACAATACAACATGAGGCTCAATCCTCAAAAGTGCGCATTCGGGGTAACGTCAGGCAAGTTACTCGGATATGTTATCAGCTCTCGAGGCATAGAGGCTGATCCTTCAAAAATCAAAGCAATTCTCGAGATGCAACCACCAACGAATAAAAAGAAAATTCAGGGTTTTCTCGGTAGACTACAATATATCAGCAGGTTCATTTCAAGACTCACAATGCACTACTACAAAAAGTGGCTAAGAAACCATAAAAAATAGGCCTAAGAGACCAAAAATAGTATGGTTTATATCTCAATGGTCTCTTTGCATAAGAAACCATACTTTTAGTGTGGTTTGTTAGAATGAGAAGAATAACCAGACTTTTAAGAAACATGGTTTCTTATATGCCTTTAATTTTCAAAAATCATAAAGGCAAAGAAACCACTTTTCTTAAGTAAAAAGGTTTGGTTGTTAAAAACGATGAAATCATATATGTAAGTAGTGTGGTCTCTTTGATCATTAAATTTGTTTTACCGGAAACGTATTTTTTGGAAGTTAACGTCGCTTATAAACTGCCCGACCATGATCTACCATCCTACTCTTAAACTGCCTTAGAAAAAAATCTAACAAAATGACAAAATGTACAATTAAAAAAAATTCCAAAAAAACTTTATTCATTTCATCTAAAGTTCTTAATTACAAAACTAATGAGTACAAAGCAATTTAATTTAATCAACCAATGAAAATACAATTAAAAATTATACATCCATCTCAGATGCAGCCTCAACTGCTTCTTGTTCTTTGCTAGGATAGTCGTCATACTTATTGCTTTTCTCGGAAGCGTCGTGCCTATGTTCCTAAAGAAGGTCTTGTCAATTCCTAAGCTGTGCTTCCCCATAACACACTCGGATTAACTTCACTTCCTGCGAGTAATTTCTTTTTAATATCAACACCTACAACTTTGACGTTTCACGTTCTATGTGATAACGGAAGTCGGTGATGTGGGTTTTGGTAACATTTCCAGGTTTATTGGAATCTTGCGTAGTTGCGTATCGACAAACACATTCACGTTAGCACCGTTAATATTGAACCAGGATAGGCCTCTTCTTCATACCGAAGAAAAAGTCACTCGAAGTAGTCCGTATAGGCTTCCTTTTCTTCTGCAAAATGTTTCAGAAAACAAAACAAAGCAAAAATCCCAATGTTTCAGATATAACACCATTCATATAGAAATAAAACACAAAAAAAGTCAAATTAACCAAAACAATCATAATGCGAACTCAAAATTGCTGAAATAAATAAAAATAAAACATACAACAATGAAAATGAAACCCAAAAAGTTAGTAAATTTAAAGTTTTGGGTTAATCTGGGATTGGTTTATATAATGCCCAGATGTAATTTCAGTCCCAGATTTAAGGAGAAGACGAGGAAGATAAACAGAAGAAAAATTTGGAGAAATTTTGAGAGATATTCGTTCTTCATCCGCCATTGTTGAGATAAATTGAGATCGAAATTACTTAACAGAACACGGAGGAACTTGTTCCGCCATTGTTGAGATAAATTGAAATCGAAAATAAATAAATAACTAAATATATCGAAGAAATAAGGTTGAAAATTTACCTGTTTCTCCATTGTTGAGGTTCGCAGGAAGCATTAGAGCCATAGAGCAGAGGCGGCGAGGAGGAGGAGAGAGTGAGAGAAAGATAGAATAGCGGCTTAAAGAGTTAAAGCCCTAGTTGTCGATGCCACCATATTTTAAAAGAATATTTTCGGTTTTGTTTTTGTTTCTCAATTTTTAATATTTTTATTTATATTGGATCATTTAAAAGTTCACAAAAGTTACAAAATAAAAGGGATACCACTTTTTATTTAGATGTGGTTTCTTTGTCCCTTATGTTTTATTCAATTACTCAAAAAATGTTTATGTTTACCTAAGAAATCATATTTCTTTAACATTTGGTATCTTATTAATTTCCTAAGAAACCATGTTTTAAAATTGTATGGTTTATATATATAAGAGACCTTTAAAGTGTCTTAAATGGTTTCTTATTTGTGGTTTCTTAGCTATTTTTTGTAGTAGTGATGATCTGTGAACCAGTATTTCGAACGCTCCGAAAAAGCGAGCCCAAGGTGTGGGATGACGACTGTCAGCATGCATTCGAAATAATCAAGAGCTACCTTTCCAACCCACCAGTACTAAAGCCAGCCATGCCAGGGATTCCCCTCAGGCTCTACCTCACAAAAACCGATTCAGCAGTGGGGGCTATGCTTGCCCAGGAAATTGAAGGCAAGGAGAACGTCGTATACTACATAAGCAAAAAGCTGATCGAGTACGAGACCAAATACACTCAGCTCGAGAAACTCAGCATCGCCTTGGTTTGGGCCACAAAGAAACTCCGGCACTACATGCTCTCCCATACAATACATGTGATCAGCAAAGCGGATCCTCTCAAGTATCTATCCGAAAAACCAGCACTCAACGGGCGGTTGTCCAGATGGTTGGTCTTGCTAGTAGAATTCGACCTCAAATACATTTCACAGAAGTCTATCAAGGGTTCAGCAGTCTCAGATTTCCTAGCCGACTGTCCTGTCGAGGCAGAAGAGGAAGATTACGACTTACCCGACGAGCAAATCTTAATGACCAGTGATGATAGTTGGTCAATGCATTTTGACGGTGCTTCCAACCATAACGGATGTGGTGTTGGAGTAATCCTAGTAGCTCCAGACGGCACACACATTTCGATATCAGCAAAACTACAATTCAACGTCATAAACAATGCGGCAGAATATGAAGCATGCATCATGGGCCTGGAAGCCGCCTTAGCACTGGGCGTCCAGAAACTTCGAGTGTACGGGGATTCCTCCCTAATCATCAATCAAATTTCCGGCAAATGGAAAGTAAGAAGCGAGAGCTTAGCTCCATACCAGTCATATCTCGAACAGTTGTCTGAACAAATAGAAGAGCTTCGCTATACATACCTCCCGAGAGAGGAGAATCAATTCGCCGATGCACTGGCAAAACTGGCTTCAATGATCAACATTCCAAGCAGCATGGCTAATGCCACTTACAATGAAACACGTCAAGAAGCAGCATATGTCCATGCTATTGACAGCGTCGAGCAAGACGAAGATGAGCCTTGGTTTACAGACATTCAAAGGTATCTACAAAATTCAGAGTATCCCCTGCACTTTTCAAGCAAAAATCAAATGGCTCTACGATTACAATCAGCCAATTTCGTCATGGAAGGCGGCATTCTATACAAAAGGTCCCTTGGCGGTCCTAACCTCCGATGTGTTGACAAGCACGAAGCTCAAAGATTCATGGACGACATACATGCTGGAGTCTGTGGCACCCACATGAATGGGAAAATGCTAGCCCTCAAGATCATCAGGGCGCGATACTATTGGACTACCCTCGAACGGGACTGCTACTTCTTTGTCCAGAAATGTCCTACATGTCAGAATTGTGCGAATCTGAAGCACATTCCTCCATCACTACTATACTCTCAATCATCATCGTAGTCGTTCTCAGCCTGGGGTATCGACGTCATCGGCAAAGTCACTCCAACAGGCACCGGGGGTCATGAGTTCATACTGGTCGCCATCGACTATTTCACCAAATGGGTCGAGGCCATATCATTCAAAGTATTGGGTTCCAAGCAAGTGGCCCAGTTCATACAAGAAAACATCATATGCAGATACGGTGTTCCTCACGAGTTCATCAGTGACCAAGGAACCCATTTTCAAGGAGAATGTGAAGATCTATTCACCGAGTACAAGATTCAACATCATCGCTCTTCACCTTATCGCCCACAAACCAATGGGGCAGTCGAAGCAGCCAACAAGAATGTCAAGACCATCATCATGAAAATGACTACCAATTACAAGGACTGGCCCCAAAAACTGCATTTCGCATTGTGGGGATATCGAACTTCAATTCGCACTTCAACTGGTGCAACTCCGTTCTCATTGGTCTATGGAATGGAAGCAGTACAACCTATCGAGCTAGAGATGCCTTCTCTAAGGATAGTCCTCGAAAGCAAAATCCCAGAAGCTGCATGGGTACAAGCCAGATATGACGAACTAGTCATGCTCGATGAGCGACGGCTTCAAGCCGCTCACCATGTATAAGTCTATCAGCGCCGAGTGGCCAGACACTTCAACAAAAGGGTCAGAACCCGAAACATCAAGGAAGGCGAGCTTGTCCTGAAAGCCCTTCGCAAAAGCACCATGGACCCAAGGGGATTCAAACCCAACTGGGCAGGCCCATACATTGTCAAGAAAATCCTCTACGGGGGAGCAGTCGAACTAACAGACATCGACGGAACAGAATTCAGATCTCTGACCAACCTCGATCAACTCAAGAAGTTCTATGTCAAGTTCCATGTTCAAACTCAAGAATCCAAATTCAAGTCCTGTAAGGTAGTCAGAACTACGTCCGGCCTGATTCCCTAACGGGACACGTAGGCATCCTCATTTCGAGGCCCGGCCACTTTAGTACAAAAAAAAATTTCAAAATTTCCTCAATTAAGGGCATTCCTAAAATCAAATCAAATCAAAATTCAAAATTCAAAATTCAAAATTGTTGTTGTTTTTATTCCAAATGTGCCAATTCAAAGCGAAACATGTTCAAGCGGAATTTAACACAATAATTCTTTATCCGGCCCTAAGGACTTCAAAGCTAATTCAAATACAAAGTCAGGATCAAGTGAAGCAAAGTTCAAAAGCCTTTTCACTTCCTAAACACATCTTCCAAACACATTCCAAACACAATTCATTCCAAACACATTTAGCCTACAAAGATCTAGGGTCGGGCGACTATGCTCTCGAGTATTGCCACCTTGAGTACTATCCCCTGACTCCTCCCGCAATCAATCATCAATCTTCCCTTTGCCCAAGCGGCGGGAGAAGGAACTTGCAAGCCTTCCAAGATGGGAGGACGACGCACCTCCTTTGGATTCCGAACGGTCAAGCACCGGATGGGCCACACTCCCGTCACCTTCCTCATAGTCAGTTGATGCAGGACGTCTAGCTCTAGAACCTCGGACTCTAGCTGGTCCGGAGAAAGAAATGTCCTGCTGGCTTAGGCCTCTCATCCATACAATATACCCCGCAGACAGAGTAACTAACTCAGGTGGGAACTGGATACTCAAGAACAGTTTGGCAACCCAATACCGCCTCCAAACTTCAAGTCGAATCGCATTCAGCACAGCAGGTTTCGGGTTCTCTTCAGTACATTTTGGGATCTCCTATTTCAAGCCATATTGTCTCATCACTCGAGCAGGCGAGTAGAAGACCAGCATTGTGAGGCTTGGCACCCTCAAAGCAGTAGAACCAGGGGCGTGTCTCATGGCAACAATTCCCCACCAAGGAACTACCCACCTTATACAAGATTCAACCCCAGAGAGTTGATATGTGTGTTTTATATTGATTTTTTACCCCCGTCCCTTAGTACTTTTTGATCTCAAATTAGCTCTTCGGAGCGATTTTTAGTACTAATGTGCTCCTTGTAGTGTGTTTGTAGTTTCAGGTTCATCATTGTAGGAATTAGCATATTTTTGTGCATTTCCTACTCATTTGAATCAATACAAGAGATTATGTACTTTCGAGAGCACAAACATTAAGTTTGAAGAGTTTTGAAGCAAAGCGAATAACGAAGGAAGTACAAAAATGACTATAGTCCACTATTTTAAGCATAACTCAAGTTCTACAACTCCAAATGATGTGATTCGAATTGGGTTGGATTCTAGACTTCAATAGCTTTCCAACAAGTGGTCACTCGCCTAATTCCGACGAATAACCAAGGAGATATGACGTTTTGAAGATAGAGGATCGTGCAGTTTCAACACGCGCCCGATCGGGCAGGCTTCGCCCGATCCGGATCGGGCGGTCATTCTGGGCTCTGTTCTGGGCATTTTGCAACCGCCCGATCGGGCGGAATTTCGCCTGATCGGGCCGACTATCGAGCACATCGCCCAATCGGGCGAAGCGTCGCCCGATCGGGCGACACCAACCTCCAGCGTATTTCGCGAGTTTTTATTTCCGATTTTGGGCTCTATTTTGGGCAAACTATAAATACTAGCCCCTTATATTTTTAGGGACACCTTTTATTTTAGTTTTTAACCTGAGTTTATTTTCTTAGCTTATTATTCTCTCAAATTTGTTCCAACACTTAGTTTTATTTTCAATCAAAAATTCAAGCTTTCATTATTCATTGTTCTTCAATTAGGTATTGTTTCTCGTTCTAATTTAGTTTATTGCTTTAATCATGTTTTCTATTATGTTAATTGCTTTGTTATTTATTATCATGAGTGAGTAGTTTAATTTCTAGGGTTTAGGGGATCCATGAATGCATGATTGGGATTAAATGTGGACATGATATTTGATTGATTGATTATAATTTCTATAGCTTATTATTATTGCTCGTCAATTCTGTTCGGCCGGGCTATTTTGATTTGAGTTTGATTAACCTTAGATTATGCGCCGAGAGGTATAAATTTGATGTTTTTGGTCTGTGGCTATTAGATAGGAAGTATTTCTAGTACGTAGCGAGAGCCCGCTAGTTGTTCTATCCTAAGTAATTCATAAGATTCGAGAGATGCATGTTTTCCTGGTTATGATTGTTAATTGATTGTTATTGTCCGTTGTCCAATCCCGGTCTGCATTTATGGTGAACCGCTGCCCTAGATTCCTTTAATATTGTTATTTTCCGATTTGATTACTTGTTTTAGTTTAATACACAAACCATTCCAACTCTTACCAGTAGTCTAGATTAGTAATTTAATAGTAGAAAGAACGCCTGTTTCCCTGTGGATACGATCCCTGCTTCCCTTGCTATATTTTTAGTTGGTGAACGTTAGGTTTATCTTTGATAGGAGTGCGATTTAGCCTGTCAAGAGTGCGCACCGCCACTCATCCAATGAAAGCCGGCCATACAACGTGGGTCGCACAGTGAATCCCTTTCTATTATAGCTCGCCATGTTCTCCGGTGGTGCCACCAACATGAGCCTCTCCATAAGCCAAACCTTAGGGAGTATACAAGAAGCACATTTCAAAATTCAACATTCAAAATTCAAATACAACATACAAGAGAGCTCTAGATCCTTACTTGCAGTAACACCGGACTTCCCGATGGCGAGGAAGAGGGGTCCGACTTCAGCATATCAAGACCCGTCAATGTTTCGCCAATCACAAGCGGCCTTGGGTCCCGACCATTAGCAAACTGCTCTACAATTTCTATTAGGGAGGCATCACCATTGCCAAACCCCTGTTTCGAAAAGAGAAAGCGAGCGAATATACAAACACTCGAGGCTCTCAGGCGGAATACTTTGGGAACATCAAGCCCAGCAAAGTAGGTGACAAAGAGGGACAAATCCACCCTTCTGCCATATACAACAGCACTCAAAAGTGGGGGCTTCAAGCCCAAATACCTTTCAATACTCAAAAAAAATGTGTTCTTCAACACTGGGCATGCATGGCTCCAGCATGATGGGCCACCCCAATATAGCACTAAATTCCTCAGGGAGGGGACATACCTCATTATTTCCAAAACGGAAGACATGATAATTTGGGTCCCAAGCCTCCAGAGCAGCAAGAATGAAATGCAAATCCAATTTTACAAACCGGAAAGAGACGAGCACCCCAAGATGCATGCCATCAAGCTCCCTTTTCTCCAATTTGCCTAGCGAACCAAGCCACGAGTTCAAGGCACTCTCAAAGGACACAGCCATATTTTCTTTTCTTTTCGAGAGGAAGCAGTATGCAATGATAGCAGGGAAGGATTGATGCAAGAAATGATCCAACAAGCTCCCTATTTATACAAGAGTCGGCTTGCACGACAGCCCACGGGCGCCAGGCGCCAAGCCTGCGCCAGGCGCAGGGGCCTGCATCTAAGGACGAAGCCACCGTCCTCTCTTATGACTCCGAGTACACACTCTTTAGTGTTTCGGTCAGCAGAGTACAACCTCCATTATTCAAGATTCTAAAGCCGCAAACCGCGCAACTTCAAGCAGTCCAGATCAACGCTTCGGGCAGATTTCGGGTCGTTTCAAAATTCAAGCATTTTAGTCCTAGATCGGCGTCCTAAGTCGAGTCTGCATGTGCATAGCAAGAGTTGAATATACTTTGACTTGCTCTTTTCCTAACCAAAAAACCTCAGTCAAAGTGGGGCTTATAGTGGGTATATACACCCGAAAAAATGGGTAAATTTTTTCCAAAATTTTTGGCAAATTTATCATGCATACATCTAGCCACAAATTTCAAGGCACACACAACGCATACAATTCCAAACATTCAAGGATACAAAAAACCAATCTTCAAATGTTGCAAACCAATTCAAAGTTCAAAACCATACAAACCATACAAAGATTCAAATTTCAATCCATACAAATACAATACAATACAGCCAATACAAAATCAACCCAGGCAAGCTGGAACTCGCTACCATGCAGGGTCAGTCCGAGTCGTCACCAGCAGTGATATCAACCACAGGTGTCTTGCCCCTGCTCCGCCTCCTGAGGCGCTCCAACTCCTGATCCAGCTCCGTCCCAGGGGTACTAGGATCCTGCTCCGAGATACAAAGTGTGCCAGTGGCAGGATGAACTCCCTGCTGAGGAGAGGAATACTGATACGGCGGCGGCATCGGCATATACTGGTACGGCCCAAACATTTGAGCCTGGCGCATCCTCTCCATCTCAGCATAGTAAGCCCGGGAATCTGCACCCCAGGGCTGAGGACCACTTCCTCCGAAATAGTAACCAGGGGAAGAAACAAAGGGCCGTGAACCGCCTGCACCTCCAAACGAATGCCTGGTGGGATCAACATGTACAAAAGGGGAAGCTCCCCGCTCAGCATCAGAATGCCTCTGATGAGCACCAGCACCGGATCCTTGTCCCAGATCCAAGCTCGGCCCCTCCTGCCTCAAGGACGTCTCCGCCTGGGGTTCTCTGTCAACGGATCCTCTACGGTCTCGACGGCGCTCCTATACAAAATGCAATTTCAAGAGTCAACATTCATGTTCGAATTTCCAGAATACAAATTTCAAGATCAAGAAAGGCACCTCTCTGTCCCGGCCAGAAAGCTTCCGGGTCAGCTTGGCACAATGCCTCTTCCAAGAATCAAGCAAGAGCATCCAGCGACGCACTCTCGCCCGAGGCGCCGGCATACAAAATCCAAGATCAATTCCCCAGTACAAGATTACAAACAGTTTCAAAAAATGCAACAGTACTTACAGCGGCATAATGCTCAGGTAGAGCATCATATGATTTCCGGTGCGGAGGAGAAGCAAAAGGGATGGTCTCCACCACCTCTTCCGCGTCCGAGTTCTCGTAGCGGAGGATCCTATCAGCATGGGGAATATCCTCAGGATCAACCTCCTCCTCCTATATACAATCATACAATCATACAATCATCCAAGAATACAAGAATACAAGAATACAAGGTTCAAAGCTCACCGGCAGTACGAAGCGTACTGGTGGAGCCAGCCTCCTCAAGAAGTCGTCATAGCTCCCCTTCCTGTGTACAAAATCCCTCCAAGAGCGGCAAACAACATCGCCCCTAGCCTCCACATAGAGGTTGGCCAACTCTTCATCCAACGCCAGCATGGACCCTGGTGGGTCCTTGGGGATAAGTCTCTCCCCCGAATTGTGCTGAGGGGACACTCTCTCCCTTAGGTACCACATATGGCGGTACACATCTGGAGGCAATACCCGCCGCCCAGACAGGTAATGGGCACGAGCAGCCGAGGCAGGTATAAGCGTGTTGGCAAAAGGACGCCATACCACCTGCAAAACAGACAACTCAGGCAACAACACAAATACAAATACAAAAAGGGCACAACAGTACAAGAATATTACCTCGTCAGTAGGTAGGACTCTCCAAGCTTTGCGAGAGGCCGCCAGAGGCATACTGCTGCGCACCGCTCCTATCCAAGAGGCAGCATACGGGTAAGCATACAAGTACAAGTACAAGGTACAAGGAGTCTTAAATACCTCCAGCACACTCCACAGAGCAGCCATGCTCGGGTCACTCCCCACCGCAGTCCGGGAAGCCCGCTTCATCTCATACAAATGGTGGCTATATGCCAAGCCACCCTAGTTATAGCTCGAAACAGCTCTCAAGTCCCCCAGAACGGACAAGAACCGGATGTGCACCTGACTGTTCCTACTCGGGACCACCACTCTGCTCACCAAGGCAAGGAGGAAGAGCCTAACCCTCTGCTCCGCGGATACACCCACGTCGCAGATAGCCTCCACGATCACCGTCACAGAAGCATGGCCATCGTCATCTGACAAGTCAACAACAGGGCCGAGCAAGTCCCTGGCAGCGGCAGAGCGCCACGTTAGCTCCAGATCAGAGGTCACGTTCCTCTCAGAAAAAGGAAGACCCGTGATCATAGCAAACTCAAAGGGGGTAATGGTGATCTCCCCCCATGCCATGTGGAAAGTGTTGGTGGTATCCCACCGCCGCTCCAACAAAGCCCACAGTCGGGGCTTGATCCCCGTTCTTCTCGAAGAGCCTCCCATGGTACGCCAAAAGTCGGCCAGGCCCATCTGCGACCAAATCTCCATGGCCTCCTCATCAGCACGAAGAGCTTTAAAAGCCCTCTAAACCTCCACCAAGGACCAGAAAGTACGAAACGGCTTTCCATCGGCCTACAGGTGAACGAGTTAACTCCAAACCTTTACAAGATACAAATTCAAAGCACAATACAAGAATCACCATGCCAGCGCGAGGCCCTGAGACAAGTGCCACTCTGGCCGAAACACCAGGTCGGAAGGATTCCAACCAGCACCACTAAAAGAAGGTGCATCCCGGGGAACCATACCCTTGTTGGGCGCGTTTATTGGAGCCGCTTAATCATCCGAAGCGTCCTCCTCAGCAGCTTGAACTACCGACGATTCGGCGAGCTTCCTCCGAGTGTGACGAGGCATACTAAATCAAGTGGAGTACAAGGTGTAAAAATTCTAAACTGGGGGCTATCCTATACTAGCCTAAACAAAGTGAAAAAAAAAATTAAGAAGAATCCCCAGTGCCAAAGCAGGTATACAAGTTCAACACCAACGCCTAGGCTACCCATGCCAAAGCAGGTATACAAGTTCAACACCAACGCCTAGGCTACCCACGCCAAAGCAGGTATACAAGTTCAAACACCAACGCCTAGGCTATCCATGCCAAAGCAGGTATACAAATTCCAAAACAACGCCTAGGCTATCCATGCCGAAGCCGATACAAAAAAATATACATTCAAGAAAACTTTCACAAATTCAAAACTACAAGTTCCAACAGTTCAAGTTCAAGTGGCTATCAAACAGTCTTCTACAAGATTCAAGAAGCTTAAGCATACAAGCATCATTTCAAAGTACGAGAAAATCAAAACTACATGCAATCCTAGAGTTATTTCATAAGCAAAAACATGAAATACTTACATGGATAAGGCAAGAACAAGATCAAGGGAAGAGCCTAATCGACCTTTGAGAGAAAAGAGCAAGAAAGCAAGATGTTGCTCCTCAAAATGGCACGGCAAGGGGCACTTATATAGTGCAGCCCCGCGCCACACGCAGCCCCAGCGCCCAGCGTTGCCCCCCTGCATGCGCGAATCTTCAGCGCGCGGTCTCCCGTGCTGATTGCACGTCCTTTGCTGCTACGGTCTTCCGCACCAAACATCAAACACCGCATCAAGCCATCCATCAAAAATACGGGTATACACTTGTATCTCCAAATACAAACAGATGCATATTTCAAGAATACAAAGTCTAAAAAATACAACGACTCAGGCGTTCAACTCCCAACGGACCCAAGCTCCGGGAAAGTCAGTGAAAATTCCAAATTTTAAGGGCCAGCAAAAAGCTCTTATCCCCAGCAAAGCACATCCCCAACGGATTAACTCCGGGTATTCAAGATTCAAAATTTTCAATGCCAAGCTCCGTCCTGGACTGAAGGCGGAAAAATACAAGTACAAACCGGAGTCATCACCAACCGCATCGAGGTAGACTCTATCCTTTTTCTAACGCCTTATTTATGCAGGTACCGGCGTACAAAGAGTGGTCTCGATTGCAGAACATCTTGATCATTCTCTGTCCCTTTCGAAATACTTTGACTTGCGCTTTCCTAACCGAACGCTCAGTCAAAGTGGGGGCTTCTGTAGACACCTAATTTGTGTCTCCCCTTTGGGATGATGACGATACCATTATCCTTATTAGGTGATTGGAATAACTTCAGGCGAAAATCCCAATTGCTAAGAATGCTTCCAAAATTCAAGATCCAAAATCCAACCCCCGAGACCGTTCCCCTTTCGGTTCTCGGTAAAAAATACAACTTTCCAAATCCAATTTCAAAATCCAAGTACAAACTCATCTAGTAGACCATCCCATTGGTTTTACTAGGCCTTTCCACTCAAAATCATATAAGGCGAGTCAAATTCGAGCGCCGACCCACAAAACCGAGCATGTCGGTGTTAGGTTATGATACATATGATATTACATAAATCATGCGGAAACAACCATTAACCCAGGAATACATATTATTTACACATAATCATATAGCATAATTTAGATGCATACTCTTTGTTGCGTGCCCTCCCTAGCTGCGCCCGAACCGAGCAAGAACAAGTCTTTAGGACTCCAAGTGTCGTCCCTCCGTAGATAGTCCACAGCACGTCCGGATCCGCCTTAAGATTGACCAACTAGAATCGCCCTTAAGGTACTAGAATTTTCGGCACTTTTGAGCAAGATGTGTGACTGAATTTTTCTCTCAAAAACTCACTTTGAATACTTGAAAACTCGTTATAAATTGTGAACCCAGGCCACATATTTATAGGGGTATGGAAAGGGAATTGGAATCCTATTCAGATACAAATTAATTAAACCTAGAATCCTACAAGAACTCTAATTAATTAATTTATCAAATAGAATTAGGAATTTAATCATTAACCGAACTCTGCACGTTTTAGGAATCGTGCATGAACACAAACACTTACGCACATACACACGGCAGCCACGATGGGCCGCCCATGCGCGTGCGTGCGAGCAGCAGCCCACGCAGCGAGGCCTACGCGAGCTACAAGCCCACGCAAGCACCTGCGCGCGCTGTGCGCGCTGCCACGGCCTGCTGGGCCTGGCCTTGCGCTGGGCCTGGCGTGGCCTTGGCTGTTCGTGTGGCGCGCTTGGCTTGCTGGGCGATGGCCTGGCTTCGTGCTGGGCCCTCGTCCGGCAGGCCTCGTCCGATGCTTATTCGTACGATACGCTTCCGATTAAATTTCCGATTCCGGAATTCATTTCCGATACGAACAATATTTAATATTTTCGATTCCGGAATTAATTTCCGTTTCGAACAAATATTTAATATTTCCGTTTCCGGAATTATTTTCCGATTCCGATAATATTTCCGATTCTGACAATATTTCCGTTTCCGGCAATATTTCCGATTCGGGCAATATTTCCATTTCCGATAATATTTTCCGATACGTACCATGTTTCCGTTTCCGGCAACATATACGACTTGGATAATATTTATATTTCCGATACGATCCATATTTCCGTTTCCGGCAATATCATCGTTTCCGGAGTATTCATTTCTTGCCTGTGACGATCTCAGCTCCCACTGAAACCAAGATCCGTCGATTCCGAATATCCATAGATAGAGTATTTAATGCCATTAAATACTTGATCCGTTTACGTACTATTTGTGTGACCCTACGGGTTCAGTCAAGAGTAAGTTGTGGATTAATATCATTAATTCCACTTGAACTGAAGCGGCCTCTAGCTAGGCATTCAGCTCACTTGATCTCACTGAATTATTAACTTGTTAATTAATACTGAACCGCATTTATTAGACTTATCATAGAATGCATACTTGGACCAAGGGCATTATTTCCTTCAGTCTCCCACTTGTCCTTAGGGACAAGTGTGCATTTCCTAATTCCTTTGTCGCTCGATGCTTGCTCTTGAACATAAGGTAAGAGTTGTCATCCTTATTATGTCCAGAGGTGTTCCTCGGTTTCAGAGTTCAACTGATCAAATAAACAGATAATCATAGCCTATGATTCATCCGAGCACGGCCATGCATTTCACAGTTTCTAGCTCTCCGAGTGGCCTTGTACAACTTTTAAGCATCTCATCCCGATTTATGGGAGGACAATCCCAATCTTGCGATCTTGAGATTAGACTTCGTTTGATAGGTGATTACCTGAGTGTTGCCTTTATAGCCTCCTTTTACGGTACGACGGTTGGTCAACGTCAAAGCAACCAGTTCTCAAACAAGTAATCTCAAATCACTCAGGTATTGAGGATTTAGTGTCTAATAATTTAATGAAATTTACTTATGACAGACTTTCATCTCTTACAGTAAAGTTTCATAGGTCTTGTCCGATACTAATCTTCCCAAAGTAAGTATCTATGCAAATGATTATGACATTGCCATGTCCACATAGTTCAAGAAACAGAACTACTAGTCATCTTGCATTCTAATCGTCTAACGTTTTCTATGCGTCCAATTTTATAGATAACTCCGATTAGGGACCATTTTCAACCTTTGACATTCAAGTTCACTTGATAGACATTTCTTAGTCACAGGACTGGTCCTGACAGTCTATCTTGAATATATCGTCAAATTGAAGGGACTCATCATTTAATAAACCACAAATTAAATGGAAAAATGAATTCTTTTCATTTATTGTGAATGATTAACCAATAATGTTTTACAAAGATTTAAACTCTAAAACTTTAAAACATTAAATAGAGACATCAAAGCCATTCTCCAATATGCTTGATTCCCATAGCTGCAGTGTGCGAGTTGTGCTTCGCTTGCGGCAGAGGTTTAGTTAGTGGATCTGATATGTTGTCATCAGTTCCAATTTTGCTTATCTCGACTTCTTTTCTTTCAACGAACTCTCGTAGAAGGTGAAATCTACGAAGTACATGCTTGACTCTCTGGTGGTGTCTAGGCTCTTTTGCCTGTGCAATAGCTCCGTTATTGTCACAATACAGGGCTATTGGTCCTTTAATGGAGGGGACTACACCAAGTTCACCTATGAACTTCCTTATCCATATAGCTTCCTTTGCTGCTTCATGTGCAGCAATGTACTCCGCTTCAGTTGTAGAATCCGCAATGGTGCTTTGCTTAGCACTTTTCCAGCTTACTGCTCCTCCGTTGAGGCAGAAGACAAACCCAGACTGTGATCTGAAATCATCTTTGTCGGTTTGGAAACTTGCATCCGTATAGCCTTTAACAATTAATTCATCATCTCCACCATAGACCAGGAAGTCATTTTTGTGCCTTTTCAGGTACTTCAGAATGTTCTTGGCAGCAGTCCAATGCGCCTCTCCTGGGTCTGACTGGTATCTGCTCGTAGCACTGAGTGCGTACGCAACATCCGGGCGTGTACATATCATAGCATACATTATTGAACCAATCAATGATGCATATGGAATCCCATTCATTCGTCTACGCTCATCAAGTGTTTTTGGGCACTGAGTCTTGCTTAGAGTCATTCCATGAGACATGGGTAGGTAGCCTCGCTTGGAGTCCGCCATCTTGAACCTATCAAGCACCTTATTGATATAAGTGCTTTGACTAAGTCCAATCATCCTTTTAGATCTATCTCTGTAAATCTTGATGCCCAATATGTACTGTGCTTCTCCTAGATCCTTCATCGAAAAACATTTCCCAAGCCAAATCTTGACAGAGTTCAACATAGGAATGTCATTTCCGATAAGTAATATGTCGTCGACATATAATACTAGGAAAGCAATTTTGCTCCCACTGACCTTCTTGTATACACAAGATTCGTCTGCGTTCTTGATGAAACCAAAGTCACTACCTGCTTCATCAAAACGTATATTCCAACTCCTGGATGCCTGCTTCAATCCGTAGATTGATTTCTTTAGCTTGCATACCTTTTTAGCATTTTTTGGATCCTCAAAACCTTCAGGCTGTGTCATAAACACAGTTTCTGTTAAAACGCCATTTAAGAAAGCAGTTTTGAAAATCCATCTGCCATATTTCGTAATCGTAATATGCAGCGATTGCTAACATTATCCGAATAGACTTTAGCATTGCAACTGGTGAAAAGGTTTCATCGTAGTCCACACCGTGGACTTGCCTGTAACCTTTTGCAACCAATCTAGCTTTGAAAACTTCAAGTTTCCCATCCTTGTCCTTTTTCAGTTTGAAAACCCATTTGCTTCCAATGGCTTGGTAGCCATCTGGCAAATCGACCAAATCCCATACTTGGTTTTCAGACATGGAGTCCAATTCAGATTCCATGGCTTCTTGCCATTGCTTGGAGCTAGGGCTCGTCATAGCTTGTTTGTAAGTCGCAGGTTCATCACTTTCAAGTAATAGAACGTCATAGCTCTCGTTCGTCAAAATACCTAAGTACCTTTCCGGTTTAGATCTATATCTTTGCGATCTACGCGGGGTAACATTTCTAGATTGACCATGATTCTCACCAGATTCTTCTAAAGATCTCTGAGTTTCATCCTGAATGTCATCTTGAGCATTCTCTAGAGTTTGTTGTTCGACTCGAATTTCTTCGAGGTCTACTTTTCTCCCACTTGTCATTTTGGAAATGTGATCTTTCTCCAAAAAGACACCATCTCGAGCAACAAACACCTTGTTCTCAGATGTATTGTAGAAGTAATACCCCTTTGTTTCCTTTGGATAGCCCACAAGGATACATTTGTCAGATTTTGGATGAAGTTTGTCTGAAATTAATCGTTTGACGTATACTTCACATCCCCAAATCTTAAGAAAAGACACATTTGGAGGCTTTCCAAACCATAATTCGTATGGAGTCTTTTCGACAGCTTTAGACGGAGCTCTATTTATAGTGAGTGCAGCTGTGTTTAGTGCATGTCCCCAAAATTCTAATGGAAGTTCGGCCTGACCCATCATTGACCTGACCATGTCTAGCAAGGTTCTGTTCCTCCGTTCCGACACACCGTTCCATTGTGGTGTTCCAGGAGGAGTCAATTCTGATAGAATTCCACATTCTTTCAAATGGTCATCAAATTCATAGCTCAGATATTCACCGCCTCTATCAGACCGCAGTGCCTTAATCTTCTTGCCTAATTGATTCTCTACTTCACTCTGAAATTCCTTGAATTTGTCAAAGGATTCAGACTTATGCTTCATTAGGTAGACATAACCATACCTACTGAAGTCATCAGTGAAAGTGATAAAGTAGCTGAAACCACCTCTAGCATTTGTACTCATTGGTCCACATACATCTGTATGGATTAAACCCAATAGTTCATTTGCTCTTTCTCCAACTTTAGAGAAAGGTTGCTTTGTCATTTTGCCAAGTAAACATGATTTGCATTTACCATAATCCTCTAAGTCAAATGGTTCTAGAATTCCTTCCTTTTGAAGTCTTTCTAAGCGTTTCAAGTTTATATGGCCTAATCGACAATGCCACAGATAGGTGAGATCTGAATCATCCTTTTTGGCCTTTTTGGTATTTATGTTATATACTTGTTTGTCGTGATCTAATAAATAAAGTCCATTGACTAATCTAGCAGATCCATAAAACATCTCTTTAAAATAAAACGAACAACTATTGTCTTTTATTAAAAAGGAAAATCCCTTAGCATCTAAGCAAGAAACTGAAATGATGTTTTTAGTAAGACTTGGAACATGGAAACATTCTTCCAGTTCCAAAACTAGCCCGGAGGGCAACGACAAATAGTAAGTTCCTACAGCTAATGCAGCAATCCGTGCTCCATTTCCCACTCGTAGGTCGACTTCACCCTTGCTTAACTTTCTACTTCTTCTTAGTCCCTGTGGATTGGAACATAAGTGTGAGCCACAACCTGTATCTAATACCCAAGAAGTTGAATTAGCAAGTATACAGTCTATAACGAAAATACCTGAAGATGGAACGACTGTTCCGTTCTTCTGATCTTCCTTTAGCTTTGGACATTCTCTTTTGTAATGGCCTATTCCATCACAATAAAGAAAGCTTGATGTGGACTTGTCCTGCTTTGATTTAGCATTGCCCTTGGACTTTCCACCTTTCTTGAATGGTCTCTTTCTAGCCTTGAGTAAATCTTTGGCTTCACAGTCCAGTATTATTTCAGCCTTTCTGACAAGGTGAATAAATTCTGCAACTGTTTCTTCTCTTGGTTCACTTAGGTATAGTTGCTTGAAGCGACCAAACCCACTGTGTAGTGAATTGAGCAAGACAGAGACTGCCATCCTTTCGCTTATTGGTGTTCCTAGTAGACTTAGGCGATCAAAATATGAACACATAAGATCCACATGGAACCTCAGTGGGACGCCTACCCTCTGTTTAGTGCGAAGGAGCTGAACATGTGTTTCTTGGACCTCCATCCTATAACACCTGTTGGGAGAACTAACCTTTAGACCAGACATTGATTCAATCAACTCATGGATGTTCAGGTCCCTTTCCTCCGTACTTCCACGACAGATATCCCTCAGATTCTTGATGAGCGTAAAAGGTTCATAGGCTACAAACCTTTTTGCCCAATCATCAGGGATATTGTTCAGCATGAGACTCATAACCTTTTTGAGATCCGCATCCCAGGCGTAAAATCTCTCAGGGGTCATGTCTCTGGCATAGTAGCTTGGCATGGGATGTGACAGTACATACTCAAGTCCATTGAGTTTGACTATTTCAACTAGCTTAGCTTCCCATTCAAGAAAATTTGTCTGGTTCAGCTTGACCATAAGCTCAGAACCCATGATGATGTTTTGATTGTTGTTTGCCATATTAAAACTACAATTGAAAAGAATAAACAAATAAATAACCATTCACAGTTTCTCTTAATAAACTTAAATTCTAGCATACATGCATAATTCAATGTTTATTAATCATTTTATTCAAGTTATGTGTTCCGGCAGGTGTGAATAAAATGATTCCAAGATCCTAAAATCATTGAAGAACTAAGCACAGTTTGTCGACTTAATCCTAGAACATCTTAGGTAAGCAAAAGCCTTTTGCTAATAGTCTAGAAACTATTCTTGGTTGATAGGTACGTCTAAGAACTTATTAGGTAAACCTATCGATTTTGCCACGACATAAAAGGACTCCTTACTTATATCGTTGAGTTTCACCAAAACTAACATGTACTCACAATTATTTGTGTACCTTGCCCCTTTAGGACTAATAAGTAACACCTCGCTGAGCGAAAACTATTACTAGATTGATGTAAAGGATATCCAAGCAAGTGTATATTTTGGCATGGCACCTTTTAACTCAATTTTTAAGTTTGGAACTTAAGGCTCTTACTATGTTGGTTAGATTTTAAGTGAACTAAAATCCTTAATCATGCAACATAATCAAGCTTTTGATCTCATGCATTTTAAGACATATTTAAAAGCAATAAATAACTTAAAACATGCATAAGATAAATGTGATCTAGTATGGCCCGACTTCATCTTGAAACTTTGACTTCAAAGTCCGTCTTGAAAATCTCCGTGGGAGGCACCATTTTCTTCAAATAGGATAAGCTATAACTAATTACAACTATTTGATGGTACGCAGACCATATTTGAATTGAAAATTAACTTTGGTACTTTAGACCAATTACATTCAAATTAATGGTACGCAGACCATATTTTCTATCCTATTTGGGCCATACTAGTCACTTCATAACCTGCAAAACAGTACATATACAATATATACCATTCACCCATTCATTATCATGAATGGCTCACATAGCTGGTTAGTAAAACACATTATGCATCACGTAAACATTTGCAGCAATTAATCAAGGGCACCAATAATCTACCAATTATTCAGTCCTTATTAATTCTAATCAAGTTGTTTTAACCTTAAGGATTTGTAGACCTAATCAAGAGTTTATGACTAAAAGGCGCTCCCACTTATACCAATAAATTTATATGCTTTACTAATTTTAAACATAAAAATGTATTTCTAGTCTAACCGGAAACATACAAATTTAATTAAAATTTAAAGCTCATATGAATTTATAATTGTATCCAAAAAGTTTAATTTAATTTCAGTCGTATTTAAATTAATTCATGATTTTAATTTTAGTAAAATAATTAGAATAAATAAAATTTATTATAATTACAATATTCAAAATTAAAATCCAAGAAACTAATTTAAATCATTAATTTTAAAATTAATTAAAATTACGTGAACTGAAATTTTCAAATTAAACATTCAAAACGATCTAATCGTAACGCAAACACCCTACGCATTGCACGCCCATGGGCCGCACGCACACAGCCATCGCTGGCCATGTGCGCGCAGCCCATGCGCTCGTCGCATAGCTGCTGCATCTCCATCGCAAGCCATCGCACGCTGTGGTGCTCGCTGCGCGCGCGCCAGCGCTCGTCGCACGCGAGCCATCGCTCGCAATGCGCGCTCGCCAGCGCTCGCTGTGCGCGCGAGCCATTGCTCGCTGTGCGCGCGAGCCATCGCTCGCTGTGCGCGCGACATCGCTCGCTGTGCGCGCGAGCAACGCTGGGCGCAGCGCTCGTGGCACGCGAGCTTGCGCTCGTTGCGCGAGGCAGTGCGCGTTGTGGCGCAGCTCGCTTGCTGCCCACACGCGACTGCCTTGGCTTGCCTTTCGCCCATGCCCATTTGTTCATAGCTCGTGGCCTACGACACAAGGCAAGGCTGCTGCCTTGTGCTCGTGCACTACGCCCTTGCTCATTGCATTCGTGCCGCACGGGCGACGAGCTCCCTTGCTCGTCGTCGCATGCCCGCACTATACAACACCCCTTAAGGGTAACACGAAGCGTCCATTGCTTTGTGCGTGCAAGTTATATGAACGAATCGCATAAAAATTTAAAATTTATATTTAAAATTAATGACAAATTAATAAATAATATTAATTTCATAATTTTAGGGCGAAAAATCGAAAATTTATTATTCAATTGATTTCCGATTGTTATAAATTCAAGTCTAGGTCATAAAAATTTAAAATTTATCATAAATTTACAATTTTTATGGTGGTTTTTAATCATAGGTTTCTAATTAAATTATAATTAATTATGAAAATTAAATTAATTCTAAATTATTCTAATTTTCAACAAATTAATCATAATTACAAATTAGATTGCATAATTAACAAGGCTAGGCATTCAAACTTGTTAAACATATACAGTAGGTCAATCAAAAATTCAAGATTTATCAACAAGAATCGCAAATATTTAATTTAACATCTTAAATTTACGAAATTTTGCATTCGAAAAACTATTCGAAAAACCTTCGAAAAGTCATAGTTAGGCTTCGAATTTGAGAATTCTGGGTTCGGCAGAAAAATTCTATTTTTATCAAAATTTTAGAATGCCTTTTACATGCGGAATTGACACAAAAATCACTCGATTTGGATGAGTAACGAAGAAACTGCCGAAAAACTGCGTACGTATAATTAAATAAACGCAATTTGCAATTAATTAACAATTACGAAAATTAATCACCCCTTTTAATTCTTGCAAATTTGTAATATTTAACCATGTTCATGCAAATTAGATTATGAAAATAATAAGGGGCTCTGATACCACTGTTAGGTTATGATACATATGATATTACATAAATCATGCGGAAACAACCATTAACCCAGGAATAGATATTATTTACACATAATCATATAGCATAATTTAGATGCATACTCTTTGTTGCGTGCCCTCCCTAGCTGCGCCCGAACCGAGCAAGAACAAGTCTTTAGGACTCCAAGTGTCGTCCCTCCGTAGATAGTCCACAGCACGTCCGGATCCGCCTTAAGATTGACCAACTAGAATCGCCCTTAAGGTACTAGAATTTTCGGCACTTTTGAGCAAGATGTGTGACTGAATTTTTCTCTCAAAAACTCACTTTGAATACTTGAAAACTCGTTATAAATTGTGAACCCAGGCCACATATTTATAGGGGTATGGAAAGGGAATTGGAATCCTATTCAGATACAAATTAATTAAACCTAGAATCCTACAAGAACTCTAATTAATTAATTTATCCAATAGAATTAGGAATTTAATCATTAACCGAACTCTGCACGTTTTAGGAATCGTGCATGAACACAAACACTTACGCACACACACACGGCAGCCACGATGGGCCGCCCATGCGCGTGCGTGCGAGCAGCAGCCCACGCAGCGAGGCCTACGCGAGCTACAAGCCCACGCAAGCACCTGCGCGCGCTGCGCGCGCTGTGCGCGCTGCCACGGCCTGCTGGGCCTGGCCTTGCGATGGGCCTGGCGTGGCCTTGGCTGTTCGTGTGGCGCGCTTGGCTTGCTGGGCGATGGCCTGGCTTCGTGCTGGGCCCTCGTCCGGCAGGCCTCGTCCGATGCTTATTCGTACGATACGCTTCCGATTAAATTTCCGATTCCGGAATTCATTTCCGATACGAACAATATTTAATATTTTCGATTCCGGAATTAATTTCCGTTTCGAACAAATATTTAATATTTCCGTTTCCGGAATTATTTTCCGATTCCGATAATATTTCCGATTCTGACAATATTTCCGTTTCCGGCAATATTTCCGATTCTGGCAATATTTCCATTTCCGATAATATTTTCCGATACGTACCATGTTTCCGTTTCCGGCAACATCTACGACTTGGATAATATTTATATTTCCGATACGATCCATATTTCCGTTTCCGGCAATATCATCGTTTCCGGAGTATTCATTTCTTGCCTGTGACGATCTCAGCTCCCACTGAAACCAAGATCCGTCGATTCCGAATATCCATAGATAGAGTATTTAATGCGATTAAATACTTGATCCGTTTACGTACTATTTGTGTGACCCTACGGGTTCAGTCAAGAGTAAGCTGTGGATTAATATCATTAATTCCACTTGAACTGAAGCGGCCTCTAGCTAGGCATTCAGCTCACTTGATCTCACTGAATTATTAACTTGTTAATTAATACTGAACCGCATTTATTAGACTTATCATAGAATGCATACTTGGACCATTGGCATTATTTCCTTCAGTCGGGCCCCGTCCCGTAAAACCGGAATTCAAAACCCGAGAAAGGCTTGCTTTTAGACGCTAAACGATGCCTTAACCTCCAAGAAAATACAAAACGCCAAACCTAGTACTATTCGTACAACATGTACAACACTACAAGACGAAACAAGGACGATTCCCCGTCCTTGCTTTGGCGGCATTCAAGCCAGGTCACCAGCGCCCAGCGCTGGTCCAGCGCCCTGCGCTGACGTGTGCTGGTGGCTTGCACCCATTCCTTCTATAAATACCCCTCATTTTCAGCATAATGAAAGGGGGGAACAATAATACAACGTCGTAATTTCGACATTACGCTTCAAAATACAACTCAAAAACCCCTCAAAAACACATAAAAAATTCCTAAATTCAAAAGCAATTGGGAGCTCTTGCCTAAACCTAACTAGGTAAATCCGAATCCCATTCTAATCAACTATGTTGCTTTGATTTCTAAATGATTAGCAAGTTGGTGTTTTTAATTACTAAAAAACACCACTTGCAACAATCATACAGGTTTTCCAAAAATACAAACTTTTTCAAAATACAAAATACAAATTTTCAAGATTCAAGGATGTCCAAGTTGTTTACAATCACCTCTTGGACTAGAATCACCTTCAAACATGGGGTAATCAAAGATGACACCTTTTAACATTTAAAGGTTTAGTCTTTTGAGATTTAAAACTCCATTGTCAATGTACAAGTTCAAGTTTTCAATTTTCAAGATCCTACCATGTTTAGGGTTATTCATAGTTATTTCCCTAAACTAGGATCATTTCAAGTTCAAATTTCAATTATTTCAAGTTCAAAACTTCAATATTCAAGCTTTCAAGTTCATGTTTAACATGCAAAATCTAGGATATTTGGGTTGAGCAACCTCTCCCAAGTTGAGATTTTTGGCTTTGAATTCGTGTCGGGCGCACTTATTTTTAAGGAGCCGCTTGGCGTTCGAATCTCATGTGCCCAAGTACAAATTTCAATTATGCACCTTTCAATATTGCAATTTCAATATCGCACCTTTCAATACCGCAATTTCAATATCGCACTTTCAATACCGCAATTTCAATATCGCAATTTCAATACCGCAATTTCAATACCGCACTTTCAATTCCGCATCTTTACTTGCCTAGTCCCTTTCTAGGCAATGTGGACCTACTCCCTAGTCCTTTTCTAGGGGGTCTTGTATTTACTAATTCCTCACTTTATTTAGTATTGTGATGTTGCTTTATTTGCTTTATTGCATTCATCACCAACATGCTAAATACAACAAAATGCAAAGGTTACATCACACTTAACAAAGATATTTTTCGACAAACCGGCCTTAGGTTCCTTAAATCAATCTTTAAGGCAAAAGTGACCACCATACAATTAGAGATTCAATTTGCTCTAAATTCAAACCCACATAGTCTAATCTAGGGTATATTTTCGAAAAAATGTTGTGCCAACGTACTTGAATATTTCTAAAGCTCGCCGAATAAGCATTTTTTTTCCCGTGCCCGGATCTCACCCATCCGTTTCAAGGATTCAAGGCCTTATCCAAAATAGAGTCTCTTGCGGTCTTTCCAAACGAGACATTAAACAATGTTTGGTGGCGACTCCTTCGAGGTACAAAAATTCTACGGTTTTCTAAAGAACCGCCCCTCTTGTAGAACGGGAAACAAGTTTTGACACAAAAAAAAAATCCCTACAAGTGGAGCAACACATGAATTTTAAAACCCACTCCCCTCAGTGGGTAAAGTAATAAACATGCTTCATTCATTATATAAGGATCTGAATTGGGTATCACATTCACAAGAAGTGCTTCATTAGCTCATATCTCACACGCCAATGTGTCTCGGATTTCCACCAAACACATAGATCATGGAAACACACATATAAACTTATGAATCAAAACGTAGAAAAGTGGAGATCTCATTACCCCTCACAATGAACCATCTTCCTTTAAATATTGCGATCAATTATCTTCTTAACATATAAGATCCAATGCAACGAACTCAACTTCATAGTGGATATATATAGTGAAACACACTTCTTCTATGCATCTTTACCAAATATTACACTACCACCTAGTGAAAAATAAATTCACTAGTAGTGTTGTGAGTGTACCAATAAACACTGCAAAACAACATCAAGTTAGGAGAAATTATCACCACAATAGACTTAAAAACAAATTTGCATATTCTTTTGAGATTACTTTCTCAATAACTATCAACAATAACATACTAGAACCACAATAAGTCTATACTGGCTATTTAACAGAATAATTAAGCTTACCAAATATTTTTCTATACAAAATGAGAATGAGATTTGTGTACCTTTACCCTTTATATGTTAGCCTTAGTACCAATATCACAAATATTTATCTCATCTCGAACCTCTATCTTGCCTTAAGATAAGTGAACACTTATTTTATCTCGATCAGTATCAAGCATGTATAAGTTAATACATATGATCACCAAAATCATATGAACACTATAAATGCCTATCATATAGATACACATGCATTTAAATCCAAACATTGTAAGCCAAGAATAAAGAGTAGTTTTAATAAACTTTTCATACCACTACTTCGTTGCCTACTCACTAAATCAAGTCGCAATTAACTTAGTAGCCAGTTAGTTTCCAAAACTAACTCACCAAAACAAGGCAATCTTATTTACTAGTTAGACTCAAACTTAACTCGCCCCCACAATGCACAATAATTCATCAAAAATAACATCATGCATAAAAGAGGACACATAAAAAACATATTAGGTAAAGTTAGAGTTTGACAATAGATAGAATGAGAAGAAACTTCCCTGATATCAAACAAGTTGGATTTGTTATAGCTTTCACATAAATACATTCACCTTCATCTGCTTTTCCAAGATCCATGAACAAGAGCATCGCGACCCGACCGAAGCATTCAAAGACATGTCGCGGACGACCATCGGCTTGCTTATTATTTCATAAATCAGATGGAAACGAACTCCGCTGCCCAGGTGCGCCTTTCTATACTTGCCGCGGGTAGGTTGTGATCTCTACTGATCATATTAACGTTGTAAATTAAATTCCCTTGTCGAAACATGCAAAGCCGCAACGAGTATTTAATTGTATTCACCCTGTTATAATCTTTGTTTTCTTCTCCATCTTAATAAAAAATACTACGTAGTTGTGTTCTCAATATAAATTACTTGATGATAAAATTCGAATATGATTGGAGTTGAGTTGGATTAGACTATATCTCCTCAATTGTATTGAAGGTATAGAAATATATTATCAATGATAAATAGCTAGACAACACTTGATTTTGATCAATTGGAACGTAAAAAGATGGTCAAAAGTTCTTCATCGATGTCGACAAAGTACCATCTTCAACATAACTCGTTGCCCATAATTAGAGGTGTTAAATCGGGTCACCGGATGGATTGTGGGTTGACCCATGACAATTTGGGTATATTCATTTCGGGTCAAGTTCGGGTCAAAAGTTTCCGGGATCAAATCGGCTTTGGGTAGGGTCTATTCAGTTCGGGTCAATTTCGGGTCAATTGTTGTCGGATCCGGATCAATTTCGGGTTGGGTCAAGTTTGGTTCAGGTAAAAAACGGATCAGGTGATCCCGTGTCGGGTTCTAAACGGGATTGATCGGGTCAAACTCAGGTCGGGTAGACTTTGACTCGGGTCATTTCAGTTCGGACCAATTCAGTACCAGCTCGATTTCGGTTAGGATCATTTCAATTATGTCTCAGGCTAGTTCGATTTCAGTCTAGATCTTTTCAAGTCATTATCGATTAATGTTTTCATCTTATTTCTAATCAATAAGCTAGTAATATACGTCTTTACGAGTATTCTTAATTTACTGAATTACAACATCGTTATATCAATTAGAGTTTGATGTAAGTTATAAGATGATTAATAGTTATATAACGAGAACAATATGTGGACAGTAGACTACAAAATATATATGTAAATCTATAAGAATATAACTCTTTAAGTTGACACGAAATCAAACTTACTATATAATTAACAATTATAGTTTATAAGAACATACATAATAATCATACTCCAAGTACAGCTAAACAACTACTCTGTATAACTTCTCAAAATAATTCTTCATTTTACTAGTATTCCTAACAAGTTTTAAAGAATATAATATTCATTTGTATATCATGAATCGGATAATATCATTAGACATTTAATGATTATTACACGTATACAAGTACTTAATTAACAGGAAACAACGAACAGTAGCAGCTACTTCTTCCTTAGTTTCTAATTGAAACTGATAATTTTATATAGAGACAACATAAACATTAAAGTATGAAACAATAAATCTATGAGATTGTATCTCTTTCAACCGACATAAAACCAAACACGACCAATATGTCAAGTGTTCGATCATAATGGTATATAAGAACACAAATCCACAAGAAAATAATGTACTCTACAAGTGTAAGAATTGAAATTATAACAACTAGCCGAAAATAACTATCAGGAATTGGATTATGTCATTAAACATTGATCGATTACTACTAGTGTATAAATACTTAATTGTAAATAGCTAACTGGAACTGATAACGTTATATTGAGACACAGGCCGAGCCATACATTAAGGTATGAAACAACCTGAAACAGTTATAACAGATTTCTGTTATTTCTCGTATAATACTTTCTCCCTTCAAAAATAGACTTGTCCCAAGTCTAAGATACATCAAAATTAGGGTACTTCTTCTCAAATTCTGCTACATTCTCCCAAGTTCCTTCATTGTCATAATAACCTACCCATCTAATCAAATACTGCACTTGAGCTTGATTTTGAAATTTCACAACTTTCCTTCCTATTATTGCTTCTGGTTGAAAAACAGTAGAATCGCGTTGACCTTGGAACCACAGAGGAATATGAGCTGCAACTGGTAATTGCCCATGAAATTTTTTGAGTCGTGATACATGAAATACATCATAAATCAGAGAATATGCAGGAAGTTTAAGCTTGTATGCTACCTTCCCAACCAAAGCTTGTACTTGGAATGGACCAAAGTACTTATGAGACGGCTTTTGGTTGCTTCTTTGCTGCACTGACACTTGTCTATATGGCTGCAACTTTAGCCAAACCCAATCTCCAATATTAAACTGCCTCTCTGATCTCCTTTTATCTACCTGACATTTTATTCTGTTCTAAGATTTCTCTAAATGACCCTTAAGTTCCTTAATCATATTTTCTTTCTGAAGGAAATAATGCCCTTGGTCCAAGTATGCATTCAATGTTAAGTCTAATAAATGCGGTTCAGTATTAATTAACAAGTTAATAATTCAGTGAGATCAAGTGAGCTGAATGCCTAGCTAGAGGCCGCTTCAGTTCAAGTGGAATTAATGATATTAATCCACAGCTTACTCTTGACTGAACCCGTAGGGTCACACAAATAGTACGTAAACGGATCAAGTATTTAATGGCATTAAATACTCCATCTATGGATATTCGGAATCGACGGATCTTGGTTTCAGTGGGAGCTGAGATCGTCACAGGCAAGAAATGAATACTCCGGAAACGATGATATTGCCGGAAACGGAAATATGGATCGTATCGGAAATATAAATATTATCCAAGTCGTAGATGTTGCCGGAAACGGAAACATGGTACGCATCGGAAAATATTATCGGAAATGGAAATATTGCCGGAATCGGAAATATTGCCGGAAACGGAAATATTGTCAGAATCGGAAAATAATTCCGGAAACGGAAATATTAAATATTTGTTCGAAACGGAAATTGATTCCGGAATCGGACATATTGAATATTGTTCGTATCGGAAATGAATTCCGGAATCGGGAAATTAATCGAAAGCGTATCGTACGAATTAGCATCGGACGAGGCCTGCCAGACGAAGGCCCAGCACGAAGTCGGGCCATCGCCCAGCAAGCCAGCGCGCCACAAACGCACCAGCCAAGGCTGCGCCAGGCCCACCGCAAGGCAGGCCCAGCGCGCGCCAAGGCTACGGCAGCGTGTGGGCTTGCGGCAGTGGGCTGCGAGCTCGCGGGCTGCGCGCGCGCGTATGGCGCCCCTCGTGGGCTGCTGTGCGTGCGTGTGTGTTTGTGTGCTACTCGAATCCTAAAGCTACCGGGATTTGTCATATGCTTAAATCTAATCCTAAAAGATTTAGTTTATTTAATTAGAGTCCTAGTAGGATTATAATTAAATAAATTAGTATCCTAATAGGATTCCAAATCCTTTTCCATAACTCTATAAATAGGTGCCTAGGGTCACATATTTACATAGAGCATTCAAGTATTCAAAGTGAGTTTTTGAGAGCAAAATTCAGTCATACAATTGCCTATAAAGTGCCGAAAATTCTAAGTACCTTAAGGGCGATTCTAGTTGGTCAATCTTAAGGCGGATCCGGACGTGCTGTGGACTATCTACGGAGGGACGACACTTGGAGTCCTAAAGACTTGTTCTTGTTCGGTTCGGGCGCGGCTAGGGAGGGCACGCAACAAAGAGTATGCATCTAAACTATGCTAAATGATTATGTGTAAATAATATGTTTTCTTGGCTTTATGGTTTTTCCGCATGATTTATGAATTGTCATATGTATCATAACCTAACAGTGGTATCACGAGCCTCTTATTATTTTCATAATCTAAAATTGCATGAACATGGTTAAATATTACAAATTTGCAAGAATTAAAAGGGGTGATTAATTTTTGTAATTGTTAATTAATTGCAAATTGCGTTTATTTAATTATACGTACGCAATTTTTCGGCAGTTTCTTCGTTACTCATCCAAATCGAGTGATTTTTGTGTCAATTCCGCATGTAAAAGGCATTCTAAAATTTTGACAAAAATAGTAACTTTCTGCCGAACCCAGAATTCTCAAATTCGAAGCCTAACTATGACTTTTCGGAGGTTTTAGTTTTTCGAATGAAAATTTTCGTAAATTTAAGATGTTAAATTAAATATTTGCGATTCTTGTTGATAAATCTTGACTTTTTTATTGACCTACTGTATATGTTTAACAAGTTTGAATGCCTAGCCTTGTTAATTATGCAATCTAATTTGTAATTATGATTAATTTGTTGAAAATTAGAATAATTTAGAATTAATTTGATTTTCATAATTAATTATAATTTAATTAGATACCTATGATTAAAAACCACCATAAAAATTGTAAATTTATGTTAAATTTTAAATTTTTATGACCTAGACTTGAATCCATGTTAATCGGAAATCAATTGAATAATAAATTTTCGATTTTTTCGCCCTAAAAGCATGAAATTAATATTATTTATTAATTTGTCATTAATTTTAAATATAAATTTTTTAAATTTTATGCGATTCGCTCATATAACTTGCACGCACAAAGCAATGGACGCTACGTGTTACCCTTAAGGGGTGTTGTATAGTGCGGGCATGTGACGACGAGCAAGGGAGCTCGTCGCCCATGCGGCACGAATGCAATGAGCAAGGCCATGGTGCACGAGCACAAGGCAGCAGCCCTGCCTTGTGTCGTGGGCTGTGAGCAATGGACGAATGGGCGAGGGCGAAAGCAAGGCACAGCAGTCGCGTGTGGGCAGCAAGCGAGCTGCACCACAGCGCGCACTGCCTCGCGCAAGCGTGCGGAGCTTCGCGCGCAGCGAGCGCAAGCTCGCGTGCCACGAGTGCTACGCCCAGCGTCGATGCCTCGCGCAGCGAGCGATGGCTCGCAGGATCGTGCGCTGGCAAGCGCGCGCAGCGAGCAATGGCTCGCATGAAGCGAGCGCTGGCGAGCGAGCGCAGCGAGCGACGGCTCGCGTGCATCGAGTGCTGGCGCGCGCAGCGAACACCAGCTCGCGTGATGCCTTGTGAAGGAGAGCAGCAGCAGCGATGCGACGCAGCGCATGGGCTGCGCGCACATGGCCAGCGATGGCTGTGTGCGTGTGGCCCATGGGCGTGCGTTGCGTGGGGTTGTTGCGTTGCGATTGGATCGTTTTGAAATTTTAATTTGAAATTTTCAGTTTACGTAATTTTAATTAATTTTAAAATTAATAATTTAAATTATTTTCTTGGATTTTAATTTTGAATATTGTAATTATAATAAATTTTATTTATTCTAATTATTTTACTAAAATTAAAATCATGAATTAATTTAAATACGACTGAAATTAAATTAAACTTTTTGGATTCAATTATAAATTTATATGAGCTTTAAATTTTAATTAAATTTGTATGTTTCCGGTTAGACTAGAAATACATTTTTATGTTTAAAATTAGTAAAGCATATGAATTTATTGGTTTAAGTGGGAGCCCTTTTAGTCATAAACTCTTGATTAGGTCTACAAATCCTTAAGGTTAAAACAACTTGATTAGAATTAATAAGAACTGAATAATTGGTAGATTATTGGTGCCCTTGATTAATTGCTGCAAATGTTTACGTGATGCATAATGTGTTTTACTAACCAGCTATGTGGGCCATTCATGATAATGAATGGGTGAATGGTATATATTGTATATGTACTGTTTTGCAGGTTATGAAGTGACTAGTATGGCCCAAATAGGATAGAAAATATGGTCTGCGTACCATTAATTTGAATGTAATTGGTCTAAAGTACCAAAGTTGTTTTTCAATTCAAATATGGTCTGCGTACCATCTAATAGTTGTAATTAGTTTTAATTATAGCTTATCCTATTTGAAGAAAATGGTGCCTCCCACGGAGATTTTCAAGACGGACTTTGAAGTTAAAGCTTCAAGATGAAGTCGGGCCATACTAGATCACATTTATCTTATGCATGTTTTAAGTTATTTATTGCTTTTAAATATGTCTTAAAATGCATGAGATCAAAAGCTTGATTATGTTGCATGATTAAGGATTTTAGTTCACTTAAAATCTAACCAACATAGTAAGAGACTTAAGTTACAAACTTAAAAATTGAGTTAAAAGGTGCCATGCCAAAATATACACTTGCTTGGATATCCTTTACATCAATCTAGTAATAGTTTTCGCTCAGCGAGGTGTTACTTATTGGTCCTAAAGGGGCAAGGTACACAAATAATTGTGAGTACATGTTAGTTTTGGTGAAACTCAACGATATAAGTAAGGAGTCCTTTTATGTCGTGGCAAAATCGATAGGTTTACCTAATAAGTTCCTAGACGTACCTATCAACCAAGAATAGTTTCTAGACTATTAGCAAAAGGCTTTTGCTTACCTAAGATGTTTTAGGATTAAGTCGACAAACTGTGCTTAGTTCTTCAATGATTTTAGGATCTTGGAATCATTTTATTCACACCTGCCGGAACACATAACTTGAATAAAATGCTTAATGAACATTGAATTATGCATGTATGCTAGAATTTAAGTTTATTAAGAGAAACTGTGAATGGTTATTTATTTGTTTATTCTTTTCAATTGTAGTTTTAAATATGGCAAACAACAATTCATTCAACATTCGATCAATTCTCGAAAAGGAGAAGTTGAACGGGAAAAACTTCCTTGACTGGCAAAGGAACTTGCAAATAGTTCTTATACAGGAAGAAAAGGAGTATGTCCTAGAAGAGGCGATGCCCGAAGCTGCAGGCGACGGGGTCACTCAGGCAGCCCTCAATCGTTGGATTGATGCCAACAAGGATGTGAAATGTCTAATGCTCGCCACCATGAGTGCAGATCTGCAGAAAACGTTCATCAACTCAGATGCTTTCACAATCATCAGTGAGTTGAAGAACATGTTCCAAGATCTGGCTCCAGTCGAAAGATTCGAGACTCATAGGCAAATTCTTGAGACCAAGCTTAAGAAAGGCGAGCCCGTAAGTCCACATGTTCTCAAAATGATTGGACTCATTGAGAATATGAGTCGGCTGGATCAGCAATTTTCTCAGGAAATGGCTATAGACACCATCCTCCATTCTCTTCATAGCGGGTATGATCAGTTCAAACTGAACTACAGTATGAATAGTCTGGACAAAACGCTCACTGAGCTTCACGGTATGCTGAAGACCGCTGAAAAGACGCTCAAAAATGATAAGCAGGATGTGCTTATGGTGCGTGGGGGCAAGTTCAAGAAATCTGGAAAGAAGAGGAATGCTAAGAAAGGTGGAAACAAGGCCAGCCCAACTAAGCAAACTGGCGCCAAATCTGTAAAGAGGAAGGTCAGTCAACCCACTTCTGAATCCGAATGCTTCTACTGCAAGAAGAAGGGGCATTGGAAGAGAGATTGCTTGAAGCTAAAGGAAGATCAGAAGAACGGAACAGTCGTTCCATCTTCAGGTATTTTCATTATAGACTGTATACTTGCTAATTCAACTTCTTGGGTATTAGATACAGGTTGTGGCTCACACTTATGTTCCAATCCACAGGGACTAAGAAGAAGTAGAAAGTTAAGCAAGGGTGAAGTCGACCTACGAGTGGGAAATGGAGCACGGATTGCTGCATTAGCTGTAGGAACTTACTATTTGTCGTTGCCCTCCGGGCTAGTTTTGGAACTGGAAGAATGTTTCCATGTTCCAAGTCTTACTAAAAACATCATTTCAGTTTCTTGCTTAGATGCTAAGGGATTTTCCTTTTTAATAAAAGACAATAGTTGTTCGTTTTATTTTAAAGAGATGTTTTGTGGATCTGCTAGATTAGTCAATGGACTTTATTTATTAGATCACGACAAACAAGTATATAACATAAATACCAAAAGGGCCAAAAAGGATGATTCAGATCTCACCTATCTGTTGCATTGTCGATTAGGCCATATAAACTTGAAACGCTTAGAAAGACTTCAAAAGGAAGGAATTCTAGAACCATTTGACTTAGAGGATTATGGTAAATGCGAATCATGTTTACTTGGCAAAATGACAAAGCAACCTTTCTCTAAAGTTGGAGAAATAGCAAATGAACTATTGGGTTTAATCCATACAGATGTATGTGGACCAATGAGTACAAATGCTAGGGGTGGTTTCAGCTACTTTATCACTTTCACTGATGACTTCAGTAGATATGGTTATGTCTACCTAATGAAGCATAAGTCTGAATCCTTTGACAAATTCAAGGAATTTCAGAGTGAAGTAGAGAATCAATTAGGCAAGAAGATTAAGGCACTGCGGTCTGATAGAGGCGGTGAATATCTGAGCTATGAATTTGATGACCATCTGAAAGAATGTGGAATTCTATCAGAATTGACTCCTCCTGGAACACCACAATGGAACGGTGTGTCGGAACGGAGGAACAGAACCTTGCTAGACATGGTCAGGTCAATGATGGGTCAAGCCAAACTTCCATTAGAATTTTGGGGACATGCACTAAATACAGCTGCACTCACTATAAATAGAGCTCCGTCTAAAGCTGTCGAAAAGACTCCATATGAATTATGGTTTGGAAAGCCTCCAAATGTGTCTTTTCTGAAGATTTGGGGATGTGAAGTATACGTCAAACGATTGATTTCAGACAAACTTCATCCAAAATCTGACAAATGTATCCTTGTGGGCTATCCAAAGGAAACAAAGGGGTATTACTTCTACAATACATCTGAGAACAAGGTGTTTGTTGCTCGAGATGGTGTCTTTTTGGAGAAAGATCACATTTCCAAAATGACAAGTGGGAGAAAAGTAGACCTCGAAGAAATTCGAGTCGAACAACAAACTCTAGAGAATGCTCAAGATGACATTCAGGATGAAACTCAGAGATCTTTAGAAGAATCTGGTGAGAATCATGGTCAAACTAGAAATGTTACCCCGCGTAGATCGCAAAGATATAGATCTCAACCGGAAAGGTACTTAGGTATTTTGACGAACGAGAGCTATGACGTTCTATTACTTGAAAGTGATGAACCTACGACTTACAAACAAGCTATGACGAGCCCTAGCTCCAAGCAATGGCAAGAAGCCATGCAATCTGAATTAGACTCCATGTCTGAAAACCAAGTATGGGATTTGGTCGATTTGCCAGATGGCTACCAAGCCATTGGAAGCAAATGGGTTTTCAAACTGAAAAAGGACAAAGATGGGAAACTTGAAGTTTTCAAAGCTAGATTGGTTGCAAAAGGTTACAGGAAAGTCCACGGTGTGGATTACGATGAAACCTTTTCACCAGTTGCAATGCTAAAGTCTATTCGGATAATGTTATCAATCGCTGCATATTACAATTACGAAATATGGCAGATGGATGTCAAAACTGCTTTCTTAAACGGCGTTTTAACAGAAACTGTGTTTATGACACAGCCTGAAGGTTTTGAGGATCCAAAGAATGCTAAAAAGGTATGCAAGCTAAAGAAGTCAATCTACGGATTGAAGCAGGCATCCAGGAGCTGGAATATACGTTTTGATGAAGCAGTCAGTGACTTTGGTTTCATCAAGAACGCAGATGAATCTTGTGTATACAAGAAGGTCAGTGGGAGCAAGATTTCTTTCCTAGTATTATATGTCGACGACATATTACTTATCGGAAATGACATTCCTATGTTGAACTCTGTCAAGATTTGGCTTGGGAAATGTTTTTCGATGAAAGATCTAGGAGAAGCACAGTACATATTGGGCATCAAGATTTACAGAGATAGATCTAAAAGGATGATTGGACTTATTCAAAGCACTTATATTAATAAGGTGCTTGATAGGTTCAAGATGGCGGACTCCAAGCGAGGCTACCTACCCATGTCTCATGGAATGACTCTAAGCAAGAATCGGTGCCCAAAAACACTTGATGAGCGTAGACGAATGAATGGGATTCCATATGCATCATTGATTGGTTCAATAATGTATGCTATGATATGTACACGCCCGGATGTTGCGTACGCACTCAGTGCTACGAGCAGATACCAGTCAGACCCAGGAGAGGCGCATTGGACTGCTGCCAAGAATATTCTGAAGTACCTAAAAAGGCACAAAGATGACTTCCTGGTCTATGGTGGAGATGATGAATTAATTGTTAAAGGCTATACGGACGCAAGTTTCCAAACCGACAAAGATGATTTCAGATCACAGTCTGGGTTTGTCTTCTACCTCAACGGAGGAGCAGTAAGCTGGAAAAGTGCTAAGCAAAGCACCATTGCGGATTCTACAACTGAAGCGGAGTACATTGCTGCACATGAAGCAGCAAAGGAAGCTATATGGCTAAGGAAGTTCATAGGTGAACTTGGTGTAGTCCCCTCCATTAAAGGACCAATAGCCCTATATTGTGATAATAACGGAGCTATTGCACAGGCAAAGGAGCCTAGACACCACCAGAGAGTCAAGCATGTACTTCGTAGATTTCACCTTCTACGAGAGTTCGTTGAAAGAAAAGAAGTCGAGATAAACAAGATCGGAACTGATGACAACATATCAGATCCATTGACTAAACCTCTGCCGCAGGCGAAGCACAACTCGCACACTGCAGCTATGGGAATCAAGCATATTGGAGAATGGCTTTGATGACCCTGTTTAATGTTTTAAAGTTTTAGAGTTTAAATCTTTGTAAAACATTATTGGTTAATCATTCACAATAAATGAAAAGAATTCATTTTTCCATTTAATTTGTGGTTTATTAAATGATGAGTCCCTTCAATTTGACGATATATTCAAGATAGACTGTCAGGACCAGTCCTGTGACTAAGAAATGTCTATCAAGTGAACTTGAATGTCAAAGGTTGAAAATGGTCCCTAGTCGGAGTTTTCTATAAAATTGGACGCATAGAAAACGTTAGACGACTAGAATGCAAGATGACTAGTAGTTCTGTTTCTTGAACTATGTGGACATGGCAATGTCATAATCATTTGCATAGATACTTACTTTGGGAAGACTAGTATCGGACAAGACCTATGAAACTTTACTGTAAGAGATGAAAATCTGTCATAAGTAAATTTCATTAAAATTATTAGACACTAAATCCTCAATACCTGAGTGATTTGAGATTACTTGTTTGAGAACTGGTTGCTTTGACGTTGACCAACCGTCGCACCGTTAAAGGAGGCTATAAAGGCAACGCTCAGGTAATCACCTATCAAACGAAGTCTAATCTCAAGATCGCAAGATTGGGATTGTCCTCCCATAAATCGGGATGAGATGCTTAAAAGTTGTACAAGGCCACTCGGAGAGCTAGAAACTGTGAAATGCATGGCCGTGCTCGGATGAATCATAGGTTATGATTATCTGTTTATTTGATCAGTTGAACTCTGAAACCGAGAAACACCTCTGGACATAATAAGGATGACAACTCTTACCTTATGTTCAAGAGCAAGCATCGAGCGACAAAGGAATTAGGAAATGCACACTTGTCCCTAAGGACAAGTGGGAGACTGAAGGAAATAATGCCCTTGGTCCAAGTATGCATTCAATGTTAAGTCTAATAAATGCGGTTCAGTATTAATTAACAAGTTAATAATTCAGTGAGATCAAGTGAGCTGAATGCCTAGCTAGAGGCCGCTTCAGTTCAAGTGGAATTAATGATATTAATCCACAGCTTACTCTTGACTGAACCCGTAGGGTCACACAAATAGTACGTAAACGGATCAAGTATTTAATGGCATTAAATACTCCATCTATGGATATTCGGAATCGACGGATCTTGGTTTCAGTGGGAGCTGAGATCGTCACAGGCAAGAAATGAATACTCCGGAAACGATGATATTGCCGGAAACGGAAATATGGATCGTATCGGAAATATAAATATTATCCAAGTCGTAGATGTTGCCGGAAACGGAAACATGGTACGCATCGGAAAATATTATCGGAAATGGAAATATTGCCGGAATCGGAAATATTGCCGGAAACGGAAATATTGTCAGAATCGGAAATATTATCGGAATCGGAAAATAATTCCGGAAACGGAAATATTAAATATTTGTTCGAAACGGAAATTGATTCCGGAATAGGAAATATTGAATATTGTTCGTATCGGAAATGAATTCCGGAATCGGGAAATTAATCGGAAGCGTATCGTACGAATTAGCATCGGACGAGGCCTGCCAGACGAAGGCCCAGCACGAAGCCGGGCCATCGCCCAGCAAGCCAGCGCGCCACAAACGCACCAGCCAAGGCTGCGCCAGGCCCACCGCAAGGCAGGCCCAGCGCGCGCCAAGGCTACGGCAGCGTGTGGGCTTGCGGCAGTGGGCTGCGAGCTCGCGGGCTGCGCGCGCGCGTATGGCGCCCCTCGTGGGCTGCTGTGCGTGCGTGTGTGTTTGTGTGCTACTCGAATCCTAAAGCTACCGGGATTTGTCATATGCTTAAATCTAATCCTAAAAGATTTAGTTTATTTAATTAGAGTCCTAGTAGGATTATAATTAAATAAATTAGTATCCTAATAGGATTCCAAATCCTTTTCCATAACTTTATAAATAGGTTCCTAGGGTCACATATTTACATAGAGCATTCAAGTATTCAAAGTGAGTTTTTGAGAGCAAAATACAGTCATACAATTGCCTATAAAGTGCCGAAAATTCTAAGTACCTTAAAGGCGATTCTAGTTGGTCAATCTTAAGGCGGATCCGGACGTGCTGTGGACTATCTACGGAGGGACGACACTTAGAGTCCTAAAGACTTGTTCTTGTTCGGTTCGGGCGCAGCTAGGGAGGGCACGCAACAAAGAGTATGCATCTAAACTATGCTAAATGATTATGTGTAAATAATATGTTTTCCTGGCTTTATGGTTTTTCCGCATGATTTATGAATTGTCATATGTATCATAACCTAACACTTTCTTCTACATGATTCTATCTACAGTTTCCACGGATGAATCCCCTGCTAGATAAGGTAAATGCAGAGGGGGTGGTTGGTTATATACTATCTCATACGGTGTTAGCTGAGTGGATGAATGAGAGTGAGTATTGTACCACCATTCTGCCAGAGGTAACCATAAACACCAATATTTAGGCTGATTTCCACACATACACCTCAAATAACATTCTAAGCATCGGTTTACTACTTCTGTTTGTCATCAGTCTCACGATGGTAAGAAGAAGATAGTAAGAACTTTATCCCGTGAAGAGAGAACAACCCTTTCCAAAACTTGCTCAAAAACACAACATCTCTATCACTCACTATACTCTTGGGCCACCCATGGGCTTGAAAACGTTGTCCAAGTAGGCTTGCGCTACTTGTATAGCAGAAAAAGGATGTGCTAGTGCAATAAAATGAGCATACTTTCTCAATCTATCCACTACGACCAAAACTACCTCCTTACCCATGGATTTAGGCAACCTAGTTACAAAGTCCATGGATATATCCAACCACACTTCTTCTGGTATAGGAAGTGGTTGTAATAAACCCGGATATGCAGATGCATCATATTTGGATGCCTGACATGCTACACACTCTCTTACAAACTGCCTCACAGTTTTACTCATGCCTCTCCAGTAAAACACACTCTTCAACCTTGTTAGAGTCAAATCTCTGCCTGAATGACCCCCTTCTAGTGATGAATGCTGCTAGTGAATCAATTTTTCCCTCAATATTGAATCAGGTCCCTGTTAGGTTAAGATACATATGAAAAACATAAATCATGCGGTAAACCTTAATGCCAGGAAACATATTATTTACAGATAATCAGTTAGCATAATTCACATGCATACACTTTGTAGCGTGCCCTCCCTAGCTGCGCCCGAACCAAACAAGAACAAGTCTTTAGGACTCCAAGTGTCGTCCCTCCGTAGATAGTCCACAACACGTCCGGATCCGCCTTAAGATTGACCAACTAGAATCGCCCTTAAGGTACTATAATTTTCGGCTAATATGGGCAAGTAATATGACTGATTTTTCTGCTCAAAAATCACGGCTTTTATTGTATGAATACTTGTTAAAAAACTTGTGTATAAATTTATGACCCTAGGCATATATTTATAGAACAATGGAAAAGGATTTCGAATCCTGTTAGAATACTAATTAATTAATTTGAATCCTTTCAGAACTCTAAATAAATAATTTTATCTTTTAGGATTAGGATTTAATCATAGCACAAATTCCGATAGCTTTAGGATTCGTATAGCACGCACACGAGCACCGCACGAGCATCGCACACCTGCGCGCATGCCTCGCGGCCCACGCTGTGCGCACAGCGCTTTGGCCCAATGCTCGCAGCCCATTAGCTGAGCGCGCGCGCCATGCCAGCTGGGCCTGGCCTTGCGCTGGGCCTGGCGAGGCATTGGCGTGTACTGATGCGTGTGGCTTGCTGGGCGACGGCCTGGCTTCGTGCTGGGCCTTCGTCTTAGCAAGCCTCGTCCGATGCTTATTCGTCGGATACGCTTCCGATTAAATTCCCGATTCCGGAGTTCATTTCCGATACGAACAATATTTAACATTTCCGATTCCGGAATTAATTTCCGTTTCGAACAAATATTTAATATTTCCGTTTCCGGAATTATTTTCCGATTCCGATAATATTTCCGATTCTGACAATATTTCCGTTTCCAGCAATATTTCTTATTCCGGCAATATTTCCATTTCCGATAATATTTTCCGATACGTACCATGTTTCCGTTTCCAGCAACATCTACGACTTGGATAATATTTATATTTCCGATACGATCCATATTTCCGTTTCCGGCAATATCATCGTTTCCGGAGTATTCATTTACTTGCCTTTGACGATCTCAGCTCCCACTGAAACCAAGATCCGTCGATTCCGAATATCCATAGATGGAGTATTTAATGCCATTAAATACTTGATTCGTTTACATACTATTTGTGTGACCCTACGGGTTCAGTCAAGAGTAAGCTGTGGATTAATATCATTAATTCCACTTGAACTGAAGCGGCCTCTAGCTAGGCATTCAGCTCACTTGATCTCACTGAATTATTAACTTGTTTAATTAATACTGAACCGCATTTATTAGACTTAACATTAAATGCATACTTGGACCAAGGGCATTATTTCCTTCAGTCTCCCACTTGTCCTTAGGGACAAGTGTGCATTTCCTAATTCCTTTGTCGCTCGATGCTTGCTCTTGAACATAAGGTAAGAGTTGTCATCCTTATTATGTCCAGAGGTGTTTCTCGGTTTCAGAGTTCAACTGATCAAATAAACAGATAATCATAGCCTATGATTCATCTGAGCACGGCCATGCATTTTACAGTTTCTAGCTCTCCGAGTGGCCTTGTACAACTTTCAGCATCTCATCCCGATTTATGGGAGGACAATCCCAATCTTGCGATCTTGAGATTAGACTTCGTTTGATAGGTGATTACCTGAGGTTGCCTTTATAGTCTCCTTTTACGGTGCGACGGTTGACAACGTCAAAGTAAGCAGTTCTTAAACAAGAAATCTCAAATCACTCAGGTATTTGAGGATTAGTGTCTAATAATTTTAATGAAATTTACTTATGACAGATTTTCATCTCTTACAGTAAAGTTTCATAGGTCTGTCCGATACTAGTCTTCCCAAAGTAAGTATATATGCAAATGATTACGACATTGCCATGTCCACATAGTTCAAGAAACAGAACTACTAGTCATCTTGCATTCTAGTCGTCCAACGTTTTCTATGCGTCCATCTTTATAGAAAACTCCGACCAGGGACCATTTTCAACTTTTGACATTCAAGTTCACTTGATATACATTTCTTAGTCACAGGACTGGTCCTGACAATCTATCTTGAATATATCGTCAAATTGAAGGGACTCATCATTTAATACTAAACCAAGATTAAATGGAATATGAAAATACATTTCATATATGATAAATGTTCAACCCCAATGTTTTACAACCATGGGCCTCAAACCCATCTTTAAAACAGTTCATGGAATTCAAAGCTATGATTGATTTCCATTGCTACAATGTGAGTGTTGCTTCTCACTTGTTGCATAGGTTTAGTTATCATGCTTTGCCAATCTTAATATCCTTTTCATCGAATGTCTTTTCGAGATAGGATGATAAGATCTTTTGAGTGTGTTTAGTTTGTGATCTATTCTTTCTAGCTACAAGAGTGGTTCTACGCATTTTGCAATGAAGAACCATCAAGTCAGCAGACATGTGATCTACCCAAGTTCAATGAAGAACTTCTTTAACATAAACAACCATGTTTAATTGCTTCTTAGGCAATAAGTACTTTTACTTCAACTAAATAGGTTGCTAGTGATGCTTTGTTTGGATTTACTTATCCAAGCAGTTCACAGATATGTGGAAGACTTTCCAGCTGTATCTTAGAACATAGAAATTAATATTTTAATTTCCCACGCAACAACTCATGGTCTCCAATCCATGTTGCCATTTCAAAACACGATGCTCTATAGCTCGTCCTTGCCAATGGTTAACTCCAAAGGGATCATGCTTGATCCTTTGACAGTGTTTATGCGTGTCGCATCAATATTTAGCATATCTTTATTTCCTTGAATCAAGAACTATTCCTGTGTACCTTTTCAAGTACCATAAGTTTTTCTTGATCTCAATCTAGTTGATCTTTACTTAGATCAATAGAGATTGGTATATGTTCGTCATGCCCAAAGTCATACGATACATTTTTGGCGATCCTCATATTATATCATACATGATTAATTCTTTTGCAGAATATATAATTCCCAATTAAATTCTATTCATGTAACTTTAGCTCATCTAGTTTCAACTAAATCCAGCTAAATTCTTTGACATATAATATAGGTTAAGAATCTCACTTAGATTCTTTGATGTTTACTTAGTAAATGCTTATACATAGTTCAAACATTCTTTACTTAGATTTATTCACATGGGTCGAATATCTCCAATGGAGTCTTTCGTGTTTGATTTAGTAAATGCCATTACTTAATCTAAAACAATATTATAAGATCTTTGTAAATAGATCTTAATACCCAGTATGTACTAAGTTTCGTCATGGTACATCATTGATGAATAATTTCAAATCTAAGTCATTAGAATTTGAATGTTATTTCACAATAGAGAGATATGTGTGTGATACACATAGGACCAACTAAGTTTTATGTACTCCCACTAAACTTTTTATATACCTATAAGAATCATGTACATTTTATGAAACTAAAATACTTATTAGCTTCACTAAAATATATCTATAAGAATCATGTACATTTTATGAAACTAAAATACTTATTAGCTTCACTAAAATAAATTTCTAATTCCCAATTGCTTGCTTAAATCTGTACTTAGATTTCATAAGCTAGCTTTCCTTTTCAAGCATTTATTTGGATCCACAAATCCTATGACATACCATGTACATAGTTTATTCCAATATTTGATTGAGGAATTGTTTTGTCATCCAATTTCCATATGTACCAATATGCAATCATTGCTTGATTTATAGACTTGAGCATTACGATTATGCATGAGGTTTCAACACAATCCACGCCGTGAATTTGCTTTTAACCTTTAGCAACTAATCTAGCTTTGTGTGTGAACACAATTTCATGTTTGATGGTTTTTATCCTTAAAACAAACTTGCAACCAATAGGTGTGAAACTATTCTTGCAAATCAACAAAATTTCAATTTTGTCATCAAAACATTGAGTATGTTTTATGGCCTTTAACCATTTAAAACATTTGAGTCTATAAATGGCCTCTAACCATTTTAGGGAATCTCGGTTTCGTCATAGCTTTCTTACAGGTCACAAACTCATCAATATACATGATAATAGTTTGACTGCAAGTTGTAGGTTTCTTCACTATCTAATAGAAGAATCGCATAGCTTCAGTGACCTGAACTCCATGTTTCTTCACTATCTAATAGAAGAATCTCATAGTTTCAGTGATTTGAACTCTATGCCTACTTGGGTATAGAACATCAAACAATAGAATATCAATAGCCACTTGAAAGTCCTTTGAATATTCTTTTCTCCTTGAAGCACTTGTAAAGTCTTCTAAGAGATGTCTATTCTTTAAAGCCACTTCTAAAGTCCTTAAAGAATAAGTGTTCGTCTTTTCTGAAGAACTTCGAAAAGCCTCCGGAGTGTCCGTTTATGTTTGTTGTTCTCCTTGAAGACTTTCGAGGTCTATTTTCTCCCACTTGTCATTTTGAAAACGAATCTCCAAAAGGACATTATTTCGAGCAAACAAACATTATGTTCTCAAAATTCGTGGTAGAAACAATACCCGTGTGTCTCATTTGAATAAATCACAATGAAACATATATCTATACTTGGGCCTTAATTTGTCGAATAACAAACACTAAGCTCCCACTGAGTTTAGGAACTCTTTAGATATATATTATGAAAAGATATTCTGAATTTACTTTTCAATAGTTTTGACGAATTTGGTTTAGTTTGGTGGTAGTTGAGCATTTTATTTTAGAAATTATAGGAAAAGTCTTTATGATTCATCATTGATCGAATCAAGTACTAATTGACTTCGATCATTCCAACTTAGATATTCCATATCTTATGGAGCTAGATCGTGAAATTACAACACACAATCATAGATGATCATATTTGGTCTTAAAGTAATCATCAACATGATCTAATCTAGATCTTTATGATTTCTTGCCAAGTGGTGATTTTATACTTCTGAATCTTTGAATTAGCCAAACAGATTCAAATTTATATCACTTTGAGTAAATAAATCCATATTAACTCAAATCCAGGTGAAATAATAAAGTCATAAAATCTTTCTTTAGCTTTGAACTCTATTGTCTAGGCGTTCTAACAATAGTTCATATCTTTTGTTACTTTCAACAAGTAAGACTAGCTTGTCTTGAATGATCTAGAAATCAATCAACTTTCAAAAGTCCATCGAAATAGAGCTTGTGAATGTTAACTTGTTGATATGGTCTTAGCAACAATGCCAAAGATTAGTGGAACTCAAATCAAGAGATTGATTTGAACCCAGTAAAGTTTTTATTGTTAAAGAGTTGTTTGTTTTAATCAAGCATATTGACTCAACCCGTAATTGACCATTTCATTCAAATAAACAAACAAACATTGTTTTTGTTTTTTCTTGAATGTGAGTCTTTCTGTGTTTGAAAACAGAAATTTAGGTATGCTGATTATGGAACAAAATAGCCATTAAGTTCCAGCCTTTGAAAGGACTTAAAACAAACTAGATGACCCTACAACTAATGTAGCATTGCCATGCTTCATTTCCCACTTGTAGGCCATTAGTGTAGCCTAGATTCCATTGTTTGAGTTATTACCGAAGTAAGAACCTCAAGCGGTATATGATACCAAGGAAGTTTGATTGCTAGGTCACTACTCTTTAAACATAAACTTATAGGTAGAAACGGAATCGTAAATTCCTTTCATTTGTTCCTTGTTTTCCTATTTCTTGTACCCTTTCTTATATTCTTAAGAATTGAATTCTTTAGTGTTGACTTTTATACTTTGTTTAGACATGTCCAATGTCACTCCAACAAGGTTCTTACCATTTAATTTATGTTGAATATTCTGTTTCAACTAGATGATCTTACCAGAAGCTTCTAAAGTTCTCTAAGCATCGATCTATTCGAATGTCTAGGGACTAGACTCATTCGAGAATTAAATGGACAAAGATATTAGGTTGTTAACCATTGGTAAGGCTGAGCGTTTAAACTCAATGATTTATGATCTCAAAACTACATTGTATTTTGAATTCACAAGCACCAATCGGTTTGCCATTCGACTTTGATACTCGAAAACAACCATAAAAGTCGCTATAAGAAACGTACATTTAAATTGCTCATTTTCTCTCATTTCCGTGAATTGTTCTTGGATTCACTACCAATCGAGGAAATTTACTGTTACCTTTCTAAAAGGGTATACTGCAATGCAAGATATTTAATTATAAACAATAATTAAAACATACATTGAAGCATGCAAAGTCTAAACATTTATCATGAGTAATAACTTGAAAATTAAAGCAATCATGCAATTTGAACAAGTCATTAGCATTTTATTCGAATTTATTGTTCCGGCAGGTGTGAATAAAATGATTCCAAGACCCTAAAAACCATTGAAGAATTAAGCACATAATGTATTTTGACTCAATTCTAAAATCTTTTAGGTAAGCAAAAGCCTTTTGCTAATAGTCTAGAAACTACTCTTGGTTGATAGGTGCGTCTAAGAACTTATTAGGTAAACCTATCGATTTTGCCACGACATAAAAGGACTCCTTACTTATATCGTTGAGTTTCACCAAAACTAACATGTACTCACAATTGTTTGTGTACCTTACCCCTTTAGAATCAATAAGTAACACCTCGCTATGGCGGAAAACTATTACTAAGATTGATGTAAAGGTTATCCAAGTAAGTGTTATTTCGGCATGGTACCTTTTAACTCAATTTTTAAGTTTGGAACTTAAGGCTCTTACTATGTTGGTTAGATTTTAAGTGAACTAAAATCCTTAATCGTGCAACATAATCAAGCCACAATCTCATGCATATTTAAGACATATTTAAAAAGAAATAAATAACTTAAAGCATGCATAAGATAAATGTGATCTAGTATGGCCCGACTTCATCTTGAAGCTTCAACTTCAAAGTCCGTCTTGAAAATGGGTTGGAAACTCCGTCTTGAATTTCACCGTGGGAGGCGCCATTTTTTTCAAATAGGATCAGCTATAATTAAACTAATTACAACTATTTGATAGTACGCAGACCATATTTGAATTGAAAAAATAAACTTTGGTGCATTAGACCAATTACATTCAAATTAATGGTACGCAAACCATATTTTCTATCCTATTTGGGCCATACTAGTCACTTCATAACCTGCAAAATAGTACATATACAATATATACCATTCACCCATTCATTATCATGAATGGCCGACATAGCTGGTTAGTAAAACATGTTATGCATCACATAAATATTTGCAGCAGTCAATCAAGGGCACCAATAATCTACCAATTATTCAGTTCTTATTAATTCTAATCAAGTTGTTTAACCTTAAAGGATTTGTAGACCTAATCAAGAGTTTATGACTAAAGGCTCCCACTTAAACCAATAACTTTATATGCTTTACTAATTTTAAACATAAAAATGTATTTCTAGTCTAACCGGAAACATACAAGTTTAATTAAAATTTAAAGCTCATATAAAATTATAATTGAATCCATTCAATTTATTTTCAGTTGAATTTAAGAATTTAAATTAATTTAAGGTTTAATTTTAGTAAAATAATTAGTATAAGTAAAAATTTATAATAATAATAATATTCAAAATTAAAATCCGAGAAAACAATTTAAATTATTAATTTAAAATTAATTAGAATTATTTCCGAACTGAAAATTTCAAATTAAAATTAAAAGGAACCAATTGGGTCAAGACAAGGCCATGGGCTTGCGCCCATACCTCGTCAAGTCCAACAAGCAACAAACCCCTTGTCACTCGATTGATCGTACCGCAAAGCTCAAGCAACAACGCACCAATGCGTCAGGCCCAACGAGCCACGCTTGCGCGCAACCCACTCGCCCATCGCCTTGGCGCGCTGCTGGGCAACGCTTGCTGGACTGGCCAGCCAACGCTGCCCGCGTGCACGTTGTGCTGCGCTTGTCGCTGCCTTGGATGCGTCCTTGGCGTGCTTGCTGGGCGAGGCAACGCACATTGTGGCGCAGCATCCATCGCTGCCACGCGTGCTTGCCTTGCTCGCTGCACTGCTCGCCCATCGCCCCACACGCGTAGCACACAGCCCCTAGGCACCCATTGCCTTGTGCATTCCACGCTCAATGCTCGCTGCATTCGTACCGCATGGGCGACGAGCTCCCTTGCTCGTCGTCGCATGCCCGCACTATACAATACTCCTTAAGGGTAACACGTAGCTTCCTTTGCTTTGTGCGTGCAACTTTTATGAGCGAAATATATAAAAATTAAAACTTTTTAATCTAAAATTAATGACAAATTAATAAATCATATTAATTTCATAATTTTAGGGCGAAAAATCGAAAATTTATTAATCAATTAATTTCCGATTAACATGGATTCAAATCTAGGTCATAAAAATTTAAAATTGATCACAAATTAACAATTTTTATGGTGGTTTTTAATCATAGATACCTAATTAAATCATCAATTATTTATGAAAATCAAATCAATTCTAAATTATTCGAATTTCAACAAATTAATCATAATTACAAATTAGGTTGTATAATTAACAAGTCTAGGCATTCAAATTTGTTAAACATATACAGTAGGTCAATCAAAAATTCAAGATTTATCAACAAGAATCGCAAATATTCAATTTAACATCTTAAATTTACAAACTTTTGCGTTCGAACAACTAAAACCTCCGAAAAGTCATAGTTAGGCTTCGAATTTGGGAATTCTGGGTTCGGCCGAAAAATAGAGTTTTTGTCAAAATTTTAGAATGCCTTTTACATGCGGAATTGACACAAAAATCACTCGATTTGGTTGAGTAACGAATAAACTGCCGAAAAACTACGTACATATAATTAAATAAACGCAATTTGCAATTAATTAACAATTACGAAAATTAATCACCCCTTTTAATTCTTTGCAAATTTGTAAAATTTAACCATGTCATGCAATTTAGATTATGTAAATAATAAGAGGCTCGTGATACCACTGTTAGGTTATGATACATATGAAAAACATAAATCATGCGGAAAACCTTAATGCTAAGAAACATATTATTTACACATAATCAGTTAGCATAATTCAGATGCATACACTTTGTAGCGTGCCCTCCCTAGCTGCGCCCGAACCGAACAAGAACAAGTCTTTAGGACTCCAAGTGTCGTCCCTCCGTAGATAGTCCACAGCACGTCCAGATCCGCCTTAAGATTGACCAACCAGAATCGCCCTTAAGGTACTATAATTTTCGGCTAATATGGGCAAGTAATATGACTGATTTTTCTGCAAAAAAATCACAGCTTTTATTATATGAATACTTGTTAAAAAATTCGTGTAAAAATTTATGACCCTAGGCATATATTTATAGAACCATGGAAAAGGATTTCGAATCCTGTTAGAATACTAATTAATTAATTTGAATCCTTTCAGAACTCTAAATAATTAATTTTATCTTTTAGGATTAGGATTTAATCATAGCACGAATTCCGTTAGCTTTAGGATTTGTATAGCACGCACACGAGCACCGCACAAGAATCGCACGCCTGCGCGCATGCCTCGCGGCCCACGCTGAGTGCACAACGCCTAGGCCCAATGCTCGCAGCCCATTGGCTGAGCACGCGCGCCATGCCTGCTGGGCCTGGCCTTGCGCTGGGCCTGGCGAGGCTTTGGCGTGTGCTGATGCGTGTGGCTTGCTGGGCGACGGCCTGGCTTCTTGTTGGGCCTTCGTCTTAGCAAGCCTCGTCCGATGCTTATTCGTACGATACGCTTCCGATTAAATTCCCGATTCCGGAATTCATTTCGATAACGAAAAATATTTAACATTTCCGATTCCAGAATTAATTTCCGTTTCGAACAAATATTTAATATTTCCGTTTCCCGAATTATTTTCTGATTCCAATAATATTTCCGATTCTGACAATATTTCCGTTTCCGGCAATATTTCCGATTCCGGAAATATTTCCATTTCCGATAATATTTTCCGATACGTACCATGTTTCCGTTTCCGGCAACATCTACGACTTGGATAATATTTATATTTCCGATACGATCCATATTTCCGTTTCCAGCAATATCATCGTTTTCGGAGTATTCATTTACTTGCCTTTGACGATCTCAGCTCCCACTGAAACCAAGATCCGTCGATTCCGAATATCCATAGATGGAGTATTTAATGCCATTAAATACTTGATCCGTTTACGTACTATTTGTGTGACCCTACGGGTTCAGTCAAGAGTAAGCTGTGGATTAATATCATTAATTCCACTTGAACTGAAGCAGCCTCTAGCTAGGCATTCAGCTCACTTGATCTCACTGAATTATTAACTTGTTTAATTAATACTGAACTGCATTTATTAGACTTAACATTAAATGCATACTTGGACCAAGGGCATTATTTCCTTGAGTCCCACTACTATTCTTCCCTTCTTCCTTAATAATCCACCCCTGAGCTCGAAAGTAGGATGATTGTTACCCTGTTGTAGTTGTTCTAGAATATCTTTAAAACTATCATATGTTAGATAACTGGCCTTAATACAATCTCCCAAATCATAAGAGATTAAAGACATTGTCATATACAAAATTTCTGCTCCGTGTACCCTTGATAATGCATCAGCAACCACATTCTCCTGTCCACTTCGATACTGAATTTTATAATCAAACCCCGTCAATTTTGAAAGCCAAAATTGTTGGAAAGGAGTTGATATCTTTTGTTGTAGTAACCATTTCAAACTCTTCTGATGTGTCTTTATGATAAAATGATTACTAGTCAAGTACTGTTCCCATTTTTGCACAGCAAATACTATAGCAAGAAGTTCCTTCTCGTATATAGATAGTTTCTGCCACCTTGGACCCAAGGTTCTGCTAATAAAAGCTAAAGGATATCCTGCTTGCATCAAAACAACTCCTATTCCCAAGTTGGAAGCATCAGTCTCTATTAAGCTATGAACTCTTTTGAGAAATCGAGAACTGCCAGAACTAGAGTTGTTACCACAGCCTTCTTCAATGCTTCAAAGGCACTTTGAGCTTCATTACTCCACACAAACCCTCCTTTCTTCAATAACTCGTGCAGAGGTTTGCAAATGATAGCGTAACCTTGTACAAACTTCTTGTAGTAACTAGTAAGTCCCAAAAAGCTTTTGAGTTCCTTTACTGTTTTAGGTACCGGCCACTTTACAACGGCCTCCACTCTCTTAGGATCGATTTCAACCCCTGCAGCTGATATGAAGTGACCAAGGTACTCCACATTTTCCATTGTAAAGCTACATTTGCGTTCCTTCACATACATCTTATTTTGCTTCATGAGCTCAAATACTTCATGCAAATGCTCCCAATGTTCCGTTTTGGTTTTGCTGTACACCAAAATGTCATCAAAGAAGACAAGAACACACTTCCTTAGAAGTGGTTTGAGCACTTTAATTTGTTCATCCAACTTTGAAATGAGGTTGGTGCATTAGTTAAGCCAAAAGGCATAACTAAAAACTCAAAGTGTCCCGTGTGATTTTAAAAGCAGTCTTAAACACATCATGAGGATGTACCCTTAATTGATGATACCAAGATCTTAGGTCAAGCTTGTTAAACACCGTAGCACCTGCTAGCTCATCTATTAACCAGTTGCTGCTCATATTCCTCTATGGTTCCAGGGTCAACACAATCCTACTGTTTTTCAACCAGAAGCAATAATAGGAAGGAAGGTTGTGAAATTTCACAATCAAGCTCAAGTGCAGTATTTGATTAAATGGGTAGGGTATTCTGACAGTGAAGGAACTTGGGAGAATGCAGCAGAATTCTTGAAGTGAAAATGCTGGTTTTAAGCAGAATTTAGAGGAAGAGGAATTCCAACGAAATTGTTGACCAAACCGGCTCTGATACCAATGTTGCAGGATAAAAAAATCCTACATAATCTGATAGAAACAAGAGAGAGAAGTGGAGAGAATATAGAGAGAGAGAGAAGAAATTCTTATAAGCTGAATGAATAAAATCTATAAATGAGTTTGTACAACTTATTTATAGCTCTCTAATTAGTTGATAACAGCTTAACAACTTCTGCTGAAACAGTTATAACATATTTCTGTTATTTCCCGGATCATCTGCACTTTTCTATGAAGTCGCGCAGAGGAGAGAGAAAAAAATTGCGATTTTTTTGGGCTTAATTACTCAGTTAGTCTTTTGGAGGGAATTTGGAAAAAAATAATTTTTTTACCCTTAATATTGCCACGTGTTAGTTATCGATTGACACATGTCACAGTCAACACCTGAAAGTTAGGTCAACTCCCATAATCTGGCCAAAGGTCCTAGTCAACATTTTATTTTACAATTAAGGTCCTAAATTGTCATTTTCCTTATAAAAAGTCCTTTCCCACATAAACACTTTTATAAAAGACTAATCTCACTCAAGAGTTTGCATGGGTACCTCGATGGACAATATCCTTTCTAGTGACTCGAATTCGAGACCTTGGTTGAGGAGCAAGAAGCCGTTAACCACTCGTGCTAAACCTCAATTGGTTGAATTAAAAAGTTGTGTACTTTTAAAATTACTCCATACCCCGTGGAGGTTTTCTGAATCTATACTGGGTATACCATTAAAATGGTATACTAAGGTCAAAATAGTAACTTCAGTCGGTATATTAAGGGCTAAATGGTAAGTTCAAGTAAAAAATTGAGTCTGGCCCACGAAAAATAACATTTATCTTTGACTTGTGAGTACCAAACTATGTTGTTTGGAACCAAATAAAACTGAAACCACTTTACCAACCTATGTTGTTTGGTGTCGCATGAGAAAATACAACTACTTTTCTTATATCAAACTATGTGATTTGGTACTAAATAAAAATGCAGAATATTAGTATACCATTTCAATGGTATACCCAGTATAGATTAAGACTTCCTCTACCCCGTGTTAGTTTTTTCCTAACAAAAAGAAGGAAAAGAAGAAAGAAAAAGCCGTTTCAGCTTCATTGAGCAGCTGCTTGCAGAGAAAGAAAGGAACTACTGGAGCAGAAGCGACTAAACTCCGAAGCTCCAAAACCCTAACAAATTCCCCCAATTTCTACCGACTCAGGTGCATTTTCATCAAATTCAATCGAATATCTTCAAATTCCATTCTATGAAAAATATTTCGTATTGAGTTTTTGCAAATTTATGCTTCGTAACAGTTACAATCGCCGATAAAAATGACTCAAGATGTGGAGATGCATGATACTCAACCCCTCTCGATTTCTCTCTCCTCTGTTGATCCACCTACTTTGAAGCGTATGAACTAATTTCTACACATTGATTTTGTTTTCTCTTTAATCGGGTTTCCCCCAATTTATAGGGTTTTGTTTGGTGTTGTCGATTGTTCTGAATTTCTGCAATTTTCTCGCAGATTTGAAGGAGATTGCGTCGCTCTTGGAAACGGGTTCTTATACTAAGGAAGCCCGTCGGATTTCTCGTGCTATTCGCCTTACCTTTGCTGTTCGTCGTAAGCTTACGGCCCGTGTGCTCCATTTCTTCCTTGATTATGCTCTTACACCGGGTTCCGAAGCTCATGGGAAAATCTCCGCATTTCTTCCCAAGGTAGCATATTTTGATTGATTTGTGTGTTAAATAACATGATTTTACTCTTGATTATGCTTTTGGTTCGAAGTTCATTTTTGTGTGTTTATGGTTTGTAGAAGTGTTGTTTGAAAATTGTGAACTTTAACATAAAGGGTATATATTTCCTGATGTACTTATTGTATTGCGTATCAGATGAAGAGGGAAACAGTAATTGGGTTCTTATATGTAATTGGTTCTAGGATTTGACAAATTGAATTCCGAAAAAGTAAAAACAAAGGAGCTAGAGTACATAGCAGAGTAGAACGAGGTTAATTCTTTGCCTGCAGAAGGTATTGTTTATGACTTATGTTGTTGTGGTCTCACTCGTATCCAATGACTACTTAAGGGCCGAGCCACTCTTGAACTAAAATAACCCCCCTCCCCGCTTAAAAAAAGACAAAAGAGAAACTCCAGCTCACCAAATTTGATGTTAACCATTAGATCTTTAGGCACGAACATCTGGGGCAAAAATAGTTTTCGTCGTTTTGGTGAGTTAAAACTATGGACAAGTTCTACTTTTCACAAAGTTTCCTACGTTTTTCTATGCTGGTTGCTTCACATTAGCTTGCACTTCCTACTGTTACTGAAGTTTTGCTTCATGAATTGACGAGTTTGTTTTGCACCTTCTCTCCCGTCTTCATTTCCGGGAACTGTGTTTCATCTCAAATTAGTAGTCATAGCTAATATGGAAAGTAACCTAGCACATTCCTGACAAGGGGTTAGCTGATCCTTTCAAGTGAAGCTTCCTGAACATTGTTTCAGATATTTTTGGCTTTGCTTTATTGGTAGCAAAACATTGATATAGTGGCTAGGCTACCATGAATATGCATCATGATGCTAATGCCTACGGTACAGTAAAGTAAACTAGTATATTGCCATCACATACTTTTACTTTACCTTGGACCCCGTAGCTTTTGGTCACTTCCTTTTACCCTCTATGTTGAAAACAAGACGAAGGTGGTCAAATGACAAGTATAATTTAACTATGTGGCTAAACCTTGGGTGTTGTAGAAGCAAATATAAATTACGTAGTTGTTACTCACTGTTATTGAAATAGGAATGCATTTGGGAATATGGACGAGGCTTTTTGAACGGGTTGAGCGGTTGATCTAGACATGATTTCAACTGTGTTCTAGGCCAGTTACTTAGTGTTTTGAGCTGAAATAGTCTTACTCTTGTGTGATTACGGGTCTTTCCAAGAATGTGGTACAAAATTCATCTAGGTTCACCTCCCCCCCCCCCCCCCCCCCCTCCCCCCTACCTCTTTGGTTTCCCGGCTTTCCCCCTTGGGGTTTGGGTGGGGGGGGGGGTGAGACTTGGGACTGATAAATTAAGAGTTCAAGTCACTTCATCTGTATTCAGGTTGCATTCTTTATTTGGTTTGCTGGTTTGGGCCTTTCTACATGTTCAAGATATCTGTGTGTTTGGAGCTTATGATATATATGGAAGGTTTCTAGTTAGTGCTGTTCGGCGTAAGATGGGAATATCCGAATAGCATTGGGGCAATGTAATCTACACTTTTCCTTTTAAAGTATGCTAGCGGCAAGTCCGAGGACATGTTTTAAGGAACATCCATCCATACAGGATCTTAGGCAGAAAATGTAAGAGCTCTTATGATACAGATGTACATGCCAACTTGCCAAGTAGTCATGGTTAATATGAAAACAGAACCAAAAAAATTTATAAACGAAGATGGAAGGGTTATCTGTGGTATTCTTCAAAGTAAAACTTCTTTGGCATTGTTTAAGATATTTTTGGCTCATGTTCTTATCTGATGATTGTTTGTTTGTAGCAAAACAGAAGGGTCTTGGTGTGATTATGATTGATCTAGAGAAGTACATAATGTACATTAGGGTTAAAAAAATAATGTTTGGTGGGAGTTCAAAGATTTGAGACCTGTTCTTGGGATGCAGAATCTACCATGAATGTGCATCATGATACGATGGCCTATGATATTGTATAGTAGGCAAGTAGCATCACATTTATCCTAGAAAAATTGCTAGTGTTTGTAATATTATGGGAAACGTTTCCACTATAAAATTTTGTTCTATGTTAGACACTGTAGTTTATGCCACTTCCTTTTACATTTTCATGTAGAAAACTAGGGGAAAGCTGGTATCAGTGACAAGGTTAACTTATAAACGAGGCTAGCTAAACATTGGGAAAGCTAGTTGTGCAGAGAAAGATAAATGAGGGTAATGTTGTTAATGGTTTGCTGAAATATATTGCACCCTTGGGAAAATGGGTAAGCTTGCTGAATGTGTTGGTTAAGGCATTGGTTTTTACTGTGATTTAGGCTTGCTACCTTAGTGTATGCTAAGAAAATGCAAAGAACTGCTTACAAAATATGTCGTCAGGGTTCGTCTTTTCTTTTTTTACCCTTCTATCTGTTTTCCCTTGTGTGTGGGGGGGGGGGGGGGGGGGGCTGATATAATAAGATTTCAAGTCACTTGTTTGGTTGTGTTCGAGTTGCATTCTTAGTTTTCTTTGCTGGTGTGGGACTTGCTACATGCCAGAGATTTGTTGTGGAGTTTATGATATGTCAGGTAGGTTTTTAGTTAGCTATGTTGGGTGTGAATTTACATTTTTCTCGTGATTTTGAGAAGCAGCTAGTCATCAAAATATTACTTGATAGAGAATAGAGAGATGATATCATTGAAGTGGCTCCCCCCACCAAATGAACCTGTCAAAACGGCCTTGAACCTAAAAAAAATCGTGTAGCAGTTGTAGGATCAGTTCATCTTTTCCTGTGGACTTCCAAAAGGGAATCTTATCACTTTAAAATAACTTAGCTGTCGCTTTTATTTTATGTTGCAGACGTGAATGCCGAACTGATGAGATGTGAACATTTGAATATATTGTCAATGCTCAATTTAAACTAAATACAGCGGTATTTAGCACGGGCATGGATAAGATATCAACATGAGCAAATATCACGGGACTTGTACATGAACAAATATGCACAGTTAAACAATCAGAGTTGTACTCATGTCTAGTTTATGCCCTCTGGATGATGTAATCAATGGAGGAGCCAGGAATTTTATGTCTAGTCTCCGCCAATGGCTGTAATTCACCCTTCGTTCAGTAAATTGTTGAATTGGATTATGGGAATGTCATGTTTTTTTATATTCTTTTTTCAAAGCAGTCCTCTTTTCCTCCTAATAATGCCTTCTTGCCAAGTACTTATATCCCTGCATAACCTCTCCGCAAATTTTTCTTTGCTGAAAACCTAAGCCTTTAATGCTGTATTCTACCTCTTTATCAGTCGAGGCTTCGTTTTATGGATCTATATTTTCCTATCCAATTTGTTTAAGTAGCTGATTTCTAATTGTAGTGGAAATCAGAAGGCTGTTCAATAGATAGAGGGTATATCGTGTCTGAAGACTGAGGCTTATGTGTCCTTGCCAGAGTGGGTCCAGTATTCTAAGTTCTATCTGGTGTCTTTTTTAGTCAGCATGGATATGGTCTGGATCAACATGGTGGAGTTAACAGAGGTTTACAGTATAATCTTGTTTGAGGATGCAGTTAGCCGCTGCTTAACCCACTCCTTCGTCACCAATGGAGAGAGATAGATAGAGAGAGAGAGAGAGAGAGAGAGAGAGAGAGAGAGAAGCGTACCCTGTTGAAAATTATGGTACATGCAATAAATTATGGTACATGCAATCTGACTTTCTTCAGTGAGTATCCTCTTTCAAATCATCTCACTCCCCAAATATCATTTGTTGTTGGGAGGCACTGAATACGAACGACAACATCAAACTTGCATAACGCATAACCAGGTTGCAGTTTAGAGATAATACCAAGACCAACATCGCATCTTACTCACTCTGCCTCTACATATGTTTTCACATTAGGGCCGGGTGTGAAGATAACGATAGTTGTAATGTGTAACTTGCATAATGCATAAATAGATTGCAGTTTAGAGATAATACCAAGACCGACATGGTGACATCGCTTATTGGCATCTTACTCACTCTGTCTCTATATATTTTTTCACATTAGTGTTGGGTGTGGAGATAACGATAGTTGTTAAATGTGTAACTTGCATAATGCATAACTAGATTGCAGTTTAGAGATAATACCAAGACCGACATCGATTATTGGCATCTTACTCTTTCTGCCTCTATATATGTTTTCACATTAGGGCCGGGTGTGGAGATAACGATAGTTGTTAAATGTGTGAAGAAAATTGTAGTGCTTAGGAAGAGATAGAGAAAGAAATAGTAAAAGTATTGAATTGTAGATAGAAAAAAGGTTGAAGTGATTGAGAGGACTCAGTCATTTTTTTTTAATAATTTTTTACTATAAATAGGTGAGGAAAACTTCTTTGGAACAATCTTAGAAGAAATGTGACTCTTTTAACTTGTATGCAAATTTTAGTTACTTGCATAATGCTGGTTGTAGCTATTGTTTTGTTATTTCAACATGGAAAACACAACTTATTTTCATAACTTTGGTCGTAGGGAGGTGAACATGAGATGGAAGTTGACACTGCAACTTCTGCTGTGCAACCTTCAGGGAAAAGTACTTTACCGGAACTGGAAATCTTCTGCTACTTGATTGTCTTGTTGTTTCTGATTGATCAGAAGCTGCACAATGAGGTGTGTTTTGTTTCAAGGTACCATTATTCACGTTCATTGTCATATATGTTTCAAGCTAACTCTGAAAATTGTCAGGCTAAAGCTTGTGCTTCTGCAAGCATTGCTCGTTTGAAATCATTGAAAAGAAGGGTTGCTGATGTTCTGGCTTCAAAATTGTATTCCTTCTATTCACTGAGTTATGAACTTACTGGTGATCTTGCTGAAATCCGTGGGTAGGTTTAGAATTTCTGTTTATCTTTCACAATATCAATTTCTCTTCATTGCTTGTATGGAAAAGATTCATAACCATACGCAGTCCTGAAATTTGGATCACAAAGTTATTGATTTCATGGTACATCTGGTTTAGTCCTTTAAGCTAATACTTTTCTCTTCCAGTGAACTCCTTACCTTGCATCGGTTGACGACCTTGCACCACGATGAGCTTGGTCAGGTTTGTATGCTGTCAATGAAAAATATTCTTTTAACGTTTTTGATATATCATATGTTTTCAGGTGTTTACCTGTCTAGTTCTGTATGCTGAGAGTTTAACTTAATTTTGCAGGAAACACTTCTAAATTTGCTGCTTCGCAATTACCTCCATTACAACTTGTATGACCAGGCTGAAAAGCTGAGATCCAAGGCACCTAGTTTCGGGGCCCATTCCAACCAGCAGGTATTCTCTATCATCTATAATTCTAGCAATGTTTTCCTCTGATTTAGTATACACTAATGTGGTATAGCAGCATTTGCAAAATGAGAACTGTGATCCTTGGGCATTGTATTACAGTTTGCACCTTATGTACTAATTCTATGGAAGTTAGATTAAATAGTGTCATCTCAATTTGGTAAAGGTGATGTTGGCAGTTGTTACAGTTAAATAATTTAATCCTAAAATGTTAACCTTGTAGTTTCCCATCCAACAACTTCAATTTAAGCTTTATAGCTGTATAAGACGCTCGAGCTATGTTTGACATTGAAGACTGACTTGTATGCTAGGAGATGGAGGGTTTTTGCATGAAGTTGCTATGAAATCTTTCTGGATATAACATTGCTATTGAGTTTTGACTTTATAACAATAATTTTGCCTAGAGTATCATGCACTGGCCCCGTGTCTTATACATGTCGAAATTCTCCACTAGCTATTTTTGCATGAAGTTGCTCTGAACTCTTTCTTGATATAAAATTGCTAATGAGTTTTGACTTTCTAACAATAATTTTGCCTGGAAAGTTTTCTACATTGTTGTAGTATCATGTACTGGCCTTCTTGTGTCTTAGAAACCACATCTGTTAATCTGTATTAAGACGTACTCTATTATACCAATGTGTTCTGCCAATTTTCATTTGGCTTTCTGGTATGTGGGAAGAGTTGGATTTGAAAACATAGAACTATTGATGTCCCCCAATTTTCCCTGAATCAATTGGTCAAGGTGGAATGGTGGATGTTTCTATATAAAGAGAATTGAGAGGTTCTACTATTTCATCTTGGGCAAATGCTTAATAGTATTCTGTTGGACCCAGCGGGATCCAGATCCGAACCAATTAACGATCAGAGTTGTTATCCGAGTCTGAATCCAACTCCGACTCTGAATTACCTTCCTCCAAGTCTACGTCCGAACCTCCGACCCATCGGACCTCCGAATCCGATTGATTAACAATTCTTTTAAAACAACAACTTGAAACTTATCATTTCAAATTTTCATTAATCGTCAATTTTGAAATATATCTAAAAAGTTTGTATTAACAAAGAACAATCCTATTTCAACTATTTCAACTAAGAGATTATATAAAGATACACATACCCGTCAAAAATACAAATACAAAATAAATAAAAAGAGGCGTGGAATTCAAGAGGCATGCCATCCAAATCTGTATGAGCTTGATCCATTTCAAATTCCGCTCTTTGTCCGCCGTAACTGCAAAGTTCTCGCATCCAATTACAATTCCTTTTCTTCATCTGTTGTTGACTTGTTGTGTAATATTGATTCTTTCTCATCTCCTTCTTTGTCCATAACTGTGTTCGAGTATCTGTCTCTCTCTTTTGGGACTTGGGAGAGAGATAATTCAGATAAAGGAGAGAATAAGAGAAAGGAGATGAAGCAAAGGAAAGATAGGGAAGTATAGGAGAGAGATCGAGAGAGAAGTAAAGTAGAGAGGAGTAGGGAAGTAGCGGCGTGAAAGAGACTAATAGGCTTTAGGCCGTTTGCTCTTTTATCAAATCTATACTATTAATCTATTATTAAAACTCTAAGGCATGGAATGCCATTTCGCCACATGTCGCTTTGTATATAACGATGACATGACGCATCGTCATCTTTAACATGTTATCTCATATATAAGTTTTTTGATCATCAATAAATGTTAGTTATAGATTTCATACATGTGACCTTTCATTTGTTAGTCAGCTATGATAACCATTATGCCACAACTCATTTTGTTGTTTTTTTATACATTCAATATTATATTAACTCAATATAATTAGAAAAATGATCTGAATCATTTCTTAATAGTCTCACATCACTAATTAGTCATTACTTTACGAGTTACTAATCCTTACATGATAAAATTTAGTAAAGCATACTCAAAGCAAGATACATTGTAATGTAACAAATTAAATTAGACTCAAACGAGTTATAATAATCTAATTGATCCATTTTTTTTACTGTCCGGGGCACTAATTAGTTATACTTAAAACCCTAAAAGTAGCAGAATTCTTATATATGGCGGGTCGGACTCGGACTAGATCCGTCGGAGCTGAAACAAGATCCATATCTGATCCATATCCATTCGGACTCGGACTTTTTAAATCGGACTTGGATTCAGACATTTTTCTCTGATTCGGATCGGATTTTTCCCTTCGATTCGGACTCGGGTCGGGTCGGATTCGGATTGAATTGCATTGCCATCCCTAATCATGTTGAAGGAACTGGGTCTGTGCTGAAGTAGGCAGAGACTTTCTGCACTGAGATCTAAGTAAGGTGGAAGCCGCCGGCACGTTGGAGGTGCTTGCTTGCAGCTATTCATAGATCTGAAGTGCTTTTTGTTATGCACCTATCTGGATTATGACCACATCAAGACAATACGGCTAGATTCTGGTTCTCTGATAAACGCCGGGAAAAGTCTTTGTTAGTTTTTGGGACGAGGTTGACTCTGTTTATGCGTTTATATCACGAGTGGAAATATCCATCATCCATGATTCCATGGCTATTTTGGCTCTGTTGGAGAATGCCCCTTAATGTATGGCAAAGGTTGTAAATTCAAACCCTATCCTCCTAGCTAGTTCCGGTGGCATTATAATTTTGTATACAACTTAGGGGAATTCAACTTGAACCCCCAGTGTCACATGTCTCATTCATTCGTTTCAATTTAGACTTCTATATCAAAACTTGATTATTTTGCTTGGGGGTGAAAGTTGTTTGGCATACATGAATGGGGTGTTTTCCAGACTGTTTGTTGTACCTCAGTCTGTTGTGCTGGCCGCATTATCCTGGACCATTTCATGGTTAAAGTGTGGGATAATAGGAATTTGGGAGTTGGAGTAGGTTACAATCTCAATAACGTAGTATTTCCTTCCTTCCTGGTCAAGATGCATCAGTTTTATCTATTGCTGTCTCTTTTTCCACTAACTACTGCTTTCTCTCTTCTAAGTACTATTTTTTTATGTGTCTGGTCTATGATTTTTTGTAATCACATTAATTCTTCATTGCAGCATTGTCGACATCTCTTCTATGTTGGAAAGATCCAGACAATTCAGTTGGAGTATACTGATGCAAAAGAGAGCCTTCTTCAGGCTGCTAGGAAAGCACCTATTGCAGCCCGTGGCTTCAGGATTCAGTGCAATAAATGGGCTGTGATAGTGCGATTACTGCTAGGGGAAATACCTGAAAGAACAATGTTTATGCAGAAAGGCATGGAGAAGGCCTTGCGTCCGTACTTTGAGCTGACGAATGTATGGGTTCATGAATATGATGATATCTTTTGCAGCAGTTGTTCGCATCGTCTTACAAATTGAATTTATATTCTGTCAATTTTGATTTAATGCTGATAATTTAGTTTTCATGATGGGTTTGTAGGCTGTTCGAATTGGTGACTTGGAGCTGTTCAGAGGAGTTACTGAAAAGTTTTCTTCTACTTTTGATAAGGATCGCACTCACAATTTAATTGTCCGCTTGCGGCACAATGTCATTAGGACTGGACTGAGAAACATAAGCATCTCTTATTCCCGCATCTCACTTTCCGATGTTGCTAAGAAGTTGAGATTGGATTCTCCCAACCCTGTTGCCGATGCTGAAAGCATTGTGGCCAAGGCTATTCGTGATGGTGCAATAGATGCCACATTGGATCATGGAAATGGGTGGATGCTATCAAAGGAGACTGGTGACATCTACTCAACAACCGAGCCACAGTCAGCCTTTGATTCTAGAATTGCTTTCTGTCTGAACATGCATAACGAGGCAGTACGGGCTCTACGGTACCCACCTAACTCGCACAAGGAAAAGGAAAGCGCTGAGAAGAGGAGGGAAAGGCAGCAGCAAGAGCAAGAACTTGCAAAACACATTGCTGAGGAAGAAGATGATGATTTTTGATGAAATTCACAATCTATGGTGGCCTTTGCTTTTCCATGTTCATGTCGATCCCTCAGGAAGCCCTTTTGAGTTCTACCCTTTATTTTTCTGAGATGATCATGATCAAAGTCTAGGTATTAAGATTTTCTTGCACTTCAAAAATTTTAGCCAACGGCTTTAGTTGCTGCGCGCAGTTTGCTCATGTTCGTAATACTTTTTAGTTTATCCATTCATCAAGAATTATGGATCTGATATCAGAGTATCTGTACCTGAATCATGTTCAACAAATATTCATACTATTTTCTTTAGGGCCTAATACTTTCCCTAGTTTTTTTTTTTTTTGGAAAATCTTATTACTAAACATATGTCTTTAAGTTTGATGAAAGTCCTTTCTTCTCTTGGTTATCACGACAATTAGAGAATATGCTTTATCTTTGTCATGTGTACCATACCAATGGTGGGTTTGTTATGTTTGGCCATTGCATGCTTTGTACGCATTTATTACCTTGGATTGGGTGTAATGGATTATGGGGTAATAAAAGTTAAACCACCATAATAAAAGGACAATGAAGGTGAATTGAGGTGGTTGCAAGGAGGGTGGTGTGATGGTATTGTGATGAGAAGTTGTGGTAGTGGTAGTGGTGGTGGTGTGAGAAGAAGGGAGGAAGGGAGGAAGTAATTACCCCCCAAATAAGGGTAATAATCACCCTAGTGGGATGGTGGGTAACTATTCCCCCCATGATGTGAGTATTTGTTCCCCCTTCCCTTTTATTTTCTTCTTGCCAATACTAGTATGTTCCCTTTGCCACCACTTCATCCCCTCATCATTACCTTCAATTACCTTAGTTTGACTTTTATTACCCCTTTAATACATTATCTTCAATCCAAGCATGCCCTAAGTTAGAAAGTTCAGTTATTAGTTTTTTATGTTTAATTTACCTTTTAAGAGGGGTAAAAGGACATTCTTATACCTGACTGAAATATTTTAACTAATAATCCAATTTGAGAAGTGATAATCTTTACAGTAGAGTAATTGTTATTTTTTCAAATCAACAATACAAATTCTTATAGATGTCTACATGCTATTAACTCTGTTTTATAAAGATCTTTACCGTTACTATATGTACAAATATTAAGACAAGATAAAAAAGTTGGTTGAATATAATAAAATATGGATAAACTAAGAGAAATGTGGGGAAAGGTAGTTGGGTGTAAGAAAAAAGAAAAAAGGAGTGGAAAATTATAAATGGGGTAAAAAGAAGAAAAATAGTAAATTTTTATGTCTAAAAATGGAATAAAATAAAGTGTGAAGAACAATATAAACTGACTAAAAAAGAAACTGTATCGTTTTAGGATACTGTCCAACCTCCATAACTATATTCGTTTTATATTGTCGCCCACTATTTGGCTTATGACATCCAGGAAAAGTACCAGAAAGAAAAAACAAAACTAAAACCAAACTAATCAGGCTCTATAGAGCATAAGAAAATCCCTCTTGAATTGCATTCCTTGCTCGATCATGCGCCTCCTGCACCTGTTCTCGATTAACCTTATAGATAACACATCTGCAGAAAAACCTACCAAGTTGTCGTATCCTATCAATCGTCCATTGTGATGAATATCTTGTGTTTCTTGCTTTTGTAAAGACGAGACCAGGATAGAAGAGTCAATTAAAATTAAGACCGAGTCAATCAAGCAAGAGATAGCCTATTGCATTCCATTTAGACACGCTGTAGCTTCAGCCTGGACCGCAGAATGTGACATGCCCCAGGCACAAGATCCAGTATGACCTATTGTACACTATTTGGCTTATGACTTCCAACTATAATTCATTTCAATCATATCAAGATTATTATAGTGAGTGATACGGCATAATAATGTCATGATACAAAAACTGCTCGCTATATATGGTTCCTACCATATCAAAAATTCAAAATTGTTAAGAGTGAGTCAAATGTCACAGTAATATCGCAGGACAAAAACTAGTTCATTTATAGAAATGAATTAATTTTAGTTGGCCAAACTTGCAAGCAATGCTTTGCCTTAGCTTAATAAAATCCCTATCTATAACAATAGACATAGGCCCTGCACTTTTGGACGGAATGAATCTGAACTTAATAGACCTTGACATTTTGTATGTCTAATCGGAACATTTTACTTGCATTTTTTAGGAAAAAAGAAGCAACATGAGAATGTGATATTGTCCTTGGCAAAGCTATTTATGATGGAACATTATGTGGCAAAATCATTCTTAGAAGCACTTGTAATGATCAACATAAGAAGTTTGTTCCTAATCAGGAACAAAAAAATGACTATGCCACAAATCCGAGCAAGGCACAAGTAAAAAACATAATCTTTCCGTGTATGAAATTTGAGTGAATTTTAGATTACCGGTACTTTGTAAGTCTAGAGACATTTCACTCATGATTATCATGAGAAAGCCATCGGAAAATTCCCCGGAAAGTATAACAAAAGTATGGTAAGACAAGATCACACAAAACAAAACAAAACAAAAGAAACTAGAAAAGATATGTATATGATGAGAGCAACAGAGTAATTATAGTTGCTAGCTTTCCTAGTTGATAAAGCCACAGAATATATTACAAAATGATAGATTTGGCGGGCTGCTTCAATCAGAAAAATAGCAATGAGCACACCTCTGCCTATCAAGTATCAAGGATTCTCTGCATTTGCACGCACCCCATGACGTTACTTGAATTGTATAGGACTTGAAAATGTTTGACCAAACCTCCAATTAGCAGGAATTACGTTGTTAAAAGTTTGTGTTTGGCCATCAGTAATAGTCACTCTAAAAGAGAGAGCTTGTCCATTAAGGTAAGCTAATGACTGCCAGTTAGCCCCCCAGTTTCTTGACATCGCCATCCAGTTAGTTTTTGATCCCTTTATCGAAACAGATTGGATTGATCCTGCTCCACCAACATTGCTGATTAGTACAAGCTCAAAGTAGTCCCTTCCATTAACACTGAATCTCACTCCTCCTTGCTTCACACAAGGAATCCTGTTACAAAATCATCAAATTAATTTATTCATTATAATATATGAAAATGTACAATGATGACAAGTAATTGAAGGATCAGATCAGATGTTCTAACCTTTGAAACATGACAGGAATGATTCCACCTCTGTATATACCAATCTTCTCCCAGATAGGCTGTGCCATGTCAAAGTGTTGGCGAGGTGGGTTACACCAACCTCCAGCATTATTTGGCAATGCATAGTTAGGAGGGCAGAAGTTTGTTGCAGTAATAGTGACAGAAGTTCCCTTCTTACACCAAGTTGGATCCGTTTTATAGTCACACATGAGCCTGTAGCATTGACCACAAGAAGCACCGTTGTTGAACAATGCTGTACTTAGAGCTGCAGTGCTTGTCCCATACCCAGTAGAGTACAGGTTTCCGTACCCACAAGCTCCTCCTGAATAACCATATTAAAGATTTAAGTCCTATATATTTTTCGACCCATTTTGTCACTTAGATATCACAAAATAACAAAAACTGAGTGGTTGTGTATTATTGTTCCAAGCTTTTTTTAATACTAGAAAAGAGTTTCTGAAAATTAGAAAGAAAAAAAAAACAGCTTCTAGTTCACATGCCATCAAATATGAGTCCATATAGTAGAGATCATATTATAACTTTTTTGAATTTGTGCAACACGAAACTGAAAAATGACCATGCACAACTATGCACATATTGATAGAATTAGTTGAAAAAAACATACCCATAGTTCCGGAAGCATCACTACCGCCGTAGAAAGTGGCATGAGCCTGTTGCCACCCAGAAGCCACAAAGGCATAAACACTAGTGTTAAGGTAATATAATCCTAGGAGAGTAGTTGCAAAAGCTAAGGTTACTTTATTCATCTTCTTAATTATCACTTCAAAAGTAGAGGAAATTGAAGAAGATGATGAATTTGCTGAATTAAAATGTAGAATTAATGGTCCTATTTATACAAGAGGTGTAGGCGTGTAGCTTTCTAGCTTGTACCGGTTTGCAACCACCTCACATGGAAATTATTTTGAGGTACGTAGGAGAGATAACAAAATAAATTTATACTTCTATTATTTATGTTTTGATTTTTTTTTTTGGAAAGTTTGAAAATTGTACAAGAACCGAATCCCAAATTTAGGGTATTTTCATCCTAAGATAATCTTGCGTGTGTTTTTTTTGTTTGTTTGTTTGTAATATACAAGTCTTAGCTAGCAAAATTGTTAAGATTAATAACCCATATGTGAGTTGACACTCACCGTCTCACAAGGGGAAAAAAAAGAAGGGAGATAAGTCAGATAACTAACCTATATAAAATTGGTGGACTATTCTACCTATCACCAATTGTTTCTAGGATGAAATCCAGATTTATATGTGGTCAATCTCTCCTCTGACGTTGTGCTCAACTTAGCTTAGTGAGATTTATTCCTCTCTAATTTGATCTAAGGTGAAAACATTCCTTCTATGCACTTACTTTGTCTCCTTGGTGAAGGAAATAATGCCCTTGACCCAAATTTGCAATTAATGCTAAATCTAATAAATGCGGTTCAGTATTTATTAACAAGTTAATAATTCAGTGAGATCAAGTGATCTGAATGCCTGACTAGAGGCCGCTTATTAATCCACAACTTACTCTCGACTAAACCCGTAGGGTCACACAAATAGTACGTGCATAAATGGATCAAGTATTTAAGTGAATATAATATTCATTAAGTACTTTATTTATGGTCATTCACAAATGATGGATCTTGGTTCCAGTGGGAGCTAAAATCATCACAAGGCAAAGAAAGGATATTACCGCAAATGAAGATATTAACGGAAACGGAAATATGGTTCATGACGGAAATATAAATATTATCCAAGTCGAAGATATTGCCGGAAACGGAAATATGGTTCGTATCGAAAAATATTATCGGAAATAGAAATATTGCGGGATCGGAAATATTATCGGAATCGGAAATATTACCGGAAACGTAAATATTGTTCGAATCGGAAATAAATTCTGGAATCGGAAAACGAATAGGAAGCATGACGAGCGACAGGCCGGCAAGCGAGCCAGCCCACCGCTTGACGAGCGACAGACCGGCAAGCGAGCCAACCCACCGCTTGACGAGAAAGGCCCGCGAGCTCGACGAGCCAGCACCAGGCACAAGGCTCAGCGCCAGCGCTAGGCCCAACGCTTAGCAAAGGCAGCGAGGCTTGCGATGGGGCGACGACAAGCAGCGATGGGCTAAGCCCAAGCGTGGCTTGCAGCGCGTCAAGCAGCGTGGCTCGCAAGACAACGTGGGCAGCAAGCATGGCCTGCGTGCCAAGGCCCATTTCCCACACGCTTTACTTAGGCGCCAAGTTACTTGGGCCGTAAGTAAGTTGTTTTTCCTAATCCAAAAAAAATTGGACTTCTAGGTATTTAATTGTTCCTAGAATTCTAATAAAAATAGGTAACTAAAATCCTAATAGGTTTAGTTATTTGATTCCTTGTAGGTTTACACTTCTCTATTTCCCACCCTATAAATATGTGGTTCATGATCACAATTTAAACATGACATACAATACATTAAATTCACGGGAGAGTTTAATATTTGCCTATCACATTTCTGAGTTTCCCGAGTGCACAAAAACCTTAGAGAATATTCTAGTCGGTTGAATCTAAGGCGGATCCGGACGTGTTGTGGACTTACTCAGAGGGACGTCACTTGGAGTCCTTTACTTTTTCTTGTTCAGTTCGGGAGCAGCTAGGGAAGGCACGCATCACATAGTATGTATACTAAATTATGCTAATTGAGTATGTGGCAATGAATTTGGATTCCTGGATTTTATGGTTTTTCCGCATGAATTATATTGTTCATAACCTTACACTTGGCACCAGTAGTCCACTAATCTTTGGCATAAGAACTTTACCAGGTTTAAATCAAATCTCTTGATTTTAGTTCCAATGGTCTTTGGCTTTGTTACTTAGACCATGTCAACAAGTTAACGTTCTAAAGCTCTATTTTGATGGACTTTTGAAAGTTGATTGATTTCTAGATCATTCAAGACAAGCTAGTCTTACTTGTTGAAAGTAACAAAAGAAATGAACTATTGTTAGAATTCCTAGACAATAGAGTTCAAAGCTAAGGAAAGATTTTATGACTTTATTATTTCACCTGGATTTGAGTGAATGTGGGTTTATTTACTCAATGTGATATAAGGTTGAATCTGCTTGGCCACTTCAAAGATTTAGAAGTATAAAATCCACTTGGCAAGAAATTATAAAGATATAGGTTAGATCATGATGATGATTACTTGGACCAAGAATGATCATGAATAATTGTGTGTTGTAATTTCACGATCAAGCTCCATAAGATATGGTATATCTAAATTGTAATGATCGAAGTCAATCGGTACTTTATTCGATCTATGATGACTCATAAAGCTTTTTCCTATAATTTCTAAACAAAATGCTCAACTACCACCAAACTAAACCAATTTCGTCAAAGCTATTGAAAAGCAATTTCATAATACTTTTTCAATAATATTTATCTAAAGAGTTCCTAAACTCAGTGGGAGCTTAGTGTTTGTTATCCAACAAACTAAGGCCCAAGTATAGATATATGTTTCATTGTGATTTATTCAAATGAGACACACCGGTAATATTTCTACCAAGAATTTTGAGAACATAATGTTTGTTTGCTCGAAATAGTGTTCTTTTGGAGATTCGTTCCCAAAATGACAAGTGGGAGAAAATAGACCTCGAAAAGTCTTCGAGGTGAACAAAAAACATAAACGGACATTCCGAAGGCTTTTTCGAAGTTCTTTAGAAAATCCGAACACTTATTCTTTAAGGACTTTAGAGGTGGATTTAAAGATTAGTCATCTCTTAGAAGACTTTTCAAGTGCTTCAAGGAGAACAGAATATTCAAAGGACTTTCAAGTGTCTGTTGATATTATATTGTTTGATGTTCTATACCTACGTAGGCATATCAGATCACTGAAACTATGAGAATCTTCTATTAGATAGTGAAGAAACCTACAACTTGCATGTATTCAAACTATTATCAAGAATGGTAATGAGTTTGTGACTTGTGAGAAAGATATGACGAAACCCAGATTCCCTAAAATGGTTAGAGGCCATAAAATAAAATCAATGTTTTGATAACAAAACTGAAATTTTGTTGATTTGCAAGAATAGTTTACATATATTTGTTGCAAATTGGTTTTAAGGATAAAAACCATCAAACATGGAATTGTGTTCACACACAAAGCTAGATTAGTTTCTAAAGGTTACAAGCAAATTCACGACATAGATTGACTTCATGCATAACCGTAATGCTCAAGTCTATAAATCAAGCAATTATTGCATATTGGTACATATGGAAATTGGATGACAAAACTTATTCCTCAATAAAATTTTGGAAGGAACTATGTACGTGGCATGTCATAGGATTTTTGGATCTAAATAATGTTTAAAATGAGTGCTAGCTTATGAAATTCGAGTATGGATTTAAGCAAGCAATTGGAAATTAGAACTGTATTTTAGTGAAACTAATAAGTATTTCATAAAATGTACATGATTCTTATACATATATAAAAAGTTTAGTGGGAGTAAAACTCAATTGGTCCTATGTGTATCACACATATCTCTCTATTGTGAAATAACATTCAAATGCTAAATGACTTAGATTTGAAATTATTTATCAATGTTGGACCAAGGCGAAACTTAGTACATATTGGGTCTTAAGATCTATTTATAAATATCTTATAATATTGGTTTAGATTAGGTAATGGCATTTACTAAATCAAAAACGAAAGACTCCATTGGAGATATTCGACCCATGTGAATAAAAAGTAATGAATGTTTGAACTATGTATGAGCATTTACTAAGTTAAACATCAAAAAGTCTAAATGAGATTCCTAATCTTTATTATATGTCAAAGAATTTAGCTAGATCCAGTATCTACTGAAACTAGATGAGCTAAAGTCACATGAATATAATTCAACTGCGAGTTATTCTGCAAAAGAATTTATCATGTATGATATAATATGAGGATCGCCAAAAATGTATCGTATGGATTTAGGCGCGACGAACATATACCAATCTCTATTGATCTAAGTAAAGATCAACTAGATTGAGATTAAGAAAACCCTATGGTACTTGAAAAGGTAAATAGGAAAAGTTCTTGATTCAAGAAAATGAAGATATGCTAAATATTGATGCTACACGCATAAAAACTGGCAAAGGATCAAGCAAGATCCCTTTGGAGTTAACCATTGGCAAGGACGAGCTACAACACATCGTGTTTTGAAATGGCAACATGGATTGAAGACCATGAGTTGTTGCGTGGGACATTAAATATTAATATATATGTCCTAAGATACAGCTGGAAAGTCTTCCACATACCCGTGAACTGCTTAGATAAGAAAATTCAAACAAAGCATCACTAGAAACCTATACAGTTGAAGTAAAAGTACTTATTGCCTAAGAAGCAATAAAACAGAGTTGTTTACGTTAAAAAGTTCTTCACTGAACTTGGGTGGATCACATGTCTGCTGACTTGATGGTTCTTCATTGTAAAATGCGTAGACCACTATTGAAGCAAGAACGACTAGATCAAAAACTAAACATACTCAAAAGATCTTATCATCCTATCTCGAAAGACATTCGATGAAAAGAATATTAAGATTGGAAAAGCATGATAACTAAACCTATGCAACAAGTGAGAAGCAACACTTACATTGTGGCACTAGAAGTCAAACATAGTTTTGAATTCCATAAGTTGTTTTAAAGATGGGTTAGAAGCCCAAGGTTGTAAAACATTGGGGTTGAACATTTATCATATATGAAATGTATTTTCATATTCCATTTAATATTGGATTAGTATTAAATGATGAGTCCTTTCAAATTGACAAATATTCAAGATAGACTGTCAAGACCAGTCATGTGACTAAGAAATGTCTATTAAGTGACTTGAATGTCAAAAGTTGAAAATGGTCCCTGGTCGGAAGTTTTCTATAAAGGTGGACGCATAGAAAACACTAGACGACTAGAATGCAAGAGGACTATTAGTTTCGTTTCTTGAATTATGTGGACATGCAATGTTACAATCATTTTCATAGATACTTACTTGATAAGATTAGTAACAGACAGACCTATGAAACTTTACTGTAAGAGATGGAAATCTGTCATAATTAAGTAAATTTCATTATATTATTAGACAATAATCCTCAACACCTGAGTCATTTGAGATTACTTATTTGAGAACTGGTTACTTTGACGTTGTCAAGTGTCGCACCGCAAAAGGAGACTATAGCGGCAACGCTCAGGTAATCACCTACCAAACGAAGTCTAACCTCAAGATCACAAGATTCGGATTGTCCTCCCATGAATTGGGATGAGATGTCGAATGTTGTACAAGGCCACTCGGAGATCTAGAAAGTGTCAAATTCATGGCCGTGCTCAGATGAATAATATAATTATATGTTTATTTGATCATTCGAACTCTAACACCGAGAAATATCTCTGGACATAATAAGGATGACTATTCTTACCTTATGTTTATGAGCAGGCATCAAGCGATAAAGGAATCAGGAAATGCACACTTGTCCCTAAGGACAAGTGGGAGACTGAAGGAAATAATTCCCTTGGTCCAAATTTGCATTTAATGCATTTAATGCTAAGTCTAATAAACGCGGTTCAGTATTTATTAACAAGTTAATAATTCAGTGAGATCAAGTGATCTAAATGCCTGGCTAGAGGCCGCTTCAGTTCAAGTGGAATTAATAATATTAATTCAGAACTTACTATTGATTGAACCCGTAGGGTCACACAAATAGTGCGTAAACGGATCAAGTATTTAAGTGAATATAATATTCATTAAGTACTCAATTTATTATCATTCGGAAATGATGGATCTTGGTTCCAGTGGGACCTAAAATCATCACAAGGGAAAGAAAAGGTATTTTCCGCAAGTGAAGATATTACCAAAACCAGAAATATGGTTCATGACGGTAATATAAATATTATCCAAGTCGAAGATATTGCCGGAAACGGAAATATGGATCGTATCGGAAAATATTATCGTAAATAGAATATTGCTGGAATCAGATATATTATCGGAATCGGAAATATTAATGGAAACGTAAATATTGTTCGAATCGGAAATAAATTCCGGAATCTGAAAACGAATCGGAAGCACGACGAGCGACAGGCCGACAAGCGAGCCAACCCCTCGCTCGAGGAGCAAGGCCCGCGAGCTCGACGGGCCAGCGCCAAGCACAAGGCCCAGCGCCAACACCGAGCACGCAGCCTAGCGGCAGCGCTAGGCCCAGCGCCTAGCAAAGGCAGCGAGGCTTGCGATGGGCCGACAACAAGCAACTATGGGCTAAGCCCAAGCGTGGCCTGCAGCGCGCCAAGCAGCGTGGCTCGCAAGGCAACGTGGGCGGCAAGCATGGCTTGCGTGCCAAGGCCAATTGCCCACACACGTTACTTAGGCGCCAAGTTACTTGGGTCGTAAGTAAGTTATTTTCCTAATCGTTCAATAATTGGACTTCTAGGTATTTAATTATTACTAAAATTATAATAGAAATAGGTAACTAGAATCGTAATAGGTTTAGTTATTTGATTCCTAGTAGAATTACAATTCTCTATTTCCCACCCTATATATATGTAGTTCATGATCACAATTTAAACATGACATAAAATACAATAAATTCAAGGGAGAGTTTAATATTTGCCTATCAAATTTGGGAGTTTCCCGAGTGCACAAAAACCTTAGAGAATATTCTAGTCGGTAGAATCTAAGGCGGATCCGGACGTGCTGTGGACTTGCTACGAGGGAAGACACTTGGAGTCTGTTACTTGTTCTTGTTCGGTTCGGGAGCAGTTAGGGAAGACACGCATCACATATTATATATACTAATTATGCTAATTTCTGGCTTTTATAGTTGTCCCGCATGAATTATATTGTTCATAACCTTACACTTGGCACCGGTAGTCCACCATAGAGCCTCCTCGACTTCACCGTCCACCACACGACCTCCTGCTCTCTAGTGGAATGTGGCATGTGACACTCTTGGTCATTAAATTAATTCTTAATTAATTTTGATTAGGAATTAACTTAGAAGAAGTACTGTATTTCTTACATGTATATTTTTTACTAAAAAATAGATCTTTATAATTTTCCCCCAAAATAAGGATCATATAGGTGCAAAAATCTTGATAATCGAATGTACTTTAACACAACAAGATATTGTCTTCATGAAGTTAAAAGTTATGGTAAAGTACATTAGTGTTGGCTAATCCAAAAATGAAGGGGCGTTTGGTTTCAAAAAAGAGTAAAATAAAACTGTACGTGGTCATGTTATGGTACGTCATGTAATTGCGCCTTTGAAGGCCGCCTTTTGTAATCACCTTATGTTATCAAATTTGTTTGCATTATACCAAAAGATTTGTTTGCCCCAAAAGATTTGTTTGCATAGCATTATACCAAAAGATGATCGAACAAAACAAATTAAGTTTTTCTAACTTGCGGCAACTGCCATTTTATCCTTATAATAATATTAGAATTGTTACAACGAACGCAAGAAATTCAGTTAAAGGCAATTAAGAACATAAAATAAAGAACACAAAATTAACGAAGTACATGTTTGACTCTTTGGTGGTGTCTAGCCTCCTTTGCCTGTCCAATAGCTCCATTATTGTCACAATATAGAGTTATTGGTCATTTAATGGAGGGGACTACACCAAGTTCACCTATGAACTTCCTTAGCAAAATTGCTTCCTTTGCTGCTTCATGTGCATCAATGTACTCCACTTTAGTTGTAGAATCCGCAATGGTGCTCTGTTTAGCACTTTTCCAGCTTACTGCACCTCCGTTGAGGCAGAAGACAAACCCAGACTGTGATCTGAAATCATCTTTGTCGGTTTGGAAACTTGCATCCATATAGCCTTTAACAATTAATTCATCATCTCCACCATAGACCAGGAAATCATCTTTGTGCCTTTTCAGGTACTTCAGAATGTTCTTGGCAGCAGTCCAATGTGCCTCTCCTGGGTCTAACTGGTATCTGCTCGTAGCACTGAGTGCGTATGCAACATCCGGGTGTGTACATATCATAACACACATTATTGAACCAATCAATGATGCATATGGATTTCCACTCATTATTCTACGCTCATCCAGTGTTTTTGGGCAATGAGTCTTGCTTAGAGTCATTCCATGAGACATGGGTAGGTAGCCTTGCTTGGAGTCTGCCATCTTGAACCTTTCAAGCACCTTATTGATATAAGTGCTTTAACTAAGTCCAATCATCCTTTTAGATCTATCTCTGTAGATCTTGATGCCCCGTATGTACTGTGCTTCTCCTAGATCCTTCATCGAAAAATATTTCCCAAGCCAAATCTTGATAGAGTTCAACATAGGAATGTCATTTCCGATAAGTAATATGTCGTCGACATATAATACTAGAAAAGAAGTTTTGCTCCCACTGAACTTCTTGTATACACAAGATTCGTCTGCGTTCTTGACGAAGCCAAAGTCACTAACTGCTTCATCAAAACGTATGTTCCAGCTCCTTGATGATTGCTTCGATCCATAAATAGATTTCTTAAGCTTGCATACCTTTTTAGCATTCTTTGGATCCTCAAAACACTCAGGCCGTGTCATAAACACAGTTTCTGTTAAAACGCCGTTTAAGAAAGCGGTTTTGACATCCATTTGCCATATTTCGTAATCGTAATAAGCAGCGATTGCTAACATTATCCGAATAGACTTTAGCATTGCAACTGGTGAAAAATTTCATCGTAATCCACACCGTGGACTTGCCTGTAACCTTTTGCAACCAATCTAGCTTTGAAAACTTCTAGTTTCCCATCCTTGTCCTTTTTTCAGTTTGAAAACCCATTTGCTTCCTATGGCTTGGTAGCCATCTGGCAAATCGACCAAATCCCAAACTTGGTTCTCAGACATGGACTCTAATTTAGATTGCATGGCTTCTTGCCATTGCTTGGAGCTAGGGCTCGTCATAGCTTGTTTGTAAGTCGCAGGTTCATCGCTTTCCAGCAATAGAACTTCATGGCTCTCGTTCGTCAAAATACCTAAGTATCTTTCCAGTTGAGACCTATATCTCTACGATCTACGCGGGGTTACATTTCTAGTTGGTTCTTGATTCTCAGCAGATACTTCTAAAGATCTCTGAGTTTCATCCTGAATGTCATCTTGAGCATTCTCTAGAGTTTGTTGTTCGACTCGAATTTCTTCGAGGTCTAATTTTCTCCCACTTGTCATTTTGGAAATGTGATCTCTTTCCAAAAAGATACAATCTCGAGCAACAAACACCTTGTTCTCAGATGTATTTTAGAAGTAATACCCCTTTGTTTCCTTTGGGTAGCCCACAAGGATACATTTGTAGCTTTATGCTATTAGTCTTTTATTAAAAAGCAACTATTAACTAATATCAAGTGCTAATAGCATCAACTCTTCTCCCACTTTGATTGATCATTTGTTGTCTTATATGGAATACTATACACCTGAGTACATCATATCCTTGAACAATGCTATGAAGGTGAAGGAACCAGTGAGTTACAAACATGCAAGTAAAGAAGTAGGATGGACATCAGCAATGGTTGAAGAATTGGAGGCACTGAAGAAAAATGAAACATGGGAATGGGCTGATTTACCTCCAGATAAGAAGGCTCTAGATAGCAAATGGGTGTACAAAGTTAAGCATACTAGAGAAGGTGATGTTGAAAGACTGAAGGCTAGGTTAGTGACCAGGGGAGACAAGCAAGAGAAAGGAAAAGACTACAAATGTACTTTCTCACATGTGGCAAAGTTTGCCATTGTGAGAATACTCATTTCTCTAGCTACTCTTAGAAACTGGCAGATACAATAGCTAGATATAAACAATGCATTCTTACATGGCTTTCTAGAAGAAGAGGTATATATGAAGCCACCTTAAGGTTGCAAAAATGTGCCAAAAGAGAATGTGTGTAAACTATATAAGAGCATGTATGGATTGAAGCAGACATCTAGGCAATGAAATATTGAGTTGGCAAAATTTATAAATAAAAGAAAGTTTGTTCAATGTAAGAGAGATTTGCAAGGAAAAGAATGGGAAAATGTGTGCCATACTGGTATATGTTGATGACTTGTCGATTACAGGAAATGACATTGACTACATAGAGAAACTGAAAAGAGATTTAGATGATGAATTCACTATGAAAGACTTAGGAGATATGAGATTCTTCTTGGTCTTGAGGTATCTAGGACAGAAAAGGGAACAATGTTGAACCAAAGGAAGTATATCCTAGACATTGTTAGAGATGAAGGTCTGGAGGACTGTAAAGAGTGCAAAACTCCATTTCCTCAACATGTGAAGCTTTCAACTGATCGGGGAGAGGTCATGGAAAATGCAGAAGCATACAGAAGACTGGTTGGAAGGTTACTATATTTGAACCTCAACAGGCCAGATATATCCTATTAAGTGCAACAACTAAGTCAATTCATGAGTTGTCCCAGATTACCTCACTGGAATGCAGCAATACATGTAGTCAGATATTTAATGGGAACAATTTATTGGGGTCTATTTTATTCTACTGCTGGAAATTTGAACATCACGTGGTTTTGTGATGCTGATTGGGGGTCCTGTGATTTTAGTACCCGGTCTCTTACAGGATGGTGTATATACTTGGGAGAATTCCTAGTCTCTTGGAAAACTAAAACGAGTCTTCAGTAGAATCTAAATACAGATGCATGTCTCAAACCACTTCTGGACTTGTGTGGGTGCATGGGATATTTGAGGATTTGTTGTGTTCCATACCTAAACCTATTTCTTTGTACTATGACAACCAAGCAGCCCACTATATTGCTCACAATCCAGTCTTCCATGAGAGAACTAAATACTTGAAGGTGGACTGCCATTATGTCAGAGAGCATATAGAGGATGGATTCATATTCACTGCCTTTATTAGATCAGCTAAACAGATAACTGCCATCATGACCAAGTCTCTATCAGCTAGACAACACCATTACTTATCTGTCAAGTTGGGACTTGTGTCTACTCCCCATGTTCAACTTGAAGGGGGGGGGGGTGTGAAGAAATATGGTGAGTTCCACATAGGATCTACGTGTTCCTCATGACACAAGAACATCAGTCACATGAATCAACTTAGGATCATGTGCACTGATTTATAGCCGTTATTTTTGAAGGAAATAATGCCCTTGGTCCAAGTATGCATTCTATGTTAAGTCTAATAAATGCGGTTCAGTATTAATTAACAAGTTAATAATTCAGTGAGATCAAGTGAGCTGAATGCCTAGCTAGAGGCCGCTTCAGTTCAAGTGGAATTAATGATATTAATCCACAGCTTACTCTTGACTGAACCCGTAGGGTCACACAAATAGTACGTAAACGGATCAAGTATCTAATGGCATTAGATACTCTATCTATGGATATTCGGAATCGACGGATCTTGGTTTCAGTGGGAGCTGAGATCGTCACAAGCAAGAAATGAATACTCCGGAAACGATGATATTGCCGGAAACGGAAATATGGATCGTATCGGAAATATAAATATTATCCAAGTCGTAGATGTTGCCGGAAACGAAAACATGGTACGTATCGGAAAATATTATCGGAAATGGAAATATTGCCAGAATCGGAAATATTGCCGGAAACGGAAATATTGTCAGAATCGGAAATATTATCGGAATCGGAAAATAATTCCGGAAACGGAAATATTAAATATTTGTTCGAAACGGAAATTGATTCCGGAATCGAAAATATTAAATATTGTTCGTATCGGAAATGAATTCCGAAACCGGGAATTTAATCGGAAGCGTATCGTACGAATTAGCATCGGACGAGGCCTGCCGGACGAAGGCCCAGCACGAAGCCGGGCCATCGCCCAGCAAGCCAAACGCGCGCCACAAGCCCAGCCAAGGCAGCGCCCAGGCCTACCGCAAGGCAGGCCCAGCGCGCGCCAAGGCCACGGCTGCGTGGGCCTCGCTGCGTGGGCTGCTGCTCGCACGCACGCGCATGGGCGGCCCTTGTGGCTGCTGTGTGTGTGTGTGTGAGTTTGTGTTCATGCATGATTCCTAAAACTATTAGAGTTAGTTTATGATTAAATTCCTATTCCTAAAAGGATAAATTAATTAATTAGAGTTCTTGTAGGATTCTAAGTTTAATTAATTCGTGTCCTACTAGGATTACAATTCCCTTTCCATAACTCTATAAATACGTGCCTAGGGTCACATATTTTCAGAGATTAATTCAAGTATTCAAAGTGAGTTTTGAGAGAAAAATTCAGCCACATTCCTTGCTCAAAAGTGCCGAAAATTCTAGTACCTTAAGGGCGATTCTAGTTGGTCAATCTTAAGGCGGATCCGGATGTGCTGTGGACTATCTACGGAGGGACGACACTTGGAGTCCTAAAGACTTGTTCTTGTTCGGTTCGGGCGCAGGTAGGGAAGGCACGCAACAAAGAGTATGCATCTAAATTATGCTATATGATTATGTGTAAATAATATGTATTCCTGGGTTAATGGTTGTTTCCGCATGATTTATGTAATATCATATGTATCATAACCTAACAGTGGTATCACGAGCCCCTTATTATTTTCATAATCTAAATTGCATGAACATGGTTAAATATTACAAATTTGCAAGAATTAAAAGGGGTGATTAATTTTCGTAATTGTTAATTAATTGCAAATTGCGTTTATTTAATTATACGTACGCAGTTTTTCGGCAGTTTCTTCGTTACTCATCCAAATCTAGTGATTTTTGTGTCAATTCCGCATGTAAAAGGCATTCTAAAATTTTGACAAAACAAATATTTTTCTGCCGAACCCAGAATTCTCAAATTCGAAGCCTAACTATGACTTTTCGAAGGTTTTAGTTTTTCGAATGCAAAATTTCGTAAATTTAAGATGTTAAATTAAATATTTGCGATTCTTGTTGATAAATCTTGAATTTTTTATTGACCTACTGTATATGTTTAACAAGTTTGAATGCCTAGCCTTGTTAATTATGCAATCTAATTTGTAATTATGATTAATTTGTTGAAAATTAGAATAATTTAGAATTAATTTGATTTTCATAATTAATTATAATTTAATTAGAAACCTATGACTAAAAACCACCATAAAAATTGTAAATTTATAATAAATTTTAAATTTTTATGACCTAGACTTGAATCCATAATAATCGGAAATCAATTGGATAATAAATTTTCGATTTTTCGCCCTAAAATTATGAAATTAATATTATTTATTAATTTGTCATTAATTTTAAATATAAATTTTAAATTTTTATGCGATTCGTTCATATAACTTGCACGCACAAAGCAATGGACGCTTCGTGTTACCCTTAAGGGGTGTTGTATAGTGCGGGCATGCGACGACGAGCAAGGGAGCTCGTCGCCCGTGCGGCACGAATGCAATGAGCAAGGGCGTGGTGCACGAGCACAAGGCAGCAGCCCTGCCTTGTGTCGTGGGCCACGAACTATGAACAAATGGGCATGGGCGAAAGGCAAGCCAAGGCAGTCGCGTGTGGGCAGCAAGCGAGCTGCGCCACGACGCTCACTGCCTCGCGCAAGAGCGCGCAGCCTCGCGCGCAGCGAGCGCAAGCTCGCGTGCCACGAGCGCTGCGCCCAGCGTTGAACGCGCGCAATTGCTCGCGCACAGCGAGCGATGTCTCGCGCGCACATCGAGCAATGGCTCGCGCGCACAGCGAGCGATGGAGCGCGCGCAGCGTGCGCTGGCGAGCGCGCACAGCGAGCGATGGCTCGCGTGCGTCGAGCGCTGGCGCGCGCACAACGAGCACCATAGCGTGCGATGGCTTGCGATGGAGATGCAGCAGCTATGCGACAAGCGCATGGGCTGCGCGCACATGGCCAGCAATGGCTGTGTGCGTGCGGCCCATGGGCGTGCAATGCGTAGGGTGTTTGCGTTGCGATTAGATCGTTTTGAATGTTTAATTTGAAAATTTTTCAGTTTACGTAATTTTAATTAATTTTAAAATTAATAAATTAAATTATTTTCTTGGATTTTAATTTTGAATATTGTAATTATAATAAATTTTATTTATTCTAATTATTTTACTAAAATTAAAATCATGAATTAATTTAAATACGACTGAAATTAAATTAAACTTTTTGGATTCAATTATAAATTTATATGAGCTTTAAATTTTAATTAAATTTGTATGTTTCCGGTTAGACTTGAAATACATTTTTATGTTTAAAACTAGTAAAGCATATAAATTTATTGGTTTAAGTGGGAGCCCTTTTAGTCATAAAACTCTTGATTAGGTCTACAAATCCTTAAGGTTAAAACAACTTGATTAGAATTAATAAGGACTGAATAATTGGTAGATTATTGGTGCCCTTGATTAATTGCTGCAAATGTTTACGTGATGCATAATGTGTTTTACTAACCAGCTATGTGGGCCATTCATGATAATGAATGGGTGAATGGAATATATTGTATATGTACTGTTTTGCAGGTTATGAAGTGACTAGTATGGCCCAAATAGGATAGAAAATATGGTCTGCGTACCATTAATTTGAATGTAATTGGTCTAAAGTACCAAAGTTATTTTTCAATTCAAATATGGTCTGCGTACCATCAAATAGTTGTAATTAGTTATAGCTTATCCTATTTGAAGAAAATGGTGCCTCCCACGGAGATTTTCAAGACGGACTTTGAAGTCAAAGCTTCAAGATGAAGTCGGGCCATACTAGATCACATTTATCTTATGCATGCTTTAAGTTATTTATTGCTTTAAATATGTCTTAATTATGCGTAAGATTGTGGCTTGATTATGTTGCATGATTAAGGATTTTAGTTCACTTAAAATCTAACCAACATAGTAAGAGCCTTAAGTTCCAAACTTAAAAATTGAGTTAAAAGGTGCCATGCCAAAATATACACTTGCTTGGATATCCTTTACATCAATCTAGTAATAGTTTTCGCTCAGCGAGGTGTTACTTATTGGTCCTAAAGGGGCAAGGTACACAAATAATTGTGAGTACATGTTAGTTTTGGTGAAACTCAACGATATAAGTAAGGAGTCCTTTTATGTCGTGGCAAAATCGATAGGTTTACCTAATAAGTTCTTAGACGTACCTATCAACGAAGAATAGTTTCTAGACTATTAGCAAAAGGCTTTTGCTTACCTAAGATGTTTTAGGATTAAGTCGACAAACTGTGCTTAGTTCTTCAATGATTTTAGGGTCTTGGAATCATTTTATTCACACCTGCCGGAACAATAAATTCGAATAAAATGCTAATAACTTGTTGAAATTGCATGATTGCTTTAATTTTCAAGTTATTACTCATGATAGATGTTTAGACTTTGCATGCTTCAATGTATGTTTTAATTATTGTTTATAATTAAATATCTTGCACTGCAGTAAATCCTTTTAGAAAGGTAACAGTAAATTTCCTCGATTGGTAGTGAATCCAAGAACAATTCACGGAAATGAGAGAAAGTGAGCAATTTAAAATGTACGTTTCTTATAGCGACTTTTATGGTTGTTTTCGAACATCAAAATCGAATGGCAAACCAATTGGTGCTTGTGAATTCAAAATACACTGTAGTTTTGAGATCATAAAGCATCGAGTCTAATACGCTCAGCTTTACCAATGGTTAACAACCTAATATCTTTGTCCATTTAATTCTCGAATGAATCTAGTCCCTAGACATTCGAATAGATCGATGCTTAGAGAACTTTAGAAGCTTCTTGTAAGATCATCTAGTTGAAACAGAATATTCAACATAAATTAAAATGGTAAAAACCTTGTTTGTGACATTGGACATGTCTAACAAAGTATAAAAGTCAACACTAAAGAAATCAATTCTTAAGACTATAAGAAAGGGTACAAGAAATAGGAAAACGAGGAACAAATGAAAGGAATTTACGATTCCGTTTCTACCTATAAGTTTATGTTTAAAGAGAAGTGACCTAGCAATCAAACTTCCTTGGTATCATATACCGCTTGAGGTTCTTACTTCGATAATAACTCAAACAATGGAAGCTAGGATACACTAATGACCTACAAGTGGGAAATGAAGCATGGCAATGCTACATTAGTTATAGGGTCATCTAGTTTGTTTTAAGTCCTTTAAAAGGCTGGAACTTAATGGCTATTTTGTTCCATAATCAACATACCTAAATTTCTGTTTTCAAACACAGAAAGACTCACATTCAAGAAAAACAAAAACAATGTTTGTTTGTTTATTTGAATGAAATGGTCAATTACAGGTTGAGTCAATATGCTTGATTAAAACAAACAACTCTTTAAAGAACTTTACTAGGTTCAAATCAACCCCTTGATTTGAGTTCCACTAATCTTTGGCATTGTTGCTTAGACCATATCAACAAGTTAACATTCAAAAACTCTATTTTATGGACTTTTGAAAGTTCATTGATTTCTAGATCAATTTAAGACGACTAGTCTTACTTGTTGAAAGTAACAAAAGATATGAACTATTGTTAGAACGCCTAGACAATAGAGTTCAAAGCTAAAGAAAGATTTTATGACTTTATTATTTCACATAGATTTGAGTGAATGTAGGTTTATTTACTCAAATGTGATATAAGTTGAATCTGTTTGGCTGGTTCAAAGATTCAGAAGTATAAATCCCACTTGGTAAGAAATCACAAAGATCTAGGTTAGATCATGTTGATGATTACTTAAATCAAGAATGATCATCAATGATTGTTAGTAAAATTCACAATCTAGCTCCATAAGATATGGCATATCTAAATTGGAATGATCGAAGTCGATTAGTACTTGATTCGATCAATGATGGATCATAAAGACTTTTCCTTTAATTTCTAAAACAAAATGCTCAACTACCACCAAACTAAACTAAATTCGTCAAAGCTATAGAAAAGAAATTTCAGAATATCTTTTCGATAATATATATATCTAGAGAGTTGCTAAACTCAGTGGGAGCTTAGTGTTTGTTATTCAACAAACTAAGGCCCAAGTCTAGATATATGTTTCATTGTGATTTATTCAAATGAGACACAAGGGTATTGTTTCTACCACGAATTTTTGAGAACATAATGTTTGTTTGCTCGAAATAATGTCCTTTTGGAGATTCGTTTCCAAAATGACAAGTGGGAGAAAATAGACCTCGAAAGTCTTCGAGGCGAACAACAAACATAAACGGACATTCCGGAGGCTTTTCAAAGTGCTTTAGAAAAACCGAACTTATTCTTTAAGGACTTTAGAAGTGGCTTTAAAGAATAGACTTCTCTTAGAAGACTTTACAAGTGCTTCAAGGAGAACAGAATATTCAAAGGACTTTCAAGTGGCTATTGATATTCTGTTGTTTGATGTTCTATACCCAAGTAGGCATAGAGTTCAAGTCACTGGAACTATGAGATTCTTCTATTAGATAGTGAAGAAACATGGAGTTCAGGTCACTGAAACTATGCAATTCTTCTATTAGATAGTAAAGAAACCTACAACTTGCAGTCAAACTAAAAGAAGTGACTTGTAAGAAAGCTATGACGAAACCCAGATTCCCTAAAATGGTTAGAGGCCATATATAGACTATATGTTTAATTGGTTAAAGGCCATAAAACATACTCAATGTTTTGATGACAAAATTGAAATTTTGTTGATTTGCAAGAATAGTTTCACACCTATTGGTTGCAAGTTTGTTTTAAGGATAAAAACCATCAAACATGGAATTGTGTTCACACACAAAGCTAGATTAGTTGCTAAAGGTTACAAGAAAATTCATGGCATGGATTGTGTTGAAACCTCATGCATAATCATAATTCTCAAGTCTATAAATCAAGCAATGATTGCATATTGGTACATATGGCAATTGGATGACAAAACAATTCCTCAATAAAATGTTGGAATAAACTATGTACATGGTATGTCATAGGATTTGTGGATCCAAATAAATGCTTGAAAAGGAAAGCTAGCTTATAAAATCTAAGTACAGATTTAAGCAAGCAATTGGGAATTGGAACTGTATTTTAAGTGAAGCTAATAAGCATTTTAGTTTCATAAAATATACATGATTCTTATAGATATATAAGAAGTTTAGTGGGAGAACTTAAAACTTAATTGGTCCTATGTGTATTACACACGTATCTCTCTATTGTGAAATAACATTCAAATGCTAATGACTTAGATTTGAAATAATTCATCAATGATGGACCATGGCGAAACTTAGTACATACTGGGTATTAAGATCTATTTACAAAGATCTTATGATATTGTTTTGGATTAAGTAATGGCATTTACTAAATCAAACACGAAAGTCTCCATTGGAGATATTCGACCCATGTGAATAAATCTAAGTAAAGGATGTTTGAACTATGTATAAGCATTTACTAAGTTAAACATCAAAGAGTCTAAATGAGATTCTTAACCTATATTATATGTCAAAGAATTTAGCTGAATTTAGTATCTACTGAAACTAGATAAGCTAAAGTTACATGAATAGAATTCAATTGGGAAATATTCTGCAAAAGAATTTATCATGTATGATATAATATGAGGATCGCCAAAAACGTATCGTATGACTTTAGGCATGACGAACATATACCAATCTCTATTGATCTAAGTGAAGATCAACTAGATTGAGATCAAGAATACTTATGGTACTTGAAATGGTACATAGGAATAGTTCTTGATTCAAGGAAATAAAGATATGTTAAATATTGATGCTACACGCATAAACACTGGCAAAGGATCAAGCAAGACCCTTTGGAGTTAACCATTGATAAGGACGAGCTATAGAGCATCGTGTTTTGAAAATGGCAACATGGGTTGGAGACCATGAGTTGTTGCGTGGGAAATTAAAATAATAATTTCTATGTTCTAAGATATAGTTGGAGAGTCTTCCACATATCTATGAACTGCTTGGATAGGTAAATCCAAACAAAGCATCACTAGCAACCTATACAGTTGAAGTAAAAGTAATTATTGCCTAAGAAGCAATAAAACAGGGTTGTTTAAAGTTCTTCACTGAACTTGGGTAGATCACCTATCTGCTGGCTTGATGGTTCTTCATTGAAAAATGCGTAGAACCACTCTTGAAGCAAGAAAAACGTCTGCTAACTTGATGGTTCTTCATTGCAAAATGAGTAAAACCACCATCGAAGTGAGAAAGACTAGATCACATAATAAACAAACTCGAAAAGATCTTATCATCATATCTCAAAGAGCATTCGATGAAAAGGATGTTAAGATTGGCAAAGCATGATAACTAAACCTATGCAACAAGTGAGAAACAACACTCACATTGTAGCACTGGAAATCAAGCATAGCTTTGAATTCCATGAACTGTTTTAAAGATGGGTTTGAGGCCCATGGTTATAAAACATTGGGGTTGAACATTTATCATATATGAAATGTGTTTTCATATTCCATTTAATCTTGGTTTAGTATTAAATGATGAGTCCCTTCAATTTGACAATATATTCAAGATAGACTGTCAGGACCAGTCCTGTGACTAAGAAATGTCTATCAAGTGAACTTGAATGTCAAAGGTTGAAAATGGTCCCTAGTCGGAGTTTTCTATAAAATTGGACGCATAGAAAATGTTAGACGACTAGAATGCAAGATGACTAGTAGTTCTGTTTCTTGAACTATGTGGACATGGCAATGTCATAATCATTTGCATAGATACTTACTTTGGGAAGACTAGTATCGGACAAGACCTATGAAACTTTACTGTAAGAGATGAAAATCTGTCATAAGTAAATTTCATTAAATTATTAGACACTAAATCCTCAATACCTGAGTGATTTGAGATTACTTGTTTGAGAACTGGTTGCTTTGACGTTGACCAACCGTCGCACCGTAAAAGGAGGCTATAAAGGCAACGCTCAGGTAATCACCTATCAAACGAAGTCTAATCTCAAGATCGCAAGATTGGGATTGTCCTCCCATAAATCGGGATGAGATGCTTAAAAGTTGTACAAGGCCACTCGGAGAGCTAGAAACTGTGAAATGCATGGCCGTGCTCGGATGAATCATAGGCTATGATTATCTGTTTATTTGATCAGTTGAACTCTGAAACCGAGGAACACCTCTGGACATAATAAGGATGACAACTCTTACCTTATGTTCAAGAGCAAGCATCGAGCGACAAAGGAATTAGGAAATGCACACTTGTCCCTAAGGACAAGTGGGAGACTGAAGGAAATAATGCCCTTGGTCCAAGTATGCATTCTATGTTAAGTCTAATAAATGCGGTTCAGTATTAATTAACAAGTTAATAATTCAGTGAGATCAAGTGAGCTGAATGCCTAGCTAGAGGCCGCTTCAGTTCAAGTGGAATTAATGATATTAATCCACAGCTTACTCTTGACTGAACCCGTAGGGTCACACAAATAGTACGTAAACGGATCAAGTATCTAATGGCATTAGATACTCTATCTATGGATATTCGGAATCGACGGATCTTGGTTTCAGTGGGAGCTGAGATCGTCACAAGCAAGAAATGAATACTCCGGAAACGATGATATTGCCGGAAACGGAAATATGGATCGTATCGGAAATATAAATATTATCCAAGTCGTAGATGTTGCCGGAAACGGAAACATGGTACGTATCGGAAAATATTATCGGAAATGGAAATATTGCCAGAATCGGAAATATTGCCGGAAACGGAAATATTGTCAGAATCGGAAATATTATCGGAATCGGAAAATAATTCCGGAAACGGAAATATTAAATATTTGTTCGAAACGGAAATTGATTCCGGAATCGGAAATATTAAATATTGTTCGTATCGGAAATGAATTCCGAAACCGGGAATTTAATCGGAAGCGTATCGTACGAATTAGCATCGGACGAGGCCTGCCGGACGAAGGCCCAGCACGAAGCCGGGCCATCGCCCAGCAAGCCAAACGCGCGCCACAAGCCCAGCCAAGGCAGCGCCCAGGCCTACCGCAAGGCAGGCCCAGCGCGCGCCAAGGCCACGGCTGCGTGGGCCTCGCTGCGTGGGCTGCTGCTCGCACGCACGCGCATGGGCGGCCCTTGTGGCTGCTGTGTGTGTGTGTTGTGAGTTTGTGTTCATGCATGATTCCTAAAACTATTAGAGTTAGTTTATGATTAAATTCCTATTCCTAAAAGGATAAATTAATTAATTAGAGTTCTTGTAGGATTCTAAGTTTAATTAATTCGTGTCCTACTAGGATTACAATTCCCTTTCCATAACTCTATAAATACGTGCCTAGGGTCACATATTTTCAGAGATTAATTCAAGTATTCAAAGTGAGTTTTGAGAGAAAAATTCAGCCACATTCCTTGCTCAAAAGTGCCGAAAATTCTAGTACCTTAAGGGCGATTCTAGTTGGTCAATCTTAAGGCGGATCCGGACGTGCTGTGGACTATCTACGGAGGGACGACACTTGGAGTCCTAAAGACTTGTTCTTGTTCGGTTCGGGCGCAGCTAGGGAAGGCACGCAACAAAGAGTATGCATCTAAATTATGCTATATGATTATGTGTAAATAATATGTATTCCTGGGTTAATGGTTGTTTCCGCATGATTTATGTAATATCATATGTATCATAACCTAACAATTTTGTCAGCTTATGGTCACATGTATTTGTGTGAATAGTAGTGTCTTGCTGTCCCTTTCTTATAGGTTGTAGTGTTGTATATATATGGTAGTATAGAATTAGGGTTAATCAGAGTGATATACTTGTAAAGAACAAGCGTAAGAAGCGCAACATTTGAAAGAAATACACAGAAAACTGGGTTGTTCATACACCCAAAACAAACACTCTCTAAATTGTTTGATTGACTGAAACGGAAAGTGAAAACTTTCTTCAATATCATTACTATCTTAAAAACTATTTTGCTACACTATGTTTTCTTTAATAACATTCTATAATAGAACGAGGATATTTTGATATTTATCACCTTTTAAGTTTTAGATTTTTGGATTTACCACTTTATAAAATGTAATTTTATATTTGCCACCTTATTTTTTATATAAAATGTTTTAAATTCACCACCTTTTACTAGTTTTCGTCCAATTTTCGGTCTATGTGAATCCTATTTAACTATCTGAATTCTTTAATTGAAAACCTAATGAACAAGAGGGAAATCAAAAAAGTCGGTTAAGTGGAGCTCACAAGGATAAAAATCAGACTAAATAATTAAAAAGTGGTGAGTACGAATTTTTTCATAAAAGTAAGTTAGTAAATATGAAATTATATTTTATAAGGCAGTAAATACAAAGACCTAAAAAAGTTGGTAAATATGAAAAAAAAATCATAGAACTACTGTACATGCGACTTTCCAATGAAGGGTGTGATTATTAGAGCTCAATATTGCTCATTACATGATAGAGAATCAAATCAATGATTGTTATCCAACTAACTCAAAGTTTCTTGATCACACAATGACACAACTATACAAATAATTAATTTCGAATCGCATTGTTGTTTTCTGATAATCTCAATCAATTTCTCTATCTTGCTCTTTATTTATCTAATAATAATTCTAACCTATTTTCTAATCAATTAGTCATTTGTACAATATTATGTTTATTACATATTTGTTTTCAACATGGTTAATCACACCCGATCACGTTAAAGTCAATCTTATAATATTTTTACTTTAAAGCATGCATATAATTATATCACGTTAAAGTCGATCTTATTCATCCTAATGAAATTTAAATAACTAGAGAAGTTTGGTTGTTACAAAATATTACAATTATGGGAGAAGCTAATAGGACGGCGCTAACAGGTGACTTGGTGGGCGAATTTTTTGTCACCTTTATAGCTTAAGAGGGCGAGATTTTGTATCACAAATCTCACGCTCTTTAATCTGTTGTACTCCCTCCTTTCTTGATTGTTAGATCTCTTTCCGTATTGAGTTGTTTTATTTGTGATTTCCTCTTAAATTTTTTCCTTATCTGTCCAACATTTATCCCCGTTATATACCTTTGTAAATATTGAAATGACTCACTTGTTTACTCTCAAGTAAATCTTTATCCCATGATACCCTTTAATTATTTTTCTCTCCTACTCACATGAGTTAGATTTTATTAAGATTCATGTGAAGTGTACTTAAATTGAATTGTCTTATATTCCAAAATAGACTAACATTCAAGAACGGAGGGAGTAATGAAAGTCATTCTTTAAATATTTTGAATAAAAAACCATGATTGGAAATTAGTAATGAAGGTATTATCAATAAAGTTAGTTGCAAAGTTAGTTGACAACTTGAAATTTGCTTGTATAAATTTATATTAATTTTCCAAATTAGTTATCAACTTTTAATTAAAAAAATAGTTATGGACACTAAAGGAACATTGATCCCCTAATTATACGCATTAATTTTCGCGCTAAAATTGAACATCCGTAGCACTATGTTAGGGGAGTTCATACACTTACCCTGGGGTAAGATGACTGTACGTACATACCCTCCAATAGGAATAGGACAAGTCATGAGGTCAAATTTAGGTTTTGGGGGTAATTTACTTATTTAGGTTTTGGGGGTAATTTACTTATTTAGGGGGGGGAAAAATTTTCGCAGGTACCGCCTTTCTCTACTGAAGAAGCGGGAGTATTACCGCTCACTTATCCCCCAAAATAAGCCCGCCCAAAATTTCGATAGCCCCAAAAAAATAAAAAAAAACTTCTTCAGCTGTGTTCATAGCAGGTGGTCTGCATAAAAGCTTGTTGGTGAATTTTCTTGAGGTGATATTCTACTCGTATTTCTTTTGTTAATTTTTTGAAATTGTACTCGTACATCTGTTGGAAAGTATTTATGAATTGGTTTTGTTTGTTGGATGAACTTATTCCCGTTTTTTCAAATCAATAAATTATTAGTTTTGATTTCGTAGAAACCCAAGTGTGTAGTTGTTATTGACGGAGATTACAATGTCTGAAAATATGTTTCAACCATTTAATTAGGTTTAATAAATGTTGTTTGCTGAACACGTTATATAAATAAAGGTCGTGTGTGTAATTAATATACAATATATTATACAGTATGCACTACCTATTAAAAATCCACTAGAGTTTAAATACATTGTATGAATTATTATATAACTAATGTACTTTATTATTATGTATTCAACAGTGAAATGGTAACTATAGACCTTAATGGTGAACCTGCTGTGGAAGAAGAAACCATTGTGAACATTCCCACGTCCAACCCCCCTGCCGTAGGCATGTCCTTTAATTCCGGTCACGAGTTTAGTGAATTTTGTCATCGTTATGCCTATAAAGAGGGGTTTGAGATGTTTGTGAAAAGTAATGTTATTAGAAAGGAGTACAAAGACAAGGGTGTTAGTAAAATAGGTTTTGGAGATCTTGAGGCTAGGCCGCATATGATGGAACGAATCAGATTAAAATGTAAGAAGGGTGGTGTTAAATCAAGTATTGGTTCTAATGTTACTGGTTGCAAGATGTTTGTTTATGGGACGCAGAAGGACGGAGAGTTTATAATAATTAGTTGTGACTTAAAGCATAATCACCCTCTTAGCCCCGATTGCAGTAGAATGATGGTTAACTACCGTTGCATTGATGGTCCTACATTCGATAGGTTAATGATAAACGAAAGGGGGGGAGTTAGTATTAGTAGAAACTTTGGCACTCAATTGATTGAAAAAGGGGGCTTTGATAATATTACTTTCAACAAAAAGGATATTAGAAATGCCATAGCAGTTGAACGGCGTAAAACAATGTTTGAGAAAGGTGATGCTGCCGGTCTTGAAGATTACTTCAAAGCACAACGAGAACTTAATGGGGATTTTTATAGTTCTATTCAACGTGATGGTGAAGGTATTTTAAAAAATGCATTCTGGTCTGACGCGCGTAGTAGAGGGACTTGCAAATATTTCGGTGATGTTATAAGTTTTGACACAACTTTTTCAAGCAACAGGTACGTAATTGAAAATTTTATTTGTATTTATTACTGCCATATATGTGACCTAACATTTATCCAGGAAACCTAATAGCAATCTTTGAATCGGTATTAGCTCTGAATGCTTACAATTGACATGCATGTGTAATGCATGTTGTAATCTGTATTAGGTAGTCCATTTATTATTGTTGTGGTTTATTTTGTCTAGCAAATCCGTCTGTTAACAAGTAACGCTTGGAAGAGTGTGTATGTGCAAGGAGTTCAATTTCTATTAGAGTCACGATTAAAAAATTTTGAGCATGTTAATTATCTTTATTGCTAATATAATAATTGCACTAGGTATCGTATGCCATTTGCTCCTTTTGTTGGCGTAAACCACCATGGAAAATCGACTGTATTTGCGGCCGCTTTAATCTCACATGAGGATACTGAAAGTTTTGTTTGGGTGTTTGAGGAATGGCTAAAGTGTATGGGTAAGCCTCCGAAGGGCATTTTGACTGATCAAGATAGGGCAATATGTAGTGCAATAGGCAAAGTCTTCCCTGTTGTTCCACACCGACTCTGTTTGTGGCATATGCTACAGAATGCATCCCGGAATCTCGGTAAGCTAGCCGACTGGAAAAGCATTGATACGCTGATCAGAACAGCCGTGCAAGATATGCTCGATCCCGATGAGTTTGACGAGGCTTGGTGTCTTCTGATGGATAGATATAATCAACGAGGTAAGGGTTGGATGCAGGATTCAAACGACAACCGTCGGCAATGGGCACCAGCCTACAACAGAGGCACATTTTGGGCTGGAATGTCATCTACGCAGAGAAGTGAAGGTATGAATCGTTACTTCAAAATTCATGTAGACTTAGAATGTGGATTACTCCAATTTATTAAAAACTACGAGTTCTGTATGAAGATAAAGGCACAGGAAGAGAAGGAGGACAATTTGAAAAGTCTAGATACGCCTCCTCGACTAGATGTTGACAAGAGTGTGTTAGCTGAGTATGTGTTTCACAAGGTTTACACCAATGAGATGTTTGCTGTAGTTGTTAATGAGCGTAAAGGTTTAACCCACACAAACGTGACTAAACTTGACGCACTAGGGTCACTTGTTATTTATAGAGCAGACGAGAAGCTAACCTCTCCTCATTGGAGGAAAAGGTTTAAGAGCTACAATGTTACAGTCGATAAGGTTAAGGGGGAGTTATCTTGTTCATGTCAAATGTTTGAATTTAGAGGTATATTATGTCGGCACATACTAAAAGCTATGGATGTTGAGGATTTTCAATTTATACCGGAGAAATATATACTAGATAGGTGGAGTAAGCAAGTGAGGTCATATGAGACTATTAGGGTTTCGTACTTTGATCCTGAAGAATCAAAACGGTTAGCAAAAGCTAAAGAGCTATCTCAAAGGCATAATTATTTGAAAGACTTAGCAATGCAAAACGAAACTGCGTACAAGTTGTATACCGAAGGTACTGGCGTACTTAGGCTAAAAACGGAGGATGCGGTGGGTATTAGGAAAACTGGTGACGTAGGTGATGTTTCCATCTGTTGGTGGGATCCCGATGCACGTAATGTGTTTGGCCGTCGTAGGTTACGGCCAAGAGAGTATAATGAACGCGCCTTAAGAAGGACAGTTGTACCTCCCGAAGAAGGTGTGTTGAAAACCCCTATTGATAAGAGGCATGTGGGACGGTAAAAGAAAGGACCTTCTTCGATCTACGACAAAACTAAGGGGAAGCAAGCATGTTCACACGCTGAGACTGCAGCTAACAAGGTAATGAAGTTTTCGTGAATTTAGTATTGTATGAGTAAAATATGTGTCCCGACTAATTTTTTTGTATTATTGTGAATATAGGAACTTATTAGGTCTATGTATGGACATATTCCTACGTACCGGGCTAGGCAAGAACACGCCAACAACCTTCACGACGTTCGTGTACATCCGCAATACAACGGACCTGTTTTAGAAGACGTTCCCGAAAGTTCACAAATCAATTTATCTGAAGATATAACCCAGATTTTCGATTACGAAACCTATGAATGGCTCACTAGAATGGGAGGACGGATGACATTGTAGTTCATTGTGTACTAGACCCATTTGTTGAAGAAATTCTGTAAAAACCGATTGGAATATAAATCTGTACCCAAATCTTGTGATGGTTAGTTATTATTTGGGAGTATGATACGTTTTAAAAAACTTGAACCTTCAGCACACGTCATTAATTATATATGTTTTTGATAAATTAAATAGATGTACAGATACAAACAGGAAAAAATAAATGGAAGGAGTACAATGTAGACCATATGTCATATCCATTTTCAATGTTACGAACTATTTAAGTTTTTCAAACCTATGTTGAAAGAAATGTAACATGTAATTGCATTCCCATTTAAGAATTTTCGTAATTCATAAAACTCATGAAGATGTATGTTTTTCAAGGTTTTGACTTATGAAAAATATTCACACCACAATTACATTATATATGTCGATATCATATGGCTAGTGATGTTCATCTAAATCAAAGAAATGTCAATACCAGTCCCAATTGTGTCACCAATTAGACAAAAAATTACAACTAAGTGCAACGCTATAGATCGCATTACACAAGGGGGTGTAAGTGTTGGAGAGGTGACAGAGTTATGTGGAGAGAATGCAACCGGTAAAACACAACTTTGCCTGCAGGCCAGTATAGCGTGTCAATTGCCTCCGTCCTTGGGTGGACTGTTTGGGTCGTCCATTTACATCCACTCGATTGGTCCATTTCCCATTCGGCGTTTAACAGGTTTAATTCCTTTCATTTTAGATTCTGAACTACATAAACATGACAATCCTTGTGATCACATAACAATCAAGCAGGTCGAATCACCGTATGACTTGCCTAATGTTCTTGATTGGGTTGTAAAGTTGATTCAATACTCGCATAACACAAGCAGGCATATCTGCTTACTTGTTATTGACTCAGTAGCTAGTATATGTACTAGTCATTTTGACAACACGGTGGAAGATCTAGAGGCACGTTCTCAACTTTTACGGGCCATCGGTTACGGGTTAAAGTCAATTGCCGCCACATATAATGTTGCGGTCAGTGTTGTCAATAACGTCGTAGAAGTGTTTCCTAGTGATCGTGATTCGTCTACACATTTCATGATGTCATCTGGAAGGAAGGTTCGACCCGCCTTGGGTATGGGATGGACTAGGAATATAGCAACTAGGTTATTTTTGAGTAAGACAATGAATTCCAGTACCCAAATGTTTGACAGATTGTGTAGTGTTTTGTTATCGTCCACACTAGAGTTAAATGCTTGTAGTTTTAAAATAACCGAACAGGGTGTTACCGATGCATAGGCTTAAAGCAACTTTCAGAAATTGTCACAAAATGAAAACTTTTGCATCAGTACTTTAACACTCCGAAATTAATGTCACAAAGAGGACACGAAACACATACGTGATACATAATAAGTGACGGAGTTCCACATGAAAGCAAACTACCCAACGTGCCTAAGTTTTACTTCCTTTCTTGTTAGTTATGATGTCTACCACTTCTTTCAACTTTAGCTGGTTGAAGCAATTACCCACCAGACGTCCTAGCATATACTTCTTAAGCTGTCTGTCATTGCTTGTATAAAGCTGCATTAATGTACAAGTTCTGTATTTAGTGCCTGTCGATGATGTTAAAAATATTGCGTGTCATTAGGTTGGTTTGAAACATGTTACCTGAAGTAGATCATCCACCTTCTCCACGACAGACAACAATCGCACCATGCACAGTAGTCCCTGGTCCGTTTTCCTTTTTTCAATCGGTTTGTTTATAATGCTGACCCGGTATCCGGTGATGTCCCACTCTTTGTTTTTGAACCCCAAAGGCGAGTGAAGTGTGTCGAAGATACTCAAAAGCTTTGGAACAATAGTTGAACTTGCGCTGAACCTTGTTTGCGGTTTCCTGCCCGTGTCATACACGGAAATTTTTCCAGTTGCATTTATGGTCTTTCGTTTGACCCGTACCATCATCCACCGCCCGTTGGTATGTATTGGCAAATATAGATGATCACGAAATCATTAGTTTACATAACTTAATTGAAAAAACAAAATCTACTTCTAGTGTATTGCAATTACCTCATTGATCTCTGTTAGAACAAACCCCATTTCCAAGTCCCTTTCAATTGCCCTTATCATCCTATCCAATTTGCCGCTGGTATCGTGGGCAAACAGGTCACACTCATCATACAACTCACTCTGTAGTAGGGGTTGTTTTGTTAGTACTCTTTCAAATAATGTAATCCCTACTATGGAAAAAACAAACGTTGCATTTACCATTTCCACTGGACTGACTATATATGACTTCAAAAAGACCATTTCCAGAATGTCTTTATTCAGACAAGTACACCATGCTGTCATAATCTGCGATTAATTAGATACGTTTAGTATACTTAAACTTAAACACTTAGTGTATACATAACACTCGAGGGGAGCAGGCGTACCTCATGATCCACCTGACCCTTTGCCTTGAAAGAATCATAAATGAAACCCCGACGAAGTTGTAAGTCCTTGTACTTGAAAACAACTTGATCCGGAAATGTCTTGTATGCCATGATCGTTTCTGAGATGCGTCTTTGTGTTGGATCTACCTTCCTTTTTGGTTGAAATGATGTCACAATCCCCACATCTTTATCAGATTATGTAGCGTCATCGTCAGTCTCTCCCTCTTCATCATCGTCACTCTGTTCGTCTTCATAATCCCGCACCTCGTCTTCAGTGTCAGTAACAAACTCATCCTCTCCCGCACTAGTGTCCATACCAGAAGCTTCTGTGTGTCCCTGTTGTGGTTCAACTGATGGTCCCGTCTTAAGTTCGACCTCTTCCTCGTTGTCAGTGTCATTATAATCTCCTGGTGAAAGACTTTTGGCCTACACACAATAAATCACACTTCAGCATTTAAGTTATAATATGTTATACCTAAGATGGGTACGGTCAAAGATAAATTGTTCACCTTTCGTGGTAACTTTGTTCGCTTTCTTTCCTTATTGTGACGTTGTTGTTGTCGGACCAATTCCCTTGGTGGAGGAATCGGTTTGCCGACAAGTCAATGTTCTTCCCCTTTCGGCCAGCCCATGGGGGCAGTACGAATTTGCTAATACCTGGGTACTCTTCTCCGTATACCACATCTCGGACAACCTACATTTTTTCCATCGGCCAACAATACAATCAATGTTAATATGAAGTAGTGATATATTTATCATTCTGTTTTATACCTGGGCATTTCCGTAAGATCCATCGGATGCCTGATCCAGGTTTATTACGGCCATGATGTCATCATTGTTCCACGCCCCTAACCTTGGCGTATCAGTTTTCCAGCTCTTGGCAGTTTTCGCGTACCTTATTCTATCAAGGTACGCTATCTAACAAGGTAGGTGAACATATTGTTTTAAATAAGGAGCATATATTGAATGTTTAAGGAACAACGATAAACCAAAATCAAAACATAAATTACCATAAGGATGATTGCTGAGGCCTTCCTGGGCTCCTTTCCCCGCCCTGTTATCCAACCGAACAGGAAACCACACCAGTTCCACGCAGCTGGGTCGGTGATGTACTTGTTTTTAAGTAAGGGCAACAACTTCGGGGTGATGAAGTTGTACTTGTTCATGCAGAACAGACACCCAAACGTCAATAAAATAAAATGTCTCATAAACCAAAATTTGCTCTCCAGCTCCTGTATACATAAATTATAAACATTGGTGTACTCTATGCCTCCCTTTGTGTCATACGCTTTGTCTAATTCGTTATATTCATTGTCGTCCAACCTGAGTGACGGGAAGTCATCCTCCCCTATTGGCACCCCTGTGATCCAAGATATCACTTGTTCATCTATTACGAACTCGTAGTCATCACGTATGTGTAGCACCTGTCTCTTCCAATCCCACTTAGATTCTAGCCAAAAAATAAAACTCCTATCAACCTTGGATATCTTCAAATCCAATATGGCCCCGAAACCAGCATTCTCAACCCAAGCACGTCGAATTGGACACAAAGCCACCACAGAATCAGTGACGAAAGACGGGTATACCCGTAATGATGAATTCTGCATTTTGAATACCAATTACGTTGTGTTTCATTATTACTAATTCTAGTTACATTCAATACAGTTAAACTAGTAGTTGAACTCTTACCAGTTTGACAGCCTTACTTTGACCCTCACCCAAAGGCGGCCTTCCTGGTCCTCCAGGAATCCATTTACCAGGTGGTGGCGGTCTTTTTGCTCGTTGTTCTGGTGTTAATGGCGGTCTGCCCCTCTTCCTCTTTGTTACAGTGTTGTCTTTAACAGTCGGTTGTGCTTCACACTTATCTAGGGGTTCGTCTACCACTTCTTTTTGTGGAGTTCTGCCTTGCGGTTCAGGACCATCCTATGGTTACAGAGAATTCGTGTAAACCGTCTATGCTTAGTGTAATTTAGTATTGAACATAAATAACATTCTTCTAAAATTAGTAATCACCTCATTATCACGCAAAAGGTACTCTGATATTCTACTGATTTGGACATTGATATCAGTGTTCTCATTAATATTGTTGTTGCTTAGTGAATGAGGCATTCCATTACTACCACTATCGTGAACATTGTCCCAAATCACTTCCTACAACAGTAAAGGAGATTTACTCATTTGAACACTATTTACGCAATATAATTTCGTTGATTGTAAGACCACACACTCAAATCTAGTACAATACCTGCGGGACTTCAACAACAACAATAGTTATATCCTCCACTACCTTTAATATTTCAATTTATGGGGCATTCATGACAAACCCAAATCAAATTAATCAAAACGCTAGACACAAAGACGTAAAATCCACAAAGATCTCAATTAAAAAAAAAACATACCTGTGCCCCTTGTGGGACATGGGAATTTGGTGTAATGTTAGGCTCTACCTGTGAAGGTGTTGCTACCTCCGGCAAGGCGGCGTTGTTGACGGTTGTTTTGTTAATTGCGTTCACCTCGGATTCAATTTCGCAGCTATCTTGTGGTTTTAAACAACATTCTATGGAAGCATCCACACAATCTTGGTCTACAGGACGCCTTCTTTGACTTTCTTGTTTGCAAACGGAGTGTTCTTCTCCAGTTGCCATCCCAATAGCCGGATCAGTATGCACCATTGCGTCACTGCTGACGGCTTCACTCAGTGCTAGACCATTGGATGACTCAATGGTGTGGGAGGAGTTCGTTTGTTGGTTGCAGAAATCTTTCAAAGACCTACAGTCTTCAGAAACGGAATGCGTTTTGCCATAAAATGCAGCGGTGTGAACAACATCACCGAAATTGTTCGCCCCAGGGTCGGTATTCCTGTATAAGTGAAATTCAGTTCATTTAAATTATCTAGGTAAACCTTGAGGGTATCGCCAATTGACTACCTCTTTCAAAAAATTTAGTTAAACTTTTTTGTTCTGCATAATTCTCATATGAACAGATAAATAAATTTCACAAAGTTAATGATGAAGGACAAACTTACATCTCTGTTCCGTCGTCTACCATTGTTTTTCTGAAGCTACACTCTTAGGAGTTATGTTGTTGAAGATTGTCCCAATCTTTTTCTTTTTTTTTGAACAAGAGAGAGAAAAATTAAAACGAAACAGTAAACATACTACAATATTAAAAATGAATTAAATGAAAAAGACACACTATAGGTTTTTACTTTAACCGACCAACTTGTAAGAAAGTTGTGTCTCCCAAAGTTTGTTTACGGAACTTTTCGGGGTGATGAAGGACTTACTACCCTCTTATGATAAATAATTAAATTAATTATAGGTGTTTGAAACTTCAAGTGTAATTTAACTGTATGACGTAGATTACATAAAACTCGTGTATGACCTATATATAATTATTTAGGGGTCGTGCACGCAGTGGCGGAGCCAGGAATTTTTTTTTGGGGTGTCGGCAGTGACGTTTCCAGGATTTTTAGAGTATTGTGTCGGGTGATCCTCCACAACACACAATATATTACTAAAAAAAATGTATTGTCCTTAAATTAATCAATATATTACAATACGTTTTCCAATGTACCGTACCCATAGTAAGACCTAATGGAGGCTATTTGACTAGTTACCCGAAACATTGGACGACATCCGGCGTTCAACGGGGTGCAATACATTAGCCCTAAAGAACTTGGACGTTTTCCAATGTACCGTACCCATAGTAAGACCTAATGGCGGCTTTTTGACTAGTTACTCGAATCATTGAACGACCCCCGGCATTCAACGGGGTGCAATACATGAGCCCTAAAGAACTTGGACGTTCTCCGATGTACCGTACCCATAGTAAGACCTAATGGCGGCTTTTTGACTAGTTACTCGAATCATTGAACGACCCCCGGCGTTCAACGGGGTGCAATACATGAGCCCTAAAGAACTTGGACGTTCTCCGATGTACCGTATCCATAGTAAGACCTAATGGAGGCTATTTGACTAGTTACCCGAAACATTGGACGACACCCGGCGTTCAACGGGATGCAACACATTAGCCCTAAAGAATATTGGACGTTTTCCGATGTACCGTGTCCATAATAAGACCTAATGGATGCATTTTGACTAGTTACCCTAAACATTGGACGACATCCGGCGTTCAACGGGGTGCAATACATGAGCCCTAAAGAACTTGGACGTTCTCCGATGTACCGTATCCATAGTAAGACCTAATGGAGGCTATTTGACTAGTTAATCGAATCATTGAACGACATCCGGCGTTCAACGGGGTGCAATACATTAGCCCTAAAGAACTTGGACGTTTTCCGATATACCGTATCCATAGTAAGACCTAATGGAGGCTATTTGACTAGTTACTCGAATCATTGAACGACCCCCGGCATTCAACGGGGTGCAATACATGAGCCCTAAAGAACTTGGACGTTCTCCGATGTACCGTACCCATAGTAAGACCTAATGGCGGCTTTTTGACTAGTTACTCGAATCATTGAACGACCCCCGGCGTTCAACGGGGTGCAATACATGAGCCCTAAAGAACTTGGACGTTCTCCGATGTACCGTATCCATAGTAAGACCTAATGGCGGCTTTTTGACTAGTTACTCGAATCATTGAACGACCCCCGGCGTTCAACGGGGTGCAATACATGAGCCCTAAAGAACTTGGACGTTCTCCGATGTACCGTATCCATAGTAAGACCTAATGGAGGCTATTTGACTAGTTAGCCGAAACATTGGACGACACCCGGCGTTCAACGGGATGCAACACATTAGCCCTAAAGAACATTGGACGTTTTCCGATGTACCGTGTCCATAATAAGACCTAATGGATGCATTTTGACTAGTTACCCTAAACATTCGACGACATCCGGCGTTCAACGGGGTGCAATACATGAGCCCTAAAGAACTTGGACGTTCTCCGATGTACCGTATCCATAGTAAGACCTAATGGAGGCTATTTGACTAGTTACTCGAATCATTGAACGACATCCGGCGTTCAACGGGATGCAATACATGAGCCTTAAAGAACTAGGACGTTCTCCGATATACCGTATCCATAGTAAGACCTAATGGAGGCTATTTGACTAGTTACCCGAAACATTGGACGACATCCGGCGTTCAACGGGATGCAATACATTAGCCCTAAAGAACTAGGACGTTCTCCGATATACCGTATCCATAGTAAGACCTAATGGAGGCTATTTGACTAGTTACCCGAAACATTGGACGACATCCGGCGTTCAACGGGATGCAATACATTAGCCCTAAAGAACTAGGTCGTTCTCCGATGTACCGTATCCATAGTAAGACCTAATGGAGGCTTCTTGACTAGTTACTCGAATCATTGAACGACATCCGGCGTTCAACGGGATGCAATACATTAGCCCTAAAGAACTTGCACGTTCTCAGAAGTACCGTATCCATAGTAAGACCTAATGGAAGCTTTTTGACTAGTTACTCGAATCATTGAACGACATCCGGCGTTCAACGGGATGCAATACATTAGCCCTAAAGAACTAGGACGTTCTCCGATGTACCGTATCCATAGTAAGACCTAATGGAGGCTTTTTGACTAGTTACTCGAATCATTGAACGACATCCGGCGTTCAGCGGGATGCAATACATTAGCCCTAAAGAACTTGCACGTTCTCAGAAGTACCGTATCCATAGTAAGACCTAATGGGGGCTTTTTTACTAGTTACTCGAATCATTGAACGACATCCGGCGTTCAACAGGATCATTGGTTAATTTCTCTCCCTTATTTTAGGGCATTTATATCCTTCCTTTTACGTTTCTACTATAGGACTTACCTTTTTAAAATTTTCAATTCTAATATACTTAATTTTTGTATGTTTCACTCATATTACGTTTAATGTAATCTATGTCAATAGAAGAGATGGATAATTAAATTCTATTGATATACACGTAAAATTAAGAAATACAGAGTAGTAAAAAAAAAAAATTAATTACATCTCACCAAATAGTAATAATTAATAGTCAGTTAGTGTAAATATACTTCAATATTATAATGAATACACCAATTACCTGGTTGGCTTTCTATGCCAATGTAGGTAACTCCCTAGGCACTCAACCACTATAATACAATATATTACCAAGTGTAGTCCATTTTAGCGGGAACAACGAAATAATATTTCAATTAAGAACTATACAACTTAAACAGTCATTAGTACATAGTCTATAAACTAATATAACTATGAATGAATTAATTTAGTGAGTATCAAACACGTTTATTAACAATCCATGCCATTAGTTTAATTATTTTACCAGAAAATAATTCATATTTTCCCGCCACTACTGATCGTATTGCAAGTCAATATAAAAGTTGCCCTTTCAAAACAAATATTCATTACCAAACACAACCAAACGAGGATCAATTGCTTGTAATCATATCTACTTCAAGGAAAGATGGCAAAGGGAAATAAAAAACGAACACCAACATGTAAGGGCAAGGCAAAAATCAGCGATCAATCAAATATCACCGTCCAAGGAAAAGGTAATTCTTATTGTTCTTTCAATGTAGGTAATCGTAGAGTTCAATGTTGTCCTGCAGGTATGTATGAACGGTTGTGTTTTTTTTTCAGCTGTTCCGCCAACACGACGTTGGTCGAAATACATGAACGTCGAAATCCAGCAAGAAAGGTTCAAGATTGAATGGAGGAACTTCATGAGGGTCATAATTAAACGTATTGGGCCATCAGAGACGTCTAAATTATTAAGTGAACTGTACTACGTACCACATGTTAGTGAAGTGTTCATGGAAGAGCGAGATGCGTATCTGTTAGAGAATTTTTCATGGCAAAACATTGAACCAAACAGCAAGGGTGAAAGGATCGTGGCGGTTGCGAAAGCGGATGATAGGCTAATTAAACGAGAGCCGATTGAGGGAGATGAATTCGTATTAAGGACCGGGAAACAGAAAAAGATTGAAGTTATTGACCTTAGTGAGGATTAATACCAATTTTGAGGTTTTAAATAATGCTTAGTTGAAGTAGTTTTAATTTATTAGGAGTGTTAATCACTCAAATGAAATGCCAAACTGTGTCAACATTAGTGAGGATCAAGCCAAACTGTATGCTACTTTGCAAGTGTAATGTAAGTGTAACACTATTTGGGTTCTAATTTAATATTGTTTGTATGACAAATTATCTACTATTAATATTACTGTACGAACAACCGAATATTCGTCTTTATCGTTTAACGAAACATCATCTTCTTTATCTGTACTTTTGTTTGACAGAGCACACCACATTAGCAATCAAATAACAATATTTCGACAAGACTGTGGTTGATTCATTTTTTATAAGCGTTTAACATAATGTCGACAAAACCATTAACGAGGGCGGAGAAAATAAGGTCAGTTTTTTCATAAACCACAATGTTTATGTTTGCAATCACAACACCATTTAGAAAGTCATATAATTATACTTTACATCTGTGCCTTGTTTGACAGGATCTGCAGTCAATCTTCAATTGTTTGCCTAGAAATCTGGTACCAAGGGAAATTCGTGTTCCACCCAAAAAAGGGATACGAAAATGGCCTGTCCGAGATGATTACAGTATCAAAGCGCCGGTTAAACCTAGAAACGGTGCAGGAAATCATAACCTCTCTAGGATGTACTGATGAGTACACGATCTGGTTTGTTGGAGACATGGATAGATTTGATGAAGATGCTATTTCAATTGAAGAGGAGGACGATTTCTATGATCTGGTAGCCCTCACAGCCACTACTCCAGTGGTACATGTAGTTATTCAGCACAAAAATGGTGAAGAGGAAGAAAGGGGGATCTCGAAAAGGAAGTCGACGGCGGTTGTTCATTTAGCCTCCAAAAAACCTAGGGTAAGAATGTTTTAAATTATTATTTATTTTTGGTGTTTTTTTACCTATTACATATTATACATAATGAAGACTTATTATTAATTAAATTAAATGTAATTAAATAAATTATGACAATGTTCAGGGGCCTTTGTCTGGAAATTTAAGCAGTGGGGAAATGGATAACCACTGTGGGGGTAGTGCTGGTAACGGATCCTCTAGGAAGGTATTCTGGTTTTATAGCAACTGTATTCAATGATTTGTTTCAATTACAAATGTGGTAAACATTAGTTTAAACCCATTATTTTACCTATACAGATTCTTGGAATGGGTTGTGGTGTTAGGCAGTTTGCAAAACTGGTCTCAAATTTGACTGGAAAACAAAAAATGTGGATAGCTGATATGGGATTTGAGGAACTATTGTTCATGCGAATTACAAACATCGATCCAAAATTTGGGTATTGGATTACTTCTAGGTTTGATCCAATTTCGTGTGAACTAAAAATAAGGGAGAATTACAAGGTGAAGATAGATGAGAAAATGGTGGGTTGTGTTTTGGGGCTAAGGTATGGTAGAACTCAACTACATCCGGATTATTCAACTAAAAGTATTGCTCTAGAAATGAAGAAGATGTATAAACAAAATACAGTGTACGGAGCGATAAAGGAATCGGAGGTATACACTAAGATAGTTGGGAAAGAACCCAGTTTGAAGACGTTTCAAATGCATTTTTTGCTGTATTGTTTGGGTATCCTATTGTGCCCAACACAAAAGTGTGGTTGGATTAGCCCGTTACATGTCTCCGTCCTAGAACACGCATTTAAATCAAGTGAATTCAATTGGGCAACGTACTTGTTGGACTGGCTTGTAAAATATGGTTTGAAATTCTCGAAATCAAAGAAAGGCTATGGAGGATGCACCCTACTATTACTAGTAAGTCCATTTCTTAAAGAATATCCTAGAGTTATGACTTGTGCAATGCGTGCAACGATTGTTTCTTATTTCCAATTCGTATTTGCCAGATTATATACATTGATAGGCTCGCTCCATCAAGGGCAAATCTAAACTTAAAACCAAATTCAAGTCGCCTACGCATTTGGGACCAAGACAGTGTTGATCGTGTTCTGAAAACAGACATTGGCCCGAACGAGGAGTATGGATACGGAAATGTTGTGGAAGACTACTTCTATGGGGACATTTAGCGCGATAGGCTCTTTGTTATTGTGAGTGTTCTGTATTTGGGACATTAACTTGGTAATTGTTAATTGTATTTGTTTGTATTCCACTTTTTACATATTCCCTTTGCCACTTTTCTATTTACAAGTTTTTATAAATTTCGAAAGTGTTCCCAAATGAGGCAACACAATGAGTTTTTTAATTTACATGTATGTCAAACATTGTAGTGTTGTTCAAGTAATACAATTGTTCCACTGTTGTTGTTTAAACATTAATATTTGGCGTATGCCTTTATTTCTTTACTCCAAAACAACACACCAGCGTACCGTTGGACTACAACGGTCATATTTCCACTTCTATGTATATATTAGGTAATCAACCACCACCAACCACTACAACTACAGAAATAACTGACTGCTTTGATAAAAAAAACAATGGTTGTAGAGAGCAGAAGCGCAAACTCTACGTCATCTACAAAGAATAGCTCAAACGTAGCGACTTCACCTCTCCTGTGTTACCACGGTTATAAACCGAAGCTGCAGACTTGCAAGCACACTAAGAACGTTGGACAGAGGTTTTATTCTTGTCCGTCATGGAAGGTAGTACATACATTACCTTATCTGTATAATAATTTTTAAGTATTAGTGACTAATGGGAAATTTTCAATGGCCAGGATGATAACTGTGGTTTTTTTTTGTGGGAGAATGAAGTGAATTGTCACATTCTAGAGACAATCAAAGACGAAAATTTGGAACTCAACAACACAATAATCCGCTGCAAATTTGAGAAAGAAAAGTTACAAATGAAAATAGACCACTTGCTTGAAAAATTGTCCGATGCGGAAATGAGGAACGTAGATTTGGCGAAACAAATGGTCGAAGCAAGGACTACTGAGAAAATGGCTTTTGGGTTGTGTTTTGTGTTGTCGTTCGTTTGGTTAATCGTTACAAGCTTAGGATGGGGACAATAATTCTACATATCCATGTAACAATTACAATTAATATGCAAATTTAAATACATTTGGCCTCAGTTTTTTTGGTGCTTACCATTTAAGAGTCAAATATTTTTGGGAATCAAATTGTATATGTAATGCACGCCTAGATCATACCTTTATTGATGACCAAAAGTCATTCACCATTTACCTTTATTGGATTTGGATATTTATTAAGAAGGAACAAATACAATTAATGAAGGACACATTACCCATATGGGTAATAATATTTAATCTTAAAACACTGTAAATTATTAAAAATATTTAATACAAGGTCTCCTAGTGACTATAAATGCAAATAGAGCATGCCTAAGACAAACCCCACCAACGTATCCTACCAAACTCAATCTTGCACAAAAAAATAGCCCCTTCCACAAATAACATCCAACTACATCATAATAGGTCAACACCATGGAAAATGGTCAAAATGTGTCCTCAATTGAGCAACATGAGCCCCATAAACAGGTATTGTCACATAATTTAGCTTAAACTTACATATCTATTGTCCTACTATTTAGTTTCTGTTTTCCAGATTTTATACAAAATGTATTACATACATGGATGTGGAAGCATTACATTGTTTGTTCAACAATTCATAACTAACTCGTCGGCAATTTCGTAGGAAACCGAACAACATATGTACACACACAATGTGGTGAGCATAAACAACTTCGGCACACAACCGGGTTTTCGGTTCGCACCAACTGATGAAGAGCTGCTACTATATTACTTAAAAGGGAAGGTGTTGGGAAAATCTTTGGGAAGGGACACGATTGGTGAAGTTAACGTTTTTAAATTTGCACCATGGGATCTTCCATATATGTCTTGTTCAAAAAGTAATGACTTAGTATGGTTTTTTTTTGCCCACCAGAAAAAAAATACGATAAGGGTAATAAGACTAACAGATCTAATATTTTTGGTTATTGGAAATCATCGGGGAAGGATAGGACCGTTAAAGAGAGAGCGTCACATCCTCCACGTCCTATAGGTACAATCAAATCATTAGTTTTCCACAAAGGAAAACCACCAAAGGGGGAGCGAACTAATTGGGTGATGTACGAGTATAGGCTATTAGAAGATAATATGTCCGATGTAACAAATAGCAATGGTTCGTATTGTGTCTACAAGTTATTTCAGAAAGAGGGTTTGGGACCACGAAATGGACACAACTACGGGGCTATATTTTACGAAAAGGATCTTGCGGAGAATTGCAGCTCAAGTACTAGTAACAACGTCGAATATCCTACAAATACAGCTCAATGTACTACAACTATTACGTTTACGTCATCAAACACGGACAACCAACATTTCAATGGAAATTTCTTAGACGATGAAGTGTTCATCAATAAGGGATGGGGGGAAATTCTTTCTATGTTGGATGACTAAATTAAAGAATGGAAAAATCGGATTTTTATTATCACTGCACTTTAAATTTTATGTTCAATATTCGTAGCATGAACATTGTACCCAATCTAAATCTCTTCAATGTATTATTACGCATGTTTTTTCTTAACAAATTATAGAACATTTAAATGACATTGTGTTTGAAAGTGTAAAAGTAATGTAAAAGAATTAAAAGAAAAAAATATATAAAGGAGACATAATCATGACAAAAATCTTACACGCCTTCCTATAAAAGTAACACATAAGTTCTTTACCTTTTTTTTTAATTTTATTTGTTATTAATATGGTACACACGGTTATTAATTAATATAGGCATGCTTTTACCTTTTTACACATTATTAATTAAATTGTTTCAATTAATTAATTTCAAAATTGACTATTTTTGGAACAAAATAGTCAACATGACAATCAAATCACGTTTAGAATGGGATTTAGACTACCCGCATTCTACTCTAATGGCCAAAGAGTTGCAGAGACATGCAACTTTTCAGATTCTTCTTGGGCAATCTTATCAAATAATATTCCACCCCATAAAACCCAAACAATCTTCCACATTTAAATCCCCTTATAACCCATCATCTCTCAAACTACTCCTTCCATTCGTTCCCTCAAACTACAACTCAAACCCGACAACTTCTCTCAAAAAAAATGGAACCAGTTATGGTTTTCGCGGATAACGAGCAAGCTAAAGGACAACCAAGGACCCCCAAGGTATGAAAATATGAAATCTTTTCGTTTTGGTTTTGTTTGGGTAACCAAGTTTGTTTGGTTTTTCCGTTAATAGAGTAGAGATTTTTCTTAATTTGCTATTAATTCTAATTGAACCACATGGTAGATTCAAATTACTTTCTTTGTGAGTAGGTTTCACTAGTTTAGGACCTTAAAATCGTGTAATAATTCATTTTGCTTTAGCTATTTCGTGTATAATCTATTATTACTAATTCGTTCCATCAATTTTTACTAATTGAATTCAATTTCATATTTAAAAAAATGCCCATTAAGCTGATTTCAAAAGAGATTTGTGATAAATTTATACTAAAATAAAATTACAATCCAATAATAATACTTTGTCTAGCATTAGTCTACAGGTCAAGTCCGAATTTTATAGTGGTTGAATCATAAAAAATAAAAATACACAAGAATGACTAAACTAAATTAAGAATGGTTCGAAAATCAGAAGTTTAATCCAAATTAAAAAATCTTAATGTTTCGAAAAAATTGATTGTACTGTTATTAAATTACATGTTCAATTCAGGTATTAGATACATAACGGATATTTTTTTCTTTGGCTATATTGAAAATATCCGTGAGATCTATCTAAACTACATTGACTATTCTACACTACAACAATTTCACATATTTTACTACTTGTATTGGGCTGATTTAAATGCAAGATAAGAGAAAACCTTGTACATATTAAAAAAAGTTCACAAATATAGTAATATTTAACATTCATGTTTTCAATTTCATTGACTACAATAACGTAAAAATACGTAAAGAATCGACATTGTGTAACAACTCGAACTTTTGCGTTTTTTTTTTGGAGATCCTAGTTTACAATATGTACCCTTATTGTGATTCGAATTAGTATTTCAACAACGGTAATTAACGACAAAGTGAACTTTAAAACCAAACAATAAATGACTTTTACTGTGGTTGTATTACAAAACTAGATCTTAACTTTCATTTAGATTAAACAATGACATGCATATGTCAAGTAAGGCTACTAAATATTAAAAACAAAACAATATGGAACTAATCAAATATATACACGAGTACACGACAACTACATACAAGTCTGGTGATTTTGTTGTGTACGGTATGCCCTAATATAACCAAAAAAAATTCCATGTAAATTAACAAGTTAAAGAACAAGTGTTCAAATCATCTTCTACATTCACTTTTTGTTAGGGTTGTGTGAATACTTATCAGTGCACTAGTACTTGCAGCTAAGTGTTGAACAAAAAAAGAAGGGCGAACCAGGTTACAGATTCGCTCCAACAGAGGAGGAGTTGATTTTATTTTTCCTAAGACGGAAAGTTTTGGGAAAACCAGACCGCGGTCATACAATATGTGAGGTAGACTATTACAAATACCCACCATGGGAACTTCCCAACCTATGCGGTTCAGACTCGGGAAATCGAATTTGGCATTTCTTCGCGAAGAAAGAGCTAAAATACAACACGGGTTGCAAAAAGAGCAGGCGTGATACACTATGGGGTTCATGGAAGAAAACAGGCAAAGATAAGCCTGTTAGATCATCCGCAACTCCAAGAGTGATCGGAAAAAAGTCAACCTTAATTTTTCACATGATGGTGCAGGGGAAGGTGGAAAAGGATAGGACAGATTGGGTTATGCATGAGTATAGGCTTGACGATGCTAAGCTACAGGGACAAAATGTGGATCAAGAATCTTACGTGATCATCAAGTTATATAAAAAAAAGCGGGATCGGACGCCAACCTGGAGATAACTATGGTGAGGCATTCTTGGAGGAGGATGGTATACGGATGATGATGAGCCTGAAATAAGAAATCAAGAGGAGAACGATGCCTTTGATATGTTGGCTAGGGACTACTCCTTGTTACCATGATAAAAAAAATGGATGCTGCTGCTGCTATGTATTTTGTTGTAATATAATTCAACCAAAACTAACTACAATGCTGAATCTAACCCACTGAAATTAGGGGTCTTTTGCTATATCATGATCGCCTTCATGTATATGTGGTTGATGTAGTTATGACTATGCAATAGGGGGGCTTTTGCCTTGACATTTCCCCTATGGTTGCGTTAATGACGTATGAATATTTCTGATTAAGTAGTATAGTTATGTTGTGTGTTCGTTGGGTTTCCCTAACGACATTACTTCACGAACAACTTCTTGTGAATTCTTATTACATGATATGTATTTTGTAATTTGCATTAGGGTGTGCAAAAAATCCGGAAAACCAAAATGGAATCCGAAAAGGCGGATAACCGAACCAAATAATAGGGTTAGGGTCAGTCTTTTTTATTTTAAAAAATAACGTAACCGAACATGCGGGTAAAAGACCCGAACAACGGGTCACCAAACCGTCTGAAATTACAATTTTGTTTTAAAATAATAGGTTTTTTAACCGATTTTTCCAATAATATTTTTTTACAACATTTATCTTATTGTTTTCTCCTAAATATTGTTGGTCTTGTTGTCTCGCTGTTTTGCTCAATTGTTTATATTTATTGTTGTCTGCTAATTACAAGACTATGAATCAAAGATTTTGTTTAGAAATATTTTAAAAAATGAATTACATTAGCCTAGCATACATTTATCGTGTTAAGAAATATTTTACAAAAATGAATTACATGTGCTAATATACATTTACATACTAGAACCCTAGGTCAAGCATTTATTTACTGATAAGGTAAAATATGCTAATATTTAACATTTATTTACTGAATACTAATTTAATATTCACTGTATATAGAATTATTATTATCTAAATAAACGTACAGTCAACACGCTCATATACTTTTCTTTTCAACAAATAGCAATGACTTCGGCCTCACGTCACAATGGTTACACGTCACAAGTACTATAGTTTGTACGAAAACAACAAGTTGATGCTTCATCTATAATTGGCTTTTGATTAAATGAATTAAGTTAGGTCAAACGTATAATAAAATTTATTGAGTGAATGATCTTCTCTTTCCTATGACTTTTCCATTTCATTAATTTGAAGTTTAATCCATTACCCAACTTGTTTTATTTATTTAGTCAATTGATTCTAACCTCTTTCCCTTGTTTTTATCCGCAGTTAAAGCCGGTGAGCCGGTGATAAATGACAAGTTGAGACATGTATTCTTCCTCATACTGATTATAAAAACGCATTGTGTTTAATTCCGGGCCGGGACAGTAACATATATACTTACAGGTTAGATTGCGCTTCTTAGTTGCTAGGGAGTACTCCCTCCGTCCGAGTAAATAGGTCTGGAGGTCCCTAAACTTTGCCAAAAGGAGCAGTTAGGTCCCTCAAGTTTCAAAAGGAGCATTTAGGTCCCTCAAAATGGATGGAAAACGCTGCTTTTTGTTTTCCGTCACTAACGGCCGTTAAAATTCAATTAAATTAAAAGGAAACTAAATAAAAGGCACTAAACGACAAAAAAACAGTTACATTTACCATTTACCAATAATTAAATAAAGGGAAATTCATTTCAGTTAGCTTTTTCCAAAAATATAGCCGTTGAGGCTCTCAAAAAACAGAGTATTTAACATTCCATGCACAACAAAACAACAATAAAACACTTAAAAAACAAAATTCTTTCTTCTCCATCTTCTGCTCTGTGTTTTTTCTCTGTTGCTCCACCATAGCTGACTCTTCTCAACAAAAAGGTATTTTTCTGCCATTTTTTTAAAAAATCTTAAGTTAGCTTATTTTAACAATAATTAAACATATTTAGGAAATAATTATTTAAACGTAATTTATTTGCAGAATGATGAACAGGGCTATCTCTTTGTTCAACAATGGTGATAATGAACACCCTAAGAGGTGCTACTGTGGATTCACAGTATCCATTCAAAAGACATGGACAAAAGAAAATCCTTGAAGGAGGTTCATTGCTTGTCCAGATTATGATGTTGAAACAAACAGAAGGGGTTGCATCTTTTTTAGATGGATTGATGAACAAGAACCAACAACTTGGCAAACAATTGTCATACTAGGGTTAATGCAAGATAAACAAAGCCTTGCTGCTGAAGTTGATAGTTTTAGGACAAAACTTAGTGAAGCTAACAATTATGCAAGGAAGAGGGAGGTAGACTATGTGATGAGCAAGATGAGAAGACTTATTAGTGTGAAATGTGAAGTGTGGGTTGTAATCCTAGTGGTTCTGTTTTTTTTTTATCTGGTTTGTTTTAAGTTAAGTGGGTTAAGTGGGTAGGTAAAATGTAATGATCTGCACTAATGAAATGTAATGAAGACTTTAAATTCAATAAAATCTAACCTCATGGTCTTTTTTCTAATCTTCTAGCCATTGCAAGATCCTGCAATGCTTTGCTTGATATTGTGTGTCCTTGACTTGGTTGAGTCTGTGACAATGGGAAGTCATGTGCAGGGAAGGAGTAGATGGTTTGCTCACCCCCATGATCAGAATAGAAAGCTGCAGGAGGTCTTTGCCTCTGTGGTGTTGGGAAATGTTGTGATATAGGCTGCATTAATTAAAACAAATTAGGAACAAGTTGGCTTCAGTACAGTAAAGTAACATGTAAGAAAGAATTTGAGTCTATTGAATGACTTACAGTAGCTATTCTTTGATACCCATTTGGGTAGGTATAAATACCCACACCCCTATTGTGCATTGGTATAGCTCAACTGGTTCTTGGGTGTTGTTGCTGTGGTGTGGTCTGCTCTGCAGTAGCATGATTGTTGCTCTGTTGTTGTTGCTTAGGGGCATTCTTGCAACCCCTTTTGTTGTGGCCTATCACACCACATAAGCTGCATTTCATAGAACAACCTGTTCTCTTCAGCTTACCAGATGCAGTTACCTCTCCAACACCATATCTCCTCTTTGTTTTAGGTCTTCCATTGACCTTTTTCACCTTTGGAGCCACAACAATGCTATCAGAAGTAGGCCACTCTTGAGGACCATTTAAAGGCTCTAACAAAAATTCATACGGATTTTTCATGAAATACCCCTGAATTTTTGCAAAATTCACCAAATGCCCCTCGACTTTCAGAAATTCACCAAATGCCCTCCACTTTTTAACAAATACACTATATACTCTTATTTATAAACTTAATACACAAGATGCCCTTAATGACGATTTTCCGTTAGCTCCGTTAACTTTTCCGTTAACTTTTTCCTTAACTAAACTAATTAACTCCTAATTAATCTAATTAACTACCCTAAAAAATATTTAACTGCCAACCCACAACTAACCTTCCTCCTAACTCACCCCTTTTATCTTCCCTCTCTCCTTCTTCCATGGATGCCCAATACCGATCTGCTACTTCCCTTTCTCCTTCTTCAATGGACTCCCAATCCCGATCTGCTACTAACCTTTCTCCTCTCTCCCTTTCAAATTTGAAAATAAAAATCAAAATAATGCCTCACAAATTCAGTGGCTATAGCATTAGCAGAAGCACACAATCATACTCCTCACAAAGACGCACCAATCATACCTCTTTTCAACACCATTAACCACCACCCTTCCTACTAAACCACCTCCTCTTGCTCCGGCCGCATCTCCATTTTCTCTCACCTCCTAAACAACCCCAAATGAGGCACATGGGCTTTCATCTCCCACGACCCGGTGGACCCGAATTCGATCCTCAACCTCATCTTCCCACCCACCACCACAATCGTCGCCGGCGAGTCAGCTAACTCGCCCGAATCGACCAACTCAGACTCGTTCGGGTGAGTGTTCCGATTCGAGCCCCTTGTCGTCGTCGTTGAGTGAAAGGACGTGGGTGCGACTCAGTTCTTGGTGGCATTGGCTATATCTCGTGGGTTCAGGGAGTCTGGGATTACTAGTGTGACTGGTAAAAGGGTGATTGTTGCAATTTTTGTGTTAATTAGCTTTTTGTTTTGGTTTTAAAGCAAATTTAAGGGGGAGGAGAGATATTGGGCGGATTTCAATGGTGAGAAGAAGAGGAAGAACCGAAGAATGAAGGTGGGGGAGAGAGATTGGGCATAAGATGGAAGATGGTGAGGGAAATAAGTAAAGGAAAATAAAGTTTTTTATTTTTAAATTTAGTTAGGGTAATTAAGATAAGTATGGATTAATAGAGTTAATTAGGTTAAAGTTGACGGAAATCTAACGGAATTTACAGAAAATGCTCACTAAGGGTATATAGTGTATTTGTTAAAAAGTGGAGGGTATTTGGTGAATTTCTGAAAGTCGAGGGGCATTTGGTGAATTTTGCAAAAACTCGGGGGTATTTCATGAAAAATCCGAAATTCATATGCCTTCATGTAGGTCTGTTTGCAGAAATATGCATTGACATATTGTTCTGGGTGGTCTACTTTATTCCATATAGCAACAATTGCATGTTTGCATGGAATCCCACTCACCTGCCATGCATTGCAACTGCAAGTATGTTGGTTCAGATCCACCACATACTTAACCTGTTTTGCACCTTCTCTTACTCCATAGCAAAACCCACCATCCCAGTATGCATTCCAACCCCTAGCCCAAATTTTGTGTTTCTCTAACTGAATTTGGATCCTAGGACACAACATTATCTCCTTTTTCCCAATGAAATCTCTTTTCTTATGCAGTCTTTCCATCAAACCCTCTCTGATATCTTCCAACATGGTAATAATAGGCTTGTGCCTTGCACTCAAGATGTATGCATTAAACACCTCACTCATGTTGTTGTCTACACTGTCACAACAAGATAATGGAGTGTAGAATGCCCTACACCATTTCTTGTAGTTTCTTTTCAGTAGGTCTTCAGCAGCTTCATGTGAAATACCCCTCATTACTTCAATGTTTTCATTGAAGTGATTTACTGTGTTGCTTTTTGCAATAGTCTAGAATTGTTTTCTGTATTCTAAACCACCTCCAAACACTCCCCTAAAGTTACAGTACACATGCCTTGCACACACCCTACTTTCAGCTTGTGGAAACACATTTGACACAGCAGCAAGTAAACCCTTTTGTTGGTCAGACATGAATGTGTACCCTGCTCCTTCACTAGTGCCTAAATCAGTAGCTAGAAGTTCTAGAAACCAACTCCATGTGTCAGTGCTCTCAACCTCACAAATAGCCCAAGCCAAAGGGAACATTTGATTGTTTCCATCCCTCCCTACTGCTACTAACAATTGACCCCCAAATGGTCCCTTTAAGAAACATCCATCAAGTGATATGAAAGGTCTGCATCCTGCCAAGAACCCTTTCCTAAGTGCCTCAAAACACAAATACAGTCTGTCAAACACATTTGCATCCAACTTCAACTTCACTGTGTTCCCTGGATTGCTTCTTAGTATCTCAGCTGCATACCTCGGGAGTAATGCATACTGCTCTTTGTATTCACCAACAATGAGTGCTTGACCCCTTCTCCTAGCCCTGGCAGCCTTGTCTTTGCTCACCCTTATACCCTTTTCTAACCAAATGGTTTCCTGAATATCTTGCACTCTCATGTAAGGGTTAACCTTAAACAGATTCTGGTAGTGTTCTGCAATCCAATGTGAAGTCATCTTCTTAATGATAGGTGTCCTACCACAAGTGTGCTCACTGACAAATGTTTTCACTGTAAATGACCTTCTTCCTCTATCCCATGAAGCCCAAATTCTCCATTTACAACATTTATCTTTGTGCTCACACTCTGCACAAACCCTAGTGGAATCATTTTTAGAAAATGGAATGTTTCTTCCTTTATCAATTGAATAATCTATGATTGCTTTCCTAAATGTCTTTGGATTCTCAAACTGTTGCCCAACATAAAAAGTGGCTTCCCTCTCTTCAGTTTCAGTGTTGTTTTGCTTCTGTTTCCCTCTCCCCCTCTTATGGTGTTGTGGTGCAACTAAGTAACCAACATCATCCTCATCTTCTGACTCACTAGGGCTGTCTAAGTCACTGTATCCATCAAAGTCATCCCCCAAATTCAGACCACCTTCTACTTTACTTTCTGCTAGTTTTTTCAGCATTACTAACTCCTCAAAATAAGCCTTTTCCCTTCTCATATCATCAGATATCTTAGACCTAGCAGTGGCTAACTCATCATCATCCTCATCTGTACCCTCTGAATCATAATCAATTTCAGGTTGAGGCATATTTTGAGGTTGAATTTGAGGTTCAGGTTGAGGTTCAGGTTGTTTGGGTGGGAGTACTGTAAAAGGTGGTTCCACATAATCAGGATTTAAGTCAACCACATCAGTATTCAACAACTCAAGGAAGCTACCTTTCCCTCCTCCCCCTCCTCCACTCCTGTTTAGGTTAAAGTTGTAGGTGGGTTTGATTTTATGTTCAATGTATATATGAATGCTTTTGTATTCAAAGAGTAAAGCTAAGAAAGGGTCACAAGTACTACTATCAAAACCTAAAAACCTAACCCCATTCTTGAATTCTTTCCTAGGGTTCCAGAAATGTACTTTCTCTATATCATTATAACCTAAACTATCGACTAATTCCTTAACATATTTGCCATCTGCATTCTCATGGATGTAATCAAAGACATCCACCCTCCCCCCACTATAAACCATATCACCTTGCACAACCCATTCACCACCATGATGCACATATATGCAAGGGTTCAAAGTCAAATCATCAACATCTGATTAAAGTTAAACAATATCAATTAAAAAAACAAAACTTTAAGAAATCAAACCAAACCAAATCTTGAATAACAACACAAGAGATAACAAAAGGTTAAATTGCATTCATTCATTCATCCATCATGATCAGAATTCATTTACAAAAGGGTAGGCTTCAACCCTAACATTTCAAACCTCAATCCACTATTGAGGGAGAAGCCTACGGTTAGATATAAACTACTGTCATAACAGTGACAAATACCAAAAACCAACATTTGTCACATTCACAAAAACCTAATTGCAATGACAGTAGTAATGTAATTGTCCTTGAAAATTAAAAATAAAAAAAGCTATAAACAAGCTGGATCATCATAAGCTTGACAAAAGAGGGGCCACCACCAGCGTCACCACCACCCCTGCATGGCCTCCACCACCAGCTACTCCTCCTCCTTGAAAAGGAGGGGGAAGCCGTCAAAGTAGACCGTCATGTCCTTGTCCATCCAGGCGTGGAAGTCACGGCCATCATTGTCAATGATGTCCATGATCACCCACTCCCGCAGCCACGCGCGGTAGCGTCCTTGAGGGTAGTGGTATGGGAGGCGGTACCGCAACTTGGCCCACCTACGCCACTGCTTGCACACCATCTGCACAGCAGCCTGCCCCTCCCAGTCCAGCTTGGTGAAGATCTGGGTGATGAGGATGTCTTGATGATGACAAAGGGGGTGTGCCTCCCTTAAAGCAAGGTCTCCTAAAGTCAAAGTAACGGCCAAAGTCAATAAAATAGTAAGTAAACCCCAATTATTATACGGAATCTAGATTAAAATACTTCCAAATTAAACAATAGTTTAAATAAACACCATTTTCAAGAACATGCAAGAATCAATTCGAAATAATCAAACTCTATTTTTTATTTAAGTGAATCAAAAACAGTAAGTGAAACCCTAATTACTACAAAATCTAGTTTAAATTAATTCCAAATTAGGCAACAATTGTATAATTTAACATATTAAACACCATTTTCAAGAACATGCAATCATCAATTCGAATTAATCAAACTTTGTTTTTTATTTAAGTGAATCAAAAACAGTAAGTGAAACCCTAATTACTACAAAATCTAGTTTAAATTAATTCCAAATTAGGCAACAATTGTATAATTTAACATATTAAACACCATTTTCAAGAACATGCAAGCATCAATTCGAATTAAATATTGGAAAGTAAAAACGGACGAAACCCTAATTCCAACTTCAATTGATAAATTATGCGAAATCAGCCCACGATTGTTTAAATTAACATATAAAACACCACAATCAAGATAATGCATGCACCAATTTTGGGAAAAAGTTACTTAACAAAAAAAGCCCTAATTTATCATGGCTCAACTGCAAACATTTATTGAAAAAACCGACAAATTGAATGAAAATACCTTCGTCCCATCTGGAAATTCTTGTTCTTTTGGGGGTGCGACATTCCCACTTGGAATCACTAGAGCGTTTGTTGGATACGCAAGAACCCATTTTTGCGGAAAACTCAGAGCAATAACTTCAAATTCTCTTAAGTGTTTGAGTGAGTAAATGGCAAAAAGACAACTGAGAGTGAAAATGGGGGGGGGGGGGGGGACCATATAAATAGGAAGTGAAAAGGGGGGAAATAGGGTTGGGAACAGTAAAAATATTACCGCCAAAACATTATTAGGAAGGAACCACAAAAAACGAGGGAAGTTGGAAGGTTTCCATGTGTACACATTGAAAAAGTAAGTTGAAAAGGCTAAGTAATTGGAAAAGGCTTCTTTTCATCAAAATCATCTGTTTTCAATCATTAATCTACGTGTATATTAATTCTCCTTTTATTTTAATAATTTTTTATATTATTATATTCATTTTAACGGCTGTTAGTGACGGAAAACAAAAAGCAGCGTTTTCCATCCATTTTGAGGGACCTAAATGCTCCTTTTGAAACTTGAGGGACCTAACTTCTCCTTTTGGCAAAGTTTAGGGACCTTCAGTACAGTTTACTCCCCTCCGTCCCTTAATACTTACACCGCTTTTCTTTTCGGGCCGTCCCTTAATACTTGCACCGCTTCTATAAATGGAAATCTTTACCAATATTATATAATTTCTCACATTTACCTACTACCCCACCTACACCCTTATTCCATATAAAAAATCATTTAAAAATCAACACCCCTCACTCACCACTCCCCACCCCTTACACATTTCCCACTAACTATATTAAAAAAATACCAGACTATCAACAAACACCCATTAAATTAATAAGTCAATTCAAATGTCTTAAACTCCGCACCGGTCAAACCGGTGCGAGTATTAAGGGACGGAGGGAGTAATTGTTAATTACTACGTAACTTACAATGTTGCTATGCAAAACTAAGGCTCTGTTCTTTTTGGGTTAATTTAGTTTCAGATCGAACTTTATTTCCAGTTCAGTTATGTTCAGTTCAAGAGCATTCAGTTCAGTTTAATTAATTTCAGTTAAGTTCGATTCAGTTAATTTCAATTCAGTCCAGTTATGTCCAGTCCAATCCAGTTAAGTTGAGTTAAGTTAAGTAAGTTGAGTTAAGTTAGGTAAGTTGAGTTAAGTTAAGCTAGTAAGTTAAGTTCAGTTCAGTTTGATTCAGTTTAGTTCAATTCAATTCAATTCAATTCACACATTGATGTAATGCAACCTGATACAAACTTTGTTCGGTTGGTGTGTTGTGGTGTTACGTGTCCCATTCTACACATTTAATGATTTTGTAACTGTCCTTTGATTTTTCATCTCTACTGCCTTATCTCGTTATGATTTTTTTTTAAACCCTTTATTGGTGTTGCTATAGAACACATGCACTATGGATGTCAACTAGCTTATTTGGTAAAGTGTTGAAGGGTGGTATCCAAAACCTGGGATCGAATCCGAGAGAGGCTACATCGCTGGTAACCAGCGGCACAATTACCCCATACCCACCTTAAAAAAAAATGGAAACATGACCCACCTTTAAATAAATGTGTAAAAGTGTTGCTAACTTGGTATATACTGTCATTGGTAATATAAGTATTGTCATTGTTGTATATATACTGTCATTGTTGTATTAAAATACTGTCACAATCACCCAAAAAAAGGAAATTATGTATACAACTGTAATGAAATATAAAAAGTAAAGAGACCACTTAAATGAATGGATAAAAATGTTGCATATTAAATGAATGAGCAAAAGTATGTATACAAGTGTTTGTATTGTCATCGTTTGCATAAATACTGTCATTGTTGTATTAAAATATTGTCATTTTTGTACTAATTACTGTCATTGTTGCCCATACGTAATACTTTGTTTGACTTTTCAACTCTTGAGCGGAAATTACAATTTTACCCCGGGTATGGGGTAATTGTGCCGCTGGTTACCAGCGATGTAGCCTCCCTCGATCGAATCCTGTCACCTTGCCTTTAATAACTCTCTCCACAAAAAAAAAAAGAAGTATTAGAATACATGCACTAAAAAATCAGCTTCCTCTTCCTTTTACTTCTGATAATTATATTCCCTACCATTATCAAGAGTTCTTAATTTCCCTTAACAGAGTTTGTTTATGTTAAATCTTGGGGGGAAAACACCAACTCCGATTTCACTAATAAATGAGGCTAATTACAATTTTGTTTCTAAAACAACATTTTAAGGTGTCACAAGACTCACAACACAATCTCTCAAGCACGTTAAACAATTTGTCCCACGTTCCTGATGATTTTCTGATTTATAAATACGGTAGATTGATTTTTACAAACTAAAAAAATTGACAAATTATTTTTTACCACCTAAAATTAACATAAATTGTATTTTACCATCTAAAAAAATAAACGTTACATGGGGTTCTTTTTGGCCGTATAAATATACTTTTCCTACAAGCACATCTTCTCTCCTCAAGGGATATCTGTTAGATCGATGACCTAAACCAATACGTAGTACACTTCTTGATTTGTTTCCCAGTAGATGACTTGACTTGCACTGTTATTTTTTAAACCCACCCCCCCGCCCCAATATACTACTTGTATTGTATGTTTTGTTTACAATACTTTAATGGCACGTTTGGGAACCCGAATTTCATTTGAAATTCTGGATTTGGACCAATTATCTTATTTGAGAATCAGGAGTACATGAAACTTTGAATTAGATTTGGGCCAAATCTAAGGCTTTCAAAAACCCAGACTTAGGTTAAGAATTTGAAATCCAAAGTTAAATGTGGTAATTTGAAATCCATTTGTTTTTCTCTCCCCTACTTACAGCCGTCCTACGTCTTCTTCTCTCTTCACTTTCTCTTCCCTTAGCTTCCATTGATGAACAACCCAAAACTCGATCGACTCTCTCAACCTTCAACAATTCCCTCTCCTTTACCACTCTTTATCTCTCCACTATCACCCTCGTTCTCGCAACTTCTTCATAGCCTTGTTATCATCGGCGCCAACAATTTAGCTAAAAAAGTAGATTATTTGAAGAGAAGTGGTTACTGGTGATGGTGTATCTACCGGAAAATGAAACTCCACCGAGAATGTCACTGGCGGTGGAAGCGGGGGAATCGTTAACAGTCAATTCAGACACCATTTTTTACTAAAACGTATCAAGTTATAGATCCTTCAAATTATAGTGGTCAATTGAAATTCCTTATATTCCCAACAACATATTAAAGTTTGAAATTATGGATTTCAAATTCTCATGTTTCCCAAACACAAAATTTGGAATTGAATTCCAAGATTTCAATATATTCCAGAAATTGAAATCTATAATTTCAAATGAATTCAATGTTTCCAAACTCAACCTAATGTTCATTTGATATACTAGCATTTTTTATTTCATATGCCATAACATGTATCACGTCTCTTGCAAAATATATCATGTACACATGTGCACGATACTCAATCTGCACGGGAAGAACAAAAATTGCTCCTATGAAAAGGAAATTACATATACTCCCTCTGTTTCGAAATAATTGGGACACTTTAACTTTTGACAATATTTGCAAAATTTCAATTTGACTATCATTTCTGATTTATGGGTAAGGAAAAATATAGTTGTGTGAGATTTTATTTGATTCGTCTCGATATGTACTTTCGGAATACCATGTGTTGGTGTACAGAGTTCAAGATCAACAGCTAATCTCCTCACTTCGATTGTCCTCAGTTGCATCAGTTCTACATAGAGGAAGCCACCCCTTATTCAAGCACATCGTATGCTGACAAGCCTAACCATCTTCTAGAAGCTATGACATCAGCCTTATGACATCATCTCTAACTACCTATCCTATATTTCAGGAATTCTGTTAGAAGTTTGTTAGGTGATCTCGGTTGTAATAATGTTGCACTGACAATTGTAATTGCTGATGTGTAAGTTTGTAGCTCTCTCATTGGTTGGAACACATCACCAATCACATTGTATTTATAGTTTACTCAGCTACTGTAATTCATTCAATTCATTCTTTCAGAAATAAATAAAATTCTCTCTAAAGTTTTCTGATCTCTTTCTCCTTCAATGCTTACTGATAATCAGTTTCAAGCAACAAACTCAACCTAAATGTTGAGTTCTAACATGGTATCAGAGCAGTGATCAATCGATCCTGCGTTTTTCTCTTCTTCTTGTTATTTCTTTAATCAAATCTTCAGAGAAATTGTGATTACACAACAAACAAAATGCCTGTAGATCAGCAAGATCCATCACAGAATCCCAATTCTGCTTACTACCTTAGTAATAGTGATTTGAATACCACAAAATTGGTGAATATTGAGTTTGAAGGTGAAGGAAAAAGTTTAAGTGACTGGAGAAGATCAATGATGATAGCATTGTCTGCTAGGAACAAGCTTTTCTTTGTAGATGGCAGTCTGAATCAACCAGCAACTAATTCTACAAACTACAAAATGTGGATCAGGTGTAATGACTTGGTCATTTCATGGATACTGGCATCTCTTGAACCTTCAGTTGCAAGAAGTGTTATGTACCTTAAAACTGCAAGAGCAATATGGCTCGATTTAGAGGAAAGATATTGCAGAGAATCTGGACCTCAGCTACTTTCTGTTCAACAGCAGTTAAGTGAATTAACACAAGGAGATGATGAAGCAGTTGCTAGTTTCTTCACCAAGATCAAACTTCTATGGGACCAGCTGGATGGATTAGAACCTTTACCTGTTTGTGTTTGCACAGGCTGCATTTGCACACTCACTTAGAAATTGTTGAAAACACAGCAGAATCAAAGATTGATTCAGTTTTTGATGAAACTGAATCAGAAGTATGAGCATACTAAGAGTACTATATTAATGATGAATCCTTTACCTACAATTTCAAAGGCCTATGGTCTTTTACTTCAGGAAGAACAGCAGAAGGAAGTACATAATCACAGAGTTCAAGCACATTCAGAGTCCACAGCATTCAATGCAAGAAGATTTGACAATAAACCTTACAAGAATAAGTACAATTCAAGTTCTAATCCTCAAAATGCAGGATCTGGAAGTCAGTATAGAAGCTTTAACAACACTAGGAACAATCTGTTATGTGATCACTGTAAGATGAGAAATCATACTATTGATAAATGATGGAAACTTCATGGTTATCCAAAGGATTTTAAGGGTAAAGGAAAGAGAATAGCAGCAGCAGCTCAACTGGATGAGTTTACTTCTAAAGAAACTCAAGGAGAGGCAGATGCAGGGATAATTCATGCTACTTTTACAGAAGAGCAATACACTCAATTAATGAAATGCCTACAGAATCAGCAAGTTGCTAATCAAGTTGAGAATACTGGCTCTCACTCACTTGGATTAGTAACTAGTTCTCAACCTAAAGGTACATTTTGTTTTCTGTCTAATTTCAAAAGAAAAAGGATATTAGACAGTGGTGCCAGTGACCATATGTGTTCTGATCTATCACTTTTCACTACATTTGAGACTGTACATGATGACCAGCACACTATTAATATACCTGATGGAACTGAATTAAGAGTAAAACATAAATGTTCAATACAGTTGAGTCAAGATATCATTCTCAGAGATATTTTACATGTCCCAATTTCCAGTTTAATCTGATATCTATTTCTAAACTCTACTGTGACACTAAATGTTCAATCTATTTTACAAATGGTGAATGTTACATTCAGGACCCTTCCAAGAACAAGCATACTATGCTTGGTAAGTTGGAGAGAGGTCTGTATAGCCTAAATGAAGAGCTCTTTGCACCAGACAGGATTCCAGTTTCAAATAAGTATGCTATTTCAGCAGTCAAGCCAGCAGCAATACAAGAAGCCAAGTTGTGGCATCTCAGACTTGGACACATGTCTTTTGGAAAAATAAAAGGTCTCAAAGGTGTTGATGTACATGGTTGTTTAGCTGAATCATTTTGTCAAATCTGTCCACTAGCCAAACAAACTAGATTTCCATTTTCATCTAGTTGTATCAAGACCACTACACCTTTTGAACTAATTCATATTGATGTATGGGGGGCCATATTTAGTTTTAGATACTTCTAGATGTAATCAATTCCTTACAATTGTTGATGATTATACTAGGATGACTTGGACACATCTTATGAGAAATAAAACAGACTTAGTTCAAATTATGTCTCAGTTTTTACAGTATGTTGAGAATCAGTTTGGCTTAACTGTGAAACAAGTGAGATATGATAATGCTCCTGATCTCACTAAGGGAAAAATGAAAGAATTGTTTCTTGAAAAGGGTATTCTAGGACTGACCAGTTGCAGCCATACACCTCAGCAAAATGGTGTTGTGGAGAGAAAACATAAACACCTTCTTGAAACTGCCAGAGCTTTGTCTTTTCAATCTAAGCTTCCTGACAAATATTGGAGTGCTTGTGTACTTAAAGCAACATACCTGATAAACAGAATGCCTTTTAAAAGCATAAATTTCTCTACTCCCTATGAAACGTTGTCAAAAGCAAACCTGATCTTTCTCATTTAAGAGTGTTTGGCTGCCTATGCTATATAACCACTTCCAAAGTACAGAGGTCAAAGTTTGACCCAAGAGCAGATCCATGTGTGTTCATTGGATATCCCTCAACACAAAAGGCTTACAAAGTTTTAAATCTCTCAAACAATAAAATTATTTCATCCAGAGATGTTCATTTTCATGAGCATCACTTCCCTTTCCATTATTTTTCTGATCCTAATACAACTTACTCAACCAAATTTTTCTTACCCCTTGTAACTTCATTTTCAGATTCTTTTTCAATTTCACCAATCCAGCAACAAGAACTTCAGCATACATCACCTGAAGATGAACCTACTCCTAATTCTTCTACTAATATACCTTTTGAAATAACTCCAGAAGAACCCACACATTCCATTTCTCCTCCAAATTCTCCTGTTGTTCCAACTGTGTCTTTACCCTCTATTGAACAACCTTGCAGAAAGTCCACCAGGATCTCTAAACCTCCAACACATCTTAAGGACTTTGTTTGCTCCAAACCTGTCAAACACTGGTGTAACCTTGTTGCTTATGACACTCTTCCTGACACACATAAAGTCTTGATTGCTGCTCATTTAAGTCACATAGAACCTATTTCCTATAGGGAAGCTGCTACTGATGCTAGATGGTTGGATGCCATGGAAAAGGAAATCACTGCCTTAAACAACAACCACACTTGAGATTTTGTTAATCTACCTAAGGGTAAGAAAGCCATTGGGTGTAAATGGGTGTATAGAATTAAAAAGAATGCAGATGGTTCAGTTGAGAGGTACAAGGCCAGACTGGTTGCCAAAGGTTTTTACACAAAAATATGGCATTGATTACCATGAAACTTTTTCTCCAGTGGTAAAAATGTCTATAGTAAGGTGTTTGATCTCTCTTGCGGCTAGTAAAGGCTGGAAGCTATTTCAATTAGACATAAACAATGCCTTCCTTCATGGACACCTTGATGAAGAAGTTTATATGAAGGTTCCTGATGGTGTTCATGCTCGTACAGGCCATGTTTGTAAGCTCAGAAAGTCACTCTATGGTCTCAAACAAGCTTCTAGGCAATGGTTTGCTAGATTGCTTGATGAATTGAAGTCTTCTCACATTACTCCTTATTCATTAAACACCACTCTTCTCACATTACAATTGTGGCTGTGTATGTGGATGATATTATTGTTACAGGTTCTGATGAAGCTGAAATCTCTTCATTAAAGGCACATCTTCACTACACCTTCAGCATCAAAGACTGGGTTTTCTCAATTACTTTCTTGGGATTGAAATCAGTCAGACCTCTGATGGATATATCCTAACTCAAAGAAAATACACAAAAGAAATGTTGTCTGACTGTGAGCTTGACATTTCCAAGCCAGCAGTTACTCCATTTCCTCTGAACCGTAAGATTACACCAGAAGGAGAGGATTTCCCCAATGTTGATCTGTATAGGTGCTATGTTGGCAAACTCAACTTTCTTACCCACACCAGACCAGGCCTTTGTTGTGCAATCACTCAGTCAATTTATGCACTCCCCTAAGCTTGATCATGTTCAAGCTCCCACTCATACTCTCAGATATGTCAATCATACAGCAGGTCAAGGGATCCTTTTCAAGGCTACATATCAACTAACATTACAAGCCTTTTCTGACTCTGATTGGGCAGCTTGCACTTCCACCAGAAGATCAGTCACAGGCTACATTCTACTTCTTGGCAATTCCCCAATTAGCTGGAAATCTAAAAAGCAGTCTACAGTTTCTAGAAGCTCCTCTGAGGCAGAATATAGGGCAATGTCTCAAGCTGCAAGTGAGGTTACATGGATTGTTAGATTATTGGAAGAGTTAGGCATCACCAATCTGAAGCCAGTTCAGCTAAACTGTGACAATCAGTCAGCACTGTATATTGCTAAAAATCCCATTTTTCATGAGAGGACAAAACACATTGAAGTGGACTGTCATTTCACTAGGGATAAAGTCCTTGAAGGACTTCTCCAACTCAATTATCTTCCCACTCAGCACCAGCTAGCTGACATTTTCACAAAGATTCTTCCTGGGTGTCAACATAGGATTCTATCTTCCAAACTTGTTATGGTTCATACCTTTCCCACACCAAGTTTGAAGGGGGGGTGTTGGTGTACAGAGTTCAAGATCAACAGCTAATCTCCTCACTTCGATTGTCCTCAGTTGCATCAGTTCTACACAGAGGAAGCCACCCCTTATTCAAGCACATCAGTATGCTGACAAGCCTAACCATCTTCTAGAAGCTATGACATCAGCTCTAACTACCTATCCTATATTTTAGGAATTCTGTTAGAAGTTTGTTAGGTGATCTCAGTTGTAATAATGTTGCACTGACAATTGTAATTGCTGATGTGTAAGTTTGTAGCTCTCTCATTGGTTGGAACACATCACCAATCACATTGTATTTATAGTTTACTCAGCTGCTGTAATTCATTCAATTCATTCTTTCAGAAATAAATAAAATTCTCTCTAAAGTTTTCTGATCTCTTTCTCTTTCAATGCTTACTGATAATCAGTTTCAAGCAACAAACTCAACCTAATGGTGAGTTCTAACACCATGTTTTTATAATTTTTACGAATACAAAACTAGAGACATTAATGTCCAAACATTTACATTGGCATGCGTGAAAAGGTAAACTGTCCCCTTATTTCAAAACGGATGGAGTAATTAATACACAAGTTATGTGTTTTTTATACAGCAATAGTTTTTTTTTTTACGCACGGCCGTGAGAATCGAGCACAAAGAGTTCATGGGCACAAAGTTATCTAGGGATGTAGTACACAATAATTCATCTGAAAGTTGAACAAAAGTAAAAACAGAGTAGATAAAAGTAGTATCTATTTTTTATTGACATTGTATTGAGGTAGGACAAGATTTGAATTCACAAACAAGCAATTGAATTCAATCACTGCCACTAAGTAATCACACAAAAGAAATTACAAAAGATTTTGTATAATTTGTATATGGTAAAAGCAACATATTAATTATAGTTGCTATTACAAATGATAGATTTGGCGGGCAGCTTCAGTGAGAAAAAAAAGAAAAGAAATGAGCACACCTCTGCCTATCATAATCCTGGCTTATTAAACCCACACAGTTCATACTTGATACTTCATGTACTGCAAGCGCGAATATTACTTGAATTGTACACGACTCGAAAATGTTTGACCAAACCTCCAATTAGCAGGAATTACATTATTAAAAGTTTGTGTTTGGCCATCAGTAATGGTGACTCTGAAGGACAAAGATTGTCCATTAAGGTAAGCTAATGACTGCCAATTAGCCCCCCAGTTTCTTGACATACCCATCCAGTTTGTTTTCGATCCCTTTATCGATACAGATTTAATGGATCCTGCTCCGCCTACATTACTAATCAATACAAGCTCAAAGTAGTCTCTTCCATTGATGCTGAATCTAACTCCTCCTCTCTTTATACAAGGAACCCTGCAACAAAATAATAAACTGTTCAACATTTTGAAAAAATAGTGAAAGTTTAACCTGATTAATAAGTATGACAACATTCTAATCAAATAAAAGGTTCAAACCTTTGGAACATGACAGGAATGATTCCACCTCTATAGATGCCAATCTTTTCCCAGATAGGTTGTGCCATGTCGAAGTGCTGGCGAGGTGGGTTACACCAGCCTCCAGCATTGTTTGGCAATGCATAGTTAGGAGGGCAGAAGTTTGTGGCTGTAATAGTGACAGAAGTTCCTTTCCTGCACCACTTGGGATCAGTCTTATAGTCGCACATGATCTTATAGCATTGCCCACAGGCAGCACCGTTGTTGAATAATGCAGTACTCAGAGCCGCAGTACTAGTCCCATAGCCATTAGAGTACAGGTTTCCGTACCCACAAGCTCCCCCTGCATAAAAATATAAACATTCAGTCCTATGTCACTTTAACCTATTAATTTTATCACCTAAATATTTTTGTACGTGCCATTTATTTGACTTCATTATACAAATTATGTTATGTAACTTTTGAATTCTAGCTTAAAACCGAAAATTGAAAACTGAAAATAGACAATGACATACATGATATTGACTAATGAGTAATGAAGTAAATAGTATACACGTACCCATGGTTCCAGAAGCATCACTACCGCCATAAAATGTGGCATGAGCCTTTTGCCAGCCCGAAGCCACAAAGGCGTGAACACTGATGTTTAAGAAACATAATCCTAGCAAAATAGTAGATATGGCTAATGCTAATTTGCTCATTTTAGTTAGCTTCAAAAACAGAGAAAGCGGAAGAAGCTTATTGAATAATGAAAAAGGTTAATAGAATAGAGAATGAATGTTGTTGTATTTTGATGAAATGACTGTTTGAGTAACACTTAGTTATATAGGCGACTAAGGCGAGTTGTGTATTAGCGGTAGCCAAGTACGTAGTACAACGTAAGTCCATAGTAACAACCTCACATGGAAGTGTGGAACGAATATAGCGGTAGGAGAAAGGTCTGATCAATTAAAAACGTTTTAAACTAACAACTGCTGTGTTTGAAAATTGAAGTTAAACACCAACTTCTTTAAATTATTAAATTATCTTTCCAAATTAACTTTTTTTTTCCCAGTAGCATGAATTCTGTTTATGCCAAATTTCGTCTAGGGGCGATCTTTGGCTTAGGTCGACACTAACTAAGCGATAATTAAATAAGGGAAGGCAAAAAGAGACACGACACAGAGAAGTGTTGACGCGAAAAACCCAGGAATAAGGTAAAAAAACCGCGGATAGCTATGAGGCTATCAATCCACTAAGTTTCCTATATGATTGTTTGTATCTTATTCTAGAAATCAATGTGACAAAATATAAATAACGAATACAAGAATGATTTGAATGCTTTTATGGCTTGAGAGTATGAGAGCTTGAATTCACGTGTCCTTCGCTTGTCTTCGTCTTCGTCCTTTTATAGGAGATTTCCAACGGTCTAGTTGGTTGAGAGAATCCCACAAAGATAGGGATATCTTTGTCGCACGTCCCTTTGGTCTTCAACTAACTCCACGTTTCTCGCGCGTGCCTTGGACTCGTTCCTGCTGTCATGACGGCGCTGCCCATCGTGGGCTTTAGGTTAGCTTATCTTTATGGGCCTGCCCAGAGACGACGTGTCTCTACGTCTTGCGCTTTGTCGTCTGTCCTTCGTCGTCTATGCCTCGTCATACGACGCCACGTCGGACGTATCTCCCTGGAACTATGGTTACCTGCGACACGACAGAACCTGGTTGACACGACATGATCAAACGTTAGTGCGGTTATGTCGTTAGTCCAAAAAGTGGGATAACAGTTTGCCCCCAATTGTGAATTTGCGGAGTCATACAGAGCGAAAGAAACAATTCAAATTTAAAAAATAAAAAACCGTCTTCAACTGCCTAGTTCGTGGGACAAAACCGTTCAGAATTCCGGAGTAATAAATATTGATTCGCGACATGCAATAAAGTTCTTCACACCAAGATTTTTCAAAAACATTTCTAGATCCGAAAGCCGGAGAGAGAAGAGGGAGAAAGTGAAGTCGATTTTCGCACTGAGTTTGCTCGATTTCAGGTAAAATTTGCTTTCTTTTTTCGATTTTCTTGTAGATTTCTGTAAGTGAGATGGGTAGATCTAAGTCGGTTGTGGTGAGAGGAAAGGGGGAGTCGGGATCCACTCGGGTTAAGTCCCTTAACCCGATATATTCTACTGTGGTGGACCCGGCGGCGTTTGTTGAACTTGCTGGTTTGCCGCCGTCGGCGGAAGTGAAGATTCCCGGCTCGGACGAGGAAGCCTTTGACTGTCCAGAGGGGTATGTGGTTATGTATGAGTATCCTTTCACAATTGGCTTCAAATTCCCTTTCACTCCTCTAGTTAGGTCCTTTATCGAGGTTTTCCATTTGAGCCCGGGTTAGTTGATGCCCCAGATATGGCAGGTTTTCACGGTGGTGCACGGAGTCACTGCAAACTGGCGAGCGCCGTTTGATCTGTCTGACTTGATGTATACTTACGACCTAGCGCTGCAGAAGTGTTGTAGGTATACCTTGGTCACGAAGAAGGGGAAGACGAACTTAGGTGTTGGTTTAGGTGTGAACGACAGGGGTTGGCAGAGTCGTTTTGTCTTCGTAGGCAAAGATTCTCTGGGAGATAAAGGGCGGTTTCTGGTCGAGGGATGGACGACGGAAGGTAAATGTGTTGTTTTGTCTTTGTTTCTCGTCGTTTTACTGAACGTCGCCTTACTTGGTTTTGTTTTGCAGTTGTCAAGGCGTCGTCGTTGACTGAGTTGAACGCTGATTCTGAGGATAAGTATCAGAAATTCTTGGGTTATTCTGTCGAGGATAGGTCTTTTAGTCGTGACGGGGAGTTTTTAGACGATCAAGAGGTGAACCGGTCAGGCGACGTCGTCGAGGAGGAGGAAGTAGACGAGGAATCAGGTCAACTGACTCGTCGTCGGAAAAGGTTGGATTTGCTTGAAGAGGTAGTGGCAAACTCGTCGTCCGCCGAAGGTGAAGTAGGTGATATGGCTGACAACTCAGGTATTTGTCGTTTGTTTATTTTGGGGTTTGTATATATTTTTTGTTTTTGCTTTGGATAGTGTTTGACCTTGATCTTTTGTATTGGGTGTAGAGCACACTTTGTCGTCTAGGCCTGTGTCGAGGATGTCTCAGAGCGAGATTCAGGAGCGTGCGAGGAAGCGATTGAGGTCGTCCTCGACTTCTGGTGGACAAGGTATGACGGTCGTACCTCGGTTTTCTGCGATAGGTTCGTCGGCTGAGACGCCTGTCGTCATAGGAGCCGAAGGCTTTCATCCGATTGCTTCGTCGTCGCCCCCGCAGCCGTTCAAGGCGTCGTCTGCTGCTGTCGACGTTGGCAAAGTGTCTGCTTCGTCGGCCAAGAAGCGTCCTACTGAGACGAATCCCGTCGAGGATACGGTTATCACTTTGCCCCCAGGCTTCTTGGGTGATGAAGAGGCGTCTGTTATATGGCCTTTCGCTGATCGCTTGATTTTGCCTACGACGTATCGACGATATCACGAGGTGGATCCTCTTCCTGTTGCGTCGGACGCCGCTGAACTTAGCCTGCGGGTGAGTTTTATTTAGTTTTTTCTTCTTTTCTTTTTTGTTTGCAAAAGATGTGTGTTGTGTAAATCTGTTCTGGCATTGGTTTTGCGCAGGCGTCGCAGGCTGCCTTGGCTGTGCGTAGGCAATGTTCGTTGCTGTGCGACGATGTGACGAATGCGAGGCAGCTGGCGGCGACGGCGAAGAAGGCGGCCGTGTCGTGGGAGGCGAAGTGGAAGGCTGCTGAGAAGAAGGTCGTGGACCTCGCTGCGGTGGTTAAGGCCAAGGGTGATCAATTGAAAGGTAAGGATAAGCAGTTAGCCGACGTGGCTAAAGATTTGGAGAAAGTGAAGGGAGAGCTGGCCTCGACGACAGAGGAGTTAGATGGATTGAGGAGCCTGTACGACGCCCTGCAGGAGGAGGCGAAGGACGTCGAGGCTCTCGCTATATGGAGGAGCGGGCGCAAAAGATGTACTCCTGCTTGATTGGGGAGACTAGCATTTGGCCGTGTCAGAAGGAGGTGGACGACTACCTGGCCAATGGCGGTACCTTGGCTGATCTGTCGGTGCCCGTGGTGGATTCGGAAGAGTTAGCAAAGACGGCTGACACCGCCGGTACTAAGGCGACAGAGGTGGACGCTGCCTTGTTGGTGGTGGACGCGCCTGTTCTGTAGCAAGAGGGGGAGGTGTTAGCTGTTGGGCGCGAAGAGGAGGCTCTTGTCGTCGTTTCTCAAGACGAGGCGTTGGGCGTGGCGTCGGTGGAGGTGCCAGTCGTGGCTGACGTCGTCGTGCCCCCAGAGCAGGAGTCAGAGCAGGAGATCGTGGCCTCTACTCAGGAAGAAGGGATGTAATAGTTTGTAGTTTTTGAATTTCTGTTTGTTTTTGTGTTTTGTTTGTGAATTTCCTTACTTGTCGTCGATGGCGACGACGAGGTGGTTAGGATGACTTGTGTTTTGTTTTCGTGTTTTGGATGTTTTTACTCGTCGTCGGTGGCGGCGGTGAGGTGTTTGGATAATGTTTTGTGTTTGAATTTCGGAAGTCGTGGCCTCAGGGGTCGCGCAATTTGTATTTTGCTATATAAGTGTGTTCCTCTCTTTTTCTTACTTGTATGTTTTTTGTGACTTTTGTGTTTCGAAGCTTTTGTCGTGCGTCGTGTGGCATGTGTTTTACGGGTAACAAATATTGAAATGGTGGCATTATATGTATGTAAAACCGTACCTGCGTCGGTTGCTCGTTGTTAATCACTTGGGATTCATTTTCTGTCATGCGTCGTATGTTATCTTCTGCAAAAGAAAACATGGGTTGCTAGGAGGATTGGCCGTTGGGGATGCCAACGGCCCTCCGATGCCTAAGTCAGTAACAATTCCAAACAAATAAAGCGAAAAAAAATAAGGAAGAAGGTAGAAACGATGGTACGACAACTGATAAAATTGGCTACGACGGATATTTTAAAAGTGATAGAGTTTAAGATGTGTAGCGTTCCAGCTTCGGGGGACCGACTTGCCGTCTTTGGTGACGAGCCTGTATGCCCCCTTTCCGACGATTTTATCGATCAAGTATGGTCCTTCCCAAGCTGGCGCGAGTTTACCTGCGTTTAATTCTTTTGTGTTTTGGAACACTTTGCGCAACACCCAGTCGCCCTCCTGGAACACTTTTACTTTGACGTTTTTGTTGAAGCATTTTGCCACAATCTGTTGTTGCGACGCCATTCTTATCAACGCTGCTTCTCTGAAGTGTTCTGTGTTGTCGAGGTTTTCACTAAGTTCGACGTCGTTCTGCTCTGGTGTCATGAGTCCAAATCGTGCACTGGGTAGCGTCACTTCAGGGGGTAGTACTTCTTCGCACCCGTAAACGAGTGAGAAGGGAGTTTGTCCCGTCGCCGTCCTAGGCGTCGTCCTGTTGGCCCATAAGATGGATGGCAGCTCTTCTGCCCATCGTCCCTTCTTATCGTCCAGCCGCTTTTTTAGCGACGCGATGATTGTTTTGTTGCTGGATTCCGCCTGTCCATTTGCTTGGGGGTATCTTGGCGTTGACGTCTTTAGCTCAATGTTCCACGTCTTGCAGAAAGCCCTGGTCTTGTCGCTGATGAATTGGGATCTGTTGTCGCATATGATTTCTGATGGGACTCCGAATCTGCATATAATGTTAGTCCATATGAACGAACATACCTCTTTGTCTCTTACCTGTTGGAACGCACCTGCTTCTATCCACTTAGAAAAATAATCCGTTAGAGCTAGCATGAAGACCTTTTGTCCTGGGGCGACGGGTAATTTACCGACGATGTCCATTCCCCATTTCATGAAAGGCCACGGAGTTAAGGTGGGGTGTAAGAATTCAGATGGTTTATGTGTCATACCTGCGTGTCGTTGACATTTGTCGCACTTAGCTACGTACCTCATTGCGTCTTTGAGCATCGTTGGCCAATAGTATCCGTTTCTTTTGATTCTGGTTGACAGGCTTCGTCCTCCTTCATGTCCGCCACATTCTCCTTCGTGGTATTGCTTTTGTAGTCTTTCCCATTCTGTTTTTTCTGCGCATCGCATCAACATTCCGTTCGCTGATCTTTTAAATAGTATACCCTGCAAAATAAAATATCGTGAAGCTTTGAAAAGTATTTTCCTGGCCTCGAGCTTGTCATCGGGTAGGGTTTCATGTGTTAGGTAGTCGAGGATGGGCTTGGTCCAGCTGTCGGTGTTTGTGGTTGATAGGACGAGGCTGGCATCTTGTGGTATGTCTTTTTCAATAGCGGGTGACAATAGGTGTACTAGAGGTATGGTCGAGAATGGTGACTTTCTGAGTGCGGATCCTAGGTTGGCAAGGGCGTCGACTTGCGTGTTCAAGTCTCGTGGAACTTGTTTAATGGAGAGGGGTTTGAATTTGGAGGCTAGCTTTTTTGCTTTTTCGAGGTACAAGGTCATTTTCAGGTCTTTAGCCTAGTAGTCGCCGTTGATCTGGTTGACGATTAATTGTGAGTCGCTAAAGATGTTGAGTCCACTTGCCCCCAATTTTTCAGCTAGCGTCAATCCGGCGATTAATGCCTCGTATTCTGCTTCGTTGTTTGTCGCTTTGAAGTCGCAGCATATGGCTTGTGCTATCATGTCCCCTTGTGGTGACTTTAGCACGACGCCTAGACCTGCACCGCGAAAGTTAGACGAACCGTCGACGAAGAGCGTCCATATCTCTTCTACGTTATTGATGAGTTTGACTTCGTCGTCCGCTATTTTCTCCAAGTCGGGGCTAAAGTCTGCCACAAAGTCTGCTAGTGCCTGCGATTTCACCGCCGTTCTTGGTTGGTATTTGATGTCGAAGCTTCCTAGCGCCATCGTCCATTTCTCCATTCGACCTGTTAGTTCTGGTCTACGCATCACAGACTTGATTGGATAATTAGTCATCACCACTATTTGGTGAGTTTCGAAATAATGCCTTAGTTTTCTAGCTGCAGTAACGAGTGCTAAAACGAGTTTTTCGAGGGAGGAATACCTGGTTTCCACTTCTAGTAGTGACTTACTTATGTAGTAAATAGGTAGCTGTTGCGTTTCGTCTTCTCGGGCTAGGACCGCGCTGACTGCTGTGGAGTTGACGGCTAGGTACAGTTGTAGGACTTCGCCTTCTTTGGGTTTGGACAGGAGGGGTGGCGACATCATGTATTTTTTGAGGTTTTGCAAGGCTGCTTCGTGGTCGTCGGACCAGTCAAAACCTTTATTTTTGCGCAAGACGTCGTAGAATAGACGACACTTGTCCGACGACCGCGAGATAAAACGATTTAGCGACGCCACTCTTCCTGTCAAGCGCTGTACCTCTTTTATGTTCCTGGGGGATTGAATGTTGATGATTGCGCGCACCTGGTCGGGGCTAGCCTCAATTCCTCTTTGGGTGACGATGTAACCTAAGAATTTCCCTGCAGACACTCCGAAAGAACATTTAGTTGGGTTAAGTTTCATACCGTATTTTCTCAATATGTCGAAGGATTGTCGTAGGTGTTCGACATGGTCGTCGGCCTTCCTTGATTTTACTAGCATGTCGTCGATGTAGACCTCCATCGTGTCTCCAAGTTGGTCTTTGAACATTTTGTTGACCAATCGTTGGTACGTTGCACCTGCATTTTTAAGACCAAAAGGCATGACTTTATAACAATAAATTCCTCTGTCTGTTACAAAAGATGTTTTCTCCTGGTCGTCTGGGTGCATAAGGATCTGGTTGTATCCGGAGTAGGCGTCCATAAATGTTAGTAGCTCGTGTCCAGCAGTGGCGTCGACCAGGGCGTCGATGTGCGGCATCGGGAATGGGTCTTTAGGGCATGCTTTGTTGATGTCTGTGAAGTCGATACAGACTCTCCATTTTCCGTTCTTTTTACTGACGACGACGACATTTGCTAACCAATCTGGATACTTGACTTCTCTGATTTTCCCGGAGTCTATCAGTTTTTGGACTTCTTCATCTATGATTTTATTTCTCTCAAGTGCGAATTTTCGCCGTTTCTGTTTCACTGGTTTGAAGTTGGGGTCGACATTGAGTTTGTGGGTGATGACGTCTGAACTGATTCCTGTCATGTCCTCGTGCGACCAAGCGAAGCAGTCCGAGTTTTCTCTTAGGAATGACACTATCTGACTTCTGATGTTGTCAGGCAGCGACGCTCCGATCCTTACTACTTGGTCTGGCTTTGCCTGATCTAGTATAATCTCATCGATCTGTTGGTCGTCGGGGTCATCTACCGTCGACCCTGGCTGTAATTGCTAGATGGATGACTTTGATGGTTTCAGCGCCGTTTCATAACATTTCTTTGCGTCCCTTTGTTGTCCTTTGATTTCCATGACTCCCCATTTGGTTGGGAACTTGATTAACTGGTGGTATATCGACGGCACCGCCTTCATTTTGTGGATCCATGGTCGTCCCAAAATGACGTTGTATGCTGATGGGCAGTCGACGACGTTGAACTTGGTCATCACATTGACACCTTCTGCGTACGTAGGCAGCGATATCTCTCCTACTGTTCGTAGCGATTCTCCACTGAATCCTACTAGGACTGTCGACCTTCTGATTATACTCTTTTTGTCTAGTCCCATTTCCTGCAGAGCCTCTAGGAACAATACGTTTGCTGAACTGCCGTTGTCGATCAATATCCTTTTTATGAGAGCGTTGCCTATTGGGAGCGATATGACTAGCCCGTCATGATGTTCCTGTATTGTGTCGGTTGAATCTGAGTCGTCGAAGGTTATTATCATCGCTGCTAATGACTTGTCGAGTGCTACTTCGTCTTCGGTCTGCCCCTCTTTGACGGCTTCAGATTCGCCCCTGTTGATTTTTTTAGCTGCAGAAGAAGTTAGTCCACATATATCTGAACCACCAGAAATAACGTTTACCACTTTTTCGAACGTGGGCGGGGCCGGTCGGTCGCCGCTTGGTGCTGGGTTGGGTTGGGAGCTGCTATCCTTGTTGTACGTCTCCTTTCCTTTGTCGCTCAGTAGGTCCTTCAGGTGGCCTCTTTTCAATAGATACGCCACCTCCTTTTTGAGGGAGATGCATTCCTCGGTTGTGTGGCCATTGTCGCGGTGGAAGTCGCACAACCTGCTCATGTCCTTCGTAGAGTCTGGTCTGTCTCTCTTCTTAGGCCATCTGACGGTACCACCTACATTTTGAAGGGCGTTTACCACGCCTCCGATGTCGACGTTGAAGCCATACTCGGAGATGGGGGGATAAACGACCCGTTCATTCCTGTAAACACTGTTAGTATCATCATATTGATTGACATTTTGTACCTGACTCTGGCGGTTGTATGGTTGGTGTCTCCAGCCGTTGTTCCTTGGGGTGTACGACCTCCTGTCGCTGCTGCCCCCTGTTGGTCGCTGAGAAACCATTCGTGTAATCTCGTCGTCTTCAATCCGCATCTGGGCAGTAGCCCTCGATCTGACTTCTTCGAAGGTTGCACAGGGATATTTGGTTAGTTCCCGGTACAGCTCCGAGTTGGGGACGAGACCTCTCTTGAATGCTTCGATGGCTGTCCTGACATCACAGTTTTTTATGCTAATTTTTTCACAATTAAAACGGTTAAAATAATCGCGTACCGACTCGGTAGGTCCTTGGACCAACCGATAGAGGTCACTTGTTTGTTTCTCCAACTGGCGACTGCTGGCGAATTGTTGGTAGAAGTCGTTGATGAGGTCGGACAGGCAGAAGATAGATCCAGGTGTTATGTTCATGAGCCATTCCAGGGCTGCTCCGTCGAGGGTTCCTCCGAAGGATTTGCACATGACGGGCTCGACCAGGTCGTAGGGGATGCCGATGTGCCACATTCGCTGCTTGTAGAAGTTGACGTGTCGGTATGGATCAGACGTTCCGTCATACAGGGTGGTCCAGGTAGGGAGTCGGAGCTGGTGTGGTACCGTCACCCTAGCGATCGCTTCACAGAACGGCGATGCTGCATACCCGTCGGTCGGCTCGGTTTCCACGGGCGTGGGTGCCCCCGGCAGTTTGGTCATCAGCTTCATCATCAACGAGCATCGCTTCTTCATGTGATTTTCCATCTTATTTAGGCGCTTGGTGACGGGGTCCGATGTTGCTTCATCCTCTTCCCCATGTGGCTCCTCGCCGTCGGACAGGTCCTCAGAGTCGTCAGTCATCTCGAATATCAACTTCTTCGGTTTTGCACCTGGCTTGTAACGCGATTGATACTTGGTACTTTTCACAGATTCGAGCTCCTTCTGGAGGTTTTCAATGGAGGCCCTTTCTTGGGCCAGCTCTGCTTGGGCCTTCTCGTAGGCCGCTTTCATTTCTGCGAGCGTCATCTCTTCAGTAGTCATGGTGTGTAGGGTGATTTTGTGTGAAACCTAGTTAATGTCCCCACAGACGGCGCCAAACTGTTTATGCCAAATTTCGTCTAGGGGCGATCTTTGGCTTAGATCGACACTAACTAAGCGATAATTAAATAAGGGAAGGCAAAAAGAGACACGACACAGAGAAGTGTTGACGCGGAAAACCCAGGAATAAGGTAAAAAACCGCGGATAGCTATGAGGCTATCAATCCACTAAGTTTCCTATATGATTGTTTGTATCTTATTCTAGAAATCAATGTAACAAAATATAAATAACGAATACAAGAATGATTTGAATGCTTTTATGGCTTGAGAGTATGAGAGCTTGAATTCACGTGTCCTTCGCTTGTCTTCGTCTTCGTCCTTTTATAGGAGATTTCCAACGGTCTAGTTGGTTGAGAGAATCCCACAAAGATAGGGATATCTTTGTCGCACGTCCCTTTGGTCTTCAACTAACTCCACATTTCTCGCGCGTGCCTTGGACTCGTTCCTGCTGTCATGACGGCGTTGCCCATCGTGGGCTTTAGGTTAGCTTATCTTTATGGGCCTGCCCAGAGACGACGTGTCTCTACGTCTTGCGCTTTGTCGTCTGTCCTTCGTCGTCTATGCCTCGTCATACGACGCCACGTCGGACGTATCTCCCTGGAACTATGGTTACCTGCGACACGACAGAACCTGGTTGACACGACATGATCAAACGTTAGTGCGGTTATGTCGTTAGTCCAAAAAGTGGGATAACAAATTCCCAATTAACTTTTGCGTGGATTATTCTTCAAAGTACTGTAACGAGTTTGATTAGTGTTCCTACACTAGTTTTATTTAGATGACTTTTTAAGTTTTATGTTCTAACTTGTGCTACACATGGGTTAAATTTTAAAAAAAAACTCATTCCCTATCTCGATCTCTTTTCTTACATATTTTCGCTCTTTTAGTTCAGTTTAAAATTCTCTATTACATAATTTGTATATCTCACTACAAGAAATTGTACTATTAACGACGGAAAATCCCGTCGCGAAAGGTCAATAATCGTTGATTAACGACGGGATTTCCTGTCGCGAACCCGTCATAAAAGGGGGTCGTCGTTAATAGAAATCCCGTCGTAAATTTGTCGTAAACCCGTCGTAAATAACATTTGCGACGGTTATTCCCGTCATTGTTTGGTTGTTATCCCCGTCGCAAATGTCTTTTACGACGGGATTTTTGACCCGTCGTAATTAGTTGTCGTTAAAGATACAAATTCTTGTAGTGTCTCTTGTGTCACTTTTTTCTTTAAGTTCATATTTGAAATTAGTAGATCACTTTAATTTTCTCATTTAAAATAAGATTAGAATTAACCAAGAGGAATAAGTAGCACACACATATACATGTATTGTGGGACAGAAGATTTAAACTCCCTCCCTTCAACACAGTGGCATATCTTGAACCATTTTACAGGATGTCCTAACGACATAGCGAAAGACCACCTTCTTTCCCTAAATACGACCACAAAGGGCATCTAAGGCTAATATGTCTCAGCCTAATCTATACATTAAGCTAGTCGACTTAATAGAAATGAGGAGACACGTCAACCTTAAGGGTATGGGTCACTATCCTATGTGTTTGGGCTCCCAATTGATTCTCAATTGGGCCACTAAGTCCAAAGCCCAATGGCTCTAAACAACAGCATCAAACCTACCAATGGCTAGTCAGCCATCCATCAAGGCCCACGGCCCAATAGCAATAAATGACCTATGGGCATTTATCGCCTTAAGACTACTCTTCTAGAGAACTTCTCTCTAGAATCCGAGCATCATTCTTACTTAGGCATCGGAGGGGCTTTCCTCGGAAACACCCCCGAGGCTAGTGACTTTGCTCCTATGCAGGTGAATTCGGACTCGATTCATTCAAGCAAGCAAGATCTTCAACACATACGAAAGGGCCTTCATTCGAAGCCCATTGTTTCCATCTTTACAACACCGGAACAATTTGGCGCCGTCTGTGGGGAAGAACACTTCAAAGCCTTTGAAAGACATTAACCGCCTCTTTCTGCAAAATGGTTAATGATGTTATCAACAACAATGATGACGATATGATAGTGCGGTCAGATTCGGAATCTGACGAAGAGGAGCACCCTCAATCGGTGGCGAGGTCACAGCCAAGCAGAGCTACGACCGCCACAAACGCAGGACCTCCGATTCCAACTAGGGAAGAGCTCACTGCGGCCATGACCATCATGCAAAACTTCCTCTTCAATGAGAAGCAGCAAGGATTGGCAAAAGACCGCAGAGAAGAGAGGAGGACCAGGCGAAGGCTGAACGAGCAGCCCAGTGTAGAAGTGTCCAGACCCGAACGAGAGCTCCTTCCCTTGACAGGAACACACCTGACGTCGAGATGGATGGAAAGCACGTGGGACACCCAAAAAAGGGCACAACAACAACCAGATTGGTTTGCAAAACCATCGCCTACTCCAACAGCTCTCCAAAGCGAATCGACTACTCGTAACACTCGGATCCGAAGCTCGGTGCTCAGCAGGTTGAGGCCCTCGGTCCACTCAAGGTTAAGACCCTCGATCCATACGAGACTCGGGGTAGGCGAATCAAGCAGATCTGGCGAACGACCCGAGGTCAGTAGCCGAGAAAGAAGAAGAGACAGTAGGCATGATCGAACCCCTAGCCCCCATCGTACGCCCGAACGTTCTAATCACAGAACCTCGGCGAACGAGGGCATCAGGGCTAGACTCGGGAAAAGAATCATGACTCCCACGTCATCCCCTTTCTCGGACGAGCTGATCAAGGAAGAGATACCAAAGGTAAGACTGCCAGCACACTTGACGTATAGCGGAATCACGGATCCAAAGGATCATGTCATCTCCTACGAGCAGCAAATGTTCTTGAGTCCCTACTCCGAAGCATGTTGGTGTAAATATTTCCCAACCACGCTAACCGGAGTGGCGGGAGAGTGGTTTAGATCGCTGCCGAAGGGATCGATCAAAAGCTGGAAGAAGCTGAAAAAGAGATTCTGCACACAGTTCGTGAGCAACAATCGCCCCGAGCGAACCACGGCAGAACTGACCTCAATCCAACAAGAAAGAGACGAAAGTCTAAGAGAGTTCATGGCCAGACTCATGAAGGAATCAACAAACATACCAAACTTACAGCTAGATGTGGCCATCTTCGCCTTGAAGCACGCACTCCAGGAAGGGAAATTCCGTGATAAGCTCTCGATGAAAAACCCCTCCAAAATAGCCGACGTGCTCCAAATGGCTGATGCGTTCATCAGAACCGAAGAGTTCAACAAAGCCGCCGCAAGGTTGAAAGGATCGTCGGATCCGAGAGACACAAAAAATACCCAGAGCAAGCCCGAGGGCGGCTCAAGGAAAGGGAAGGAGAAAGTAGGAGTTAGAGAGATGAGCCCGAAGAAAGACGGGAGAAGGGGTGAACTTCAACCCAGATACACTAACTATACTCCACTAACTCTGCCCCGAAAAGAAATCTTTAGCCTCAACAGAAATGATGAAAAGTGGAAACTACCTGGGAAGCTCAAGTCCAACCCAGCTCGGAGAAACAAGAACAAATGGTGCGAGTTTCATGATGACTTCGGTCACCACACCGAAGAATGCAACTCGCTGAAAGACAACATTGAGGACCTCGTTCGCCGAGGCTACCTGAAACAATACTTGTTAGACCGAAGGGAGGAAAAACAAAAGGCCGCAAGTGGCAAATAACACGAGCAACCCCAGAAGAGGGTCTACGAAGCAACAGGGCACAAGAAGAATGACATCCTAGTGGTGTTCGGGGGACAGAAGTCTGGCCAGGCCAGCAAGAAACACCTAAGAGCTCTCACCCATCGAGTCAACTTCAGCGCAGTGGGAGACAACCAACCACACCCCCCGAACATGACCTTCACTGCCGATGATTGCTTCGGAGTCCAGTACAAACATGACGATCCTCTAGTCATTTCCATGGACCTCAATAACCACAACGTACACCGAGTGTTGGTCGACGGAGGAAGTGCCGTCAACATCATCTTCAGAAACTGCTTCGAGCAACTGATCCTCGAGCAGTCAGAGGAAGCATTGACGAAAGTCAGTTACCCCCTGATCGGATTCAACGGATCCGCAGCTATCCCTCGAGAAAAGATCACCTTGCCAGGCACAGTAGGCGAAGGCCAAGCAGCAAAAACCCTTCGGGACGAATTTCTGGTGATGGACTGCGACTCCGTATACAACGTAATCATGGGAAGAACCATGATTCACAAGATGCAGGCAGTCCCCTCCACATACCATCAGCTGATGATATACGTCTCGGATGGAGGATTCGCCGAACGAATTAGAGGTGATCAAGAGGTTGCGAGAAGAACCTGCCACACCGCCGTCCAAAAGCCCAAATTAGGAGACGGTTCGGAGGCGGAGAAAGATGCTCCAGGAGAGGAGAGTGAGGCAAAAAGGAGAAAAGCAGGCATGAGCAGCTTATCTCCCGCAGAGGTCGATGCCCGCCCCGAAACCCTGTCTCCTGAACCAGATCAGGAAATGGAGGATATCTTCCTCGAAGAAGGTTCAGACAGGAGCGTCCGAATAGGCAAGGGCCTAAGCTCGAGGCTCCGAATCGATTTGATCCAACTACTCAGGGATCACAAAGACATTTTTGCATGGTCAGCAGCAGATATGCCAGGGATAAATCCGAAGCTGATTTGTCACAAGCTGGACGTCAACGCTGAAGCTCGGCCAATCAAACAAAAGCAGAGGAATTACTCCTCGGAGAAAAACAAAGCCATCGCCGAAGAGGTGAAAAAGTTGCAGGAGGCCGGATTCATCGAGCCATGCATGTACCCAAAATGGTTGGCCAACGTGGTGATGGTCAAGAAAGCGAACGGCTCTTGGCGAATGTGCGTGGATTTCACAGATCTGAACCGAGCCTGCCCCAAAGACTGCTATCCCCTGCCAAGGATAGATCAATTGGTTGACTCCACCAGCGGCCATGCACTACTCAGCTTCATGGATGCCTTTTCAGGCTACCATCAAGTGTTCATGCACCCCGACGACAGGGCAAAGACAGCATTCATCACGAGCGCAGGAGTGTTCAACTACAAAATGATGCCTTTCGGCTTGAAAAATGCCGGCGCCACCTACCAGAGGCTAGTTGATCACGTCTTCGCCGACCAGAAAGGGAGGAATGTCGAGGTCTATGTGGATGACTCCATCGTAAAAAGCATCAAGGAGGAAGACCATGTCAAAGACTTGGCAGAGACCTTCGGAAATCTGAGGAAATACAGCATGAAGCTGAACACAAAAAAATGTGTCTTCGGGGTGAAGTCAGGGAAGTTCCTCGGATTCATGGTGAGCGAAAGAGGAATCGATGCGAACCCGGACAAAGTCCAAGCGGCGTTGGATTTACCCGAGCCGAGGACCAAGAGAGACGTGCAGAGGCTAACCGGCAGGTTAGCCGCACTAACAAGGTTCATATCAAAAGCCTCGGACAAGGGAGCCCCCTTCTTCAAAGCACTAAAACCAAAGAGCCTCCCCGGGGGAGAAGTAGAACCAGTCAAGAAAAAGGGGGTCCCGAGGAAGGTGGATCCCGAACTGATATGGGAGCAGGAGCAAAAAGAGGCTTTTCAGCAACTCAGAGCCCACCTAGCTCAACTGCCGACACTGGCCAGACCAAAGGAGGGGGAAACCCTGTACCTATATGTCGCAGTCAGCCCTGGAACCGTCAGCGCAGTGCTTCTTCGGGAAGAAGAGAAGAAGCAACAGCCAATCTACTTCACCAGCCGAACACTCACAGGGGCCGAAACTCGGTACCTGCTCATCGAGAAAGTTGCATATGCAGTGGTGGTAGCTGCACGAAAACTGAGGCCATACTTCGACTCCCACCAGATCACAGTACTAACTGACCAACCGCTCGAGAAAGTACTCGACAAAATAGAGAGGTCAGGAAGATTGGCTGCCTGGGCCTTCGAACTATCAGAGTTCGGCATCAAATATCAGCCGAGGACCGCCATCAAAGCACAGGCGTTGGCAGACTTCTTGGCCGAGTGCTCATACCAGGAAATGCTGGATGATACGAAAAGCACTTGGGAGGTCTTCACTGACGGATCTTCCACAGTAAACGGCTCAGGAGCAGGAGTTGTACTAATCCCCCCAACGGGGAAAAGCATAGAGTATGCATTGAAGTTCGGATTCAAAGAAACTAACAACGAGGCCGAATATGAGGCCGCAATCGCAGGGATAGAGCTTTGCTTATCCCTGGAGGCCGAGCATGTTTTCCTCAAGACTGATTCCCAGCTTGTAGCCAACCAGATCCGAGGGGAGTATGAGGCCAAGTGGCCCAGCATGACAGCTTACTTAGCAAAAATTAAGTCCTTAACGTCAAAGTTAAGATCCTTTGAAGTCATTCTCATCCCCCGAGGACAAAACACGCAAGCAGACGCACTGTCAAAACTCGCAGCTCAACACTCATCGACCTAAACAGGTCGGTCCACGTGGAAGTTCACCAAGAGAGATGCATTGACTTGCTATCCACCACAGTATGCAGTTTACGTACCGAACCCAGCTGGATGGACGCAGTAATTGCATACAAAGAAAGGGGAGAACTTCCCAAAGATAAGCTGCAGGCGAGAAAACTGAAAAGATTCAACAAGTGGTTCATCATCAGCGCCGAAGGAGAGCTCATGAGGAAATCATTCTCCGCTCCGCTGCTAAAATGTGTGGGTCCAACAGACGCTGACTACATCCTAAGAGAAATCCACCTCGGGATATGCGGAAACCACATCGGAGGCAGGACATTGGCACACAAAGCCCTTCGGGCCGGATACTGGTGGCCCACTATGGTTTCCGAGGCAAAGCAGATGGCAAGGAAATGCGAGAAATGCCAAAAGTTCGCACCAGCTATCCATCAACCAGCTCAAACCCTACAATCAACACTGTATCCCTTACCATTCGCACAGTGGGGGTTAGATATCATTGGTCCCTTCCCCTCAGCTACGAACCAGAAGAAGTGGTTGATTGTAGGAGTCGACTATTTTAGCAAATGGATCGAAGCTGAAGCTGTCTCCTCCATCACCGAACCTCAGGTCCGCAAGTTCATATGGCAGAACATCATCACAAGGTTCGGCATACCAAGACTGATGGTCTTCGACCACGGGAAACAGTTCGAAAACACCCCGCTACAAAAATGGTGCAAACAGTTCGGCATACACCTAGCTTACTCGGCAGTTTGCCACCCACAAAGCAACGGGCAAGCCGAAGCTGCTAACAAACTCATCCTCAACGCACTCAAGAAAAGAGTCGAGGATGACAAAAACAAGTGGTTAGAAGAGCTACCCGGAACGCTATGGTCCCTTCGGACCACCGAGAAAGAAGCTACCGGGTAAACACCGTTCCACCTTGTATATGGATCCGAAGCTGTCATCCCTGTGGAAATCGGAACAGAAAGCTTGAGGATCCAGGCATACAACAGGTATGATGGGCTCCAAGGAGAAAGCAACAACCAACTTCTGTCCGAAGCTCTCGACCTACTAGACGAAGCTCGGAAGGATGCGAGGACACTCAACGCAGCTTATTTGCAGAGGGTCAACAAGCATTACAATCGAAGAGTCAACGCTAGACCCCTAAAAGTCGGTGATCTAGTACTTAGAAACGCCGCCTCGGTTCTGAAAGGACGGATCCATGGCAAACTCTCAGCCACCTGGGAAGGACCATACATCATCCATTCCGAAAAAAGGCCAGGCACGTTTATGCTGAAACAGTTAGATGGAACAATCTTGAAGAACCATTGGAATACCGATGTTCTCAAGAAACGTCAGCAGATTCCTTCTTCTGCTCGGCCACGATAGGGGTATCCGAGCCAGGAACAAGGTCGGCTTCAATCGCCTCCATCACCTTGGTGATATCCTGGATCTCGATCCCTAAAGCAGTAGACGGCTTCAGCGGAGAGGGGATGGTATCTTCCTCAGCCAACGGTTGATCCACGAGCGGCGGTTCCACAACCACCACACTCTTTAACTTCTGCCCTGGCAAGGGCATGAAGTGAAGGAGATTCTTGGGAGGAGGCATGTCTTCCGAAACCATTTCCTACAAAGAAAGCGTTCAAAGATCAGCTTCGAAAAAGGGAAAGATGGACTACAAGAAAACTCCAAGTCAGAGCAAATACCTTCTCCGAGGACTGAGAATCCTTCGCCTTCTTCGGATGCGCGGAAGACCTCAGAAGAGTGCTACCCTTCCTTTTCCTTTGATCCTAAAAAGGGAGACCAAGGGTCAATAAATTTAGAGGAAGACAAAGGAGGAAATAAAGAAAAAAAAAGGGGTGAAGTACCCGGTTCCTAGATAAAGAGATATCTATCCGAGCCGGAGATGAAACCGAAGGAACGGCACGCGGCACAGCGTCAGTCCCAGGACCCTAGAAAGATGGTCCACGACCAAGACGTTAGCCGACGGCCAACCAAAAAGAAAGAAAAGACAAACAAAAACCAAGCCTATAGAAACACTCACCGGATCTGAAGTTGTCCTCAAATCAGGAAGCACGACCTTCACTGGAACAGCTTCGGGAGAGGAGGCATAATCCCACGGATCAGCTCGAACTTCGGATATCCGAGCAACACCCGAAGGAGACAACACGTAATCCTTCAAACGAGGATTACGAGGATTCTCTTTCCCGAACTTGTAATCAAGAGCCGAGTCGTGAATAGTCTTCAGATCCAAAGAGATGACCAAAATCACAGGATCAAGGCAGCTAAAGCCGTACTCTGCAGAATCAAAGCACAAAAACGAGTCAGTAAAACGAGGGAAGAAGGAGGAGGACAAACTCACTGAAACACGGTCCCAGCCGAAAGACACCTACCCCTGTCAAAAATCCTGCTGAGACCGGCGACAGCAAGAATGTCCTCCCGCAAGATGTAGTTGAGGTTCGGGAGCTAGCTAGACGGCAGTTTGTAGTTGTCCTCCCAAGCCAAAAACCACGGGAGGAGATCCACGTAGTTGTGATGGTTCCGATCCGGAGCAGCCACGCCTCCCATATCAGGATCAGGAGTCACAAACCACTTCGGAGGGCGATAAAAATTGGGATGCTTCGGATCCGTCGGCACGCGAACAAGCAACCACTCCGTCTTCCAATTATGGTCAGAACTGAGGTAAGGGTATGCCGTAATATAGTTCGGCTCCCCTCTCCTTCGGGACTTTTTGTTGATGATGGTCCACCAACCATACCCATCGCCCTTGGAAGCATGATTGAAAGACAGATCGTGGAGATCCCGAAAAACGGCGACAGAGCAGGGAAAGTTAACAAAATCGCACACCCATCTAAATTCGATGATGTGCCTCATAGATTTGGGTGTAAGTTGGGCCAAACTGATGTTGTACGACACCAGGAGCTCGGAAATGAATGGATCCAAGGGAAAACGGAGACCGTTCTCCAAGTGATGAGTGTACACAGAAATGAACCCCCTCGGCGGATGAGTCACCCGAGGACGCTCCTGATCGGGAAGCTCACACCAGTACCCCAAGGCGTGCTGGATTCCGTATAGCTCCTCGGCCCTCCGATGGTAGTTCCCCAGCTTCGCCTCCACCAACCAGTCACCACTGACCGATTTCTCCAACGGACCATCGATCTTGGTGGTCTCATGCAAGATCGGGGCATACTTGCCCTTCGGATCAGCTTCAGTCCAATGAACTGGAAACTCAGGGTAAGGACGGCGTACACCCGAAGAACCAGCTTTCTTACCAGAAGTAGCGCGTTCAGACACGCCAGACCCGCCAACAACACCATCTTTGGAAGCGTCCCAACCAGTCGAACGCTTCTCCACCGGCCTCTCCGAAGGCCGACCCCTTGAAGTTTTCTGTACCCTTCCCGAAGGCACATCCTCCCTCTCACTAGAGGAGCCAACGACGAACTTACTTTTGCCCTTATTCTTTGCCATGGTCGCGAATTCTTGGTCTAGGGTTTAGATTGAGGAGTAGAAGAAAGAACGAAGAAGTAAGGAGAATTCAGAAACAAATTACCTTTTTCCAAAGCGGAATTCGCCGATAAAACGAACGACACAAGTTCCCGAAGTCTAAAGCTGGCTGAATTTCGTAGATCTGAAGAAACTCGAAAACCGCAATCGCCGGAAAAAGAGAGGAAGTTTGTCTAAAAGAGAGAGAAAGTAAAGTTTGAAGGAAGTTTAGAGCCCGGTATTTATAGAAAAGGGAAGCGTATCAACTTCTTTTCAACCCACGATCTCCACGACACAATGCAAGTCCCAACACTTGTCATCAATGCAAATCATCCATTTTCAAAAAAGAGAGGGAACTTTTGGACTTCTGACAATTGGAAACCCACCCATTTAATTCTAAATGGACCGGGTCTGGGGGGCATGTTGTTTGGGCTCCCAATTGATTCTCAATTGGGCCACTAAGTCCAAAGCCCAATGGCTCTAAACAACAGCATCAAACCTACCAATGGCTAGTCAGTCATCCATCAAGGCCCAAGGCCCAATAGCAATAAATGACCTATGGGCATTTATTATGCAAACACTATAAATAGGCCGCCAAGGCTCACATGCACCTCAAGGTACGTCCAATTTATCGCCTTAAGACTACTCTTCTAGAGAACTTCTCTCTAGAATCCGAGCATCATTCTTACTTAGGCATCGGAGGGGCTTTCCTCGGAAACACCCCCGAGGCTAGTGACTTTGCTCCTGTGCAGGTGAATTCGGACTCGACTCATTCAAGCAAGCAAGATCTTCAACACATACAAAAGGGGCCTTCATTCGAAGCCCATTGTTTCCATCTTTACAACACCGGAACACTATGGATCACCTGCCTATATAAATGGGTCACCAGCCAATATATATATGTAGTTCCTCATTTATTGTCCATGGTACGTGAGCCCACAATCAATGTAGAATACATTACTGTACTTAGAGAGATATCAACATTAACTAACTTAAACATAAGAGGAAGATCCTCGAATCATCCCCAAGCTAGTTAACCATATCATTGTACAGGCTATCGTCGACACACAAGACAAAGAAGATCAGATCGGCAAAACACTAATCCAAATCCTCAACCAGAACAACTTTCAAGATCGAGTTCACTTATATAATAGAGATTCCAATATATATACGTCATCAAAAAACCATATTGGTTGTTCATCGATCTTTTTTTTTAACACATAGCCATCCGATTTATCGGAATTTATCTCCAACTACGTCCGGATTCATCTTATTTCACACATCATACTTATAATAGGTGAGTCTCCCAATAAAGGATTTGTGATCAAAAGCTTAAGATTGCAATTTGATACTTCCTACATCGTGTAAAAAACAGAAGAAAACAAAATGAAGTTAAACTAACTTGTACCGACTGCCTATCAATCCTGGATTTATGGTGATTACTAAACTTAAATATTAGACAAAACAAAATGAACAATCTAATTTATTTCAATAATACGTACTATTAGCAATCATTGGTTTATACTCCTTTGTCTCTTAATACTCGCACCGCTTTTCTTTTTGTACCGTCCCTCAATACTTACACCGCTTCTATAAATTTTAATTTATTATCAATATTATATTATTTCTCACATTTACCTATAAACCTACATACACCCCTACTGCTTACAAAAAATCATTTAAAAAATTCACACCCCCACTACACACTCCCCACTCCCCAACCCTTACACATTTCCCTCTAACTATATTTAAAAAATACCCCATTATCAAATAACACCCATAAAATTAATTAGTCAATTCAAGTGACTTAAATTCCGTATCGGTCAAACCGGTGCGAGTATTAAAGGACGAAGAACGCACGCTATAATGGACCGAAGTTAGTGATTATATATTGTGATGCTAATAAAAATAATAATAAACTAAAAATTTAGATTGCGAGGTGCCATGTTTGGACTAGAGAATGAATGTTGTTGTATTCTGATGAAATGAATGTTGGAGTAACGCTCTTTATATGGGCGACTAAGGCGAGTCATGTGTATTTGTGTTAGCGTGTAAACATCTAGTACTAGTCCTTTGTTACAACCTCACATGGAACAAATATTAGTGGTAGGAGAAGGAACAAATTAAAATGTATTTAAAATAAGAACTGCAAAGTTTAAACTTTAAAGTCAAAACCCCAACTTTAAAGAATCGAAGTATCTATTCAAAATAAATTTGCATATGGGTTTGAAAGAATTTTGTAACAGTTATGAAACGGACTAACAAGCACAATGTTAAAACATTATGAAATATAATAAAACTGAAAATGCTAATAACATTAATGAAACGAGGATAATATGTTTTGATCAGTGCTAAATCTATAATCTATAACCCTTAAAAAGTGGGAGCAATCCCTTATGAATAGTAACATGCACCTACTTTATTTTATTTTTTAATTTTTATATTTTTTTTATTTTTTTTTAATATGTTGAGTAAAGTGGCTAGCTACATGTCACGGATTGATACATATATACTTCCTCCGTATTTAATTAAATGATACACTTTTCTTTTTTGGCTTTATGATCCCCACTTTCAATTATATTAATATTTTTATCCTTTTTTGTGGTCCCTACACTTACTGACATCATTTTTTAACTACAATAAATCATTCACTCACTACCTCATTTTCCATCTTTAATAAATTCAACTCACTATCCTAAAACTACGTGTCGGTTAAATTGTATCATTTAATTAGATACGGAGGGAGCATATAAATGAGAGAGATAATAATTGTAATGATTAGAGAATATAATGGACAATGCTAGGCTTCAGATGAAGACTCTTTCGTAGTAAAGGAAGATCTAGCTTGTTCTTGACAGTATTTGGGCTTAAAGCATCTGCACACAAGTAAGTTAACTAGCCTCGGGGGTGTTCAAAATCATATTTATAGTGTTTGTGTAATAAATGCAGCTGAGCTTATTACAAATGGACAATGGCTCGTTTTAAGAGGTGTAGAACCTTGAGAGAGATGGTTGAGTTATGTTGAATTTTAGCCAAGTTGGGATATCATATCCCAAATATCCAAATTGTACGTTGATTAATATGTTCACTTTTGTGGCATCAAAGCACAATAAATTAATGAATATGACTATTTCATATACTCATAGGGTGCTAGAACACCATCGTTGCCAAATTTTAAATTTCCAGCCACAGCCAGCTACTAGTATGGTTAAAAAAAAGAACATGCCTCCTACTCTCCCTTTACCATATTAACCACCACCATTTTCTTTCCACCAGTGTCCCTTTATTGCATCAGTGCGCCCTTAGACTTACATCAATGGCGAATTACTTAGAGCAATGGCGAATTAAGAAAGTATAGATAATGACTCGATCACTAGTTAAAACATAATGTAAAATTAATTAAAATTAATTAAAATTAGACTCCCTCCACCGGCGCCATTACCTTAGAGTGATAATTGTGAAAGAGGGGAAAAAGGAATGAGTTTTCTTTTCACTGATTTCAGTTTGGTTAATAAAGATGTTTTTCCTAATCGTAAAAGACGATACAAACAAGCTGTATGTATTATCAGAAACCTTTGTTCAGGCCGCCTGACAAGAAAGACCGCTTTCTTGGCACGCGGGCTGACATCAAGATTTTTATTAGAAATTATTTTAAAAAGATTATTTTTTTCGAAAAAATATTTTCAATTTTGTTTTTCGGTACTAACTAAACTAGTATAAAACATAACTAAACGTAATGAAATCATAACTAATTGAATAACAAAATTGTTAAGGTATAAAGACAAATAGTAAACTTATGAGTTGAATAGTTATGAATTTTAAACAAACTTATTATTAACTAAAACTCAGTTTAGCATTACTAAAACTCATAAAATCGTAACTAATAAGTTCCAATGCTTAACTAATTGGTTCCATTGCTTGACTAATTAGCTTCAATGCTTAGCTAATTAGTTTCAATGCATAACTATTTGGTTCCAGTGCTTCACTAATGTGAGTGGGGCGAAAAAGGATGAGCGCACTTTTCCTAAGAAAACGGCTCAAACGAATAGTTTGTAGGAGTTTCAATGCAATCATATTAAGTATAAGAGCGGAACTAAATGTGAGCGTTAGCTTCTTTTTACTAGTCTGTAGGAGTCGCCATTCAGTTTTACAACTACATTAAGAAAACTAACAAAACCCGGTTATTTTGATGCACCAGTAAAGCCGAAGCTAAAGCAAACGCATTTGACCACAACGACCATAAGTTCCCTGGTGATCCATGTTATAGAGATCGCTCAACGTACATCAAGCGGAGTAGAGATTGAGAGTTTAGAGGGCGTTTACTAATACGAGGAGTGCCCAGTATTAGCCCATGCGTCGATCCTTACTAGCTCAACGTGTCGACGAACGGGACATGAGTTCGACTACATTACTAATCCGAGTTGGTTTTAATGCAAAAATAATTAACTTAAACAACGTCAAAAGGATGATTTAGATTGATCAAAGGTTCCTAGCAATAACAGATTTGCCCAGGAATATCTGATTAGTTGTGATCAATATAACAGATTATGCGAACAGTTTTATAGGGTGATGAAAGCGATAAATAATGTAGATTTTAGGTTACAGTATAGTTTAGGCTATACTGCGGTTCTCAGGAACACTAACCACTTGTCTTTTCTAGCCTTCCTTTTCTGATTCGAACTTCCAGGTAATTGACTGGCTGTCTACTGCAATTCTTCCAAAGTTTCCTCTTGGATTCCTTAGTTTAGGCTTGAGAATTGATCATAAATTTGGTAGAATATTTAGTGGGATGAGTGCTTATGCTGGGAGAGTCTGCTTAACAATGAGTTAATACGGCAGACGGTTGCGAATACGGGACAGAGTGAAGCTTCCGTTAATACTCAAGCTTAAGATTTTGATTGATATTTGGTATCGATTACCGTAGTTTAGAGGGTTCTATTGGTAGTGTAGTTGGTCGAAATAAGATAGACGTTGAAGAGATCGAGATTCACTGAAAATGGAATGGAAGCGTTAGAAATTTCTAGCGCGAGCCTTGGGCGGGCTGGAATTATCTAGAGCGTGTCAGGACGCGCCAGATTTACGGTCTGCTGAGTCATTGACAGCTCATTTCAGAATCTTATATGTGTCGTGATTGGCAGAAAACCAAACTATGGCGGTAGAATATAGTGGCATTAGTGCTGGTGCACTGGAAATAAGCGGCGTGTGTATGTCACGCGCTAGAACTTTCTAGCGCTGGTGTTTTATGTCCGCAGGTTTCCATATTTTTCCAGTGTATTCCGAATTTCTATCTCATTCACGATTTTATCTCTGTAATGATATTGGTTGGAGGACAAATCTTATCTTTTCTCAAGGATTAATTGTAATGCAATATAATCACTCTGAAAATCTATCTCATATGGCTACTATTTTAGGTAGCAGTTGAACATAGTAGTTACTATAAATGGAAGTTACAAAAAATGAAAATGTGGGTTTTAGCATCATGTCAGTCAATTACAAGTCGTCCGATGTATACTTAGGAAAGAGTTGACAAGTAGTACATGTTTGGTTTCATCATTGAACTCACCGCGCGGTTTAGGCCTAGGGACAAATGTAGGCGTCTACACTTAGCCCCCACTTTGATTGCGTCTGGTTAAGACGATAATCAAAGTATTGGTAGACGGAGTGCATTGGAAAAACTTAGTCTAAATGAGACCAATTTCAGGCGAGGGTCTCACGCTCCCCCGAGTGATAACATTTAACTTAAGGGTCATCGTTAGGAATGTCAATAGTTCTCTCACGAGTCATTAAGAATCCATTGACCTAAACTTATATTTCTCACAGAGTCATTGAAGATGTCCAGATGGTGAATGGATTTTTCCGAAAACAGATAATTAACTTAATTTTAAATAATGAGGGTGACATTTTTATTAGCGAGGAATGTACAAACCTGGAAGTGGAGACGAACTTTAGAGTTCAGATTTCCGGAATAAATAATAATGACAGAATATATAATGGCTAATACGGAATATAGAATGGTTAATACGGAATAATGACGGAATATAAAATGTCGGAATTTTAGAATAAAGAATGTAGAATTTCAGAACTGTCTGAATACAGAATTTTAAAATACAGAATATGGAATGAGGGATTAAGGAATACAAAATGACAAAATACGTAATACAAAATGACAGAATATGGAATACTGAATGACGGAATACGGAATATAGAATGATGAAATAAGGAATATGGAATACATAATGACGTAATATATAATAAAATGACAATATACGAAAACAAAATGACGAAATACGGAAAGAGAATGAAGGAATGGCGGAATACGGAATATGGAATGGCGGAATACAGAATGACAGAATACGAAATACAAAATGAAAAAATACGAAATAACGACATTTTTATTAATGAGGAATGATTAAACCTCGAAACGAAATACGGAATACGAAATACAGAATATGGGATAATGGAATACAGAATACGGAATAATGACATTTTTATTAACAAGGAATGAATAAAGTTCGAAACGGAATATGGAATCCGGAATACGAAATGGAAGAATAAAAATGATAACTTTTATTTTTTAGAAAACGGAGTTTAGACTTATCGTGGTAAACGAAAATATGTCTTCGAAAATTTTACATAATAATTTTTTTATTTTGAAAATCCAAAAATAATTAAGAAAGAAGATTATTTTTTTAGAGAGTCGTTACCTGAATGGGTGACGGTTGTTTCCAGGAATGCCATGATCTGTAGGTGGACCAACGGAATTCTTTATTATTTTAGAAAATAATTTATTTTTTTAAATCGTTACTCTTTCCGCGGGAAAGAAATAGAGCAAAGCTAACGGTTATTCGTGGTATACGAAGAGGGAAATGGGCAGACAGTTTTCTACAGGAGAATATTTGTGCGCCAGAATTTTCTGGCTTGTAGGACCCGAGCTCTAGAATTTTGTAGCGCGCGTGCCTGACGCACTAGTATTTTCTAGCGCTCCTTCCTTTTATATACGGGATCTACGACTTTGTTCTTCTGCGCTTCTCTCTCGCCGTTTTCATTCGTTCTTGCTCGAATCTTGCTGTTTCTTCCACTAAAGTTGTTCCCAAGTCTTCCCATATCATTAATATGTAAGTCATTTCGCATTTAACGTGGGTTTTGGTTTGATTTTGAATAAAATTTGTGTAGACATTTATGCTCAAATTTATTTGGGGCCTTTTGATTGGCTCAATTTCATGCAATTGTTTGCTTGAATTTGATGTTTTCAACATGTGTAAATGGTCTATCATGTTGATTTTCACAAGTTTGATGATTTTAGGTAATTTTGAGCTTGTTCAAAATTAGCCCCCAAGTGTGCCTACGAATTGGTGTTGGAACACAATATTGCTAATTACCGGAGTAACAAATTCGACTCTGTTTGTCGTGAGTACTCTGTACTCCCTAAATCTCTGCTTTATTCTTTTTACTTTATCATGATTTCTATGATTATAAGTTTAAACCCATGAATTCACAATGTGCGAATAAACTACCAAGCAAGCATCTGACTTTGTGAAATATGATAGTCTCCCTTTATATCAGTTGAAAGATCAACAATTAGGCCATTAAGTGATTAAGATTAAATTGTTTTCCTTTTTTGTAGCATACCTTAATACACCCTTTCCTGATATGAACTGCAAGTAGAGTTTCTTCGCAAAATATCAATGGTTCGACTCGCCACCGGTAAGTATTGTGCAGCACCTCTGAAGTTCTTTCTTTGTTATTGTCTTTACGAAACAGATGATGTCAAATAGACCTTGTAGACGAATGTATGACCTGTTGTGGGATCTTTTACGGTGATGACGTGTCACGCGTTCCTCGAAGGTATCATGTATGAGCTAGCACGAACCTCTGGCAACCTGCAAAACAAGAATATTCCCGTAGGAATATTCCCTCCGATGCCTAAGTAAGTATAGGCTAGAGAGAGAAGTAATTTAAGAGAGAAGGCAGAGCAAAGATAGTTTTAAGGTAGGTGGGAATGAATTGATTACCCTTCTACCTAAGGATCTGCACTATTTATAGTGCTAGGGTTTCCTTGGGAATCGGTCCCTTATTCCTGGCTGCATGATTTGGATGCTTTGTAAGATCGGGACACATGTCCGATAGTAGGAGACTTGATTAGACCTGGTGGGCCTCTTGAGCGTTGGGCTTATTAGGTATAATGGATCAGGATCCTCCTGGGCAAATAGGTCTCATGACCTAGTGATTGGTCTTGGATCTTGAATGTGGGTATGAGCTATGTGATATTTCGAGGTATGCCTGTTGGTGGGCCTTTGGGCCAACTTACTGGGCCATCATAGTACAGCCATGTGGTGCTTTTTAGTTTAGGCCACATCATTTGCCCCTCAAGGAGTATGCCCCTCGCCTATGTGGGGTAGGCTTCTTGACATGGTGGAGTGCCACGTGTGGTTGCTTTTCAGAGCTTGGTTTCTCCTTTAAAACGTTCAGAAATCGTTTATTTCCTCTCATTTTCCTTTTGTTGTTTCAAAGTGATTTTTATGGAGAGAGAAAACGAATTCCTTGTCGAAGATTTTTTGTGTTTGCATTAGGTATTCTTGGATTCTTCGTTCAGTGTTCTTGGAGCTTGGACGATTTTGTTTAATCTTTTCATCAGTTTGATCACTCTTTGGTAAGTATTTTCAATAACTTCTTGTTTCTGCATGCTTATGAAATTTCCTTTGTTTTTGATGTTTTAATCTCTTGGGGAGGCGTCCTATTAGTTTCTGCGCTCTTTTTTCCTTTTTTCTAAAGTCAGACATCATGTTCCCTATGCAGGACGGCATGGCTCGTATTAGGAAAACAACCAATGTGGGTGCATGGGCAGCGCCGCGAGAGAGGGACAACAGGGTTCCTTTTTCAAGCCCGCCCCAAGGAAATAGTGAAGGAAATAATGCCCTTGGTCCAAGTATGCATTCAATGTTAAGTCTAATAAATGCGGTTCAGTATTAATTAACAAGTTAATAATTCAGTGAGATCAAGTGAGCTGAATGCCTAGCTAGAGGCCGCTTCAGTTCAAGTGGAATTAATGATATTAATCCACATCTTACTCTTGACTGAACCCGTAGGGTCACACAAATAGTACGTAAACGGATCAAGTATTTAATGGGATTAAATACTCTATCTATGGATATTCGGAATCGACGGATCTTGGTTTCAGTGGGAGCTGAGATCGTTACAAGCAAGAAATGAATACTTCGGAAACGATGATATTGCCGGAAACGGAAATATGAATCGTATCAGAAATATAAATATTATCCAAGTCGTAGATGTTGCCGGAAACGGAAACATGGTACGTATCGGAAAATATTATCGGAAATGGAAATATTGCCGGAAACGGAAATATTGTCAGAATCGGAAATATTATCGGAATCGGAAAATAGTTCCGGAAACGAAAATATTAAATATTTGTTCGAAACGGAAATTAATTCCGGAATCGGAAATATTAAATATTGTTCGTATAGGAAATGAATTCCGGAACCGGGAATTTAATCGGAAGCGTATCGTACGAATAAGCATCGGACGAGGCCTGCCGGACGAAGGCCCAGCACGAAGCCAGGCCATCGCCCAGCAAGCAAAGACGCGCGCCAACGCCCAGCCCAAGGCAGCGCCAGGCCCAACGCAAGGCAGGCCCAGCGCGCCAAGGCAAGGCTGCCCAGCGTGGGCTGCGTGGGCCGAGCGCACGCGTGCGGGCGCCCTCGTGGCTCCGTGCGTGTGTGTTTGTGTCCATGCACAATTCCTAAATCTATTAGGATTTGGTATATGATTAAATTCCTATTCCTATAAGGATTATTTAATTAATTAGAGTCCTTGTAGGATTCTAAGTTTAATTAAATCGTATCCTACTAGGATTCCAATTCCCTTTCTAAACCTCTATAAATAAGGGCCTAGGGTCATAATTTATAAAGACGATTGAAGTATTCAAAGGGTAAGTTTTTGAAAGAAAATTCAGCCATACACTTGCACAACAATAGCCGAAAGTTCCTAGCACCTTAAGGGCGATTCTAGTTGGTCAATCTTGAGGCGGATCCGGACGTACTGTGGACTATCTACGGAGGGACGACATTTGGAGTCCTAAAGACTTGTTCTTGTTCGGTTAGGGCGCAGCTAGGGAGGGCACGCTACAAAGTGTATGCTCCTAAATTATGCTAAATGATTATGTGTAAATAATATGTTTCCTGGCATTAAGGTTTTTCCGCATGATTTATGTTTTGTCATATGTATCATAACCTAACAGTGGTATCACGAGCCTCTTATTATTTTCATAATCTAAATTGCATAAACATGGTTAAATATTACAAATTTTCAAGAATTAAAAGGGGTGATTAATTCTCGTAATTGTTAATTAATTGCAAATTGCGTTTATTTAATTATATGTACGCAGTTTTTCGGCAGTTTCTTCGTTACTCATCCAAATCGAGTGATTTTTGTGTCAATTCCGCATGTAAAAGGCATTCTAAAATTTTGACAAAAGTAGTATTTTTCGGCCGAACCCAGAATTCTCAAATTCGACGCCTAACTATGACTTTTCGGAGGTTTTAGTTTTTCGAACGCAAAATTTTGTAAATTTAAGATGTTAAATTAAATATTTGCGCTTCTTGTTGTTAAATCTTGAATTTTTGATTGACCTAATGTATATGTTTAACAAATTTGAATGCCTAGCCTTGTTAATTATGAAATCTAATTTGTAATTATGATTAATTTGTTGAAAATTGGAATAATTTAGAATTAATTTGATTTTCATAATTAGTTAATAATTTAATTAGATACCTATGATTAAAAACCACCATAAAAATTGTAAATTTGTGTTAAATTTTAAATTTTATGACCTAGACTTGAATCCATGTTAATCGGAAATCAATTAATTAATAAATTTTCGATTTTTCGCCCTAAAATTATGAAATTAATATGATTTGTTAATTTGTCATTAATTTTGAAAATAAAATTTTAATTTTTATGCGATTCGCTCATATAACTTGCACGCACAAAGCAATGGACGCTACGTGTTACCCTTAAGGGGTGTTGTATAGTGCGGGCATGCAACGACGAGCAAGGGAGCTCGTCGCCCATGCGGTACGAATGCAATGAGCAAGGCTATGGTGCACGAGCACAAGGCAGCAGCCCTGCCTTGTGTCGTGTGCTGTGAGCGATGGGCGAGTGGGCAAGGGCGAGAGCAAGGCAGCGAGCAGTCGCGTGCAACGCGCACTGCCTCGCGCAAGCGAGCGATGCCGCGCGCGCAGCGAGCGCTGGCTCGCGTGCGACGAGCGCTACGCCCAGCATCGAACGACAGCGCGCAACGAGCGATGGCTCGCGTGCATCGGGCGCTGGCGCGCGCAGTGAGCAGTTGCCTCGTGTGCTTCGATGGTACCTTGCGATGGTGTGCATCAGCAGATGCGACGCAGCACATAGGCTGCGCGCACATGGCCAGCGATGGCTGCGTGCGTGTGGCCTATGGCTATGCGTTGCGTGGTGATGGTGCGTGCCTTGAGTTACGATTAAATCGTTTTAAAATTTTAATTTGAAATTTTCAGTTTACGTAATTTTAATTAATTTTAAAATTAATAATTTAAATTATTTTCTTGGATTTTAATTTTGAATATTATAATTATAATAAATTTCATTTATTCTAATTATTTTACTAAAATTAAAATCATGAATTAATTTAAATACGACTGAAAATAAATTAAATATGTGGATTCAATTATAAATTTATATGAGCTTTAAATTTTAATTAAATTTGTATGTTTCCGGTTAGACTAGAAATACATCTTTATGTTTAAAATTAGTAAAGCATATGAATTTATTGGTTTAAGTGGGAACTCTTTTAGTCATAAACTCTTGATTAGGTCTACAAATCCTTAAGGTTAAAACAACTTGATTAGAATTAATAAGGACTGAATAATTTGTAGATTATTGGTGCCCTTGATTAATTGCTGCAAATATTTATGTGATGCACAACGTGTTTTACTAACCAGCTATGTGGGCCATGATAATGAATGGGTGAATGGTATATATTGTATATGTACTGTTTTGCAGGTTATGAAGTGACTAGTATGGCCCAAATAGTATAAAAAATATGGTCTGCGTACCATTAATTTGAATGTAATTGGTCTAAAGTACCAAAATTGTTTTTCAATTCAAATATGGTCTGCGTACCATCAAATAGTTGTAATTAGTTTAATTATAGCTTATCCTTTTTGAAGAAAATGGTGCCTCCCACGGAGATTTTCGAGACGGACTTTGAAGTTGAAGCTTCAAGATGAAGTCGGGCCATACTAGATCACATTTATCTTATGCATGCTTTAAGTTATTTATTGCTTTAAATATATCTTAATTACGCATGAGATTGTGGCTTGATTATGTTGCATGATTAAGGATTTTAGTTCACTTAAAATCTAACCAACATAGTAAGAGCCTTAAGTTCCAAACTTAAAAATTGAGTTAAAAGGTGCCATGCCAAAATATACACTTGCTTGGATATCCTTTACATCAATCTAGTAATAGTTTTCGCTCAGCGAGGTGTTACTTATTGGTCCTAAAGGGGCAAGGTACACAAAAAATTGTGAGTACATGTTAGTTTTGGTGAAACTCAACGATATAAGTAAGGAGTCCTTTTATGTCGTGGCAAAATCGATAGGTTTATCTAATAAGTTCTTAGACGTGCCTATCAACCAAGAATAGTTTCTAGACTATTAGCAAAAGGTTTTTTCTTGCCTAAGATGTTTTAGGATTGAGTCGACAAACTGTGCTTAATTCTTCAATGGATTTTAGGATCTTGGAATCATTTTATTCACACTTGCCGGAACAATAAATTCGAATAAAATGCTAATAACTTGTTTGAATTGCATGATTAATTTCAAGTTATTATTCATGATAAATGTTTAGACTTTGCATGCTTCAATGTATGTTTTAATTATAGTTTATAATTAAATATCTTGCACTGCAATAAATCCTTTTAGAAAGGTAACAGTAAATTTTCTCGATTGGTAGTGAATCCAAGAACGATTCACGGAAATGAGAGAAAATGAGCAATTTAAAATGTACGTTTCTTATATCGACTTTTATGGTTGTTTTCGAATATCAAAATCGAATGGCAAACCAATTGGTGCTTGTGAATTCAAAATACAATGTAGTTTTGAGATCATAAAGCATTGAGTTTAAAACGCTCAGCCTTACCAATGGTTAACAACCTAATATCTTTGTCCATTTATTTCTCGAATGAGTCTAGTCCCTAGACATTCGAATTGATTGATGCTTAGAGAACTTTAGAAGCTTCTGGTAAGATCATCTAGTTGAAACAGAATATTCAACATAAATAAAATGGTAAGAACTCTGTTGGAATGACATCGGACATGTCTAACAAAGTATAAAAGTCAACACTATAGAATTCAATTCTTAAGACTATAAGAAAGGGTACAAGAAATAGGAAAATAAGGAACAAATGAAAGGAATATACGATTCCGTATCTACCTATAAGTTTATGTTTAAAGAGAAGTGACCTAGCAATCAAACTTCCTTGGTATCATATACCGCTTGAGGTTCTTACTTCGGTAATAACTCAAACAATGGAAGCTAGGCTACACTAATGACCTACAAGTGGGAAATGAAGCATGGCAATGCTACATTAGTTGTAGGGTCATCTAGTTTGTTTTTAAGTCCTTTCAAGACTGGAACTTAATGGCTATTTTGTTCCATAATCAGCATACCTAAATTTCTGCTTCAAACACAGAAAGACTCACATTCAAGAAAAACAAAAACAATGTTTGTTTGTTTATTTGAATGAAATGGTCAATTACGGGTTGAGTCAATATGCTTGATTAAAAACAAACAACTCTTTAACGATAAAACTCTACTAGGTTCAAATCAACCCCTTGATTTGAGTTCCACTAATCTTTGGCATTGTTGCTTAAACCATATCAACAAGTTAACATTCATAAGCTCTATTTCGATGGACTTTTTTAAAGTTGATTGATTTCTAGATCAATACAAGACAAGCTAGTCTTACTTGTTGAAAGTAACAAAAGATATGAACTATTGTTAGAACGCCTAGACAATAGAGTTCAAAGCTAAAGAAAGATTTTATGACTTTATTATTTCACCTAGATTTGAGTTAATATTGGTTTATTTACTCAATGTGATATAAGTTTGAATCTGTTTGGCTAGTTCAAAGATTCAGAAGTATAAAATCCACTTGGCAAGAAATCATAAAGATCTAGGTTAGATCATGTTGATGATTACTTAAGACCAAGAATGATCATCAATGATTGTGTGTTGTAATTTCACGATCTAGCTCCATAAGATATTGCATATCTAAGTTGGAATGATCGAAGTCAATAAGTACTTGATTCGATCAATGATGAATCATAAAGACTTTTCCTATAATTTCTAAAACAAAATGCTCAATTACCACCAAACTAAACCAAATTCGTCAAAGCTATTGAAAAGTAATTTCAGAATATCTTTTCATAATATATCTAAAGAGTTCCTAAACTCAGTGGGAGCTTAGTGTTTGTTATTCAACAAACTAAGGCCCAAGTGTAGATATATGTTTCATTGTGATTTATTCAAATGAGACACAAGGGTATTGTTTCTACCACGAATTTTTGAGAACATAATGTTTGTTTGCTCGAAATAATGTCCTTTTGGAGACTCGTTTCCAAAATGACAAGTGGGAGAAAATAGACCTCGAAAGTCTTTGTGGATTAGAACTCTGCAATTCTATCTTTCCTAGAGTTCGTAGAGTTCGTAACGGGCCCAGACAAGTGGCCTAGAGTTCGTAACGGGCCCAGACACATTCCGTCATAAAATTGATACGCGCTAAAAGACTCGATTAAGTCTCAAACTCTACGGATTTCAGGAATCCGAATCTGACTAAAGAAAACAGCCCAGACCCTATTTTCAACGCCTGGCTCTGGGCGCCGAAATCTTCGGCGCCCAAGCCTGGGCGCTGAAAGTACCTGGGTACGTGTTTTTTCCTAATTCTTTGTGGATTAGAACTCTGCAATTCTATCTTTCCACGAACTCTTCCCTATAAATAGACCCCTAAATTCGACGTGAAAAGGACACACAACACACACAATTATATTCTGAGTATTGACTCTAAACCCCTAAGCCTAAGCCTCACGCTGCAAAACTGATCACGCGTTCTGTCGCAATCGATCCATAAATCGAACAGAACGTATCCCGTCCCATAATTTGAGATTCGTTAAATAAAAGGAGAAATTGCAAATTCAAAGTGGTTAGTTTTCTGAGAACCGTGACGCACCTCTCAAGGGTGCGTCGTAATGTGTCCCTTCTCGATGATTTATTTGCTTTCCTCGCCCTTGCACTGTTAAACTAACTAAATCTGATTGTTCCATCACGCCTAACAAATATAATATTTTTAGGAAATTGGATTATCATGCTAGGTCCCTTAATGCTATTTAAATCAGATAATCACGATCGAATTAGTATTATATGTTGCATATTGCTAAAATCAACTCAGATTAGTTTAATAGTTAACGCATGTCCCTTCAATTATTTATGCTGAGCTAGTAAGGATATCCTGCCTCTGGAGTTATCGACGAGCGAAGTACTCCTCTCGGTAGTTACAGTCCCCCGAACCCTCAATCTCTACCTTGCGGGTGTATGTTGAGAGATCCCCACACCAGGGATCACAAGGGAACCTACGGCCGTCGTGGTCAAACATAATTGCACTCCCTTTATGTCACGATAACCGGGTTTTGTCAGTTTTTCTCATTGTCGTTAAAAACTGAATGGCGACTCCTATATTACTAGTCAATTGGGTGTATACTCACAGGAAATCCAATTACACTTGATTGAATAAAAGAATCGTCACACCCACGAGGGACGAGGTCACGCATTAGCCTCGTGCTTTTTCGACCCCCTCACAGTGGCGACTCCACTGGGGATAGTGAAGGAAATACTCGTGCTTGTAGGTAATCAAAATAGCCGAAGGGTGAAACGATCCTACCCCGCGTTTATTTCCCCATCAAGTTGGGACGACCTGAAAATCAGCATATTAATGTGAACGGGCAGAACCGCATAACGAATCTCGGCTCCCTCGGGAGTTGGGACTAAGGATACCTTCTCCCGCCAATAGGGGGTGCATACGCCGCGCATATTGCCCACTCGGTACTTGTGCAGGCAGTACACCTATCCCGAACCCAATCGCTCGCTCATTAGGTCCCTCTCGCCTGCATGCCCCCTTGGCTTGCACTTGCGGGTTGGCCTCTTGAGCGAAATTCGTCTGTTGAAGACACTACCTCGACCGGGGCATGTGTTGGATCTACGATAGAAGCGGTACCAAGCCAGGCGCAAATAAACTACCCATAGAAGCCTATCATAAACTACGTAGCATATTTAATTTTCAAATCCATGTTTGTAATGTAGTTATGTGTAGCGAAATATGTGATTGTGTGCGACAAACTATCCTAGAAAACCAACGACCTTAAAAATTGCCCAAACATTCATAGACTAATTTGCCAAAGAGTTATACCGAAACACGTGTTCCGCAAACCCGAATGATCGCCACAAAAATGAGCGACGCTCGGGATGGCCTGTAACGAATCCCACAAACGCTGCCACGCGTAAAGGACGTTATTAGGCAAGCACGCAAATCGAAGTCGCATAAACAGAAGACAGGAAACGAGAACCAGCCAGGGACGCATTTTCAACGCCCCTGGCTGGGCGCCAGAAATTCTCACGCCCCTCGCTGGGCGCTGAAGTTGCTGCTTGGCCTTCTGGTCAAGCGCAACAGCCTCGGTACCCGCGCGAAAGGAAAATACGTAGCACAAAAATGTTCGTAAAAAGAATTGCTACGAGGGCGTAAGAAAAGCACTCGATTTCAAAAGCGACTCGTAAAAAAATTAATAACTCTTTGTGTCGTTGTTAGGCCTCCTACGACGACAATACCCGGCACCAAAACCGAACGTGCTAATAACTATGAATGTCACACGGGCAAGTGTTTCGAAAATCCAAAGAATGACCAAAATAAAAAAAAAACCCCAAAAAGTGTATCGACAAAAGAAAGAGTGAAAAACCAATTTAGAGAGTCGAAGTCTAGACTAAGTAATGCTTGAAACTTTGGGAACCTAAACTTTAGCTTATCTTATGCCTAGGACTGGTCCTGCCACTTGGTGCCGATCAGGGAATCAACGGTTAGTGCGTCTCGAAGATACATCGCCAACACTAGGTTTAGTGACTCCAAGCTCCGTCCGTCATCCCTCATTTCAAGGATCTCCGCTTCCCCAACCTCGATTCGCACCTTCAAACATGTCCATCGAAGATTTGCAAGAGCAGATGGCTCAAATGACCCGACTCATGGGCCAACTAAAAATGGAAAATGAAGCTTTAGCGGCTGCGCAAGCCAACAATGACCTCGATAAAGAGAAGAGGATTGAAAAAATAGTCCTACAGCAAACCATGGGGAGCAAATACTTCTCCCTCGATCCTGAACCTTTTCCTGGCAAACTACCAGAAAAGTTCAGTTCATCTGACTTACCAAAGTTCAAGGCCACGGACAACCCCCGTGATCATCTACTGAGCTTTGTGAATGCCATGAACTTGAAAGGCGTGGACAAGTCCATGTACTTACTTGCCTTTCCTTTGTCCTTGGAACCTGTGCCGCTCAAATGGTACTATCACCAGGACCCTAAGCTCTTCCCCACTTGGGAAGGCTTTGTCAATGTCTTCATCAAGCAATACTCGTCGAACTTGGATTTCCAAGTCACCATGCGCGAGCTGGAAGTTCTCTTCCAAAAGAAAAACGAGGGTTTCACAACCTACTTTGCTAGATGGAGGGACCAGGCGGCCCAGCTAATCAATAGGCCTCCCGAAACAGAATTGGTCCAAAAATCCATTGACAACCTGGACCCGGCTTACAGACAACACCTTAGGTACCTGGGACTTTACACTTTCAAAAGAGTTTACGATGTGGGAATAAAGATCGAGGACGACCTCGCCAAAACCATACAAAGCAAACCCACATATAAGAACAACACCTATAATCGGGGTAACACATCCCAAGCCCAAGAAGTCCATGCTGTAGAAGAGAGTCCCGCCCGAAGAAACCCTGGAAGATGGGTCCGAGACCGAAAGTTTGCCACACTCGGGTCGACTTTGGTACAAGCCTTTGAAAGACTAACCAATCAAGGAAAGTTGAGACCTATAGGCCCCACCCGTGACCCTCCTGTCAAAAGCAAATATTGGGTCGAAGGTACTTACTGCAAATTCCATCAAGGAAATGGGCATGACACTGAAAACTGCTGGAATCTAAAACATACGATCCGGGACATGATAGAGGATGAAGTGATACCTCTCCCTAACGTTGGCAAACCCAACAACAACAAGAGCCCACTCGGCTCTTGTCACATCTCTCTCGACCAACCAGAGAATTTCGACCCCACGGTGTATATTACACCTCAAGGTGCACCACTCGCTGTGGTCCCTATGGATCGAATCGAGAGGGAAGTGTTAGGTGTGTGGAATGATGATGCTGAAGATATTTACCTATCTCAAGTGTGGGGCCAGGACCTCTTCACACCTCTTCACTGAAACTTGGCCCGGGTATGCTCTCATTGAGACCACCCCTCAGGAGCCTGAGGTCGACAACCTCACCCGATCCGGAAGAATATACCAACCGGATATTCACCCACCTCCTATGGACGACATCCCTGTTAGGCAAACTCCTGAGAATGGACGGCACGCCACCGTCGCGGAAGTCATTGAAAATCCTCTCCTAAAACAACTAAAAAGAACCAAGGCCGAGTTTACCATCTGGGATCTTATGTGTACTTCAAAGGAACATCGCAAAAAGCTCATTCGCTCACTTGACCTCATCTCAGTACCTAAAGATATCACACCTGACTCATTGGTTAGCCATGTCACGAGAGATGCCGGAGAAAAGGCCATAGTTTTCACCGATAAAGACTTACCCAAAGAGGGGGGTGCTCACAATAAAGCCCTTTACCTAGTGGTTGGATGCAAAGGACAAAACATCCCCCTAGCGCTCGTAGATAATGTTTCGGCGGTTAACGTCTGCCCATTGCGAACCGCCCATTGCTTGGGGCTAGGAAACGATGACTTCCAAACCTCCACGCAAGGGGTACGAGCTTATGATAACTCCCGAAGGCCTGTATTGGGAAAAATCAACCTTACCATACAAACCGGGCCTGTGGCACGCACCACGGAGTTTCAAATAATCGACATCAAGCCCACTTTCAACCTCCTCTTGGGGCGACCTTGGCTCCATGACTTAGGAGGTGTGGCTTCTACCTTGCACCAAATGGTTAAACTTAACCATAACGGGGTAATACTAGAAATCCGCGCCCCTCCTCTCGACGTCAGTTGCACTATGGTTGGAACGGGCGAAACTGCAGACGACCTTTACGGGTTTCAAATGGAAGAAACAATCCAGTTCATCGAAGATTATGACCCAGCATTCCTAGACCCGCATGCATCCCGAGTCATCCCTAGAATGCTGTTAGCTCAAGGTTATTTCCCAGGAACCCCATTGGGCATAAGGAAGAAGGAATACACATTCCATCCTTTTCCCGACAAATCTACTCCCTTTGGCTTAGGTTATGAACCAACGGAGGAAGATATTGCTGACCGCCTGTCTAGGCTACGCCTTAAGAAAGCCAAACAAACCACCCTCCTTCCCCCATATCAAAGGACCCTTAACCGGATGTTCGTTCGGGAAGGAGAAGAACACCCATGCTGTGATTTCCCTGAACCCTTCGTTCAGGACGGCTTGCTAAAACCCGGATTTGAAATTTTCCATGAATGCCACACCTTGGATGAGGCACCCCACCTCACCAAGACTAAAACAGCTGAAATATTGGACAACCAGGCTCTATGGACATTGTTTAACGAATCGAGGCCTATGGAGAACGAGACTGCGATGACTACCCTACCTCTACAAGATGAAGGTTTCGATCCAACCCGGTTAATCTCTCCTGCATCAACACTAGAAGAGGTCGTGAACAGATGGGTGAAGACATATCAGTGGGTCAGTGCAAAAGGAATGGAATTCAAGATGAGTACCGGTGAAGGACCGAAGTTTTATGAGACTAAACCCCAGGCTTGAGCCACATAGAGCACCATTAGTAAAAAGCGCCTAGTAGTTCTTTAGATTGATAGAAAAAAAATAATAGAGACTTTAGATGGTCCTAAGGCCCCTTAGAATATGGGTCAGTTTTATTTCAGTGTGTTTTCCTTACTTTCCGAATCAATAAAGGCGTAACATTTCTCCTAAATTTTTTATTCTAACACTAAATAAACACCAAATGTACTTGCAAAATACAAAAATAAAGAGGCGGCCCACTCCAGGCCCAACAAACAAAGCCCACTCGGTTTTGAAATAGTGCCATGGGAACCAAATCCCGAAACCCACAAAATAAACCACACCATCCCATTCATATCCCCACAACCTAAAAAGCCAAACCAGTGTCATCATAAGAGTCAATCCATGCAACCCAGAGTCAAAGGAAATCAAAATCCAAAACAATACAAATGTTACCAAAAAAACAGATTCATAAAACATAGATTCCATCATACCCTTCACTAACAACACCTCAAAAACCTACACAAAGATCTTCATAACTTCCGCACCCTAACCCCATTTTCAAAACTGTTTCGAGTCACGAATAGAAAAAATTGATTCGGACAAAAATGCATTTCACGCTAACAGTCAAAAAGCCTCCAAAGTAGCCTCAAAATTGGCCTTTAAATACGAGCAAAATATCAAGGCACAAAAAAAGAAAGAGAAAGAAATGCAAGAACATGTGAAGCAAAGCGTCAAAAATTGACCGCCCAAGTCATTTTCAGTGCTCAGGGCTGGGCGCCGAAATTTCTGACGCCCCAGCCTGGGCGTTGAAACTCTCTGCCTGACAAAATTTTTTTTTTCAGAAGTGCTCGTCATTTTATCCGCACACAACGGAAAAATAACGAACACTTGGGGGGTACAGTACGTATCCAAATAGGCTTACCAACCAAGAATATAGCCATACAAATTAGTCGAATTTCGAATTTCATATTTTACACGACTTATGGCAAAAAAATGGCAGATGAAAATAATGATAATACTTCACTCATTTGACCGACTAAGTAATATGTTTCCACCTCAGGGCATATCTACCGAAATCCGGCATACTAGAACTAATTCAAAAGCTAGAACTACGCGCGACCTGATTCTGACAAGATACGTAGGCAATCCTTACCAAGGATTCGGTCCAAATAAAAAAAATATATCTTTGTGCAAAAAGTGTTAGACATATAAAATACATAAAAAAGAGGAGAAACAAAAATGAAAATGAAAACTAAAAATACGCCTTTATTAAAATATAATAAGAAGGAAAACAGAGTGCTAAAGATAAAAACAAACACGACTGAAATAAATGGAGGGCACCTACACCCTAGCAAGAACTACACTACTCTAATTCTTCTGGATCATCAAATAAAGTCTTGTAGAGGGCAATATTCGCAGGATCCACCCCCACAGTCTTCTGCGCTGCCCCAATGTCAATCTCCATAAGAACCGGCTCCTGGACACTAACTTCCAAAGATGCCAAGGCTTCAGAAACGTTCTCAGTTATAGCCCGCTCAGCCTCGAGGGCACAGGCAATGGTGGGAGAAGGATTATTATCATCAACTAGACTAGCCACTGTTTCTACAGGCGGCTGAGCCTTCCTAACTCATACATTGTTCCGGCGACGATCTCCGCGAGAGCTTGCATTTCTTTTAACAACAGCAGGCCCCTTCATGTTAGGCATCTTTTTAGGCCTGAAACTGGAACGGGGAGGAACTTCCTTTCGCTTTCGATCAGGACGAGATTTCACAGTCTTAACACTATAGGTACGAGGTTTGGCAGAATCAGAACCCTCATACTTAACACGAATACGAGGTATCAAAAGCTCAGCCGGCTCCCCATTACGAGCCTCGGTCCTCACATCTTTGTCATCGGAGCTCATCCACAACTTGTAGTTTTCAGAAAGACCCACAAAGCCATTTGTAGCTACGGCCCAACGCGGGAGACCATCATAATACTTAGCCCACGCTAAGACCCGTGTTTGTGAAAAGGCCGCTACCTTAGGTGGTACCGTATCAGAAAAGGGGATAGTCTGCCTTAAACCATATTGACGCATCACTCGATAGGGGAAAATATAAATGGGACGAGATAGCCCCAACAAAGAAACATAAACCGATACATCAGAACCCCCTGTCATAGTAGTCAAACCCCACCATGGTACCACCCACTTAATAGAACAAATGCCATAGGTAAAAAAGGAGGTCCATTCGGCCTCGTCCTGGCCTTGGTGCAAGTATTTTCGGTTACCCAAGGCTATAGGGCGATAATGTTTAGGATCGGCAGGAGCTTCCAAAAGTCTAAGCCGTTCCGCAAGCCAAATCTGCAAAAACAGGTACGATCGAATCAAAAGAATGAAAAAATGGTCCCTGGGGCGCAGTTTCAACGCCCAGGACCAGGCGCCGAAAACTCCAGCGCCCAGCCCTGGGCGCTGAAACTCAGCCCCAGGCAAAAAAAAATATATGGCAAAGGGACGTATACGTGCGCAAGAAAAAAATCGATCACCTGCAGTAATAGGGGGCTTCCCTTGAAATGTTCGGATTTGGCATCCTTCTTCAACTCATCCGCACTCAGCAAAGTCTCGGCAACAACCAACGGCATGATAGAATAGCAACTTTCCATCTGGCTAATCAAGGGGATCAACCTTATGTCACCGAACTCACCATTGTTATTCGATAGCAAATAATGATTCAACAAGCAGAATGCAAGGGCTCGAATATTCAATTTATGTTCGGTCATATTCTTACTAGGCCTAAAGTGATGTTTTACAAGTTTTGCCAAGTTAACCTTATCATCTACAATAATTTCAGCAAACATGTTATCATCTAGCCCTAGGAAAGCCCTTATGGTTGTTTTACCCTCTTCAATAGTGCCAGGGGTAACAGGAGTAGCATTAGTAGGATAACCAAGGATCGCAGCAAATTCATCGGGCAAAGGACATATTTCGTTGCCCCGAAAGGCAAAAACATGATGATCGGAGTCCCAAAAGCTTAGGGCAGCATGCAGAAAGTTATAATCAATATTAATTTGTTGTAAGCCTAAAAGTGCCTCTAAGTGGTATTCTTTTAACAAAGCTTTTTCTGTGGGAGTAAGGGCCCGTAGCCAACGCCTAACAGTCCGTTGGAGTGAGAAAGTAGAGATCGACATGGCAAAAGCAATGAATAATTAAAGCACAACAAAAAGAAAAGAAAGAATTTGAGAGTAGTAGAAAATAGGGACGTATCTAGCCCCTATATATAGCTGAACGCACCCAATGACATCCTGATCCCATTCGGAAACGTGTTAGGAAATCCGAAAGTCAAATATTACCAGGAAAGGACTTTCAGCGCCCACGGCTGGGCGCCGAAATGTTTAACGCCTGGCCAAGGCCCAGATTTCACAAAACACGGAACAGGAAAGGACTTAAGACCGTGTTGCTAAACACGAGGCCCTATTGCAAGTAGGATCAAGCCCAAAGCACCTTTAGCTCCCAAATAAGCAAAAAAAAAAAGAACATTAAAACTTGGTCGAAACTTAGACTCGTCTCAGAAAATTCTTATGTACACTTTTCAAAAAAAACAAGTTAAATATCATGGTCATTCTTCGAAACACCAAAAATATGTGTCGTCAAGTCATTGGTTTTCCAAATAAAAAATGTTTGTCTGTCAAAGGGTTAATCCGGGCCAAGCTAAAACCGGATGTCGCCTGAAAACTAAAGTCGCACTCCATGGCTTCGCTAAAGTAGCACACTACTATAAAAGGTCGCTCGCACATACGAGCATGACCCCAAACATGATTACAAGATGCGAAAAACAACCGACGAGCCCCAGTGCTTGGGGGCTCGCGAAAAAAATAGACTCCAACAAGGAGCGCGCGATCAAAATCACATTCTCGGACTACGCCATACACCATATCATGTTTGGATATCTCAAAAAAGAACAACAATAGGTTCGACCTCATCGAAAGAACGTCATTGACACTTGTGCACGGTCCTCTGATCAAAGACCAAGTCGAGCCGTAAAGACTAGCTCAAAATCATGAAAGCAGACGGCCGCAAGACAAAGATCCGTCTGAACACGTTGTCAGCCCACGTTCAGGTTACAACTAAATTCGAGCGTCCCTCGAAAGAATTCGCTCTTGCAAGAATGAATAAAAAGAAATTCTCAAATGAAATCACAAAGAACCAAAGAAATAGGAACTTGCCCATCTTCAGTCGGCAAGATCACGTCACCAACCGCGCGAGTTCCCAAATCGAAAAAACGAATTCAGGGACGTCCACCGGACAGGGCTCACCCACACTCAGCGGGCGGGGTCTGCGTCACTAGCTGCGTAGGTCCTCAGTTTCCGAAAAAATAAAGTCTTCAAAATTAAAACAGTCTCGCCATCTTCAGCCGGCGGGGTCTATGTCACAAACCGCGTAGGTCCTTATTTTCGAAAAAGAAAAACAAATTTCAAAATAGATTCGTCCACTTCTATCGGACGGGGTGTCCACCCTTAGCGGACAAGGTTCGCCATCTTTAGCCGGCGGGGTCTACGTCACAAACCGCGTAGGTCCTTATTTTCAAATTTCAAAAACAGATTCGTCCACTTCTATCGGACGGGGTGTCCACCCTTAGCGGACAGGCTCGCCATCTTTAGCCGGCGGGGTCTGCATCACTAACTGTGCAGGTCCTTAGTCGCTGCAGCGATAACTTTTTCTGGTTTTCCCTTTTCCAAAATTAAAAGGATTGGTTTTCCGTTTTTTCCAAAAAAGAGCGATGTGCTGGATTTTCCTTCGTTTTACATCCCATAAAAACAAGGGGGTTTTCTCGTTTAGCTAGCCCTGAAAATGAGAATCTTTAAAAACACTTTTACCTCGTGATTGGGCTTGGCCAGGCCCAATTACACTTTATATCTTTGATTTCGAAAACATCTGTAGCTACTCCCAATGACAAAGTGAGGGAGTTTCTACGCACCTTTAGATCCTTCCAATGACAAAGTGAGGAAGTTTCTATACTATCAGTTGACAAATCCCAATGACACGTGAGGGATATGTCGACACTTCAAGTGATGACCCTTAAGTCAAATGTTATCACTCAGGGGCTCGTGAGACCCTCGCAAAACAGGTCACATACACCATGGCTTGTGTGACGCACTCCGTCTAATACTTTGACCATCGTCTTACTCCAAGACTCAGTCAAAGTGGGGGCTAACTGTAGACACCTACTTTTGTCCCCATTCCCGAAAGGGAAAGGTTCGATGATGAAAGCATAAATCTCCACTTGACAACACATCTCCTATAAAATAAACGAATCTCAATTCCCCTTTTCATTTAACCCGAAACCTGCTATTTATGGAAACCTGCTAAAAATAGTAACTGCCGTAAAAGGTAGCTTCTAAAAGTGGCAAATCATAAAGGATAGAAACCTGTCAGAATTAGGTGTTGCATTCCAACATAAATCCTAAATGAGATAGAAAAATGCGAGAATCCTATTCCTAATATGATTCAGAAATAAGAGTTACGTATTAATTAAAATCCTAACGAGCCTAGAGTTCGTAACGGGCCCAGACGCATTCAGTCATAAAATTGATACGCGCTAAAAGACTCGATTAAGTCTCAAACTCTACGGGTTTCAGGAATCCGAATCTGACTAAAGAAAACAGCCCAGACCCTATTTTCAACGCCTGGCTCTGGGCGCCGAAATCTTCGGTGCCCAGGCCTGGGCGCTGAAAATACCTGGGTACGTGTTTTTTCCTAATTCTTTGTGGATTAGAACTCTGCAATTCTATCTTTCCACGAACTCTTCCCTATAAATAGACCCCTAAATTCGACGTGAAAAGGACATACAACACACACAATTATATTCTGAGTATTGACTCTAAACCCCTAAGCCTAAGCCTCACGCTGCAAAACTGATCACGCGTTCTGTCGCAATCGATCCATAAATCGAACAGAACGTATCCCGTCCCATAATTTGAGATTCGTTAAATAAAAGGAGAAATAGCAAAGTCAAAGTGGTTAGTTTTCTGAGAACCGTGACGCACCTCTCAAGGGTGCGTCGTAATGTGTCCCTTCTCGATGATTTATTTGCTTTCCTCGCCCTTGAACTGTTAAACTAACTAAATCTGATTGTTCCATCACGCCTAACAAATATAATATTTTTGGGAAATTGGATTATCATGCTAGGTCCCTTAATGCTATTTAAATCAGATAATCACGATCGAATTAGTATTATATGTTACATATTGCTAAAATCAACTCAGATTAGTTTAAAAGTTAACGCATGTTCCTTCAATTATTTATGCTGAGCTAGTAAGGATATCCTGCCTCTGGAGTTATCGACGAGCGAAGTACTCCTCTCGGTAGTTACAGTCCCCCGAACCCTCAATCTCTACCTTGCGGGTGTATGTTGAGAGATCCCCACACCAGGGATCACAAGGGAACCTACGGCCGTCGTGGTCAAACATAATTGCACTCCCTTTATGTCACGATAACCGGGTTTTGTCAGTTTTTCTCATTGTCGTTAAAAACTGAATGGCGACTCCTATATTACTAGTCAATTGGGTGTATACTCACAGGAAATCCAATTACACTTGATTGAATAAAAGAATCGTCACACCCACGAGGGACGAGGTCACGCATTAGCCTCGTGCTTTTTCGACCCCCTCACAGATGGTTCTTCATTGCAAAATGTGTAGAACCACTCTTGTAGCTAGAAAGAATAGATCACAAACTAAACACACTCAAAAGATCTTATCATCCTATCTCGAAAAGACATTCGATGAAAAGGATATTAAGATTGGAAAAGCATGATAACTAAACCTATGCAACAAGTGAAAAGCAACACTCACATTGTAGCACTGGAAATCAAGCATAGCTTTGAATTCCATTAAATGTTTTAAAGATGGGTTAGAGGCCCATGGTTGTAAAACATTGGGGTTGAACATTTATCATATATGAAATATATTTTCATATTCCATTTAATCTTGGTTTAGTATTAAATGATGAGTCCCTTCAATTTGACGATTGTCAGGACTAGTCCTGTGACTAAGAAATGTCTATCAAGTGAATTTGAATGTCAAAAGTTGAAAATGGTCCCTGGTCGGAGTTTTCTATAAAATTGGACGCATAGAAAACGTTAGACGACTAGAATGCAAGATGACTAGTAGTTCTGTTTCTTGAACTATGTGGACATGGCAATGTCATAATCATTTGCACAGATACTTACTTTGGGAAGACTAGTATCGGACAGACCTATGAAACTTTACTGTAAGAGATGAAAATCTGTCATAAGTAAATTTCATTAAAATTATTAGACACTAAATCCTCAATACCTGAGTGATTTGAGATTACTTGTTTGAGAACTGGTTGCTTTGACGTTGACCAACCGTCGCACCGTAAAAGGAGGCTATAAAGGCAACGCTCAGGTAATCACCTATCAAACGAAGTCTAATCTCAAGATCGCAAGATTGGGATTGTCCTCCCATAAATCGGGATGAGATGCTTAAAAGTTGTACAAGGCCACTCGGAGAGCTAGAAAATGTGAAATATTTTCACACACACACAATTAGTTTTTCCACAACCCTAAACCTGATTCTAAATTACGTTGTCCAGTTTTGCTCTCGATCTACTCAAAATTGTTCATCCCGAAAAAGCAAACACTCTTGAACGTTGTCTAAGCTACAATTATCAAGACGGTTCTGAATGTGTCGGTGAACCAAATAGAGGAATGACAATTGGAGTTCTTTGTTCGTGTTCGTTGATACAATACTCGGGAAAACACGCTTCAAATGTTAGTATGCTTAATATGCGCTTTAATCATGTTTCCTGGCTTTGGGGTTGTTCCGCACATGTTATGTATGTTTAACTGTATTCCCCTACAGTTGTGGACGCACTTCTGACTCGTCCTCTGACTCGTAGTACGTCGTGGAGGTTATCTCTTCTTGGTTGAAAAGTGGTGGTGTTTTCAAGGCTTTGTAGTATCATCCCCACAAACGGCGCCAAATTGTTCTAGTGTTTAAACAATGGGCTTCGGATTGAAGGACCTTTAGTTGATGTGGAAGATCTAGCTTGATTGATTGTGTATAATCCAAATATACCAGCACAATGAACAAAGTAACCAGCCTCGGGGTGTTCCGAGGAAAGCCCCTCCGATTCCTAAGTAAGTACTTGGTTCAGATTCTAGAGAGAGTTCTCCAGAGAGTAAGTGTTAAGGCAATAATTTGGACGTACCTTGAGTTATGCTCCTTGACGGCTTATTTGTAGTATTTGTGTTGTAAATGCTACGTAGGGCATTTATTATTTGGTGGGTCGTGGGACGTTTAGATTGGCTGGTCAGCCCTCGATGGGCCTCTTTGATCGACTTTTACACTACAAAATAATCATTTTATAGACACGAGGAATTTCGTCTCTATATAGTCCAAATCCGTCTCAAAATTATGTTTAGAGACAGATTTGAGACATAAATAGGGCGTCTCTATAGAGGGCGTCTCAAAAAAATTTGAGACGGAAATTTTGCGAATCCATTACAAACTTGAGATGGAATTTTTGAAACACTATGTACAATTTCATCTCAATTTTAATTTAGAGACCAAGTTTTAGTAACTCGTCTCAAGTTTGAGACGTTTATTGTATCCGTCTCAAAATCCATCTCTAATTGATGCATAATTTTGTAGTGTTATGTTGATTATAGCCTATTAGGCCTTTGGGCTAAAGTCAATTGGGTACCCAAACAGTAACTTACGGGTGATAATCAAGTTGTCCGGTCGACAAATTCATTCAAACATAAATTTTTCTTTATGTGCCTAACTGTAGGCGTTTTTAAATCCAGATTAATAGTAGTTAAGTACATTAATTAACGTGTGATTTTTTAAAACACACATTCGTAATAGCTTTTCCACTCCGATAATATCCTTTTAGTGATCATACGAAGTATATAATTACTATCTTAAAGAATGTTTTGCTACACTATGTTTTTTTTAATAACATTCTACAATAGAACTAGGAGATTTTGATATTTACTACCTTTTAAGTTTCAGATTTTTGTATTTACCATTTTATAAAATGTAATTTTATATTTACCACCTTAATTTTATAAATGTTTTAAATTCACCACCTTTATTGGGTTTTGTCCAATTTTCGGTCCATGTGAACCCTATTGAAAACCAGATGAATAGGAGGGAAATTAAAGAAGTCGGTTAAGTAGAGCTCACATAGATATAAATCAGACGAAATCATTAAAAAGTGGTGAACACGAAATTTTTCATAAAAATAAGGTAATAAATATGAAAATATATTTTATAAGTTAGTAAATACAAAAATCTGAAAAAGTTGGTAAATATGATAGAACTAAGATACATGTGACTTTCCAATGAAGGGTGTGATTATTAGAGCTCAATATTGCTCATTACATGATAGAGTATCAAATCAATGATTGTTATCCAACTAACTCAAAGTTTCTTGATCACACAACTATACAAATAATTAATTTCGAATCGCATTGTTGTTTTCTGATAATCTCAATCAATTTCTCTATCTTGCTCTTTATTTATCTAATAATAATCTAATATATATATATAAAGGGGAGTTTTTTTGGAGAGCATTTAGAGCGTCTACGTAGGATTTGCACGTCATCACATATAATTAACTTATTAACTGATTAAATAAATTATATTAGAGTCTTGCCATGATTGAACGCTTAATATGATAAGATAGTAAATAATATGATAAAGATAGATTCCAACTAAAATTTATCCTATTTCTCTTCTACTTTTTTGTATATAAATACATATAAGCTTTTGATGGGAATTTATCCTACTTCTGAAATATTAACGCCTGAAAAAAAAAATGTGATGAAATATTGATGGGCAAATATTCAAGTAGGGTTGTAAACTTGTAATGGATATAGACATATTCGGAGTTGTATTGGTGGTGGATGTTGAAGATTGTATAATAATTTTTTGACACGTCTTGCTAACCTGCTCAGAACGACTATGCGAAATATGCATTTGAACATGCTTACTTGAACAACAGAAAGAAAGTGACTGTTGTGCATAAAGCCAACATCATGAAACTTGCAGATGGGCTTTTCTTAAAATCTTGCCGGGAGATTGCAGCACAGTACCTTACCATTGAGTATAACAAGATCATCGTGGACAATTGCTGCATGCAGCTTGTATCCAAGCCTGAACAATTTGGTGTGATGGTATGTCGTACTATTAGAATTAACAAGATGAAAGGAGAGTTTATTTGGATTTTAGTTTAATCTCGATGGATAGAAAGCTAGAAGCTTACCGATATTAGCAATACTCACATACAACTCAAAATACTAATGCATATTCGTAATAGAGTTTATGCATATTCGTAATAATATAAAACACTCTATGCGTAGGTAATTATCAAATATGTAATAGAGTTTTAGTTATCACAAATTCTTATTTACATAGGGCTTTGTTTAATTATTTACATTAAACCTTTGATATTTGGATTAATTCACATCATAACTATTATTAAGTATACAATATAATTCTGTATAATTTATCAAACACCTATCTGTATACGATCATATAAATACTAGTTCTAACCTATTTTCTAATCAATTAGTCATTTATACAATATTATGTTTATTACATATTTGTTTTCAACATGATTAACCACACCCGATTACGTTTAAGTCAATCACAAATTCTTATTTACATCGAGTGTACGATAAATATTGTACACCGAAGTTAAAGTTAACGTAAAAAGCTTAAAAGTTACCCTTATATACGTAAAAGTTATCTATTTTTTACTGATAATTTTTTCATTTTAATAAAAAAATATTTTTTCAAAATCACTAATAATGTATAAAATTTATCATTTAGCCTTTTAAAAAATTTATCTATCAACTTTTTTTAATAATATAACAATTAGAGAAAATTGGGTAAAAGTTAAAGAAAACTGGGTAAAAGTTATGCATATAAATCTTATAAAGTTATGCATGCAAGACCTCTTGTAAATCAATCTTATAATGTTTTAACTTTAAAGCATGGATATAACTATATTATGTTAAAGTCAATCTTATTCATCCTAAAGAAATTTAAATAACTAGAGAAGTTTGGTTGTTAATAAATATTACAATTACCCCGAGAAACTAATAGGACGACGCTAACAACCGATTTGGCGGGCAAATTTTTTGTCGCCCTTATAGCTTAAGAGGACGAGATTTTGTATCACAACTTTCACGCGCTTTAATCTGTTGTACTCCCTCCTTTCTTGAATGTTAGTTCTGTTTCTGTATTGATTTGTTTTTATTTGTTAGTTTCCCTTAAAACTTTTTCTTATTTGTCCAACATTTATCCCCGTTATATACCTTTGTAAATATTGAAATGACTCATTTGTTTACTCTCAAGTAAACCTTTATCTCATGATACCAATTAATTAATTATCTCTCCTGCCCACATGAGTTAAATTTTATTAAGATTCATGTCAAGTGTGCTTAAGTTGTTGTAGAGTTAGTTGCAAAGTTAGTTGGCAACTTGAAATTTGCTTGTATAAATTTATATTAATTTTCCAAATTAGTTATCAACTTTTAATTAAAAAAATAGTTATGGACACTAAAGGAACATTGATCCCCTAATTATACGCATTAATTTTCGCGCTAAAATTGAACATCCGTAGCACTATGTTAGTCAATGCATGCAAAAGCAACAAGTACTATAGTTTGTACGAAAACAACAAGTTGATGCTTCATCTATAATTGGCTTTTGATTAAATGAATTAAGTTAGGTCAAACGTATAATAAAATTTATTGAGTGAATGATCTTCTCTTTCCTATGACTTTTCCATTTCATTAATTTGAAGTTTAATCCATTATCCAACTTGTTTTATTTATTTAGTCAATTGATTCTAACCTCTTTCTCCCTTGTTTTTGTCGGCAGCTAAAGCCGGTGAGCCGTGATAAAATGACGACTTGATGAAACACTTGTTCTTCCTCATATTAATTATAAAAAAATGAATTGTGTTTAATTCCGGGACGATAACATATATGCTTAAACAGGTTAGGTTGCGCCTCTTATTTGTTAAGGAGTGATTGTTAAGTACTACGTAACTTACAATGGTGGCTCTGTTCGTTTTGGGTTAATTACAGTTTCATAGCTTATTTTTCAGTTCAGTTATGTTTAGTTCAGGAGCATTCAGTTCAGTTCAATTATGATAGAAAAAATGATATGCGTTATTTTTGTAAAAAAACTATTCTTATACTCCCTCCGTATTTATTTCAGGGATATACTTGCCTTCTCCGACCGTATTAAGTGTATCTCTTAAGTAAATACGGATGAAGCATAACAATAATTTTTTTTTACAAAATAACACACATCATCGGTTTTCTATCATAATACCATGTTTTTTTAGCCATGCACTTGTACTCTTTTGACGCACGGCCGTGAGAATCGAGCACAAAGAGTTCATGGGCTAGGCTATCTAGGGATGTACTCCCTCCGTCCCGGAATACTTGACCTGTTTTTCTTATCGGGCCGTCCCTTAATACTTGACCTGTTTCTAAAAATGGAAATATTCTAACAATATTATATTATTTCTCACTCCACCCCTATTAACCCACCTACCTCCTACTCCATACAAAAATAATTAAAAATTCAACCCCTACTCTCCCCCAACACAGGATTCTATCTTCCAAACTTGTTATGGTTCGTACCTTTCCCACACCAAGTTTGAAGGCGGGGGTGTTGGTGTACAGAGTTCAAGATCAACAGCTAATCTCCTCACTTCGATTGTCCTCAGTTGCATCAGTTCTACACAGAGGAAGCCACCCCTTATTCAAGCACATCAGTATGCTGACAAGCCTAACCATCTTCTAGAAGCTATGACATCAGCTCTAACTACCTATCCTATATTTTAGGAATTCTGTTAGAAGTTTGTTAGGTGATCTCAGTTGTAATAATGTTGCACTGACAATTGTAATTGCTGATGTGTAAGTTTGTAGCTCTCTCATTGGTTGGAACACATCACCAATCACATTGTATTTATAGTTTACTCAGCTGCTGTAATTCATTCAATTCATTCTTTCAGAAATAAATAAAATTCTCTCTAAAGTTTTCTGATCTCTTTCTCTTTCAATGCTTACTGATAATCAGTTTCAAGCAACAAACTCAACCTAATGGTGAGTTCTAACACCATGTTTTTATAATTTTTACGAATACAAAACTAGAGACATTAATGTCCAAACATTTACATTGGCATGCGTGAAAAGGTAAACTGTCCCCTTATTTCAAAACGGATGGAGTAATTAATACACAAGTTATGTGTTTTTTATACAGCAATAGTTTTTTTTTTTTACGCACGGCCGTGAGAATCGAGCACAAAGAGTTCATGGGCACAAAGTTATCTAGGGATGTAGTACACAATAATTCATCTGAAAGTTGAACAAAAGTAAAAACAGAGTAGATAAAAGTAGTATCTATTTTTTATTGACATTGTATTGAGGTAGGACAAGATTTGAATTCACAAACAAGCAATTGAATTCAATCACTGCCACTAAGTAATCACACAAAAGAAATTACAAAAGATTTTGTATAATTTGTATATGGTAAAAGCAACATATTAATTATAGTTGCTATTACAAATGATAGATTTGGCGGGCAGCTTCAGTGAGAAAAAAAAGAAAAGAAATGAGCACACCTCTGCCTATCATAATCCTGGCTTATTAAACCCACACAGTTCATACTTGATACTTCATGTACTGCAAGCGCGAATATTACTTGAATTGTACACGACTCGAAAATGTTTGACCAAACCTCCAATTAGCAGGAATTACATTATTAAAAGTTTGTGTTTGGCCATCAGTAATGGTGACTCTGAAGGACAAAGATTGTCCATTAAGGTAAGCTAATGACTGCCAATTAGCCCCCCAGTTTCTTGACATACCCATCCAGTTTGTTTTCGATCCCTTTATCGATACAGATTTAATGGATCCTGCTCCGCCTACATTACTAATCAATACAAGCTCAAAGTAGTCTCTTCCATTGATGCTGAATCTAACTCCTCCTCTCTTTATACAAGGAACCCTGCAACAAAATAATAAACTGTTCAACATTTTGAAAAAATAGTGAAAGTTTAACCTGATTAATAAGTATGACAACATTCTAATCAAATAAAAGGTTCAAACCTTTGGAACATGACAGGAATGATTCCACCTCTATAGATGCCAATCTTTTCCCAGATAGGTTGTGCCATGTCGAAGTGCTGGCGAGGTGGGTTACACCAGCCTCCAGCATTGTTTGGCAATGCATAGTTAGGAGGGCAGAAGTTTGTGGCTGTAATAGTGACAGAAGTTCCTTTCCTGCACCACTTGGGATCAGTCTTATAGTCGCACATGATCTTATAGCATTGCCCACAGGCAGCACCGTTGTTGAATAATGCAGTACTCAGAGCCGCAGTACTAGTCCCATAGCCATTAGAGTACAGGTTTCCGTACCCACAAGCTCCCCCTGCATAAAAATATAAACATTCAGTCCTATGTCACTTTAACCTATTAATTTTATCACCTAAATATTTTTGTACGTGCCATTTATTTGACTTCATTATACAAATTATGTTATGTAACTTTTGAATTCTAGCTTAAAACCGAAAATTGAAAACTGAAAACTGAAAATAGACAATGACATACATGATATTGACTAATGAGTAATGAAGTAAATAGTATACACGTACCCATGGTTCCAGAAGCATCACTACCGCCATAAAATGTGGCATGAGCCTTTTGCCAGCCCGAAGCCACAAAGGCGTGAACACTGATGTTTAAGAAACATAATCCTAGCAAAATAGTAGATATGGCTAATGCTAATTTGCTCATTTTAGTTAGCTTCAAAAACAGAGAAAGCGGAAGAAGCTTATTGAATAATGAAAAAGGTTAATAGAATAGAGAATGAATGTTGTTGTATTTTGATGAAATGACTGTTTGAGTAACACTTAGTTATATAGGCGACTAAGGCGAGTTGTGTATTAGCGGTAGCCAAGTACGTAGTACAACGTAAGTCCATAGTAACAACCTCACATGGAAGTGTGGAACGAATATAGCGGTAGGAGAAAGGTCTGATCAATTAAAAACGTTTTAAACTAACAACTGCTGTGTTTGAAAATTGAAGTTAAACACCAACTTCTTTAAATTATTAAATTATCTTTCCAAATTAACTTTTTTTTTCCCAGTAGCATGAATTCTGTTTATGCCAAATTTCGTCTAGGGGCGATCTTTGGCTTAGGTCGACACTAACTAAGCGATAATTAAATAAGGGAAGGCAAAAAGAGACACGACACAGAGAAGTGTTGACGCGGAAAACCCAGGAATAAGGTAAAAAACCGCGGATAGCTATGAGGCTATCAATCCACTAAGTTTCCTATATGATTGTTTGTATCTTATTCTAGAAATCAATGTAACAAAATATAAATAACGAATACAAGAATGATTTGAATGCTTTTATGGCTTGAGAGTATGAGAGCTTGAATTCACGTGTCCTTCGCTTGTCTTCGTCTTCCTCTTCGTCCTTTTATAGGAGATTTCCAACGGTCTAGTTGGTTGAGAGAATCCCACAAAGATAGGGATATCTTTGTCGCACGTCCCTTTGGTCTTCAACTAACTCCACGTTTCTCGCGCGTGCCTTGGACTCGTTCCTGCTGTCATGACGGCGCTGCCCATCGTGGGCTTTAGGTTAGCTTATCTTTATGGGCCTGCCCAGAGACGACGTGTCTCTACGTCTTGCGCTTTGTCGTCTGTCCTTCGTCGTCTATGCCTCGTCATACGACGCCACGTCGGACGTATCTCCCTGGAACTATGCTTACCTGCGACACGACAGAACCTGGTTGACACGACATGATCAAACGTTAGTGCGGTTATGTCGTTAGTCCAAAAAGTGGGATAACAGTTTGCCCCCAATTGTGAATTTGCGGAGTCATACAGAGCGAAAGAAACAATTCAAATTTAAAAAACAAAAAACCGTCTTCAACTGCCTAGTTCGTGGGACAAAACCGTTCAGAATTCCAGAGTAATAAATATCGATTCGCGACATGCAATAAAGTTCTTCACACCAAGATTTTTCAAAAACATTTCTAGATCCGAAAGCAGGAGAGAAAAGAGGGAGAAAGTGAAGTCGATTTTCGCACTGAGTTTGCTCGATTTCAGGTAAAATTTGCTTTCTTTTTTCGATTTTCTTGTAGATTTCTGTAAGTGAGATGGGTAGATCTAAGTCGGTTGTGGTGAGAGGAAAGGGGGAGTCGGGATCCACTCGGGTTAAGTCCCTTAACCCGATATATTCTACTGTGGTGGACCCGGCGGCGTTTGTTGAACTTGCTGGTTTGCCTTCGTCGGCGGAAGTGAAGATTCCCGGCTCGGACGAGGAAGCCTTTGACTGTCCAGAGGGGTATGTGGTTATGTATGAGTATCCGTTCACAATTGGCTTCAAATTCCCTTTCACTCCTCTAGTTAGGTCCTTTATCGAGGTTTTCCATTTGAGCCCGGGTTAGTTGATGCCCCAGATATGGCGGGTTTTCACGGTGGTGCACGGAGTCACTGCAAACTGGCGAGCGCCGTTTGATCTGTCTGACTTGATGTATACTTACGACCTAGCGCTGCAGAAGTGTTGTAAGTATACCTTGGTCACGAAGAAGGGGAAGACGAACTTAGGTGTTGGTTTAGGTGTGAACGACAGGGGTTGGCAGAGTCGTTTTGTCTTCGTAGGCAAAGATTCTCTGGGAGATAAAGGGCGGTTTCTGGTCGAGGGATGGACGACGGAAGGTAAATGTGTTGTTTTGTCTTTGTTTCTCGTCGTTTTACTGAACGTCGCCTTACTTGGTTTTGTTTTGCAGTTGTCAAGGCGTCGTCGTTGACAGAGTTGAACGCTGATTCTGAGGATAAGTATCAGAAATTCTTGGGTTATTCTGTCGAGGATAGGTCTTTTAGTCGTGACGGGGAGTTTTTAGACGAGCAAGAGGTGAACCGGTCAGGCGACGTCGCCGAGGAGGAGGAAGTAGACGAGGAATCAGGTCAACTGACTCGTCGTCGGAAAAGGTTGGATTTGCTTGAAGAGGTAGTGGAAAACTCGTCGTCCGCCGAAGGTGAAGTAGGTGATATGGCTGACAACTCAGGTATTTGTCGTTTGTTTATTTTGGGGTTTGTATATATTTTTTCTTTTTGCTTTGGATAGTGTTTGACCTTGATCTTTTGTATTGGGTGTAGAGCACACTTTGTCGTCTAGGCCTGTGTCGAGGATGTCTCAGAGCGAGATTCAGGAGCGTGCGAGGAAGCGATTGAGGTCGTCCTCGACTTCTGGTGGACAAGGTATGACGGTCGTACCTCGGTTTTCTGCGATAGGTTCGTCGGTTGAGACGCCTGTCGTCATAGGAGCCGAAGGCTTTCATCCGATTGCTTCGCCGTCGCCCCCGCAGCCGTTCAAGGCGTCGTCTGCTGCTGTCGACGTTGGTAAAGTGTCTGCTTCGTCGGCCAAGAAGCGTCCTGCTGAGACGAATCCCGTCGAGGATACGGTTATCACTTTGCCCCCAGGCTTCTTGGGTGATGAAGAGGCGTCTGTTATATGGCCTTTCGCTGATCGCTTGATCTTGCCTATGACGTATCGACGATATCACGAGGTGGATCCTCTTCCTGTTGCGTCGGACGCCGCTGAACTTAGCCTGCGGGTGAGTTTTATTTAGTTTTTTCTTCTTTTCTTTTTTGTTTGCAAAAGATGTGTGTTGTGTAAATCTGTTATGGCATTGGTTTTGCGCAGGCGTCGCAGGCTGCCTTGGCTGTGCGTAGGCAATGTTCGTTGCTGTGCGACGAGGTGACGAATGCGAGGCAGCTGGCGGCGACGGCGAAGAAGGCGGCCGTGTCCTGGGAGGCGAAGTGGAAGGCTGCTGAGAAGAAGGTCGTGGACCTCGCTGCGGTGGTTAAGGCCAAGGGTGATCAATTGAAAGGTAAGGATAAGCAGTTAGCCGACGTGGCTAAAGATTTGGAGAAAGTGAAGGGAGAGCTGGCCTCGACGACGGAGGAGTTGGATGGATTGAGGAGCCTGTACGACGCCCTGCAGGAGGAGGCGAAGGACGTCGAGGCTCTCGCTATATGGAGGACGCGGGCGCAAATGATGTACTCCTGCTTGATTGGGGAGACTAGCATTTGGCCGTGTCAGAAGGAGGTGGACGACTACCTGGCCAATGGCGGTACCATGGCTGATCTGTCGGTGCCCGTGGTGGATTCGGAAGAGTTAGTGAAGACGGCTGACACCGCCAGTACTGAGGCGACAGAGGTGGACGCTGCCTTGTTGGTGGTGGACGCGCCTGTTCTGGAGCAAGAGGGGGAGGTGTTAGCTGTTGGGCGCGAAGAGGAGGCTCTTGTCGTCGTTTCTCAAGACGAGGCGTTGGGCGTGACGTCGGTGGAGGTGCCCGTCGTGGCTGACGTCGTCGTGCCCCTAGAGCAGGAGTCGGAGCAGGAGATCGTGGCCTCTACTCAGGAAGAAGGGATGTAATAGTTTGTAGTTTTTGAATTTCTGTTGGTTTTTGTGTTTTGTTTGTGAATTTCTTTACTCGTCGTCGATGGCGACGACGAGGTGGTTAGGATGACTTGTGTTTTGTTTTCGTGTTTTGGATGTTTTTACTCGTCGTCGGTGGCGGCGGCGAGGTGTTTGGATAATGTTTTGTGTTTGAATTTCAGAAGTCGTGGCCTCAGGGGTCGCGCAATTTGTATTTTGCTATATAAGTGTGTTCCTCTCTTTTTCTTACTTGTATGTTTTTTGTGACTTTTGTGTTTCGAAGCTTTTGTCGTGCGTCGTGTGGCATGTGTTTTACGGGTAACAAATATCGAAATGGTGGCATTACATGTATGTAAAACCGTACCTGCTTCGGTTGCTCGTTGTTAATCACTTGGGATTCATTTTCTGTCATGCGTCGTGTGTTATCTTCTGCAAAAGAAAACATGGGTTGCTAGGAGGATTGGCCGTTGGGGATGCCAACGGCCCTCCGATGCCTAAGTTAGTAACAATTCCAAACAAATAAAGCGATAAAAAATAAGGAAGAAGGTAGAAACGATGGTACGACAATTGATAAAATTGGCTACGACGGATATTTTAAAAGTGATAGAGTTTAAGATGTGTAGCGTTCCAGCTTCGGGGGACCGACTTGCCGTCTTTGGTGACGAGCCTTTATGCCCCCTTTCCGACGATTTTATCGATCAAGTATGGTCCTTCCCAAGCTGGCGCGAGTTTACCTGCGTTTAATTCTTTTGTGTTTTGGAACACTTTGCGCAACACCCAGTCGCCCTCCTTGAACACTTTTACTTTGACGTTTTTGTTGAAGCATTTTGCCACAATCTGTTGTTGCGACGCCATTCTTATCAACGTTGCTTCTCTGAAGTGTTCTGTGTTGTCGAGGTTTTCACTAAGTTCGACGTCGTTCTGCTCTGGCGTCATGAGTCCAAATCGTGCACTGGGCAGCGTCACTTCAGGGGGTAGTACTGCTTCGCACCCGTAAACGAGTGAGAAGGGAGTTTGTCCCGTCGCCGTCCTAGGCGTCGTCCTGTTGGCCCATAAGATGGATGGCAGCTCTTCTGCCCATCGTCCCTTCTTATCGTCCAGCCGCTTTTTTAGCGACGCGATGATTGTTTTGTTGCTGGATTCCGCCTGTCCATTTGCTTGGGGGTATCTTGGCGTTGACGTCTTTAGCTCAATGTTCCACGTCTTGCAGAAAGCCCTGGTCTTGTCGCTGATGAATTGGGATCTGTTGTCGCATATGATTTCTGATGGCACTCCGAATCTGCATATAATGTTAGTCCATATGAACGAACATACCTCTTTGTCTCTTACCTGTTGGAACGCACCTGCTTCTATCCACTTAGAAAAATAATCTGTTAGAGCTAGCATGAAGACCTTTTGTCCTGGGGCGACGGGTAATTTACCGACGATGTCCATTCCCCATTTCATGAAAGGCCACGGAGTTAAGGTGGGGTGTAAGAATTCAGATGGTTTATGTGTCATACCTGCGTGTCGTTGACATTTGTCGCACTTAGCTACGTACCTCATTGCGTCTTTGAGCATCGTTGGCCAATAGTATCCGTTTCTTTTGATTCTGGTTGACAGGCTTCGTCCTCCTTCATGTCCGCCACATTCTCCTTCGTGGTATTGCTTTTGTAGTCTTTCCCATTCTGTTTTTTCTGCGCATCGCATCAACATTCCGTTCGCTGATCTTTTAAATAGTATACCCTGCAAAATAACATATCGTGAAGCTTTGAAAAGTATTTTCCTGGCCCCGAGCTTGTCGTCGGGTAGGGTTTCATGTGTTAGGTAGTCGAGGATGGGCTTGGTCCAGCTGTCGGTGTTTGTGGTTGATAGGACGAGGCTGGCATCTTGTGGTATGTCTTTTTTAATAGCGGGTGACAATAGGTGTACTAGAGGTATGGTCGAGAATGGTGACTTTCTGAGTGCGGATCCTAGGTTGGCAAGGACGTCGGCTTGCGTGTTCAAGTCTCGTGGAACTTGTTTAATGGAGAGGGGTTTGAATTTGGAGGCTAGCTTTTTTGCTTTTTCGAGGTACAAGGTCATTTTCAGGTCTTTAGCCTCGTAGTCGCCGTTGATCTGGTTGACGATTAATTGTGAGTCGCTAAAGATGTTGAGTCCACTTGCCCCCAATTTTTCAGCTAGCGTCAATCCGGCGATTAATGCCTCGTATTCTGCTTCGTTGTTTGTCGCTTTGAAGTCGCAGCATATGGCTTGTGCTATCATGTCCCCTTGTGGTGACTTTAGCACGACGCCTAGACCTGCACCGCGAAAGTTAGACGAACCGTCGACGAAGAGCGTCCATATCTCTTCTACGTTATTGATGAGTTTGACTTCGTCGTCCGCTATTTTCTCCAAGTCGGGGCTAAAGTCTGCCACAAAGTCTGCTAGTGCCTGCGATTTCACCGCCGTTCTTGGTTGGTATTTGATGTCGAAGCTTCCTAGCGCCATCGTCCATTTCTCCATTCGACCTGTTAGTTCTGGTCTACGCATCACAGACTTGATTGGATAATTAGTCATCACCACTATTTGGTGAGTTTCGAAATAATGCCTTAGTTTTCTAGCTGCAGTAACGAGTGCCAAAACGAGTTTTTCGAGGGAGGAATACCTGGTTTCCACTTCTAGTAGTGACTTACTTATGTAGTAAATAGGTAGCTGTTGCGTTTCGTCTTCTCGGGCTAGGACCGCGCTGACTGCTGTGGAGCTGACGGCTAGGTACAATTGTAGGACTTCGCCTTCTTTGGGTTTGGACAGGAGGGGTGGCGACATCATGTATTTTTTGAGGTTTTGCAAGGCTGCTTCGTGGTCGTCGGACCAGTCAAAACCTTTATTTTTGCGCAAGACGTCGTAGAATAGACGACACTTGTCCGACGACCGCGAGATAAAACGATTTAGCGCCGCCACTCTTCCTGTCAAGCGTTGTACCTCTTTTATGTTCCTGGGGGATTGAATGTTGATGATTGCGCGCACCTGGTCGGGGCTAGCCTCGATTCCTCTTTGGGTGACGATGTAACCTAAGAATTTCCCTGCAGACACTCCGAAAGAACATTTAGTTGGGTTAAGTTTCATACCGTATTTTCTCAATATGTCGAAGGATTGTCGTAGGTGTTCGACATGGTCGTCGGCCTTCCTTGATTTTACTAGCATGTCGTCGATGTAGACCTCCATCGTGTCTCCAAGTTGGTCTTTGAACATTTTGTTGACCAATCGTTGGTACGTTGCACCTGCATTTTTAAGACCAAAAGGCATGACTTTATAACAATAAATTCCTCTGTCTGTTACAAAAGATGTTTTCTCCTGGTCGTCTGGGTGCATAAGGATCTGGTTGTATCCGGAGTAGGCGTCCATAAATATTAGTAGCTCGTGTCCAGCAGTGGCGTCGACTAGGGCGTCGATGTGCGGCAGCGGGAATGGGTCTTTAGGGCATGCTTTGTTGATGTCTGTGAAGTCGATACAGACTCTCCACTTTCCGTTCTTTTTACTGACTACGACGACATTTGCTAACCAATCTGGATACTTGACTTCTCTGATTTTCCCGGAGTCTATCAGTTTTTGGACTTCTTCATCTATGATTTTATTTCTCTCAGGTGCGAATTTTCGCCGTTTCTGTTTCACTGGTTTGAAGTTGGGGTCGACATTGAGTTTGTGGGTGATGACGTCTGAACTGATTCCTGTCATGTCCTCGTGCGACCAAGCGAAGCAGTCCGAGTTTTCTCTTAGGAATGACACTATCTGACTTCTGATGTTGTCAGGCAGCGAAGCTCCGATCCTTACTACTTGGTCTGGCTTTGCCTGATCTAGTATAATCTCATCAATCTGTTGGTCGTCGGGGTCATCTACCGTCGACCCTGGCTGTAATTGCTAGATGGATGACTTTGATGGTTTCAGCGCCGTTTCATAACATTTCTTTGCGTCCCTTTGTTATCCTTTGATTTCCATGACTCCCCATTTGGTTGGGAACTTGATTGACTGGTGGTATGTCGACGGCACCGCCTTCATTTTGTGGATCCATGGTCGTCCCAAAATGACGTTGTATGCTGATGGGCAGTCGACGACGTTGAACTTGGTCATCACATTGACACCTTCTGCGTACGTAGGCAGCGATATCTCTCCTACTGTTCGTAGCGATTCTCCACTGAATCCTACTAGGACTGTCGACCTTCTGATTATACTCTTTTCATCTAGTCCCATTTCCTGCAGAGCCTCTAGGAACAATACGTTTGCTGAACTGCCGTTGTCGATCAATATCCTTTTGATGAGAGCGTTGCCTATTGGGAGCGATATGACTAGCCCGTCATGATGTTCCTGTATTGTGTCGGTTGAATCTGAGTCGTTGAAGGTTATTATCATCGCTGCTAATGACTTGTCGAGTGCTACTTCGTCTTCGGCCTGCCCCTCTTTGACGGCTTCAGATTCGCCCCTGTTGATTTTTTTAGCTGCAGAAGAAGTTAGTCCACATATATCTGAACCACCAGAAATAACGTTTACCACTTTTTCGAACGTGGGCGGGGCCGGTCGGTCGCCGCTTGGTGCTGGGTTGGGTTGGGAGCTGCTATCCTTGTTGTACGTCTCCTTTCCTTTGTCGCTCAGTAGGTCCTTCAGGTGGCCTCTTTTCAATAGATACGCCACCTCCTTTTTGAGGGAGATGCATTCCTCGGTTGTGTGGCCATTGTCGCGGTGGAAGTCGCACCACCTGCTCATGTCCTTCGTAGAGTCTGGTCTGTCGCTCTTCTTAGGCCATCTGACGGTACCACCTACATTTTGAAGGGCGTTTACCACGCCTCCGATGTCGACGTTGAAGCCATACTCGGAGATGGGGGGATAAACGACCCGTTCATTCCTGTAAACACTGTTAGTATCATCATATTGATTGACATTTTGTACCTGACTCTGGCGGTTGTATGGTTGGTGTCTCCAGCCGTTGTTCCTTGGGGTGTACGACCTCCTGTCGCTGCTGCCCCCTGTTGGTCGCTGAGAAACCATTCGTGTAATCTCGTCGTCTTCAATCCGCATCTGGGCAGTAGCCCTCGATCTGACTTCTTCGAAGGTTGCACAGGGATATTTGGTTAGTTCCCGGTACAGCTCCGAGTTGGGGACGAGACCTCTCTTGAATGCTTCGATGGCTGTCCTGACATCACAGTTTTTTATGCTAATTTTTTCACAATTAAAACGGTTAAAATAATCGCGTACCGACTCGGTAGGTCCTTGGACCAACCGATAGAGGTCACTTGTTTGTTTCTCCAACTGGCGACTGCTGGCGAATTGTTGGTAGAAGGTGTTGATGAGGTCGGACAGGCAGAAGATAGATCCAGGTGTTATGTTCATGAGCCATTCCAGGGCTGCTCCGTCGAGGATTCCTCCGAAGGATTTGCACATGACGGGCTCGACCAGGTCGTAGGGGATGCCGATCTGCCACATACGCTGCTTGTAGAAGTTGACGTGTCGGTATGGATCAGACGTTCCGTCATACAGGGTGGTCCAGGTAGGGAGTCGGAGCTGGTGTGGTACCGTCACCCTAGCGATCGCTTCACAGAACGGCGATGCTGCATACCCGTCGGTGGGCTCGGTTTCCACGGGCGTGGGTGCCCCGGACAGTTTGGTCATCAGCTTCATCATCAACGAGCATCGCTTCTTCATGTGATTTTCCATCTTATTTAGGCGCTTGGTGACGGGGTCTGGTGTTGCTTCATCCTCTTCCCCATGTGGCTCCTCGCCGTCGGACAGGTCCTCAGAGTCGTCAGTCATCTCGAATATCAACTTCTTCGGTTTTGCACCTGGCTTGTAACGCGATTGATACTTGGTACTTTTCACAGATTCGAGCTCCTTCTGAAGGTTTTCAATGGAGGCCCTTTCTTGGGCCAGCTCTGCTTGGGCCTTCTCGTAGGCCGCTTTCATTTCTGCGAGCGTCATCTCTTCAGTAGTCATGGTGTGTAGGGTGATTTTGTGTGAAACCTAGTTAATGTCACCACAGACAGCGCCAAACTGTTTATGCCAAATTTCGTCTAGGGGCGATCTTTGGCTTAGGTCGACACTAACTAAGCGATAATTAAATAAGGGAAGGCAAAAAGAGACACGACACAGAGAAGTGTTGACGCGGAAAACCCAGGAATAAGGTAAAAAACCGCGGATAGCTATGAGGCTATCAATCCACTAAGTTTCCTATATGATTGTTTGTATCTTATTCTAGAAATCAATGTAACAAAATATAAATAACGAATACAAGAATGATTTGAATGCTTTTATGGCTTGAGAGTATGAGAGCTTGAATTCACGTGTCCTTCGCTTGTCTTCGTCTTCGTCCTTTTAAAGGAGATTTCCAACGGTCTAGTTGGTTGAGAGAATCCCACAAAGATAGGGATATCTTTGTCGCACCTCCCTTTGGTCTTCAACTAACTCCACGTTTCTCGCGCGTGCCTTGGACTCGTTCTTGCTGTCATGACGGCGCTGCCCATCGTGGGCTTTAGGTTAGCTTATCTTTATGGGCCTGCCAGAGACAACGTGTCTCTACGTCTTGCGCTTTGTCGTCTGTCCTTCGTCGTCTATGCCTCGTCATACGACGCCACGTCGGACGTATCTCCCTGGAACTATGCTTACCTGCGACACGACAGAACCTGGTTGACACGACATGATCAAACGTTAGTGCGGTTATATCGTTAGTCCAAAAAGTGGGATAACAAATTCCCAACTAACTTTTGCGTGGATTATTCTTCAAAGTACTGTAACGAGTTTGATTAGTGTTCCTACACTAGTTTTATTTAGATGACTTTTTAAGTTTTATGTTCTAACTTGTGCTACACATGGGTTAAATTTTAAAAAAAAACTCATTCCCTATCCCGATCTCTTTTCTTACATATTTTCGCTCTTTTAGTTCAGTTTAAAATTCTCTATTACATAATTTGTATATCTCACTAAAAGAAATTGTACTATTAACGACGGAAAATTCCGTCGCGAAAGGTCAATAATCGTTGATTAACGACGGGATTTCCTGTCGCGAACCCGTCATAAAAGGGGGTCGTCGTTAATAGAAATTCCGTCGTAAATTTGTCGTAAACCCGTCGTAAAAGACATTTGCGACGGTTATTCCCGTCATTGTTTGGTTGTTATCCCCGTCGCAAATGTCTTTTACGACGGGATTTTTGACCCGTCGTAATTAGTTGTCGTTAAAGATACAAATTCTTGTAGTGTCTCTTATGTCACTTTTTTCTTTAAGTTCATATTTGAAATTAGTAGATCACTTTAATTTTCTCATTTAAAATAAGATTAGAATTAACCAAGAGGAAAAAGTAGCACACACATATACATGTATTGTGGGACAGAAGATTTAAACTCCCTCCATTCAACACAGTGGCATATCTTGAACCATTTTACAGGATGTCCTAACGACATAGCGAAAGACCACCTTCTTTCCCTAAATACGACCACAAAGGGCATCTAAGGCTAATATGTCTCAGCCTAATCTATACATTAAGCTAGTCAACTTAATAGAAATGAGGAGACACGTCAACCTTAAGGGTATGGTCACTATCCTATGGATCACCTGCCTATATAAATGGGTCACCAGCCAATATATATATGTAGTTCCTCATTTATTGTCCATGGTAAGTGAGCCCACAATCAATGTAGAATACATTACTGTACTTAGAGAGATATCAACATTAACTAACTTAAACATAAGAGGAAGATCCTCGAATCATCCCCAAGCTAGTTAACCATATCATTGTACAGGCTATCGTCGACACACAAGACAAAGAAGATCAGATCGGCAAAACACTAATCCAAATCCTCAACCAGAACAACTTTCAAGATCGAGTTCACTTATATAATAGAGATTCCAATATATATACGTCATCAAAAAACCATATTGGTTGTTCATCGATCTTTTTTTTTAACACATAGCCATCCGATTTATCGGAATTTATCTCCAACTACGTCCGGATTCATCTTATTTCACACATCATACTTATAATAGGTGAGTCTCCCAATAAAAGATTTGTGATCAAAAGCTTAAGATTGCAATTTGATACTGCCTACATCGTGTAAAAAACAGAAGAAAACAAAATGAAGTTAAACTAACTTGTACCGACTGCCTATCAATCCTAGATTTATGGTGATTACTAAACTTAAATATTAGACAAAACAAAATGAACAATCTAATTTATTTCAATAATACGTACTATTAGCAATCATTGGTTTATACTACCTTGTCCTTTAATACTCGCATCGCTTTTCTTTTTGTACCGTTCCTCAATACTTACACCGTTTCTATAAATTTTAATTTATTATCAATATTATATTATTTCTCACATTTACCTATAAACCTACATACACCCCTACTGCCTACAAAAAATCATTTAAAAATTCACACCCCCACTACACACTCCCCACTCCCCAACCCTTACACATTTCCCTCTAACTATATTTAAAAAATACCCCATTATCAAATAACACCCATAAAATTAATTAGTCAATTCAAGTGACTTAAATTCCGTATCGGTCAAACCGGTGCGAGTATTAAGGGACGAAGAACGCACGCTATAATGGACCGAAGTTAGTGATTATATATTGTGATGCTAATAAAAATAATAATAAACTAAAAATTTAGATTGCGAGGTGCCATGTTTGGACTAGAGAATGAATGTTGTTGTATTCTGATGAAATGAATGTTGGAGTAACGCTCTTTATATGGGCGACTAAGGCGAGTCATGTGTATTTGTGTTAGCGTGTAAACATCTAGTACTAGTCCTTTGTAACAACCTCACATGGAACAAATATTAGTGGTAGGAGAAGGAACAAATTAAAATTAAAATGTATTTAAAATAAGAACTGCAAAGTTTAAAATTTAAAGTCAAAACCCCAACTTTAAAGAATCGAAGTATCTATTCAAAATAAATTTGCATATGGGTTTGAAAGAATTTTGTAACAGTTATGAAACGGACTAACAAGCACAATGTTAAAACATTATGAAATATTATAAATATGTTTTGATCAGTGCTAAATCTATAATCTATAACCCTAAAGTGGGAGCAATCCCTTATGAATAGTAACATGCACCTACTTTATTTTATTTTTTAATTTTAATTTTATTTTTTATTTTTTTAATATGTTGAGTAAAGTGGCTAGCTACATGTCACGGATTGATATATATATACTTCATCCGTATTTAATTAAATGATACACTTTTCTTTTTTGGCTTTATGATCCCCACTTTCAATTATATTAATATTTTTATCCTTTTTTGTGGTCCCTACACTTACTGACATCATTTTTTAACTACAATAAATCATTCACTCACTACCTCATTTTCCATCTTTAATAAATTCAACTCACTATTCTAAAACTACGTGTCGGTTAAATTGTATCATTTAATTAGATACGGAGGGAGCATATAAATGAGAGAGATAATAATTGTAATGATTAGAGAATATAATGGACAATGCTAGGCTTCAGATGAAGACTCTTTCGTAGTAAAGGAAGATCTAGCTTGTTCTTGACAGTATTTGGGCTTAAAGCATCTGCACACAAGTAAGTTAACTATCCTCGGGGGTGTTCAAAATCATATTTATAGTGTTTGTGTAATAAATGCAGCTGAGCTTATTACAAATGGACAATGGCTCGTTTTAAGAGGTGTAGAACCTTGAGAGAGATGGTTGAGTTATGTTGCATTTTAGCCAAGTTGGGATATCATATCCCAAATATCCAAATTGTACGTTGATTAATATGTTCACTTTTGTGGCATCAAAGCACAATAAATTAATGAATATGACTATTTCATATACTCATAGGGTGCTAGAACACCATCGTTGCCAAATTTCAAATTTCCAGCCACAGCCAGCTACTAGTATGGTTAAAAAGAAGAACATGCCTCCTACTCTCCCTTTACCATATTAACCACCACCATTTTCTTTCCACCAGTGTCCCTTTATTGCATCAGTGCGCCCTTAGACTTACATCAATGGCGAATTACTTAGAGCAATGGCGAATTAAGAAAGTATAGATAATGACTCGATCACTAGTTAAAACATAATGTAAAATTAATTAAAATTAATTAAAATTAGACTCCCTCCACCGGCGTCATTACCTTAGAGTGATAATTGTGAAAGAGGGGAAAAAGGAATGAGTTTTCTGTTCACTGATTTCAGTTTGGTTAATAAAGATGTTTTTCCTAATCGTAAAAGACGATACAAACAAGCTGTATGCATAATCAGAAACCTTTGTTCAGGCCGCCTGACAAGAAAGACCGCTTTCTTGGCACGTGGGCTGACATCAAGATTTTTATTAGAAATTATTTTAAAAAGATTATTTTTTTCGAAAAAATATTTTCAATTTTGTTTTTGGGTACTAACTAAACTAGTATAAAACATAAATAAACATAATGAAATCATAACTAATTGAATAACAAAATTGTTAAGGTATAAAGACAAATAGTAAACTTATGAGTTGAATAGTTATGAATTTTAAACAAACTTATTATTAACTAAAACTCAGAATAGCATTACTAAAACTCATAAAATCGTAACTAATAAGTTCCAATGCTTAACTAATTGGTTCCATTGCTTGACTAATTAGCTTCAATGCTTAGCTAATTAGTTTCAATGCATAACTATTTGGTTCCAGTGCTTCACTAATGTGAGGGGGACGAAAAAGGATGAGCGCACTTTTCCTAAGAAAACGGCTCAAACGAATAGTCTGTAGGAGTTTCAATGCAATCATATTAAGTATAAGAGCGGATCTAAATGTGAGAGTTAGCTTCTTTTTACTAGTCTGTAGGAGTCGCCATTCAGTTTTACAACTACATTAAGAAAACTAACAAAACCCGGTTATTTTGATGCACCAGTAAAGTCGAAGCTAAAGCAAACGCATTTGACCACAACGACCATAAGTTCCCTGGTGATCCATGTTATAGAGATCGCTCAACGTACATCAAGCGGGGTAGAGATTGAGAGTTTAGAGGGCGTTTACTAATACGAGGAGTGCCCAGTATTAGCCCATGCGTCGATCCTTACTAGTTCAACGTGCCGACGAACGGGACATGAGTTCGACTACATTACTAATCCGAGTTGGTTTTTTAATGCAAAAATAATTAACTTAAACAACGTCAAAAGGATGATTTAGATTGATCAAAGGTTCCTAGCAATAACAGATTTGCCCAGGAATATCTGATTAGTTGTGATCAATATAACAGATTATGTGAACAGTTTTATAGGGTGATGAAAGCGATAAATAATGTAGATTTTAGGTTACAGTATAGTTTAGGCTATACTGCGGTTCTCAGGAACACTAACCACTTGTCTTTTCTAGCCTTCCTTTTCTGATTCGAACTTCCAGGTAATTGACTGGCTGTCTGCTGCAATTCTTCCAAAGTTTCCTCTTGGATTCCTTAGTTTAGGCTTGAGAATTGATCATAAATTTGGTAGAATATTTAGTGGGATGAGTGCTTATGCTGGAAGAGTCTGCTTAACAATGAGTTAATACGGCAGACGGTTGCGAATACGGGACAGAGTGAAGCTTCCGTTAATACTCAAGCTTAAGATTTTGATTGATATTTGGTATCGATTACCGTAGTTTAGAGGGTTCTATTGGTAGTGTAGTTGGTCGAAAGAAGATAGACGTTGAAGAGATCAGAGATTCACTGAAAATGGAATGGAAGCGTTAGAAATTTCTAGCGCGAGCCTTGGGCGCGCTGGAATTATCTAACGCGTGTCAGGACGCGCCAGATTTACGGTCTGCTGAGTCATTGACAGCTCATTTCAGAATCTTATATGTGTCGTGATTGGCAGAAAACCGAACTATGGCGGTAGAATATAGTGGCATTAGTGCTGGTGCACTGGAAATAAGCGGCGTGTGTATGTCACGCGCTAGAACTTTCTAGCGCTGGTGTTTTATGTCCGCAGGTTTCCATATTTTTCCAGTGTATTCCGAATTTCTATCTCATTCACGATTTTATCTCTGTAATGATATTGGTTGGAGGACAAATCTTATCTTTTCTCAAGGATTAATTGTAATGCAATATAATCACTCTGAAAATCTATCTCATATGGCTACTATTTTAGGTAGCAGTTGAACATAGTAGTTACTATAAATGGAAGTTACAAAAAATGAAAATGTGGGTTTTAGCATCATGTCAGTCAATTACAAGTCGTCCGATGTATACTTAGGAAAGAGTTGACAAGTAGTACATGTTTGGTTTCATCATTGAACTCACCGCGCGGTTTAGGCCTAGGGACAAATGTAGGCGTCTACACTTAGCCCCCACTTTGATTGCGTCTGGTTAAGACGATAATCAAAGTATTGGTAGACGGAGTGCATTGGAAAAACTTAGTCTAAATGAGACCAATTTCAGGCGAGGGTCTCACGCTCCCCCGAGTGATAACATTTGACTTAAGGGTCATCGTTAGGAATGTCAATAGTTCTCTCACGAGTCATTAAGAATCCATTGACCTAAACTTATATTTCTCATAGAGTCATTGAAGATGTCCAGATGGTGAATGGATTTTTCCGAAAACAGATAATTAACTTAATTTTAAATAATGAGGGTGACATTTTTGTTAGCGAGGAATGTACAAACCTGGAAGTGGAGACGAACTTTAGAGTTCAGATTTCCGGAATAAATAATAATGACAGAATATTTGTGCGCCAGAATTTTCTGGCTTGTAGGACCCGAGCTCTAGAATTTTGTAGCGCGCGTGCCTGACGCACTAGTATTTTCTAGCGCTCCTTCCTTTTATATACGGGATCTACGACTTTGTTCTTCTGCGCTTCTCTCTCGCCGTTTTCATTCGTTCTTGCTCGAATCTTGCTGTTTCTTCCACTAAAGTTGTTCCCAAGTCTTCCCATATCATTAATATGTAAGTCATTTCGCATTTAACGTGGGTTTTGGTTTGATTTTGAATAAAATTTGTGTAGACATTTATGCTCAAATTTATTTGGGGCCTTTTGATTGGCTCAATTTCATGCAATTGTTTGCTTGAATTTGATGTTTTCAACATGTGTAAATGGTCTAGCATGTTGATTTTCACACGTTTGATGATTTTGGGTAATTTTGAGCTTGTTCAAAATTAGCCCCCAAGTGTGCCTACGAATTGGTGTTGGAACACAATATTGCTAATTACCGGAGTAACGAATTCGACTCTGTTTGTCGTGAGTACTCTGTACTCCCTAAATCTCTGCTTTATTCTTTTTACTTTATCATGATTTCTATGATTATAAGTTTAAACCCATGAACTCACAATGTGCGAATAAACTACCAAGCAAGCATCTGACTTTGTGAAATATGATAGTCTCCCTTTATATCAGTTGAAAGATCAACAATTAGGCCATTAAGTGATTAAGATAATTTTTTTTTCCTGTTTTGTAGCATACCTTAATACACCCTTTCCTGATATGAACTGCAAGTAGAGTTTCTTCGCAAAATATCAATGGTTCGACTCGCAACCGGTAAGTATTGTGCAGCACCTCTGAAGTTCTTTCTTTGTTATTGTCTTTACGAAACAGATGATGTCAAATAGACCTTGTAGACGAATGTATGACCTGTTGTGGGATCTTTTACGGTGATGACGTGTCACGCGTTCCTCGGAGGTATCATGTATGAGCTAGCACGAACCTCTGGCAACCTGCAAAACAAGAATATTCCCGTAGGAATATTCCCTCCGATGCCTAAGTAAGTATAGGCTAGAGAGAGAAGTAATTTAAGAGAGAAGGCAGAGCAAAGATAGTTTTAAGGTAGGTGGGAATGAATTGATTACCCTTCTACCTAAGGATCTGCACTATTTATAGTGCTAGGGTTTCCTTGGGAATTGGTCCCTTATTCCTGGCTGCATGATTTGGATGCTTTGTAAGATCGGGACACATGTCCGATAGTAGGAGACTTGATTAGACCTGGTGGGCCTCTTGAGCGTTGGGCCTATTAGGTATAATGGATCAGGATCCTCCTGGGCAAATAGGTCTCATGACCTAGTGATTGGTCTTGGATCTTGAATGCGGGTATGAGCTATGTGATATTTCGAGGTATGCCTGTTGGTGGGCCTTTGGGCCAACTTACTGGGCCATCATAGTACAACCATGTGATGCTTTTTAGTTTAGGCCACATCATTTGCCCCACAAGGAGTATGCCCCTCGCCCATGTGGGGTAGGCTTCTTGACATGGTGGAGTGCCACGTGTGGTTGCTTTTCAGAGCTTGGTTTCTCCTTTAAAACGTTCAGAAATTGTTTATTTTCTCTCATTTTCCTTTTGTTGTTTCAAAGTGATTTTTATGGAGAGAGAAAACGAATTCCTTGTCGAAGATTTTTTGTGTTTGCATTAGGTGTTCTTGGATTCTTCGTTCAGTGTTCTTGGAGCTTGGACGATTTTGTTTAATCTTTTCATCAGTTTGATCACTCTTTGGTAAGTATTTTCAACAACTTCTTGTTTCTGCATGCTTATGAAATTTCCTTTGTTTTTGATGTTTTAATCTCTTGGGGAGGCGTCCTATTAGTTTCTGCGCTCTTTTTTCCTTTTTTCTAACGTCAGACATCATGTTCCCTATGCAGGACAGCATGGCTCGTATTAGGAAAACAACCAATGTGGGTGCATGGGCAGCGCCGCGAGAGAGGGACAACAGGGTTCCTTTTTCAAGGCCGCCCCAAGAAAAAATAGTGAAGGAAATAATGCCCTTGGTCCAAGTATGCATTCAATGTTAAGTCTAATAAATGCGGTTCAGTATTAATTAACAAGTTAATAATTCAGTGAGATCAAGTGAGCTGAATGCCTAGCTAGAGGCCGCTTCAGTTCAAGTGGAATTAATGATATTAATCCACATCTTACTCTTGACTGAACCCGTAGGGTCACACAAATAGTACGTAAACGGATCAAGTATTTAATGGCATTAAATACTCTATCTATGGATATTCGGAATCGACGGATCTTGGTTTCAGTGGGAGCTGAGATCGTCACAAGCAAGAAATGAATACTTCGGAAACGATGATATTGCCGGAAACGGAAATATGAATCGTATCGGAAATATAAATATTATCCAAGTCGTAGATGTTGCCGGAAACGGAAACATGGTACGTATCGGAAAATATTATCGGAAATGGAAATATTGCCGGAAACGGAAATATTGTCAGAATCGGAAATATTATCGGAATCGGAAAATAGTTCCGGAAACGGAAATATTAAATATTTCTTCGAAACGGAAATTAATTCCGGAATCGGAAATATTAAATATTGTTCGTATAGGAAATGAATTCCGGAACCGGGAATTTAATCGGAAGCGTATCGTACGAATAAGCATCGGACGAGGCCTGCCGGACGAAGGCCCAGCACGAAGCCAGGCCATCGCCCAGCAAGCAAAGACGCGCGCCAACGCCCAGCCCAAGGCAGCGCCAGGCCCACCGCAAGGCAGGCCCAGCGCGCCAAGGCAAGGCTGCCCAGCGTGGGCTGCGTGGGCCGAGCGCACGCGTGCGGGCGCCCTCGTGGCTCCGTGCGTGTGTGTTTGTGTCCATGCACAATTCCTAAATCTATTAGGATTTGGTATATGATTAAATTCCTATTCCTATTAGGATTATTTAATTAATTAGAGTCCTTGTAGGATTCTAAGTTTAATTAAATCGTATCCTACTAGGATTCCAATTCCCTTTCCAAACCTCTATAAATAAGGGCCTAGGGTCATAATTTATAAAGACGATTGAAGTATTCAAAGGGTAAGTTTTTGAAAGAAAATTCAGCCATACACTTGCACAACAATAGCCGAAAGTTCCTAGCACCTTAAGGGCGATTCTAGTTGGTCAATCTTGAGGCGGATCCGGACGTACTGTGGACTATCTACGGAGGGACGACATTTGGAGTCCTAAAGACTTGTTCTTGTTCGGTTCGGGCGCAGCTAGGGAGGGCACGCTACAAAGTGTATGCTCCTAAATTATGCTAAATGATTATGTGTAAATAATATGTTTCCTGGCATTAAGGTTTTTCCGCATGATTTATGTTTTGTCATATGTATCATAACCTAACAGTGGTATCACGAGCCTCTTATTATTTTCATAATCTAAATTGCATAAACATGGTTAAATATTACAAATTTGCAAGAATTAAAAGGGGTGATTAATTCTCGTAATTGTTAATTAATTGCAAATTGCGTTTATTTAATTATATGTACGCAGTTTTTCGGCAGTTTCTTCGTTACTCATCCAAATCGAGTGATTTTTGTGTCAATTCCGCATGTAAAAGGCATTCTAAAATTTTGACAAAAGTAGTATTTTTCGGCCGAACCCAGAATTCTCAAATTCGAAGCCTAACTATGACTTTTCGGAGGTTTTAGTTTTTCGAACGCAAAATTTTGTAAATTTAAGATGTTAAATTAAATATTTGCGATTCTTGTTGTTAAATCTTGAATTTTTGATTGACCTACTGTATATGTTTAACAAGTTTGAATGCCTAGCCTTGTTAATTATGCAATCTAATTTGTAATTATGATTAATTTGTTGAAAATTGGAATAATTTAGAATTAATTTGATTTTCATAATTAGTTAATAATTTAATTAGATACCTATGATTAAAAACCACCATAAAAATTGTAAATTTGTGTTAAATTTTAAATTTTTATGACCTAGACTTGAATCCCTGTTAATCGGAAATCAATTAATTAATAAATTTTCGATTTTTCGCCATAAAATTATGAAATTAATATAATTTATTAATTTGTCATTAATTTTGAAAATAAAATTTTAATTTTTATGCGATTCGCTCATATAACTTGCACGCACAAAGCAATGGACGCTACGTGTTACCCTTAAGGGGTGTTGTATAGTGCGGGCATGCGACGACGAGCAAGGGAGCTCGTCGCCCATGCGGTACGAATGCAATGAGCAAGGCTATGGTGCCGAGCACAAGGCAGCAGCCCTGCCTTGTGTCGTGTGCTGTGAGCGATGGGCGAGTGGGCAAGGGCGAGAGCAAGGCAGCGAGCAGTCGCGTGCAACGCGCACTGCATCGCGCAAGCGAGCGATGCCGCGCGCGCAGCGAGCGCTGGCTCGCGTGCGACGAGCGCTACGCCCAGCATCGAACGACAGCGCGCAGCGAGCGATGGCTCGCGTGCATCGAGCGCTGGCGCGCACAGCGAGCAGTTGCCTCGTGTGCTTCGATGGTACCTTGCGATGGTGTGCATCAGCAGATGCGACGCAGCACGTAGGCTGCGCGCACATGGCCAGCGATGGCTGCGTGCGTGTGGCCTATGGCTGTGCGTTGCGTGGTGATGGTGCGTGCCTTGAGTTACGATTAAATCGTTTTAAAATTTTAATTTGAAATTTTCAGTTTACTTAATTTTAATTAATTTTAAAATTAATAATTTAAATTATTTTCTTGGATTTTAATTTTGAATATTATAATTATAATAAATTTCATTTATTCTAATTATTTTACTAAAATTAAAATCATGAATTAATTTAAATACGACTGAAAATAAATTAAATATGTGGATTCAATTATAAATTTATATGAGCTTTAAATTTTAATTAAATTTGTATGTTTCCGGTTAGACTAGAAATACATCTTTATGTTTAAAATTAGTAAAGCATATGAATTTATTGGTTTAAGTGGGAGCCCTTTTAGTCATAAACTCTTGATTAGGTCTACAAATCCTTAAGGTTAAAACAACTTGATTAGAATTAATAAGGACTGAATAATTTGTAGATTATTGGTGCCCTTGATTAATTGCTGCAAATATTTATGTGATGCACAACGTGTTTTACTAACCAGCTATGTGGGCCATTCATGATAATGAATGGGTGAATGGTATATATTGTATATGTACTGTTTTGCAGGTTATGAAGTGACTAGTATGGCCCAAATAGGATAAAAAATATGGTCTGCGTACCATTAATTTGAATGTAATTGATCTAAAGTACCAAAATTGTTTTTCAATTCAAATATGGTCTGCGTACCATCAAATAGTTGTAATTAGTTTAATTATAGCTTATCCTTTTTGAAGAAAATGGTGCCTCCCACAGAGATTTTCGAGACGGACTTTGAAGTTGAAGCTTCAAGATGAAGTCGGGCCATACTAGATCACATTTATCTTATGCATGCTTTAAGTTATTTATTGCTTTAAATATATCTTAATTATGCATGAGATTGTGGCTTGATTATGTTGCATGATTAAGGATTTTAGTTCACTTAAAATCTAACCAACATAGTAAGAGCCTTAAGTTCCAAACTTAAAAATTGAGTTAAAAGGTGCCATGCCAAAATATACACTTGCTTGGATATCCTTTACATCAATCTAGTAATAGTTTTCGCTCAGCGAGGTGTTACTTATTGGTCCTAAAGGGGCAAGGTACACAAATAATTGTGAGTACATGTTAGTTTTGGTGAAACTCAGCGATATAAGTAAGGAGTCCTTTTATGTCGTGGCAAAATCGATAGGTTTACCTAATAAGTTCTTACACGTGCCTATCAACCAAGAATAGTTTCTAGACTATTAGCAAAAGGTTTTTTCTTACCTAAGATGTTTTAGGATTGAGTCGACAAACTGTGCTTAATTCTTCAATGGATTTTAGGATCTTGGAATCATTTTATTCACACCTGCCGGAACAATAAATTCGAATAAAATGCTAATAACTTGTTTGAATTGCATGATTAATTTCAAGTTATTATTCATGATAAATGTTTAGACTTTGCATGCTTCAATGTATGTTTTAATTATTGTTTATAATTAAATATCTTGCACTGCAATAAATCCTTTTAGAAAGGTAACAGTAAATTTCCTCGATTGGTAGTGAATCCAAGAACGATTCACGGAAATGAGAGAAAATGAGCAATTTAAAATGTACGTTTCTTATATCGACTTTTATGGTTGTTTTCGAATATCAAAATCGAATGGCAAACCAATTGGTGCTTGTGAATTCAAAATACAATGTAGTTTTAAGATCATAAAGCATTGATTTTAAAATGCTCAGCCTTACCAATGGTTAACAACCTAATATCTTTGTCCATTTATTTCTCGAATGAGTCTAGTCCCTAGACATTCGAATAGATTGATGCTTAGAGAACTTTAGAAGTTTATGGTAAGATCATCTAGTTGAAACAGAATATTCAACATAAATAAAATGGTAAGAACTCTGTTGGAATGACATCGGACATGTCTTACAAAGTATAAAAGTCAACACTATAGAATTCAATTCTTAAGACTATAAGAAAGGGTACAAGAAATAGGAAAATAAGGAACAAATGAAAGGAATATACGATTCCGTTTCTACCTATAAGTTTATGTTTAAAGAGAAGTGACCTAGCAATCAAACTTCCTTGGTATCATATACCGCTTGAGGTTCTTACTTAGGTAATAACTCAAACAATGGAAGCTAGGCTACACTAATGACCTACAAGTGGGAAATGAAGCATGGCAATGCTACATTAGTTGTAGGGTCATCTAGTTTGTTTTTAAGTCCTTTCAAGACTGGAACTTAATGGCTATTTTGTTCCATAATCAGCATACCTAAATTTCTGCTTCAAACACAGAAAGACTCACATTCAAGAAAAACAAAAACAATGTTTGTTTGTTTATTTGAATGAAATGGTCAATTACGGGTTGAGTCAATATGCTTGATTAAAAACAAACAACTCTTTAACGATAAAACTCTACTAGGTTCAAATCAACTCCTTGATTTGAGTTCCACTAATCTTTGGCATTGTTGCTTAAACCATATCAACAAGTTAACATTCATAAGCTCTATTTCGATGGACTTTTTGAAAGTTGATTGATTTCTAGATCAATACAAGACAAGCTAGTCTTACTTGTTGAAAGTAACAAAAGATATGAACTATTGTTAGAACGCCTAGACAATAGAGTTCAAAGCTAAAGAAAGATTTTATGACTTTATTATTTCACCTAGATTTGAGTTAATATTGGTTTATTTACTCAATGTTATATAAGTTTGAATCTGTTTGGCTAGTTCAAAGATTCAGAAGTATAAAATCCACTTGGCAAGAAATCATAAAGATCTAGGTTAGATCATGTTGATGATTACTTAAGACCAAGAATGATCATCAATGAGTGTGTGTTGTAATTTCACGATCTAGCTCCATAAGATATTGCATATCTAAGTTGGAATGATCGAAGTCAATAAGTACTTGATTCGATCAATGATGAATCATAAAGACTTTTCCTATAATTTCTAAAACAAAATGCTCAACTACCACCAAACTAAACCAAATTCGTCAAAGCTATTGAAAAGTAATTTCAGAATATCTTTTCATAATATATCTAAAGAGTTCCTAAACTCAGTGGGAGCTTAGTGTTTTTTATTCAACAAACTAAGGCCCAAGTGTAGATATATGTTTCATTGTGATTTATTCAAATGAGACACAAGGGTATTGTTTCTACCACGAATTTTTGAGAACATAATGTTTGTTTGCTCGAAATAATGTCCTTTAGGAGACTCGTTTCCAAAATGACAAGTGGGAGAAAATAGACCTCGAAAGTCTTCGAGGCGAACAACAAACATAAACGGACATTCCAGAGGCTTTTCGAAGTGCTTCAGAAAATCCGAACTTATTCTTTAAGGACTTTAGAAGTGGCTTTAAAGAATAGACATCTCTTAGAAGACTTTACAAGTGCTTCAAGGAGAACAGAATATTCAAAGGACTTTCAAGTGGCTATTGATATTCTATTGTTTGATGTTCTATACCCAAGTAGGCATAGATTTCAAATCACTGAAACTATGAGATTCTTCTATTAGATAGTGAAGAACATGGAGTTCAGGTCACTGAAACTATGCAATTCTTCTATTAGATAGTGAAGAAACCTACAACTTGCAGTCAAACTATTATCATGTAGATTAATGAGTTTGTGACCTGTAAGAAAGCTATGACGAAACCCAGATTCCCTAAATTGGTTAGAGGCCATATATAGACTCAAATGTTTTAAATGGTTAGAGGCCATAAAACATACTCAATATTTTGATGACAAAATTGAAATTTTGTTGATTTGCAAGAATAGTTTCACACCTATTGGTTGGAAGTTTGTTTTAAGGATAAAAACCATCAAACATAGAATTGTGTTCACTCACAAAGCTAGATTAGTTGCTAAAGGTTACAAACAAATTTACGGCGTGGATTGTGTTGAAGCCTCATGCAAAATCGTAATGCTTAAGTCTATAATTCAAGCAATGATTGCATATTGGTACATATGGCAATTGGATGACAAAACGTATTCCTCAATAAAATGTTGAAAGAAAACTATGTACATGACATGTCATAGGATTTGTGGATTCAAATAAATGCTTGAAAAGGAATGCTAGCTTATGAAATCTAAGTACAGATTTAAGCAAGCAATTAGGAATTGGAAATGTATTTTAGTGAAGCTAATAAACATTTTAGTTTCATAAAATGTACATGATTCTTATAGATGTATAAGAAGTTTAGTGGGAGTACATAAAAACTTAATTGGTCCTATGTGTATCACACACATATCTCTCTATTGTGAAATAACATTCAAATGCTAATGACTCAGGTTTGAAATTATTCATCAATGATGGACCAAGGCGAAACTTAGTGCATGCTGGGTATTAAGATCTATTTACAAAGATCTTATAATATTGTTTTGGATTAAGTAATGGCATTTACTAAATCAAACACGAAAAACTCCATTGGAGATATTCGACCCATGTGAATAAATCTAAGTAATGAATGTTTGAACTATGTATAAGCATTTACTAAGTTAAACATCAAAGGATCTAAGTGAGATTCTTAACCTATATTATATGTCAAAGAATTTAGCTGGATTCAGTATCTACTGAAATTGAATGAGCTAAAGTTACATGAATAGAATTCAATTGGGAATTATTCTGCAAAAATTTTTATCATGTATGATATAATATGAGGATCGCCAAAAACGTATCGTATGACTTTAGGCATGACGAACATATACCAATCTCTATTGATCTAAGTGAAGATCAACTAGATTGAGATCAAGAATACTTATGGTACTTGAAAAGGTACATAGGAATAGTTCTTGATTCAAGGAAATAAAGATATGCTAAGTATTGATGCTACATGCATAAACACTGGCAAAGGATCAAGCAAGACCCTTTGGAGTTAACCATTGATAAGGACGAGCTATAGAGCATCGTGTTTTCAAATGGCAACATGGATTGGAGACCATGAGTTGTTGCGTGGGAAATTAAATATTAATTTCTATGTTCTGAGATACAGCTGGAAAGTCTTCCACATATCTGTGAACTGCTTGGATAAGTAAATCCAAACAAAAGCATCACTAGCAACCTATACAGTTGAAGTAAAAGTACTTATTGCCTAAGATGCAATTAAACAGGGTTGTTTATGTTAAAGAGTTCTTCATTGAACTTGGGTAGATCACATGTCTGCTGACTTGATGGTGTAGACACCTACTTTTGTCCCCATTCCCGAAAGGGAAAGGTTCGATGATGAAAGCATAAATCTCCACTTGACAACGCATCTCCTATAAAATAAACGAATCTCAATTCCCCTTTTCATTTCACCCGAAACCTGCTATTTATGGAAACCTGCTAAAAATAGTAACTGCCGTAAAAGGTAGCTTCTAAAAGTGGCAAATCATAAATGATAGAAACCTGTCAGAATTAGGTGTTGCATTCCAACATAAATCCTAAATGAGATAGAAAACTGCGAGAATCCTATTCCTAATATGATTCGGAAATAAGAGTTACGTATTAATTAAAATCCTAACGAGCCTAGAGTTCGTAACGGGCCCAGACGCATTCCGTCATAAAATTGATACGCGCTAAAAGACTCGATTATGTCTCAAACTCTACGGATTTCAGGAATCCGAATCTGACTAAAGAAAACAGCCCATACCCTATTTTCAACGCCTGGCTCTAGGCGCCGAAATCTTCGGCGCCCAGGCCTGGGCGCTGAAAGTACCTGGGTACGTGTTTTTTCCTAATTCTTTGTGGATTAGCACTTTGCAATTCTATCTTTCCACGAACTCTTCCCTATAAATAGACCCCTAAATTCGACGTGAAAAGGACACACAACACACACAATTATATTCTGAGTATTGACTCTAAACCCCTAAGCCTAAGCCTCACGCTGCAAAACTGATCACGCGTTCTGTCGCAATCGATCCATAAATCGAACAGAACGTATCCCGTCCCATAATTTGAGATTCGTTAAATAAAAGGAGAAATAGCAAAGTCAAAGTGGTTAGTTTTCTGAGAACCGTGACGCACCTCTCAAGGGTGCGTCGTAATGTGTCCCTTCTCGATGATTTATTTGCTTTCCTCGCCCTTGAACTGTTAAACTAACTAAATCTGATTGTTCCATCACGCCTAACAAATATAATATTTTTGGGAAATTGGATTATCATGCTAGGTCCCTTAATGCTATTTAAATCAGATAATCACGATCGAATTAGTATTATATGTTGCATATTGCTAAAATCAACTCAGATTAGTTTAATAGTTAACGCATGTCCCTTCAATTATTTATGCTGAGCTAGTAAGGATATCCTTCCTCTGGAGTTATCGACGAGCGAAGTACTCCTCTCGGTAGTTACAGTCCCCCGAACCCTCAATCTCTACCTTGCGGGTGTATGTTGAGAGATCCCCACACCAGGGATCACAAGGGAACCTACGGCCGTCGTGGTCAAACATAATTGCACTCCCTTTATGTCACGATAACCGGGTTTTGTCAGTTTTTCTCATTGTTGTTAAAAACTGAATGGCGACTCCTATATTACTAGTCAATTGGGTGTATACTCACAGGAAATCCAATTACACTTGATTGAATAAAAGAATCGTCACACCCACGAGGGACGAGGTCACGCATTAGCCTCGTGCTTTTTCGACCCCCTCACAGTGGCGACTCCACTGGGGATAGTGAAGAAAATACTCGTGCTTGTAGGTAATCAAAATAGCCGAAGGGTGAAACGATCCTACCCCGCGTTTATTTCCCCATCAAGTTGGGACGACCTGAAAATCAGCATATTAATGTGAACGGGAAGAACCGCATAACGAATTTCGGCTCCCTCGGGAGTTGGGACTAAGGATACCTTTTCCCGCCAATAGGGGGGTGCATACGCCGCGCATGTTGCCCACTCGGTACTTGTGCAGGCAGTACACCTATCCCGAACCCAATCGCTCGCTCATTAGGTCCCTCTCGCCTGCATGCCCCCTTGGCTTGCACTTGCGGGTTGGCCTCTTCAGCGAAATTCGTCTGTTGAAGACACTACCTCGACCGGGGCATGTGTTGGATCTACGATAGAAGCGGTACCAAGCCAGGCGCAAATAAACTACCCATAGAAGCCTATCATAAACTACGTAGCATATTTAATTTTCAAATCCATGTTTGTAATGTAGTTATGTGTAGCGAAATATGTGATTGTGTGCGACAAACTATCCTAGAAAACCAACGACCTTAAAAATTGCCCAAACATTCATAGACTAATTTGCCAAAGAGTTATACCGAAACACGTGTTCCGCAAACCCGAATGATCGCCACAAAAATGAGCGACGCTCGGGATGGCCTGTAACGAATCCCACAAACGCTGCCACGCGTAAAGGACGTTATTAGGCAAGCACGTAAATCGAAGTCGCATAAACAGAAGACAGGAAACGAGAACCAGCCAGGGACGCATTTTCAACGCCCCTGGCTGGGCGCCAGAAATTCTCACGCCCCTCGCTGGGCGCTGAAGTTGCTGCTTGGCCTTCAGGTCAAGCGCAACAGCCTCGGTACCCGCGCGAAAGGAAAATACGTAGCACAAAAATGTTCGTAAAAAGAATTGCTACGAGGGCGTAAGAAAAGCACTCGATTTCAAAAGCGACTCGTAAAAAAATTAATAACTCTTTGTGTCGTTGTTAGGCCTCCTACGACGACAATACCCGGCACCAAACCCGAACGTGCTAATAACTATGAATGTCACACGGGCAAGTGTTTCGAAAATCCAAAGAATGAGCAAAATAAAAAAAAAACCCCAAAAAGTGTACCGACAAAAGAAAGAGTGAAAAACCAATTTAGAGAGTCGAAGTCTAGACTAAGTAATGCTTGAAACTTTGGGAACCTAAACTTTAGCTTATCTTATGCCTAGGACTGGTCCTGCCACTTGGTGCCGATCAGGGAATCAACGGTTAGTGCGTCTCGAAGATACATCGCCAACACCAGGTTTAGTGAGTCCAAGCTCCGTCCGTCATCCCTCATTTCAAGGATCTCCGCTTCCCCAACCTCGATTCGCACCTTCAAACATGTCCATCGAAGATTTGCAAGAGCAGATGACTCAAATGACCCTACTCATGGGCCAACTAAAAATGGAAAATGAAGCTTTAGCGGCTGCGCAAGCTAAAAATGACCTCGATAACGAGAAGAGGATTGAAAAAATGGTCCTACAGCAAACCATGGGGAGCAAATACTTCTCCCTCGATCCTGAACCTTTTCCTGGCAAACTACCAGAAAAGTTCAGTTCATCTGACTTACCAAAGTTCAAGGCCACGGACAACCCCCGTGATCATCTACTGAGCTTTGTGAATGCCATGAACTTGAAAGGCGTGGACAAGTCCATGTACTTACCTGCCTTTCCTTTGTCCTTGGAACCTGTGCCGCTCAAATGGTACTATCACCAGGACCCTAAGCTCTTCCCCACTTGGGAAGGCTTTGTCAATGTCTTCATCAAGCAATACTCGTCGAACTTGGATTTCCAAGTCACCATGCGCGAGCTGGAAGTTCTCTTCCAAAAGAAAAACGAGGGTTTCACGACCTACTTTGCTAGATGGAGGGACCAGGCGGCCCAACTAATCAATAGGCCTCCATGCTGTAGAAGAGACTCCTGTCCGAAGAAACCCTGGAAGATGGGTCCGAGACCGAAAGTTTGCCCCACTCGGGTCGACTTTGGTACAAGCCTTTGAAAGACTAACCAATCAAGGAAAGTTGAGACCTATAGGCCCCACCCGTGACCCTCCTGTCAAAAGCAAATATTGGGTCGAAGGTACTTACTGCAAATTCCATCAAGGAAATGGGCATGACACTGAAAACTGCTAGAATCTAAAACATACGATCCAGGACATGATAGAGGATGAAGTGATACCTCTCCCTAACGTTGGCAAACCCAACAACAACAAGAGCCCACTCGGCTCTTGTCACATCTCTCTCGACCAACCAGAGAATTTCGACCCCACGGTGTATATTACACCTCAAGGTGCACCACTCGCTGTGGTCCCTATGGATCGAATCGAGAGGGAAGTGTGCGGTGTGTGGAATGATGATGCTGAAGATATTTACCTATCTCAAGTGTCGGGCCAGGACCTCTTCACTGAAACTTGCCCCGGGTATGCTCTCATTGACACCACCCCTCAGGAGCCCGAGGTCGACAACCTCACCCGATCCGGAAGAATATACCAACCGGATATTCACCCACCTCCCATGGACGACATCCCTGTTAGGCAAACTCCTGAGAATGGACGGCACGCCATCGTCGCGGAAGTCATTGAAAATCCTCTCCTGAAACAACTAAAAAGAACCAAGGCCGAGATTACCATTTGGGATCTTATGTGTACTTCAAAGGAACATCGCAAAAAGCTCATTCGCTCACTTGACCTCATCTCAGTACCTACAGATATCACACCTGACTCATTGGTTAGCCATGTCACGAGAGATGCCGGAGAAAAGGCCATAGTTTTCACCGATAAAGACTTACCCAAAGAGGGGGGTGCTCACAATAAAGCCCTTTACCTAGTGGTTGGATGCAAAGGACAAAACATCCCCCTAACGCTCGTAGATAATGGTTCGGCGGTTAACGTCTGCCCATTGCGAACCGCCCATTGCTTGGGGCTAGGAAACGATGACTTCCAAACCTCCACGCAAGGGGTACGAGCTTATGATAACTCCCGAAGGCCTGTATTGGGAAAAATCAACCTTACCATACAAACCGGACCTGTGGCACGCACCACGGAGTTTCAAATAATCGACATCAAGCCCATTTTCAACCTCCTCTTGGGGCGACCTTGGCTCCATGACTTAGGAGGTGTGGCTTCTACCTTGCACCAAATGGTTAAACTTAACCATAACGGGGTAATACTAGAAATCCGCGCCCCTCCTCTCGACGTGAGTTGCACTATGGTTGGAACGGGCGAAACTGCAGACGACCTTTACGGGTTTCAAATGGAAGAAACAATCCAGTTAATCGAAGATTATGACCCAGCATTCCTAGACCCGCATGCATCCCGAGTCATCCCTAGAATGCTGTTAGCTCAAGGTTATTTCCCAGGAACCCCATTGGGCATAAGGAAGAAGGAATACACATTCCATCCTTTTCCCGACAAATCTACTCCCTTTGGCTTAGGTTATGAACCAACGGAGGAAGATATTGCTGACCGCCTGTCTAGGCTACGCCTTAAGAAAGCCAAACAAACCACCCTCCTTCCCCATATCAAAGGACCCTTAACGGGATGTTCTCTCGGGAAGGAGAAGAACACCCATGCTGTGATTTCCCTGAACCCTTCGTTCAGGACGGCTTGCTAAAACCCGGATTTGAAATTTTCCATGACTGCCACACCTTGGATGAGGCACCCCACCTCACCAAGACTAAAACAGCTGAAATATTGGACAACCAGGCTCTATGGACATTGTTTAACGAATCGAGGCCTATGGAGAACGAGACTGCGATGACTACCCTACCTCTACAAGATGAAGGTTTCGATCCAACCCGGTTAATCTCTCCTGCATCAACACTAGAAGAGGTCGAGAACGGATGGGTGAAGACATATCAGTGGGTCAGTGCAAAAGGAATGGAATTCAAGATGAGTACCGGAGAAGGACCGAAGTTTTATGAGACTAAACCCCAGGCTTGAGCCACATAGAGCACCATTAGTAAAAAGCGCCTAGTAGTTCTTTAGATTGATAGAAAAAAAATAATAGAGACTTTAGATGGTCCTAAGGCCCCTTAGAATATGGGTCAGTTTTATTTCAGTGTGTTTTCCTTACTTTCCGAATCAATAAAGGCGTAATATTTCTCCTAAAATTTTTATTCTAACACTAAATAAACACCAAATGTACTTGCAAAATACAAAAATAAAGAGGCGGCCCACTCCAGGCCCAACAAACAAAGCCCACTCGGTTTTGAAATAGTGCCATGGGAACCAATTCCCGAAACCCACAAAATAAACCACACCATCCCATTCATATCCCCACAACCTAAAAAGCCAAACCAGTGTCATCATAAGAGTCAATCCATGCAACCCAGAGTCAAAGGAAATCAAAATCCAAAACAATACAAATGTTACCAAAAAAACAGATTCATAAAACATAGATTCCATCATACCCTTCACTAACAACACCTCAAAAACCTACACAAAGATCTTCATAACTTCCGCACCCTAACCCCATTTTCAAAACTGTTTCGAGTCACGAATAGAAAAAATTGATTCGGACAAAAACGCATTTCACGCTAACAGTAAAAAAGCCTCCAAAGTAGCCTCAAAATTGGCCTTTAAATACGAGCAAAATATCAAGGCACAAAAAAAGAAAGAGAAAGAAATGCAAGAACATGTGAAGCAAAGCGTCAAAAATTGACCGCCCAAGTCATTTTCAGTGCTCAGGGCTGGGCGCCGAAATTTCTGACGCCCCAGCCTGGGCCTTGAAACTCTCTGCCTGACAAATTTTTTTTTTTTCAGAAGTGCTCGTCATTTTATCCGCACACAACGGAAAAATAACGAGCACTTGGGGGGTACAGTACGTATCCAAATAGGCTTACCAACCAAGAATATAGCCATACAAATTAGTCGAATTTCGAATTTCATATTTTACACGACTTATGGCAAAAAAAATGGCAGATGAAAATAATGATAATACTTCACTCATTTGACCGACTAAGTAATATGTTTCCACCTCAGGGCATATCTACCGAAATCCGGCATACTAGAACTAATTCAAAAGCTAGAACTACGCGCGACCTGATTCTGACAAGATACGTAGGCAATCCTTACCAAGGATTCGGTCCAAAAAAAAAAAATATATCTTTGTGCAAAAAGTGTTAGACATATAAAATACATAAAAAAGAGGAGAAACAAAAATGAAAATGAAAACTAAAAATACGCCTTTATTAAAATATAATAAGAAGGAAAACAGAGTGCTAAAGATAAAAACAAACACGACTGAAATAAATGGAGGGCACCTACACCCTAGCAAGAACTACACTACTCTAGTTCTTCTAGATCATCAAATAAAGTCTCGTAGAGGGCAATATTCGCAGGATCCACCCCCACAGTCTTCTGCGCTGCCCCAATGTCAATCTCCATAAGAACCGGCTCCTAGACACTAACTTCCAAAGATGCCAAGGCTTCAGAAACGTTCTCAGTTATAGCCCGCTCAGCCTCGAGGGCACAGGCAATGGTGGGAGAAGGATTATTATCATCAACTAGACTAGCCACTATTTCTACAGGCGGCTGAGCCTTCCTAACCCATACATTGTTCCGGCGACGATCTTCGCGAGAGCTTGCATTTCTTTTAACAACAGCATGCCCCTTCATGTTAGGCATCTTTTTAGGCCTAAAACTGGAACAAGGAGGAACTTCCTTTCGCTTTCGATCAAGACAAGCTTTCACAGTCTTAACACTATAGGTACGAGGTTTGGCAGAATCAGGACCCTCATACTTAACACAAATACGAGGTATCAAAAGCTCAGCCGACTCCCCATTACGAGCATCGGTCCTCACATCTTTGTCATCGGAGCTCATCCACAACTTGTAGTTTTCAGAAAGACCCACAAAGCCATTTGTAGCTACGGCCCAACGCGGGAGACCATCATAATACTTAGCCCACGCTAAGACCCGTGTTTGTGAAAAGGCCGCTACCTTAGGTGGTACCGTATAAGAAAAGGGGATAGTCTGCCTTAAACCATATTGACGCATGACTCGGTAGGGGAAAATATAAATGGGACGAGATAGCCCCAACAAAGAAACATAAACCGATACATCAGAACCCCCTGTCATAGTAGTCAAACCCCACCATGGTACCACCCACTTAATAGAACAAATGCCATAAGTAAAAAAGGAGGTCCATTCGGCCTCGTCCTGGCCTTGGTGCAAGTATTTTCGGTTACCCAAGGCTATAGGGCGGCAGGAGCTTCCAAAAGTCTAAGCCGTTCCGCAAGCCAAATCTGCAAAAACAGGTACGATCGAATCAAAAGAATGAAAAAATGGTCCCTGGGGCGCAGTTTCAACGGCTAGGACCAGGCGCCGAAAACTCCAGCGCCCAGCCCTGGGCGCTGAAACTCAGCCCCAGGCAAAAAAAAATATATGCAAAAGGGACGTATACGTGCGCAAGAAAAAAATCGATCACCTGCAGTAATAGGGGTCTTCCCTTAAAATGTTCGGATTTGGCATCCTTCTTCAACTCATCCGCACTCAGCAAAGTCTCGGCAACAACCAACGGCATGATAGAATAGCAACTTTCCATCTGGCTAATCAAGGGGATCAACCTTATGTCACCGAACTCACCATTGTTATTCGATAGCAAATAATGATTCAACAAGCAGAATGCAAGGGCTCGAATATTCAATTTCTGTTCGGTCATATTCTTACTAGGCCTAAAGTGATGTTTTACAAGTTTTGCCAAGTTAACCTTATCATCTACAACAATTTCAGCAAACATGTTATCATCTAGCCCTAGGAAAGCCCTGATGGTTGTTTTACCCTCTTCAATAGTGCCAGGGGTAACATGAGTAGCATTAGTAGGATAACCAAGGATCGCAGCAAATTCATCGGGCAAAGGACATATTTCGTTGCCCCGAAAGGCAAAAACATGATGATCGGAGTCCCAAAAGCTTAGGGCAGCATGCAGAAAGTTATAATCAATATTAATTTGTTGTAATCCTAAAAGTGCCTCTAAGTGGTATTCTTTTAACAAAGCTTTTTCTGTGGGAGTAAGGGCCCGTAGCCAACGCCTAACAGTCCGTTGGAGTGAGAAAGTAGGGATCGACATGGCAAAAGCAATGAATAATTAAAGCACAACAAAAAGAAAAGAAAGAATTTGAGAGTAGTAGAAAATAGGGACGTATCTAGCCCCTATATATAGCTGAACGCACCAAATGACATCCTGATCCCATTCGGAAACGTGTTAGGAAATCCGAAAGTCAAATATTACCAGGAAAGGACTTTCAGCCCCCACGGCTGGGCGCCGAAATGTTTAACGCCTGGCCTTGGGCGCTGAAAATGCAGCCCAAGGCCCAAATTTCACAAAACACGGAACAGGAAAGGACTTAAGACCGTGTTGCTAAACACGAGGCCCTATTGCAATTAGGATCAAGCCCAAAGCACCTTTAGGTCCCAAATAAGCAAAAAAAAAATAGAACATTAAAACTTGGTCGAAACTTAGACTCGTCTCAGAAAATGCTTATGTACACTTTTCAAAAAAAACAAGTTAAATATCATGGTCATTCTTCGAAACACCAAAAATATGTGTCGTCAAGTCATTGGTTTTCCAAATAAAAAATGTTTGTCTGTCAAAGGGTTAATCCGGGCCAAGCTAAAACCGGATGTCGCCTGAAAACTAAAGTCGCACTCCATGGCTTCGCTAAAGTAGCACACTACTATAAAAGGTCGCTCGCACATACGAGCATGACCCCAAACATGATTACAAGATGCGAAAAACAACCGACGAGCCCCAGTGCTTGGGGGCTCGCGAAAAAAATAGACTCCAACAAGGAGCGCGCGATCAAAATCACATTCCCGGACTACGCCATACACCATATCATGTTTGGATATCTCAAAAAAGAACAACAACAGGTTCGACCTCATCGAAAGAACGTCATTGACACTTGTGCACGGTCCTCTGATCAAAGACCAAGTCGAGCCGTAAAGACTAGCTCAAAATCACGAAAGCAGACGGTCGCAAGACAAAGATCCGTCTGAACACGTTGTCAGTCCACGTTCAGGTTGCAACTAAATTCGAGCGTCCCTCGAAAGAATTCGCTCTTGCAAGAATGAATAAAAAGAAATTCTCAAAAGAAATCACAAAGAACCAAAGAAATAGGAACTTGCCCATCTTCAGTCGACAAGATCGCGTCACCAACCGCGCGAGTTCCCAAATCGAAAAAACGAATTCAGGGACGTCCACCCTTAGCGGACAGGGCTCGCCCACCCTCAGCCGGCGGGGTCTGCGTCACTAGCCGCGCAGGTCCTCAGTTTCCGAAAAAATAAAGTCTTCAAAATTAAAACAGGCTCGCCATCTTCAGCCGGCGGGGTCTATGTCACAAATCGCGTAGGTCCTTATTTTCAAAAAAGAAAAACAAATTTCAAAATAGATTCGTCCACTTCTATCGGACGGGGTGTCCACCCTTAGCGGACAAGGTTCGCCATCTTTAGCCGGCGGGGTCTACGTCACAAACCGCGTAGGTCCTTATTTTCAAATTTCAAAAACAGATTCGCCCACTTCTATCGGACGGGGTGTCCACCCTTAGCGGACAGGCTCGCCATCTTTAGCTGGCGGGGTCTGCATCACTAACTGTGCAGGTCCTTAGTCGCTGCAGCGATAACTTTTTCTGGTTTTCCCTTTTCCAAAATTAAAAGGATTGGTTTTCCGTTTTTTCCAAAAAAGAGCGATGTGCTGGATTTTCCTTCGTTTTACGTCCCATAAAAACAAGGGGGTTTTCTCGTTTAGCTAGCCCTGAAAATGAGAATCTTTAAAAACACTTTTACCTCGTGATTGGGCTTGGCCAGGCCCAATTACACTTTATATCTTTGATTTCGAAAACATCTGTAGCTACTCCCAATGACAAAGTGAGGGAGTTTCTACGCACCTTTAGATCCTTCCAATGACAAAGTGAGGAAGTTTCTATACTATCAGTTGACAAATCCCAATGACACGTGAGGGATATGTCGACACTTCAAGTGATGACCCTTAAGTCAAATGTTATCACTCGGGGGCTCGTGAGACCCTCGCAAAACAGGTCACATACACCATGGCTTGTGTGACGCACTCCGTCTAATACTTTGACCATCGTCTTAATCCAAGACTCAGTCAAAGTGGGGGCTAACTATAGACACCTACTTTTGTCCCCATTCCCGAAAGGGAAAGGTTCGATGATGAAAGCATAAATCTCCACTTGACAACGCATCTCCTATAAAATAAACGAATCTCAATTCCCCTTTTCATTTCACCCGAAACCTGCTATTTATGGAAACCTGCTAAAAATAGTAACTGCCGTAAAAGGTAGCTTCTAAAAGTGGCAAATCATAAAGGATAGAAACCTGTCAGAATTAGGTGTTGCATTCCAACATAAATCCTAAATGAGATAGAAAAATGCGAGAATCCTATTCCTAATATGATTCAGAAATAAGAGTTATGTATTAATTAAAATCCTAACGAGCCTAGAGTTCGTAACGGGCCTAGACGCATTCCGTCATAAAATTGATACGCGCTAAAAGACTCGATTAAGTCTCAAACTCTACGGGTTTCAGGAATCCGAATCTGACTAAAGAAAACAGCCCAGACCCTATTTTCAACGCCTGGCTCTAGGCGCCGAAATCTTCGGCGCCCAGGCCTGGGCGCTGAAAGTACCTGGGTACGTGTTTTTTCCTAATTCTTTGTGGATTAGCACTTTGCAATTCTATCTTTCCACGAACTCTTCCCTATAAATAGACCCCTAAATTCGACGTGAAAAGGACACACAACACACACAATTATATTCTGAGTATTGACTCTAAACCCCTAAGCCTAAGCCTCACGCTGCAAAACTGATCACGCGTTCTGTCGCAATCGATCCATAAATCGAACAGAACGTATCCCGTCCCATAATTTGAGATTCGTTAAATAAAAGGAGAAATAGCAAAGTCAAAGTGGTTAGTTTTCTGAGAACCGTGACGCACCTCTCAAGGGTGCGTCGTAATGTGTCCCTTCTCGATGATTTATTTGCTTTCCTCGCCCTTGAACTGTTAAACTAACTAAATCTGATTGTTCCATCACGCCTAACAAATATAATATTTTTGGGAAATTGGATTATCATGCTAGGTCCCTTAATGCTATTTAAATCAGATAATCACGATCGAATTAGTATTATATGTTGCATATTGCTAAAATCAACTCAGATTAGTTTAATAGTTAACGCATGTCCCTTCAATTATTTATGCTGAGCTAGTAAGGATATCCTGCCTCTGGAGTTATCGACGAGCGAAGTACTCCTCTCGGTAGTTACAGTCCCCCGAACCCTCAATCTCTACCTTGCGGGTGTATGTTGAGAGATCCCCACACCAGGGATCACAAGGGAACCTACGGCCGTCGTGGTCAAACATAATTGCACTCCCTTTATGTCACGATAACCGGGTTTTGTCAGTTTTTCTCATTGTTGTTAAAAACTGAATGGCGACTCCTATATTACTAGTCAATTGGGTGTATACTCACAGGAAATCCAATTACACTTGATTGAATAAAAGAATCGTCACACCCACGAGGGACGAGGTCACGCATTAGCCTCGTGCTTTTTCGACCCCCTCACAGATGGTTCTTCATTGCAAAATGCGTAGAACCACTCTTGTAGCTAGAAAGAATAGATCACAAACTAAACACACTCAAAAGATCTTATCATCCTATCTCGAAAAGACATTCGATGAAAAGGATATTAAGATTGGAAAAGCATGATAACTAAACCTATGCAACAAGTGAAAAGCAACACTCACATTGTAGCACTGGAAATCAAGCATAGCTTTGAATTCCATTAAATGTTTTAAAGATGGGTTAGAGGCCCATGGTTGTAAAACATTGCGGTTGAACATTTATCATATATGAAATGTATTTTCATATTCCATTTAATCTTGGTTTAGTATTAAATGATGAGTCCCTTCAATTTGACGATATATTCAAGATAGACTGTCAGGACTAGTCCTGTGACTAAGAAATGTCTATCAAGTGAACTTGAATGTCAAAAGTTGAAAATGGTCCCTGGTCGGAGTTTTCTATAAAATTGGACGCATAGAAAACGTTAGACGACTAGAATGCAAGATGACTAGTAGTTCTGTTTCTTGAACTATGTGGACATGGCAATGTCATAATCATTTGCATAGATACTTACTTTGGGAAGACTAGTATTGGACAGACCTATGAAACTTTACTGTCAGAGATGAAAATCTGTCATAAGTAAATTTCATTAAAATTATTAAACACTAAATCCTCAATACCTGAGTGATTTGAGATAACTTGTTTGAGAACTGGTTGCTTTGACGTTGAGCAATCGTCGCACCGTAAAAGGAGGCTATAAAGGCAACGCTCAGGTAATCACCTATCAAACGAAGTCTAATCTCAAGATCGCAAGATTGGGATTGTCCTCCCATAAATCGGGATGAGATGCTTAAAAGTTGACAAGGCCACTCGGAGAGCTAGAAACTGTGAAATGCATGGCCGTGCTCAGATGAATCATAGGCTATGCTTATCTGTTTATTTGATCAGTTGAACTCTGAAACCGAGAAACACCTCTGGACATAATAAGGATGACAACTCTTACCTTATGTTCAAGAGCAAGCATCGAGTAACAAAGGAATTAGAAAATGCACACTTGTCCCTAAGGACAAGTGGGAGACTGAAGGAAATAATGCCCTTGGTCCAAGTATGCATTCAATGTTAAGTCTAATAAATGCGGTTCAGTATTAATTAACAAGTTAATAATTCAGTCAGATCAAGTGAGCTGAATGCCTAGCTAGAGGTCGCTTCAGTTCAAGTGGAATTAATGATATTAATCCACAGCTTACTCTTGACTAAACCCATAGGGTCACACAAATAGTACGTAAACGGATCAAGTATTTAATGGCATTAAATACTCTATCTATGGATATTCGGAATCGACGGATCTTGGTTTCAGTGGGGGCTGAGATCGTCACAAGCAAGAAATGAATACTCCGGAAACGATGATATTGCCGGAAACGGAAATATGGATCTTATCGGAAATATAAATATTATCCAAGTCGTAGATGTTGCCAGAAACGGAAACATGGTACGTATCGGAAAATATTATCGGAAAAGGAAATATTGCCGGAATCGGAAATATTGTCAGAATCGGAAATATTATCGGAATCGGAAAATAGTTCCGGAAACGGAAATATTAAATATTTGTTCGAAACGGAAATTAATTCCGGAATCGGAAATATTAAATATTGTTCGTATCGGAAATGAATTCCGGAACCGGGAATTTAATCGGAAGCGTATCGTACGAATAAGCATCGGACGAGGCCTGCCGGACGAAGGCCCAGCACGAAGCCAGGCCATCGCTCAGCAAGCAAAGACGCGCGCCAACGGCCAGCCCAAGGCAGCGCCAGGCCCACCGCAAGGCAGGCCAAACGCGCCAAGGCAAGGCTGCCCAGCGTGGGCTGCGTGGGCCGAGCGCACGCGTGCGGGCGCCCTCGTGGCTCCGTGCGTGTGTGTTTGTGTCCATGCATAATTCCTAAATCTATTAGGATTTGGTGTATGATTAAATTCCTATTCCTATTAGGATTATTTAATTAATTAGAGTCCTTGTAGGATTCTAAGTTTAATTAAATCGTATCCTACTAGGATTACAATTCCCTTTCCAAAACTCTATAAATAAGGGCCTAGGGTCATAATTTATAAAGACGATTGAAGTATTCAAAGGGTAAGTTTTTGAAAGAAAATTCAGCCATACACTTGCACAACAATAGCCGAAAATTCCTATCACCTTAAGGGCGATTCTAGTTGGTCAATCTTGAGGCGGATCCGGACGTACTGTGGACTATCTACGGAGGGACGACATTTGGAGTCCTAAAGACTTGTTCTTGTTCGGTTCGGGCGCAGCCAGGGAGGGCACGCTACAAAGTGTATGTTCCTAAATTATGCTAAATGATTATGTGTAAATAATATGTTTCCTGGCATTAAGGTTTTTCCGCATGATTTATGTTTTGTCATATGTATCATAACCTAACAAATAGGGGTAGAGTTAGCTCCTCCCATCATTCAGGAGACGGGGCTTTAAGGGCGGCACGTTCTTCAAGAAAAAGAAAGAGTGTAGCTAGCCGTCCTCGTGTCCCGCGTGAGGATTTTGAGGATGACTCCTCCAGTTCTTCTGACGAGGAGTTTGCAAAAAATCTTCCTCCTATGGTTCGGGGGAAAGAAGATGTAGATTTGCTTCCTTCTACCATCTTCCCCAACATGAAATGGTTGAGGTATCTGCGGGAGCAGGGACGTGACTTTGAGCGTTTCTTACTCCTGCCTCGAGGTTTTAGTTTTAGATGCCCTCGTCCCCATAATACTGTAGACCGACTCTCTCTGGGCGAGGTTGCTGTCTATACGGCCGCTTTTAGATTGGGTCTTAGGTTTCCTCTTCACCCTTTTGTGATGGACGTTTTGGAGGGATATGACATTGGCTTAGCCCAGGTGACCCCTAACTCTTGGGCGAACGTCTTTGGGTATATTTCCAAGTGTGCACTGAGTGGCGTCACTCCTTCTTTTCCTGCTTTTATTAGGCTTGTAGATATTCCCCCTTCCTCTCGTTCTCCCCTGGGATGGTTCACCCTATATAGCCGGCGGGGATATAAGACGGTAGTGGGTAAGAACTCTAGCTGGGTTTGGTGGAGGAAGAAGTGGTTTGTTATCCGAATGGAGGACCTCTCCCTTTCATAGCGTCTTTCACGGTGGAATTACCGACCCCGCTATTTGTGTAGGGATGACGCCTACCTTCGTCTTTTGTCAAAGGATTGGAGGCTCATAAAGCCTTTATTTCAGGCCGAAATGTATCGGCTATCTTCGAAGAGTCATGCGTGGGTGCCCAATACTTAGCTTCCCCATGTGGGTCAGTTTACCAACATGGTCTTTCTCGCGGCCGTCGGTCTCTGTCCCTATTTTAGTAGCGGTAGTTCTTATAGACTTTTTACCAAAGCCTTGTTTTCTTTTCTTTTACTAACCCTCTTGGTTTTGTGTAGATTCTGCCATGAATCGTCTGTCCCCTAAAGACAAGGGTTTGGTGGACGTACCTACCTGGTTGTCCCAGGTGTATACAGATGATATCCTCAAGGCCGTGAAGGCTAAGAAGAAGGACTCCTCGAAAAAGTCCGACGAGGGTGTCTCTGGTGATGCTGCCAAGGTATGTTATGTTTATTTTTGATATACTTCTGCATTCCTCTAAGGTCTATGCTTGGTTTCTCACCTGTTGCATTTTCAGGAGCCCACTTCGTCGGCTACGAAGAAACATCATGTGTCTTCGACGGTGGCTCCTAAGCCCAAGCGCCCATTTTTCAAGAAGCTGGGCACCACTGATGCTGCAGCGAAGCCGTCACTGGTGAGGCTGTCCGCCCCTCTGGCTGGGGAAGAAGGAGTCCCTCCTCCTCAGGCGTCCACCCTTCCACCTGAGCACAAAGAAGCATCTCCCCAGGTGGCCGCCGAAGGAGATTCTACGGCCAAAACGGCAGTTGAAGAGGTGGTAGCTGACCAGGTTGACGCCCCTGGTGCTGCTGCGAATGTTGGAGGAGCTACTACTTCCTCGTCAAGAGAGGGAAAGGGCAAGGAATCCGAAGGTCCTTCTGCTGGGGACGCCCCCATGCCTCCACCAGCTCCATCGACTGGTTAGTGTCTTAGTACTTAGAACGTCATGATAACTTGGTATTTTGGTATAATATTTGACATTTTGATATTGATTCAGTTGACATGTTCAAACGGATGCGGCGTGTTGAAGTGGCGAATATTACCCCATCAGGCGGGTTTAGTTTAGAAGAAAAGGATAAGATTCTTTTGGACGTCTATGATGCAATTCCTGAGGAATATGTGAGCTCGCTTCCTGGAATTGATCTGGGGTATTTTGGGGCCATGCAGTCCCTCGTACTTGATGTAAGTCTAGATGTATCTTTTTTATTTATTTATTTTTTTTAATACAAAAACTAAGTCTATTTTTTGTCACGGCAGCTCTTCATCCGTTGTACCGAGGGTAGACACTACCGCTTTGACATGCATAAAAACCAGATTGAGAATCATGAGAAGTATGCTAAGAAGAAAGCCAGGTTCATCAATGCGGATGCGGACAAGAAGATTAAGTCTAAGGCTGAGAAAGACGCCCAGGACTATGAGAAGAAGTTGCTGGAGCATGAGGAGAGGCTGACCGTGCTGAGAAAGGAGTATTCCTCGGTCTCAGAGCGAGGTGACCAATTTCTCTTCCAAAGTGGACGCCTTGGAGAAGAAGCACAAGGCTACCCAGGATGAGATTGAGTCCGTGCGGGGGGAAGCCGCTAGCTCTTTCAAGCTTGGGGAAGAGTCCATGTTGGAGAATGCTCGGCGGGCATGGGATCACTCAATGGATGGGAAAGACTTCTCCTGGTTTAAACGTCGTATCTCATACCAGATGGCCGTCTCGACAGCTAGACGCCTTGGCCTGGATCCTCCTGAGTTTTTTAGCGAGGGGGAGGATGAAGACGTGGAGGAAGAGGAAGTGAATTCCCCTGAAGGCCAGGATGTTCAAGACGGGAGCTCCACAGCCCCTCATTCATAGATGGTATTTGTTAGTTGGTTTAGATGGTGCCGCGGGTGCTTGTAATAACTTTGATGCTTTTTGGCATTATTTATTTTGGTTTGTTGCGCCTTGTGCGCATGTATGAATATTTTTTGCCTCCTATGCACTTGTTTTTTTATTCCATTTCAGTTTATTACTGATTTCTTAGGAACTCTCTTTTTGGTCCATTGGTGGACGGTTACCCTAGTGTTTTAGGTGATCAGCCTAATTTGGAGCGCTAATCTAGGCCACTTCTCAGGCCGTCAACCGACTAGTCTTTTTGTGACGCCTTCAAAGGAGAAGGCGTCATAACTGCTCTTGTTGAGTCTTGCTTTGAGTTTTTTACGTCTTTTTCAATTCAGGCCACTTTTCAGGCCATCGTTCAATTAGCCACTCATGACGCCGCCCCTTAGGGCTCGTTAATGTGGTGGTATTTCATTTAGTTTTTTTTTTTTTTTGTGACTATTGAGCCATGAGTTCAATAGATAGGGAAACATTATCATAGATCTTATAATTTTACTAAGTAGCAAAACTAAATTGGCTGCTTTGTAGGCAGGCATTACAGGCCGTTTAGTAGGCTCGAGTTACATAACTTATCTTAATTTAATGACATTCTATTTCTAGCCACTTTTTTCTGTCTTGACTGGTATACTCTCATTGGCGGTAGGTAGTTCCTCCTCATGCTTTCTCTTGCCTCATGCTTCGGCCAAATCTTTCTTCCATGCTAACAAGTTGAGGGTTGTGAGTTAGCAGTCTCTTGCCTGCTGTTGGTCTCCAGGTATAGTCCCTATCACCCCATCATCACATACAAATTTTAGGAACATGAGATGGGTGACGACTACCGCTTTAATCTTGTTCAGGGTGGGACGTCCTAAGATGACATTGTATGCTGTCAAGTCCTTGACGATTAAGAAGTTCACTCCCATCTTCGGTCCATCTTTTCGATCCCCGATCCGAACCGGCAAGTTGATGACGCCTACATGATGTATAATGCTTCCTCCGAAACCAATGATGGGATAATGTATGCTCTCTATGGTTTTGGGGTCGTTGGCTAGGCGGCCGAGGCACTCCATGCTCATTATGTCGGAGGAGCTCCTAGTGTCTATCAGGATACGCTTCACTCTCATATTGGAGATTTTGATCTCGACCACCAGAGGATCATCATGCGGAGTGGTTACTCGTCCACCATTCGACTCACATATCTCTATCCGAGGGAATGGGTCCACAGGTGACTTTCCTGACAGCATCACTTGCCCTAGGCGGCGGGCATAGTCTTTCTGTCCCTTCATGGTGGGTCCTCCAGCGGCTGGCCCCCCAAATATGACGGCTACAAATCCCCCTTGTGGTTTCCCTATGTAGGTGAGACGGGTGACTTGTTCTTTTTGTACTGGTTCTTTCCCGAGCCGTGAGCACTTTCTGCAAGTAGTTTTTGAGGTGTCCTTTGCAGGCTAGGCCGTCTAGGGCTCTCTTCAAGCTTCTACAGTTCTTGGTGTCATGCACTATATCCTCGTGTAACTGGCAATACAGCTTAGGGTCTCGACTCTCAGCAGGAGACTTCATGGGAAAAGGTCGTTCAAGGTCAAACCTGGTCCCGACGTCTTTCGGTATCGTGAGGAGATCTGTGTTGTACTCGAAATATTCTCTTTCTTGTGGGCATTCTCTCTTGTGTCCAGGAGAATTGGTATCATGCTCTTTCGAAAGAGCCCAAATACCATTTACTCGTGGGGCCTTTCGGTCTATTTTGTCTTTCTTTCCTGAGGAATCTATTGCTTCACCGGTCTTTCCATCTTTGGACGCGCTGCATATTTCTATTGCATGGATGAATGCTTCAGCCTCATCCAAAACTTCGGCCATACTCTGTACACTCTTCTTGTAACAGCCCACCCTTAACGAGCTGCTTTCTAAACACACTTAGTCTCAATTTAAACAAACTTAATATAATTACAACTTTAAACCCTGCTAAACAAACTTTAATCCTTCAAACAACTTCAAGGATTTAATCACGGTTTAGCCTATCTCAAAGACACTAATCAAGACCCTTAAACTTAATTAGTTATTAAAAAAAAAAATTCGGCAGCACTTCCCCTAATTATGGACGACCTAAAATACTGTTTAAGAAATTACGTCAAATTTTCTTTCACCTGCTATTACATCATTCCAGCATATAACATCTCCCAAAGACATCATTGGAGTGACACCAACTCAACAAGGATATCTAATCCATAAATAATAATCAAAAGAAGAAAACAAACTCTAGAAACAAATAATACAACCCATTAATAAATTAGGAAGGACTTAAATTCACTTGGAGAATCCATATGCCCGCCTTGAAACATATAAGGCCTCTGGAGGACTCTACGCACCTTGAACCTGAACTGAGACTTGATTCTCGCTGCCTGCAAAAAGTTTTAACTCTGCCCCCACCAGGACAGGTTCATTGAACAAAATCAGCGGAAAGCTGAGTACACACATCCAACCTAAAATGCATTTGATAGGTGGCTCAAAGTAATTTTTGTTTTAGTTTTATATTTTTGGTTTGAAAAGCAACTTTGCTTATAAAACCCATTTGGAAAGTATACCTAATAAAATGTTATAACTTTATTGAAATCGATTTCACGAAATCTTTATCATTCAAACAAAAATTTGGGAAAGCGATACAATAGTAATGCTCGCAATAACTTCAGCCCTTACTTACCATCACAGATAGTTTTCAACTTCCCAATCACATCACATAACTAGACTCACAACTAAGATTCATTACTCTTAATTGTTTTCATTCCATACCTTATTTGACAATTAATCATAGAGATAGATCAAGTATTTCTCCAGAAGCAATTCCAAACCATCATTTATGATGCAAGGTGGAACTCAATGTATACACATGTTCGTAACTGAATGGGGAAACTCATTGATACAATATTTCCAAAGACAAATAATTCTCTTCGTAAAGCTCTCATAAAAATTCAAATGCAGATATAGACATTCATAAGAAATTTATAACTCGTTGCCAAAACATACTACTCAACACAGCATAATAGCTTACACAGTCACAACATATTAGCTTACTGTTGGGGAAAGTTAACACGAATAGAGAGGGGTTATTCAACCAGCTGTCTCTATTTGGTGGGGGTCGTCACCCTCCTGATAAACATACGCTTGCAAGACTCAACTAGGACATGTCCCTAATTACGGGTCTATCCCGCCTCTACGAGTCTACTTTTGTAGCACTCGCTTTACGGTCAAGCCGCTTTAACGGGTCTATCCCGCCGAACTACGGGTCTATCCCGCCTCTACGAGTCTACTTTTGTAGCACTCGCTTTACAGCCAAGCCGCTTTAACGGGTCTATCCCGCCGAACTACGAGTCTACGATTTTAGCACTCGCTTTAAATGTTTTTCATCACCGACGCATGTGAGCACTATGCAACACATACACGGCTACTTTCCCCTACTTAAGAATTTTATTACCAATTTACGCAATTTCATTCTCAAAATATCATTCGCATTCCCATACTCCTGTATTAGCTTCACTCTCATCATATCTCAACTCACTTTATTTCTCAAAATAAATTCTCAACCCAATTAAATATCAATCTCAAGACTTGCTGACACTTTCTCTTACTCTTAATCAAACTGTAACGATATAATTAAAATTTGGACACTCTTCTCAACTATTTCCTTTTAACTTAGAATCACTCCTTATCCTTGGCTATACCCTTTAAACCATTGATTAATAACTGGCTGCTAGTGAGTGACACTCATTTACATCCCAAGGTTATCAATAGGCTATACTCTCCTCGAATCCGAATTCATTATTTAATAGCTTAGTGTGCCTGAAATGTGTTTTAAAAACATTTATATAAAACTCAATTACTCAAACTAAACTTTATTATTCATACAAATGCCCACTAGTTATATCTTAAACTAATAGGTTTCAAAAATATGAAAACTTAATTATTTATTTTAAAGTATATCGTTATTCTTTACAATAGTTTCTTTTATAAAACTTGTCAAAGATTTACTTATTTGCAAACTATATGTATTTAAATAACTTAAAACAAAACCGAAAACATCTTTAATTTATTGTTTCAACTCTTGAGTTCATTAAACACTTTAATATCGTTCAAATCTAGTTCAAGTTCCATAATTCATAGTTTTAGGAAAAACATGTGACTTTTAGGAAATTCCAAAATAAATATGGCTTGTAAGGAATGATTACAACCCTTGAAACGACTCATTCAAGAATCATTAAAGAATCATTAAAGACTCAGCTTTTGTTATACTTAAAATAGTTTAGAGATTTCTCATTTACTACATTAAAAGAATTCTTTTATTATTAACACTTGATTAAGAAACAAGCGTCTTTTAAGAAAATTAAAAACAAGTATGACCCAGTTGAAAGAAAACAGAAACCTTTATTTAAAACAAGAATTTAGAATTAGAGTGGTGTCTTTGGTTCCACTAAATCTTATCTTAGGATCTCTTATATAGTTTTAACACCAAGACCTCAACTCCTTAGAACTTAAGTAGGATTACTCTATTATGCAAGGACTTTCACCTGATCATTAACGTATTCACTTATGATTAACTCTTAATTAACACAACTTTAACCTTTTGAGTCTTTCACACATTTCACGACTTCCAAGTTCGACCTCAAGATACTCAATGGAATCAATTCTCTAGCCGCTCAATGCCTCAACTCAAACCATCTCTCACTTGGGTTCTCATTGACACAAACATTCGTTTAAAAGAATCATTATTCTTAAAGCATTACAAACCACGTTAATTCGCAAAGAACAAATCAATATGCAAATACAATTTGGTTTTGCAAAACACAATTTAATTCACAAAATAACATTAAATTTGCAAAACAACATTCAATTTATACATTATATATATACATAATACTTAAACACAAGATATATTTCCAAACATTGAAGTTCGTTGGACGATGTGTACCTCGATTCACCACATAAATTTCAAGCCTCATTCGATTATCATTCTCCGCTTAATTCCATGACTTGAATCTCCTTAACTCTTCTCTAGTTATTTACCTCAACAAGAAAGACTTGAATTAACAAACTACTCACTAGAATCAAATAGAAGTTAATGAACTCTTTAGAATCTTAAATGATTTCCGAAAACTTAGTTTGAAACCCATCATAACACATATTCTACCTCAAGAACAGATTTTGGTTATTAGACATGGATTATGATTGAAACTATAATTATACTATTTGTTTGATTAGTAAACTAAATTTGGAAAACTAAATCATATTTCATTTAGAAACTTAGTTTGACTTGCTTAATTGAATTATCAAATTTGTTCAATCAACTTAAATAAAACCATCTCATATAATCAAAATAATAATTCAATAACAAATTATTTCCATAAGCGTAGGACAATTGAATTAGGATAATTAAAATAGATGAAAATTTAATTGAGTTGAATTCATACCCTCAAGGAAATTGGAAAAGCATGAAGGAAACAACAACAATGACAAGCAACAACAACAGCTTGCATGCAGTAGCAGCTACGGTTCCTCGAGCCACAGAGCCCCGATGGGCAAAAGAGGAAAAAGGGAGCAACGCGAGGCAGGGGAAGCCATAGGAAAGGGAATCATGAGGAAGAACTCAACAACTAGAACAACCTCAATAACAAAGCAACCACCGACAGCTTCTGAGATGGTGGCGAGCCAGCAGAGACGGCGGCACGGCCTCTCGCCGGAGGGGAGTGAGAAATATAAAGGAAGAGAAAGTTAGGGTTTTCAGATTCCTCAATTAGAATTGAATCATAAATTAATTAGTAAAAGAGTTTTAGGGAAGTTACCAATGAGTAACGGAGTACTAGTGGCGTCAATCAAGGCCTTCAATTGTGGCGGCAGCAGCGGCCACACGACACAAGGAGAGGAAGCTGAGAGCATAGTCAAGAGAGGGAGAAGAGCGGTACTAACAAAATCACACCACAGCCACGGCAACCGCATCGGCTGCGCCAGCAGAGAGAAGGTGGTGGTCGGCGGTGCTGAGGAACGAGGAGAGAGAAGATCGAGTATGAGACACAGGGTTGCATGAGGGAGAGGGAGTCGGAATAGAGAGGGAGGAAGTCAGTGTGAGTGAGTGAGGGAAGAAGGAAGACATTTCCTCTTTTTTTTTGAAGTCTTGGAAACTAAAGGGTGACCCATCCTTCTTTGGGCCGACATGTGGCTCCCCAAAAAGGGTGCTTTGGTACACATGAGCAAGAGAAAAGAGTTAAGCAAGGCTTGATCAACAAAACTTAATATGTTTTGAAAAATTAAATTACTCACAATTATTTTCATTTGGAAAATATTTATTTGAAGCGATTTAATTTAATTTTTTTTTTGAAACTAACTATTGTTACTAAATTAATGAAAATAAAATAAACATAATGTTACAACTTACATCAAATTCAGGATAAAGCTTTTATTTTATCTTTAATCATCTATATTTTCAACAATTCAAAAATTAATGTTTAAGTAGGCTTAATAGATATTAAGTGATCAAAACTTAAATTCACTCGTCAAAATGGTATAATTCTAAAATCTTAACCCTAAACTAGTTTCAAAAGCAAATTTGAAGAGCGGTTTAAGATGATAACATAATTAGCATGGGATTAAGAGCTTCTTAAAATATGGCTGTTACACTTCTTGACTAAGTCAAACTTGAAGGATCCTTTCTTCAATCCCCTGATAAAATTATCGAAAGAGACGCCGTCAGGTAGGTCTGGGATCTGCCCGGCCTCTAGATTGAAACGTTTCACATAGCTTCTTAGTAATTCATCTTTTCCTTGTTGAATGCGTCCCAAATGCATACTTGTTTTCCTTTCTTCCTTGTGTGCCATGAACCTGGTGGAGAACAGGGTTTGCAGCTCGTTGAAAGAGGCAATTGATCCTGGGGGCAGTCGCTCAAACCATTTGGACGCTACTCCTTTAAGAGTGGCAGGGAAGTATTTTCACCAAGTGGCTTCATTGGTTCCTTGAACATACATGTGGTGACGGTATGCAACTAGGTGCATATCTGGGTCGGTGGTACCGTCATAAGCTACAATGGTGGGAGTTTTAACCTTGGGTTGTTTCGGGGCGTTCATTATGTCCTCAGAGAAGGGAGTACTCATGTGCCTTAGCGTCAGATTTTTAAACCCTTGTTGGATGTGATAGGTTGGTTCACGGCGGCTGGAGACCATGCGGTACTCTGTTAGGCGTCATCTGGGTCTGCCCTCGAGCAGAGGGGTAAAATGGAGGATCTTCCATCACTGGGGTTGACCCAGTGTCTGATAGTTCAGATTCAGCTTCATAGTATTCTTGACGTCTCGAGGAGGGCCACAAGATGGCCGGTGGGTTTCCCCTAGATGGTGGTCGCGTGGCTTGGTCCCTCCGAGGCAGAAAGGCTTGATGGCCGCGGTCAATCTCCGAGCGTTCTGCCTGGGACTGACTCCACGGCTGGCTTGTGAACGGGAGCTTTCTCCGGCTCTCCACACATTGGATCTAAGTGGCATTATGTTTATCCGATTGACGCCTAGAGTTAGGGGCCTCTGCGGGGTCGTCCGTTCAGTGATGTAGATTAACATATTCTTTCGTATTTCATCCTGCAATGTGGTACTCATCTGCTGTCGAAAGGTTTGATTCATTTGCTGTTGGAATCGTGCTAAAATCTCGCGCAGCGATCCCACTGAGACTAGCAAGTCCAAGTTCTCATCCAGCACGGCATCTCGGACACTGGGGCTTAGGTGGCCGCCCGGTGGAGATGTTTCCAGGACTAGTTCTTCCTCTACGACCACCTCAGCTTCCTGCACCCGACGTGGTGTGTTTCTGGCATTTGCGACTCGATTGGCTTCTTCTATATGACGCTGACTCCTTTCGCGAGGCCGTCTCTCTTCTCCTTCAACATGCTCTCTTTCAGATTGTGGTTTGGCCATGATAATATACCTCCCCACAGACGGCGCCAAATGTTGTGGGATCTTTTACGGTGATGACGTGTCACGCGTTCCTCGGAGGTATCAAGTATGAGCTGGCACGAACCTCTGGCAACCTACAAAACAAGAATATTCTCGTAGGAATATTTCCTCCGATGCCTAAGTAAGTATAGGCTAGAGAGAGAGAAGTAATTTAAGAGAGAAGGCAGAGCAAAGATAGTTTTATGGTAGGTGGGAATGAATTGATTACCCTTCTACCTAGGGATCTGCACTATTTATAGTGCTAGGGTTTCCTTGGGAATTGGTCCCTTATTCATGGCTTCATGATTTGGATGCTCTGTAAGATCGGGACACATGTCCGATAGTAGGAGACTTGATTAGACCTGGTAGGCCTCTTGAGCGTTGGGCTTATTAGATATAATGGATCAGGATCCTCCTGGGCAAATAGGTCTCATGACCTAGTGATGGGTCTTGGATCTTGAATGCGAGTATGAGCTATGTGATATTTCGAGGTATGCCTGTTGGTGGGCCTTTGGGCCTCCTTTCTAGGCCATCATAGTACAGCCATGTGGTGCTTTTTAGTTTAGGCCACATCATGACCTACAATGTTTTTATGCCCTTATAGACTATTCTTGGAAGGACTTCTATTTTCCGGCTGAGCTTATTTACTGGTCTGGCATGGTTACTTTTGCTTGATCATTGTTTATCTAAATTTGTGAATATTTTTCATGAGTAAACCACCAAACCAAAATCCCATGACAATCAACTTAGTTATTTGTATCGTATCATGTTCTTCTTCTATTCCAACAATCTTGAAATATATAGTAGAATATAGATATACGCCAGTATGTTCTTTTTTTTTTATCAAATATGTCAACCTTAGCTTGTTTATATCTTCTTTTTATTATTCCTAAGTTTGATAGATGACTTGTTTGTCTTTTGATAGTCAATTTGAATTCTTGTAAATTTTGTGCGACAAATCCACGACAAAAAGTTATTTGGGAGACTTTGTATGCCGGCGTCATATCTTACTATAATACTTCTTTTTTTTTCATGTGTATCATTATTTGACACCCGCGTATGCTAAAATCGCCTGCATTTTTAATATGAAAGTACAGTTGTACCCTTGTAAAAATTAACCCCGCTTGCGAGAAACTCTAGGAGCTTGCACCCAGAGCCAACCACCATCTTCTTCCCTTCACACCATCACCATTAATCCTTCACTCCACCATTAGATAGTAGCCATCATAAGCTTTGCGCCACCATGAAGCTCCTGCATCCACCATAAGCTCTACCCCACTGTCCTATCCTTGAAAAACTTGGCCAGTCAAGCAGCACCATCAACATATATAGAGCAAGCACCATGACCATTAACGTTGAGAAGCACCATCACCAAGAACAGAGCTTGGTGATGGTGCTTATTGATTTCGTAGTTCTTAGACTATTTATTTGAGAATACTATCAATAAGATATGTAACTAAACTGCACCTCTTATTTTTTTAGACAGTAAGGAATTTTCTTTTTTGTGCTATTGGAGTTGTCGCGAAACAACATAACAAGCTCTAGACTGTCGAGGTAATTACTTGTGTTTCAATCTCTCATCATTTTATTTTTATTTTTTATGTGCATACTATTTTTTTTGTGCATGCGTATGTTTTGAGATATCTTGCAGGTTAAACACATGACAACAATACCGTTACGATAGGTCACTAGGTCGTTTCGGATGAACCTATCGGGGATGTTAAGTCATCTGGCTTGTCCGGTGAACTTAGCATGTTTTATGAAGGTCCCCCTTTTGAGTTTATGAGGAGACAAATGGTGATGATACTGTCACGATAGGTCACCAGGCCGTTCCGGATGAACCTATCGGGCATGTTAAGTCACATGGCTTGTTCAGTGAATTTGACGTCTTATTTATGGCAGTTCTTTTCTCTTTTGAGTTCGCGATAAACGTTAATAGATGTTGTTACAATTCTTCCTTTTCCCCCTTTTGTCATGTTATTTAACTATTTTTTTTATTTCTTTTAGATCCGCGAGCATGGTGCATATCAAGGATATCCATGATAAAAGGCACAACTACTTATGCATTAGCGACGAGGAGGAAAATGATCCTAATTCTAGTACTTGGTTAACCATTCATCCTTCATTCCGTCGCTTGGGAGGCTTAGAGCCCTCTTTTTATACAAAGTATTTCATGAGTGAGATGTCCAAGAAGACAGGACCCTTTACAAAGGGTGGTTCTACGTTTTTTACTCTCCGAAACAGTTTTCAAGAGAAACCGACCACTAACGAGTTGTTCCCTATGCTCGGTCGTTCAATCATTGCTAAATCCGTGAGATGGGGGTCACATGTTCATAAACTCCTTTGCGATTCTCCCTTTATTGTGGGATATTGGGAGTGGACTGAAGATGTTTTGTTTTTCTTTAAGGAAGCTCTTATCGTGTGTTCAGTATATAATGCTGTTTATGCCTCCTTGTACTCTTATACCAAGGACCCAAATGTAATGCGTGCCTTTTGTGAGAACTGGTGTCCTACTACAAACACGCTTCACACTATGGTTGGGGAGTTGTCTATATCATATTGGGACCTTTACAGGCATGGTGGCTTACCTATCGTTGGGGAGATCTATGATGAAATAATCCCTCACTATGACGAGTTGTTGAAGCAAGATGATCAAGGTAATCGACTCATGTCTTGAGCTTTTGATCATTTATATGGTGTTCACCACTATCTAGCGAAGCGACCTGAGTCTAAAAAGGGTGTGTTATCTCGACAATGGACCAACTTTTGGTATAAGGGGGCCATAACCTATGAGGATCCAGCGAAGCAGCAAAGGTATACTAACTCTTGACAGAAATCCAAACATAATCCTGATGGTGAAATAAAGGATCGACCTTTTGAGTGGACCAAAAAGGAAGAAGCTAGTTGTGTTCGCTTCGTTGGGAGTTTCTGGAGCCAACAGGAAACAAGTTCTTTACACTACGGCTTTTCTTGCTTGTTGGTTATGCGTGTTTGTACTCCTCGAGGGCAAAGATAGACCCATACGACCTAGCACTTTCGAGATTGTTGTTTTGATGACGCGAAGTGATACTTACATTCTTGGGGTACCAGTACTTGCTAGCATCTATCATGGGTTGAATGTTATCACGAGATCTTCAAGGCCTTCATACTCTGGAAATTATTTTCCTACTCATTACGTGCACGGCTGTCTTGGTCATTATTTTAGCATTCATCATGCTGTAGAACCCCCTTCTCCGGGTCCCTTGATGGTTTTATTTTCAGGAGCTCAAAGTTCAAAGTATTTTATTGATGTACAGGCGGGAAATCTCATTCATGGTGGGGAGCAAGCAAAAGTTAGTTGCACCATTCTGAACAAAAATAAGAATGAAATTTCGTTTGATGATGGGAAACTTTAACCCCTCCAGTTAAGCTATCTACTTTCCTTTCATTCATGCTATCTCCCTCTGCGTTGTGTCGATTCTTTCCATATTAAAACTTATGCTCCTTATCATTTTGATAGACAATTTGGTTTTGTTCATGGTATACCGACTATGTTTCATCGTGGCCTTGCTGATCGAAAGGTGACGAATTATGAAGCCTCCATTGAAGTCGACTCAAGGGAGAGAGAAAGAATTGAAAATCACCTAGGACAAGGTTGACGATGGTGCTTTGAGTCCATTGAAGAAGGATTTGACTATCAATTTGTCTTCTCTAACTCAAAGTCAGCAGTAAATTGATGGTGCTAATTCTCTTGAGGTTGCTTCTAGAGATCTTGGTGCTCAACCTAAAGTGGTGGGTATTTCTCACAACGCAACAAGAGGTGTGAGTGTTCCAGCTTTATCTGCTAGTACATTTTTCCCAAGCCCTAATTTTTCTTTTATCTTCACCAATACGGTACGGCAGATAGGTGAATAATATCTAGGAATGTTGCAACAATCACCATTCTCAGAAGTGACCAAAAAATATGAGAAGCTCCAAGCCTCCAATGGTGTACAGAGGTATATAACACCTCAAGGGTGATCCAGGTGTTAGATTATGATACATATAACTGAATACTCCCTCCGTCCTAGATTAGTTATTACACTTAGCTTTGCACAAAGTTTTAGGTGATAAGTGGTTGTTTGGTTATCAATTGTTATTTTATTGAAAAAGTAGATGTGATAGGAGTTAATGGGGTATTTTTTTAATTGAATGAAAGAGGGTGTGGGGACAAAAAACTTTTAGTGGGAAGAGAGATACAATATAATAATTGTGGGGTCATTCCTAATTTAGAAGTGTAACAACTAATCTGGGACGGACAAAAAAGGAAAGTGTAACAACTAATCTGGGACGGAGGGAGTATAAATCATGCGGAAAAACCATTAAAGCCCAAATTAATTGCCACAAAACAATTAGCATAATTAGGATGCATACTCTTTGTAGCGTGCCCTCCCTTGTTGCGCCCGAACCGAACAAGAACAAGTCTTTAGGACTCCAAGTGTCGTCCCTCCGTAGAAAGTCCACTGCACGTCCGGATCCTCCTTAAGCTTGACTAACTAGAATCGCCCTTAAGGTACTACAAATTTTCGGCAATATGAGGCAAATAGATGACTGAATTTTTGCTAAAAAATTCTCTCTTTTGAATACTTAAAACTCGTTATAAATTGTGAGCATTAATCACATATTTATAGCTATGGAAAAAGTAATCGAATCCTGCTAGGAAACGAATTAATTAACTAGAATCTAATTAAAACTCTATTAATTAATTTATCCATTAGGAATAGGAATTTAATCTTTAATCGAATCCTACACGATTTAGGTTTCGTACGGAAGCACAAACACTACACGAGCATGACCCGCATGCGTGCAGGCCATGCTCGCGCAAAGCCCACGCGAGCTACGAAGCCCACGCGAGCTACGCAACCCACTTCTCGCAGCCTGCTCGCAGCCACGGCCTGCTGGGCCTGGCCTTACGCTGGGCCTGGCGTGGCCTTGGCTGTTTATGTGGTGCGCAGGCTTGCTGGACGCGGGCCTGGTTTCGTGCTGGGCCTTTGTCTAGCAAGCTCGTCCGATGCTAATTCGTACGACGCGCTTCCGATTAATTTCCCTATTCCGGAATTCATTTCCGATACGAACAATATTTAACATTTCCGATTCCGGAATTAATTTCCGTTTTAACCAAATATTTAATATTTCCGTTTCCGGGATTATTTTCCGATTCCGATAATATTTCCGATTCCGACAATATTTCCGTTTCCGGCAATATTTCAGATTCTGGCCATATTTCCATTTCCGATAATATTTTCCGATACGTACCATGTTTCCGTTTCCGGCAACATCTACGACTTGGATAATATTTATATTTCCGATAGGATCCATATTTCCGTTTCCGGCAATATCATCGTTTCCGGAGTATTCATTTATTTACCTTTGACGATCTCAGCTCCCACTGAAACCAAGATCCGTCGATTCCGAATATGCATAGATGGAGTATTTAATGCCATTAAATATTGATCCGTTTACGTACTATTTGTGTGACCCTACGGGTTCAGTCAAGAGTAAGCCGTGGATTAATATCATTAATCCACTTGAACTGAAGCGGCCTCTAGCTAGGCATACAGTTCACTTGATCTCACTGAATTATTAACTTGTATAATTAATACTGAACCGCATTTATTAGACTTGCCATTAAATGTATACTTGGACCAAGGGAATTATTTCCTTCAGTCTCCCACTTGTCCTTAGGGACAAGTGTGCATTTCCTAATTCCTTTTTCTCTCGATGCTTGCTCTTGAACATAAGGTAAGAGTTGTCATCCTTATTATGTCCAGAGGTGTTTCTCGGTTTCAGAGTTCAACTGATCAAATAAAAAGATAATCATAGCCTATGATTCATCTGAGCACGGCCATGCATTGTACAGTTTCTAGCTCTCCGAGTGGCCTTGTACAACTTTCAGCATCTCATCTCGATTTGTGGAAGGACAATCCAAATCTTGCGATCTTGAGGCTAGACTTCGTTTGATAGGTGATTACCCGAGCGTTGCCTTTATAGCCTCCTTTTACGGTGCGACGGTTGACAACGTCAAAGTAAGCAGTTCTCAAACAAGTAATCTCAAATCACTCAGGTATTGAGGATTTAGTGTCTAATAATTTTAATGAAATTTACTTATGACAGATTTTCATCTCTTACAGTAAAGTTTCATAGGTTTGTCCGATACTAGTCTTCCCAAAGTAAGTATCTATGCAAATGATAGCGACGTTGCCATGTCCACATAGTTCAAGAAACAGAACTACTAGTCATCTTGCATTCTAGTCGTCTAACATTTTCTATGCGTCCATCTTTATAGAAAATCCGACCAGGGACCATATTCAACTTTTGACATTCAAGTTCACTTGATTGACATTTCTTAGTCACAGGACTGGTCCTGACAGTCTATCTTGAATACATCGTCAAATTGAAGGGACTCATCATTTAATAATAAACCAAGATTAAATGGAATATGAAAATACATTTCATATATGATAAATGTTCAACCCCAATGTTTTACAACTATGGGCCTCGAACCCATCTTTAAAACAATTAGTGGAATTCAAAACCATGCTTGATTTCCAGTGCCACAATGTGAGTGTTGCTTCCACTTGTTGCATAGGTTTAGTTATCATGCTTTTCCAATCTTAATATCCTTTTCATCGAATGTTCTTCGAGATAGGATGATAAGATCTTTTGAGTATGTTTATTTTGTGATCTAGCCTTTCTTGCTACAATAGTGGTTCTACGCATTTCTCAATGAAGAACCATCAAGTCAGCAGACGTCTTTCTTGCTTCAAGAGTGGTTCTACGCATTTTGCAATGAAGAACCATCAAGCCAGCAGACAGGTGATCTACCCAAGTTCGGTGAAGAACTTTAAACAACCCTGTTTTATTGCTTCTTAGGAAATAAGTACTTTTACTTCAACTGTTTAGGTTGCTAGTGATGCTTTGTTTGGATTTACTTATCCAAGTAGTTCACAGATATGCGTAAGACTTTCCACCTATATCTTAGAACATAGAAATTTTTATTTTTATTTCCCACGCAACAACTCATGGTCTCCAATCCATGTTGCCATTTCAAAACACGATGCTCTTTAGCTCGTCCTTGTTAATGGTTAACTCCAAAGGGATCTTGCTTGATCCTTTGCCAGTGTTTATGCGTGTAACATCAATATTTAGCATATTTTTATTTCCTTGAATCAAGAACTACTGTTATGTACCTTTTCAAGTACCATAAGTTGTTCTTGATCTCAATCTAGTTGATCTTCACTTAGATCAATAGAGATTGGTATATGTTCGTCATGCCTGAAGTCATACGATACGTTTTTGGCGATCCTCATATTATATCATACATGATAAATTCTTTTGCAGAATAATTCCCAATTGAATTCTATTCATGTAACTTTAGATCATCTAGTTTCAGTAGATACTGAATCCAGCTAAATTCTTTGACATATAATATAGGTTAAGAATTTATTCAGATCCTTTGATGTTTAACATAGTAAATGCTTATACATAGTTCAAACATTCCTTTACTTGGATTTATTCATATAGGTCGAATGTCTCCAATGGAGTCTTTCGTGTTTGATTTTGTAAATGTCATTACTTAATCTAAAACAATATTATAAGATCTTTGTAAATAGATCTTAATACCCAATATGTACTAAGTTTCGCCATGGTCCATCATTGATGAATAATTTCAAATCTAAGTCATTAGCATTTGAATGTTATTTCACAATAGAGAGATATGTGTGTGATACACATAGGACCAATTAAGTTTTATGTACTCCCACTAAACTTCTTATATATCTATAAGAATCATGTAAATTTTATGAAACTAAAATACTTATTAGCTTCACTAAAATACAATTCCGATTCCCAATTGCTTGCTCAAATCTGTACTTAGATTTCATAAGCTAGCTTTCCTTTTCAAGTATTTATTTGGATCCACAAATCCTATGACATACCATGAACATAGTTTCTTCCATCATTTGATTAAGGAATACGTTTTGTTATCCAATTGCCATATGTACCAATATGAAATCATTGCTTGATTTATAGACTTGAGCATTACGATTTTGCATGAGGTTTCAACACAATCCACGCCATGAATTTGCTTGTAACCTTTTAGCAACTAATCTAGCTTTGTGTGTGAACACAATTCCATGTTTGATGGTTTTTATCCTTAAAACCGATTTGCAACCAATGGGTGTAAACCATTCTTGCAAGTCGACAAAATTTCAATTTTGTCATCAAAACATTGGTTATGTTTTATGGCCTTTAACCATCTAAAACATTTGAGTCTATATATGACCTCTAACCATTTTAGGGAATCTAGGTTTCGTCATAGCTTTCTTACAAGTCACAAACTCATTAATCTACATGATAATAGTTTGACTGCAAGTTGTAGGTTTCCTAGCTATCTAATAGAAGAATCGCATAGTTTCAGTGACCTGAACTCTGTGTTTCTTCACTATCTAATAGAAGAATCTCATAGTTTCAGTGACTTGAACTCTATGCCTACTTGGTTATAGAACATCAAACAATAGAATATCAATAGGCACTTTGAGAGTCCTTTGAATATTTTATTCTCCTTGAAGCACTTCTAAAGTCTTCTAAGAGATGTCTATTCTTTAAAGCCACTTCTAAAGTCTTCTAAGAGATGTCTATTCTTTAAAGCCACTTCTAAAATCCTTAAAGAATAAGTGTTCGGATTTTCCAAAGAACTTCGAAAAGCCTCCGGAATGTCCGTTTATGTTTGTTGTTCGCCTCGATGACTTTAAAGGTCTATTTTCTCCCACTTGTCATTTTGGAAACGAATCTCCAAAAGGACATTATTTCGAGCAAACAAACATTATGTTCTCAAAAATTCGTGGTAGAAACAATACCTTTGTGTCTCATCACAATGAAACATATATATATACTTGGGCCTTAGTTTGTCGAATAACAAACACTAAGCTCCCACTGAGTTAAGGAATTCTTTAGATATATTATGAAAATATATTCTCAAATTACTTTTCAATAGCTTTGACAAATTTGGTTTAGTTTGGTGGTAGTTGAGCATTTTGTTTTTAGAAATTATTGGAAAGTTCTTTATGATTCACCATTGATCGAATCAAGTACCAATCGACTTCGATCAATCCAATGCAGATATGCCATATCTTATGGAGCTATATTGTGAAATTACAACACACAATCATTGATGATCATATTTGGTCTTAAAGTAATCATCGTCATGATCTAACCTAGATCTTTATGATTTCTTGCCAAGTGGATTTTATACTTCTGAATCTTTGAACTAGCCAAACAGATTCAAACTTATATCACATTTGAGTAAGTAAACCCATATTTACTCAAATCCATGTGAAATAATAAAGTCATAAAATCTTTCTTTAGCTTTGAACTCTATTGTCTAGGCGTTCTAACAATAGTACATATCCTTTGTTACTTTCAACAAGTAAGACTAGCTTGTCTTGAATTGATCTAGAAATCAACCAACTTTCAAAAGTACATAAAACAGAGATTTTGAATGTTAACTTGTTGACATGGTCTAAGCAACAATGCTAAAGGTTGGTGGAACTTATATCAAGAGATTGATTTGAACCTAGTAAAGTTCTTATTATTAAAGATTTGTTTGTTTTAATCAAGCATATTGACTTAACCCGTAAATGACCATTTCTTCCAAATAAACAAACAAACATTGTTTTTGTTTTTCTTGAATGTGAGTCTTTATGTGTTTGAAAACATAAATTTAGGTATGCTGATTATGGAACAAAATAGCCATTAATTTCCAGCCTATGAAAGGACTTAAAACAAACTAAATTACCCTACAACAATGTAGCATTGCCATGCTTCATTTCTCACTTGTAGGCCATTAGTGTAGCCTAGCTTCCATTGTTTGAGTTATTACCGAAGTAAGAACCTCAAGCGGTATATGATACCAAGGAAGTTTGATCGCTAGGTCACTTCTCTTTAAACATAAACTTATAGGTAGAAACGGAATCGTGAATTCCGTTCATTTGTTCCTTGTTTTCCTATTTCTTGTACCCTTTCTTATAGTCTTAAGAATTGAGTTTTCTAGTGTTGACTTTTATACTTTGTTAGACATGTCCAATGTCACTCCAACAAAGTTCTTACCATTTTAATTTATGTTGATTATTTTGTTTCAACTAGATGATCTTACCAGAAGCTTCTAAAGTTCTCTAAGCATCGATCTATTCGAATGTCTAGGGACTAGACTCATTCGAGAATTAAATGGACAAAGATGTCAGGTTGTTAACCATTGGTAAAGCTGAGCGTTTAAACTCAATGCTCTATGATCTCAAAACTACATTGTATTTTGAATTCACAAGCACCAATCGGTTTGCCATTCGACTTTTATACTCGAAAACAACCATAAAAGTCGCTATAAGAAACATACATTTTAAATTGCTCATTTTCTCTCATTACCGTGAATCGTTCTTGGATTCACTACCAATCGAGGAAATTTACTGTTACCTTTCTAAAAGGATTTACTGCAGTGCAAGATATTTAATTATAAACAATAATTAAAACATACATTGAAGCATGCAAAGTCTAAACATTTATCTTGAGTAATAACTTGAAAATTAAAGCAATCATGCAATTTAAACAAGTTATTGGCATTTTATTCGAATTTATTGTTCCGGAAGGTGTGAATAAAATGATTCAAAGATCCTTAAATCATTGAAGAATTAAGCACATTATGTATTTAGACTCAATTCTAAAATATTTTAGGTAAGCAAAGCCTTTGCTAATAGTCTAGAAACTATTATTGGTTGATAGGTACGTCTAAGAACTTATTAGGTAAACCTATCTCATTTGCCACGACATAAAAGGACTCCTTACTTATATCATTGAGTTTCACCAAAACTAACATGTACTCACAATTATTTGTGTACCTTACCCCTTTAGGATCAATAAGTAACACCTCGCTATGGCGGAAAACTATTACTAAGATTGATGTAAAGGTTTATCCAAGTAAGTGTTATTTTGGCATGGCACCTTTTAACTCAATTTTAAAGTTTGGAACTTAAGGCTCTTACTATGTTGGTTAGATTTTAAGTGAACTAAAATCTTTGATCATGCAACATAATCAAGCCATAATCTCATGAATAATTAAGACATATTTAAATCAATAAATAACTTAAAACATGAATAAGATATAAACGTGATCTAGTATGGCCCGACTTCATCTTGAAGCTTCAACTTCAAAGTCCGTCTTAAAAATGGATTGGAAACTCCGTCTTGAATTTCACCATGGGAGGCGCCATTTTCTTCAAATAGGATAAGCTATAATTAAACTAATTACAACTATTTGATGGTACGCATACCATATTTAAATTGAAAAAACTTTGGTGCATTAGACCAATATTACATTCAAATTAATGTACGCAGACCATATTTTCTATCCTATTTGGGCCATACTAGTCACTTTCAATAAACTGCAAAACAGTACATATACAATATATACCATTCACCCATTCATTATCATGAATGGCCCACATAGCTGGTTAGTAGAACATATTATGCGTCCCATAAACATTTGGAGCAATTAATCAAGGGTTCCAATAATCTACCAATTATTCAATCCTTATTAATTCTAATCAAGTTGTTTTAACCTTAAAGGAATGTAGACCTAATCAAGAGTTTATGACTAAAACGCTCCTACTTAAACCAATAAATTCACATGCTTTACTAATTTTAAACATAAAAATGTATTTCCTAGTCTAACCGGAAACATACAAATTTAATTAAAATTTAAAGCTCATATAAATTTATAATTGAATCCTTTTAATTTATTTTCAGTTGCATTAAATGAATGAATTTAAATTAATTCAAGGTTTTAATTTTAGTAAACTAATTAGTATAAATTAGAATTTATAATAATTATATTATTCAAAATTAAATTCCTAGAAAACAATTTAAATTATGAATTTTAAAATTAATTAAAATCGTTTCCGAGCTGAAAATTCAAAATTAAAATTAAAACGAACCAATCGAGTCAAGACAAGGCCATGGGATTGCGCCCATGCCTCGTCAAGTCCAACAAGCAACAAACCCCTTGTCACTCGATTGATCGTACCGCAAAGCCCAAGCACCAACGCACCAATGCAGCAGGCCCAGCGAGCCACGCTTGCGCGCAGCCCACTCGCCCATCGCATTGGCACGTTGTTGTGCATGTTGTTGCCTTGGCTGCTTGCCTTGGCGTGCTTGCTGGGTGAGGCAACGCACGTTGTGGCGCAGCATCCATCGCTACCCACGCGTGCTTGCCTTGCTCGCTGCACTTGCCTTGCCCTTCGCCCACTCGCCCACGCTGCACACAACACTCGAAACAAGGCAGCGTGCTGCCTTGTGCTCGTGTGCCATGGCCCTTGCTCGCTGCATTGTACCGCATCGGCGACGAGCTCCCTTGCTCGTCGTCCCATGCCCGTACTATACAACACCCTTTTGGGTTACACGTAGCATCCATTGATTTGTGCGTGCAAGATTTATGAGCGATTTTTATAAAAATCAAAACTTTATAAATAAATTTATGAACAAATTAATAAAACATATTAATTACATAAATTTAGGGCGAAAAATCGAAATTTATTAATCAATTAATTTCCGATTATCATGGAGTAGGTCATAAAAATTTAAAATTTATCATAAACTAACAATTTTTATGGTGGTTTTTAATCATGGATACCTAATTAAATTGTTAATTACTTATGAAAATCAAATCAATTCTAAATTATTCGAATTTCAACAAATTAATTACAATTACAAATTAGGTTTTATAATTAACAAGCTTAGGCATTCAAATTTGTTAAACATATACAGTAGGTCAATTAAAATTCAAGATTTAACAACAAGAATCGCAAATATTTAAATTTAACATCTTAAAATTACAAAACTTTGCATTCGAGAAACTAAAACCTCCGAAAAGTTATAGTTAGGCTTCGAATTTGGGAATTCTGGGTTCGGCCGAAAAATAATCTTTTTGTCAAAATTTTAGAATTCCTTTTACATATAAACTCGATTTCGTTGAGTAACGAAGAAACTGCCGAAAAAATGCGTACATATAATTAAATAAACGCAAATTTCCAATTAATTACAATTACGAAAATTAATCACCCCTTTTAATTCCTTGCAAATTTGTAAAATTTAACCATGTTAAGCAATTATTATGGAATTAATTAGAGGCCCTGATACCACTGTTAGATTATGATACATATAACTGAATATAAATCATGCGGAAAAACCATTAAAGCCAGGAATCCAAATTAATTGCCACATAACAATTATCATAATTAGGATGCATACTCTTTGTAGCGTGCCCTCCCTTGTTGCGCCCGAACCGAACAAGAACAAGTCTGTAGGACTCCAAGTGTCGTCCCTCCGTAGAAAGTCCACTGCACGTCCGGATCCGCCTTAAGCTTGACTAACTAGAATCGCCCTTAAGGTACTACAAATTTTCGGCAATACGGGGAAAATAGATGACTGAATTTTTACTCAAAAATTCTCTCTTTTGAATACTTAAAACTCGTTATAAATTGTGAGCATTAATCACATATTTATAGGCTATGGATAAAGTAATCGAATCCTACTAGGAAACGAATTAATTAACTAGAATCTAATTAAAACTCTATTAATTAATTTATCCATTAGGAATAGGAATTTAATCATTAAACGAAACCTACACGATTTAGGTTTCGTACGGAAGCACAAACACTACACGAGCATGACCCGCATGCGCGCAGGCCATGCCCGTACACAGAGCACGCAGCCGCTCAGCCCACGCGAGCTACGAAGCCCACACGAGCTACGTGAAGGAAATAGTGCCCTTGGTCCAAGTATGCATATAATATTAAGTCTAATAAATGCGGTTCAGTATTAATTAAACAAGTTAATAATTCAGTGAGATCAAGTGAGCTGAATGCCTAGCAAGAGGCCGCTTCAGTTCAAGTGGAATTAATGATATTAATCCACAGCTTACTCTTGACTGAACCCGTAGGGTCACACAAATAGTACGTAAACGGATCAAGTATTTAATGGCATTAAATACTCCATCTATGGATATTCGGAATCCACGGATCTTGGTTTCAGTGGGAGCTAAGATCGTCACAAGCAAGAAATGAATACTCCGGAAACGATGAAATTGCCGGAAACGGAAATATGGATCGTATCGGAAATATAAATATTATCCAAGTCGTAGATGTTGCCGGAAACGGAAACATGGTACATGTCGGAAAATATTATCGGAAATGGAAATATTACCGGAATCGGAAATATTGCCGGAAACGGAAATATTGTCACAATGAGAAATGTTATCGGAATTGGAAAATAATTCTGGAAACGGAAATATTAAATATTTGTTCTAAACGGAAATTAATTCCGGAATCGGAAATATTAAATATTGTTCGTATCGGAAATGAATTCCGGAATCGGGAATTTAATCGGAAGCGTATCGTACGAATTAGCATCGGACGAGACTCGCTAGACGAAGGCCCAGCACGAAGCCAGGCCATCGCCCAGCAAGCCACACGCATCACCATCACACGCCAAGCCTCGACCAGGCCCAGCGCAAGGCCAGGCCCAGCCAAGGCCTTGGGCGCGCACGCGGACACAGGCAGCGAGCATGGGCCGAGCGCTGTGCACTCAGCGTGGGCCGCAAGGCCTGCGCGAGTGTGCAGTGCTCGTGCGATGCTCGTGTGCGTGCTATACGAATCCTAAAGCTATCAGGATTCGATATATGATTAAATCCTAATCCTAATAGATTAAGTTTATTATTTAGAGTTCAAGTTGGATTCTAATTAATAAATCCAAATCCTAGTAGGATTATAATTCCTTTTCCATACCTCTATAAATAGGAGCCTAGGGTCATAATTTATAGAGACAATTGAGGTATTCTAAAGGTAAGATTTTGAAGAAAAATCAGCCAAACACTTGCACCCAATAGCCGAAATTCCTAAGCTACCTTAAGGGCGATTCTAGTTGGTCAAGCTTAAGGCGGATCCGGACGTGCTGTGGACTATCTACGGAGGGACGACACTTGGATTCCTAAAGACTTGTTCTCGTTCTGTTCGGGCGCAGCTAGGGAGGGCACGCAACAAAGTGTATGCATCTAAACTATGCTAAATGATTATGTGTAAATAATATGCTTTCCTGGCTTTATGGTTTTTCCGCATGATTTATGTTTTGTCATATGAATCATAACCTTACAGTGGTATCAGAGCCTCTTATTATTTTCATAATCTAAATTGCATAAACATGGTTAAATTTTAAAAATTTGCAAAAAATTAAAGGGGTGATTAATTTTCGTAATTGTTAATTTATTCCAAATTGCGTTTATTTAATTTTATGTACGCAGTTTTTCGGCAGTTTCTTCGTTACTTATCCAAATCGAGTGATTTTTGTGTCAATTCCGCATGTAAAATGCATTCTAAATTTTTGAGAAAAATACTATTTTTCGGCCGAATCCAGAATTCCCAAATTCGAAGCCTAACTATGATGTTAAATTAAATATTTGCGATTCTTGTTGATAAATCTTTAATTTTTGATTGCCCTACAGTATATGTTTAACAAGTTTGAATGCCTAGCCTTGTTAATTATACAACCTAATTTGTAATTATGATTAATTTGTTGAAATTCGAATAATTTAGAATTAATTTGATTTTCATAATTAATTAATACTTTAATTAGGTATCCATAATTAAAATCCACCATAAAAATTGTTAATTTATGTTAAATTTTTAATTTTTATGACCTAGATTTGAATCCATGTTAATCGGAAATTAATTGATTAATAAATTTTCGATTTTTCGCCCTAAAATTATGAAATTAATATGTTTTATTAATTTGTCATTAATTTTGAATTAAAAATTTTAAATTTTTATGAAAACGCTCATTAATGTTGCACGCACAAAGCAATGGAAGCTACGTGTTACCCTTAAGGGGTGTTGTATAGTACGGGCACGCGACGACGAGCAAGGGAGCTCGTCGCCCGTGCGGTACGAATGCAGCGAGCACCATAGCGCATGGCGCGCGCACGAGGCAATGGAGCTTGTGCGTGTGTGTTGTGTGCTGTGGCGATGGGCGAAGGGCGAAAGCATGGCACGAGGAGAGGCGCGCGCGCGAGGGCGAGAGCTGGTCGCCCAGCGATCGCTGCTCCGCGCACCAACACGCGTGGCCTCGAGGGCTTGCTTGCGCGCGAGCGAGCGAGCGCTCCCATCGTAGCTGCTGCGATGCATGCGGGCAAGCAGGCTGCGCGCAAGCGTGGCTTGGCTTGTTGCGTTTGCGCGTGGCTGCTGCTGCGATGAGCCATGGGCCAGCGATAAGGCGTGCACTTGACGGGGCTTGGGCGCAAGCCCAAGTGCTCGTAATGTTACGATTGTCGAGTTTTAAATTTTAATTAATAATTTAAATTGTTTTCTTGGATCTTAATTTTGAATATTATAATTATTATAAATTTTATTTTATTCTAATTATTTTACTAAAATTAAAAACCTTGAATTAATTTAAGTTCGACTGAAAATAAATTAAATTAGTGGATTCAATTATAAATTTATATGAGCTTTAAATTTTAATTAAACTTGTATGTTTTCGGTTAGACTAAAAATACATTTTTATGTTTAAAATTAGTAAAGCATATGAATTTATTGGTTTAAGTGGGAGCATTTTTAGTCATAAACTCTTGATTAGGTCTACAAATCCTTTAAGGTTAAACAACTTGATTAGAATTAATAAGGACTGAATAATTGGTAGATTATTGGTGCCCTTGATTAATTGCTGCAAATATTTATGTGATGCATAACGTGTTTTACTAACCAGCTATGTGGGCAATTCATGATAATGAATGGGTGAATGGTATATATTGTATATGTACTGTTTTGCAGGTTATGAAGTGACTAGTATGGCCCAAATAGGATAGAAAATATGGTCTGCGTACCATTAATTTGAATGTAATTGGTCTAAAGCACCAAATTTTTTTTTCAATTCAAATATGGTCTGCGTACCATCGAATAGTTGTAATTAGTTTAATTATAGCTTATCCTATTTGAAAAAAATGGCGCCTCCCACGGTGAAATTCAAGACGGAGTTTCTAATCAATTTTCAAGACGGACTTTGAAGTTGAAGCTTCAAGATGAAGTCGGGCCATACTAGATCACATTTATCTTATGCATGCTTTAAGTTATTTATTGCTTTTAAATATGTCTTAAATATGCATGAGATTGTGTCTTGATTATGTTGCATGATTAAGGATTTTACTTCACTTAAAATCTAACCAACATAGTAAGAGCCTTAAGTTCCAAACTTAAAAATTGAGTTAAAAGGTGCCATGCCAAAATAACACATACTTGGATATCCTTTTTTCATCGATCTTAGTAATAGTTTTCCGCCATAGCGAGGTGTTACTTATCGATACTAAAGGGGTAAGGTACACAAATGATTGTGAGTACATGTTAGTTTTGGTGAAACTCAACGATATAAGTAAGGAGTCCTTTTATGTCGTGGCAAAATCGATAGGTTTACCTAATAAGTTCTTAGACGTACCTATCAACCAAGAGTAGTTTCTAGACTATTAGCAAAAGGTTTTTGCTTACCTAAAATGTTTTAGAATTGAGTCAAAATACATAATGTGCTTAATTCTTCAATGGTTTTTGGGTCTTGGAATCATTTTATTCACACCTGCCGGAACAATAAAATCGGAACAATAAAATGCTAGTAACTTGTTTGAATTGCATGATTGCTTTAATTTCAAGTTATTATTCATGATAAATGTTTAGACTTTGCATGCTTCAATGTATGTTTTAATTATTGTTTATAATTAAATATCTTGCACTGCAATAAATCCTTTTAGAAAGGTAACAGTAAATTTCCTCAATTGGTAGTGAATCCAAGAACGATTCACGGAAATGAGAGAAAGTGAGCAATTTAAAATGTACGTTTCTTATATCGACTTTTATGGTTGTTTTCGAGTATCAAAGTCGAATGGCGAACCTATTGGTGCTTGTGAATTCAAAATACAATGTAGTTTTGAGATCATAAAGCATTGAATTTAAACGCTCGGCTTTACCAATGGTTAACAACCGAAAATCTTTTTCCATTTAATTCTTGAATGAGTCTAGTCCCTAGACATTCGAATAGATCGATGCTTAGAGAACTTTAGAAGCTTCTGGTAAGATCATCTAGTTGAAACAAAATATTCAACATAAATTAAAATGGTAAGAACCTTGTTGGAGTGACATTGGACATGTCTAACAAAGTATAAAAGTCAACACTAAAGAATTCAATTTTTAAGACTATAAGAAAGGGTACAAGAAATAGGAAAACAAGGAACAAGTGAAAGGAATTTGCGATTCCGTTTATACCTATAAGTTCATGTTTAAAGATAAGTGACTTAGCAATCATACTTCCTTGTTATCATAAACCGCTTAAGGTTCTTACTTCGGTAATAACTCAAACAATGGAAGCTAGGATGCACTAATGACCTACAAGTGGGAAATGAAGCATGGCAATGCTACATTAGTTGTAGGGTCATCTAGTTTGTAAGTCCTTTCAAAGGATGGAACTTAATGGATATTTTGTTCCATAATCAACATACCTAAATTTCTGTTTTCAAACACAGAAAGACTCACATTCAAGAAAAACAAAAACAATGTTTGTTTGTTTATTTGAATGAAATGGTCAATTACGGGTTGAGTCAATATGCTTGATTAAAACAAACAATTCTTTAACAATAAGAACTTTACTAGGTTCAAATCAACCCCTTGATTTGAGTTCCACTAATCTTTGGCATTGTTGCTTAGACCATATTAACAAGTTAACATTCAAAAGCTCTATTTTGATGGACTTTTGAAAGTTCATTGATTTCTAGATCAATTTAAGACGACTGGTCTTACTTGTTGAAAGTAACAAAAGATATGAACTATTGTTAGAACGCCTAGACAATAGAGTTCAAAGATAAAGAAAGGTTTTATGACTTTATTATTTCACACAGATTTGAGTGAATATAGGTTTATTTACTCAATGTGATATAAGTTTGAATCTGTTTGGCTAGTTCAAATATTCAGAAGTATAAATCCCACTTGGTAAGAAATCATAAAGATCTAGGATAGATCATGTTAATGATTGCTTAAGACCAAAAATGATCATCAATGATTGTGTGTTGTAATTTCACGATCTAGCTCCATAAGATATGGCATATCTAAGTTGGAATGATCGAAGTCAATTAGTACTTGATTCGATCAATGATGAATCATAAAGATTTTTCCTATAATTTCTAAACAAAATGCTCAACTACCACCAAACTAAACCAAATTCGTCAATTCTATTGAAAAGTAATTTCAGAATATCTATTCATAATTATATATCTAAAGAGTTGCTAAACTCAGTGGGAGCTTAGTGTTTGTTATTCAACAAACTAAGGCCCATGTCTAGATATATGTTTCATTGTGATTTATTCAAATGAGACACAAAGGTATTGTTTCTACCACGAATTTTTGAGAACATAATGTTTGTTTGCTCGAAATAATGTCCTTTTGGAGATTAGTTTCCAAAATGACAAGTGGGAGAAAATAGACCTCGAAAGTCTTCGAGGCAAACAAAAAACATAAACGGACATTCCGGAGGCTTTTCGAAGTGCTTCAGAAAATCCGAGCTTATTCTTTAAGGACTTTAGAAGTGGCTTTAAAGAATAGACATCTCTTAGAAGACTTTAGAAGTGGCTTTAAAGAATAGACATCTCTTAGAAGACTTTCAAGTGGCTATTGATATTCTATTGTTTGATGTTCTATACCCAAGTAGGCATAGAGTTCAAGTCACTGAAACTATGCGATTCTTCTATTAGATAGTGAAGAAACCTACAACTTGCAGTCAAACTATTATCATGTAGATTAATGAGTTTGTGAACTGTAAGAAAGCTATGACGAAACCCAGATTCCCTAAAAATGGTTAGAGGCCATATATAGACTCAAATGTTTTAAATGGTTAGAGGCCATAAAACATACTCAATGTTTTGATGACAAAATTGAAATTTTGTTGATTTGCAAGAATAGTTTCACACCTATTGGTTGCAAGTTTGTTTTAAGGATAAAAACCATCAAACATGGAAATGTGTTCACAACACAAAGCTAGATTAGTTTCTAAAGGTTACAAGCACATTCATGGCATGGATTGTGTTGAAACCTCATGCATAATCGTAATGCTTAAAGTCTATAATTCAAGCAATGATTGCATATTGGTACATATGGCAATTAGATGACAAAACGTATTCCTCAATCAAATATTGGAATAAACTATGTACATGGTATGTCATAGGACTTGTGGATCCAAATAAATGCTTGAAAAGGAAAGCTGGCTTATGAAATCTAAGTACAGATTTAAGCAGGCAATTGGGAATTAGAAATGTATTTTAGTGAAGCTAATAAGTATTTTAGTTTCATAAAATGTACATGACTCTTATAGATGTATAAGAAGTTTCATGAGAGTACATAAAACTTAATTGGTCCTATGTGTATCACACACATATCTCTCTATTGTGAAATGACATTCAAATGCTAATGACTTAGATTTGAAACTATTCATCAATGACGGACCAAGGCGAAACTTAGTGCATACTGGTTATTAAGATCTATTTACAAAGATCTTATAATGTTGTTTTGGATTAAGTAATGGCATTTACTAAATCAAACACGAAATACTCCATTGGAGATATTCGACCCATGTGAGTAAATCTAAGTAAAAGTTATTTGAACTATGTATAAGTGTTTACTAAGTTAAACATCAAAGGATCTAAGTAAGATTCTTAACCTATATTATATGTCAAAGAATTTAGCTGGATTTAGTATCTACTGAAACTAGATGAGCTAAACTTACATGAATAGAATTCAATTGGGAAATATTCTGCAAAAGAATTTATCATGTATGATATAATATGAGGATCGCAAAAAACGTATCGTATGACTTTAGGCATGACGAACATATACCAATCTCTATTGATCTAAGTGAAGATCAACTAGATTGAGATCAAGAATACTTATGGTACTTGAAAAGGTACATAGGAATAGTCCTTGATTCAAGGAAATAAAGATATGCTAAATATTGATGCTACACGCATAAACACTGTCAAAGGATCAAGCAAGATTCCTTTGGAGTTAACCGTTGACAAAGACGAGCTAAAGAGCATCGTGTTTTGAAATGGCAACATGGATTGAAGACCATGAGTTGTTGCGTGGGAAATTAAAATAATAGTTTCTATGTTCTAAGATATAGTTGGAGAGTCTTCCACATATCTATGAACTGCTTGGATAGGTAAATCCAAACAAAGCATCACTAGCAACCTATACAGTTGAAGTAAAAGTAATTATTGCCTAAGAAGCAATAAAACAGGGTTGTTTAAAGTTCTTCACTGAACTTGGGTAGATTACCTATCTGCTGGCTTGATGGTTCTTCATTGAAAAATGCGTAGAACCACTCTTGAAGCAAAAAAAAATAAAAATAAATGTCTGCTAACTTGATGGTTCTTCATTGCAAAATGCGTAAAACCACTATCAAAGTAAGAAATACTAGTTCACATAATAAACAAACTCAAAAAGATGTTATCATCATATCTCGAAGAACATTCGATGAAAAGGATATTAAGATTGGCAAAGCATGATAACTAAACCTATGCAACAAGTGAGAAGCAACACTCACATTGTAGCACTGGAAATCAAGCATAGCTTTGAATTCCATGAACTGTTTTAAAGATGGGTTTGAGGCCCATGGTTGTAAAACATTGGGGTTGAACATTTATCATATATGAAATGTATTTTCATATTCCATTTAATCTTGGTTTAGTATTAAATGATGAGTCCCTTCAAATTTGACGATATATTCAAGATAGACTGTCAGGACCAGTCCTGTGACTAAGAAATGTCTATCAAGTGAACTTGAATGTCAAAAGTTGAAAATGGTCCCTGGTCGGAGTTTTCTATAAAGATGGACGCATAGAAAACGTTAGACGACTAGAATGCAAGATGACTAGTAGTTCTGTTTCTTGAACTATGTGGACATGGCAATGTCGTAATCATTTTCATAGATACTTACTTTGGGAAGACTAGTATCAGACAGACCTATGAAACTTTACTGTAAGAGATGAAAATCTGTCATAAGTAAATTTCATTAAAATTATTAGGCACTAAATCCTCAATACCTGAGTGATTTGAGATTACTTTTTTGAGAACTGGTTGCTTTGACGTTGACCAACCGTCGCACCGTAAAAGGAGGCTATAAAGGCAACTCTTAGGTACTCACCTATCAAATGAAGTCTAATCTCAAGATCACAAGATTGGGATTGTCCTCCCCTAAATCGGGATGAGATGCTTAAAAGTTGTACAAGGCCACTCGTAGAGCTAGAAACTGTAAAATGCATGGTCGTGCTCGGATGAATCATAGGCTATGATTATCTGTTTATTTGATCAGTTGAACTCTAAAACCGAGAAACACCTCTGGACATAATAAGGATGACAACTCTTACCTTATGTTCAAGAGCAAGCATCGAGCGACAAAGGAATTAGGTAATGCACACTTGTTCCTAAGGACAAGTGGGAGACTGAAGGAAATATTGCCCTTTGTCCAAGTATGCATATAATATTAAGTCTAATAAATGCGGTTCATTATTAATTAAACAAGTTAATAATTCAGTGAGATCAAGTGAGCTGAATGCCTAGCTAGAGGCCGCTTTAGTTCAAGTGGAATTAATGATATTAATCCACAGCTTACTCTTGACTGAACCCGTAGGGTCACGCAAATAGTACGTAAACGGATCAAGTATTTAATGGCATTAAATACTCCATCTATGGATATTCGGAATCGACGGATCTTGGTTTCAGTGGGAGCTAAGATCGTCACAAGCAAGAAATGAATACTCCGGAAACGATGATATTGCCGGAAACGGAAATATGGATTGTATCGGAAATATAAATATTATCCAAGTCGTAGATGTTGCCGGAAACGGAAACATGGTACATGTCGGAAAATATTATAGGAAATGAAAATATTACCGGAATCGGAAATATTGCCGGAAACGGAAATATTGTCAGAATCAGAAATGTTATCGGAATCGAAAAATAATTCCGGAAACGGAAATATTAAATATTTGTTCGAAACGGAAATTAATTCCGGAATCGGAAATATTAAATATTGTTCGTATCGGAAATGAATTCCGGAATCGGGAATTGAATCGGAAGCGTATCGTACGAATTAGCATCGGACGAGGCTCGCTAGACGAAGGCCCAGCACGAAGCCAGGCCATCGCCTAGCAAGCCACACGCATCACCATCACACGCCAAGCCTCGACCAGGCGCAGCGCAAGGCCAGGCCCAGCCAAGGCCTTGGGCACGCGCGCGGACACAGGCAGCGAGCATGGGTCGAGCGCTGTGCGCTCATCGTGGGCCGCAAGGCCTGCGCAAGTGTGCAGTGCTCGTGCGATGCTCGTGTGCGTGCTATACGAATCCTAAAGCTATCAGGATTCGATATATGATTAAATCCTAATCCTAATTAATAGATTAAGTTTATTATTTAGAATTCAAGTTGGATTCTAATTAATAAATCCAAATCCTAGTAGGATTATAATTCCTTTTCCATACCTCTATAATAGGAGCCTAGGGTCATAATTTATAGAGACAGTTGAAGTATTCTAAAGGTAAGATTTTGAAGAAAAATCAGCCATACACTTGCACCCATTAGCCGAAATTCCTAAGCTACCTTAAGGGCGATTCTAGTTGGTCAAGCTTAAGGCGGATCCGGACGTGCTGTGGACTATCTACGGAGGGACGACACTTGGAGTCCTAAAGACTTGTTCTTGTTCGGTTCGGGCGCAGCTAGGGAGGGCACGCAATAAAGTGTATGCATCTAAACTATGCTAAATGATTATGTGTAAATAATATGCTTTCCTGGCTTTATGGTTTTTCCGCATGATTTATGTTTTGTCATATGAATCATAACCTTACACTACGCAGCCCACTGCTCGCAGCCTGCTCGCAGCCACGGCCTGCTGGGCCTGGCCTTGCGCTGGGCCTGGCGTGGCCTTGGCTGTTTGTGTGGTGCGCAGGCTTGCTGGACGCGGGCCTGGCTTCGTGCTGGGCCTTTGTCTAGCAAGCTCGTCCGATGCTAATTCGTACGACGCGCTTCCGATTAATTTCCCGATTCCGGAATTCATTTCCGATACGAACAATATTTAACATTTCCTATTCCGGAATTAATTTCCTTTTCGAACAAATATTTAATATTTCCGTTTCCGAAATTATTTTCCGATTCCGATAATATTTCCGATTCCGACAATATTTCCATTTCCGGCAATATTTCAGATTCCGGCAATATTTCATTTCCGATAATATTTTCCGATACGTACCATGTTTCCGTTTCCGGCAACATCTACAACTTGGATAATATTTATATTTCCGATACGATCCATATTTCCGTTTCCGGCAATATCATCGTCTCCGGAGAATTCATTTATTTTCCTTTGACGATCTCAGCTCCCACTGAAACCAAGATCCGTCGATTCCGAATATCCATAGATGGAGTATTTAATGCCATTAAATACTTGATCCGTTTACGTACTATTTGTGTGACCCTACGGGTTCAGTGAAGAGTGAGCTGTGGATTAATATCATTAATCCACTTGAACTGAAGCGGCCTCTAGCTAGGCATACAGTTCACTTGATCTCACTGAATTATTAACTTGTATAATTAATACTGAACCGCATTTATTAGACTTGCCATTAAATGTATACTTGGACCAAGGGAATTATTTCCTTCACCAGGTCCACTAAAACGACAAGTCAACTCATATTATTGGTATGTTAGGTCATTTCTTGCTTTGGAAGTGAAAGCTGTAGGGCGCCAACGTTCAGAGAAAGTGGAGCAAGGTATATTGACCCAAACTGAAATGGTTAAGCAAGTGAGTCAGTTCTTGCTGAGGCACAAGAGAAGCATAGATTGCCTTGAGGAGCAAGACGTTGAGATTGCGAGGAAGATAGATGACCTCGAAGCTGCGTTGAAAGGAGCTCGTGACGAGAAAAGTCATTTATTAAGTGACTGAAAAACTAGAAGAACCTTATTGACATCCTTTGAAGAAGATGTGAAGGTTGCAAAGCAGACTCTTGATGAGCTAGAAGCAGCTCCCTTTGTGAGTACTGACGATGTTGCTTAAATTGATCAACAGAATTGAAAGCGCAACTGCAAGAGCTCCAGTCGATGATCAAGCCTTATGAGTGGATGAGCTCAGCATAGATTTTTTTAGTTTTCTTTTTGTAGAACATTATACCTTTCAGTTTGTTTTGTTTTGTTTTTTATTCATCGTATGGATTGTTTTTTTTATTTATTTAGCCGTTCACGATTTATATTCTAGCGGGCCAGGAGTGTAGTAATGAATAATTATTTTTCCGTTCACAGTTTAGACTCTTGCGCGAGTGTAGCAATGATTTTTTTTTTTGTTGGTTGTTGTGGTTGCACCTCAATAGTTTTTGTTATTGAAGCTGCCTACGTACTTGCAAAATAATTGATAAGTTACCTTCCAAGATCAAGCCAGCGTAGTTCAACAAACATCTTTTCCTTTTTTTTCCCGAGCGAGCAGTTTATCCTCTTACTTAGGAGTTTACAAAGATTTCACTTTTCATGAGTAGTACCACTATAGAAACTTGCTGTTTATAGGCCCTACTCCCAATCCTTCCGTGTCAATGTATACCTCTTGTACGACATATGGACCATCCCATTTCGATGTGAATTTAGTTTTAGTCTTACGAGAAGTAATGATAGGTCGTCTCACTGCTAGAACTATGTTCCCCACTTGAAAAGAGCGAGGTCGAACTTTCTTGTTGAATGCGCGTGACAGACGAGCCTGGTAGCATTCTGATTTCTGTTGTGCTCGAAGTCTTTTCTCGTCAAGTGCCTCTAATTTTTCTAGATGAAGTTTGTCATTTTCATCATAAGTTAACCCTTCTTGAATAGCTAATCGCAACAACGGGATTTGAAGTTCCAAAGGCAAAATAGCTTCGACACCATACACCAAAGCATACGGGGTTAACTGTGTTGCTATTTTGTATGACGTCCTGTAAGCCCAAAGAGCTTCTTCTATCCTCTCATGCCAGTCACACTTCGATTTCGAAACAAATTTTCTTAAAAATTTGAAAAGTGTTTTGTTGAAAGCTTCATCTAGACCATTTGCAGGAGTATTGTACATGGACGACTTATGCTGCGTGAATTTGAACTTCTCACAAAGACATGCCATCAATGTGTTGAAGAACGGTTTTCCGTTTTCAGTGATGACCCGTCGAGGTATACCATACCTGTAAATGATGTGAGTATGAATGAAATCGACGACATTTTCTTTCTGACCTCGCGAAGAGTAATGGTCTCCGCCCACTTAGAGAAATAAGCAGTTCCTGCTAAGATGTATGCTTGACCTGCAAATGACTTTGGTGTAATTGGACCAACCACGTCAGGTCCCCATGCTTCAAAAGGCCAAGATAAGACCATAGGGTGCAAGGTTTCTGGAGGTTGGTGGATGAAATTAGCATGAAAATGACATGCTTCACATTTCTTTGCATAGTCCATGTTGTCTTGAACCATTGTTGGCCAATAATATCCCATTATTTTAATGCAATCATACAACTTAGGACCTGATTGATTTGCGCCACAAATTCCAGCGTAAGCCTATTCCACAGATTTCATTGGTTCTTCGTCTCCAATGCATCTCAACCATGAGTCATTGAAAGATCGTCGAAATTGAGTTTCATTAAAAAGTATAAATCGAGGGGCTCGACGACGAATATCCATTCTATGTCTTGGATCAGTAGGTAATTTTTGATGACTTAGATAGTCAATAATTGGTTGATGCGAATCTTCCTGGTCTATTCGATGAACAATGAGCATGTCAACTTCCTCATCTTCAATTTCGTCTCCGCCAGGCGCAACAGCCCAGCGGTTGCAAACCGGTACAAACATGGTTTCTTCTGCCCCCAGTGCCAAAATGGCTGCAAGCCCTGCAAGTGGGTCAGCCATTTTGTTCGCACTCCTTTGAACATGATTTAACTTAACGGTGTCAAGCTTCTCAAGCAATTTTGTTGCATGTCTGTGATGAGGAATTAAATCCTCTTTCTTGACTTCATATTCTCCTAAGAGTTGGCTTATCACCAGTTGTGAATCTCCGTAAATATCCAAGTCCTTTAGTCCTAGTTCCATGGCCATTTGGAGGCCTAAGACGAGGGCTTGGTATTCAACCATATTATTTTAGCATAACTGAGTTAACACAAACGAGTAAGTCAAAACATGCCTTTTGGAAGATAAAAAGACAACTCCAGCTCCAGCGCCATCTTGACGAGTGGCCCCGTCAAAATACATTTCCCAAGGTTGGAGTATATCAATGTAGAACACATCCTCCCTAGACAAATCTACATAAAGCTCCCTTTTAGGTGGCACTGGATGATCTGCAAAGAAATCTGCTATTATTTGACCTCTTCATAGATTTTTGCGGCACGTACACAATGTCATATTGTTTTATAAGTAAAACCCATTTAGCAAGTCATCCTGAGAGAACTGGTCTTGAAAGGATATACTTGATTGGGTCAGCTTTTGAGATAACATGGATTTTATGAGACTGCATGTAATGCTTTAACTTTTGGATGGCAAAAACCAAAGCAAGATAAAATTTTTCAATGGGTGAGTAGTTCAATTCAGCATCCACCAACGGCCGACTCGGGTAGTAAAGAGCCCTATCTTTGCAATCCTCTATTTCTTGAGCACGTACACATTGCCCCCAACGATCGCTCCTCTGCAGCAATGTAAAGGATAAGAGGCTTTCCTTTGACTGGTTCCCCCAACACTGGTGGAGAAGACAAGTACTTTTTTATGCTTTAAATTCCCTTCGACACGAGTCATCCCAATTAAACGGAGTATCTTTTTCCATGAGATGGCTAAATGGGTGACATCTTCCAGCAAGGTTGGAGATGAACCTTTGAATGTATTCCAAACGTCCTTGAAGGCTACGAAGTTCTTTAAGGTTTCGAAGTTCGGACATTTCTTGGATTGCCTTAATCTTGTCTGATAAATTTCGATGCCCCTATGCCTGACAATAAAACATACTCCGTATAAATTTTCCAGATGTGACACCGAATGCGCATTTAAGGGGATTCATTTTTAATTGACATTTTTGTAATCTTTCAAACACTTTGCAGAGGTCATACAAATGACTCTCCCTCTTTTTAGACTTGAGTACGAAGTCGTCAACGTAGCATTCTACTATCTTGTGCATCATGTTTTCAAAAAATTTCTTTATCACACATTTATATGTGGACCCTGCGTTCTTTAATCCAAAGGGCATGACTTTATAGCAAACTATCCCTTTTGGTGTGCGAAACGCTGTGGCTTCTTGATCTTCGGGCGCCATACGGATTTTATTGCAGCCAGTTGTACAAACCATGAAAGACAATGCTTCATGACCAGTCGTAGCATCTATCATGATTTCTGTGACTGGTAGCGAAAAATCGTCTTTTGGACATGCTTCGCTCAAGTCGCGAAAATCCACACAAACCCGTAGTTGTCTGTTTTTCTTTCTCACATAGACTAAATTTGCTATCCATGTAGGATATTTTACTTCAAGAATAAAGTCTGCACATATAAGTTTATTTACCTAAGATTCAATTTCAAGGATCAACTCCGGTCTTAAACGTCTTTGAGATTGCTTCTTTGGACTAACACCCTTTTTTTATCGCAGTGCGATGGACGGCGATTCTTGGGTCAAGACCATCCATTTCTTTATAGATCCAAGCAAAGACATCTTTAAATTCTGAGAGTAATTTAGCATACTCATGTTTTTCCTCTTGAGTGAGAAGAGAGCTAATATATCCAGGACGTGGTTTTTCAAGAGTTCCAAAGTTTAACTCTTTTAGTTCGTTCACAGTCGTCAGCCCCCCATCTTCAAGTATTTTGGGAGCTATGTCGGTGTCCATTTCATCATCAGAATTTGAGACTTCTTGCGCTGTCACATGATTCGAGAAAACAAACTTTTGTTCGTCCTCCGCAACATTGTTAGCTGATTTCTTTTGATTGGTAAACACCACACTACGAACCCTTTCTCTAAGGGGTTGTTGTTCAGTGATGTCTATGTCTTGAGTGCGTTTTATGCGAGACGGAACAACACTTCTCGCATCATCATTTCCCTTTGCATCATCATTTCTTTTCCTGATGCGACTAAGTTCTAATTGTCTTGGTTGGTTGTCAAGCGTGGATGACGTGCCGACACGACTGAAGACATATCCTTTCCTTTTTGGCTAACGACTTGATGATATTTTCTTCACATTCCCATGTTGACCAAGCCTACCAAACACAGATGATTGGTTCTTAGTTGTAGGTGGACGCATTCGATCAAAAACAGAAGTTTTCTCCGGATGATCATCACTGTAGACGCCTACTTTTGTCCCCATTCCCGAAAGGGAAAGGTTCGATGATGAAAGCATAAATCTCCACTTGACAACGCATCTCCTATAAAATAAACGAATCTAAATTCCCCTTTTCATTTGACCTGAAACCTGCTATTTATGGAAACCTGCTAAAAATAGTAACTGCCGTAAAAGGTAGCTTCTAAAAGTGGCAAATCATAAAGGATAAAAACCTGTCAGAATTAGGTGTTGCATTCCAACATAAATCCTAAATGAGATAGAAAACTGCGAGAATCCTATTCCTAATATGATTCGGAAATAAGAGTTACGTATTAATTAAAATCCTAACGAGCCTAGAGTTCGTAACGGGCCCAGACGCATTCCGTCATAAAATTGATACGCGCTAAAAGACTCGATTAAGTCTCAAACTCTACGGATTTCACGAATCCGAATCTGACTAAAGAAAACAGCCCAGACCCTATTTTCAACGCCTGGCTCTAGGCGCCGAAATCTTCGGCGCCCAGGCCTGGGCGCTGAAAATACCTGGGTACGTGTTTTTTCCTAATTCTTTGTGGATTAGAACTCTGCAATTCTATCTTTCCACGAACTCTTCCCTATAAATAGACCCCTAAATTCGACGTGAAAAGGACACACAACACACAATTATATTCTGAGTATTGACTCCACCCTTAGCCTAAGCCTCACGCTGCGAAATTGTACACGCGTTCTTTCGCAATCGATTCATAAATCGAACAGAACGTATCCTGTCCCATAATTGAGGTTCGTTAAATAAAAAGGAGAAATAGCAAAGTCAAAGCGGTTAGTTTTCTGAGAACCGTGACGCACCTCTCAAGGGTGCGTCGTAATGTGTCCCTTTTCGATGATTTAACTGCTTTCCTCGCCCTCTTTATGAACTGTTAAACTAACTAAATCTGATTGTTCTATCACGCCTAATAAATATAATATTTTTGGGAAATCGGATTATCATGCTAGGTCCCTTAATGCTATTTAAATCAGATAATCACGACCGAATTAGTATTATATGTTGCATATTGCTAAAATCAACTCAGATTAGTTTAATAGTTAACGCATGTCCCTTCAATTATTTATGCTGAGCTAGTAAGGTTATCCTGCCTCTGGAGTTATCGACGAGCGAAGTACTCCTCTCGGTAGTTACAGTCCCCCGAACCCTCAATCTCTACCTTGCGGGTGTATGTTGAGAGACCCCCACACCAGGGATCACAAGGGAACCTACGGTCGTCGTGGTCAAACATAATTGCACTCCCTTTATGTCACGATAACCGGGTTTTGTCAGTTTTTCTCATTGTCGTTAAAAACTGAATGGCGACTCCTATATTACTAGTCAATTGGGTGTAAACTCACAGGAAATCCAATTACACTTGATTGAATAAAAAGAATCGTCACACCCACGAGGGACGAGGTCACGCATTAGCCTCGCACTTTTTCGACCCCCTCACAGTGGCGACTCCACTGGGGATAGTGAAGGAAATACTCGTGCTTGTAGGTAATCAAAATAGCCGAAGGGTGAAACGATCCTACCCCGCGTTTATTTCCCCATCAAGTTGGGACGACCTGAAAATCAGCATATTAATGTGAACGGGCAGAACCGCATAACGAATCTCGGCTCCCTCGGGAGTTGGGACTAAGGATACCTTTTCCCACCAATAGGGGGGTGCATACGCCGCGCATGTTTCCCACTCGGTACTTGTGCAGGTAGTACACCTATCCCGAACCCAATCGCTCGCTCATTAGGTCCCTCTCGCCTGCATGCCCCCTTGGCTTGCACTTGCGGGTTGGCCTCTTGAGCGAAATTCGTCTGTTGAAGACACTACCTCGACCGGGGCATGTGTTGGATCTACGATAGAAGCGGTACCAAGCCAGGCGCAAATAACTACCCATAGAAGCCTATCATAAACTACATGACATGTTATTATCGCCTCATGATGAATGTTAGTTATGTGTAGTGAAATATGTGATTGTGTGTGACAAACTATCCTAGAAAACCAACGACCTTAAAAATTTCCCAAACATTCATAGACTAATTTGCCAAAGAGTTATACCGAAACACGTGTTCCGCAAACTCGAATGATCGCCAAAAAAATTAGCGACGCTCGGGATGGCCTGTAACGAATCCCACAAACGCTGCCACGCGTAAAGGACGTTATTAGGCAAGCACGCAAATCGAAGTCGCATAAACAGAAGACAGAAAACGAGAACAAGCCAGGGACGCATTTTCCACGCCCCTGGATGGGCGCCAGAATTTCTCACGCCCCACGCTGGGCGCTGAAGTTGCTGCTTGGCCTTCTGGTCAAGCGCAGCAGCCTCGGTACCCGCGCGAAAGGAAAATACGTAGCACAAAAAATGTTCGTAAAAAGAATTGCTACGAGGGCGTAAGAAAAGCACTCGATTTCAAAAGCGACTCATAAAAAATTAATAACTCTTTGTGTCGTTGTTAGGCCTCCTACGACGACAATACTCGGCACCAAAACCGAACGTGATAATAACTATGAATGTCACACGGGCAAGTGTTTCGAAAATCCAAAGAATGACCAAAATAAAAAAAAAACCAAAAAGTGTACCGACAAAAGAAAGAGTGAAAAACCAATTTAGAGAGTCGAAGTCTAGACTAAGTAATGCTTGAAACTTTGGGAACCTAAACTTTAGCTTATCTTATGCCTAGGACCGGTCCTGCCACTTGGTGCCGATCAGGGAATCAACGGTTAGTGCGTCTCGAAGATACATCGCCAACACCAGGTTTAGTGACTCCGAGCTCCGTCCGTAATCCCTCATTTCAAGGATCTCCATCGAAGATTTGCAAGAGCAGATGGCTCAAATGACCCGACTCATGGGCCAACTAAAAATGGAAAATGAAGCTTTAGCGGCTGCGCAAGCCAAAAATGACCTCGATAATGAGAAGAGGATTGAAAAAATGGTCCTACAGCAAACCATGGGGAGCAAATACTTCTCCCTCGATCCTGAACCTTTTCCTGGCAAACTACCAGAAAAGTTCAGTTCATCTGACTTACCAAAGTTCAAGGCCACGGACAACCCCCGTGATCATCTACTGAGCTTTGTGAATGCCATGAACTTGAAAGGCGTGGACAAGTCCATGTACTTACCTGCCTTTCCTTTGTCCTTGGAACCTGTGCCGCTCAAATGGTACTATCACCAGGACCCTAATCTCTTCCCCACTTGGGAAGACTTTGTCAATGTCTTCATCAAGCAATACTCGTCGAACATGGATTTCCAAGTCACCATGCGCGAGCTGGAAGTTCTCTTCCAAAAGAAAAATGAGGGTTTCACGACCTACTTTGCTAGAAGGAGGGACCAGGCAGGCCCAGCTAATCAATAGGCCTCCCGAAACAGAATTGGTCCAAAAATTCATTGACAACCTGGACCCGGCTTACAGAAAGCACCTTAGGTACCTGGGACTTGACACTTTCAAAAGAGTTTATGATGTGGGAATAAAGATCGAGGACGACCTCGCCAAAACCATACAAAGCAAACCCACATATAAGAACAACACCTATAATCGGGGTAACACATCCCAAGCCCAAGAAGTCCATGCTGTAGAAGAGACTCCCGCCCGAAGAAACCCTGGAAGATGGTCCGAGACCGAAAGTTTGCCCCACTCGGGTCGGCTTTGGTACAAGCCTTTGAAAGACTAACCAATCAAGGAAAGTTGAGACCTATAGGTCCCACCCGTGACCCTCCTGTCAAAAGCAAATATTGGGTCGAAGGTACTTACTGCAAATTCCATCAAGGAAATGGGCATGACACTGAAAACTGCTGGAATCTAAAACATACGATCCAGGACATGATAGAGGATGAAGTGATACCTCTCCCGAACATTGGAAAACCCAACAACAACAAGAGCCCACTCGGCTCTTGTCACATCTCTCTCGACCAACCAGAGAATTTCGACCCCACGGTGTATATTACACCTCAAGGTGCACCACTCGGTGTGGTCCCTATGGATCGAATTGAGAGGGAAGTGTGCGGTGTGTGGAATGATGATGCTGAAGATATTTACCTATCTCAAGTGTCGGGCCAGGACCTCTTCACTGAAACTTGGCCCGGGTATGCTCTCATTGACACCACCCCTCAGGAGCCCGACGTCGACAACCTCACTCGATCCGGAAGAATATACCAACCGGATATTCACCCACCTCCTATGGACGACATCCCGGTTAGGCAAACTCCTGAGAATGACCGTCGCAGAAGTCATTGAAAATCCTCTCCTGAAACAACTAAAAAGAACCAAGGCCGAGATTACCATCTGGGATCTTATGTGTACTTCAAAGGAACATCGCGAAAAGCTTATTCGCTCACTTGACCTCATCTCAGTACCTACAGATATCACACCTGACTCATTGGTTAGCCATGTCACGAGAGATGCCGGAGAAAAGGCCATAGTTTTCACCGATAAAGACTTACCCAAAGAGGTGGGGTGCTCACAATAAAGCCCTTTACCTAGTGGTTGGATGCAAAGGACAAAACATCCCCCTAGCGCTCGTAGATAATGGTTCGGCGGTTAATGTCTTCCCATTGCGAACCGCCCATTGCTTGGGGCTAGGAAACGATGACTTCCAAACCTCCACGCAAGGGGTACGAGCTTATGATAACTCCCGAAGGCCTGTATTGGGAAAAAGCAACCTTACCATACAAACCGGGCCTGTGGCACGCACCACGGAGTTTCAAATAATCGACATCAAGCCCACTTTCAACCTCCGCTTGGGGCGACCTTGGCTCCATGACTTAGGAGGTGTGGCTTCTACCTTGCACCAAATGGTTAAACTTAACCATGACGGGGTAATACTAGAAATTCGCGCCCCTCCTCTCGACGTCAGTTGCACAATGGTTGGAACGGCCGAAACTGCAGACGACCTTTACGGGTTTCAAATGGAAGAAACAATCCAGTTCATCGAAGATTATGACCCAGCATTCCTAGACCCGCATGCATCCCGAGTCATCCCAAGAATGCTGTTAGCTCAAGGTTATTTCCCAGGAACCCCATTGGGCATAAGGAAGAAGGAATACACATTCCATCCTTTTCCCGACAAATCTACTCCCTTTGGCTTAGGTTATGAACCAACGGAGGAAGATATTGCTGACCGCCTGTCTAGGCTACGCCTTATCAAAGCCAAACAAACCACTCCCCTTCCCCCATATCAAAGGACCCTTAACGGGATGTTCGTTCGGGAAGGAGAAGAACACCCATGCTGTGATTTCCCTGAACCCTTCGTTCAGGACGGCTTGCTAAAACCCGGATTTGAAATTTTCCATGACTGCCACACCTTGGATGAGGCACCCCACCTCACCAAGACTAAAACAGCTGAAATATTGGACAACCAGGCTCTATAGACATTGTTTAACGAATCGAGGCCTATGGAGAACGAGACTGCGATGACTACCCTAGCTCTACAAGATGAAGGTTTCGATCCAACCCGGTTAATCTCTCCTGCATCAACACTAGAAGAGGTCGAGAACGGATGGGTGAAGACATATCAGTGGGTCAGTGCAAAAGGAATGGAATTCAAGATGAGTACCGGTGAAGGACCGAAGTTTTATGAGACTAAACCCCAGGCTTGAGCCACATAGAGCACCATTAGTAAAAAGCGCCTAGTAGTTCTTTAGATTGATAGAAAAAAAATTAATAGAGACTTTAGATGGTCCTAAGGCCCCTTAGAATATGGGTCAGTTTTATTTCAGTGTGTTTTCCTTACTTTCCGAATCAATAAAGGCGTAATATTTCTCCTAAAATTTTTATTCTAACACTAAATAAACACCTAATGTACTTGCAAAATACAAAAATAAAGAGGCGGCCCACTCCAGGCCCAACAAACAAAGCCCACTCGGTTTTGAAATAGTGCCATGGGAACCAATTCCCGAAACCCACAAAATAAACCACACTATCCCATGCATATCCCCAAAACCTAAAAAGCCAAACCAGTGTCATCATAAGAGTCAATCTATGCAACCCAGAATCAAAGGAAATCAAAATCCAAAACAATGCAAATGTCACCAAAAAAACAGATTCATAAAACATAGATTCCATCATACCCTTCACTAACAACACCTCAAAAAAAACCTACACAAAGATCTTCATTACTTCCGCACCTTAACCCCATTTTCAAAACTGTTTCGAGTCACGAATAGAAAAAAATTGATTCGGACAAAAACACATTTCACGCTAACAGTCAAAAAGCCTCCAAAGTAGCCTCAAAATTGGCCTTTAAATACGAGCAAAATATCAAGGCACAAAAAAAAAAGAAATGCAAGAACATGTGAAGCAAAGCGTCAAAAAACGACCGCCCAAGTCGTTTTCAGCGCCCCAGGGCTGGGCGGCGAAATTTCTGAAGCCCCAGCCTGGGTGTTGAAACTCTCTGCCTGACACTTGGGGGGGTACAGTACGTACCCAAGTATCCAAATAGGCTTACCAACCAATAACATAGCAATACAAATTAGTCGGATTTCGGGCTTCATATTTTACGCAACTTATGGCAAAAAAAACGGCAGATGAAAATAATGATAATACTTCACTCATTTGACCGACTAAGTAATATGTTTTCACCTCAGGGCATATCTACCGAAATCCGGCATACTAGGACTTATTCAAAAGCTAGAACTACGCGCGACCTGATTCTGACAAGATACGTAGGCAATCCTTACCAAGGATTCGGTCCAATATAAAAAAAAATTACCAAATATTCTTTGTGCAAAAAGTGTTAGACATATAAAATACATAAAAAAGAGGAGAAACAAAAATAAATGAAAATGAAAAAAATAAAAATACGCCTTTATTAAAAAATAATAAGAAGGAAAACAGAGTGCTAAAAATAAAAACAAACACAACTGAAATAAATAGAGGGCACCTACACCCTAGAAAGAACTACACTACTCTAGTTCTTCTGGATCATCAAATAAAGTCTTGTAGAGGGCAATATTCGCAGGATCCACCCCCACAGTCTTCTGCGCTGCCCCAATGTCAATCTCCATAAGAACCAGCTCCTGGACGCTAACATCCAAAGATGCCAAGGCTTCAGAAACATTCTCAGTTATAGCCCGCTCAGCCTCGAGGGCATAGGCAATGGTGGGAGAAGGATTATTATCATCAACTAGACTAGCCACTGTTTCTACAGGCGGCTGAGCCTTCCTAACCCATACATTGTTCTGGCGACGATCTCCGCGAGAGCTTGCATTTCTTTTAACAACAGCAGGCCGCTTCATGTTAGGCATCTTTTTAGGCCTAAAACTGGAACGGGGAGGAACTTCCTTTCGCTTTCGATCAGGACGAGCTTTCACAGTCTTAATACTATAGGTACGAGGTCTGGCAGAATCAGGACCCTCATATTTAACACGAATACGAGGTATCAAAAGCTCAGCCGGCTCCCCATTTCGAGCCTCGGTCCTCACATCTTTATCATCGGAGCTCATCCACAACTTGTAGTTTTCAGAAAGACCCACAAAGCCATTTGTAGCTACGGCCCAACGCGGGAGACCATCATAATACTTGGCCCACGCTAGGACCCGTGTTTGTGAAAAGGCCGCTACCTTAGGTGTTACCGTATCAGAAAAGGGGATAGTCTGCCTTAAACCATATTGACGCATGACTCGGTAAGGGAAAATATAAATGGGACGAGATAGCCCCAACAAAGAAACATAAACCGATACATCAGAACCACCTGTCATAGTAGTGAAACCCCACCATCGTACCACCCACTTAATAGAACAAATTCCATAAGTAAAAAAGGAGGTCCATTCGGCCTCGTCCTGGCCTTGGTGCAAGTATTTTCGGTTACCCAAGGCTATAGGGCGATAATGTTTAGAATCGGCAGGAGCTTCCAAAAGTCTAAGCCGTTCCGCAAGCCAAATCTGCAAAAACAGGTACGATCGAATCAAAAGAATGAAAAAAAAATGGTCCCTGGGGCGCAGTTTCAACGCCCAGGACCAGGCGCCGAAAACTCCAGCGCCCAGCCCTGGGCGCTGAAACTCAGCCCCAGGCAAAAAAAAAATATGCAAAAGGGACGTATACGTGCGCAAGGAAAAATCGATCACCTGCAGTAATAGGGGGCTTCCCTTAAAATGTTCGGATTTGGCATCCTTCTTCAGCTCATCCGCACTCACCAAAGTCTCGGCAACAACCAACGGCATGATAGAATAGCAACTTTCCATCTGGCTAATCAAGGGGATCAACCTTATGTCACCGAACTCACCATTGTTATTCGATAGTAAATAATGATTCAACAAGCAAAATACAAGGGCTCGAATATTCAATTTCTGTTCGGTCATATTCTTACTAGGCCTAAAGTGATGTTTTACAAGTTTGCCAAGTTAACCTTATCATCTACAACAATTTCAGCAAACATGTTATCATCTAGTCCTAGGAAAGCCCTTATGGTTGTTTTACCCTCTTCAATAGTGTCAGGGGTAACAGGAGTAGCATTAGTAGGATAACCAAGGATCGCAGCAAATTAAACAGGCAGAGGACATATTTCGTTGCCCCGAAAGGCAAACCATGATGATCGGAGTCCCAGAAGCTTAGGGCAGCATGCAGAAAGTTATAATCAATATTAATTTGTTGTAAGCCTAAAAGTGCCTCTAAGTGGTATTCTTTTAACAAAGCTTTTTCTGTGGGAGTAAGGGCCCGTAGCCAACGCCTAACAGTCCGTTGGAGTGAGAAAGAAGGGATCGACATGGCAAAAGCAGTGAATAATTAAAGCACAACAAAAAGAAAAGAAAGAATTTGAGAGTAGTAGAAAATAGGGACGTATCTAGCCCCGATATATAGCTAAACGCACCCAATGACATCCTGATCCCATTCGGAAACGTGTTAGGAAATCCGAAAGTCAAATATTACCAGGAAAGGACTTTCAGCGCCCATGGCTGGGCGCCGAAATGTTTAACGCCTGGCCTTGGGCGCTGAAAATGCAGCCCAAGGCCCAGATTTCATAAAACACGGAACAGGAAAGGACTTAAGAGCGTGTTGCTAAAAACGAAGCCCTATTGCAATTAGGATCAAGCCCAAAGCACCTTTAGCTCCCAAATAAGCAAGAAAAAAATATAACATTAAAACTTGGTAGAAACTTAGACTCGTCTCAGAAAATGCTTATGTACACTTTTCAAAAAAAAAACAAGTTAAATATCATGGTCATTCTTCGAAACAGCAAAAATATGTGTCGTCAAGTCATTGGTTTTCCAAATAAAAAAATGTTTGTCTGTCAAAGGGTTAATCCGGGCCAAGCTAAAACCGGATGTCGCCTGAAAACTAAAGTCGCACTCCACGGCTTCGCTAAAGTAGCACACTACTATAAAAGATCGCTCGCACATACGAGCATGACCCCAAACATGATTACAAGATGCGAAAAACAACCGACGAGCCCCAGTGCTTGGGGGCTCGCGAAAAAATAGACTCCAACAAGGAGCGCGCGATCAAAATTACATTCCCGGACTGCGCCATACACCATATCATGTTTGGATATCTCAAAAAAGAACAACAACAGGTTCGACCTCATCGAAAGGACGTCACTGACACTTGTGCACGGTCCTCTGATCAAAGACCAAGTCGAGCCGTAAAGACTAGCTCAAAATCACGAAAGCAGACGGTCGCAAGACAAAGAACCGTCTGAACACGTTGTCAGCCCACGTTCAGGTTACAACTAAATTCGAGCATCCCTCGAAAGAATTCGTTCTTGCAAGAATGAATAAAAAGAAATTCTCAAAACTTTTTCTGGTTTTCCCTTTTCCAAAAATTAAAAGGATTGGTTTTCCGTTTTTTCCAAAAAAGAGCGATGTGCTGGATTTTCCTTCGTTTTACGTCCCATAAAAACAAGGGGGTTTTCTCGTTTAGCTATCCCCGAAAATGAGAATCTTTAAATACATTTTTACCTCGTGATTGGGCTTGGCCAGGCCCAATTACACTTTATATCTTTGATTTTGAAAACATCTGTAGCTACTCCCAATGACAAAGTGAGGGAGTTTCTACGCACCTTTAGATCCTTCCAATGACAAAGTGAGGAAGTTTCTATACTATCAGTTGACAAATCCCAATGACACGTGAGGGATATGTTGACACTTCAAGTGATGACCCTTAAGTCAAATGTTATCACTCGGGGGCTCGTGAGACCCTCACAAAACAGGTCACATACACCATGGCTTGTGTGACGCACTCCGTCTAATACTTTGACCATCGTCTTACTCCAAGACTCAGTCACAGTGGGGGCTAACTGTAGACGCCTACTTTTGTCCCCATTCCCGAAAGGGAAAGGTTCGATGATGAAAGAATAAATCTCCACTTGACAACGCATCTCCTATAAAATAAACGAATCTCAATTCCCCTTTTCATTTCACCCGAAACCTGCTATTTATGGAAACCTGCTAAAAATAGTAACTGCCGTAAAAGGTAGCTTCTAAAAGTGGCAAATCATAAAGGATAGAAACTTGTCAGAATTAGGTGTTGCATTCCAACATAAATCCTAAATGAGATAGAAAACTGCGAGAATCCTATTCCTAATATGATTCGGAAATAAGAGTTACGTATTAATTAAAATCCTAACGAGCCTAGAGTTCGTAACGGGCCCAGACGCATTCCGTCATAAAATTGATACGCGCTAAAAGACTCGATTAAGTCTCAAACTCTACGGATTTCAGGAAACCGAATTTGACTAAAGAAAACAGCCCAGACCCTATTTTCAACGCCTGGCTCTGGGCGCCGAAATCTTTGGCGCCCAGGCCTGGGCGCTGAAAATACCTGGGTACGTGTTTTTTCCTAATTCTTTGTGGATTAGAACTCTGCAATTCTATCTTTCCACGAACTCTTCCCTATAAATAGACCCCTAAATTCGACGTGAAAAGGACACACAACACACAATTATATTCTGAGTATTGACTCCACCCTTAGCCTAAGCCTCACGCTGCGAAATTGTTCACGCGTTCTGTCGCAATCGATCCATAAATCGAACAGAACGTATCCTGTCCCATAATTGAGATTCGTTAAATAAAAATGAGAAATAGCAAAGTCAAAGCGGTTAGTTTTCTTAGAACCGTGACGCACCTCTCAAGGGTGCGTCGTAATGTGTCCCTTTTCGATGATTTAACTGCTTTTCTCGCCCTCTTTATGAACTGTTAAACTAACTAAATATGATTGTTCTATCACGCCTAACAAATATAATATTTTTGGGCAATCGGATTATCATGGTAGGTCCCTTAATGCTATTTAAATCAGATAATCACGATCGAATTAGTATTATATGTTGCATATTGCTAAAATCAACTCAGATTAGTTTAATAGTTAACGCATGTCCCTTCAATTATTTATGCTGAGCTAGTAAGGACATCCTGCCTCTGGAGTTATCCACGAGCGAAGTACTCCTCTCGGTAGTTACAGTCCCCCGAACCCTCAATCTCTACCTTGCGGGTGTATGTTGAGAGATCCCCACACCAGGGATCACAAGGGAACCTACGGCCGTCGTGGTCAAACATAATTGCACTCCCTTTATGTCACGATAACCGGGTTTTGTCAGTTTTTCTCATTGTCGTTAAAAACTGAATGGCGACTCCTATATTACTAGTCAATTGGGTGTAAACTCACAGGAAATCCAATTACACTTGATTGAATAAAAAGAATCGTCACACCCACGAGGGACGAGGTCACGCATTAGACTCGCGCTTTTTCGACCCCCTCACAATCACTTTCAGCTTCATTTTCTCCAACCTCTTATGCAATTTTCTACAGTGAAGACGAGGTGTTCACTTTTCTCCATATCAAGATTTTGGTTGGTGTGGGGCGTTTAAATCATACCCCCGTCTTGGATTCCTGAAATCCGTCACCGTACTCAAGAAGTTTCTTTTGTGTGTCATTGAGACCATGAGGTTTAGCATCAATGACTTTACCCATAGGTGTTGGGTTTTCAAAATCATATCCTGACTTTTCCAAGAGCTTATATGCATTCGGGTCAAACTTCTCTTTATTTCTTTGGTTCCTGAGCATTCTTCAACGATAGGCGACTTGATGATTTGACTACTCTTCCTGTAGTAAGGGGAAATATTGTTTTACTCTTCAAGTCTTGGAGAACAACTTCATCAACTTTCTTCCGCACCTTTGTTTCAAGTTTAGAGTCCTAACATTTTGCGAATGGTGATTCTATTTCTTTCGACGCGACTTTGGGATTATTGCAAGATCGAGAGTTCCTGAGAATAATGAGTTTCTGATACCCGCTACTGAAGTAGAAGAGTAGTAATTATATGAGATGGAGACTCCTTTAATGGACTTGATAGGTTTGGGCTTGGACCCATTTTGTGACTTGAGAGTATTTAACCTGGTCTAGTTGATTTGTTTATTTTGGGCTACCAGCACGTACTAGCCCAAATGTTTACAACCCAAATTGTATTTAATTGATTCGGGTATTTAGTTTAGGTGGGCTTAAATAATTAAAATGGATTATAATATAATTTCGGTCCAAATTAATTAATTTAATTTATTTGTAATACACTAACAATGTTTTAATGTCTACAATGTCGAGATGGACATACACTTTGTTCGGTAAAAGGTTGTGTTGGGTCACATACTCGTTTTTTATGTTCATTCGAGGTATCAGTTTGCAGATATTTTCACAAAGGGCCTTCCACGACAATAATTCTTGGATTTCAGATCCAGTCTTAGCGTACGACCTCCTCTCGCTAGGACTGCGGGGGTGTGATAGAGATAAAATCTCTTAAAATATTTTACGTGCAATAGATTTCTAGTAGCATTAGGTTTTCTAATACAATTAGGACTAATGTTTTGTAACTCACACTACATATATTTGATCAATATCATACGCTCCGATTACGGAGTTTCACAGAATCTAACACTTTTTTCCTATGAAGATAAGTACAAAAGATAGTGAGTGGTTTGAAAATCTATAATTACTTGATTTTTTCCCTTGAGCCGTTAGGCAGTGTAGTTGTGTCCCTTCTTCTGGCGAAGGAGTCCATTCTAATTGGTTTGCTCCGTAGAAATTAGGCTTAACTTGTATAGCTTTTGATAAGTGTGTCAATATACTTTACTTATATGTTAAATAAAATATATTAAAAAAATAATCTACAATTCGTACAAAACGTCAAGATAATAATTAAAAAAAATGCTTCATCATTGGCTATTAATTAATAAACTAATTAGTGAAGTCAAATGTATTAATTGGCAACATATATCGAAGTATAATAATGTTGATTTAGTGAATTGTCTTCTCTTGCCTGCGACTTCTAAATGATTAAATTATCCAACTTGTTTTTCATAAAACGTTGAAAGTAAGCCTTACACGAAGCACAAATTCTTATTTACAATGGGTGTACAATAAATATTGTATACCGGAGTAAAAGTTAACTCAAAATGCTTAAAAGTTAAGCTTATATATGTAAAAGTTATGTATTTTTTAGTGATAAATTTTTTAATTTTAGTAAAACTTATTTCTTTAAAATGACAAATAATGTATAAAATTAATCATTTAACCCTTTAAAAAGGTTATGTATCAACTTTTTTATTATTAATATAAAAGTTAATCAAAACTAGGTTAAAGTTACAAAAAATTGGGTAAAAGTTATCTTGGTGTACAATAAATTTATTGTACACCTAGTGCGCGCAAGACCTTTTGTACACGAAGTAATTATTAAATGAATCGCCCACGGTTTTTCTTTTTATCGGCAACAAAAGGCGGTGACTCGGTGAGTGTATTTCTCTTTTACAAAATTTAATACCGTATTTTTAGAATGTGTAATGTATTTCCTTTATCTAACAACCAACTAAATTAAAATCATTATACTTTTGGCTATCACTTAGAACTGTTGACCATTTGAGAAACTTTATGGCAATTTACCGGGAAGTGATAAACTCAAGGAAAATTTTACTTCTTCCAAGGAAATTAACATTTTTTAAAGTTAATTTTCTTGGAAGAAGTAAAATTATTCCTTGGATTTATCATTTGCCCAATTTGCCTCGTCTGGGAAAGATTTTATTCCAAGTATTGTATGGGTGCATGAGTAATGCCTTGAATCAAGTGGTCATTGTTAGAATAATGCCTTGAATCGGTCAAGCACCTTACTGCAACGTCTCAGTACGGGGATCTCGCTAGGTCATAACCTAGTTGTATTCTGTAATATGTACTCCTCACGATCAATAAAACTTTCCTCCTCCCATCTGCCTGTAGACGTACCTAACACATTGTTAGTGAACCACGTTAAATCTCTGCGTTCCTTAATTACGTTATTTTATCTTTCTTTGCATCCGTCATAACACTCATGTTGGCGAACAATATTGAAATTTTGCTCTTTGTCACCGTATTTTTATTTACTTCGGGAAAATAAGTCTATAAAATTATAACATAGGTAGTACATAATTATTTTACTGCTCCAAAATTAATGGATTACTTGATATTGCCTATAAAAATGCTACTCCCTCCGTTTCAAAATGTTTGTTACGTATTCCTTTAATAATGTTTCAAAATGTTTGTTACATAAAGAATCTTTCTATTTATAAACTTGTTACTATTATTATTTTTTGAGCCAACTTTTATTTCTAATTGGTCAAACTTTTCAACTCAATAAATCTCATGCAACCAAAAGTCACATTATGACAAGTTAGCAATCCGTGTGATTTTTAATTATTGGTTCATTTTGATAATAAAACAATCTTATTGGTTGTTTCAATGATTAGTGGACTGAGGTATATTTTTTTTAATAAAAGATGAAAGCAGATTTGCACTATATTCAAAGAGAGTAATAAATGTCAGAATTTGGAAAGATGAAATCAGATTTATGATGGAATCTAGAACATTTTAAATTTTTTTTAAAAAAAGAATCTTAATTATACGTTAATAAACGTGCCAAAATCCAAAGGTAACAAACATTTTAAAACGAAGGGAGTATGTTTTTATCAACCATTAATATAAAAGAAGTTGTTGGTCACCCTTTAAAATAAACAATCTAAAATTGTCACATGTATTTCCACATTATACGGATGAATTATCGCGTAAAAATAGAACACCCGTATCAATTTTTAGTCAATTCATACAAAAGAACAAGTTGATGCTTCATGATTGGCTCTTAATTAACTAAGTAAGCGAAGTCAAACGTATTAATTAAAAACATATATCGAAGTATAGTAATGTTGATTTAATGAATTATCTTCTCTTGCCTGCGACTCCTCAATGATTAAATTATCCAACTTGTTTTTGATAAAACGTTGAAATTAAGCCATATAATTGTTACTTCCTCCATTTTTTTAATTGCACCATCAGAGATTTCACGCTTGCCAATGCACTATTTTAATCCTAATATCTCTCATTATACATTTTAAGAAATTATAAAAAATTGATAATTTGAAAGTATATATTTCGAGAGGAATCTAACAAGATTTCACATGAATATGTTTTTCCTTACATATAAATCACAAAAAATAACTATATAAGAATATTGAAATAATGCTAAAACCAAGATGGTGCAATTATTAAAAAATGGAGGAAGTATATGAATCGCCCACCATTTTTTCTTCTTTTTATCAGCAACAAAAAGGCGGTGAGTGTATTTCCATTTTGCAAAATCTTGTGAAATACCATCTGATATTAAGAAGCATGTTGCGTTTCATTCACTTGATTTTCACTTATTAAAAATTATCATCTAAATTGAAATGAACTCACAAAACTTAGTTGAACTTATTAGAACCAATTTGGTTATGAATTATAATTAGGTATTTCCTTATAATGTCTCCTTAACTTATCTAACGAAAATGATAAAGGTCGCAACTTGCGACCTATCCGTGTCACAATGATGACATGACATGCTTATGTGTCATGAACGTAATTGTAAACTAAAATATTTAACTTATATAACCTATTAAACATGTTACAAAAAAGGTAGATAAATCTTAATATTCTCATTTATTATAAATATAATAAATTTTTGTTTCCTTCTTTGTATGTACTACCTTATTTACGTATTTTCATTATAGAAAAATTGCATTGATAGTAAAAAATATTTTGATGACGCATAACGTACGTGGCGCCTATATGTGCCATATAGAATCCAACACATAGAATTGCAACAATTAAATATTGTCACAACTTGCGACCTTTATCATCACCGCTAATCTAATACTACATGTAGACACTTAATTTGTGTCTCCCCTTAGGGCCGATAAAGAAACCATTAGCCTTGTGCCAAGATTAGTACAACTCCGAGTGGAAGTCCCAGTTGCTAGAGTACAATGAAATTATTCCAAGACCAAAAGTCCAAAATCCAACCCCGCAAGTCCGTTCCCATCCCGGAACTTGGTACAAATTGCCATTTCTAAATGCAAATCCAAAATCCAAATGCAAACTCTCGTAACAGACATCACCATTGATCTCCGACCTACATTTCCAGTCAAAATGGCATCAAGCAATTCAAATTCAGGCGCCAACCTACAAACCGAGCATCCCGGGTTCCGACCCGTAAAACCGAATTCCAAGTGTACAAAATGCGCAAAGTGTTGCGTCTAAAAACAAGCAAACCACCTACCCAAGAAAAGAACATTCTCGCTACAATCCAAGAAGTACAATGGTACAATCCAGACGCGCCTAAAAAGAACAGAGTCATCGTCCTTTTTTGGCAGCGTCCGCTGGCGCCAAGCGCCAGCAAGGCATCAACGCCATGTGTTGGGCTTTTTGGCGTTCTCTAGCAGATTTTCTATATAAACCCCCATTTTTTGAGCAGGAGGGGTACCAAAAAAACAGAGTATTAACACTAATGTCGTAATGTTAAAATCAATCTATAATTACTAAATCCTCTCAAATCTTCAAAATTACTAAAAACACACACTTTCTACTATTCTTGCAATTGGGAAGTCACCTTGGAGAAATCAATCTAGCCTACTTTGTTAATCTGAGTCCCTACAAATTCATTATTTACTAATCTTATTTGCAAATTATCTTCAAGTTCTAAATAAATTAACCAATGATGTTCATGTGATGTTCATACTCACTTGAATTAGGTAATGCTTTAAAAGAGTAATATTTGAGGGGATTTCATACTTGAAACCCCCCTGAAATGATCTTCCATACTCCTATTTCAAGTTCAAGATTTAATTTATATGCATTTACTTTCAAAAACTTTGTTAAGAAAGTGAGTTTTTACAACATTCCTTCTAAATACCACGATGCAAGTTTTAAAAGCTTTAATCTTTATACCAAGTTCTACAATACCTGAAGAAGTGCAACCCATTTCTTAAATTAGAACACATAAGTCATCTAAAATTTATGTATAAATGAAAGTTTCAAGTTCAAATATTCCATGATGTTTTAGTGGGAATCATTCCCTTAAAATATAAGTAAACACAAGTATGGAGTTCATCAAAGGTGAAGTCTTTAAATAAAAGTCTTGGTCTTTGAGATTGAAACCTCCCAATTTCTACATTCAAGTTCATTATTCAAGTTCTATATTCTATATTCAAGTTCTATTTAAATATTTAATATGCAACATCGATGATACTTTTTAACGGGCAATTCATTTTAAAGTGAGATTATTTGCACAATTGGATTCGTGGGGGAGCCAAATCCCTTTTGAGTAAGTGTTCCTCAATCGAACTTTCAATATTCAAGTTATTCCATTAATATCATAAAATTTCAATGCTTAATTGCTTATTAATTTCTTATTTCAATTCCGCACCTTTAAATATTACATTTTTCAATTCCGCACTTACTAATTATGCAAACTTTACTTGCATTGTCCTTCTAGGCGATGTGGTTTACACCTAGTCCTTTTTCTAGGTGGTGATATATAATCTTTACTAATTCCGCATTTTATTTTCTATTGTGATGATGTTTTACTTGTTTATTGCTTTCATCACCCAATATGCTAAATCAACAAAATACAAGTTCTAATCACGCTTAACAAAGATAATTTTTGGACAACCGGTTTAGGTTCCATAAATTTGACTTAAAGCAAAGTGATCACCGTACAAACTTAGCAATTTCAATTAACCAAGAGTAGTTTGGATATTACTAGAAATTGGGTTTTGCTTACCTAAATTCTTAAAATACTTAAGACAAGCTAAAACATGCTTAAGACTTAGAGACTTTTAGGATCTTAAATTCGTTTCATTCATTTATGGACCATGTTTTATTATGCATGAATGAAATGTTTAATAGCTTTAATGATCGCATGTTTACTTTTATTTCAAAGTTATTAAAGGATTATGAATGGTTTTTATTGCGAATTATTTTCAATTTTAGAATGTCTAAAATAACATTCAAAGGATCAGAAATCTTGGATGTTGAGTTGAACTCGACTACCTTTCTTGAATGAAAAAGGAAACTCGTCAAAGTTTTGAATGCTAACGACATGGATTATGTTGTCAAGAATCCTTCCCCTAGCTATTATGCGAAGGGTATGACTCCAGAAAGGTACAGAAGCTGGGCGCTTCACAAGTACCTTGTCTCGGAACTTATCCTAAACTCTATCCCTAAAAATTGGAGAGGGAGGTTCATTACTTATGAGCCTCATGCACTCCTAAGTCAACTAAGGGATAGGTGTCGCGTGAGGTATCAATCCAATGGTCAATCTGTTGGCAACGAGGTTGATGAATTGGCTAATTCAGTGAGTAATCTCAAACTCATTACCCCACATGAATTGTGTCTGGAAGTCGAGCTTCAAGAGGCACATAAGCGCATTTTCAAGGCTAAGATGGATAATGATACACTAATTAGGTCTCATGTGAATACGATAGTCAGATTATTCTTCACAATTGAGAGACTTGGTGGTTCCGTCAAAGAGCCAATAGTTATAGCCCTTGTGCTAAACTCTCTTCATATGGATTATGAGAGACTCAAGATGCACTATCTCTTTAATAAGAAAGAGAACACATATAGTGAGCTTATGGAAATGCTTGAGAAATTCGAGAAAATCCTAAGGTTCAAGCATGACCCATTGAATGTGAGGTGCACAAAATTCAAGAAAATAAGCAAGGGGAAGAAAGGAAAGGCTGGATCTTCATCCACTCCCGGAGGGAAAGAGGCACCTTCTAAGAGAAAGATGAAGAAGAATACTTCTCCTTCTAAGGCGCAATTCTTCTATTGTAATGAAACTGGGCATTACAAGAGATATTGTCCCAAGAAAAAGGAAGAAGAGAAGGACGGAAACGTTGCTTCTCCTTCAGGTATGTATGTTATACATTGTAATCTTGCTATTTCTACTTCTTGGGTATTAGATACTGGTTGTGGCTCACACTTATGTTCCAATTCATAGGGACTAAGGAGAAGTAGAAAGCTTGATAAAGGCGAGATGGTTCTACGCGTGGGAAATGGAGCACATATTTTTTCATTAGTCGTAGGATCTTATTTTATATTTTTGCCTAGTGGTTTTCTTTTGGAACTAGAAAAATGTAACTATGTTCCTAGTATCACCAGAAACATCATTTCCGTTTCAAGTTTGGATTCTAATGGGTTGTTTTCAATTTAAAGACAGTAGTTGCTCTTTTTCTTTGAATGGAATATTTTATGGTTCAACACAACAAGAAAATGGTCTATATGTGCTAGATACAAGCAAACAAATCTATAACATTAATACCAAAAAGGCTAATACGTATTGGTGATTCGGATCTCACATATCTGTGGCATTGTCGATTAGGCCATATAAACACAAAGCACATGGAAATACTTCAAAAGAAGGGAATTCTAGATTCATTCGACTTAAAGAAGATTGATCAATGTGAATCTTGTTTACTTGGCAAAATGACAAAGCGACCTTTCTCAAAAGTGGGAGAAAAATCAAGAAAACTACTAGGGCTAACACATACGGACACATAAAGGTGATTTCAACTATTTCATAACCGGTTTTTTCATGAAATGCCCCTGAGGTTTTACGAAATTCACCAAAAACCCCTGCGTGTTTCAAAATACATAGTATACCCCTATTTAAACTTAAAGTGCACCAAATACCCCTAGACTTAACGGCCATTAGGACTCCGTTAGTGTTACTTTACCTTTATACCCTTACTCACCCACTATTCTACATTTAACTATTTTTAAAAAAAAAAGTTTAAAAAAGTTTTTTCTCTCTCCTCCCCTCTCTGTTAGTCGACCCATCTTCCACCAGTTCCTTCCTCTTCTTCTTCTCCTTCTTCTTCTTCTTCTTAATCATTTCAACAGAAAAACAAATTACACAATTCTTTTGAGATTTTGCACTATCTTCCTCATATCATCATAAATCTATAACCCAGTGCACTATCTTCCTCATATCATCATCATCGTCGATCATCATCATCATCATCATGAACCAGAAACCCTATTTTCTCCTTGAACCTAGAAATTTTGTGGGAGAGTAATTTCTTACCATTTAAATTCAATCCGTTACATAATTCCGTTCAAATTTGGCTCGATTTCGTTCGAATTTGTTGAATTTTGAGTCAATTTTGCAAGTCAAACCCTTGATTTCGAATTTGGGGGTTTTAATTTGTTATTTGTTTAATGTAATTGGGCATGTATAATTGATGTTAAACATATATATATATATATATATATATATATATATATATATATATATATATATATATATATATATATATATATATATATATATATATATATATATATATATAATCACTTTTCTTGCTTTTGCTTCTCATAAGTAGTGATTTCATAAGCAGAACCTTAGTGCCGTGGAAGTGGTACCATGTTCGGTCTTGTTTTAGGTGACGCGAGCCAAATGGGGTTCTCTAATAAGTTCTTCAGCATCGATGTATGCTTCCTGTTAGCCTTCCTTCTGAATGTGCAGTCAATAAGGGATTACAGCCATGCCAATATTCTGATCAATATGCCTTTCAAGAGGATTTCATCTCCATGACTGCAAATTATGTGGGGAGGACTGTTAACAGGGGAGGTTACTTTTGGTCTCTTGGATTGCGTGGCTTCTTGTTAAGTAGAATACTAGTGCAACTAGGATAATAGATTTAAGATTGTACGTTAGTTGAATTAGCCTAGGATTATACTACTGTGATATTCCTAGTTTGAGTTAAGTTAGAACTCTCATACTTGTACTATATATTCTGGTTGCCTAAACATTAATTAACAGAATTTGAGTGGTATTTGTCACTTCTACTTCTCATAAACAGTTGTTTCTTTGGATATTTGGGCCTATACCTATGTTCTGTAGTTGTATATGTTTGGTTGTGTTGTTTTATTTCTTGGATTTTACAGTTGAGTTCAGGGGTTTGAGTGATGAGGAGTGTATTTTAGATGATACTCCGTACTGATGAGGAACAAGCTTTGTAATTGGGTTTTATTTCTGTAATAGTTTCTTATATTGTGGTGGGTGTTTGTGCTGGATAGGTTGGCTTTTGGTATAGGATTATTAGAACACAAAGTTTTGATGAATTTTGGTGAATTGAAAATAGGTGATAGCTTGATTTCAATGTTAGGATCACAAAATCATGTCTCAAAAGCTGCTTGCCAATTCTCTTTGATAAACACTGGTTTGCCATTTTTGTTTGTGTTCTAAGGGTGTTGTTTGCAGTTGCCAGGGCAACACCCAAAGCTGATGATCTCTGGTTTTGTCATTTTATTATGGCCATTGATCTTGGTTCTTATAATGAACTTCCTACATACTTAAATTTTGATGTAAACACAAAATTACTGATAGCATAAGCAGTTAGAATTAAATTCTGTAATTTAAAAGCAGTTTGGGTAGTTGGTACAAATAATTTTAATAATAGGTGTATATTGTGCAATAGGTTTATAATTAGGTGTATTTGGTGAATTATAAACATGACTTAACGGAGGACTAACGGAAAGTCATAATAGGGGTATTTGGTGAACAGTACGAAAAAAAATAGGGGTATACGATGTATTTTGAAACACGCAGGGGTATTTGGTAAATTTTGTGAAACCTCAGAGGCATTTCATGAAAAAATCGTTTCATAACGTTTATAGACAATTTCAATAGATATATATGGGTATATTTACTTAATGAAATACAAGTCTGAATCATTTGAGAAATTCCTAGAGTTTCACAACCAAGTAAAGAATCAACATGGCAAGAAAATCAAAGCCCTAAGATCAGATCGAGGAAGAAAATATCTTAGCCACGAGTTTGATGACCATCTAAAAGAGTGCGATATTCTTTCTGAATTGACTGCTCCGGGGACACCTCAATGGAATGGAGTGTCGAAACTGAGAAACATGACCTTACTAGATATGGTCAGGTCAATGATGGGTCAAGCCGAACTTCCTTAAAAATTTTGTTGACATGCATTGCAAACAACAGTACTCACACTGAATCGTGCTCCATCAAAAGATGTTGAAAAGACTCCATGTGAATTATGGACTGGAAAACTTCCAAAGTTGTATTTTCTCAAGATTTGGGGTTGCGAAGCATATGTTAAGCGATTAACTTCGGACAATCTAGCACCAAAATCTGACAAATGTTTCTTTGTTGGGTGTCTAAAAGAAACTAAGGGGTATTACTTCTACAACAAGTCAGAGAACAAAGTATTCGTTGCTCGTGACAGTGTCTTTTTGGAAAGAAATCACATTTCCAAATTGACAAGTGGGAGAATAATAGAGCTTGAAGAAATTCGAGACGAACAACGAATCAAGAACTATTTAGAAGAAGTTCAAGATGAAGAACCTCCAAGTCCTTTGGAAGAGCCAGTGGGAGCAGTTCTTCAAGACGTTGTTTCCCCTCGTAGATCACATAAAATTAAGGTTCAGCCGGATATATGTACAGGTGTCCTCTTGACTAAAAACTTAGATGTTCTCATTTTGGATAGTGATGAACCTATGTCATACAAGAAAGCTATAACGAGCCCAAGGTCCATAAAATGGTTAGAGGACATGAAATCTAAAATACACTCCATGTCTGAAAATTAAGTCTAGAATCTTGTTGATTTGCGATGGGTTTACACCCATCGGAAGAAAATGGGTCTTCAAATTGAATAAATACAAATATGGAATTGTATACATATACAAGGCTAGATTGGTAGAAAAAGGTTACAGGCAAGTTCACGGCGTTGACTATGATGAAACCTTTTCTCCAGTTGCAATGCTTAAGTCTATTCGGATAATCCTTGCAATTGCCGCATTCCATGACTATGAAATATGGAAAATGGATGTCAAAACTACCTTCTTGAATGGTGTTCTTGAAGAGACTGTGTTTATGATGCACCCGGAGGGTTTTGTTGTTCCAAAGACTCAAGGAAAAGTATGCTAGCTTAAGAAATCCATTTATGGATTAAAGCAAGCATACTGTAGTTGGAATATACGATTTGATGAAGTAGTCAATGATTTTGGCTTCATCATGAATCAGGAAAAATCTTGTGTATACAAGAAAGTCAGTGGGAGTAAAATTGTATTCCTAGTCTTGTATGTTGATGACATACTACTTATTGAAAGCGACATTCCTATGCTGGAGTCTGTAAAGATTTGGCTTGCAAAGTATTTCTCAATGAAAGAGTTGGGAGAGGCACAATACATATTGGGCATCAAGATCTATAGGGATATATCTAAGAAGATGATGGGACTAAGCCAAAGAACTTACATTGACAAAGTTCTAGCTCGGTTCAATATGATGGAAGCCAAGAGAGGTCATCTACCTATGTCACATGGAATATAACTAAGCAATGCTCAGTATCCCACGACATGCGATGAGCGTAGAAAGATGAGTAAAATTCCATATGCTTCGGCTATTAGATTTATCATGTATGCTATGATGTGTACAAGGCCGAATGTTTAGTTCACACTCAGTGCAATGAGTAGGTACCAGTTAGAACTAGGAGAGGTGCATTGGACTACTGCCAAAAATATCCTAAAGTACCTGAAAAGGACAAGGATCAATTTCTGGTCTATGGTTGTACGGATGAGTTGATTGTTAAGGGCTATTCGGACGCAGGCTTTCAAACCAACAGAGATAATTTAAGATCACCGTCTGGTTTAGGGTTTGCCTTAATGGCGAAGCAGTAAGCTGGAAAAGTGCTAAGAAAAGCACTATTACCGATTCTACAACTGAAGTCGAGTACATTATTGTCTCGAAAGAAGCAAAGGAAGTTGTTTGGATTCGGAAGTTCATTAAGGAACTTGAGGTTGTCCCTCAAAAAAGGGACCAATGGCTTTATATTGCGATAATAGTGGAGCCATTGCCCAGGCAAAGGAGCGTAGGAGCCATCAGAACTCCAAGACGTACTGTGGTGATTTCACAAACTTAGAGAAATTTTTGAACCAAAAGAAATCGAGATTATCAAGGTTGGAACTGACAACAACGTCGCGGACCCTTTGAATAAACCGTTTCCATAAGTGAAGCACAACGAACATGTAGCAACCATGTGAATCAAGCATGTTGGAGAATGGCTTTAATTTTCTATGTTTTGTTTTAGAGCATTTGTTAGATCTATGTTTAAAACAACTGGTTTAACAATTTCATATTTATGAAATTCATTATTTCATATTCATGTAATTTTGGTTTAGTATTAAATGATAAAGTCCAAGTGATTCAACACATTCAAAAGGGATGTCAAGATGGATTATTTGACAAAGAAATACCCATAAATGAACTTGAATGTTGAAGTCACAAAAGGATCCCTATTCCAGGTCATTGAAAGGTTGGACGACCAATGACAAATAAGTATTAGATTGCAAGTATATTTATAGTTCAGTTTCTTGAACTAGATGGACATGGTATGTCAGACATATTTTGTATAGATGCTTATTGGATCTCGTATCGGATTGACCATGTGAACACTTTAAGAGATTAAAGTCATGTTTTAAGTCATTCTCATTAATGGTGATTGGAACCATTCCTCAAAACATGAGTAATTACGGTTACTCGTTTGAAGATTAGTTCACTTTGATGCTCACTAAACGCCGCACCGTAAAAGGAGAATATAAAAGTAGTATTCAGGGGTATTATGAGTCAAAGTGAATATTCAAAGATTTCAAGATTGGATTGTCCTCCTATATTTGATAGGATATGGTGTTGCTGTGTATCAAGGCCTCTCGAAGAGTTAGATACTGTGAAAATGCATGGTTGTGCTTAGAATGGTTAAGGCTTAACCTTCTGTAAAAGTTTAACCGTTGAACTCAGTAATCCAAGAAACACTTCTGGACCTAATAAGGATGGCTTGGATCTTACCTTATGTTCAGCAAGTAACACTAAGCGACAAAAGAATGCGAATGCACACTTGTCTAAAGGATAAGAGGGAGACTGAAGGAAATGTGTCCTTCACCCAATGTCCATTAGTCTAATATTAAGGTTCAAATTAATTACCAATAATTAATTCAGTAAGATCAAGTGATCGGAACAACTAGCTAGAGCATTGTTTCCGATCAATGAGTTCAAATCCTTATTAGGCTCACAGCTTACTCTTGACCGAACCTACAAGGTCACACCAATCACAGGGAAACAGATCGCCGAATTAAATGAATCGGAAATTCATTTAATGTCTTCTCGGGAAATTATTTCGGAAAACATAATTATACGGTTAAACATTGGATCGTGAAATCCTATATCATATTGCGTATATTCATAAGCTAGGCGAAACGAATTATCGTATCGTATGAAATTGGATCGTCAAATACGAAACGATAAATAAATTGTCGAAGGATAATTTAATCGCAACACGAAAGCAACCCACGAGCCGAGCGCACAAGCTCAAGGCCCATGTGCGCAACGCGCAAGAAAGCAGCGTTTGCCCATGACCTTGCTGCCTAGGCTCGCGCGCGGAAGAGAAGCAACATCAGCGTCGTGGCTCGCGGCCAAGCAACATGCTGCTGCGTGTTGTTTGCTTGCTTGGGCCGAGCTGGCCGGTTGAATCCTTATAGATTTGATCAGTTGACTTTGTGTAAATAATAGGTTATTTTAATAACCTATACACAAGGTTTTCCAACTAACTGAATATTCATTCTATCCCTAGTGAGTTTTGAGAACCCTAATTCTCATTTTGCCTCCATTTGAGTGTTCTTCCCAAAAGTCTAAAAACCTTGATTAAGGTCTAAGTTATCAATCATCAAGGAGGATCTGCACTATCGGTGAACCAAGTAGAAGAACTATGATAGGAGTTCTTGTTTGTGTTCGTAGAGATAAGAGAAAAATACGCTATAAACGTATGTATTGCCTAATTTGTACTTTATACATGCTTCCTTCTTTTGGGGTTATTCCACTATCATGATATGTATTTAACTGTAAACCCCTACGTAAATTCCACACGAACTTTACTCAAAATCAAGCAAAAGCTCAAGTTAAATCCAAAAATACTTTCATATTAATTGTTTAGGATAATTTGGGAACGATTTTGGTGTACAAAACAGCAAGATTTGAGCAAAAATGGCCGAAAATGGCTAGAGAGAGGCGACAAAGAAGAAGCAGCAGCAGCGTAGAAATGGCAAAGAAAAGAGCCGAAGAACCATATTTAAAGAGAGTCTGCGCTAGAATTTACCGCTAGAAAATTCTAGCGCATAAGGCACACGCGCTAGAAAATTCTAGCGCTCAGGTCCCACGCGCCAGAAAATTCCGGCGCACGTTTATACCCCTACCGAACTGTTTGGATATTTCTTCCTTCAATTCGTATACAGAAAATAAACCGTTAGTTTTGCACTATTTCCTTCCCGCGGAAAGAGTAACAGTTGTTAAAAATGTTATTTCCTAAATTAATAAATCATTCAGTTGGTCCACCTACAGATCATGACATTCCGGGAAATAACCGTCGCCCATTCAGGTAACAGCTCTCTAAAAAATATTCTTCTTTTCTTACAATTAATTTTTGAATTTTCAAAATGAAAATTATTAAGTTTTCCAAATCATAATTTTCCGCTTACCGCAAAAAGTCAAACTCCGGTTTCTAAAAAATAAAAATTATCATTTTTACTCTGCCATTCCCGTATTTTGTATTCCGTATTCTATAATCCGTATTCCATATTTTTCATTTCGTTATTCTGTTTTGAGGTTTATTCATTCCTCGTTAACAAAAATATCATTATTCTGTATTTAGTATTCCGTTATTTCGTATTCAATATTTTGTTTCGAGGTTTATTCATTCCTCGTTTATAAAATGTCATTATTCCGTTATTCCGAATTCTATATTCTGTTTCGAGGCTTATTCATTCCTCGTTAAAAAAATCTAGTTATTCGATTGTAGGGGGTTTTTTTTGTGTCATTTGTTTCCCGTTCTACAAGAGGGGCGGTTTTTTAGAAAACCATTGTATTTTTGTAACTCAAAGGAGTCGCCACCAAACATTGTTTAAAGTCTCGTTTGGAAAGACCGCAAGTGACTCTATTTTGGATAAGGCTTTGAATCCTCGAAACGGATGGGTGAGATCCGGGCACGGGAACGAAATGCTTATTCCGCGAGCTTTAGAAATATTCAAGTACGTTGGCACAATATTTTCGAAAATATACCCTAGATTAGACTATGTGGGTTTGAAATTAGAGCAAATAGAATCTCTAGTTTGTATGGTGGTCACTTTGCTTTAAAGATTAATTTAAAGGAACCTAAGGTCGGTTTGTCCGAGAAATTATCTTCGTTAAGCGTGATGTAACCTTGTATTTTGTTGTATTTAGCATGTGCGGTGATGAAAGCAATAAAGCAAATAAAGCAACATCACAATACTAAATAAAGTGCGGAATTAGTAAATACAAGACCCCCTAGAGATGGACTAGGGAGTAGGTTCACATTGCCTAGAAATGGACTAGGCAAGTAAAGATGCGGAATTGAAAGTGCGGTATTGAAAGTGCGTTATTGAAATTGCGGTATTGAAATTGCGGAATTGAAAGTGCGATATTGAAAGTGCGGTATTGAAATTGCGGTATTGAAATTGCGGAATTGAAAGGTGCGATATTGAAATCGCAATATTGAAAGGTGCATAATTGAAACTTGTACTTGGGCACATGAGATTCGAACGCCAAGCGGCTCCTTAAAAATAAGTGCGCCCGACACGAATTCAAAGCCAAAAATCTCAACTTGGGAGAGGTTACTCAACCCAAGTATCCTAGACTTTGCATATTGAACTTGAACTTGAAAGCTTGAATAATGAAATATTGAATTTGAAATACTTGAACTTGAACTTGAAATATTGAACTTGTACTTGAAATATTGAAACTTAAGAGACTTGAATCTCAAAGACCGGGCCTTTTAATGTTGAAAAGGTTAGATCTTTGATATGCTCTTACTTGAAAGTATCCTAGTTTAGGGAAGTAGTCATGAGCAACCCTAAACATGGTGGGATCTTGAAATTTGAAAACTTGAACTTGTATATTGAAAAAATGGAGTTTTGAATCTCAAAAGACTAAACCTGTAAGAGTTAAAAAAGTGTCATCTTTGATTACTCCATACTTGAAGGTGATTCTAGTTCAAAGAGGTGATTGCAAGCAACTTTGAACATCCTTGAATCTTGAAAGTTTGCATTTTTGTATTTTGAAAAGTTTGGATTTTGAAAAGATGTATGATTGTTGCAAGTGACATTTTTAATAATAAAAATGACAACTTGCTAATCATTTTGAAATCAAAGAAACATGATTGAATATGGTGGGATTCGGAATTACCTATTTAGGTTTAGGCAAGAATTCCTTTTAGAGCTCGCAATTGCTTAGAACTAGAAATTTTGTATGTGTTTTTGAAGGGTTTTTTATTTGTATTTTGAGGCGTAATGTCAGTATTACGACGTTGTATTTGTCATGTCCTCCCTCTAATGCTGAAAATGAGGGGTATTTATAGGAGGAATGGGTGCAAGATTGTTGACCCTAAAGTTTTGATGATGAAAAAGCAAACTCCTGACTATTGGTTAAGTTATGTTGCATAATAGGTTCCGAGATCCTTAGAGGGATAATGCTAAGTTAAGGAGATCCTGAGTTGGATAAACTAAGCAACATGGAATATAAGCAAGTAATTGATCCATGTCAGACACTACATTGAAGAAATAATCATTAAGCAAGTTTACAAAGGCGAGATACTTAGGCGAGTTCCTAAAGCGAGATCCTCATATATTATGTGGATCCTCGATGTTCCAGAGAAGGAAAAAATTGGGAAGACTTCAAGTGAAGCTTCTAAAGGTGCAACATGAAGACTACAACATATGAGTTTATGTTTAGGATTTATGTAAGTATTTAATATTGTTTATACGTAATTTGGAACGAAAGGAACCTAAGTATTTTGGTACGTTTTAAATTGAAATATATTAACTGTAATTATAAAAGAGTTTTAAGTTGGAAAATCTTTGTTAATAAATAAAATGAATTTAATTAATAAATGTAAACATAGGATTCTTTTTTCATTCTCCTTGTTTCTCAAGCAAAAGATTTTCCATGATCCTTAAAACTCTCCCACGTATTTCTATTTAAACGTGCAAGTAGTGTTTTGATTTGGTCTCCCTGTTTCTCTCCAACTATATATGCCCATGTTACTGAGCAGTAACAGTTAGTGGGTAGTTGAGGAGAACATGGGTATCCAACCTTAGGTAAAACTCCTCTATAAAAGGAAAAGAGTTTTTGCTTTTCAAAACACAACTGGTCTCTACAAAATCTATCTTAAAGAGCTTAAACGTTTTAAAAGAATCAGTTTGCAAAATAGAGTGTTCCTTGAGTTCCTTATTACTATAAGCGTTATTATGTACTAGAATCTATCTATCATATTGTATTTTGGGTTCAAGGGTTGGGTGATCCTTGAGTGACTTAGAATTAAGTTAAAGAGAGAAAGAGCGACTAAGAGTTTAGTCAAAGAGAGAAAGAGCGACTTAGAGTTAAGTCAAAGAGAAAAGGAGCGACTTAGAGTTAAGTGAGAGAGAGAAAGAGTAGCACAGTAATCGAAGGGGATTGCTGTGGGGAACTCGTGTTAAAGAGTGTATTTGTAATAAAGTTATTACATTAATACAAAAGAGTTGTGAAGTTCTTCTTGATTAGGATTAAGAAGGTTCCTCAGTTTTATATCTTTCTTCGCTCATTATTCTCAGTCTCTTTATTGTTTAAATTCCGCAAGAAACTTAATTAAGTTCCCAAGAAACAATTCACCCCCCTCTTGTCAAGTGTTCCTACTGAACTATCAAAGACGCCAGCACATGCCAGCGCAGCACGCCGAAGCAGCGCTGGGCGCTGGTGACGTGGCGTGAATGCCGCCAAAGCAAGGACGCGGGCTCCGTCCTTGTTTCGTCTTTTAGTGTTGTACCTTTGTACGAATAGTACTAGGTTTGGGGTTTTGTGTTTGCTTGGAGGTTAAGGCACTATTTTTCGTCTAAAAACAAGCCTTTCTCGGGTTTTGAATTCCGGTTTTACGGGACGGGGCCCGGCATGCTCGGTTTTGTGGGTCGGCGCCCGAATTTGACTTACCTTATATGATTTTGAGTGGAAAAGGCCTAGTAAAACCAATGGAATGGTCTACTAGATGAGATTGTACTTGGATTTTGAAATTGGTTTTTTGAAAGTTGTATTTTGTAACGAGAACCGGAAGGGAAACGACCTCGGGAATTGGATTTTGGATCTTGAATTTTGGAAATGTTCTTAGCAATTGGGATTTCTGATTGGAGTTATTCCAACCGCCTAGTAAGGATAATGGTATCGTCATCATCATAGAGGGGAGACACAAATTAGGTGTCTACAGAAGCCCCTACTTTGACTGAGCGTTCGGTTAGGAAAGCGCAAGTCAAAGTATTTCGAAAGGGACCGAGAATGATCAAGATGTTCTGCAATCGAGACCACTCTTTGTACGCCGGTACCTGTATAAAACAGGCGTTAGAAAAAAGGATAGAGTCTACCTCGGTGCGGTTGTGACGACTCCGATTTGTATTTTTACTTTTCCGCCTTCAGTTCAGGATGGAGCTTGGCATCGAAAATTTTGAATCTTGAATTTTTGAATTTGAACACCCGGAGTTGATCTGTTGGGGATGTGCTTTGCTGGGGATAAGAGCTTTTTACTGGCCCTTAGAATTTTAAAATTTCGACTGACTTTCCTGGAGCTTGGGTCCGATGGGAGTTGAACGCCTGAGTCGTTGTATTCTTTGGATTTTGTATTCTTGAAATATTCATCTGTTTGTACTTGGAGATACAGGTGTATACCAGTATTTTCGATGGATGGCCTGATGCGACGTTTGATGCTTGGTGCGGAAGACCGTAGCAACAAAGGACGTGCAATCAACACGAGAGACCGCGCGCGCTGAAGATTCGCGCATGCAGCAGGCAGTGCTGGGCGCTGGGCCGGCGTACGACGCGGGGCTGCGCTATATAAGCGCCCCTTGCCGTGCCATTTGAGGAGAATTCTCTTGCTTCCTTGCTCTCTTTTCCTCTCAAAGGTCGAATTGTCTTCCCTTGATCCTGTTCTTGCCTTATCCATGTAAGTATTTCATGTTTTTCTTATGAAATAACTCTAGGATTGCATGTAATTTTGATTTTCTCGTACTTTGAAATGATGCTTGTATGCTTAAGCTTCTTGAATCTTGTAGAAAACTGTTTGATAGCCACTTGAACTTGAACTGTTGGAACTTGTAGATTTGAATTTTTGAATTTTTTATTTTTTTTTTGAAATTACTCTCGCACTTTATACTTGCTTTGGCATGGCTAGCCTAGGCGTTGGTGTAGAACTTGCATACCTACTTCGGCATGGATAGCCTATGCGTTGGTGTAGAATTTATATACCTGCTTTGGCATGGGTAGCCTAGGCGTTGGTGTAGAACTTGTATACCTGCTTTGGCATGGGTAGCCTAGGCGTAGGTGTAGAGCTTGTACTTTGAACTAGAGGTCCACTGGGGATTTATTTTGAATTTTTTTTGACTTTTCATAGGCTAGTATAGGATAGCCCCCAGTTTAGAATTTTGACACTTTGTACTCCACTTGATTTAGTATGCCTCGTCACACCCGGAGGAAGCTCGCCGAATAGTTGGTGGTTCGAGCTGCTGAGGAGGATGCCTCGGATGATGAAGCGGCGGCAATAAACGCGCCAGGTGGGGGTATGGTTCCCCGGGAGGCGCCCACTTTTTCCGGTACTGGTTGGAGCCCTTCCGACCTGGTGTCTCGGCGGAGTGGAACTTGTCTCAGCGGCCTCGCGCTGGCTTGGTGAGTCTTGTACTATGTTTTGAGTTTGTATTTTGTACTTGTATAGGCTCTGAGCTAACTCGTTCACCTGTAGGCCGATGGAAATCCGTTTCGTACTTTCTGGTCCTTGGTGGAGGTTCAGAAGGCCTTTAAATCCCTTCGTGCTGATGAGGAGGCCATAGAGATTTGGTCGCAGACGAGCATGGCTGATTTCTGGCGTGCCATGGGAGGTACTTCGAGGAGAACGGGGATCAAACCCCGGCTGTGGGCTTTGTTGGAGCGATGGTGGGTTACTACCAACACTTTCCACATGGCATGGGGGGAGATCACTATTACCCCCTTTGAGTTTGCTATGATTACGGGTCTTCCTTTTTCTGAGAAGAATGTGACCTTTGATCCGGAGCTGACGTGGCGCTCGGTCGCTGCTAGGGACTTGCTCGGCCCTGTTGTTGACTTGTCGGAGGACGACACCCATGCTTCTGTGACGGTGATTGTGGAGGTTATCTGCGCTGTGGGTGTGTATGCGGAGCAGAGGGTTAGGCTCTTCCTCCTAGTTTTGGTGAGCAGAGTGATGGCCCCGAGCAGGAACAGTCGGGTGCACATTAGATTCCTGTCCGTTCCGCGGGACTTGAGGGCTGTTTCGAGCTACAAGTGGGGTGGTTTGACATATAGCCACCTCTTGTACGAGATGAAGCACGCCTCCCGGACTGCGCCGGGGAGCGACCCGAGCATGGCTGCTCTGCGGAGTGTGCTGGAGGTATTTAAGACTCTTTGTACTTTGTACGTTGTACTTGTATGCTTGTATTTGAACTTGACTGATGTTTTGCTGGTTTCTTGAAAGATTTGGATATATGAGCACTTTCCGACTTTGGCGTCGGATCGTACTAGAGATGCGGCTTACCCGTATGCTGCCTCTTGGATAGGAGCGGTGCGCAGGAGGGTGCCTCTGGCGACCTCCCGCAGAGCTTGGAGAGTTCTACCTGCTGATGAGGTAATCCTTTGTACTGTTTTACTCTCTTGTATTTGTATTTGTATTGTTGCTTGAGTTGTCTGCTTTGCAGATGGTATGGCGTCCTTTTGCCAACGCGCCTGTACTTGCCTCGGCTGCTCGTGCCCATTTCTTGTCTGGGCGGCGGGTTTTTCTTCCAGGGGTGTACCGCCACATGTTGTATCTAGGGGAGCGAGTGTCCCTTCAGCACAATTCGGGGAATAGACTTGTCCCCAAGGACCCACCGGAGTCCATGCTGGCGTTGGATGAAGAGCTTGCCCGGCTCTATGCGGATGCTAGGGGCGATGCTGTTTGCCGCTCTTGGAGGGATTTTGTACACAGGAAGGGTAGCTATGACGACTTCCTGAGGAGGCTGGCTCCTCTAGTACGCTTCGTACTGCCGGTGAGCTTTTGAACCTTGTATCTTGTATTCTTGTATTCTTGTATTCTTGTATTGATTGTATGATTGTATGTAGGAAGAGGAGGTTGATCCTGAGGACATTCCCCATGCTGATAGGATCCTCCGCTATGAGAACTCAAACGGGGAACAGGTGGAGGAGACCATCCCTGTAGCTTCTCCTCCGCACCGGAAATCATATGATGCTGTACCTGAGCATTATGCCGCTGTAAGTACTGTTGCATTTTCTTGAAACTGATTGTGATCTTGTATTTGGAAATTGATCTTGAGTTTTGTATGCAGGCGCCTCGGGCGAGAGTGCGTCGCTGGATGCTCTTGCTTGATTCCTGGAAGAGGCATTGTGCTAAGCTGACCAGGAAGCTTTCTGGCCGGGACAGAGAGGTGCTTTACTTGATTTTGAAATTTGTATTCTGGAAATTCGAACTTGGATGTTGATTCTTGAACTTGTATTTTGTATAGGAGCGCCGTCGAGACCGTAGAGGTTCCGTTGACAGAGAACCCCAGGTGGAGACGTCCTTGAGGCAGGAGGGACCAAGCATGGAGCTGGGAGAGGGGTCCGGTGCTGGTGCTCATCAGAGGCATTCTGATGCTGAGCGGGGAGCTTCCCCTTTCGTACATGTTGATCCCACCAGGCATTCTTTTGGAGGTGCAGGCATTTCGCGGCCCTTTTTTTCTTCCCCTGGTTACTACTTCGGAGGGAGTGGTCCTCAGCCTTGGGGTGCAGATTCATGGGTTTACTATGCGGAGATGGAGAGGATGCGCCAGGCTCAGATGTTTGCGCCGTACCAGTATATGGCGATGCCGCCGCCTTATCAATATTCCTCTCTTCAGCAGGGAGTTCATCCCTCCGCTGGCACACTTCGTATCTCGGAGCAGGATCTTAGTACCCCTGGGACAGAGCTGGATCGGGATCTGGAGCGCCTCAGGAGGCGAAACAAGGACAAGGAGCCTCTGGTGGACGTTACAGCTGATGATAACTCGGACTGACCCTGCATGGTAGCGAGTTCCAGCTTGCCTGGGTTGATTTTGTATAGGCTGGATTGTATTGCATTTGTATGGCTTGAAACTTGAATTTTTGTATGGTTGTATAGTTTTGAACTTGAATTGGTTTGAAATTTTTGAAGATTGGTTTTTGTATGTTTGAATGTTTGGAATTGTATGCGTTGTGTGTGCCTTGAAATTTGTAGCTATACGCATGCATGATAATTTTGCAACAAATTTGAAAAAAAATTCCCCATTTTTCCGGGTGTATATACCCACTATAAGCCCCCACTTTGACTGAGGTTTTTTGGTTAGAAAAAGCGCAAGTCAAAGTATATTCAACTTTTTCTATGCATATGCAGACTCGACTTCGGACGCAGATCTAGGACTAGAATGATCTTGAAAAAAAGTGACCCCAAATCTGCCCGAAGCATTGATCCGGACTGCTTAAAATTGCGCGGCTTGCGGTGTTGGAATCTTAAATAATGGAGGTTTGTACTTTGCTGTCCAAAGCACTAAAGAGTGTGTACTCGGAGCCGTAAGAGAGGACGGTGGCCTCGTCCTTTGGTGCAGGCCCCTGCGCCTGGCGCAGGCTTGGCGCCTGGCGCAGGCTTGGCGTCTGGCGCCTGTGGGCTGTCGTGCAAGCCGACTCTTGTATAAATAGGGAGGTTGTCGGATCACTTCTTGCATCAATACTTCCCTGCTATCATTGCATGCTGCTTCCTCTCGAAAAGAAAAGAGAATATGGCTGTGTCCTTTGAAAATGCCTTGAACTTGTGGCTTGGTTCGCTGGGCAAATTGGAGAAAATGGAGCTTGATGGCATGCATCCTGGGGTGCTCGTCTCTTTCCGGTTTGTAAAATTGGATTTGCACTTCATTCTTGCTGCTCTGGTGGCTTGGGATCCAAATCATTATGTCTTTCGCTTTGGAAATAATGAGGTATGTCCCCTCCCTGAGGAATTTAGTGCCATATTGGGGTGGCCCATTATGCTGGAGCCATGCATGCCCAGTGTTGAAGAACACTTTTTCTTTAGTTTTGAAAGGTATTTGGGCTTGAAGCCCCCACTTTTGAGTGCTGTTGTATATGGCAGAGGGGTGGATTTGTCCCTCTTTGTCACCTACTTTGCTGGGCTTGATGTTCCCAAAGTATTCCGCCTGAGAGCCTTGAGTTTTTGTATATTTGCTCGCTTCCTCTTTTCGAAGCAGGGGTTTGGCAATGGTGATGCCTCCCTAATAGAGATTGTAGAGCAGTTTGCTAATGGTCGGGACCCAATGCCGCTCGTGGTTTGCGAAACATTGATGGGCCTTGACATGCTGAGGTCGGACCCCTCTTCTCTGCCGTCAGGAAGTCCGGTATTACTCCAAGTAAGGATCTGGAGCCTTCTTGCATTTTGAATTTGTACTTGTATTTGAATTTTGATTGTTGAATTTTGAAATGCACTTCTTGTATGCTCCCAGAGGTTTGGCTTATGGAGAGGCTCATGCTGGTGGCACCACCAGAGAATATGGAGAGCTATAATAGAAAAGGATTCACTGTGCGGCCCATGTTGTATGGTCGGCTTTCATTGGATGAGTGGCGATGCGCACTCTCTGGGATTGAATTTTGCATAAGGTGGGTAGTTCCTTGGTGGGGAATTCCTGCTATGAGACATGCCCCTGGTTCTACTGCTTTGAGGGTGCCAAGCCTCACAATGCTGGTCTTCTACTCGCCTGCTCGAGTGATGAGACAATATGGCTTGAAACAGGAGATCCCGGACTGTACTGAAGAGAACCCGAAACCTGTTACACTGAATGCAAATCAACTTCAAGTTTGGAGGCGGTATTAGGTTGCCAAACCATTCTTTAGTATTCAGTTCCCCCCTGAGCCGGTTACTCTGTCTGCGGGGTACATTGTATGGATGAGAGGCCTAAGCCAGAGGGACATTTCTCTCTTCGGACTAGCTAGTGTCCGAGGTTCTAGAGCTAGACGTCTTGCATCAACTGACTATGAGGAAGGTGACGGGAGTGTTTTCCCATTCGGTGCTTGACCGTTCGGAATCCAAAGGAGGTTCGTCGTCCTCCCGTCTTGAAAGGCTTGCAAGTTCCTTCTCCCGCCACTTGGGCAAGGGGAAGATTGATGATTGATTGCGGGAGGAGCCAGGGGATAGTACTCAAGGTTCCAAGACTCGAGAGCATAGTCGCCCGATCCTAGATGTGTTTAGAAAATGTGTTTAGGAAGTGAAAAGGCTTTCTAAATGTGTTTGAAATTGTATTGGAATGAATTGTGTTTGGAATGTGTTTGGAAGATGTGTTTAGAAAATGTGTTTAGGAAGTGAAAAGGCTTTTGAACTCTGCTTCACTTGATCCTAACTTTGTATTTGAATTAGCTTTGAAGGCCTTAGAGGCAAATAAAGAGTTATTGTATTAAATTCCGCCTGAACATGCTTTGCTTTGAATTGGCACATTTGGAATGAAGACAACAACAATTGAGTTTTGAAATTTGATTTGATTTTTAGGATGCCCTTAATTGAGGAAACATTGAATTTTTTTGTATTAAAGTGGCCGGGCCTCGAATTATGGTTGCTTACGTGTCCCGTTAGGGAATCAGGCCGGACGTAGTTCTGACTACCTTACAGGACTTTGAATTGGATTCTTGAATTTGAACATGGAACTTAGACATAGAACTTCTTGAGTTGATCGAGGTTGGTCAGGGATCTGAATTCTGTTCCATCGATGTCTGTTAGTTCGACTGCTCCCCCGGAGAGGATCTTCTTGACAATGTATGGGACTGCCCAGTTGGGTTTGAATTTTCCCCTTGGGTCCATGGTGCTTTTGCGAAGGGCTTTCAGGACAAGCTCGCCTTCCTTGATGTTTGGGGTTCTGACCCTTTTGTTGTAATGTCTGGCCACTCGGCGGTGATAGACTTGTACATGGTGAGCGGCTTGAAGCCGACGCTCATCGAGCATGACTAGCTCGTCATATCTTGCTTGTACCCATGCAGCTTCTGGGATTTTGCTTTCGAGGACTATCCTTAGAGAAGGTATCTCCAGCTCGATAGGTTGTACTGCTTCCATTCCATAGACCAATGAGAACGGAGTTGCACCAGTTAAAGTGCGAATTGAAGTTCGATATCCCCACAATGCGAAATGCAGCTTCTGGGGCCAGTCCTTGTAATTGGTAGTCATTTTCATGATGATGTCTTTGACATTCTTGTTGGCTGCTTCGACTGCCCCATTGGTTTTTGGGAGATAAGGCGAAGAGCGATGATGTTGAATCTTGTACTCGGTGAATAGATCTTCACACTCTCCTTGAAAATGGGTTCCCTGGTCACTGTCAAACTCGTGGGGAACGCCGTATCTGCATATGAAGTTTTCTTGTATGAACTGGGTCACTTGCTTGGAACCCAACACTTTGAATGACCTGGCCTCGACCCATTTGGTGAAATAGTCGATGGCGACCAGTATGAACTCATGACCCCCGGTGCCTGTTGGAGTGACTTTGCCGATGACGTCGATACCCCAGGCTGAGAATGGCCACGGTGATGACTGAGAGTATAGAAATGATGGTGGAATATGCTTTAGATTCGCACACTTTTGACATGTAGGACATTTCTTGACAAAGAAGTAGCAATCCCGTTCGAGGGTAGTCCAGTAGTATCGAGCCCTGATGATCTTGAGGGCTAGCATTTTCCCATTCATGTGGGTGCCACAGACTCCAGCACGTATGTTGTCCATGATTCTTTGAGCTTCGTGCTTGTCAACACATCGGAGGTTAGGACCGCCAAGGGACCTTTTGTATAGAATGCCGCCTTCTATGACGAAATTGGCTGATTGTAGTCGTAGAGCCCTTTGAGTCTCGCTTGAAAAGTGAGGGGGATACTCTGAATTTTGTAGATACCTTTGGATGTCTGTAAACCAAGTTTCATCCTTGTCTTGCTCGACGTTGTCAATAGCATGGACGTATGCTGCTTCTTGAAGTGTTTCGATTGTAAGGGGCATTTTGGCCATGCCGCTTGGAATGCTGATCATTGAGGCCAGTTTTGCCAGTGCATCGGCGAATTGATTCTCCTCTCTTGGGAGGTATGTATAGCGAAGCTCTACTATTTGTTCAGACAGCTGCTCAAGATAGGACTGGTATGGGGCCAAGCTCTCGCTTCTTTCCATTTGCCGGGAATTTCATTGATGATTAGGGAGGAATCCCCGTACACTCGAAGTTTCTGGACACCTAGTGCTAAGGCGGCTTCCAGGCCCATGATGCATGCTTCATATTCTGCCGCATTGTTTGTGACGTTGAATTGCAGTTTTGCTGATATAGGAATGTGAGTGTCGTCTGGGGCTACTAGGATTACTCCAACACCACATCCGTTCTGGTTGGAAGCACCGTCAAAATGCATTGACCAACTGTCATCACTGGTCATTAAGATTTGCTCGTCGGGTAAGTCGTAATCTTCCTCTTCTGCCTCGACAGGACAGTCGGCTAGGAAATCTGAGACTGCTGAACCCTTGATAGACTTCTGTGGAATGTATTTGAGGTCGAATTCAGCTAGCATGACCAACCATCTGGACAACCGTCCGTTGAGTGTTGGTTTTTCGAATAGATACTTGAGAGGATCCGCTTTGCTGATCACATGTACTGTATGGGAGAGCATGTAGTGCCGTAGTTTCTTTGTGGCCCAAACCAAGGCGATGCTGAGTTTCTCGAGCTGAGTGTATTTGGTCTCGTACTCGATCATCTTTTTGCTTATGTAGTAAACGGCATTCTCCTTGCTTTCAATTTCTCGGGCAAGCATAGCCCCCACTGCTGAATCCGTTGTTGTGAGGTAGAGCCTGAGGGGAATCCATGGCACGGATGGCTTTAGTACTGGTGGGTTGGAAAGGTAGCTTTTGATTGTGTCAGATGCATGCTGACTGTCGTCATCCCACACTTTGGGCTCGCTTTTTCGGAGCTTTCGAAATACCGGTTCACAGATCATTGTGAGTCTTGAAATGAACCTGCTGATATATTGTAGTCTGCCGAGAAAACCCCGAATTTCCTTTTCATTCGTTGGTGGTTGCATCTCGAAAATTGCTTTGATTTTCGAAGGATCAGCCTCTATGCCCCGGGAGCTGATAACATATCCGAGTAACTTGCCTGATGTTACCCCGAATGCACACTTTTGAGGATTGAGCCTCATATTGTATTGTCTGAGCCTGTTGAAAAACTTTCGAAGTACTGAGGTATGCTTGTGCCGCTCTTTGGATTTGACAATCATGTCGTCGACATATACCTCAATTTCCCTTTGAATCATATCGCTCATGATGGCTGTGGCTGTTCTTTGGTAAGTTGCTCCTGCGTTCTTTAGTCCGAACGGCATAACTGTATAGAAATATGTGCCCCACTGAGTGATGAAGGTTGTCTTCTCCATGTCCTCCTCTGCCATGGGAATCTGATTGTAGCCTGGGTACCCGCCGATAGAAGAGAGTAAGGCATGATTTCCGGTGTTGTCGACCAGGATGTCGATGTGAGGCAATGGAAAATCGTCTTTAGGGCTGGCCCTGTTAAGATCTCTGTAGTCCACACACATTCGTACTTTGCCATCTTTCTTTGGAACTGGGATGACATTTGCAATCCATTCTGGATATTTTGCTTCTCGAATAAACCCGGCCTCTAGCTGCTTGGAGACCTCTTCTTGAATTTTGAGGGAAACATCCAGTTTCATGCGACGGAGTTTCTGCTTGATGGGCTTTGAACCTGGAATAAGGGGAATTGTATGCTGACCGATGCTTGGATCAACCCCTGGCATATCATGATAGGACCATGAGAAGCCATCTACATACTCTGAAAGTAGCTTGATAAGATGGTCCCGCTCTGCTTGAGAAGGAGTTAAACCAATCTAAACTAGTTTTGAATCATTGTTGTTAGAAAGGTTGACTTTTTCTGTTTCCTCAATTATGGGCGTCTTGTTTTCATGATTTTCGATAGCTTTTAGAAATTCAAAGTTAGTTTCTTGTGAAGCAAAGTTGTTTGGATTAGGATTGTATTTGGAATTAGGACTCGAAGAGTAAGTAGAAATTGAAGTGTTATTGAAATCAGCAATCATTACATCGACTGTTTTGACTTGAAGCTCGGCCTTTAGAGGCTCTTGATTGATGCAAGACTCTAGTTCTAGACACTTAGAATCATTGCTAGACTTAGAAATTGAAAGACATACTCTGGACCTGGACAAAGACACTAATCGTAAAGATAGTTCTCAGGGTATTCCCAGACATCTGCGTCATAATCATCGAAGATGGGGCTGCATGCACAGATTTTCAGGACTTTATCCCAGACTTGATTCCATGTGCTGTAAGGAAATGCGGCGAAGCTGCCCTTGCATGAAGTGTTGAGCCCTAAGAGGAACATTCTCACCATTTTGCCCTCTGGCAGCTCGGGCTGAATTGTACGAGCGGAGATTGCCCATCTGTGGTAGTATTCTTGAATGCACTCGTCCTTTTCCTGGCGTATAGCCGGCTTTTTCTTGATGAGAGTGTCTCAGAAGCGTGAACCTTTGAGGGTGAGGCAGGCAGGGCCATCCAGTATTTCCTCGAACCAAGGCTCTCCAAATAGTAGGTCGAATTTAGTAGGCACATCGATTACTAGGAACTCAACACTGTTGTAATAGGTGTCAAAGGGGAAAACCAGTTCGAGGAATCCCAGGACTTTGTATGTGATATCCTGGAGTTTGACAGTCTGTAGGGCACTCAGCATGAGATCGTACTCGAAGAACCCTAAAGCCTTCAAGGTGGCGAGTGGACAAATGTTTTCTTGGATGTCTGTGGCTACCCTAGATTCGGGGATCACCCAGTTTTGAGCATTTGGAAGTATATGGAAAAAGCTTGGAACCATCAGCTCGTACCCTGGCTTGCATATTGTGGAGATCATATTGCATGGAAACTCCTCTTCTTCATCTTCGCAGTCATAGGAGATGGCTTGCACGGAGGGAGGTTTGCTTAGCCCCAGGAGGTAAGGGTAAGGGTAAGGTTTTGTTGTCAACCATGTTCTGGATCAAGTGCTTGAGCTTGTAGCAATCTTCGATGTCATGACCCTTCCCTTGGTGGTACTTTCAATAGGCTGCCGGATCCCAACTCTTGGATCTTTTGTCGACCGGAGGATCAGGTGTTGGACCGATTGGTGCTATGACTTTTTTTTCAACCAGCCGATCGAATGCCTCGCTGTAAGACATTCCGAGGTTTGTAAAGACCCTTTGTGGCCTGCCTTGATAGTTGCGCTGATTAGCATTGCTTTTGAAGTTGTTTGACTTTGGACCTTGAGGAGCCTCTAGGGCGTTAACCTCGTGAACTTTGTGTGTTGTCTCAGGTCTCTTTCCCTTCCACTTTTCAGCTTGTGGAGCTGGGGCTGCTGGTGCTTTCATCAGGTCATCCTCTATGTCGACCCAGATGTCGTAGGTTCTCTTGAAGCTTTCCAAGCCTAGGTACTTCATGTGAGCATTGTATTTCGGAAGAAGACCAGCAATAAAGATCTTGACCAATTCTCTCTCGGAGGGCCGGGTCACCATTTGGGATGCCATTTCTCTCCACCGGTTGTGGTAAGTAGTGAAGCCTTCCTGAGGCCCTTGCCTGAGAACTTCTAGTTCCCTTAGAGTAGTTTGGAGTTAAATGTTGGGCTGATACTGCTCCATGAATGCTCGAGCAACCGCTTCCCATGTATTTGTTTGATGTTCCTTGAGTGAATAGTACCACTTCTGGCAGACAGGTTCCAGAGACATAGGGAATACCACTGGGTATAGCTCGAGTTCGACCCCCTTGATGGCCATTGTAGCTCTGAAGTTCTTGAGATGGTACTTGGGATTGTCAGTTGATTTGAACTTTGGAATATCATTGGCGGAGAATTTGTCTGGCAGGTTTGTCTTCCCCTTGAGGTTGTCCTCCATTGAGGTATCGAAGTAGTTCTCTTGATTGGTAACCTTACTGACAAGACTCTTGATCTTCTTGGTTAAGTCATCAGTGGGCGCGCCCTGTTCCACGGCACCCAATCGGTTGCTTATGTTCTCCACATTGGCGCTGAGGCTGGCGAAAGCCGTTAGGAGTTGAGTGAGTTGATCAGAGGCAGACATTTGGACTGTTTCTTGAATGGGACTAGGAGTTTGATTTGTAGGAGATGAATTGGCTGCCCGTTCGATGCCGGCTATGAGGGAGGCTAGGGCTGACGGATTTCTTTTCAACCTCTCTCCTCTTCGGCGAACCCACAGGATCTTTGGACTCCTATTTAGAACACACCAGACGATTTTAGAACTTGGACTTCCCGACACATAATATGATATGCATGCAATGAATGAGACCTAAACTTGACTCTAAGTGCCACTCCGAAGATTCGGGATTTTAGATTTTTGTAATTGTATCCGGGATTTGCAACCCGTTGGAAGTGTTTGAGATGAGCCTTCATTCTTTTGTGGAAGTTGACTCCTTGTACTAGAGTTTGAAATATCGAAAAAGGAATATTTAGACCTATTGGAAATTGGACTATTTTAGGGGAATTTCAACCTGTTTTGGAATTTGGACTTGTACTAGGAAATTGAATTTTGTATTATTTAATTTCAAGGGAATTTCAACCCGTCAATATTTTAGGGGAATTTCAACCCGTCAATATTTTAGGGGAATTTCAACCCATTGGACTTGGAGTATTTGAAGGGAATTTCAACCTGATTGAAAGGGAATTGATTTTGTATTATTTCAAGGGAGTTTCAACCCGTCAATATTTTAGGGGAGTTTCAACCCATTGGATTTCGAAGTATTTTTGGGGGAATTTCAACCCGTAGATAGAATTTGAACTTGTATTTTTTCAGGGGATTTTCAACCCATTGAAAAATTGGACTTGTATTATTTCAGGGGATTTTCAACCCGTTGGAAGTATTTGGAAATGGGGTTTGTATTATTTCACGGGATTTTCAACCCGGAGATAGAACATGAAATTTGAATTTGTATTATTTCAGCGGATTTTCAACCCATTGGAAGTATTGGACTTGTATTATTTCAGGGGATTTTCAACCCGCTGGAAATGTTTTGAATGTTTTACTGGGGAGCAATGGAAAGAAAGAGTTTTTTGTAACTTGAAGATGAATTTGAAATTTGAATTTGATTTGAAGTTTGAACTTTGAAATGGAAAAGACGCACTTTTGTATATAGAACATGAGGATTTGTATTTTGAAAAACTCCGGCATTACGCCGCCATGGAATTGAGACATTTGAATTTGGAATTTGAAAGTCCGGCGTCATGCTGTCGTGGACTTGGAATTTTGAAGTTTCGAATATAGGACTTGAGATTGAATTGAGAACTTCGAACGTGAATAGAAAAGTCGGCATTACGACGGCATGAATTTGGAATTTGACACTTGAATCTTGAAATCTTGAAAGATCGAGTGGGAAAGTTGGCATTATGCCGGTATGGGTTTGGACATTTGAACTTGAGGTTTTGAGACTTGGGACGGGCGACTTGAGTTTGAGGTTTGAAGACTTGAATGTTTGAAATAGGAAATCCGGCATGACGCCGTTGGATTTGAGATTTGAACTTGAAGTTTTGCCTAGAAAATCCGGCATTATGACGCCGTTGGATTGAGTCTTGACTTGGAACTTGAAACTCGAAATTTGAACTAGGAAATCCGGCATTATGGCGCCGTTGGACTTGGACTTGAAAATTGAGGGTTTGGACTAGAAAATTTGGATTTGAACTTGAAATTCGAAATTTGGACTAGAAAATCCGGCATTATGACGCCGTTGGATTTTGACTTGAAAATTGGGGTTTTGAACTAGAAAAATAGGATTGAACTTGAAATTCGAAATTCGGACTAGAAAATCCGGCATTATGACGCCGTTGGATTTGGACTTGACTTGGAAACTTGAGGTTTTGAAAATAGAAAATCCGGCATTACGACGCCGTTGGATTGCATTTTGAACCTTGGAATTTGAAATTTGGACTAGAAGATCCGGGATTATGACGCCGTTGGATTGAATTTTGAATTTAGAATTTGGACTCGAAAATCCGACATTATGACGCCGTTGGATTGAATTTTGATTTTGGCATTTGTGCGTGAGGCGTGTTTGAGGGTTTTGAATCAAATGGAGTGGCACTCCTAAAAGACCCTAAAATCGGCGATTTAGATGCATGAGGTTTGAATGATGCTCCTAGGGGTTTGGTTTCCTAGTTGGAGGCTAATTGGTTTTGGCAAGCTAGAACTCGAGGTTAGCCATTCACGCGTGCAAAGACGCCCACACAATGCACAAGTAGCATGTTGTCACACTAGTCATGAATATGAATGCGACATGCAAAGTTCTCAACCTAAGGTCGGTCTAAGTTTTGTATGATGCAAGTGGTCGGCTTAGGGTGTCAAAAGGTACTCGACTAAGAGACGGATCCGGCGACATCTTTCACATCCGCCTAGGGGAAGTGTGTGTCGGCAGATGTCCTCCATACTTGACCTCGGGAATGTCAAGTAAATACCAAGCTTCGGTAGGCGCGAAAATGGTCACACACTTTGGTCGGGAACCGTATGGAGAGTCACCATTTCGTTGCCCCCGGGGCTAGCCAGAATGTAGAACACATCCGTTTGGGCAAGGTAGAAATTCATTTTGCACAATATGGTTTTCGAAAAAGGCATGAAATGCCTAGAAATTGAAATTTGAAATCGTACTCGAATTTGTATTTGTAAAGCTCGTTTTTCGACATTCGTTCACGAGGTTTGGGAGCGTCCTTCCAGATTCAGAAATAGACTAACTCCCAACACGAAAAGTTGAGAAAAAGTGGGCAACAAGCCACCGTGAGCCACTGTCCTGGATGCAGGCAGCGCCGTTGGGCGCAGGTGGCTGCGCCTGGCGCCAATGCTGGCATCCAGTACTTAAACAGATCAGTGGCTTGCTGCTCGAAATCTGCTCGCATTTTCGAAATTGAGATTAGAAAATTCCCCACCGGAGTCGCCAGAATTGTAGGGGTTTTTTTTTGTGTCATTTGTTTCCCGTTCTACAAGAGGGGCGGTTTTTTAGAAAACCATTGTACTTTTGTACCTCGAAGGAGTCGCCACCAACATATTTTAAAGTCTCGTTTGGAAAGACCGCAAGTGACTCTATTTTGGATAAGACTTTGAATCCTCGAAACGGATGGATGAGATCCGGGCACGGGAACGAAATGCTTATTCCGCGAGCTTTAGAAATATTCAAGTACGTTGGCACAACAGTTTCGAAAATATACCCTAGATTAGACTATGTGGGTTTGAAATTAGAGCAAACAGAATCTCTACTTTGTATGGTGGTCACTTTGCTTTAAAGATTAATTTAAAGGAACCTAAGACCAGTTTGTCCGAGAAATTATCTTCGTTAAGCGTGATGTAACCTTGTATTTGGTTGTATTTAGCATGTGCGGTAATGAAATCAATAAAGCAAATAAAGCAACATCACAATACTAAATAAAGTGCGGAATTAGTAAATACAAGACCCCCTAGAGATGGACTAGGGAGTAGGTCCACATTGCCTAGAAATGGAGTAGGCAAGTAAAGATGCGGAATTGAAAGTGCGGTATTGAAAGTGCGGTATTAAAATTGCGGAATTAAAAGTGCGATATTGAAAGTGCGGTATTGAAATTGCGGAATTGAAAGGTGCGATATTGAAATTGCAATATTGAAAGGTGCATAATTGAAACTTGTACTTGGGAACATGAGATTCGAACGCCAAGCGGCTCCTTAAAAATAAGTGCGCCCGACACGAATTCAAAGCCAAAAATCTCAACTTGGGAGAGGTTGCTCAACCCAAGTATCCTAGACTTTGCATATTGAACTTGAACTTGAAAGCTTGAATATTGAAATATTGAATTTGAAATACTTGAACTTGAACTTGAAATATTTAACTTGTACTTGAAATATTGAAACTTAAGAGACTTGAATCTCAAAGACCGGGCCTTTTAATGTTGAAAAGGTTAGATCTTTGATATGCTCTTACTTGAAAGGATCCTAGTTTAGGAAAGTAGTCATGAGCAACCCTAAACATGGTGGGATCTTGAAATTTGAAAACTTGAACTTGTATAATGAAATAAACGGAGTTTTGAATCTCAAAAGACTAAACCTTTAAGAGTTAAAAAGGTGTCATCTTTGATTACTCCATACTTGAAGGTTATTCTAGTTCAAAGAGGTGATTGCAAGCAACTTTGAACATCCTTGAATCTTGAAAGTTTGCATTTTTGTATTTTGAAAAGTTTGGATTTTAAAAAGATGTATGATTGTTGCAAGTGACATTTTTAATAATAAAAATGCCAACTTGCTAATCATTTTGAAATCAAAGAAACATGATTGAATATGGTGGGATTCAGAATTACCTATTTAGGTTTAGACAAGAATTCCTTTTAGAGCTCCCAATTGCTTAGAATTAGAAATTTTGTATGTGTTTTTTAAGGGTTTTTTATTTGTATTTTGAGGCGTAATGTCAGTATTATGATGTTTTATTTGTCACGTCCTCCCTCTAATGCTGAAAATGAGGGGTATTTATAGGAGGAATGGGCACAAGACGCGAGCACATGCCAGCGCAGCACGCCGAAGCAGCACTGGGCGCTGGTGACGTGGCGTGAATGCCGCCAAAGCAAGGACGCGGGCTCCGTCCTTGTTTCGTCTTGTAGTGTTGTACCTTTGTACGAATAGTACTAGGTTTAGCGTTTTGTGTTTGCTTGGAGGTTAAGGCACTATTTTTCGTCTAAAAACAAGCCTTTCTCGGGTTTTAAATTCCGGTTTTACGGGACGGGGCCCGGCATGCTCGATTTTGTGGGTCGGCGCCCAAATTTGACTTTCCTTATATGATTTTGAGTGGAAAAGGCCTAGTAAAACCAATGGAATGGTCTACTAGATGAGATTGTACTTGGATTTTGAAATTGGTTTTTTGAAAGTTGTATTTTGTATCGAGAACCGGAAGGGGAACGGCCTCGGGAATTGGATTTTGGATCTTGAATTTTAGAAATGTTCTTAGCAATTGGGATTTCCGCCTAAAGTTATTCCAACCGCCTAGTAAGGATAATGGTATCATCATCAACCCAGAGGGGAGACACAAATTAGGTGTCTACATCCATCATTCTATATTTCGTTTTCCATCATTCCGTATTCCATATTTCGGCATTCTATATTCGTATTTCGTCATTATGTATTATGTATTCCGTCATTCTGTATTCCTTATTCTGAAATTATGTATTCCATATTCTGAAATTCCTTATTCTGTATTCTGAAAAATTGTATTTTGTATTATGAGAATCCGTATTCTGTTTTCTGAAATTCTGTATTCTAAATTCTCAAAATTCGTACTCTGTATTCTGAAATTCTGTATTCTATCATTCTACATTTCGTCCTTGTTATCTATTCCAAAGGCCTGAGCTCTAAAATCCGTCTCCACTTTGAGGTTTGTACACTTCTCGTTAATAAAATGCCATCATCATTATTTAAGTTAAAGCATCTTTTTTTGAATAACTCCATTCACCATCTGGACATCTTCAATGACTCCCATGAAAAGTATCAGTTCAGGCCAATGGATTCCCAATTACTCGTGGGGAACTATTAACATTCCTAGTGATGACCTTTAAGTCAAATGTTATCACACGGGGGTTCGTGAGACCCTCACCTGAATTTGATCTCATTCAAACAGAGTTTTCCAGACGTTATCCGTTTACCAATACTTTGATTATCTTCTTTACCATGCTCAATCAAAGTGGGGGCAACTGTAGACACCTACATTTGTCCCTAGGCCTGAACGTACAATGATGAAATCATATACTGCTTGTCAACGCTTTCCTAAGTATGCACCGAACGACCTATAACTGATTGACTTGATCCCGAAACAAACATTTCTATTTTTACACTACTACAAAAACACCTTTATAAGTCACCCTTTTAGAGTCGCCTTAAATTAATGTGCGACATTAAAACATTTAGAGTCCCATTTTATAAAACAGGCGACACACGAAGTTGCTAGCAGATATTCTAAAGAGACTAGCGTGTCGCCTTTGTTGTAAAGTGGGACTCTAAAAGTTTTGGTGTCGCATATTAATAACAGGCGACACCTATTTCTTCTTAATTTTAATTTTAATTTTTTTTAAAATCAAATTAAATACTTTCCGTGTCGCCTGTGTTTAACAATGAGACTCTACAAGTTTTGGTGTCGACAATTAATAACAGGCGACACATATTTTCTTTTTTCTAAATGAAATGAAATACTTTTAGTGTCGCATGTGATATAAAATGGGACTTTAAAAGTGTTGGTGTCGCACAATAAAATAAGCGACATCTATCCCTCTTTAATTTTACTTCAATTTTTTTCTTAAAAATCATACGAAATAACTTTCACTACTAGAATTAGAACAACAAATTAATAACGACGAACTAAAATATCTATCGTAAAAGCTATTATTTTTCCCTTATTAACGAGAAGTATAGTGTAGGTCGTAATTTGGTCAGCCTAAAACTATAGAAGGATTCTTTTACCATCTCCTCCAAAAATAATACTCCTCCTTTTATAATATTGTAGTGATGATATACCCTATTCTTAAAAAATCCAATCCTCATACCGTTTCTCTTTCTCATTCTCATTCTCATCCTCATCCCCTCTATCAATTCAATTGGGAAAAAGCTTCTCCTCAGTATATATATCTGGTTAGGGATTGCAGATTTGACAATTATTGGACCTGAAGGTGAGGAATTTCTGCGAATTTGATCGGTATGTCTTTCTATCTTGATTTTTGTTTCCTTATGTTGATTATGTCTCTATTTTTCTTTCGAAAATTCTGATTTTATTAACAATCCTATAAGCTTTGGTTCCAATTCCAATTTCGTGTGAATTTCTTTTTAACGCTATATCTTTTTCCTCAATTGTGACTGCCAGTTTCTAAATTTAGGGTTTTTGTTTTGGCTTCTCTGATTTTTAGCTTTCTTATAGTTGATGAGAATTTCAATTCAATTAAGGTGAAATTTCAGACTACAGTATCATATATATGCTAATGCCTAATGGGGTTAGTTGAGTTAGTATTTTTAGAGTTATAGACGCCTATATTACATGAGATGCAGGATAGTAGGAGTAGTTATATTGTTGCTTTTGTTCATCTTTCTTGTCTCTTCTGATGATTAAGGGGAAATCGACCTTTTCCCATGCCTTTTTTTTAGTAGTATAAGCGGTTGAGCCCGTAAAATTATAGGTTTTTGTGGTCACAGGAGATGAGCCTCACTTGCTTAAATTTGAGAGCATGCTGATAAGCTGCTGAGGATGGTGGGGTTGGTATTATAGGTTGAGATAAGAACCGGGATTAGGCTTTTGATGGTAGCATAGAGTTCTGTAATTTGTACCCAATTATTTACAGCCTCTCAGGGAGTTAAGTTTTTCCCTTCCTTATCCTATAATGGACCATGTTTGTGAAAATCTTGAGTTCTGATCTTGTTGAATCGTTCAATAGAAAAGTTGCAGACTTGGTTTTCTAAACAAATGTATCAGATTGTTCACTTTGATTTTGAGATGGGGACTTGGTTTCCTAAACAAAGCACTGGTTGTCTTGCTCGGTTTGATACTTCAATCTAAACATTTTTAGTTTCAAGAATCCTGTTGTTTTCCTTGTGATGTTATCTATTTAATCTGACAGATTGATGCAAGAATTGGAAACAGTAAACTGGCTTCTTTCCTTTGAAAGTCAACCTTTAAAAAAACAAGAAATATTACCTACTCTTAATTGTTTACGCACATGATCCTAGAAAATTTGGGCAATGTAAGTAAATGATGTTAGCATTGTTGGGTTAGATAATAAAAGGGTATTTGATCAATGATTTATCAAAATATTTTCAGATTAATAATTATACGTTGAATATGATAGTATTCTTAAAAGTTTAGCTAACTGTTGGTTATAAGATTAAGATTTTCATCCTTGAAAGTCAAATAGGATGAAGCCATGGAAAGGGGAGTGATAATAACTTAAACAGGTTGTAAAGCATAATAAAAAAAAACTCAGATTCACTACCTTCAAGGCTACTGTTCTGATAGGTAAGTGTGGAGTGTGGACTCATTAACCTTTATTTTCAGCAAGGACTTTTGGCCACTGTATATGCTTAATTAGTCTTTATCTTTCTGGTCTTGGCCTCCGTTCTTGCTTCCATATTTATCAATGTGGTGTTAAAGGAATTACAAAGTCTATTATACTTATAAAAAGATACATGGTCATCCAAGAGTGACCAATTTACTATTAAATATGACAGTTGTCTGTATGCCAAACTGAGAAGTTAACCATCAGAGGGGCAGCAGTGAGTTAAAGAATCACTATGTACGTTTAATCATTTGCCTACTCAACTTTCCAGATTGGTCATTAACTCATTATTATTTCCTATGTGGCATCTTAATCATATATATATATCATGTGTGATTGTGTGGTCCAGAATTTCATTTTGATAGATCTCTCTCGGGACCTAGCTAAATATGCAATACTTGATATTAGTTTCTAACCTGTCTCAATTCAATTACACTTCAGGTGCAGCTTGAATTCAAATACTTTACAAGTTCCACTTTTGGAATTTGGTACTGCGGACTGGGCTTGGCTCTAGACTTCTGATGTTTTCAGTTGCTGCCTTGGGTGCCTTATTCTCGTGTTCCTTCTAGTTTGCTTCAGGTCAGAACTCAGACCTCTTGGCCTCTTACTATCTCCAAAGTAATTTGGTTTCCTGTTTTGTGATATGCTTTGATGTTATCTTGTCTGACATTTATGTTGTTCTTTTTCACTGTGCTGCTCCTTTTCTTTTATTCCCTTTATAATAATTTATCCCGAATTGTCATTTATTGTTTCAATGAAGAAATGATTTTGTAATATCTGCACTTAAAACACATCCACGCGATGATAGACAAAGAGATCAACTCAGACTTAAATCCTGGTAACATATTTGTTTGTGGGTTTAGTCAAGGAGGTGCCTGCTTACTTATCTCTTCCTTCCTCCGCACAATTGAAATTTGTACCCAAAATTTGACTGTAACTGTTTGGGGAACTTACTCAGTGCGATCAATTTTTGTAGGTTATTTGCCTTAGCTAGTGTACTCCTTTATCCGAAAACTTTAGGTGGTGGTGCATTTTTCACTTTTCAGTGGCTGGATTCCATTTAATCATTCCATAATTGAACAATTTCCAGCAGATGCTAAGAAAGTACACTGTATTTCTGCATTTCTGGTATTTGCAGTTCTATAAATTGGCTAGACACTTAGAGTTTATTTTAAGTTAATTTCTTCTTGACCTGCATTATAACGCCCATCCTCTCTTTTCCCACTCTTGCATCTTATTGTTGCTAGAAAAGCTTTGGGCTGATTCTTATGAGCTAAGTCATTGACGTATCAATAGCCTTTAGTGGATGAACTTGAATCAAAGATAAAAGAACTTAAGGATGTCTTTTGAATGTTGAAGTTCAGGTAATTAACTAGGAAATCACTTCATTGTTCTCCAACTGTATCTTCACAACAGGAATTACAGGATAAATATTGCAGGTCCCTAGTTCACTTTGTGAAAATGTTTACTGTGTGAATTGTTGCAAAAACTTGGGGGATAATATCAAGCCTGAGTCCAATTCGCCTCCAGAGTTTATATGAATATCATAGATGTAACTTCTTCTTATCCTTTTTTCTTTGTTAAGAGACACAATTGAGATGTTAGCTTGTTGATATGTGCTGTATTGGATATGTTGTTATTCAAAAACTGAAAGTATATGGTCTTTCATTTCAGCAACCTAATAGATTTTCGCAAAACATAACGTCTATTTTGCACATTTCAGTAGTCGCAGTCTTAACTAATTACTATGTTCTAATTGTCCATTATACATTATGTCATTTGGTTTATACAGGGTTCTCTTTAATTTTGGGGTCGTTTGGTTTTAAGAATTGAAAGTATTACAGGATAAATCGGTGATCACATGCATATTGAACAATGCCATAACTGAGCGTATCATAGTTGAGGAAACTGTATTAGTGGTGTAGATGGAGCTGTCCTTTAATTATGCATGTATTTACATAAATTCTTTTATTTCAAGTTTACAACACAAACCTGCCAGATTATGGTTTGATGAATTTTTTTTGATACGGGTAGATAAATAGTGATAATTTTCCTTTACACTCCATGTTGATTTTAGTGATCTGCTATATCTGTTCAGTTTCAAGAGTCTTCAAATGACTGATATATGCCACGCAAGTGATTAACCTTGTTTCAAGAGTCTACAACTAATAATACTTGGAACAATTGTTCTCATGTTTAGGAGTTATCGGACTTGGCAAGCCAACAACAAAGGATCTCGAAAGTCTCTAAGATGGAAAGAAATTATAGTAAGATTTAACTAGTTTGATTATTATTTTTATCGTAATTTATTCATATATATGTTATTCTTTAATTTAATGTGTATTATATTTGTATCTTAGTGTTCTCGCGAACCGGAAATGCTTGAATGTGGCTATTACGTCATGAAGTACATGTATCAAATAGTTTTACTTGGATTACAAAGTATTAGTAATGTGGAAGAGGTACGTGTACATGTATTTTTGTTATTATTTTATCGATGTCTCAATTGTTACTATATATGCGCTAGCTTTTATCTAAACTTTACTAATTAATACATTATTTTGTGGAAGTACAAATATTTTCTCCAAACCCGTACACTCAAGAGGAGATCGATGATGTTCGAGAAAAAATGGAGTAGATATTTTATTAGTAGTTGTTTGTAGTCATTTTCTAGTTTCCAGAGATAGAAATTAAACTATAACAAATTGTAGGTTATTTTTTGGAATACAATTATTTACAATTGTTGAACCAACTTTCTTGTTTGAATTAATACAAAAATATATTCGCAATTCTGCAATTCTCAGCTCTATTTATTATTTTTGTGAATTTATTACGTACGTAGAAATAATTTAAATTAGCGAGAACAAAATAAATAAAAAACTAAAAACATAATACACACTTTAGGTGTCGCCTCCTATAATTACATGCGACTCCTTATGGTTAATTAATATATATATTTTTTAAAATAATACTTTCGGTGTCGCCTTTTGGTATATTAGGCAACTCAAAATGGGTAAAAACGTCTAAAAAATAATACGGAAAATACTTTTCGTGTCGCTTGTAACATTAAGAGGCGACTCTAAAGGTAATTAGCTTAATAAAAATACTTGTGCAAAACATCTATTGTGTCGCCTCTTAGTATATTAGGCGACTAGATTATTAACAAATTTAATAAAAATGTCCGAAAAATATTTTTTCGTGTCGCCTATAAACTTTAGTGGCGACTCGTATAATTTAAAAAAATATTAAAATAATTCCGGAAATTATTTTCCGTGTCGCCTATAGAGATTAGAGGCGACATTAAAGGTACCTTTCGTGTCGCCTCTTATTATAATAGGCGACTCGGAATGATTAATTAATAAATTGATTTTTTTGAAAAATATATCTTCAGTGTCGCCCCCGCCCCTTCCATAGCAGGCGACATGTATAATAATATTCGTGTCGCCTCAAAGGGGCGACTCCAAAACACCAAAAAGTTTTAGAGTCCCTAGCTTCAGAGTCGCACCATAGGCGACACTAAAGGCAATTTAAAGGCGACACGAAAAGGTGTTTTTGTAGTAGTGTTAGTAACTGCAATTTATAGTAACTACTATGTTCAACTGCTACCTAAAATAGCAGCCTTCTAAGATAGATTTTCAAAGTAATAATATTGCATTATAATTAATCCTTGAAAAAGGATAAGAGTTGCACTCCAACTGATATCATTAAAGAGATAAAACCATGAATGAGATAGAAATTCGGAATAAACCAGAAATATCTGATAACCTGCGAATATGAAACACAAGCGCTAGAAATTTCTAGCGCCTCGCAAACATGCGCCGCTTATTTCCAGCACTCAAGCATCGGCGCTGTAATATTGTGGCCCTATAGTTTGATTCTCAGCCAATCACGACACTGGTAGAATTCAGAAACAGTTGTCAATGGCTCAACAGGAAATAAATCTGGAGCGTCCTTATACGGGTTAGAAAATTCTAGCGCACCATTCCCTCGCGCTAGAAAATTCTAACATTGCCATTCGATTTTCAATAAATCTCAATCTCTTCAAACGTCTATCTTATTTCGACCTGTTACACTATAAGTACATCCCTCTAAACTCCGGAAATTGGTACCAAATGTCAATAAAAATGAAGGAAATATGTCCTTCACCCAAGGTGCATTAAGTTTATTACCAAGGTTCAGATTAATTGCGAACAATTAATTCAGTGAGATCAAGTGATCGGAACAGCTAGCTGGAGAAATGCTTCCGATCAGTGAGTTCTAATGGATATTAAACTCACAGCTTACTCTTGACTGAACCTACAAGGTCACACCAATGACACGTAACAGATCACCGGATTAAATGAATCGGAAATTCATTTAATAGCTTTTCGAGAATTAGTTGGAAAACGTATTATACGATACGACCTTGCATCGGAATCTTATATTGTATCGCGAATATTCGTAAGCTAGGCGAAACGAATAAATCGTATCGTACGACGGTGATTCGTCGTATACGAAACGATAAATAATATATCGGAAAAATATTAATCGCGAATATGAAGAGCGGCCCACGAGCCGAGCGCACGAAGCACTCAAGGCCCATGGGCGCGCGCTAGGCAAGCAAGCAAGGCAACGACGCAGCAGCGCTGGCCCATGGCCGAGCAGCTGTGTGCGCGCGGGCCAAGGCCACGACACAGCAGCAGCAACGCGGCCCACGGCCCAGCTCACTGTGCGTGTCCGTGTGGTGTTGCGCGGGCTTGCTAGCCGGTCTTGCCTTATGGCTTGGTCGGTTAGTAAGGTTATGTAAATAACTTTCTAACCACTTTCCAACATAACACAATTCAGTTTACACACAACCCTAGAAGAAAACAGAGAACCCTAATTCTCTCTGTGCCTCCAAAGTGTGTTCATCCCAAAAGCACAAACTCTTGATCGATTGTCTAAGCTACGATAATCAAGACGGATCTGATCGTGTCGGTGAACCAAGTAGAGAAACGACAACTGGAGTTCTAAGTTCGTGTTCGTTGACAATTTGAGGAAAACACGCTTCAAACGTAAGTCTGCTTAATCTGTGCTTTATACATGCTTCCTGGCTTTGGGGATTGTTTCCGCACATGTTAATATGTTTAACTGTATTCCCCTACAGTGGTATCATGAGCCTTATGTATTCAAAGCATGTTTTAGCACGATTTAATTGTTTTTGCATCTGTCGAAAATTTTGAATTTTTTGTTGAATTTTCGGAATTTTTACTGGATGAATTGCGTAATAATCTGGTCCGAAATCAAAAATATTCGTTTTTTCGAGTTTTAAAACCCTAATATGATTGAAAAGGATTTTCTAAGATCAACTCATGAGAACGGAATTGCAAAAACAGGCCTCGAAGTGTCGGTTTTTGGGCTTTATTGTTAATTTTTCATTAAAAATTAAAGGTGTCGGACAGTAATTCAATTAAAAGGTCGGTGTATACTACTCGGAATTGCTTGAAATTTTGACACAATTTTACTTGGTATATTCTTGATCTACGGTATAAATGTCAGATTTTTCCGATAAGTATAAACCCTAATTTTGCCTTTCCCCAATTCGTAAAATTTGAAACCCTAATTGAATTTTAATTAATTTTGGTTTAATAATTCGGTTAGTTAGGAAAGGGATATAATTTCATGGGTCAGTGGCTAATTTTAAAAATTATTGGATTAAAATTTTGAATGGTTTCGTTAATTTTAATCGCACTTAAACCTAATTATTAAAAATCTGAAATTTAAATGTTAATGAACGATTTAAAGCTTCGGATTTTATTAATTAAAAGTTCAAATTTTAATGTTGATTCGTTCGTTCATAAAAATTTGAATAATGTTAGCCTTTGATTTAATAATTTTACGAAATTGGATTGTCGTTGAAGTTTATTAAATCATTAAAAATCGTTGTTTTTCGAAAATAAAAAACGTAACTTTTTGAAAAATAATATTAATGCAAGTTCGTGAAATTAAATTTATTTTTAATTAAGTTGGTCCGTAGGCACGAACCAAAGGCACTAACACGATGTGTGGTGGACGTATGTGTAACACCCTAATAATTCCTTGCTTTTATAAAATCATTTTCCAACTTAAAATAAAGGAATTACTAAATTATTACCGCCACCGTGATAACGGTTAAGGCTATTACCGGAATTACGCAGCGGAATTAAATGTCAACTAACTTTTAAAAAACATAATTAATGAAATATTGAGGCCTCCTACAATTTGGAACCATAATAGCCCAAAACCCAAAGTATAGATAATTCAAACATTTCAAACATAATTAAAGTAAAGTTAAATAGTTCAAAATACGAAAACATGCAACTCTCTCGATCATCCCAAGCCACTTGATTCCGATCTACCAACCTGCTATTTTATTCTACTCCCCCATCAATGCAAGTGCAAATGATAGATCATCATAGGGTCATTAAGGCAAAGGCCATGACCAAAACACACAAAGCACGTAGTCAGCAAAAGCTGAGTACTTACAAGCATAGAGTGAATGAAAATAAAACATGCATCACTCACTAAGTACTAATCAACATGCAAAAGCCATGTAATAATAAACAATCAATCATGAATACAAGACTCGACTCTTGACTCGACTCTTGACTCACAATTTAATTAGAATAAGCTTCGAACAGGCCAAAAGAATAATCCACAAAGGGAAAAGGTGATGGGAGCCAACCATACACCAAATATATAATAACAAAATCGGGCCATACCGAGTGTCGGGCCATACCGACGGAATTCCTGCGCATAATATAAATGAAACAACGTCTTGTATCATTAGTAGGAGTACAAGCTTTCCGGCAAGACTCCCCCCATTGTTCATACTCAAGGTATATACGTTCCAAGAGTTTTGAAGCTTGTTCTGGTTGCACTTTACGTTTATTAATATATTATTAAAGGCGAACTCAAGACTCACCAACATGCACACATACAATAAATAAACAACAACCAAAACAATCTTATTTTAAATGCTTTAGGACTTGTGATCAACGAGGCAAGACACCTGTGATATTACTACTATGTTCCTCCTCACCAAAGTGAGACTCCACATCATGCACATTAACATGAGGGTTGTGCCCTTGCACGACAAATCCTAATTCATTTCATACATAATATTCCCAACTGAACCCTACATGTGCGGTGGCTTACGTGAGCTAACCCTTCACATGTGGTAAAATAAATAGTACAACGAAGTACGAATAATTGGCTCAAAGTATGCTAGACATCCCGTACAATAGCATACAAATAAATAATCCATCCCTTGCATGTGAAATAAACCATACATGCATAAATATTGAACAACATGATTGACAATGAAATCCATACTCATAATAATTCCAACATGCTTGTTCAACAATTAATCCAATAAATCCAACATCACAAATCACATGCTCGTTCACCAAAATAGACATGATTCCACATAATGTAATTCACATCATCAACAATCATGTAATGTCATTGACAAAAGGTGTGGTCTCCCTAGACTTGTACGTACCTTGAATACCTAAGCGTAGGGGCCACTTTGCAATAACGAGCACTCAACTAAAAATCACCTCCTATCATCAAAATAATGAAACTTAAATTATTTCCATGTTCATTAAATTTCCAGCAACTTTATAAAATTTAAAACCTCCTTTAGACTTTAGAATTCAATCGTTTTTCAATAATAAAAACGTCTCAATTTGCAAAATCAATCCCTAGTACGAAAACATACTTTTTCCGCCTTTAAAATCAATAAAAATCAACACTTTAAACCTTTATTCAAATATGAAATTATAATTGATTATCATAATTAAAATCATCACCTAATTATGCTAATCAATTGACTCATTAGGTCTAGGTTAAAACCCTAACTTGGAAATCCCAATAACACTAGTTTATCATCATAAAAATCAATGCTTTATTCAATAAACAAATCTGAAAATTTATCCTTTAATAATTAAAACAAGCCTAATGAATCACAACACGCAAATTCTCAAACCACGGTATTCATAACTGGTTCCCAGCATTTTAATTACTCAAAACAATATTAATATAATAATTTAAAATACCGAATTTAAATAGAATAGGTAAGGAAGAAGAGAATTATACCAATCCGGCCTATAGCACGGAACAACCACGAATTAATGTGGTTGGACGAAAAAGATTGAACAACGAACGAACAAGAAACAACGTCAACACACAACGCATCACTCGTGGGCGTGTGTGCAGCGACGACGAGGAACGGGAAGCGGGGGCGCGCATCATTGCTGGCGAGAGGGGAGCAGCGCGCTGGCGCGGGGGAAGGGAGTGAGGGAGTGTGGGAGCGAGGGCGAGAGAGAGAGGGAGTGTGGGAGTGCGGCTGGGCGAGGGATGGCAGCAGCGGCAGCACCACACAACAACAACACACGCGCACAAAAGGGGGAGGGGCGTTGTGTCGTGCAAGGGGCACGAGCAGCAGCGGGCACTCGTGTGCGGGACGAGGGTCGGACGAGCAAGGAGGACAGAGAAAGAGGAGTGTTGGGCAAGAAAGAGAGAAAAGGGTTTATGACAAAATAGGGGGTCATTTAATGATGGGGGAGTCCTATTTATAGGCTCCCTAATCCCTTAATGGGCTAGGCTTAGGAGATTTGAGTTGGGCTTAGGAAATAAATGATTTGGGCTAGCTTAGGATTTAAATTAAACTCTTTTGATTGGGCTCGTTTAATAAAACGAATTGGACTTTTTATTTAAAACCCGAAGCTTTAAAAATCATTTGCAACTCATTTAATTTCCCGACTCAAGAATTAAATTCGTTTCGTAATTAATTAAAATAATAAATATTCTAATTAATTAAAATACATTAAATAAAATACATTTAAATAATGTTAATAAATCGTAAAATGCTTTATAAATATAATAAAATATACTTATAAATATTATAAAAATACGAGGTATTACAGTCTACCCTCCTTAAAAGAAGTTTCGTCCCGAAACTTGGGTTCGGAAATCAAAATTCAACTCAAAACTTGAGACTTTCAATACGTTCATTTACAAAAATTTTAAGTTGTTGTACTCTTTACATGATTAAACAGGACAATAATAAGTGCAAATTCAATAGAAAGCACTAAATTGAGCATAAAATAGGGGAAAACAAGGTAAAAAGCGCGAAATTCTACCGCACTCTACCCCCCTTAAAAGACACGAGTTACGACCCCGTAACTCAACTAACCTCGGGAAAAAGCTCGGGATATTTCTTTCTCATTTCGTCCTCCGCTTCCCAAGTGGCTTCCTCAGATTCTTGATTAGGCCACAATACTTTGACAATTTTCACATCTTTAGTACGCGAACTACGCACTTTGCTATCAAGGATTTTGACAGGTCTTTCCTCAAAGGTTAGACTTTGGTCTAATTCTATGGTCTCCGGTTGCAACACATGCGATTTATCCGGGATATATTTCCTTAACTGAGGTATGTGGAACACATTATGCACTCTATGCAAGTCCATAGGCAAGGCTAGTCTATAGGCTACCTTTCCGATTCTTTCTAAGATCTCATATGGGCCTATGTACTTAGGGCTTAACTTCCCATTCTTTCCAAATCTCATGACACCTTTCATTGGTGACACTTTGAGTAACACTTTATCACCTATGTTGAACTCTTCATCCCTACGTTTCAAGTCTGCAAAACTCTTTTGGCGATCCTGCGCCGCTTGAATCTTTGATTGGATGGTTTGGATTTGGTTCATGGTGTCCTCTATCATTTGAGTTCCCAACACTACGGTTTCACTAATATCGTTCCAGCAAAGTGGACTTCTACACTTTCGTCCATACAAAGCCTCAAATGGTGCCATTCCAATGCTAGCATGATAGCTATTGTTATATGAAAATTCAATCAAATCCAGGTTATCTTCCCAACTTCCTTGGAAATCAATAACGCATGCCCGAAGCATGTCCTCCAGGGTTTGGATAGTCCTTTCAGTTTGTCCATCCGTGGCTGGGTGGAAGGCTGTACTCATTTTCAATGTCGTACTAAAGCTCTTCTGCACACTTTTCCAGAAATTCGAAAGAAACCTTGAATCCCCATCTGATACGATATCCTTAGGAACTCCATGTAACCTCACAACATTCTTAATGTAGGCTTTAGCAAGTTGTTCCATTTTCCAGGTTTCCTTCATTGGTATAAACACTGCTGACTTAGTCAACCTATCTACCACAACCCAAATTGTATCATTCCCAGTCTTTGACTTAGGTAAACAAGTGACGAAGTCCATAGAAATACAGTCCCATTTCCAGCTTGGAATCTCTAAAGGTTGGACCTTCCCTTGAGGTCTCCTATGCTCAATCATAACTTTCTGACAAGTCAGACATCCACAAATTCAGCCACTTCGTTCTTCATCCTTGTCCACCAATAGACCTTCTTCATGTCCTTATACAACTTGTCACCCCCTGGGTGCACAGAATATGGCGTGTTATGCCATTCTTTCATCAATTTCTCCTTCAATTCTCCACACTTTTGAGGCACGCACCACCTGCCTTTGTACCTCAAACTTCCATCATCATGGATTTGGAAATCTAACTCCTTACCCTGCGAAATCTTTTCCTTGATTCGCTCCAACTTTACATCACCTGCCTGATTCTCCCTAATCTCATCAAATACCGACGACTGGATGGTTAAGGCATTCATTATTCCCACAAGGCTTTCATCACTTACTATTTCGAGGTTCAAGCGCTGCATGTCCTTACACAGCTCGTTAGCAACGACTAACGCATTAACACTATGACTTGATTTCCTACTCAAGGCATCCGCGACTACATTGGCTTTTCCCTCATGGTACTGGATATCCAAATCATAGTCCTTAATTAACTCCAACCACCTTCGTTGGCGCATATTCAGGTCCTTCTGTGTGAAGATGTACTTTAAACTCTTATGGTCCATAAATATCCTACACTTCACACCGTACAGATAATGTCTCCATATCTTCAATGCAAACACTATAGCAGCCAGCTCTAAATCATGGGTAGGGTAATTGGATTCATATGGCTTCAATTGCCTTGACGCATACGCAATAACCTTCCCGGTCTGCATCAATACACACCCTAAACCATTTTTAGAGGAGTCACTATACACATCGTATGCACCACTCTCATCTGGTAAGGTTAATACTCGCGCGGTTGTCAATCGCGTCTTTAAGGCTTGGAATGCTTCCTCACACTGGTCACTCCATTCAAACTTGGTTTCCTTCTTCATTAAGGTAGTCATGGGCTTGGCTATCCTAGAGAAGTCTTGCACAAAACGCCTATAGTAGCCAGCTAATCCCATAAAACTACGAATGTCAGTCACACTCTTGGGTGTAGGCCATTCACTAACAGCTTTGATCTTAGCAGGGTCAACTGCCACTCCTTCTTTTGACACAAAATGTCCCAAAATTGCAACTCTTTCCAACCAAAACTCACACTTTGAGAACTTGGCATACAACTGGTTATATCTCAAGGTACTCAACACCGATCTCAAGTGTTCCGCGTGATCCTCTTCACTCTTCGAATACACTAGGATGTAATCTATGAAAACCACTATAAACTTGTCCAAATAGACATGGAATACACGGTTCATTAAGTCCATAAATAATACAGGGGCATTGGTTAACCCAAAAGGCATAACAGTGAACTCATAATGTCCGTATCTAGTCCTGAATGCGGTCTTTGGTATGTCATGGTCAGCGATTCTCAATTGATGATAACCCGACCGCAAATCGATCTTTGAAAAGATTCCTGCTACTTTTAGTTGGTCAAATAGGTCTTCTATCCTAGGTAATGGATACTTGTTCTTGATTGTGACCTTATTGAGGTCCCTCTAGTCTATACAGAGCCTCATACTTCCATCCGTTTTCTTCACAAACAACACTGGTGCTCCCCAAGGCGATGCACTTGGCCTAATATAACCTTTCTCCAATAGATCCTCTAGTTGGCCTTTTAACTCATTCATTTCTGCTGGAGCCATTCGATAAGGTGCTTTTGAAATCGGGGCGGTTCCAGGCACTAAATCTATGGTAAAGTCAATAGGTCGATTGGGAGGCATCCCCGGGATCTCTTCTGGAAATACATCAAGGAATTCATTGACTACTGCAATATCCTCAGGCTGATCCTTGATCACATGCTCTAGGTTCCTCACATTGCATAAGAAGGCTGGGTTCCCTTTACTGACTAGCTTCACGAGTTCCATTGCCTTGATGATTCCTATGTTCTTAGGCTCACCAAAACGACGATATGACACTACCTTGCCTAGGCTAGACCTCAAATGAACCTTCTGCTTCTCATAATCTATTTTGGCTTTGAACTTGGCCAACCAATCCATCCCTAGAATTACATCTTGCTCTCCTAACTCAAATTCGATTAGGTTAAATAAGAACACGGTCTTGGCTATGGTCAAAGGCACATCTCTATGAATTTTGGTACACTTCACTATACTACCAGTAGGTATGACTATAGGTACCTCAATTGGTTCAGGCTCTTTCAACCCTAGTTTCCCCAAAGCATCTACTGATATAAAAGAATAAGTCGCACCAGAATCAAATAGAACTTTAACTTAAACGGAATTAATAGAAAAAGTACCCGCTATGACGTCAGAGGAAGTCTCCGCTTCTTGCCTAGATATCACATTCAACTTTCCTTGGGCAACTCCTTTGTTATAGCCACCTCCATTGGTGTTCCCATTGTTGTTTCGGTTCCCATTCTGCTGTTGGTTTCCTCCAGGCTTTCCATGGTTCTGGTGGTTGCCAATGTTGTTGCTATTGTTACCACCTTGGTGGTTCCTTTGGTTTCCACCTCCATTTCCCCCATTCCAGTTCTGATTGTTCCGGTTATTGCCTTGGTGGTTACCTTGGTTAGGCTTTCCATTCTTAGAATATCATTCATACTCCCTATGGCCTAACTTTTGACAGAATCTACAAGTCACTAAGTTTCCATCACAATCCTTTCAAGGGTGATTCATGTTACAGCCCCTACATTCGTAGGTCCGTACTTCATTCCTTCCAGACTGATTTCCACCATCTTGGTTGTTGCGATTACCACCATTGTTAGCCCTAAACTGGAAATTCCTATTTCCTTTGTGTTTCTTAAAATTCCCCTGATCCTGATGGTTATTCCCTTGATTCGAGCTTCCACCATCCTTTCTCTTTTCAGCACTACCATTCTTCCTTTGTTGTAACCCAAACAGGTGAGCAGCTTTTCCGTACAGGGTGTCTAACGAGGTAAAGGTCTCTCCAGACAACAACAGCTGTAAGTCCATGGTCAAACCATTCTCAAATCTTTGAGCCTTGAGCTCTTCCGTTGCCACCACTTCAGGTGCAAACCTAGACAGCTCTATAAACTTAGAATAGTATTCCGTCACTGACAGACCTCCCATTTTGAGTTCAATGAACTCTTGCCCCTTTTTCTTTTTCAGATAAGGTGGGTAAAACTTGTTCCTTAGTGTAGTTTTGAATGCTTCCCATCCAAAGTTAGGTGTGGCTCTAAGGGTATTTTCACATTGTTGCCACCATAAATCAGCTTCACCTCTTAGGTAGTACACAACACTATTCACCCTAAGGTTTTCGGGGCAATTCACAGCTACAATGAGTTTATCAAACTCTCTCAACCAGTGCTCAAGCACACTGGGTTCAATCTCTCCGATATAGAGTGGCGGCTTGCTTTGTGCTATTTTCTTAAACATTTCCCCAGCCGGATCATTCATTGGGTTGGCTCTGGATTGAGCTAGGTCTCGAACTACCTCAGCTAGTTGTCTAACCACTTCAAAAATCTCTTGGTTAGACATATCCCTTCTCCTGAATAAATAAAAAGGCTAACTTTAATATTGGTCGGACATGACATTACTAAGGCACTAGTTCAACAACGAACCTACTCACAACAAGAACACATTTAGGCGCAACCTAGGGGAAGAGTTGGCGCCATTCTTGGGCCTTCTCACCCCACTATTCAATGCAAGTAAATTTAGATGGTTGCTACTAAACCACCTTGCACATAAAATTTCATTGAAGACATAACAAGTAATCCCTTTGCGATACCCACAAGACTTAGAATTGAGAATTAAACTTAAAGGATAATGAAAAAGGAAATTCTATTCTTTTATTAAAACTCCAATGAGTAAGTCTTACATCCACTAATGCCATAGCATTTATTCTCCAACTATGATTAAACTAAAACCATAAAGAGTAGCTTTGCCACTTTATTAATCAACGAAAAATAAAACTAAGGATTACATTTCTCTAGAGACTAACGTCATCACGACGATCATTTCTTTCCTTGTATTGCTCTGGAGTAAAGTCTTGATCATTAGGATCATCCAAGTCTTCTTCCGGATCCGAGTCTTCATCCATGGCCTCATCATTTTGGTGTGGCTCACTATCAACCACATTATTCTCTTCAAACTCATCTTCAGATCCACTGGATATCTCAATGGTGGGTTCAGGAACTATAGGGTTAGGATTTTCAATCTCTACCACATAATCATCACTATCCTCCTCAACCTCACTAGCTTGCTCATCATGGATCATTCCATCCTCACCATCACTTTCTATTCCTCCATAGCCCATACCTAGACCCGCAAAGTACTTCCCATCCTCATAGCTATTTTCTGTAACCTCTAAGATAGTAGCAAGAACCTCAGAGTCATACTTCCACCTACCATCACTAGTCCCATATTTGTACCAATTAGGGGTACCATCACCAAAATGCATGTCACTGAACTTGTTCTTGAGGTCTATGTAAGAGTTCTTATGGGGTAAACAATGTATAACCATACTAGCCATCATATCTTTGTGCCTAAGGTGGGGAATATTCTTGGTCGAAGCCAAATAGTCACAAGTAAACACGATCTTCTTAACATACGTGCGAGGAGTCTCATTATCCATATTCTCTAAGTATCCTAGACTGGTGAACTTAGAAGGTAGCATCCTTAATTCCTGAAAATTCACAACTCAAAAGTCTTGCTAACGTGTTTCCATAGAAATTCCAACCCCAAAAGGATACAATAAATAGTTCGTGGAGCCATACAATTTCAATGCACAAATATATGCTCAACATGAAATATGATGCAATTAATCATATAAAGCAAAATAAAACATGGTTAGAACATATTCATGATACTTAATAAATCACATTGTCACATAATATGCATTCTTAGACTAATATGCCCTTCTTAGTCTACCCAATTCTCACTTGAAAATAATATTAATTTTCGAAATTAATTAAGAAATAACTCCTAACTTAGTTGAAATTATTTAAATTAAAATCGAAAATTAATAAGAATTATTGATTAATTAAATAAATAAATAAATTTTGGATAATTTAAAATAAAATAAAAAAGAAATCCGAAAAAAAAATTAAAAAAAATATATATATATTCGAAAAATATTCGAATAAATAAATAAATAAATAAATAAGTAAATAATTAAAATAATTCGGATATTTAAAATTATTTCCGAAATTATTAAAATAAATTCGAATTATTTTCGAAATTTTCGAATAAAAAAAATATTTCGGAAAAAATAATTAATTTTACGTAATAATCCAACTTTTCAACTCATTTCAAACGACCCAAAATAATTGATATTTGACCTTTAAAATATTGAGTACTCAAAATAAGACGTTTTGACTTTAGGAAATTAATTTTCAAAAACCCTAAAGTTCCGCAATCGTAGTTTAAGGATTTACCACTTCTATTAGTTAATGCAAAGCAGCTCGCAAACTAGAGCTCTGATACCACTTTGTAACACCCTAATAATTCCTTGCTTTTATAAAACCATTTTCCAACTTGAAATAAAGGATTTACTAAAGTATTACCGCCACCGTGATAACGGTTAAGACTATTACCAGAATTACGCAGCGGAATTAAATGTCAACTAACTTTTAAAAAACATAATTAATGAAATATTGAGGCCTCCTACAATTTGGAACCATAATGGCCCAAAACCCAAAGTATAGATAATTCAAACATTTCAAACATAATTAAAGTAAAGTTAAATAGTTCAAAATACGAAAACATGCAACTCCCTCGATCCTCCCAAGCCACATGATTCCGATCTACCAATCTGCTATTTTATTCTACTCCCCATCAATGCAAGTGCAAATGATAGATCATCATAGGGTCATTAAGGCAAAGGCCATGACCAAAACACACAAAGCACGTAGTCAGCAAAAGCCGAGTACTTACAAGCATAGAGTGAATGAAACTAAAACATGCATCACTCACTAAGTACTAATCAACATGCAAAAGCCATGTAATAATAAACAATCAATCATGAATACAAGACTCGACTCTTGACTCACAATTTAATTAGAATAAGCTTCGAACGGGCCAAAAGAATAATCCACAAAGGGAAAAGGTGATGGGAGCCAACCATACACCAAATATATAATAACAAAATCGGGCCATACCGACGGAATTCCTGCGCATAATATAAATGAAACAACGTCTTGTATCATTAGTAGGAGTACAAGCTTTCCGGCAAGACTCCCCCCATTGTTCATACTCAAGGTATATACGTTCTAAAAGTTTTGAAGCTTGTTCTGGTTGCACTTTACGTTTATTAATATATTATTAAAGGAGAACTCAAGACTGACCAACATGCACACATACAATTAATAAACAACAACCAAAACAATCTTATTTTAAATGCTTTAGGACTTGTGATCAACGACGCAAGACACCTGTGATATTACTACCATGTTCCTCCTCACCAAAGTGAGACTCCACATAATGCACATTAACATGAGGGTTGTGCCCTTGCACGACAAATCCTTATTCATTTCATACATAATATTCCCAACTAAACCCTACATGTGCGGTGGCTTACGTAATATTGTGGCCCTACAGTTTGATTCTCAGCCAATCACGACACTGGTACACTATAAGTACATCCCTCTAAACTCCGGAAATCTCTTCAAACGTCTATCTTATTTCGACCTGTTACACTATAAGTACATCCCTCTAAACTCCGGAAATTGGTACCAAATGTCAATAAAAATGAAGGAAATATGTCCTTCACCCAAGGTGCATTAAATTTAATACCAAGGTTCAGATTAATTGCGAACAATTTATTCAGTGAGATCAAGTGATCGGAACAGCTAGCTGGAGCAATGCTTCCGATCAGTGAGTTCTAATGGATATTAAACTCACAGCTTACTCTTGACTGAACCTACAAGGTCACACCAATGACACGTAACAGATCACCGGATTAAATGAATCGGAAATTCATTTAATAGCTTTTCGGGAATTAGTTGGAAAACGTATTATACGATACGACCTTGCATCGGAATCTTATATCGTATCGCGAATATTCGTAAGCTAGGCGAAACGAATAAATCGTATCGTACGACGGTGATTCGTCGTATACGAAACGATATATAATATATCGGAAATATATTAATCGTGAATACGAAGAGCGGCCCAGGAGCCGAGCGCACGAAGCACTCAAGGCCCATGGGTGTGCGCTAGGCAAGCAAGCAAGGCAACGACGCAGCAGCGCTGGCCCATGGCCGAGCAGCTGTGTGTGCGCGGGCCAAGGCCACGACACAGCAGCAGCAACGCAGCCCACGGCCCAGCTCGCTGTGCGTGTCCGTGTGGTGTTGCGCGGGCTTGCTAGCCGGTCTTGCCTTATGGCTTGGTCGGTTAGTAAGGTTATGTAAATAACCTTCTAACCACTTTCCAACATAACACAATTCAGTTTACACACAACCCTGGGAGAAAACAGAGAACCCTAATTCTCTCTGTGCCTCCAAAGTGTGTTCATCCCAAAAGCACAAACTCTTGATCGATTGTCTAAGCTACGATAATCAAGACGGATCTGATCGTGTCGGTGAACCAAGTAGAGAAACGACAACTGGAGTTCTAAGTTCGTGTTCGTTGACAATTTGAGGAAAACACGCTTCAAACGTAAGTCTGCTTAATCTGTGCTTTATACATGCTTCCTGGCTTTGGGGATTGTTTCCGCACATGTTATTATGTTTAACTGTATTCCCCTACAGTGGTATCATGAGCCTTATGTATTCAAAGCATGTTTTAGCATGATTTAATTGTTTTTGCATCTGTCGAAAATTTTGAAAATTTTGTTGAATTTTCGGATTTTTTACGAATTATTGGATAAATTGCGTAATAATCTGGTCCGAAATCAAAAATATTCTTTTTTTCGAGTTTTAAAACACTAATATGATTGAAAAGGATTTTCTAAGATCAACTCATGAGAACGGAATTGCAAAAACAGGCCTCGAAGTGTCGTTTTTTGAGCTTTTTTGTTAATTTTTCATTAAAAATTAAAGGTATCGGACAGTAATTCAATTAAAAGGTCAATGTATACTACTCGGAATTGCTTGAAATTTTGACACAATGTTACTTGGAATATTCTTGATCTACGGTAAAAATGTCAGATTTTTCCGATAAGTATAAACCCTAATTTTGCCTTTCCCCAATTCGTAAAATTTGAAACCCTAATTGAATTTTAATTAATTTTGGTTTAATATTTCAGTTAATTAGGAAAGGGATATAATTTCATGAATCAGTGGCTAATTTTAAAAATTATTGGATTAAAATTTTGAATGGTTTCGTTAATTTTAATCGCACTTAAACCTAATTATTTAATATCTGAAATTTAAATGTTAATGAACGATTTAAAGCTTCGGATTTTATTAATTAAAAGTTCAAATTTTAATGTTGATTTGTTCGTTCATAAAAATTTGAATAATGTTAGCCTTTGATTTAATAATTTTACGAAATTGGATTGTCGTTGAAGTTTATTAAATCATTAAAAATCGTTGTTTTTCGAAAATAAAAAATGCAACTTTTTGAAAAATAATATTAATGCAAGTTCGTGAAATTAAATTTATTTTTAATTAAGTTGGTCCGTAGGCACGAACCAAAGGCACGAACACGATGTGTGGTGGACGTATTTGTAACACCCTAATAATTCCTTGCTTTTATAAAACCATTTTCCAACTTAAAATAAAGGAATTACTAAAGTATTACCGCCACCGTGATAACGGTTAAGGCTATTACCAGAATTACGCAGCGGAATTAAATGTCAACTAACTTTTAAAAAACATAATTAATGAAATATTGAGGCCTCCTACAATTTGGAACCATAATGGCGCAAAACCCAAAGTATAGATAATTCAAACATTTCAAACATAATTAAAGTAAAGTTAAATAGTTCAAAATACGAAAACATGCAACTCTCTCGATCATCCCAAGCCACATCATTCCGATCTACCAACCTGCTATTTTATTCTACTCCCTATCAATGCAAGTGCAAATGATAGATCATCATAGGGTCATTAAGGCAAAGGCCATGACCAAAACACACAAAGCACGTAGTCAGCAAAAGCTGAGTACTTACAAGCATAGAGTGAATGAAACTAAAACATGCATCACTCACTAAGTACTAATCAACATGCAAAAGCCATGTAATAATAAACAATCAATCATGAATACAAGACTCGACTCTTGACTCGACTAATTAGAATAAGCTTCGAACGGGCCAAAAGAATAATCCACAAAGGGAAAAGGTGATGGGAGCCAACCATACACCAAATATATAATAACAAAATCGGGCCATACCGAGTGTCGGGCCATACCGACGGAATTCCTGCGCATAATATAAATGTAACAACGTCTTGTATCATTAGTAGGAGTACAAGCTTTCCGGCAAGACTCCCCCCATTGTTCATACTCAAGGTATATACGTTCCAAGAGTTTTGAAGTTTGTTTTGGTTGCACTTTACGTTTATTAATGTATTATTAAAGGCGAACTCAAGACTCACCAACATGCACACATACAATTAATAAACAACAACCAAAACAATCTTATTTTAAATGCTTTAGGACTTGTGATCAACGAGGCAAGACACCTGTGATATTACTACCATGTTCCTCCTCACCAAAGTGAGACTCCACATCATGCACATTAACATGAGGGTTGTGCCCTTGCACGACAAATCCTAATTCATTTCATACATAATATTCCCAACTGAACCCTACATGTGCGGTGGCTTACGTGAGCTAACCCTTCACATGTGGTAAAATAAATAGTACAACGAAGTACGAATAATTGGCTCAAAGTATGCTAGACATCCCGTTCAATAGCATACAAATAAATAATCCATCCCTTGCATGTGAAATAAACCATACATGCATAAATATTGAACAACATGATTGACAAAGAAATCTATACTCATAATAATTCCAACATGCTTGTTCAACAATTAATCCAATAAATCCAACATCACAAATCACATGCTCGTTCACCAAAATAGACATGATTCCACATAATTTTAATTCACATCATCAACAATCATGTAATGTCATTGACAAAAGGTGTGGTCGCCCTAGACTTGTACGTACCTTGAATACCTAAGCGTAGGGGCCACTTTGCAATAACGAGCACTCAACTAGAAATCACCTCCTATCATCAAAATAATGAAACTTAAATTATTTCCATGTTCATTAAATTTCCAGCAACTTTATAAAATTTAAAACCTCCTTTAGACTTTAGAATTCAATCGTTTTTCAATAATAAAAACGTCTCAATTTGCAAAATCAATCTCTAGTACGAAAACATACTTTTTCCGCCTTTAAAATCAATAAAAATCAACACTTTAAACCTTTATTCAAATATGAAATTATAATTGATTATTATAATTGATTATCATAATTTAAATCATTACCTAATTATGCTAATCAATTTACTCATTAGGTCTAGGTTAAAACCCTAACTTGAAAATCCCAATAACACTAGTTTATCATCATAAAAATCAATGCTTTATTCAATAAACAAATCTGAAAATTTATCCTTTAATAATTAAAACAAGTCTAATGAATCACAACACGCAAATTCTCAAACCACGGTATTCATAACTGGTTCCCAGCATTTTAATTACTCAAAACAATATTAATATAATAATTTAAAATACGGAATTTAAATAGAATAGGTAAGGAAGAAGAGAATTATACCAATCCGGCCTATAGCACGGAACAACCACAAATTAATGTGGTTGGGCGTAAAAGATTGAACAACGAACGAACAAGCAACAACGTCAACACACAACGCACCATTCGTGGGCGTGTGTGCAGCGACGAAGAGGAACGGGCAGCAGGGGCGCGCAGCAGGCCTGGCGAGAGGGGAGCAGCGCGCTGGCGCGGGCGAAGGGATTGAGGGAGTGTGGGCGCGAGGGCGAGAGAGAGAGGGAGTGTGGGCGTGCGGCTGGGCGAGGGAAGGCAGCAGCGGCAGCACCACACAACAACAACAATAACAACAACACACGCGCACAAAAGGGGGATGGGCATTGTGCCGTGCAAGGGGCACGAGCGGCAGCGGGCACTCGTGTGCGGGACGAGGGCCGGACGAGCAAGGAGGAGATAGAAAGAGGAGTGTTGGGCAAGAAAGAGAGAAAAGGGTTTATGACAAAATAGGGGGTCATTTAATGATGGGGGAGTCCTATTTATAGGCTCCCTAATCCCTTGATGGGCTAGGCTTAGGAGATTTGAGTTGGGCTTAGGAAATAAATGATTTGGGCTAGCTTAGGATTTAAATTAAACTCTTTTGATTGGGCTCGTTTAATAAAACGAATTGGACTTTTTATTTAAAACCCGAACCTTTAAAAATCATTTGCAACTCATTTAATTTCCCGACTCAAGAATTAAATTCGTTTCGTAATTAATTAAAATAATAAATATTCTAATTAATTAAAACACATTAAATAAAATGCATTTAAATATTATTTAAATGTTAATAAATCGTAAAATTCTTTATAAATATAATAAAATATACTTATAAATATTATAAAAATACGAGGTATTACAGTATGGCTCGACGAGCCATGCGGGCTGCTATAAGATGGCCGAGCCGCAGCGACACAGGCAGCAGCAAGCGTGCTGCGTGCCTCGTGCATGCTGGGCGAGGAAAGGGCGAGCAAATGTTTGCGGGGGGGCTGCGACGAAGCAAGGCACAAGGCCATGCGACGTCCAACGCAGCGATGCACGACGACGCAGAGCAGGGGCAGCGACAGCTGCAGGCACGCGCGCGCGCGAAGGCTGCGGGGTGTGCGAGCTTGCTCGTGCGCCTCGTAGGCCACACGCAAGGGCTATGGAGTTGGGCGCAAGCCTAGCCCAACTACGTAATTGAACGTTTTCGTTGAAAATTGTTTATTTCGTTGGGCTTCGCATATTTGCATTAATTTGGGCTAACGGGATATTTAATTTAATATTTTATTTGCTTGGGCCGGGCCGCGAGTTTTAATTTAATATTTCATAATTAATTATCCGGAATAATTATTTGTTTGAGTGGGAGTCACTAAATGAAATTAAAATGAAATAATTATTTTAATTATTTTCGTAGGTCGCATTATTTTAATTAAATTTAATTTTAATTAGAATAAAGTCTAAGGATTAATAATTTGGAAATTGATTAATCTTTTAGGACGCGTTTATGTGAACGTGAATTTTAATTAATTCACGTAAATACTTGCATATTTATATGAGCCATTCACTTTAGCATACGAATGGGTGAATGCATAGAATGTATATTTTATATAATGCAGGTATTCCAAGTGACTAGTATGGCCATTTAGGATAGTTAAATACGGTCTGCTAACCGTTCTATCTTTGAATGTAAAGTTTTAAATATGGTCTGCGTACCAAGGAAATTTTGATGTAATTTTATTATTTTCAAGTATTTCTAAGTTTAGAACTTTAAGTTAGCATTTGAACGAAGATTCAAGACGATGTCAAGCTAACAAGGAGGTGATGAAGATTGGATGCTTCAAGACAAGATGTTTTGGGTCATACTAGATCACCATTTCTTTATGCAATTTAATGTATATATATTATGCGTGAATGTATGAATGTATGTATGCTTTGCATGAACAGGTTGTTTCATATGACTCGATTAGATTGAGTTCACTAAATAATCGAACACTTACAAATTGTCCAAAGTAATATTGAGTTCAAAAGTTGCCTTCCAAATCAAGCACTTACAAAAATCTAGGGATGTAAGATAGTAGGTTTCCGCCAAAGCGAGGTGCTATTTTAGTAGACTTAGGTGGTAAGGCGTCCCAAAGGAGCACGTTGATTGTGGTTTCAACTCAAACAAAAATGGCATTATGTTGTGGCAATGGGATAAATTATTGCATTAATTTATTAACTAAGAGTAATTTGGAGATTACTAGCAATAGGTTTTTCTTACCTAAAATCTTAAACTACTTAAGACATGCCAAAGCTGCTTAAGGATTTAGGACTTTTGGGGTGTTGGAATCGTTTCATTCATTTTTGGACCATGCTTTTGCTTTTGTATGAATGAAATGTTTTAATAGCTTTAATGATTTTAGTTAGACTTGACTAATTTTCTTGAATGGAAAGAGAAACTTGTCGAAGTTTTGAAAGTTAATGGCATACACTATGTCATTGAACAACCTCTTCCTAGCTATGATGCGCGAGGCATGACTCCTGAAAAGTACAGAAGTTGGGCACTTCACAAGTACCTTGTCACGGAGTTCATCCTTAAGTCTATCCCTGAGAGTTGGAGAGGGAGGTTCATTACTTTTGAACCTCAAGCTCTCCTAAGTAGCCTCGAGGATAAGTGTGCGGGTTTTCGACCCATGTGCCAAACTGGTGGCAATAGGGTTGATGAATTGGCTAATTCGATGAGCGATCTCAAGCTCATAACCCCACGCAAGTCGTGCTTAGAAATCGAACTTCTAGAGGCACAAAGGCGCATTTACTCTGTCAAGATGGACAAAAACACATCAATTCGGTCTCATGTGGATATGATGTCTGGATTATTTTTCACAATTGAGAGACTTGGTGGTTCCATCAAAGAGTCGATAGCTATTGCACTAGTGCTGAGTTCTCTTCGATCATAAGGATTATGAGGGTTTTAAGATGCATTATCTCTTTCATCAGAAAGGGAGCACATTCTGTGAACTTGTGGAATTACTCGTGAAATGCGAGAAAATCCTTAAGTTCAATCAAGACCCTTTGAATGTGAGGTGCACTAAATTCAAGAAAGTAGGCAAGGGGAAGAAAAGCAAGGATGCATCTTAGTCCACTCCCGGAGGGCATCTAGCGCCTTCCAAGAGCAAGATGAAAAGGAATGCTTCTCCTTCCACATCGCAATGCTTCAATTGTAATGAAATTGGTTATAACAAGCGAGATTGCCCCAAACTAAAGGAAGAGAAGAAGGATGGAAACGTTGCTTCTCCTTCAGGTATGTATGTTATACATTGTAATCTTGCTAATTCTACTTCTTGGGTATTAGATACTGGTTGTGGCTCACACTTATGTTCCAATTCGCAGGGACTAAGGAGAAGTAGAAAGCTTGATAAGGCGAGATGGATCTACGCGTGGGAAATGGAGCACGGATTGCTGCATTGGCCGTAGGATCTTATTTTATTTCTTTGCCTAGTGGGTTTGTTTTGGAACTAGAAAACTGTTACTATGTTCCTAGTATCACCAGAAACATCATTTTCGTTTCAAGTTTGGAATCTAAAGGTTTTAGTTTTCAATTTAAAGACAATAGTTGTTCTTTTTCTTTAATTGGAATGTTTTATGGTTCAGCACAACAAGAAACCGGTCTTTATGCGCTAGATACGAGCAAACACATTTATAACATAAATACCAAAAAGGCTAAAACTGGTGATTCGGATCTCACATTTCTGTGTCATTGTCGATTAGGCCATATAAACACAAAGCGCATGGAATTACTTCAACGGAATGGAATTCTAGAATCATTCGACTTGGAGAAGATTAATCAATGCGAATCTTGTTTACTTGGCAAAATGACAAAGCAACCTTTCTCAAAGGTGGGAGAAAGAGCCAGCGAACTACTAGGGGTAATACATACGGACGTATGTGGGCCTATGAGTACGAAAGCTAGAGGTGAGTTCAGCTATTTCATAACGTTTACGGACGACTTCAGTAGATATGGCTATATTTACTTAATGAAGCACAAGTCTGAATCGTTTGAGAAATTCCGAGAATTTCAAAATGAAGTAGAGAATCAACATGGCAAGAAAATCAAAGCTCTAATATCGGATCGAGGAGGTGAATATCTTAGCCACGAGTTTGATGACCATCTAAAAGAATGCGGTATTCTTTCTGAATTGACTGCTCCGGGGACACCTCAATGGAATGGAGTGTCGGAACGGAGAAACATGACCTTACTCGATATGGTCAGGTCAATGATGGGTCAGGCCGAACTTCCTTTACAGTTCTGGGGACATGCGTTGCAAACTTCAGCACTCACACTGAATCGTGCTCTGTCAAAAGCTGTTGAAAAGACTCCATACGAATTATGGACTGGGAAACTTCAAAAGTTGTCTTTTCTGAAGATTTGGGGTTGCGAAGCATATGTCAAGCGATTAATTTCGGACAAGCTACAACCTAAATCTGACAAATGTTTCTTCGTTGGGTATCCAAAAGAAACAAAGGGGTATTATTTCTACAACAAGCCAGACAACAAGGTTTTCGTTGCTCGTGACGGTGTCTTTTTGGAAAGAAATCATATTTCCAAATTGACAAGTGGGAGAATAATAGACCTCAAAGAGATTCGAGACGAACAACGAACTCAGAACTCTTTAGAAGAAGTTCAGATTGATGAACCTCCAAGGTCTTTAGAAGAGCCAGTGGGAGTAGTTCCTCAAAACGTTGTTGCCCCTCGTAAGTCAAGTAGAACTATTTTTCAGCCGGACAGATGGACAGGCGTCCTCTTGACTAAAAACTTAGACGTTCTCATATTGGATAGTGCTAGTGATGAACCTATGACTTACAAGCAAGCTATGACGAGCCCAAGCTCCCCTAAATGGTTAGAGGCCATGCAATCTTAAATAGACTCCATGTCTGAAAATCAAGTATGGGATTTGGTTGATTTGCCGGATCGGTTCACACCTATCGGATGCAAATGGGTCTTCAAGTTGAAGAAAGACAAAGATGGAATTGTATACATATACAAGGCTAGATTGGTAGCAAAAGGTTACAGGCAAGTTCACGGCGTTGACTACGATGAAACCTTTTCTCCAGTCGCGATGCTTAAGTCTATTCGGATAATCCTTGCGATTGCCTCTTTTCATGACTATGAAATATGGCAAATGGATGTCAAAACTGCCTTCTTGAATGGTGTTCTTGAAGAGACTGTGTTCATGACACAGCCGGAGGGTTTTATCAATCAAAAGAACCAAGGAAAGGTATGCAAGCTTAAGAAGTCCATCTACGGACTAAAGCAGGCATCAAGGAGTTGGAATAAACGATTTGATGAAGCAGTCAATAAGTTTGGCTTCATCAAGAATCAGGACGAATCTGGTGTATACAAGAAGGTCAGTGGGAGTAAAATTGCATTCCTAGTCTTGTATGTTGACGACATACTGCTTATTGAAACGACATTCCTATGTTGGAGTCTGTAAAGACTTGGCTTGGAAAGTGTTTCTCAATGAAGGACTTAGGAGAGGCACAGTACATATTGGGAATCAAGATCTATAGGGATAGATGTAAGAGGATGATTAGACTAAGCCAAAGCACTTACATTGACAAAGTGCTAGCTAGGTTCAATATGATGGAAGCCAAGAGAGGCCATCTACCCATGTCACATGGCACATATCTAAGCAAGAATCTGTGTCCCAAAACATCTGATGAGCGTAGAAAGATGAGTGGAACTCCATATGCTTCGGCTATTGGATCCATCATGTATGCCATGATTTGTACAAGGCTGGATGTTTCGTTTGCACTCAGTGCAACGAGCAGGTACCAGTCAGAACCAGGTAAGGCGCATTGGACTGCGGCCAAGAACATCCTAAAGTACCTGAAAAGGACTAAGGATCAGTTTCTGGTTTATGGTGGTACAGATGAGTTGATTGTTAAGGGCTATACGGACGCAAGCTTTCAAACCGACAGAGATGATTTCAGATCACAGTCTGGGTTTGTGTTCTGCCTCAAAGCACTATTGCGGATTCTACAACTGAAGCCGAGTACATTGCTGCCTCAGAAGCAGCAAAGGAAGCTGTTTGGATTCGGAAGTTCATCGAAGAACTTGGTGTTGTCCCCTCCATTAAAGGACCAGTGGCTTTGTATTGTGACAATAGCGGAGCCATTGCCCAGGCAAAGGAGCCTAGGAGCCACCAGAAGTCCAAGCACGTACTGCGGTGATTTCATATACTTCGAGAGATCATTGAAAGAAAGGAAATCGAGATTTGCAAGGTTGGAACTAACGACAACGTCGCGGATCCATTGACTAAACCGTTGCCACAAGTGAAACACAACGCACATGTAGCAACCATGGGAATCAAGCATGTTGGAGAATGGCTTTGATTTTCTAAGTATTGTTTTAGAACATCTGTTAGATCTATGTTTAAAACAATTGGTTTAACCATTTCATATTTATGAAATTTATTATTTCATATTCATTTAATTGTGGTTTAGAATTAAATGATAAGTCCATGTGATTCAAATCATTCAAATGGGATATCAAGATGGATTCTTCGACAAAGAAACACCCATAAGTAAACTTGAATATTGAAGTCACAAAGGATCCCTAATCCAGGGGAAAGGTGGACGACCAATGACTAATGAAGATTAGATTGCAGGAAGATTACTTAGTTCTGTTTCTTGAACTAGAGTGACTGGATGTCAAAATCTTTTGCATAGATACTTATTGGATCTTGTATCAGATTGACCATGAGAAAACTTTAAGAGATTAAAGTCATGTCATAGGTAGTTCTCATTAATATTGATTAGAAACCTTTCCTTAGAACATGAGCGATTATGTCTGCTCGTTTGAGAATTAGTTCGCTTTGATGCTAGCTAAACGTTGCACCGTAAAAGGAGGCTATAAAAGCAGTTATTTGGCGTACTATGAATCAAAGTGAGTGTTCATAGATTGCAAGAATGGATTGTCCTCCTATCTTTGATAGGATATGGTGTTGTTGTGTAACAAGGACTCTCGGAAAGTTAGATACTGTAAAATGCATGGCCGTGCTCAGAATGGTTAAGGCTTAACCTTCTGCAAAAGTTTGACAGTTGAACTCTCTAATCCGAGAAACACTTCTGGACCTAATAAGGATGGCTTGGATCTTACCTTATGTTCAGTAAGTAACACTAAGAGACAAAGGAATATGAATACACACTTTTTTGAATGACAAGTGGGAGACTGAAGGAAATATGTCCTTCACCCAAGGTGCATTAAGTCTAATACCAAGGTTCAGATTAATTGCGAACAATTAATTCAGTGAGATCAAGTGATCGGAACAGCTAGCTGGAGCAATGCTTCCGATCAGTGAGTTCTAATGGATATTAAACTCACAGCTTACTCTTGACTGAACCTACAAGGTCACACCAATGACACGTAACAGATCACCAGATTAAATGAATCGGAAATTCATTTAATAGCTTTTCGGGAATTAGTTGGAAAACGTATTATACGATACGACCTTGCATCAGAATCGTATATCGTATCGCGAATATTCGTAAGCTAGGCGAAACGAATAAGTCGTATCGTACGACGGTGATTCGTCATATACGAAATGATAAATAATATATCGGAAATATATTAATCGCAAATACGAAGAGCGGCCCACGAGCCGAGCGCACGAAGCACTCAAGCCCATGGGTGCGCACGCTAGGCAAGCAAGCAAGGCAACGACGCAGCAGCGCTGGCCCATAGCCGAGCAGCTGTGTGCGCGCGAGCCAAGGCCACGACACGGCAGCAGCAATGCGGCCCACGACCCAGCTCGTTGTGCGTGTCCATGTGGTGTTGCGCGGGCTTGCTAGCCGGCCTTGCCTTATGGCTTGGTCGGTTAGTAAGGTTATGTAAATAACCTTCTAACCACTTTCCAACATAACACAATTCAGTTTACACACAACCCTAGGAGAAAACAGAGAACCTTAATTCTCTCTGCGCCTCCAAAGTGTGTTCATCCGAAAAGCACAAACTCTTGATCGATTGTCTAAGCTACGAATAATCAAGACGGATCTTATCGTGTCGGTGAACCAAGTAGAGGAACGACAACTGGAGTTCTAAGTTCGTGTTCGTTGACAATTTGTGGAAAACACGCTTCAAACGTAAGTCTGCTTAATCTGTGCTTTATACATGCTTCCTGGCTTTGGGGATTGTTTCCGCACATGTTATTATGTTTAACTGTATTCCCCTACAAAAAAACCTTAATCTTGAGTATTAACCGAAGTTTCCCTCGGTCATGTATTCACGACCGTCTGCCGTATTAACTCATTGTTAAGTAGACTCTAGCTGGATAAACAATCATCCCACTCCAAGTACTACCGAAGTTTTGACCATTTCCCAAGCCTAAACTAAGGAATCTAAGAGGAAACCCTAGAAGAATCGTAGCATACAGTCAGTCAGTTACCAGGAAGTTCGAAGCAGAAAAGGAAGGCTAGCAAGGACAAGTGGTTAGTGTTCCTGAGAACCGCAATATAGCCTAAGCTATACTGTAACGTGAAATTTAAGTTATTTATCGCTTTAATCACCATATAAAACTATTCACATAATTTGTTACATTGCTCACGATTAATAAGTTAATATTTGGACAAATCTTTTACTGTTAAGTACCTATAATTATTCTAATTTTTTTTTTGACTTTGTTTGGTTAATTATTTGTGAATTAAACGCAACTAAGATTAGTAATGTAGTTTAACGCATGTCTCGTTCGTCGTCATGTTGAACTTGTAAGGACCGTCGCGTGGGCTAATATTGGCCACTACCTGTATTAGTAAACGTCCCACAAACTCTCATTGTCTACTTCGCTGGACGTACTTTGAGCGATCTCCATAACAGGGATCAAAAGGGAAGCTATGGCCATTGTGGTCCAATACGCTTTTTTTAGCTTCGGCTTTACTGGCGTATCACGATAACCGGATTTTGTCAGTTTTCTTCAATGTAGTTGTAAAACTGAATGGCGACTCCTGCATACTAGTAAAAAGAGGTTAACGCCCACAATTAGTTCCGCTCTTATACTCAATATGATTTCCACTTACCGAGGGAAATTCGTTCGAGCCGTTTTCTTAGGAAAAGAGCGCTCGCCCTTTTTCGACCCCTCGTAGTGGTTTTTTTAAGATACACGTTAACTATATATATATATATATATATATATGTATATATATATATATATATATATATATCAGTGTTGGAGCCATAAGGCGATACATGAGATGGGTTATGTTTCTAGGTACATGGAAGGTTTGATTGGTAGAGTCTTCTCCCCCTCCAAAGTTAGTGTTTGGGGTTTTGGAGGAAATGTGATTGGGGTTTTACTAAGGTTTTCATCTTCTCAAATTGTAGTCTAATTGGAGGGTGTTGTTGTTTGACGAGGGAAGGAATCGTGAGTGTTAGGAAGGTTTGATCCTCTTGGAGTGTGTTAGTTGTTTGGTGTTGGGGATTAATTTATGTTAACCCTCAATTTAGGATAGTGTTGAGTTTCGTTCTCGATTAATATTTTCAAAACCTCTTATTTGATCGTTGCTCTCCATTTTGGGGGGTTTCATAGCAAGCTATCTAAGTCATGTTAATGAACTTATGAGACTTGTGTGCAATACACAAGGTCTCTCCAACTAACCGAGGGCATTGTTAGTCTTCCTCTTCTTTTCTGGTGTCCCAAGTTCCATGGGTTATTCAAGGAGATTCTTGGTGTATACCGGCCCAGCTTCAACTCCGTCTCTTATAAGGAAATCACACCCACTATTGGTCATTCTTTGGTATTGCCTAGTTGGTGGTGCAATGAAGGCGAGCTCAACAACCAAGAACCAATACGGGAAAGACCAACTATCCTTGTGTTTTTCAACAATATGTATTTTCTTTTATTAGTTGGTTAATTTTGTACTGATCTACAAAGAACTTAGTGTGTAAACTCTTTTTATTTGTGTAAATTAAGCCTATACAAAAAAAAATTATTTAAATATCGTGCAAATGATAAAAAGAAAAATACTTGCAACACTACAAGATATTAGCACTACAAAAATTTGTATCTTTTATGATAACCTAATAACGACAGGTAAAAGTCCCGTCGCAAAAGGGCTTTTTGTGACGGGATAACAACTTAACAAAGACGGGAACAACCGTCGTAAATGTCTTTTACGACGGGTTAACGACGAGATTTTCCATTAACGACGGCCCCCTTTTATGACGGGTTCGCGACGGAAAATCCTGTCATTAATCAACAATTATTGGCCTTTAGCGACGAGATTTTCCGTCGTTAATAGTACAATTTCTTGTAGTGTAGTCCATTAACGACGGGAAATTCCATCGCTAAGTTCTAATAGTGACGGGATTTCCTGTTGCAATACCCGTCATAAAAGGGGGGCATCATTGACGGAAAATCTCGTCATGACCCCGTCTTAAAAGGCCTTTGCGACGGTTGTTTTCATCTTTATTTAGTTGTTAGTCTCGTCGCAAAAGACATTTGCAATGAGATTTTTGACCCATTACTATTGAGTTGTCATTAATAACTCAAATTCTAATAGTGCAAATAGCTCCAGTTGTACTTGTCCGTAGTAATGCATAGTTACTTGGATCGATGGAGGTAGTTGAAGTCAGCTCAACTTGCTAATGAACGGCCAACTGAAAATGAATTTCTGTTGAATTCCATCTAAATTAACGTTGAAGAAAAGTTCAACATCATCCACTTATTAATTATTATCACATGCCATAATGCATATTGGTTAGGTAATTGCTGACTGAAGAATTATATTGCAAGGTATCTGAGTTTTTATTTTATTATTATTATTAGCATCACAATATATAATTACTTACTTCGGTCCATTATAGTGTATAAACCAATAATTGCTAGTAGTACGTATTATAAATATAGATTAAATTGTTCATTTTGTTTTCTCTAATATTTAAGTTTAGTAATCACCATAAATCTAGGATTGATAGGCAGTCGGAACAAGTTAGTTTAACTTGACACGATGTAGGACGTATCAAATTGCAATCTTAAGCCTTTGATTGAAAGATTGACAAATCTTTTATTGGGAGACTCACCTATTATAAGCATAGTGAGCCACACAAGATGAATTTGGATGTAGTCGGAGCAAAGCTTCGATGAATTGGGTGTGTTATGTGTTAGAAAAAAGATCGATAAACACCCAATATGGTTATTTGACGACGTATAGATATTGGAATCTCTATTATATAAGCGAACTTGATTTTGAAAGTTGTTCTGGTTGAGGATTTGGATTAGTGTTAGGCCGATCTGATCTTTTTTGTCTTATGTGTCGACGGTAACCTGTAGAGTGATAGGGTTAACTAGCTTTGGGGATGATTCGAGGATCCCCCTCTTATGCTTAAGTTAGTTAATATTGTTATCTCTCTAAGTACAGTAATGTATTCTACAGTGATTGTGGGATCACGTACCATTGACAATAAATGAGGAACTACATATATATAGGTAGGTGATCCGTATGAATGATATGGTCTATGATCCATAGGATAGTTACCCGTACCCTTAAGGTTGACGTGTCTCCTCATCTCTATTAAGTCGGCTAGCTCAATGTATAGATTAGGCCGACTGAGACATATTAGCCTTAGATGCCCTTTGTGGTTGTATTTAGGAAAAGGGGGGTGGTCTTTCGCTATGTCGTTAGGGCATCCTGTAAAATGGTTCAAGATATGCCACTATGTTGAAGGAAAAGCGAGGACTAGAGGGAGTTTAAATCTTCTGTCCCACAATACATGTATTATTTTTGTGCCACTTTTTTCTCTTGTTTAATTCTAACCTAATTTTAAATGTGAAAATTGAAGTGATCTACTAATTTCAAATATGAACTTAAAGAAAAAAGTGACATAAGTGATACTGACAAATAACGCTGAAATTCTGATATTTTCATTAATGAACTCCGTATATATATTACATAGGAAGGCTACTTCGGTAACTCCATATATCCTAGAATATTACAATATTAACATAATATACTCCGTATACACTATCGTAACATCCCCCTCAAGGTGGAGCATGAAGATCTCGAATGCCCATCTTGTTCAGAAAAAACTCAAATCATGCCTTCCCCAATGCCTTAGTGAAAATATTCGCTAACTGAACCTTCGTTGATACATACTAAGGACAGATAACCCCCTCCTTGACTGCATCACGAATAAAATGGCAATCCAACTCAATGTGCTTTGTCCTCTCATGAAACATTGGGTTTTGTTCAATATGCAAGGCATACTGACTATCACAGAACATACTCATACCTTTCTTGTACGATACTCCCAAATCTCGTAATAGTTGCTTCAACCACTTTAATTCACATTTCCATGCGGCCATCGAACGATATTCTGCCTCTGCAGGCGAACGAGAAACAGTATGTTGTTTCTTGGTCTTCCAAGATACCGAAGACAGACCAAGAAACACACACCAACCAGTCAACGAACGACGACTCAACGGACAACTTGCCCAATCCAAGTCACACCATCCTTCCAACTGTAAGGCACTATCTGAGCGAAATAGAATACCTTGACCCGGACACTTTTTCAAGTACCGTACCACTCGCAGAGCCGCATCCCAATGTTCCTCCTTTGGTGCCTGCATGAACTATTACAGAATATGTACGGAGTATGCGAAATCTGGTCGTGTAACTGCCAAATAGATCAAACGCCCAATCAAGCGCCTATATTTCTCACCATCTGCCAAGTCTGCACCGTCTGCCAATGCTAGTTTATGATTCTGCTCCATCGAAAAATTCGTCGGCTTTGCACCCAACAACCTCGTCTCTGAAATTATATCCAGAGCATATTTTCTCTGACAGACATAAAAACCATGGCTACTACGAGCCACCTCCAGCCCTAAGAAGTACTTCAGGGAGCCCAGATCCTTCATTTTAAAACATTCACTCAAATACCCTTTAAAACTCAGTGCAAATGTACTATTTCTTGCGATAATCATGTCATCCACATATATTAGCACACTTAATTGCAACACACCCTTGGAAAGTGTAAACAAGGAGTAATCATAATACAACTGTTTAAAGCCGTATTTCTTAAGAGTCGTAGACAATTTCTCGAACCAACACCGTGGTGCCTGTTTCAAACCATACAATGACTTTCTCATTCTGCATACTTTGTCCGAGTTGTTCTTCTGAAAGCCGGGTGGGATTTTCATATAAATTTATTCCTCCAAATCTCCATGAAGAAAAGAATTATGAACATCCATCTGATGCACCTCCCAATTCTTAACAGCTGCAACTGCCAGGAAAGTACGATCTGTAGCCACTTTTTCCACGGGCGCAAACGTTTCATTGTAATCTAGGCCTTCCTCCTGATGATTACCTAGACAGACCGAGCGCGCCTTTAAATATAACAAATTTCCGTCTTCGTCCCGTTTCTCAGTGTACACCCATTTACTTCCGACTGCTTTATTCCCATCCGACAAGTTTTCCAGTGTCCAAGTACCCTGATCCTCTAACGCAACAATCTCAGCTGCCATTGCGTCGCGCCACCCCTTATGTTGCATTCCTTGTTTAAATATTTTAGGTGCCTTTTTCTGTCTGCAATGCTGCAATAAAATTTTTGTGTTTCAACGTAAAACGTTCATAATTAACAAAATATGTGATAGGATAGGGAGTACCTGAGGATGGTGTTGTTGGAGTTGAACTTTCAGGAGTAGTATATTTTTTCCGTATTGTATGCGTCACTTAACCTCCTTATTTTGACGATGAGAACTTTTCACACTTCCCTCTTCCTAAATCCGTATCCTCCTCCCTCATTTCCGTACCTCCCATGACGTCACCCGGTCTCACATTCTCATTTTCGGTCTCCAATGTAGGCTCACTACTCACCATAATCTGATGTAGCTGTTCACTGGTAGTTGTAGCAGGACTGGAATCAGAAGCAGCAGCAGCAGCAAGAGGCATTACAGACGGAGCAACTCCATGCAGCGCCTCGCCTGTCGCCCCATGCAGCGCCTCGCCCATAGCGCCTTGCATGTCTCCTACAGCGCCTCGCCCAGACACTGCGGCATTGCAACATCTTGTCGCAGCAGCAGACCCTGCACAACATGGTCAGTTGGCAGACTGCTGTGTTGTTGCAGTTGCTGCACAACAAGAGTAGTTGGAACACTGCTGTGTTGCTACAGTTGCTGCACAACAGGAGCAGTTGGAACACTGCTGCGCTGCTGCAACTCCTGCACACCATAAGTACCACCCTGCACAGCTGCTGCATCTATTCCACCTACTGCAGAGGCAGAAGCTCCTTGCACGTCACTTCCCTGCACAACATCAGACACTAGTTGCCAACACTTAAACACACCATCATTCTCCCACACAACATCAGTCTCACCATTCTCATTTTTCATACCCATCAACCCATTTGAGACAGCCGCATACAGAAAGACATGTTCGTGAAATTTCATATCCCGCGAGACAAAATATTCCCGAGTCTCCAAATCAAACAATTGCCACCCTTTCCGGCCAAACGGATACCCAAGAAACACACACTTTCTAATTCTCCACTCAAATTTGTCTCATTTACTCCTTTGATTATAAGCATAACACAAACATCCAAAAATGTGAATAGGCACATAAGAAGGCGCTTTACCAAATAACATTTCGTAAGGCGTCCTATTATTTAGAAGCGGAGTGGGTGTCCGGTTGATCAAATAACATGCGGCCATAACACATTCTCCCGAAAATTTATTAGGCAAATTTCCTTAGAAACGCAATGCTCTTGCTACATTCAGAACATGTTGGTGTTTTCGTTCTACCCTCCCATTTTGTTGGGGGGTGCCAACACACGACGACTCAAACAACATGCCATTTTTTAAAAATATCCTTGTAAGCAATTAAATTTAGCCCCATTATCATTCCGAACAATTTTGATGACTTGATTTAATTCACACTTGATCATTGCAACAAAATTAAGAAACATCGACTCAACTTTTGTTTTATTGCTAATTTAGTAAATCCAAACACCCCTAGAAAAATCATCATCAACAACAACAACAACAACAACAAAGCCTTAGTCCCAAAATGATTTGGGGTCGGCTAACATGAATCGTTGTAGAAAAATCATCAACAATTGTCAAAAAATATCTCGCTCCACAAGACGAAGGTGTCTTGTAGGGACCCCACAAATCAATATGAACTAATTCAAACATTCGGCTAGCATGTTTATCACTAACTGGAAAACTCTCTCTACATTCCTTTGCACGCGGGCATACATCACAAACTTTATTATTCTTCCTACTACTAGTACTCAGAGAAGAGAGTAACTTTAATATTTTCTCCGACGGATGTCCCATTCGTTGATGCCACAAATTAATCAACCACACATTCCACTGCAAACACCTGTACTCTCGGAACTAAAAAATATAGTCCTTCATGTCGATCACCCACGTCAATCACCGTCCTCGTCGAGAGGTCCTGAATAACACATATTTTGTTAGTAAACTGAGCAGAACAATTTAATTCATCACTTAATTGAGGTACAGAAATTAAATTGCAGTTTAATTTTGGCAAAAATAAAACATTATCTAGTACTAATCCACCCTCCAATATCACAGAGCCATATTCATTTGAATTTGCCGACTGACCATCCGGTAACACAACCGGAGAATTTCCTGACGTTTTGATATTTTTAAAAATCGAAATATCACCCGTCACATGATTTGAGGCTCCTGTGTCAATAATCCATCTTAAATCTATAATACCTTGCAACTTAAGTGTAGGCTTAGACAAGATGTCGACTATCTGTTGTACTTGATCACTCGTAACACCCACAAGACCGTGGCTGTCTGTTGTCCCTACTCCATGTATCTGCTGCACCCCTGTACTTGACGTACTGCCAGCAGCTGTAACACCCCGACAATTCTCCCTTTTCTAAAGTACTCTTTTAATATAAAACATAGAGAATTATCAAGGCATTATCGCCCGTGTGAAAACGTAACGGCTTATTCAGAATTTTGCAGCGGAAAACATAAAACTTTATAAATAATCGATTACATAGTTCATCCCAAAACCAATCAACGAAAATAAGATCAACTAACAAGTTGAAAGTCCAATTAAACAAACCCTAGTCAACTTAACAAATCAAAACTAAATACAAGCTCTCTATTCCCGATCCCAATGATGCAACATCTTCAAACCTGCAGATGGACAATGCTTATTGATCCTTAGAGACTGCTCACCAAAGATTGGGTCATCACAGGATCAATAAGGCATAGCCATGATCAACATGCACAAGCAAAAGCACGTAATCAGCAAAGTTGAGTACTACATACTAAATCAACAGTAATCCTAACATGATTCTATTAAACGAACAATCCTAACATGATGCTAATAAACCATAAGCAAGGATAACCAAAACATATTGACTTGAAGACTATATTTGACTGCACTAGACCTTTGTATCATTAACATTATTTTAATTGAAATAGTCAATGGACTGAGTTGTCTACTAGAAACTTCTTCTTCTTCACTAAGGAAGACGAGGTACGGGCGCGACTCCGTAAACCCCAATGACCTGCGATATCGAGGGACTTTTGAATAAAATAGAACCGGTGATCAATCCGGCCCCAGAAAAAAAACCATAGGCGACCCATGACCCCAACTCCTGATTGTCCGTCACTTTAGACGTGCACAGTCTAAAGCTATTGCTACTCAGTTTCACTTTACATGATTTACAAATTAAACTCTGTTATGACTCAACAATCACATAAGTCATACAATCAACAATTATTCTCCACTGTTTTTATCTTGGAATTAAGTACGTGATCACAGAGATGTCAATCAAGGCTTATTCCAATTAATCCAACCTTTCCTTTAATACTGATCAACCCCTCTATATGGGTATAAGGTTTCAACTTACTAAACAAGGTCCTCGGCCCTTATAAAGTAGTGAAAAAGCTAAAAGGAAACAATGAACAATCGATCTGAATCAATATATATAATAATCTAATGTTCACAACCAACATGTTCGCATCAATCATCTACTAACATGTTATAATTCTCATAACGAAATATATATGCTTAACATGTCCATCCAACAATATTAAACATGCACTTTCAACATAACCAAGTTCATCAACAATTTCAACATAGTTTCAAAAATTCACACACATTCCAAGCACACAGGTATGTACGTACCTTGTATAAACAACTAATAGGCCACTTTAACACTTTCAAATATCGCCTAAAGAGAATTCTTCGCCTAAAACAACCAACAAATATTCTCAATCAATTTCTAATCATTTGCAACCATAATAAAGTATTCTGAATACATCCTAAACATATTTAGAACCTGCCCCAATATCAAAACTTGAATATTTGATTTCCTAGCATCTTAATTATCGAATTAGTGATTGAAATTCGTTGAAAACTCTTTGCAAACATCGTACTTTAAATTTTCAGCAATATAACTAATTTCAAACTACTACAAAACATAATTAACATGTTTGAAATAATAAAAACAATAACTTTAATAATTCATAAACATCCTACCATGATTTAAAATCATTAAAAACCTTAAAAATTCATACTTTAATAATTAAAACTCCTATTTTAATCAAATTATATAATCTGAAAATTGACAACTTAATTTTATAAAACATATAATCTGAAAATTATAATTAAACCATAAAACTATAAATCTAATCCAAGAAAACATGAATTAACTTAATAAACATAATTAAAGCCCTAACTTAAACATGATTAACAAATCTGAAAATAAATTCGTTTATAATATCAACATATAATTTGAATTCTAAATATAAATTATCAAAACTAATAATTTAAACTATGAAAACCTTATTAAATTATTAAAATATAATATTACATTAATTAAATAAAAGGTTAAAGGGATTAACCAAAAAGATAAGAGGGCGCCGACCGGAGGGGGAAACGGCGGCGGCAGGGTCGCGGTTGCGCAGCAGGGGTGCGACACTGGTGGTCGACACGGCTGGTTGTGGTGGCTGGGCGATGCGTGCAAAGCAAGGAAGAAACAGAGAGGAGGAGATGAAAAAGCGAGCCTGACTGGGAAGCTGTGGTGGTTGATGTACGGTGCAGCAAGGCAGCACTGCAGGGAGGGTGAGCGAAGCGGCAACGATCAGGTGGAGGTGGTGGTTGTGCGGGGATGCCTCAACAAACAGAAACGAATGAGGAGGAGAGCAAGGAAACGAAAGAGATGTAAGCAAGAACGAAGCAAGAGAGGGAGAATGAAAGAAGTTACCGTGCGTATGAGGACCGGTGGCGCAGGCAGTGATGGACCGACGGTGGTTGGCGCGGTGGCTGAAGAAGGAGGAGGTTTGAGGGTTTGCAAATGCACGTGAATGATGAAAGGGAAAGGGGTTTTGGTTTCTTGTTTTTTTTTTTGGATTTTTACGTGAATTGAAAGAGAAGGAAAGGAGTAAAGTGTTTTGGGTCTTATTATTTGGGCTTTGCCAATTGGGCTAGAATTAGGATTTAGTTTTAGGATTTCAATCCAAAATCGATTAGGATCATTTCCTAAATTCAATCGTTTTCGTAAATCAATTTCTTTTCAACATAAAATTCTAAAATTATTTTAATTTCATAAATCGTTGAAATATTTAAAACGTATAAAAATAAATATTCGCTAATTACATTTTTATTTCTAAAATTCGTAAATTCTATTTAAATATAATTAACTATACGTTAAAATATATTAAAAAGATTTATAAAATTACGGGGGATTACAATCTACCCCTCTTAAAAGAAGTTTCGTCCCGAAACTTGACACGAAAATTCACGCATTTTTCAAAAGTTTTCAACTTATTCTTACTGGAGAAATACTTGCGCCACTCATGTGCACTCTTTTGCCAACTTAAAGTTGCTTGTGTTACTTATGAACACCTTTTTCTTATGCGGAGAATCTATTTACTTGCATTAACATGTATAATTTGCTAAAAGTGAGCATAAAATGCATAAAATACCATAAAAATAGGTAAAAAGCGCGAATTTCTATCGCATTCTACCCCCTTAAAGAAAACGAGTTACGCCCTCGTAACTCATCTCATGGAAAACTTTGGATATTTCTCCTTCCACGAATTTTGTCGCCAATACAATATTTTCACTCAAAATCAACCCAACAAGTAGGATTTCTACAATTCTTTCCATACAATGCCTCAAAAGGTTTCAACTGACGCGACAACGTGTGCGGAGGTCAAATGCTCCTTTAAAATCTGGAAAGCTTCCTCACATTTCTCACTCCACTTGAATTTCGATTCCTTTTTCAACAACTTGGTCATTGGTTTTTCTTCCTTCCAAAAGTCTTTCACAACCTCCTATAATGGTCATCTAGGCCTAGAAAACTTCAGATATCAGACACGTTCTTGGAATAGGTCACTCACTCACAGCTTGGATCTCACGTAGGATCTACAGAAACACCTTTTGCTCAACTTTTCCTTTCTACTGAACCTCATTACGCCTTTCATGGATGTATAATTCCTGGGCTTAACTCTTAGCTCTTTCACCAATTCATATATTCCCCATTTTTCAAGACAACAAAGGATTTCTAACGATCCTGGACCACTCGAATCTTCTCTCAAATGTATTCCCTTACGTAACGTAGTTTTCAATCAATTTAGTCCTTCACTTTTCCGTCGGTGTCACTTATACACACATGACTTCAAGATTTGTATACTTCATGTAATTAAACTAGATTCTTTTTAAGCGTCTCCAAAACAATCCTCAAGTGTTTGTCATGGTCTTTCTCATTCCTTGGATAAATCAGGATATAATCAATAACATAATAACGAACTTAATTCGGAATTCGTGGAAAATCTTATTCACCAAATCCATAATTATGGCAGGTGCATTGGTTAACCCAAAAGACATTATTCTAAACCCATAATGACAATAACGAGTCCTAATGAGGTCTTAGGCCCTTATTAGCTATCCTCAATTGGTGATACTTCAAACACAAATCAGTCTTCGAGAACACACTCGCCCAATTCAATTGATCCAATATGTCATCTATTCTAGGCAAAGGATACTTGTTCTTGATGGTGTTTAGCTCCCTAAAATCAATGCATAATTCCATACGCTTGTCTTTTCCTTAACAAACAACACAAGAGCTTCCCACGGTGATGCACTAGGCCTAATATACCCCTTAACAAAACAACTCTTGCAACTGTGTCTTAATTCGCTCATTTCAGGAGGTGCCATGCTATAAGGTGCCTTGGATATAGGTGTCCTTCCACGAATTAAGTCTATAGTGCTCTTAACAGGTAACATACTTGCAATTTCACTCGGAAACACATCAATGAATCCACTCACAATGGCAACATCCTCGATTTTCACTCCAACTTCTTTACTCACCTCTAACACACTACACGAAAAATAGTTCACACTCTCTATTCATCCATTTCCTCACTCGTATTACAAAAATAACTAAAGGTTCTTGGACTTCTCAAAACGTCTACATGAGGTCAATTTCCCAACAAGGTTCCTTAAAATTACTCTCTAAATTTCACAGTCTATCTTAGCTTTGTAAAAAAAACTTAGTCAATCCGTCCTCGTAATCACATCTAGGTTTCCCAGGTTAAACTCTATCGAATCAGAAGGAAAACGCAATCTTTTATCTTCCAAAACAAGTTCTTAAACAACTTGATACACCTTATGGTTACACCAGTAGGTAGACTAACAGGTAAATCAATCGCCTCAAAATCTACTAACTTCAAACTTTTAACAATAGAGGACGAAATAAAAGAACAAGTTGCCCCTGAATCAAACAATGTTTTAACTGGCACGGAGTTAATAGAAAAGTACCATAAACTACGTCTGCAAAACGTTCAGCTTCATTTCTACTCATCACGAACAGTTTACCCGGAGCCTTATTATGGTTGTTATTCTAATCAACAGACTTATGGAGGTTTCCTTGGTTGTTATGCGCCCTTATAGGCTTCGAACCCTGATTTCTTGATTGGTTATACCCTGACTATCCCTGGTTACCACTCTCATTACCATTTTGACCCTTTTTCTGCTTAGTAAAGCACTCATACTCTCTATGCCCCTTTTCCTGACAATAGTTGCAAGTCACTAATCCCCCCTTGCAGTTTCTACCAGGATTGTTGTTACTACACATCTTAAGGTGATACACTCTCTCATATTGGTTCCTATTGTTGTGCCCCTGATGTTCATTCCTTGAAATTTTTCATTTCCATTCTCATTCCTATTCTAATTCATATTCCTCTTGAATTTCCATTGACTTCCCCCAACATTAAACTCTTTTCTTTTATCCTCAACAACAATTTTCTTGTCCCTTATGGACTGCAAACCATAAATATGAGCGGTTCTCTCATACACATTATCTAAAGATGTAAAGGTTTCTCTACCTAATCCCAAATGGATCTCATCGGTCAACCCTTGCTCAAACCCCCGAGACGTTATCTCTTCTGTGGCTACAACCCAAGGTGCAAACCTCGACAGCGCTATAAATTTGCTATAATATTCAGCGATGGTCATACTCCCCATCCCAAGGTTTATGAATTCCTAAACTTTTTGCTTTCTTATAAAAGGTAGGGTAAAACTTTCCCCTTAAGGCAGTAACAAATGAATCCTAATTGAATCTCTCCACGGCGCTAAGCCTAGCTCTATTCTCTCTCCACCATAGATCAACGTCATCTTTCGAGTATAGGACAACTTGACCCACTCTCATGTTTTCAGGACAGTTCACAACCCCAAACAATTTCTCAAACTCTCCAACCCAGTTCTCTGAAAAGGTAGGATCAGCTTGCCCCTTAAAGTATGTGGGCTTAACTTTCCTATGTTGGTGTACTTGGAAAGAAATATTTTATTCCTAAAATAAACAATTCCGGGTCTCACTAACGATTTTCCAACCAAAATCATAAACAAAGTTCAATAACGCAATAAGTTTGGTGGAAGCAAACAATTCTTTATGCACATTTAAATGCAACACTTGAACAATTAGCACACGCATGTACATAACAATCAATTTCTTATGCTAGCATTGACTAGTTACTAATGCACATATAATTCTATCTTATATGCCCTTCTTATACTACCCATCTCTCATAAACTAAAGCATTGGAATCATTTAAATAACAAAGTAAAAGGACGATAATATAATAAAATTATAACATAGAATAATAACATAAATAAAAATATAAAATAAATAAAGTAAAATAAATTAAGGAAATGCGTAGAGAATAAATTCGAAAAAGATTTATATTTCCTAAATAACGAATTCTAACTCTTTAAACAACTTTAAAAATTTGAACTTCTTTAAAAAAAAGTGTACTCATTTTTTTAAAAAAATAATAAATAATAAGAAAAATAAAAATGTCGAAAATATCACTTTAACTTGAATAAATAATTTGATTTCGAACTTAAATAAGAAATATTATATACTTTCAAACAAGATAAAAGGAAATCGGCCCCCCAAAAAAAAAGTACCAATTTTTTTAACACTATAATACGTAGAAGCTCGATTTTTAAGAAATTTATTTTAAATAACTAGATAGTTAGGCGCCTAAAAATTTATTAAAGTAAAACCTTAGCTTCTAGATACCACTTTGTAACACCCCTACAATTCTCCCTTTTCTAAAGTACTCTTTTAATGTAAAACATAGAGAATTATCAAGGCATTATCGCCCGTGTGAAAACGTAACGGCTTATTCAGAATTTTGCAGCGGAAAACATAAAACTTTATAAATAATCGATTACATAGTTAATCCCAAAACCAATCAACAAAAATAAGATCAACTAACAAGTTTAAATTCCAATTAAACAAACCCTAGTCAACTTAACAAATCAAAACTAAATACAAGCTCTCTATTCCCGATCCCAATGATGCAACATCTTCAAACCTGCAGATGGACAATGCTTATTGATCCTTAGAGACTGCTCACCAAAGATTGGGTCATCACAGGATCAATAAGGCATAGCCATGATCAACATGCACAAGCAAAAGCACGTAATCAGCAAAGCTGAGTACTACATACTAAATCAATAGTAATCCTAACATGATTCTATTAAACGAACAATCCTAACATGATGCTAATAAAACATAAGCAAGGATAACCAAAACATATTGACTTGAAGACTATATTTGACTGCACTAGACCTTTGTATCATTAACATTATTTTAATTGAAATAGTCAATGGACTGAGTTGTCTACTAGAAACTTCTTCTTCTTCACTAAGGAAGACGAGGTACGGGCGCGACTCCGTAAACCCCAATGACCTGCGATATCGAGGGACTTTTGAATAAAATAGAACCGGTGATCAATCCGGCCCCAGAAAAAAAACCATAGGCGACCCATGACCCCAACTCCTGATTGTCCGTCACTTTAGACGTGCACAGTCTAAAGCTATTGCTACTCAGTTTCACTTTACATGATTTACAAATTAAACTCTGTTATGACTCAACAATCACATAAGTCATACAATCAACAATTATTCTCCACTGTTTTTATCTTGGAATTAAGTACGTGATCACAGAGATGTCAATCAAGGCTTATTCCAATTAATCCAACCTTTCCTTTAATACTGATCAACCCCTCTATATGGGTATAAGGTTTCAACTTACTAAACAAGGTCCTCGGCCCTTATAAAGTAGTGAAAAAGCTAAAAGGAAACAATGAACAATCGATCTGAATCAATATATATAATAATCTAATGTTCACAACCAACATGTTCGCATCAATCATCTACTAACATGTTATAATTCTCATAACGAAATATATATGCTTAACATGTCCATCCAACAATATTAAACATGCACTTTCAACATAACCAAGTTCATCAACAATTTCAACATAGTTTCAACAATTCACACACATTCCAAGCACACAGGTATGTACGTACCTTGTATAAACAACTAATAGGCCACTTTAACACTTTCAAATATCGCCTAAAGAGAATTCTTCGCCTAAAACAACCAACAAATATTCTCAATCAATTTCTAATCATTCGCAACCATAATAAAGTATTCTGAATACATCCTAAACATATTTAGAACCTTCCCCAATATCAAAACTTGAATATTTGATTTCCTAGCATCTTAATTATCGAATTAGTGATTGAAATTCGTTGAAAACTCTTTGCAAACATCGTACTTTAAATTTTCAGCAATATAACTAATTTCAAACTACTACAAAACATAATTAACATGTTTGAAATAATAAAAACAATAACTTTAATAATTCATAAACATCCTACCATGATTTAAAATCATTAAAAACCTTAAAAATTCATACTTTAATAATTAAAACTCCTATTTTAATCAAATTATATAATCTGAAAATTAACAACTTAATTTTATAAAACATATAATCTGAAAATTATAATTAAACCATAAAACTATAAATCTAATCCAAGAAAACATGAATTAACTTAATAAACATAATTAAAGCCCTAACTTAAACATGATTAACAAATCTGAAAATAAATTCGTTTATAATATCAACATATAATTTGAATTCTAAATATAAATTATCAAAACTAATAATTTAAACTATGAAAACCTTATTAAATTATTAAAATATAATATTACATTAATTAAATAAAAGGTTAAAGGGATTAACCAAAAAGATAGGAGGGCGCCGACCGGAGGGGGAAACGGCGGCGGCAGGGTCGCGGTTGCGCAGTAGGGGTGCGACACTGGTGGTCGACACGGCTGGTTGTGGTGGCTGGGCGATGCGTGCGGAGCAAGGAAGAAACAGAGAGGAGGAGACGAAAAAGCGAGCCTGACTGGGAAGCTGTGGTGGTTGATGTACGGTGCAGCAAGGCAGCACTGCAGGGAGGGTGAGCGAAGCGGCAACGATCAGGTGGAGGTGGTGGTTGTGCGGGGCTGCCTCAACAAACAGAAACGAATGAGGAGGAGAGCAAGGAAACGAAAGAGATGTAAGCAAGAACGAAGCAAGAGAGGGAGAATGAAAGAAGTTACCGTGCGTATGAGGACCGGTGGCGCAGGCAGTGATGGACCGACGGTGGTTGGCGCGGTGGCTGAAGAAGGAGGAGGTTTGATGGTTTGCAAATGCACGTGAATGATGAAAGGGAAAGGGGTTTTGGTTTCTTGTTTTTTTTTTTGGATTTTTACGTGAATTGAAAGAGAAGGAAAGGAGTAAAGTGTTTTGGGTCTTATTATTTGGGCTTTGCCAATTGGGCTAGAATTAGGATTTAGTTTTAGGATTTCAATCCAAAATCGATTAGGATCATTTCCTAAATTCAATCGTTTTATCAATTTCTTTTCAACATAAAATTCTAAAATTATTTTAATTTCATAAATCGTTGAAATATTTAAAACGTATAAAAATAAATATTCGCTAATTACATTTTTATTTCTAAAATTCGTAAATTCTATTTAAATATAATTAACTATACCTTAAAATATATTAAAAAGATTTATAAAATTACGGGGGATTACAGCAGCAACCGCTGCACTACTGGTCACAGCATTAGCACGAGCTGTGGTGCCAGACGCATCAGCAGACCCTCGACCAATCTTTCCTCCTTTGCCAGAAATTCTGCCACCTCGTATAGGCCCTCTTCCACCTATTTTCTTCTCATCCCACCATTTTGGAAAGCCTATCAATTGATAGCAATTACTCTCCTCATGACCCTCACGATTACAATGTTGACAGAACCTCTCACTCGTGTCTCTGTACCATGTGCGACCCTTGTTCTCAACTTTGAAATCCATGACACTCCCCTTCCCATTAGCTCCTTTGGCACGCATATTCTCGGTGTTTATAACAGTCTGATATGCCTTGTCCAGGGACGATAGTGACGATTGAGCCAACAACTGAGCATGTATGGCTTCATAGTGATCTTCTAGGCCGATTAAGAAATAGTGCAGATGATCTTCATCACGAATCTCGCCCACCTGCTTTGCAATATTACATGTACAGCCAGCACAAGTACATCGTGGAACCCGTGCATACTGCACATACTCCTTCCACAGCTTCGACAATCTCCTGTAGTACTCTCTGACACCTTCTATCGTGGCCTGCTTACACCCACTCAATGCCATCTTAATATGGCAGACACGGGTGCCAGTAACAACACAATAACGTTTCCTCAGATGGCTCCACAACTCGTGTGCAATGTCAAAATCCTCCATAGTGTAGCGTAAAGTCTCTTCAATGGTATTAGTTATCCACGACACTACCATTCAATTAACCGCGATCCAATGCTTCATCTTGTTCGCGTTTGTCATAGGCTCCGTAAGAGAACCATCAAGAAAGCCAAACTTGAATTTTGAAATCATCGAACATCGAACCGCCTTAGCCCATTCGTCGTAGTTCGATGCTCCTCTGAGTTTGACGGGGGTGATAACAATGCTTGGCCCATCGCCTGACCCTAAAGATGGTTGTGGGTCGGGCCGAGCCGTGCTTCGTGCCGAGCCCACGGGTCGTGGGCCTAACCGTGTCGGGCCCACGGCAGGCCCACGTTGTTTCGTGCCGTGCCGTGCCGGGCCGAAAAGTTAAAAATAAGGCCCAGGCCCGGCACAAGCCCACGTGCTTTCGTGCCGTGCCGGGCCGGCCCATCGTGCCTAAGGCTAATTTGACTAAATTTAGCGTGCTTTGTCGTGCCGGGTCGAGTCGTGCCGTGCCTTGTCGTGCTTTTTCCAAAAAAGTAAGGCCCGGGCCCGGCCCACGACCCACGACTTCGTGCCCGTGCCAGGCCGTGCTTTTTGCGTGCTCGTGCCGGGCCGTGCTTTTTTCGTGCCGGGTCAGGGGGTCGGGCTTCGGGCCGGCCCACGGCCATCTTTACCTGACCCTAGGTAGTAGTCAAGGTCGACGGTTGGTTCCACCTTAGGTACGTTGTCTCCATCATTTCCCATGGTGATGATGAACAAGAACTCCTCTCACACAACTCACGTCTGCTATGTCAAAAAAAACTTGCGGAAAAAAATTAGGGTTTTAAACCTAGGCTCATGATACCATGACAAATAACGCTTAAATTCTGATATTCTCATTAATGAACTCCGTATATATATTACATACGAAGGCTAATTCGGTAACTCCATATATCCTAGAATATTTCAATATTCACGTAATATACTCTGTATATACTATCGTAACAGATACACAAATTATGGAATAGAGAATTTGAAACTGAACTAAAAAGCGAAAATAGGTAAGAAAAGAGTCGGGATAGGGAATGAGTTTTTTTTAATTTAACCCATGTGTAGCACAAGTTAGAACATAAAACTTAAAAAGTCATCTAAATAAAACTAGTGTAGGAACACTAATCAAACTCGTTACAGTACTTTGAATTATAATCCACGCAAAAGTTAATTGGGAATTCATGCTACTGGGAAAAAAAAAAAGTTAATTTGGAAAGATAATTTAATAATTTAAAGAAGTTGGTGTTTAACTTCAATTTTCAAACACAGCAGTTGTTAGTTTAAAACGTTTTTAATTGATCAGACCTTTCTCCTACCGCTATATTCGTTCCACACTTCCATGTGAGGTTGTTACTATGGACTTACGTTGTACTACGTACTTGGCTACCGCTAATACACAACTCGCCTTAGTCGCCTATATAACTAAGTGTTACTCAAACAGTCATTTCATCAAAATACAACAACATTCATTCTCTATTCTATTAACCTTTTTCATTATTCAATAAGCTTCTTCCGCTTTCTCTGTTTTTGAAGCTAACTAAAATGAGCAAATTAGCATTAGCCATATCTACTATTTTGCTAGGATTATGTTTCTTAAACATCAGTGTTCACGCCTTTGTGGCTTCGGGCTGGCAAAAGGCTCATGCCACATTTTATGGCGGTAGTGATGCTTCTGGAACCATGGGTACGTGTATACTATTTACTTCATTACTCATTAGTCAATATCATGTATGTCATTGTCTATTTTCAGTTTTCAGTTTTCAATTTTCGGTTTTAAGCTAGAATTCAAAAGTTACATAACATAATTTGTATAATGAAGTCAAATAAATGGCACGTACAAAAATATTTAGGTGATAAAATTAATAGGTTAAAGTGACATAGGACTGAATGTTTATATTTTTATGCAGGGGGAGCTTGTGGGTACGGAAACCTGTACTCTAATGGCTATGGGACTAGTACTGCGGCTCTGAGTACTGCATTATTCAACAACGGTGCTGCCTGTGGGCAATGCTATAAGATCATGTGCGACTATAAGACTGATCCCAAGTGGTGCAGGAAAGGAACTTCTGTCACTATTACAGCCACAAACTTCTGCCCTCCTAACTATGCATTGCCAAACAATGCTGGAGGCTGGTGTAACCCACCTCGCCAGCACTTCGACATGGCACAACCTATCTGGGAAAAGATTGGCATCTATAGAGGTGGAATCATTCCTGTCATGTTCCAAAGGTTTGAACCTTTTATTTGATTAGAATGTTGTCATACTTATTAATCAGGTTAAACTTTCACTATTTTTTCAAAATGTTGAACAGTTTATTATTTTGTTGCAGGGTTCCTTGTATAAAGAGAGGAGGAGTTAGATTCAGCATCAATGGAAGAGACTACTTTGAGCTTGTATTGATTAGTAATGTAGGCGGAGCAGGATCCATTAAATCTGTATCGATAAAGGGATCGAAAACAAACTGGATGGGTATGTCAAGAAACTGGGGGGCTAATTGGCAGTCATTAGCTTACCTTAATGGACAATCTTTGTCCTTCAGAGTCACCATTACTGATGGCCAAACACAAACTTTTAATAATGTAATTCCTGCTAATTGGAGGTTTGGTCAAACATTTTCGAGTCGTGTACAATTCAAGTAATATTCGCGCTTGCAGTACATGAAGTATCAAGTATGAACTGTGTGGGTTTAATAAGCCAGGATTATGATAGGCAGAGGTGTGCTCATTTCTTTTCTTTTTTTTCTCACTGAAGCTGCCCGCCAAATCTATCATTTGTAATAGCAACTATAATTAATATGTTGCTTTTACCATATACAAATTATACAAAATCTTTTGTAATTTCTTTTGTGTGATTACTTAGTGGCAGTGATTGAATTCAATTGCTTGTTTGTGAATTCAAATCTTGTCCTACCTCAATACAATGTCAATAAAAAATAGATACTACTTTTATCTACTCTGTTTTTACTTTTGTTCAACTTTCAGATGAATTATTGTGTACTACATCCCTAGATAACTTTGTGCCCATGAACTCTTTGTGCTCGATTCTCACGGCCGTGCGTAAAAAAAAAAAACTATTGCTGTATAAAAAACACATAACTTGTGTATTAATTACTCCATCCGTTTTGAAATAAGGGGACAGTTTACCTTTTCACGCATGCCAATGTAAATGTTTGGACATTAATGTCTCTAGTTTTGTATTCGTAAAAATTATAAAAACATGGTGTTAGAACTCACCATTAGGTTGAGTTTGTTGCTTGAAACTGATTATCAGTAAGCATTGAAAGAGAAAGAGATCAGAAAACTTTAGAGAGAATTTTATTTATTTCTGAAAGAATGAATTGAATGAATTACAGCAGCTGAGTAAACTATAAATACAATGTGATTGGTGATGTGTTCCAACCAATGAGAGAGCTACAAACTTACACATCAGCAATTACAATTGTCAGTGCAACATTATTACAACTGAGATCACCTAACAAACTTCTAACAGAATTCCTAAAATATAGGATAGGTAGTTAGAGCTGATGTCATAGCTTCTAGAAGATGGTTAGGCTTGTCAGCATACTGATGTGCTTGAATAAGGGGTGGCTTCCTCTGTGTAGAACTGATGCAACTGAGGACAATCGAAGTGAGGAGATTAGCTGTTGATCTTGAACTCTGTACACCAACACCCCCCCTTCAAACTTGGTGTGGGAAAGGTACGAACCATAACAAGTTTGGAAGATAGAATCCTGTGTTGGGGGAGAGTAGGGGTTGAATTTTTAATTATTTTTGTATGGAGTAGGAGGTAGGTGGGTTAATAGGGGTGGAGTGAGAAATAATATAATATTGTTAGAATATTTCCATTTTTAGAAACAGGTCAAGTATTAAGGGACGACCCGATAAGAAAAACAGGTCAAGTATTCCGGGACGGAGGGAGTACATCCCTAGATAGCCTAGCCCATGAACTCTTTGTGCTCGATTCTCACGGCCGTGCGTCAAAAGAGTACAAGTGCATGGCTAAAAAAACATGGTATTATGATAGAAAACCGATGATGTGTGTTGTTTTGTAAAAAAAAATTATTGTTATGCTTCATCCGTATTTACTTAAGAGATACACTTAATACGGTCGGAGAAGGCAAGTATATCCCTGAAATAAATACGGAGGGAGTATAAGAATAGTTTTTTTACAAAAATAACGCATATCATTTTTTCTATCATAATTGAACTGAACTGAATGCTCCTGAACTAAACATAACTGAACTGAAAAATAAGCTATGAAACTGTAATTAACCCAAAACGAACAGAGCCACCATTGTAAGTTACGTAGTACTTAACAATCACTCCTTAACAAATAAGAGGCGCAACCTAACCTGTTTAAGCATATATGTTATCGTCCCGGAATTAAACACAATTCATTTTTTTATAATTACTATGAGGAAGAACAAGTGTTTCATCAAGTCGTCATTTTATCACGGCTCACCGGCTTTAGCTGCCGACAAAAACAAGGGAGAAAGAGGTTAGAATCAATTGACTAAATAAATAAAACAAGTTGGATAATGGATTAAACTTCAAATTAATGAAATGGAAAAGTCATAGGAAAGAGAAGATCATTCACTCAATAAATTTTATTATACGTTTGACCTAACTTAATTCATTTAATCAAAAGCCAATTATAGATGAAGCATCAACTTGTTGTTTTCGTACAAACTATAGTACTTGTTGCTTTTGCATGCATTGACTAACATAGTGCTACGGATGTTCAATTTTAGCGCGAAAATTAATGCGTATAATTAGGGGATCAATGTTCCTTTAGTGTCCATAACTATTTTTTTAATTAAAAGTTGATAACTAATTTGGAAAATTAATATAAATTTATACAAGCAAATTTCAAGTTGCCAACTAACTTTGCAACTAACTCTACAACAACTTAAGCACACTTGACATGAATCTTAATAAAATTTAACTCATGTGGGCAGGAGAGATAATGAATTAATTGGTATCATGAGATAAAGGTTTACTTGAGAGTAAACAAATGAGTCATTTCAATATTTACAAAGGTATATAACGGGGATAAATGTTGGACAAATAAGAAAAAGTTTTAAGGGAAACTAACAAATAAAAACAAATCAATACAGAAACAGAACTAACATTCAAGAAAGGAGGGAGTACAACAGATTAAAGCGCGTGAAAGTTGTGATACAAAATCTCGTCCTCTTAAGCTATAAGGGCGACAAAAAATTTGCCCGCCAAATCGGTTGTTAGCGTCGTCCTATTAGTTTCTCGGGGTAATTGTAATATTTATTAACAACCAAACTTCTCTAGTTATTTAAATTTCTTTAGGATGAATAAGATTGACTTTAACATAATATAGTTATATCCATGCTTTAAAGTTAAAACATTATAAGATTGATTTACAAGAGGTCTTGCATGCATAACTTTATAAGATTTATATGCATAACTTTTACCCAGTTTTCTTTAACTTTTACCCAATTTTCTCTAATTGTTATATTATTAAAAAAAGTTGATAGATAAATTTTTTAAAAGGCTAAATGATAAATTTTATACATTATTAGTGATTTTGAAAAAATATTTTTTTATTAAAATGAAAAAATTATCAGTAAAAAATAGATAACTTTTACGTATATAAGGGTAACTTTTAAGCTTTTTACGTTAACTTTAACTTCGGTGTACAATATTTATCGTACACTCGATGTAAATAAGAATTTGTGATTGACTTAAACGTAATCGGGTGTGGTTAATCATGTTGAAAACAAATATGTAATAAACATAATATTGTATAAATGACTAATTGATTAGAAAATAGGTTAGAACTAGTATTTATATGATCGTATACAGATAGGTGTTTGATAAATTATACAGAATTATATTGTATACTTAATAATAGTTATGATGTGAATTAATCCAAATATCAAAGGTTTAATGTAAATAATTAAACAAAGCCCTATGTAAATAAGAATTTGTGATAACTAAAACTCTATTACATATTTGATAATTACCTACGCATAGAGTGTTTTATATGATTACGAATATGCATAAACTCTATTACGAATATGCATTAGTATTTTGAGTTGTATGTGAGTATTGCTAATATCGGTAAGCTTCTAGCTTTCTATCCATCGAGATTAAACTAAAATCCAAATAAACTCTCCTTTCATCTTGTTAATTCTAATAGTACGACATACCATCACACCAAATTGTTCAGGCTTGGATACAAGCTGCATGCAGCAATTGTCCACGATGATCTTGTTATACTCAATGGTAAGGTACTGTGCTGCAATCTCCCGGCAAGATTTTAAGAAAAGCCCATCTGCAAGTTTCATGATGTTGGCTTTATGCACAACAGTCACTTTCTTTCTGTTGTTCAAGTAAGCATGTTCAAATGCATATTTCGCATAGTCGTTCTGAGCAGGTTAGCAAGACGTGTCAAAAAATTATTATACAATCTTCAACATCCACCACCAATACAACTCCGAATATGTCTATATCCATTACAAGTTTACAACCCTACTTGAATATTTGCCCATCAATATTTCATCACATTTTTTTTTTCAGGCGTTAATATTTCAGAAGTAGGATAAATTCCCATCAAAAGCTTATATGTATTTATATACAAAAAAGTAGAAGAGAAATAGGATAAATTTTAGTTGGAATCTATCTTTATCATATTATTTACTATCTTATCATATTAAGCGTTCAAACATGGCAAGACTCTAATATAATTTATTTAATCAGTTAATAAGTTAATTATATGTGATGACGTGGAAATCCTACGTGGACGCTCTAAATGCTCTCCAAAAAAACTCCCCTTTATATATATATATTAGTAGGTGCCACATAGATATTTTAATTAATTAATTGTTAATATATACAACTCCATCTAAAATCAAACACTCTAAAAATTAAAAAATAAATCTAAAATAAAATTCATCCAAATAATCTAAAATAAAACAAATAAATAATATATATATATATATATATATATATATATATATATATATATATATATATATATATATATATATTCTTCACGAATGCAACTTATACTGGGATTCCTTGCTTTAGTCATATAAGATCATTAGAACACCAACTAGTTAATTAATGATATTTTTTTTTTTTTGCATATTGTAGCACACCCTCCTTGATATCAATTCGCAAGTGGAGTAACCATCGAGCGGGTACCGTGACTCTATTGATTTCACAAGTCAACTGCATCCGTTCTTTTTTGAAGAAGCTAAGACTTATTTACCGACCTGGCATAGTAATTGATATAGATCATTGTTTGTCTGACCATGTTTTTTTTGAGTAAGCTATCATCAAACCAAAATCCCATGATAACCGACTAAGTTGTTTGCATTGCATTCATTTGTATTGAATCTAAATAAATGTGTCAGCATCATCATCATATGTAACTACATCAAAAGAGTAATGATCTTTTTCCTTTGATCGGTGTGCTGAACCTGGACTCTTGACATACATCCAAACCCAAAGAACTAAATCCCTTTTTGGATATACGACATATATTCACTTCCGTACATGAATTTTCAATGCCATGTATGCTTTCCTGGCTATGTATATCAGTATATTGTTGTTACTTGACTATAAACTGCTCAATTGCGTCTCACTGTAGAGACTAATTAGCAAATCAAAGTGTTTTACTTCTTCATACAACTTGCATGCACCTGATTAATAATTCTGCTGCCCTCTTTTCTTTTAAAGTATCCGCAAGATTAACCATAAATTCGGGTCATTATTTTTTTGTAGCGTACTAAGTCGCACTTGTATGTCTCTATTTTACAATAGAATTTTTTCGACTTTTCTGCATACCAAATATCATCATCCAATAAATTTACTCAAGAAAATTATTGACACTATGAAGCCCGTCTCATGTGTAAGTTGTTCTTGTTTATTTGCCGATATGTGACTTGAGATATTAGTCTGTTGTTTGCTTGTAGAGGGAACTTCCAATGACTTAGTTTTTGTAGTTCGACATATTAACTCAAATTTGGGATTACGTACTTTGTATTTTTTTTTTATTGAGATGGGAAGGGGTGTATCCTTGACACGTTTGACTTTTGTATGTGTAGGTCTTCAATTTTGACAGACTTATTGTTTCGCTGCCTCGTACTCGAGATACAGTCAGGGAAATAGGCTAAGTAAGGTGATTGTTGTACACCTTTTTAGACTATATTTTTTTTACTTGCACCTTTTTTTGTATATGCCTTTTTTTGCACAGTGAACCCAACAAGGGTGTCAGGTCATCGTGTTTTCACAGTGAACCTGTCATCCTCAGATGATCCGTTTGAAGACCGCCTAATATCATTAGCAATCAAGTTCTTTTTTTTTTAAATCCTGTTTGATTCTTTCTCACCCTTTCTTGTTTTCATTGCAGGAATGGTATACCTTTCAGAGTTCAAGAAAGGTGACGACATCCATCTTTCGATTAGAGACAGCGAGAAAGATGATCTAAAAACTGGAACCCATTTTGTTATTCAGAGGTCGCTTCGGCGTCCTACTGGCAGTATGAGGGCAACTATCGATCAGGAAATCTTTCGCAGTGAGATGGCGATCCAAGTGACTCCAGGAACTTCTAGTGATCCCCCTTTTTATGTTCTCAAAAGCACTCTCCCTGATAGGTATCAACTAGATGCCTTGTCTCCAATGCTTGGTCGTCGTATTCTTTCGGGTTCAGTGGGCTGGAAGTCCAAAAATTTAAGGGTCTCTGGCGAGGCATCTTTTCTTCCTGGCTGGTGGGAGTGGACGGAAGATGTATTATCCCGCTTTGGAGACATTCTTCGTGTTTGCTCAGTGTACACGACAGTTCAGGCTTCTCTTTGTTTATACGATAAAGACCCCAACATTATCCGTGCCTTTTGTGAGAGTTGGAGCCCCACTACAAACACACTCCATACCATGACTGGAGAATGGTCTGTTTCTCTATGGGATATTTATAAGCTTAGGGGGTTGCCCATTCTTGGAGGAATTTATGATGAGACGATCCCTGATTATCATATGCTTGGAGCGCGAGATGAGAATGGTAATCGACAAATATCTCAAGCTTGCGTAATTCTCTTTACGGTCTATCATCGACTTGCAAAGGATCCTAAGTCGAAGAAAGGGGTTACCGCTCAGTTATGGATTGACTTTTGGTGCAAAAGGGAAAGGATTCACAAAGTCCCTCTTAAAAGACGAAGGTATACCGAGAGTCGCCCGAAGGTTACTAACAACCCTGATGTGAACATTGAAGCTCAACCAATATCTTGGTCACAAGAAGAAAATGACTTGTTTGACTCTCTTGGAGTTGTTGGCGCTAACAGGAGAGCAATCACTTATGTTGGAGCCTTTTTATCGTGTTGGTTGTGTACATTTGTGCTTCCCCAGTCTGAGGACAGGCTGATTAGACCGGGAACCTTTGAGACTGCTACTCTGATGGCGCGAGGTGAGACGTTTAGTCTTGCGGTGCCTGTGCTTACCAGCATTTACCGTGGTTTAAATAGCATTTCAAGCAATTCGAAGCCCTCCTATTCCAAGACTTTCTTCCCAACTCATTATGTCTATGCTTGGCTTGCATATTATTTCAACACTCATCACGATGCTGATCCTGTTCCATTCGGGCCTTTAATGGTCATATATTCAGGGGCGCAGGGGTCAAAATATTTCAATGACGGTGATGCACGCACTCTTATACATGGTGGGGCGAAAATGAATGTGGGTTGCATGATGTTGAATAAAAATAGGAATGAGCACTTGTTTGACGATGGTAACTTAGATAAAGTGAAGTTTAGTTACATGGTGGCTCTTCGCTCAAGTTATCTTGTTTTGCGCCGTGAATCTCATGATGGTCATTTTTATGTTGAACCATATTCCCCTCATCGATTTGGTAGACAATTCGGTTTTTGTCAAGAGATCACAGGTGTACTTCGTCGTGGTGTGGACGAGCGAAGTGTACCTTACTATGAGGCATTGAGGTATTGGTCAATTATACTCTTCAAAGACAGCCGGTCTCGAGTATTCACCCCAAGTCAGTCTCTCAATTGGAAGGAATTGGTGACACCTGAGTTCAAAAAGGTGTGGCCTACAATAAGTATAGGCGATTTGAGAAAAGGTGTTGATGTTCTTTGTTCGGGTGCAGTGTCTGACACGTCCAAGCCTAAACAATGTCAAGGTAACGAGAAAGGGGTACTTCGTCAAAGAAGTGATGTCATGCGTCCGGAGGGGACTGACGACACTCATAAACGACGTTCTTCCAGGACAGACAGTGCTCAACGCCCGTTGATTGGAGTTGACAACAATGATAAGACTACTAGCGATGCCGAGTCTGATGTCGACTTCAAACACAGACGAAGGGTAAGACAAAACTCTGATGACTTAAGTATGGACGTCGACGACTTGGGCGCTGATGGGTTTTTCTTGGACGTTCCCGAATCATCCGTTGTACCATCCAACCTTCAAATAGTAAGTACTTCTTATTTACTTACTGTCAGATTTTTCCTTAACATTTCTGTCTAGCATATCTTGTAAAGAAAGTAACACCCTATCAACCAAACAAAATAATCGCCCCTCAATTTATTTATTCTTAACTTGCAGGACGGTGATCTCGACTTGGAAGTTGATATAGGGAATACTGCGACTGACTATCTGTTTGCACAGGGTGACGACCCGTTTCTCCCTAAATCAACTCCTGGAAAAGGGAAAGAGTTGACTGTCATAAAGGACTTGGCTCCCATAGGCTCGGCGCAGATGAATTCGAATGTCAACTTATCATCCTCCCCCAAAAGTCAACAATCAGTCGACGGCCCTAACTCTCTTGAAGTTGCTTCTAAGGCTTTGGGCGTTCGACCTTCTCCCGTGAATGCCTCTAATCATGTATCGAAGACTGTTCATACCCATGCCATGTATGTTAGTTGAAACGCAAGGTAGACTCCTATGTTTGGTCTGTCAAGTCTTATCTTGCGTTGGAAGAGGCTGCAGCGAAGCGACAGAGATTTGACCAGGTGGAGCGTGAGATACACGCCCAAGCTGAGGTGATTAGACAAGTCGAGTCTGACTTTGCCGAGGCGCAGAAAAGGCAGAAACAGCTGGAGGAACAGGATATCGCGATCACGAAGAAGATAAACAGTCTTGAAGTTGAATTGAAGGAAGCTCGTGAGATCAAGAGTCTAAAATCAAACATTTAAGCCCGTGCGATGCACGGTTTTTTTTAAATATGATTTGTTAATCGTTCTTAGAACTATACTCACTTACTATTGTGATCAAGAATTGCGTTAATCATTTATTTTATTTTATTTTAATTGTGAGATCCAATTTGTACTTTTATTTTTTTAACTCTTATTAGTTATTACTATGGATAAATAACAAACTAAAACAACTACTCCCTTTGCCTCTAATGTTACACTTTCGAATGTTAACGGTATTCATAATTGAAGAGAATCTACTAAACTCTTTCCAATACTTAAGAAAAAACATATTCATGTAGGGTCTTGTTTGATCCATTTTTATGGGTACATTAAGAATATCAATGTTATTATTTTGTCTAATGTATTATTAGAGATTAAAGTGATACAAAATACGTATTGGCAAACATGAAAAATAGAAACTGTAATGTCTGATTATTTGTTAAAAAACAATTTAAAGAATTTCCTAGATCATTTTTCTAAATAAACCCGCCAAATCATTACAACATGTGTTATCATATATAAATAGGTGTTTTATAAATTACACATATAATAGAAAGTTAAAATAGATCCCTATTCAAGTTAGAATATAAATATTTTCTTAACATTGAAAATGTTTATGCATAAGAGTCTCATAGAAAAACCGAGTTTATAAAATGGTTAGTTCAATAATGGAAAAACTCGAGTTAGTTATTCATGTGATGCTATTAGAACTCTATTAAATACTTAATAATAATTATCATAATTAAAATTTATGATATGAATTGATCCAAATATCAAACGTTTAATATAAATAAAACTCTATTACATGCTTGATAATTATCTAAAAATAGAAGTTAATCGTATATCATGTGTATGTTATCGCACTTTTATAATAATGTATTAGTAAAGTAATTGTCATTACCTACTTGTTACCAGCTTTGAAACATTAGTTGTTGTTTTCTTGGTAATGTCGTGCTTAAATACTGTATACGACTATAATAATGTATTAGTAATTGTCATTTGAATTAATTATTCGCATCTAGCACTTGAAGAGTTGTAGTTTTGTAGGGGTTTAAATCACGGGTTACACTCTATGTTACGAATATCAAAGGCTTAATGTAAGTAAAACTCTATTATGTTAAAAAGTAGAAGTACGTAGGATAAATTTACGTTGAAAATCTACTATCATTTTGTTTGTTATCATCTTTTCAAATATTTATCTTATCACTATGGATAATTTACACGTAGTACAAAACATGGAAGAGATAGAATATGATAAATTTTCGTTAGGATATTTTATTCGTATGGGGTATTTTAAAGATAATTAGAATGCTATTTTAGTTATCATCTTTTATAATATTTATCTTATCATTATGGGTAACATATATAGAATATAAAGCATGGAAGAGATAGAATATGATAAATTTTCGTTAGAACATTTTTCATATGGAATATTTTAAAGATAATAATGATACTATGTTAATTATAGACTCCTTAAAAAAGTATTAGCATTATCTGACTCAAATTCCAACTGAAAAACGCAATCCAAACTGGGAAAAAAAGTTGGATCATAATCACACCATACATTAGAGAAGTGAATACTTATTAAAAATTAATTAGAAGCTATCACACCATGCATTATTTTTAATAGTTCGACTATTATTTTAAGTATAAGACCCCAAATTTAGATTCGTTTATGTTCAGGCTGACCATTATTTTGGTTTAGTATAATATGTTGGAGCCAACTATTAAAAACAACGTTGTTAATAGCTTAAAGTGTAGCCTAAACTATATCAATTAAAGTTGTTACCGTTTAGGCTAAAATTAAATTGTGTTTACGTATTGGTTTACTTGTTTACCTCTTTTCATCCATCACCTCTCACGGTTGTGATTAACGGTTTTATGTGTGATATTAGAGTAGAGTTCACCTTGCTTTTGTAGTGTACATCTTATATACGGAAAACCTATTGTTGCAGCATTAGTTTATATATGCAGCACATGATCTTGAATTTGTTTTTGTTCTCTCTTTACAGTGCTTAAACAAATACAAATTGTTTATCTCCAACATAATGGACTTGCTTAAAAAAGGAAATATCCAGATATCTAAACATCTAAAGAATAAGAGGGATCTGAGAAGGTAGGAGGAGAATTGAAAAAATGAAACAATTGAGGAGTTTGGCCAAAGTCTTCCTCCTTAATTGAAGCTAAGGGAATTCTATAGTATTTTAAAGGAAAAGGAAATGCAAGCAATTAAGGAGAGAACCAATTTACTTTTATTAATCATCAGCACAGTTTTAGGATTATACTTCATATAAACTCTAATTCAAGTCACGGCATTTATAACGCAACTTCAACTAAAATTGTGAAGGCTATTAAGATGAAAGCTTCAAACACATGAAGGTTCCTTTGAACCATGCAAACTACTTCGTATACCATTATATAATAACGAAAATACTCAGTATATAATTGTGTGCTCGTATATTAATTACGGCTACACGGACCTAATTAACTAAAATTATACCATCAACCGTGAGTTTTTGTGGATTGTTGAAGTAGGATTTTTGGTAGCCATGAGCTTATATGTATATATATACAAAAAGGTAAAAGAAAAGTAAGATAATTTTTTGTTGGAATCTATCTTTATCATATTATGTATCTATCTTTTTTTTTTTAATTAATTAAAATATATTAATAATGATTATATTTTAATCCAAGTAGAATTATAATGTAAATAAAATTCTAATGTAAATGTAAATAACATTCTAACGAAATTTTTAGGTGTTAGCACTCTTATGGTGTTAGGATTCTTAACATAAAGTAAGATTTTGATACCTAACATTCCAACGGAAACTTTGATCCAATGGAAATTTTAATTTATCCTTTTTTTTAATTAATTAAAATATATTAATAATGATTTTGTTTTAATTTATCTTTATTTTTAATTAATTAAAATATATTAATAATGATTTTGTGACTGGACATTCCTACGTGGCGTTCCGAATGCTCTCCAAAAAACTCCCCTTTATATATATAATATTAGATTAGATTATTATTAGATAAATAAAGAGCAAGATAGAGAAATTGATTGAGATTATCAGAAAACAACAATGCGATTCGAAATTAATTATTTGTATAGTTGTGTGATCAAGAAACTTTGAGTTAGTTGGATAACAATCATTGATTTGATACTCTATCATGTAATGAGCAATATTGAGCTCTAATAATCACACCCTTCATTGGAAAGTCACATGTATCTTAGTTCTATCATATTTACCAACTTTTTCAGATTTTTGTATTTACTAACTTATAAAATATATTTTCATATTTATTACCTTATTTTTATGAAAAATTTCGTGTTCACCACTTTTTAATGATTTCGTCTGATTTATATCTATGTGAGCTCTACTTAACCGACTTCTTTAATTTCCCTCCTATTCATCTGGTTTTCAATAGGGTTCACATGGACCGAAAATTGGACAAAACCCAATAAAGGTGGTGAATTTAAAACATTTATAAAATTAAGGTGGTAAATATAAAATTACATTTTATAAAATGGTAAATACAAAAATTTGAAACTTAAAAGGTAGTAAATATCAAAATCCCCTAGTTCTATTGTAGAATGTTATTAAAAAAAACATAGTGTAGCAAAACATTCTTTAAGATAGTAATTATATACTACGTATGATCACTAAAAGGATATTATCGGAGTGGAAAAGCTATTACGAATGTGTGTTTTAAAAAATCACACGTTAATTAATGTACTTAACTACTATTAATCTGGATTTAAAAACGCCTACAGTTAGGCACATAAAGAAAAATTTATGTTTGAATGAATTTGTCGACCGGACAACTTGATTATCACCCGTAAGTTACTGTTTGGGTACCCAATTGACTTTAGCCCAAAGGCCTAATAGGCTATAATCAACATAACACTACAAAATTATGCATCAATTAGAGATGGATTTTGAGACGGATACAATAAACGTCTCAAACTTGACACGAGTTACTAAAACTTGGTCTCTAAATTAAAATTGAGATGAAATTGTACATAGTTTTTCAAAAATTCCATCTCAAGTTTGTAATGGATTCGCAAAATTTCCGTCTCAAATTTTTTTGAGACGCCCTCTATAGAGACGCCCTATTTATGTCTCAAATCTGTCTCTAAACATCATTTTGAGACGGATTTGGACTATATAGAGACGAAATTCCTCGTCTCTATAAAATGATTATTTTGTAGTGTAAAAGTCGATCAAACAGGCCCATCGAGGGCTGACCAGCCAATCTAAACGTCCCACGACCCACCAAATAATAAATGCCCTACGTAGCATTTACAACACAAATACTACAAATAAGCCGTCAAGGAGCATAACTCAAGGTACGTCCAAATTATTGCCTTAACACTTACTCTCTTGAGAACTCTCTCTAGAATCTGAACCAAGTACTTACTTAGGAATCGGAGGGGCTTTCCTCGGAACACCCCGAGGCTGGTTACTTTGTTCATTGTGCTGGTATATTTGGATTATACACAATCAATCAAGCTAGATCTTCCACATCAACGAAAGGTCCTTCAATCCGAAGCCCATTGTTTAAACACCAGAACAATTTGGCGCCGTTTGTGGGGATGATACTACAAAGCCTTGAAAACACCACCACTTTTCAACCAAGAAGGGATAACCTCCACGACGTACTACGAGTCAGAGGACGAGTCAGAAGTGCCCCCACAACTGTAGGGGAATACAGTTAAACATACATAACATGTGCGGAACATCCCCAAAGCCAGGAAACATGATTAAAGCGCATATTAAGCATACACTACTACAAAAAATGGTAAAAAGACCCTTCCTAAATGGCCAAAGAGACCTCCTTTCAAGGGGCCTCTATCTCAGAGGTCTCTTTGATAAAGAGGGGTCTGTTTGTTAAAAGCTAGAGACCCTTCACGTAAGAAATGAGGTCTCTTATGTAAACTTGGTCAAAAATATTTTAGAAGGGAAAGAGACCCCATATTAGAGATATGAGGTCTTTTGTTAAAAATATTCAGACCCCTTATGTAAGATAGGAGGTCTCTTTGATTTTTTTTATTTTTTTTTATTCAAGAAATTAAGACCTCATATATAATATAGAGGGTCTCTTTGTTACTTCTAATATTTTTATATTTTACAAATTAAGACCCCATATGTTAGATATGGGGTCTCTTTGAATTTTTTATTATTATAACTAGAGAGCCCTTTTTATACCTAACGGGTCTCTTTGCAAATTTTTTTATTAAAAAAAAAATCGATATTACGTACGTAACTACGTACACCTGCTGCTATAATACGTACTTACACCTGCTGCTATAATACATAATTTGTAATAATTCAAGAACTTCCATAGTAATCGATATATTACCCAAAAAAAAATAAAAAAAAATCCCACAAGTAATGCTCAAAACGCAAAAGCTTTACATTAATTGTAATTTGCATAAACGTCTAAGCTTTATATCGCAATTTCAAAAAACGTAAAACAAAAACCAGTTCCAAAATATAATAATTCACAACAACTCACTACTACAAAATAGAGAATAGAAAACGCTGAATAGAGGACGGTTAAATTTGTTAAGCGTTATCTAGGAGTATAGAGTACGCATTGCTCTCATAACAGTTGTGTGAAAAAAGAATAGAGTACGGTTACCTTACCTAACCGTCTTATATTTTTTACCATAATAAAAAAATATATAAAATTTAAAAATACTTAATAAAATATAAAATTGTTTTTAAGATAGCCGCTTCATATTCTTTTACAAAACTATTTTTACAATAAAAAAAACCTTAATTAAACCAAGTGAACCATTTATTTTAAAATAATAAAAAAAATAACAAAGCAATTCAAATTTTAAGCAGTACTCCCAAAAGTTAGGCGGCAGATCGAAAATGAATTCCCAAAACTTATGAGTTAGGCGCGGGGAATTTAGAAAATTAACCCTGCACGTACTCCAACCTCTACCTCTACTCGCAAGAAAAACCGAAAACCTCTACACCGTCGCTCCTCACTCTGCCGTCGCTCCTCACTCTGCACCGTCGCTCTCTTGCACCCCTTTCCGGCCGCCTCCCAACCGCCGGTAAAACCCTCGGAAAAACACTCCAACCTCTGCTCGGAAGAAAACTTGCAACTCCTCCGCACCGCCGCTCTGCACCGCCCCTCCTCACGCTGCACCGCCTCTCCCTTTCACTGCTTTCCGTCCTCCTCCCAACCTCCGGTAAACCCTGGCTGCCCCACTGCTGCCTTCAATTTCAAGGGTTAGTATGTGCTTAATTCTGTTTCTCATTAATTTTATTTAACCTATAACCTAGGGATTATGAATATTTGTTTGTTTGTAATATATGATTAAAGAATTCAGTTTGATAATTTCCAAAATAAAAAAGAATAAGAAATTGTTTAGTTCAATCACGATTGATCAGCGTTGAATATGTTTATTGGCCTAATTGGTGTTTTCTTTGACCTGAATTTAATTTGGAACCGTGTTTTGATATTTACAATTGAATTTTGATGACTAGCTATTTTCTCGTATCAATAGGATGTGTTGGTGTTAATATTAATGCTCTTCTAAGGGATGATTATGATTTTGGATTTGTCTCTGCCTTGTTAGAGGCTTTAATTGATTTATTTAACATTAGCAATCTTTCGTTTGCTTAATACTCCGTATTATGGTTTCTCTGTGACCCAAGTTCTATTTGCCTAATTTTAGATCTTTAAGAATTCAGGTTTTTAATTGCCAAAATAAAATAGAGTAATAAATTGTTTAGTTTTCAATCACGATCGATCAGCCTAGGATTGTTTAGGGCATTAAGCTCCCCTTAGAATGGAATCGCAACAAAGTGCCGGTTGGGGATAACATAGATTACTTCGCATCTTACATTGGTGTTGTTGTTCGTGGTGTGAATATCAATTACACTGCATGGGATGAAGTTCCTAAAGAAGTCATCAATGAAGTTTATGACTACATTACAGCAAGAAGGATATCACTTCTAGTTTTTTTCTTCTCCCATTTGAATTTCGTTTTATTTTTCTTCAGTTTTTTCAGTTGAGATGCAAATTTTTGTTAGTTAATTGTTTAATCAGCCTGCAGTCAGGCTTCTTGGTTCTGTGTTGTTGTGTGTTGTGTGATGAAGAGTATTGCATCTCGTGGTTCTGTGTTTCTGCTTGGATTAGTAGCAGGGATGCAGGGTGTTTGTCTATGTCTTTAGGTTGCCAACCAGAACTGATGCCAAATCAACTAAAATATCAAGTTATTTAACTGAAATCCTAGGGACAGAACCGGTCAGTACTGAACTGATAAGAATTGATCTGATAAGAACTTATCTGATCAAAACTTATCAGAACAGAACATTAGAACTGACCAGAACTAACTGTCGTGTGTTCTCGCCCTCTCACTTGTCTCTCGTGTTCTGCACAATTCAAGAGAAACTATAAGGTTGTGGGTCATATATTTTACTTTAGGTGATGGCACCTCAAAGCGTCTATCTAAGTGCTACGGGGTAAATTTCAATGATGACTAAGGAATTTTCTGTTTAGCAGTTTAGTAATAGACTAGTAGTATGTAAATCTTAATGTTTCGTGACTGAATCCGCTTCTTTCATAGAAAGAAACTCTGCAAGTTTATGGATTCAGGTAGTTTAACTGTGCAAGTGTATGAATCCTGCCTTTTAGACTGGTAGTTGTTTGTCCGAGCTGTCCAACAATTGCACTGATTGTCGTATGGTTTTGTTGCTGTTTACAAATATTACTAAATGTTTATTGTGGATCTTATTTATGATTTCGGAACAAGGAAACTGTATTCGTGAGATAAATTATTTGTGTTCTAGAAATTGTATAGAAAATGTTTAGGAGAATTGACTTCTCTTTTCTAAAATGGAATTTTTCTTTCATGCCCCCCTTGAAAACAAGTGTTCGTGAAACTGGCTTATATGACGTCTCTTTTTGTTTGTGGGTTAATTATGATGTTGTTTACAAAACAGAGTTTTCCCAGAGACTTTTGAGAGGTCGCAACTCTCCCAGCTACCCAATACTCTCAAGAGGCCTTCCTTTCTGTCCTCCCTTCCCTTTTATTTACAATTTGGAATAATAAGACAAAAGCAATTAAAACAGCAGCTAGTGTATAAGACAACAGGCTTAATGAGCATTGTGTTCGTTGCCACCCAGTGTAGTGGTGCCTCCCTTTGCCAGAGTATCTGCAGCTTCAGTGTTCCCAGTGCCCAGTTGTCATTTCTGTCGCCTCCTTTCATATGTACGGAAAACATCAAGTGGGTGAGGTGAGTGTGTAGCATATACATATTGTTAAGTATAGCCAAATAGCAAATTGAAAGAATAGAATGGGCTTGTTTTAGTTCCTGATTTATTTTTGTTATCTTTCCATGTTTGTTGTCATCCCGAACTCCCGAACTCCTGCTGCTTGTAATTTCTGTTACATACTTTGTTGAACTATACAAATAATGATCTCTCAACCATAGATGAGCAAATCTTGTATGTGATCACTTAGAAGTTAGAAGTTAGAAGCATAGATCTTGCTGATATTTACATGTATATTTTGTTTGCTGCCTGCTTATGTTGTTGCAACAGCCTTATAGTTTCTCTTGAATTGTGCATAAGGGATTCACAGTGCCTGAAGAACGTAGAAGGTACGTGTTAGGGCGAGCTTCAATTCGGTGGAGATGTTTCAAGGCTAGATTAAGGAAAGTCTTCATGTACGAGTCTAAGGGAGAGAATGAAAATGTGATAATAAGGACTCCACCTCCGTTGTATGGATGGATAACACAAACTGATTGGGACAAATTCATTGCAACATATACTGATCCTAAGTTCAAGGTACTTTCAATACTCCATGTCACTAATGCATAGTTACTACACATTCAAAAGAATTTTGTGCACTAACTTTTATGTGCATCATATGGATAGGAACTAAGTGACTTGAATCGAGAAAGGGCAAAACACAATACTTCAAGATATCGTGGAGGTCGAAAAGGGTACTTGTATTATGAAGAAGAGATTGTAAGTTCAGAACGATCACATATAATCTAACACTGAAAACTTAAACATATGATTCTTATTCTTATGATTATTATTTTATATTGTTAGGCCGAAGAGCTTCAGGAACAAGGAGTCCAACTCACTGATGTGCCTCGACATTTTGTTTGGTTAAGAGCCCAATTTCGTAACAATATTAGTTTGTTAATACGTTGTATTCTTAGGTGCTTAATTATGATGTAAACTTTCTTGTGTAATAGTGCCCTCGCCAACCTCCAGGCTCCAAGGAAAGTGGATATTATGTTGGTCGCTACATGATTGAAACAATAGCTTTGAGGCAAATGTTCATTCGTGAAAAGGTATTACTTGCTTCTGATGCATTGAAACTCATGCTTATTTTTTATTCTATAATCTATTGCATCGAAACTCTCTTCCTATTTCTACTATATTTGCTGTATTTGAAGTATTTTTGGGGTCTTTGGATTGTTTGCTGGATTTTGTTTTATTCTGGAATAAAGCACTGTTGTTTGGTTGTGGACAATGTGCTTCGCTTTTAATGTCTTAACATCTTTTCTGAAATAGCAAATTGATCTTCTGATAATATAGTAGGGCCATTCTTTTCAGCTTATGCGAAATCAAATCAGTTCCATTAAAATTAGTTGATCATGTGATAAAAGCATTAGTGAATTAGCAAAAGTCAATATTAAGGTGGGAATTTTCCGAAATCGAGGAACTGAAGAACTCTAGATGGTTCATTTGGTAATTAGTAATTCAGATTTGATAAGTTAATCGTCTGGTGTAGTTGCATTTGTCCACAAGGTAGTTTGGCTACTGTCACTAGTGGTCTTTGCTGCTGTCATTTGATTTTCATTACTTTCCTACAAGTTTGTTCCTAAAATACAATTGAAGCGTTTTAAAAAAACAAAAAATGCCAAAGTTGTAACTATCTTTTTCTATGGAGAACTGAGAACAGAAACTTAATCATAGAAACATGATGAGGTTTGTATGACTAGCAATATGTCTTCCAGTTCTGAAATGTAATTTGCAACCAAATTTCCTAGTCTATATTATGATCAGTAAGAGTGAAGTAAGAAAGCTATGATTTCTTGTGACATCATAAATATCATGATAGACTTTTAGCACACCATTCCTTCAGCAAAAGCTGTGGGCAAAGTGGAACTTGAATCGTAAGCACAGCATGACTATGACAGGTAAGCTCACTGTGATACAGAATAGTAGAACACTGGTATATTGTGATATTGCAAACTCTATTCCATGATTTAGTATTCAGGGTTCTTGTACTAGTGATTCTCCTGTAAATCTCCTTCAGTCCATCCTCCTCTCCCAAGTTCCATCAAAGTGAAAAAGTCCCACAGCTACTTAAGTAGCAATAGACTCAAGAGCTTGCACATAGTTCACATGCCATTGATGGATAAGATACGATCAAAGAGGGCTATTATAGCTCTCTTATATCACATTTGGACTTGACACTATCAAACTTGATGCTGACCAGGATTGTTCATACGGGGGAATGTTTCACGCACTCAAAGCCCAGCTCATGTTTTGCAGCTTACCTCATGTCTTGGTTAGAAGTGAACTAAAAGTACCCAGTTTCGTAACAGTGGATGATGAGACTTTCTTAATCAGTTTCATTGGACTGATGGAGTGGATTAAGTTTTATCTAATGTATTTGCAAGAGTTATACTATAATAAATACTGACCATATAAATACTTGTCTTGTAGTATTTTGCCAAAACTCCCACGTATTCTCAAACTACGATTGACGAGCTAAGGGAGAGGTGGATCTCATATGTTACCGAATATCCCCAACCAAATAACGATGAAGATGATGATGACGATGATCTAGTGTGACTTAAGCTAGCTCATCAAGGAGATGGTTGTTGTTGTTCCTGCTGCAGTTGTTGCTGTTGCTGCAGTCTGTTCCTGCTGCAGACGTTGCTGTTGCTGTTGAGTTCTTGCTGTTGCTGTTGAGTTCTTGCGGTTCCTGTCTGTTGTTGTTCAGTTCGTGCTGTTGCTGTTGAGTTCCTGCGGTTGTTGTTGAGTTTTTTTTTTTCACAGTGATATTGGATTTTTTTTACAGTGATTTTTATTTTTATTTTATCAATGAATAATAGAATTTTGTTATTGAATGAACAATGTTATTTTGTTATTGAATGGAATGATTGTTTGGAAAGATCGTGTGGATATAATTTTTGTTCTATCATTTTAGATTTGTTTTACATACTAGAATCGTAATATCCTCTTTTTAAATAATATTAATAAAAAATGCGTGGGCTGTTTTTAAATAATATTAAAAAAAGGGGGTAGAATATAGAACGTTTGTGTAAGGAAACAACTTTATATCTTAATATTAAACATGAAGTATATAGTACGCCTATGTACGGAAGATGTTCTGTATCTCAATATTTCATAGGAAGAATAGAGGACGGTTATGTACGGGAGGCGCGCTTTATTATAGAGTATAGGAGACGGTTATGTACGCTAACCGTTCTATATTCCTTCTTCATTTCCTGATTTTAGGAAGGGAATAGAGGACGCTTATCTCTTATCACTGTACTTTATGACTAGGTATATAAAACGCTTCTTTTACCCGTTTTATAAACTTTATAGCGCGTTGAGTTGGAGAACGCCTCTAAGGCGTCCTATAAAGTGTATTTCAACAGTACTCTATGCCCTTTTTTGTAGTAGTGACTTATCAACAATTGGAACCAAAACTCATGGAGTTATTTCCATACCATCAACTTTGTTTTCTTCATCCGCTTCTTGCTTGAGCAAATACTCGACCCACATGTCTCTAACCTCATCCGCATTTTCCGATGAATAAATTTCTTCAGAAAACTGTAATAAGTAGCATAATTAGTAGTTAAACAAATGCATTGTTCTATAATAGTTAACAAAGTAGGTAAAACCTCAACAAACAAAACATACAGGTCAGGAATTTGTCCACCCTTTAATCAGAAATTTGTCTGCACTTCTGCTAAAAAAAATTTGGCCATTCTGTATTTGTGATGAACATTTCAAGCCCAAACTTTGTGCACCAAGAGACAAGATATCATCTAACCGGCAAAAATATTTGTTGGATCTCTAAAAATTGAGCTTATTCTCTGCAATTGCGATCTGGGCTACCATGGAGGTTAGAATGCTTTGAACTTTTATGAATGCAATTGCTGCTATATTGCCTAACAAGTTCAGTTACAGGTACTGCTGGTGCTGTTGGAGTACATCCCATGTCCTTTGTTTTGTTAAGCAGAAACGTCCCAGACAAAATGGTTACAAATCCACACAATTCTGTAGCTATTTGTGATCCATTCTGTGAATCCCAATCCTGAAAAATTGAGCAAACACGAGCAATGTACATCATAAAATGACAGCAAAAGATAGCACGCAACTGAATTAACTTGTGCACCATATTCCAATGTTAAGCTTCTGGATCGTAAGAAAGATTTTTCATGTACTTTACAATAGGCTAAATGCTAACTTATTATGCAACTAAATTAGGATAACTTTGACAAGACACTACCAGCACAGCAACCGGGCAACATGGAACTGGGACATGTAGATCCTTCAAACAAAACACCACATTAACCAATATCAGGTTATATATCCCAACTTAAAAGCAATAAATAGCTCCTTAAAACTAGCAAGAACAGTTTACACACTGCTGTACAGAAAATCAGATCAGATCAGGTTAGTTACATAAAATCAGGTTAGTTACATAAAATCAAGTTAGTTAAAGCTAGAAGAACAGCCAATCAGTTCAGAACTCAGCACATTAGAGCAAAAAAACACATCAGCAAAGCAAAGAATAGTTCGTAAAGTAGAACAGAAACAGATCGACTAGTACGCAGAGCAGATCAGAAGCAGAACAGAAGATGAACAAAAGCAACTGAAGTACATTATATCACAGTTAGAAGCATAAAACACTAACTTTAGAGGTTGATCCTTGGCATAAGGAAATGCCCTTTGTTTGTGTTTCTCTTAAGCATCAAAATCAACTAAATCTTAGATCCATTATTGTCTTTGTGATTAGTGAATTCCTCTAGAACTTGTTGTGTCAATATTACCTTCAAATTTAAGTTCTTCAAGATGTTAGATGCTGAAAAGGCTTGTGGCAGACCAACCCCATAATCTCCATAAGAGGGTTGATAATTTCTTTTTCCAACGATGTTGTCTTTTTTCGCACCTGTAGTGTGAGATAGTAAAATATTTAATAAGTAGTCCAAAATACATTTTGCAAATCTTATTTCTAATACAATGTGCAAACTTGGCAACCAATCAAAAGGAACAAAGTAATTTGGACATAAAAAAGAGTAAAAGTGATATATTTGATTATATTTTGTCAATTTAGTGAGGCGTATAGTTGAATAACTAATTAGCATTAGTTATATTTAACTTTAATGATAATGATGCAATATAAACGATCAACATCATCAACCACACTATTATTGTGTAACTACGTACATTATACATTTCACAATATCATCGCATACATGGGACGACCTCGCAAACAAGCAAGCAAATCCAGCAATGGCGCGAAGCAGAAGGATAATGTGATAGTGACGAAACCAGTAACACGAGCACAACAACCTAGTTCTCCATTGGAGGACGTTGATGAGATTTCTGAAAGCCCGAAAACAAACCCAGACATTGAAACCCTCTTGGCGGAACAAATTCTCTCCCCTTCGACTGCACTGAAGGATTTGCAGAGACAATCTCAGGTTCGAACGGAGTTTAATGCTTGGATCAATGGTTTAAGTGCGGGTAAGACGCTGTCTACGCATTTTCACTCAGGGCGAGAGTTGGGACACTCGGAAAACAGAGTAACTGATGATCAATTAGTTGCAGATGAAGTTCCGATTAACAATGCGACAATTCCGATTAAAACAATGATGATTCAGATTGAAGAGGAGGATATTGAGGATGAGATTGCGTTTTGGCAATCCTCGATCATTTGCTACATTTTAGGGGCAAACCCACCCCAAAATGTGATGGCAGGATTTGTGAATCGAGTTTGGGGGAAATTTGGGATTGATAAAGTCTCATTGGTGGGGAAGGGGGTATTCCTGATTAGGTTTACCACTATGGAAAATTGCCAAAGAATTCTGAGTGGACCTGCTTATTTCTTTGATTCAAAACCAGTCATAGTTAAGCCATGGACAGCTGACTCCAATTTCACCAAAGATCCTGTGAAGTTGGTCCCAATATGGATCAAATTACATGGGTTAGAGGTTAAATACTGTGGGGAAAAGAGTTTGAAGAAGATTGCAGGGTTAGTGGGCACAGTGATTAAGGTGGATCAAGCCACACAACACAGGGATAAATTGTTGTTTGCAAATGTTCTGGTGGAGGTTAGGATTGATCAGGAGTTTCCTGAACTGATACAGTTTCTGGATGAGAAGGGTGTGATCATTGATCAAAGAGTGGAGTATGAATGGCTGCCTATTTCTTGCTCAATCTGTAAGGGAATGGGGCACACCATGGAGAAGTGCCATAAGAGGGTCAATAAAGGGAAGAAGATATGGGCACCTAAAAGGGTGCAACCCACCAACACAGTTACAGTGGTCCAACCAAAGATGCAGGAACCAGATGCTGATGGGTAACTCTTTCTTGGTTTTAGATGATGATGATGATATTAGGGTAGAAGATGATATGGAGAGTCCAATGGGTCAGGGGGTGACATCCCCTTCTCCCAATGGATAGCATTCTGTGTTGGAATGTTAGAGGGCTGAATAGGAAGGATAAGCAAAATGAGGTGAGAAGGTTTATTGCCTCTCATACTGTCAAACTTTTCAGCCTTCTTGAAACTAGGGTGAAAGCCCCTAGAATGGGGGATATGTACTTGAATGTTTGCCCCAATTGGTGTTTTTCTACTAATCTTTGTTGCCATAAAAATGGTAGAATAGTTATTGCTTGGGACCCTGATTCTTTCACTGTGGATATAAAACTCATTGACACTCAGTTTATGCATTGTTATGTCACTCCTAGAGGAGCTGATGTTGGATTCTGGTGCACTTTTGTGTATGGTCTCCATGAGAGGGCCACCAGGGAGCCTTTGTGGCATTCCCTTAAAACAATTGCAGACTCTTGTTCTGATGCTTGGATAGTGATGGGGGATTTTAACTCCATGATGGATCTAGATGATAGGATAGGATCCATAGTCAGACTTTCTGAAGTGCAGCCAATGAGGAACTGTATGCTCCATTGTAAGCTAACTGAAGTAAAAACAGTAGGGAGACTCTATACTTGGAACAACAAGCAAGATGGAGAGGATAAAGTTTTCTCTAGGATTGATAGGGTGTTGGCTAACTCAGAGTGGAATGATTTGTTTGATACTGCTGAGGCAAACTTTATGCCAGAAGGTCATTATGATCATAGTCCCATGCTTCTCAATTGCTATCAAAGAGCACCTCAAAAAAGACCCTTCCGTTTTTTCAATATGTGGACCACTTCCCCTAGGTTCAACACCATTGTTGAGGAGAACTGGAAAAAGTATGTGTATGGGTGTCCCATGTATAGGGTGATGCAGAAACTGAAGTGGATCAAAATGGACCTAAAAGTTTTGAATCAAGAGGGTTACAGCAATGTAGAAGCTGAACAGCTCAAAAGACACAAAGCTTTACTTGAAGTGCAGAATCTTCTTCATTCCACTCCTGGTGATCAGGAGCTAGCTTCAAGGGAGAAAGTAGCATCAGATGAGTATAGAAGAGCTAGAGAGAACTACCTTTCTTACCTGCAGCAAACAGCAAAAGTGCAATGGCTTCAGAATGGTGATGAAAACACAAAAGCTTTCCACCAAAGTATTAGACAAAGGAGAAAACAAAATAGAATTTATGCCATTCATAATGGGGAAGGAAAATGGGTTCAAACTGATACAGAAGTTCAAATGGCTTTTGTGCAGTTTTACAAAAATCTTTTCTGTACCACTATGGAGAATAAAGCACCATTACTTGATGCAGTCATGGACATGGGACCTAGACTGAATGACACTCACAGAGGGAGACTATCTTGTTCTGTTACAGTGGAGGACATTAAGAGGGTGTTAGATACAATCCCTAGTTCTAAAGCTCCTTGGATGGATGGCTTTAACAGTCATTTCTTCAGAACTACTTGGGATACCATCAAAGGGGATATCCACAGTGAAATCAAAGATTTTTTTGAAACAGGAAAATTTTTAAAAGAAGTGAACATCACTTCTATCACTCTGGTGCCTAAGGTGAAAGTGCCCTCTTCAGTGGGGGATTTTAGACCCATAGCCCGCTGTTCTGTCATTTACAAGTGTATCTCTAAGCTTATGTGTGAGAAACTTAATTCAGTTCTTCTAGATATTATCTCCCACAACCAAGGAGCATTTGTAGCTGGGAGATCTATCCTTCACAATGTGCTTGTTTGTCAAGACATAGTGAAGATGTACAGAAATAGCCAGAAAGTGCCTTGTTGCATGATGAAGCTTGATTTACAAAAGGCCTATGATAAAGTGGAATGGAGTTTCTTAGAGGAAGCTATGGTCAATTTGGGTTTCCCCTCCCATTTCACCAAGCTTGTTATGACCTGTCTCACCACCACTCAATATTCAATCTTGATCAATGGGGTTCCCACGGAGTTAATTCAGCCAACTAGAGGCCTGAGACAAGGGGACCATCTCTCCCCTCTTCTGTTCACTCTCTGTATGGAATATTTTTCCAGGACTATGAAAGCAGTTGGTCAACACCCTCAATTCAGATTTCACTCTAGATGCAAACTGCTGGCTTTGAATCATATGTGTTTTGCTGATGATCTCTTAATGTTCTGTAAAGGGGACCCCAAAGTGGTGACCATTATGTTGGAAGGTTTCAACTTGTTCTCTAAAACCACAGGGCTTAAGGTTAATGCTCACAAGTCCTCCATCTATTGCTGTGGTGTAAATCAGGAGGACATGAACACTATTGGGCACCTTTCTGGTTTCAGATTTGGGTCACTCCCTTTCAAGTATTTAGGTGTCCCAATCAGTACTGGTAAGCTGAAAAGTAGTGACTGTGAAGCTTTGGTTGAAAAGATGACTCTCAGAATAAAAGTTTGGAGCTCTAGAAACATCTCTTTTGCTGGAAGAATTCAACTCATAAACTCAGTGCTCATGAGCATTTGTGTGTATTGGGCTCAAATGTTTGTTTTCCCCAAAGTTGTCTTGAGGAAAATAAATGTTGTTTGCAGATCTTATTTGTGGCATGGTTCTTATGATGATTGCAGACCTGGTTCTGTAGCTTGGGACAAACTTTGTTGGCCTAAAACACATGGAGGATTGGGTTTTAGGAATCTGCTTCTTTGGAACAGGGCTGCTATTGGAAAATTGGCATGGGCTGTGGCTCAAAAACAGGATAACTTATGGGTAAGGTGGATCCATGCAGTTTATGTGAAGAGAAAGAACTGGTCTGATTTCACCCCCACTTCTACAGCAAGCCGGGTGGTGAAGTATATCCGTCATGTCAAAAGCTGGTGCAATGACAAGTTCAGTGAGCAATGGCTTCTTGATACTGCCTATACCATCAGAGGTATGTACACCAGAATGATTGAGGGGGGTGTGAAGGTCCAATGGTCTCATTATATTTGGAACAGGTTAACTGTCCCTAAACACAGGTTCATCCTGTGGTTAGCTATCCAAGGCAAACTGAAAACAAAGGATAGACTGCATCAATATGGAATAAGAACTGATGATTTGTGTCCCATCTGTGGTAGAGAAACTGAGTCAAGCATTCATCTGTTCTTTGATTGTTGTTTTAGTACTGAATGTAAGAAGGTTGTGCTCACTTGGGTTGGCATTCCTGGTAGGGATCTAGGCCTGTTCCCCCTTCTCAGAAAGACTGAAAGATACACTAAGGGTGACTTTAGAAGGAAAGTAATGTACACAGTGATTGCTGGTCTTGTGTACCATGTTTGGAAGGCTAGGAATGAAAGTGTGTGGCTGTTGAAGACCCCCACTGTGAATCAAGTGGTCAAGAATGTGCAGACTGATGTTAGAGGCAGAATCCAGAACATCATGGGTAGGAAAGTGAGTTCCAGAGATAGGGATTGGTTTTCTTCACTCTAGTTTGGGTGTTGTTTAGGCTTTTTAGCTAAGTGTTCTTAGCTTCTGTTTTCTTAGTGTAGCTGTTGGGCTATCACTTTGAGTTGTAAATTGGTGGTTGGTAATTAATAAAATCTGTTACTTGGTTGCCAAAAAAAAAAAAAAAAATATTATCGCATACACTTATTTTGTAGTCAACAAACAATTAAATTTCATCTGTTCAAATTACGGAGTATATTCGTCAGGATATGGTCTTGACATCAGGTTAATTTCTGATAACTTTTCCTTTATTAAAAAACATTCACATCTTTATAATTTAAAACACTTTTAATGAAGTACGTGAAGAAAAAACACTCTGGTGAAAAAAGCAATGACTTTATATGTTTCTGACTATTTTGTTCAAAAATCAGACAATACTACTCCGTATGAAACAACACAAATATTTTAAAGTTGCATGTAAGTGAAAAATTTGGAGTTAATATGACCTGAACCTGTTCAAAAGTAGATGCCTAAAACTCCAAGTCTTGCAAGTTGTTGAATTTGTGTTATATTTTCATTTATATTCATTGCTCTGTACGTTGCTTCAGAGAACTACACGAAATAGCAAAAAGAGAAGAAAAAATTGAAAAATAAATCAGTAAAATTGAATCCAGTACGCTAAAAAAACACCAAACATATAGTATAAAACATGTTTGAGATGAGTACTTAGATTGAAAAGGGAGATTGTTATGAAAGGTTAATTAAAAGAAAAGGCTGAATGAAAATACGTAGTGTCGAATGGACATACGAAATAGATATTGCTTTGGAGAAAGTGAGTCAATGAGAAAATTGAGGGGGTTTCACACTACCGAGCCATAATGCCATATATTGAAGCATCTAATATCCTTGACATTTCATCAACCATTGCTAACTTGACAAAATCATAAAACTATACAATTAATACCCCATTATATAAACACACCAAATTCATGCAACAGTAACACCAAATTGTATAAACACCCACATTCCAGGTTCTCGATCAAACTAACTACTATTAATTAATAATCCAACTTCGAATTGAATAGGCATACACATTATAGTTCTAGATCAAACGAACTACTCATTCAAATAATCCAACCTATACCAACCAATTTCTTCTATCCCAACTTCGTTACACATTTTTTCTCAAATCAATGAATAAAAATCTGAATTTTACCAGAAGATTACCTATACTCAGATTTCCGTCCGTCCCATCCACCATTAACTCGTTAAATTACATTCGTACAAACACCTGCACACAGGTTCCAAACCCAAAAATTATACTTAGTATGCATGAATTGACAATTTTAATGATTTTTAAAATTATTATGAATAAACCCCCAATTAAAAGAAAGAAAATTCATAGTCAAGCAAATATCGTAGAAATAAATAGTTAAAACTTACTCCCTCCGTATTTTTTTAAGAGATACACTTGCCTTTTCCGGCCGTATTTATTTAAGAGATACACTTGCCATTTTTAGTAACTTATCAACCCCACCATCTAATTAAATAATACATCTAATATACCCTATCACCCACCATCCTATTACACAAATATTTTCATAAACCCACCCCACCCTCCACCCACCAAAATGACATGGTCTCCACATATTTAATTATTAAAATATCTATCCAACCCCACTTGCTTTATTATTTTATTTCATTCAATTGTTCTTCTTAATACCCGTGCCCGGCCAAGTGTATCTCTTAAAAAAATACGGAGGGAGTAAAATCAAATTGGAAAAGACAAAAACAAAACTTTAAATCAAATTGGAAAAGATAGATGAACCTATTTAAAATGTCAATATAGCAAGTGAGAAAAAACAGGATTAATCATACCAACACAATTTTCTTCTTGGTGGAGGAAATTGATTAACTTATATTTGATTTATAAACTTTTTAAATGTGGTTGATCAGGATGGAGTTTAAAGGATTAATTAGGGGGAGGGAATGGAAGTTTCTGGTGGAATCCATGGGATGGAAATGAAATTTAATGGGTTGAGGATTTTGAAAGGAGAGAGGCGATATTAGAGGAGATGAGCGATATGAGCGATATGAGGTGATTTTGATGAACGACGTGAAAGAAAATACAGTACTTGGAATTTTGAAATATAAAAAAAAATAAAAAAAAAATAACAAAAGGGGACACGTGCATTCTATATTTCTTGCATGCATCCTTGCTATTAAATAGTAGTATAGATTAGAATAGTTAATATACCCATCTGAATTCAAAGTATTCTTAAACTACTGAGACCAAGAAGAGCTATAGTTGATTTGAACAATATCAGAGTTGAAACATCCACTTGTGAGTAGTATCTTGTAAGTAACTCGTTAGCAACAAACCACGAGCAGTTGAAAATACATCTACAAGGGACTGTTGGCATATATCAGATAACATTGCACGAGCTTAGTATGATCTTCTCCAAATTGAAAATGCATCCATAAGGGCATCGTGGCTACAAACAAATAAACGCAAGAGGCTACAAAGGCTCCTTGTTTCGCTCTTCTGATTGTGCAGTCATACTACTACACAATATAGGGGAGAAACCCGTCAAAAAAGACCATGTTGATTCAAGTCATTAACTATGCAAATATTTCAAGTCATGGACTACGCAAATTCCAATTAATAGTGGCGGAGTTCAGAAGATATATACGTAAGAATACTTCTATAGTTCTTGAACTAATAGTATCAACCTCACATAGTTCCCCAGAAAAAAAACCAGTCCCTTGGTTGAGTGACGTAAGAAAATAGTATGCAGAGTTTCTCTGGGGGGTCAACATTATTATATCAGGAATGATGAATTCAAAGAAATGCTCAGTTGTACTCTCTGCACAAATAACATCCCTCTCCATGAATAAACAGAGACACCTAGAAAGTTCAGAATGGATAATACTATAGACCAATCTATATCCCAAACTACTTGAAAGTTACAAATGCCAAACGCCCAAACTTCACATTTCCTATGGGATAATTGACTGAAGAACAAACACAAGGGTATTTCTAAGTTCCAACAATACCTAAGAAGACACTCTCCAAACCAAACCTGCTAAAGCTCAATAAAGTCACACAGAGAACCTTTCACATTAATTGGAGTTTGAAACCAAGCAATCAACAACTTAAACCAACAATAATTATCTGAAGAAACAAGAACTGTATCTAGTTTAAGCAAATTGAAAAAATTACACATTTTCTGTTGTTTATTCCTTTAAAGAACAAAATTGACAAAAAAAAAACCATAGCTAACAACACATAAATCACGAAGTTCAATTGAAAATGCATTAACATAAATTTATCAGCAACAAATATAAAATTAGAGCTAACAATATCTGCAGCAATCACAAATTAACTAGAAATGCTGAAAAAATTAACAAATCTTTGCCCTAATTGACAAACCTACGCCTCCAAGAAATAATACCATCCAACAAATTATGACATAACTAGAAGAAATCATCAAAAATTGAGGAGAAAGAGAAATACCAGTGATACCTGAAGTATAAATTTGAGAATGGCGAGGAATTTCTCCATAATTTGCTTCTTTCAATCGCAGATCTGCACCAACATGTTCTCAATCGTCGTTGTTTTTAGGGGTTTTTGCTGAAGCTCCATATATTTTTTCTTTTTGAAGATTATTGTAGGTTGTGGAGGAGAGAGACATTAACATTAGCTAGGTTTTGCTGAGAGAGACTGCTCGTTTACGGGTAGAGGGAGGGAGATTGAAATAAGGAGGAGGGGTGTAAAAAGAGACCCGTGTTTTGTGAGAGAAGGTCTCCTCTTTCTTTTAAAATGGGGCCCACGAAATATAGGAGATCTGTGTTCAAGATAGTAGGTCTTTTCTTTTTCTATACGTGATATAAGAGACCCGTTTTTTGGGATAGGAGGTCTCCTCCATCAAAGAGACCCGCTATTTAAATAAGGGGTCTTATTTAAGGGATCTCTTTGCCACTTTTTGTAGTAGTGATACTAACATTTGAAGCGTGTTTTCCCGAGTATTGTATCAACAAACACGAACAAAGAACTCTAATTGTCATTCCTCTATTTGGTTCACCGACACATTCAGAACCGTCTTGATAATTGTAGCTTAGACAACGTTCAAGAGTGTTTGCTTTTTCGGGATGAACAATTTTGAGTAGATCGAGAGCAAAACTGGACAACGTAATTTAGAATCAGGTTTAGGGTTGTGGAAAAACTAATTGTGTGTGTGTGAAAATATATCCTAAATTATATTTAGTGTAACCGACACAGACACAAGGTCTTGACCGGCCACACAACACACACTAAACGCACAGCCCATGCGCAAAGCACACACCGCAGCCGAGCAGCGATGGGTCGTGGACCTCGTTCCTTGCGGCTGTGCTCGTGCGCGCTCTCGTGGCCACGTGGGCTGGCTTGCTTGGTGCGTTGCGAGCTCGCTGGCTCGTTGGGCCTTGCGCGCATGCGGGCTTGGCTCAACGGGCCGGCAGCTCCGATGCGGCTCGTATTCGCGACGAACGCCTTACGGCTATTATTTATCGTATCTTACACGACGAATCACTGTCGTACGATACGATTATTCATTTTGCCCAGCTTACGAATATTCGCGATACGATATACGATTCCGATGCAAGGTCGTATCGTATAATACGTTTTACCGAACTAATTCCCGAAAAGCTATTAAATTAATTTCCAATTCATTTAATCCGGTGATCTGTTACATGTCATTGGTGTGACCTTATAGGTTCAGTCAAGAGTAAGTTGTGAGCCTAATATAGATTAGAACTCAATTATCGGAACCATTGCTCCAGCTAGCTGTTCCGATCACTTGATCTTACTGAATTAATTATTCTTAATTAATCTGAACCTTGGTATTAGACTTAATGCACCTTGGGTGAAGGAAACATTTCCTTCAGTCTCCCACTTGTCATTCAGAAAAGTGTGCATTTCATATTCCTTTGTCGCTTAGTGTTACTTGTTGAACATAAGGTAAGATCCAAGCCATCCTTATTAGGTTTAGAAGTGTTTCTCGGATTACAGAGCTCAACTGTTAAACTTTTACAGAAGGTTAAGCCTTAACCATTCTGAACACGACCATGCATTTTCACAGTATCTAACTCTCCGAGAGGCCTTGTTACAAAACAACACCATATCCTATCAAAGATAGGAGGAAAATCCATTCTTGCAATCTATGAACACTCACTTTGATTCATAGTACGCCCAATAACTGCTTTTATAGCCTCCTTTTACGCTGCGACGCTTTGCTAGAATTAGAGCGAACTAATTCTCAAACGAGCTGACATAATAACTCATGTTCTGAGGAATGGTTCTAATAACCTTTAATGAGAACTTTATGACATGACTTTAATCTCTTAAAGTGTTCTCATGGTCAATCCGATACAAGATCCAATAAGTATCTATGCAATAGATTCTGACATCCAGTCAATATAGTTCAAGAAACCGAACTACAAATCTACTTGCAATCTAATCTTCATTAGTCATTGGTCGTCCACCTTTCAATGACCTAGATTAGGTATCCTTTGTGACTTCAATATTCAAGTTCACTTATGGGTGTTTCTTTATCGAAGAATACATCTTGACATCCCATTTGAATGTTTTGAATCACATGGACTTATCATTTAATACTAAACCAAATTAAATGAATATGAAATAATAAATTCCATAAATATGAAATGGTTAAACCAATTGTTTTAAACACATATCTAACAGATGTTCTAAAACAAAACTTAGAAAATCAAAGTCATTCACTACAAGAAAATTTACATATAGAGGAAACACCTTGAGGCAATCAATTTTTTATGGCCTCTAAATGTGCTTTTTAGCGCTACTTAATTATGGTTGCCTCTAAAAGCTATTTTTTAGCATCAATGAAAATTATATTGCCCCTAAAAACACTTTTTAGCATTAATGAAATAATGGTTGCCTCTAAAACTTCCTTTTAGCATCAACGAAATTTTGGTTGCCCCTAAAAGCACCTTTTAGCATTAATGAAATAACGGTAGCCTCTAAATACTTCTTTTTAGTATTAATGAAATTGAGGTTGCCCCTAAAAGTACTTTTTTAGGACTAATGAAACAATGGTCGCCTCTAAAACTTCTTGTTAGCATCAATGAAATTTAGGTTGCCCCTAAAAGTACTTTTTTTGCATTACTGAAATAATGGTTGCCTCTAAAAACTTCTTTTTAGCATTAGCAAAATTTGTGTTGCCCCTAAATGTTTCTTTTTAGTATCGTAACATTATGATTGCCTTTAAAAGTTATTTTAGCATTACTAAAATTGATGTTGCCCCTAAAAAATCATTGTTAGCATTATTAATACTATAGTTGCCTCTAAAAGATTGTTTCAGCATTACAAAAATTTAGATTGCCCCAAAACCTTAATTTTTTGCATTAGTGAAGTTTAGGTATCCTATAAAAGTCTTTTCAACAATTTTTGAAATTTAGAATGTCCTAAAAGCTTTTTTAGCACTAGTAGAATATATCTTACCATACTATCTATCTTCTTAACATATGTTGCTAAAGTCTATATAAATCACATTCTAGCTATTTTGGTCCATCACATTCTAGCTTTACAACAAGTAATAAAACTATATCAAGTTGTATCCTATTATATCCTATTACATATCGTTAAATTATATAAGAGGGTAAATATAAATATAAATCAAGTTGTGACCTCATGTTACCTGTTATACTCGAACCATTTACAACTATTGGCCAGTGACCAATTTAATTTAAACAGATCCATTTACAACCACAACTTATTTAACCCAACTTGAATTGGTTTTAAATTTATTCAAACATTTTATCTTTGCTAAACTCAAACAGAAAAGCATAATCACAATTTAGAACCAATTTCTCCTTTGAATAAAATATGCAATTTGTAGCTTAGATATTGTTTTCCCTATTTTGGGTGCATAAGCAATTTTATTAACCAAAAAATGAAGTAAAGTTTATACAAGCTCAACCAAACCTAGTTACGCAACAAACTACAATCTTGATGATATAAAGGTAGCCTACCAAAGCTAGCTAAACAAAGAAACTTACAAAAAAAAAAAAAAAATAGCAAAGACAACTAAAGTCAACTTTGGTCTAAACTAGTTTTTACAAACTGAAATTTCCACGCTTCTATTATACTTCAACCATCCTTTGCAACACTAAAATTCCTACAAGAAAGTAAAAATAAACAGTAAATTTACAACAGTGAAGGTCTACTACTATTTGAATGCAGGAATTATCTCGAAGGAAATAAAATAGAGTTGAAGCCAATGACCTCATTGTTATGATAAGAAAAAAATCTTGTACTTCCCATTTGTAAAAAAATCAATTCATCCTATAGCTAGTATATCAAATTAAAAACCAACTAACATTCCGAATAAAGATGGTAAGAAAAGCATATTTGAAGTTTGGACTTCGCTTTGGTATGATAATGTAGATTGAATAAAGAATCACAGGTCAATGAAGGATTTTTTTTTTCTCTTCTAATTTTTCAACTACTTGATTTATTAAACATGAGTTCTACCATAAAGCCAACACACCTATAAATAAAAATATGTTCACACTAACCTTCATGCTCTTGAAATGATAGAAGTCAATGAGGTCATCAGGTTGAGAGTGAGAAACCTGAGCCTTGGCTTTCCTCTCCTCGGTTTCACGGAATTGCGTGTCTGCAAGCATGTTAACAAAGCTTTCTTTGCAAGAGTGAAGCCATATTTTTTTAGTCGCATCTATGGTATTGCAGAGAAGTCTGATGGAGAGAACTATCCTATCATAAGCATCAACAATGCTTCTGATGTTGCCTTGTTCACTTCAGCCTTGGATGGTTGAACCTCCTCCAACCACAAAACAAGCTTTGTCAAAATACATGCAACAACAGCTCCAAGGAAAAAGTCACCAGATAGCAGCAGTGATCTCAAATTTCCTTGAGTAGCCAACGACCCTTGAACCAAGGTAGGGGGAGAAATAGCAGTTTCTAGGGCTGCACTTTGAGTGGCATAAGTGCCATCTGCAAGGACAACATGCCTTCTAGAAGAAAATGTGATACTGCTAGCAAGTTGGTCTCTCTTGGGAGCCTCTTGGCCCTCTCCTTCCTCAATGGTGGTGTAAAACTAATCCTGAAGTTTCTGTCATAAATCCAGTTTCCTATGTTATTTATCATACATAGTTACAGACATGTATAAGATTTCTGAACAGAAAAGTTAAAAGCATATTATGTAAGCATAGAAACAAAAACGCAAACCATGAAATAAAATAAGTTAAAACAAGTGTATAGAAACAACAAAAAACAATACTGCATAACATGAGAAAGAAAACATTAGCAATCTTTGGAAACCAGAAATAAAGGATACTCCAAGTTGCCATCTGTCCGGTACAATAAAATTCATGAAGAAATCATAAGCAAAAACCTATGGTTTGAAATTCAAATTGACTAAATCAGTAAATAGCTTCAAATCCTAGTTGAACCTTCAACTATAGTGATCTTTTAACAGATTTAATCGCCGTTTTCGACACAGTTGTAATTCATGAATAAATGAAAAGAAAAACCCTAAATAATTGAAATTCAAGTCGACTAGCTCTGTTAATTGCAAAAGATACTAGTAGAACCTTCAAAATTGGTGAATTTTGTCGTATTTCTGACAGCAAAAGGGTGTGTTTCAATCTGTCCAAGCCTAGGGAAAAACAAGCTAGATAAAGAACTTTAGATAAAAATAGCACCACCGAATTGGAAAGTACTATGTCAAGGAAACAAAGGAATAGGGCCATTCTAGATGCAACAGGACACTGAGAGAACTTCAAACTCTACATGATAGGTCACAGAAAACGCAACGAAAAATTGACTAATTTTTCAATCTATACATGTTGGTGTTTTTGTATCCAGATGGATGCAATCATGCATTATGATGATCTGCCAAATTTTGGCAGACCGTCATTAGTTGTCGTTTGTCCGGTACAGTGAGGTTCATGAAGAAATCATAAGCAATATAAAACCTATAGTTTGAAATTCGAATTGACTAAATCAGTAGGAAGCAAAACTTGTAAAACGATTTCAGAATTAAAGCAATGCCTATGAAATTTAACATAAATTTTTACCAAAAATCCCAAATTATTAATGAAAAGTGCCATTTTTCTTGGCCAACAGTATTTGAAATCTGAACTTTAACTCAACAAGGATGGTGGTACCTAAATACTTCATCTCTATTTCCCATTACCTTGTTTGATCATAACTACATATGAAAATGTTTTCGAAAGAGGTGTAGTCCCCTGCATAATCCACTTGTTAAATTTTGCCCATCTGATACAACATTTCAACCATAATCATGTGTTACACTTTAATTATTAGAAAGCAGAAACCAATACAGCATAAAGATTTGTCCATATGCTTCGATTTAAACTCACACCATTTTCTCTGCAGAAGGACATAAATCATATAATCAGATTGGGGAAGAAACAAATATCACCAAGCACATCTAAATGTTAACATATTCACCTGACCAACTGTCAGAATTTTCAGACCCAAAACAAGAAACCAAGTTGTCAATCCCCTTACCTGCTACATATATGTTTTTGAAGCATTCAACCAGGCTCTATCTTAAATTCGTAGCTTCAAACCTTCGAACACATTCAGAATGATATGAACAAAGCTATCAGCTTCAAGAATTCAAACACAATCAGAATGCTACAAATAAAGCTACCAGCTTCAAGCGTTCAAACACATTCACAATGGTAAGAATAAAGCTATCAACCTCGAATAAAATCACCAATAATAGAGCATCTAGTTTAAAACACTGCTCATTAGAAACAAAATCTTAATGAAACCTGATGATTAGTTGCCCAAGCTTTCACATATCCCAAACCTAAATAAGATAAACTCTTCTTATTATCACAAGCAGTCAATACTTAAACTAAAAAACCATCAACCAAGAATCCTATCATGTGAGATTGATGCACAATTAAACTAAAAAACACAACGCAATTTTATGCAGTATTCACCAAGCTGGGGAAACTACTCCTACAGGAAGCTCAATTGTATGCAAATATAAGTGAATATAAACAATACCCATATGCTAAATTTCCCCATTCGACTAAAATTTACAAGCAGTTTACAATTTGCATAAGAAATTGATTGGCTGCAACAAACTGATTGATTAAAAAACCAAATTGGAGGAAAGAAATCAGGTGATTATTAGTTACCTCTTGATAGGCAGGGGCATCAAGACTTCAATTTGGGTGCTCCCCACTCGCAAGTTCATCTTCTCAATTGAAGACTGACGAATTCGTATTTCTTTGTTAAGAGAAAGAGAATTGTCAGTTCCACTAAGAGAATCCCTATGTTGATCTTTCAGACGAATTTGGAATGAATTCAAGGTTAGGTTTTTGATTGAAAAACCCCTGTTGAATTGCGGCTTCTATAATGAACGACAACTCTTAAATTGAAATGAGGTTTTTGTTCACAGCTTAAATTTTCCCCAAAAATTGAAAAACACAGCTTAAATTTTCTTTTCTTTTTTGATTTTAGAGGGAAATTGTTTTTAGAGTTTTCAACTTAGTTTTTCTTTTTTTTGAGGGAACTTCAATTTTTTTTAAATAGTACGAAAATTTAGCTTACTTCGTATATCCTTAAAAAATTAAATACCGTCTAATTGAATACGGCAACTTTGTGTAAGACCGCTTTATCGGAAAGACCACTTTGATTGCTTAACTAATTAGTTTCATTGCTTAACTAACTAGTTCCATTGTTTAACTAATTAGTTCAAGTGCTTAACCAATTAGTTTCAGTGCTTAACTAATTAATTTCATTGCTTAACTTATATGACACCAAGGCGGTCTTTTGTGTAAGACCGCTTTATATAAAAGTGTGTGAATTCAATATGGCCTTGTTATTAATATCATTAAAAAATGGGAAAGAGTTACGTCAAACGGTTCGTATATTTTATTTTTTGTCGGTTTTGCCTAGTCTTTCGAGTTTTTTAAACTAATTATATACGGAGTGGTTCGAGATATCGTATTCAATTGAGTAATGAGACATTACTTTGTTTAAACTAACATTGTGTGGGTTATGTACACATATAGTACATAAACTAATCTTAATACAAAGTATAACTTTTTCTTATTGGATATTTGGATTACATGATTGAAATTTATAGAAACTGACTGGACTTGATCTGTCCTGATTACAAGAGAGTAAACTTATAGGATATGATGAAACTTACACGGCCTTAAGGGAAATTATCTGAACTTATTATAACTTGTTTGACCTTAAAATTATTTAAATAACTTAATTATTATGGAAAAAGACAAAAGCTCATAAAAAGAATGTGGGTTCTTTTATATAAAAAAATTTTGTACTTTCTTCATTATAAACCAATTACATGATATAATTAGTGGACTATGAGTATGAAATTATTTTTAATAGACAACTGTCCACGCAAAGAAAAATTGTTTATACTTCTTATATATATTAATAACAAAAGTTGCTTTCTAGAAGTTTGGCCAGGAATGTCTTATTGTATTTAGAGAGAAATTTTTCACTTAAATTTAAATTTAAAGCAATAAGAAATTTTAGTTTATAGTCATGAATATGGGTTTGTTATTATTATAATCAAAGAAATAAAAAATAAGTTACCCCAAAACCCAAAACCCCAAAACCTAAAATCCTAACCTCTAACCCCTAAACATGTACTTAACTGAACTTATTGGAACTGATTAAACTTGAATACTTGATTGATATGAATTGAACTTATTGGACCTATTCATAGATGCTTGCAAGAGAGTAAACTTGTTGACATGGTTGAAATTTATTGAAACTTATATATTGACTTGATTGAAAAAAGGAGAGAGTATGTAATTAAAAATGGAAAAGAATCACGCCAAATGATTTATGTATCGACACATGTCGATTATGTTCATCCTTCCAAGTTGTTTGAACTAATGTATACATAACAACTCATTACATCGTATTCAACGAGTGACCAAGCATTACTCCGTTTGAATTAATAAAATTGATGTAAGTTGTTGTCACTGTTATTTATTTGACTCGTAATATTTCAAACTTGTTTGAACTAATGAATCTAATTCGATATACTTCGTAACATATTTAAGCATTTACTGAGTCATGAAATATTTCTCATTACATTTGTTGTTTGAACTAATCTAATTTGGTGTCAACTAAACTTATTTGCCTCGTAGTTATGTTGATTGAACTTGTTTAAACTAAAGTGATATATATTTCAAAGTGAACTGAACTTATTTGGCTAATTCGCTCTATATTTGCATTTGTTAAAGTCATGGACCTGAAGGAAATAATGCCCTTGGTCCAAGTATGCATATAATATTAAGTCTAATAAATGCGGTTCAGTATTAATTAACAAGTTAATAATTCAGTGAGATCAAGTGAGCTGAATGCCTAGCTAGAGGCCGCTTCAGTTCAAGTGGAATTATTGATATTAATCCACACCTTACTCTTGACTGAACCCGTAGGGTCACACAAATAGTACGTAAACGGATCAAGCATTTAATGACATTAAATACTCTATCTATGGATATTCGGAATTGACGAATCTTGGTTTCAGTGGGAGCTGAGAACGTCACAAGCAAGTGAATACTCCGGAAACGATGATATTGCCGGAAACGGAAATATGGATCGCATCGGAAATATAAATATTATCCAAGTCGTAGATGTTGCCGGAAACGGAAACATGGTACGTATCGGAAAATATTATCGGAAATGGAAATATTGCCGGAATCGGAAATATTGCCGGAAACGGAAATATTGTCAGAATCGGAAATATTATCGGAATCGGAAAATAATTCCGGAAACGGAAATATTAAATATTTGTTCGAAACGGAAATTATTTACGGAATCGGAAATATTAAATATTGTTCGCATCGCAAAATGAATTCCGGAACCGCGAATTTAATCGGAAGCGTATCGTACGAATTAGCATCGGACGAGGCCTGCTGGACGAAGGCCCAGCACGAAGCCGGGCCATCGCCCAGCAAACAAGACGCACGCCAACACGCACAACCCATGGCAGGGCCAGGCCCACCGCAAGGCAGGCCCAGCGCGCCAAGGCGTGGCTGCGTAGCGTGGGCCAAGCGCACGCACGCGTGGGCGCCCTCGTGGCTCCGTGCGTGTGTGTGTTTGTGTCCATGCACAATTCCTAAATCTATTAGGATTTGGTGTATGATTAAATTCCTATTCCTAAAAGGATTATTTAATTAATTAGAGTCCTTGTAGGATTCTAAGTTTAATTAAATCGTATCCTACTAGGATTCCAATTCCCTTTCCAAACCTCTATAAATAAGGGCCTAGGGTCATAATTTATGGACATGGGATTTAAGTATTCTAAGGGTAAGTTTTGAAAGAAAAATAAGCCAAACACTTGCAAACACTTAACCGAATTTCCTAGTAACCTTAAGGGCGATTCAAGTTGGTCTAACTTGAGGCGGATCCGGACGTACTGTGGACTATCTACGGAGGGACGACATTTGGAGTCCTAAAGGCTTGTTCTTGTTCGGTTCGGGCGCAGCTAGGGAGGGCACGCTACAAAGTGTATGCTCCTAAATTATGCTAAATGATTATGTGTAAATAATATGTTTCCTGGCATTAAGGTTTTTCCGCATGATTTATGTTTTGTCATATGTATCATAACCTAACAGTGGTATCACGAGCCTCTTATTATTTTCATAATCTAAATTGCATGAACATGGTTAAATTATACAAATTTGCAAGGAATTAAAAGGGGTGATTAATTTTCGTAATTGTTAATTAATTGCAAATTGCGTTTATTTAATTATATGTACGAAGTTTTTCGGCAGAATGTTCGTTACTCAACCAAATCGAGTGATTTTTGTGTCAATTTCGCATGTAAAAGGCATTCTAAAATTTTGACAAAAAAAAGTAGTTTATCGCCGAAACCCAGAATTCCAAAATTCGAAGCCTAACTATGACTTTTCGGAGGTTTTAGTTTTTCGAACGCAACAGTTTGTAAATTTAAGATGTTAAATTAAATATTTGCGATTCTTGTTGATAAATCTTGAATTTTTGATTGACCTACTGTATATGTTTAACAAGTTTGAATGCCTAGACTTGTTAATTATGCAATCTAATTTGTAATTATGATTAATTTGTTGAAAATTGGAATAATTTAGAATTAATTTGATTTTCATAATTAATTAATAATTTAATTAGACACCTATGATTAAAAACCACCATAAAAATTGTAAATTTGTGTTAAATTTTAAATTTTTATGACCTAGACTTGAATCCATGTTAATCGAAAATCAATTAATTAATAAATTTTCGATTTTTCGCCCTAAAATTATGAAATTAATATGATTTATTAATTTGTCATTAATTTTGAAAATAAATTTTTTTAATTTTTATGCGATTCGCTCATATAACTTGCACGCACAAAGCAATGGACGCTACGTTTTACCCTTAAGGGGTGTTGTATAGTGCGGGCATGCGACGACGAGCAAGGGAGCTCGTCGCCCATGCAGTACGAATGCAGCGAGCAAGGCTATGGTGCACGAGCACAAGGCAGCAGCCCTCCCTTGTGTCGTGTGCTATGTGCGATGGGCGAGTGGGCAAGGGCGAGAGCAAGGCAGCGAAAGTCGCGTGTAGGCAGCAGGCGAGCTGCGCCAGGACGCAATTGCCTCGCGCAACGTGGGAAGCCTCGCGCGCAGCGAGCGCAAGCTCGCGTGCGACGAGCGCTACGCCCAGCGACGAACGCTCGCGCGCAGCGAGCGCTTGCTCGCAAGCTACGAGCACTGCCTCGAGCAGCGAGCGCAAACTCGCGTGCGTCCAGGGCAGGCGCGCGCAGCGAGCCAGAGGCCAACAAGCCTCGAGGCGCCTTGCGATGGTGTGCAGCGATGGATGCGACGCAGCACATAGGCCGCGCGCACATGGCCAGCGATGGCTGCGTGCGTGTGGCCTATGGCTGTGCGTTGCGTGGTGATGTTGCGTACCTTGTGTTACGATTAGATCGTTTTAAAATTTTAATTTGAAATTTTCAGTTTATGTAATTTTTATTAATTTTAAAATTAATAATTTAAATTATTTTCTTGGATTTTAATTTTGAATATTATAATTATAATAAATTTCATTTATTCTAATTATTTTACTAAAATTAAAATCATGAATTAATTTAAATTCGACTGAAAATAAATTAAATAAGCGGATTCAATTATAAATTTATATGAGCTTTAAATTTTAATTAAATTTGTATGTTTCCGGTTAGACTAGAAATACATTTTTATGTTTAAAATTAGTAAAGCATATGAATTTATTGGTTTTAGTGGGAGCATTTTTTAGTCATAAACTCTTGATTAGGTCTACAAATCCCTTAAGGTTAAACAACTTGATTAGAATTAATAAGGACTGAATAATTGGTAGATTATTGGTGCCCTTGATTAATTGCTGCAAATATTTATGTGATGCATAACGTGTTTTACTAACCAGCTATGTGGGCCATTCATGATAATGAATGGGTGAATGGTATATATTGTATATGTACTGTTTTGCAGGTTATGAAGTGACTAGTATGGCCCAAATAGGATAGAAAATATGGTCTGCGTACCATTAATTTGAATGTAATTGGTCTAAAGTACCAAAATTGTTTTTCAATTCAAATATGGTCTGCGTACCATCAAATAGTTGTAATTAGTTTAATTATAGCTTATCCTATTTGAAGAAAATGGCGCCTCCCACGGAGATTTTCAAGACGAACTTTGAAGTTGAAGCTTCAAGATGAAGTCGGGCCATACTAGATCACATTTATCTTATGCATGTTTTAAGTTATTTATTGCTTTAAATATGTCTTAAATATGCATGAGATCAAAGCTTGATTATGTTGCATGATTAAGGATTTTAGTTCACTTAAAATCTAACCAACATAGTAAGAGCCTTAAGTTCCAAACGTAAAAATTGAGTTAAAAGGTGCCATGCTAAAATAACACTTACTTGGATATCCTTTACATCGATCTTAGTAATAGTTTTCCGCCATAGCGAGGTGTTACTTGTCGATACAAAAGGGGTAAGGTACACAAATAATTGTGAGTACATGTTAGTTTTGGTGAAACTCAACGATATAAGTAAGGAGTCCTTTTATGTCGTGGCAAAATCGATAGGTTTACCTAATAAGTTCTTAGACGTGCCTATCAACCAAGAATAGTTTCTAGACTATTAGCAAAAGGCTTTTGTTTACCTAAAAGATTTTAGAATTAAGTCTAAATTCATAATGTGCTTAATTCTTCAATGGATTTTAGGATCTTGGAATCATTTTATTCACACCTGCCGGAACACATAATTTGAATAAAATGCTTAATGAACATTGAAGTATGCATGTATGCTAGAATTTAAGTTTATTAAGAGAAACTGTGAATGGTTATTTATTTGTTTATTCTTTTCAATTGTAGTTTTAACTATGGCAAACAACAATCAAAACATCATCATGGGTTCTGAGCTTATGGTCAAGTTGAACCTAACAAATTTTATTGAATGGGAAGCTAAGCTAGTTGAAATAGTCAGACTCAATGGACTTGAGTATGTACTATTACATCCCATGCCAAGCTACTATGCCAGAGACATGACCCCTGAAAGATTTTCCGCCCAAAAAGGTTATGAGTCTAATGCTGAACAATATCCCTGATGAATGGGCTAGAAGGTTTGTAGATTATGAACCTTTTACGCTCATCAAGAATCTGAGGGATATCTGTCGTGGAAGCACGGAGGACAGGGACCTGAACGTCCATGAGTTGATTGAATCAATGTCTGGTCTAAAGGTTAGTTCTCCCAACAGGTGTTATAGGATGGAAGTCCAAGAAACACATGTTCAGCTCCTTCGCACTAAACAGAGGGTAGGCGTCCCACTGAGGTTCCATGTGGATCTTATGCTTTCATATTTCAATCGCCTAATTCTGCTAGGAACACCAATAAGCGAAAGGATGGCAGTCTCTATCTTGCTCAATTCACTGCACAGTGGGTTTGGTCGCTTCAAGCAACTATACCTAAGTGAACCAAGAGAAGAAACAGTTGCAGAATTTGTTCACCTTGTCAGAAAGGCTGAGATAATACTGGACTGTGAAGCCAAAGATTTACTCAAGGCTAAAGGGAGACCGTTCAAGAAAAGTGGAAAGTCCAAGGGCAATGCTAAATCAAAGCAGGACAAGTCCACATCAAGCTGTCTTTATTGTGATGGAATAGGCCATTACAAAAGAGAATGTCCAAAGCTAAAGGAAGATCAGAAGAACGGAACAGTCGTTCCATCTTCAGGTATTTTCGTTATAGACTGTATACTTGCTAAATTCAACTTCTTGGGTATTATATACAGGTTGTGGCTCACACTTATGTTCCAATTCACAGGGACTAAGAAGAAGTAGAAAATTAAGCAAGGGTGAAGTCGACCTACGAGTGGGAAATGGAGCACGGATTGCTGCATTAGCTGTAGGAACTTATTATTTGTCGTTGCCCTCTGGGCTAGTTTTGGAACTGGAAGAGTGTTTCCATGTTCCAAGCCTTACTAAAAACATCATTTCAGTTTCTTGCTTAGATGCTAAGGGATTTTCCTTTTTAATAAAAGACAATAGTTGTTCGTTTATTTTAAAGAGATGTTTTATGGATCTGCTAGATTAGTCAATGGACTTTATTTATTAGATCACGACAAACAAGTTTATAACATAAATACCAAAAAGGCCAAAAAGGATGATTCAGATCTCACCTATCTGGGGCATTGTCGATTAGGCCATATTAACTTGAAACGCATGGAAATACTTCAAAAGGAAGGAATTCTAGAACCATTTGACTTAGAGGATTATGGTAAGTGCGAATCATGTTTACTTGGCAAAATGACAAAGCAACCTTTCTCTAAAGTTGGAGAAAGAGCAACTGAACTATTGGGTTTAATCCATACAGATGTATGTGGACCAATGAGTACAAATGCTAGAGGTGGTTTCAGCTACTTTATCACTTTCACTGATGACTTCAGTAGATATGGTTATGTCTACCTAATGAATCATAAGTTTGAATCCTTTGACAAATTCAAGGAATTTCAGAGTGAAGTAGAGAATCAATTAGGCAAGAAGATTAAGGCACTGCGGTCTGATAGAGGCGGTGAATATTTGAGCTATGAATTTGATGACCATCTGAAATAATGTGGAATTCTATCAGAATTGACTCCTCCTGGAACACCACAATGGAACGGTGTGTTGGAACGGAGGAACAGAACCTTGCTAGACATGGTTAGGTCAATGATGGGTCAGGCCGAACTTCCATTAGAATTCTGGGGACATGCACTAAATACAACTGCACTCACTATAAATAGAGCTCCGTCTAAAGCTGTCGAAAAGACTCCATATGAGTTATGGTTTGGAAAGCGTCCAAAAGTGTCTTTTCTTAAGATTTGGGGATGTGAAGTATACGTCAAACGATTAATTTCAGACAAACTTCATCCGAAATCTGACAAATGTATCCTTGTGGGCTATCCAAAGGAAACAAAGGGGTATTACTTCTACAATACATCTGAGAACAAGGTGTTTGTTGCTCGAGATGGTGTCTTTTTGGAGAAGAATCACATTTCCAAAATGACAAGTGGGAGAAAAATAGACCTCGAAGAAATTCGATTCGAACAACAAACTCTAGAGAATGCTCAAGATGACATTCAGGATGAAACTCAGAGATATCTGGTGAGAATCATGGTCAACCTAGAGATGTAACCCCGCGTAGGTCGCAGAGATATAGATCTCAACCGGAAAGGCACTTCGGTATTTTGACGAACGAGAGCTATGACGTTCTATTACTTGAAAGTGATGAACCTGCGACTTACAAACAAGATATGACGAGCCCTAGCTCCAAGCAATGGCAAGAAGCCATGCAATCTGAATTAGACTCCATGTCAGAAAACCAAGTATGGGATTTGGTCGATTTGCCAGATGGCTACCAAGCCATTGGAAGCAAATGGGTTTTCAAACTGAAAAAAGACAAGGATGGGAAACTTGAAGTTTTCAAAGCTAGATTGGTTGCAAAAGGTTACAGGCAAGTCCACAGTGTGGATTACGATGAAACCTTTTCACCAGTTGCAATGCTAAAGTCTATTCGGATAATGTTAGCAATCGCTGCATATTACGATTACGAAATATGGCAGATGGATGTCAAAACCGCTTTCTTAAACGGTGTTTTAACAGAAACTGTGCTTATGACACAGCCTGAAGGTTTTGAGGATCCAAAGAATTCTAAAAAGGTATGCAAGCTAAAGAAATCAATCTACGGATTGAAGCAGGCATCCAGGAGCTGGAATATACGTTTTGATGAAGCAGTCAGCGACTTTGGTCCATCAAGAACGCAGACGAATCTTGTGTATACAAGAAGGTCAGTGGGAGCAAAATTTCTTTCCTAGTATTATATGTCGACGACATATTACTTATCGGAAATGACATTCCTATGTTGAACTTTGTCAAGATTTGGCTTGGGAAATGTTTTTCGATGAAGGATCTAGGAGAAGCACAGTACATATTGGGCATCAAGATTTACAGAGATAGATCTAAAAAGATGATTGGACTTAGTCAAAGCACTTATATCAATAAGGTGCTTGATAGGTTCAAGATGGCAGACTCCAAGCGAGGCTACCTACCCATGTCTCATGGAATAACTCTAAGCAAGACTCAGTGCCCAAAAACACTTGATGAGCGTGGACGAATGAATGGGATTCCATATGCATCATTGATTGGTTCAATAATGTATGCTATGATATGTACACGACCGGATGTTTCGTACGCACTCAGTGCTACGAGCAGATACCAGTCAGACCCAGGAGAGGCACATTGGACTGTTGCCAAGAATATTCTGAAGTACCTGAAAAGGCACAAAGATGACTTCCTGGTCTATGGTGGAGATGATGAATTAATTGTTAAAGGCTATACGGACGCAAGTTTCCAAACCGACAAAGATGATTTCAGATCACAGTCTGGGTTTGTCTTCTGCCTCAACGGAGGTGCAGTAAGCTGGAAAAGTGCTAAGAAAAGCACCATTGCGGATTCTAGCTACAACTGAAGCGGAGTAGCTGCACATGAAGCAGCAAAGGAAGCTATATGGCTAAGGAAGTTCATAGGTGAACTTGGTGTAGTCCCCTCCATTAAAGGACCAATAGCCCTTTATTGCGATAATAACGGAGCTATTGCACAGGCAAAGGAGCCTAGACACCACCAAAGAGTCAAGCATGTACTTCGTAGATTTCACCTTCTGCGAGAGTTCTTTGAAAGAAAAGAAGTTGAGATAAGCAAGATAGGAACTGATGACAACATATCAAATCCATTGACTAAACCTCTGCCGCAGGCGAAGCACAACTCGCACACTGCAGCTATGGGAATCAAGCATATTGGAGAATGGCTTTGATGTCCTTATTTAATGTTTTAAAGTTTTAGAGTTAAATTCTTTGTAAAAAATTATTGGTTAATCATTCACAATAAATGAATAGAATTCATTTTTCCATTTAATTTGTGGTTTATTAAATGATGAGTCCCTTCAATTTGACGATATATTCAAGATAGACTGTCAGGACCAGTCCTGTGACTAAGAAATGTCTATCAAGTGAACTTGAATGTCAAAGGTTGAGAATGGTCCCTGGTCGGAGTTTTCTATAAAATTGGACGCATAGAAAACGTTAGACGACTAGAGTGCAAGATGAATAGTAGTTCTGTTTCTTGAACTATGTGGACATGGCAATGTCATAATCATTTGCATAGATACTTACTTTGAGAAGACTAGTATCGGACAGACCTATGAAACTTTACTGTAAGAGATGAGAGTCTGTCATAAGTAAATTTCATTAAAATTATTAGACACTAAATCCTCAATACCTGAGTGATTTGAGATTACTTGTTTGAGAACTGGTTGCTTTGACGTTGACCAACCGTCGCACCGTAAAAGGAGGCTATAAAGGCAACGCTCAGGTAATCACCTATCAAACGAAGTCTAATCTCAAGATCGCAAGATTGGGATTGTCCTCCCATAAATCGGGATGAGATGCTTAAAAGTTGTACAAGGCCACTCGGAGAGCTTGAAACTGTGAAATGCATGGCCGTGTTCGGATGAATCATAGGCTATGATTATCTGTTTATTTGATCAGTTGAACTCTGAAACCGAGAAACACCTCTGGACATAATAAGGATGACAACTCTTATCTTATGTTCAAGAGCAAGCATCGAGCGACAAAGGAATTAGGAAATGCACACTTGTCCCTAAGGACAAGTGGGAGACTGAAGGAAATAATTCCCTTGGTCCAAGTATGCATATAATATTAAGTCTAATAAATGCGGTTCAGTATTAATTAACAAGTTAATAATCCAGTGAGATCAAGTGAGCTGAATGCCTAGCTAGAGGTCGCTTCAGTTCAAGTGGAATTAATGATATTAATCCACAACTTACTCTTGACTGAACCCGTAGGGTCACACAAATAGTACGTAAACGGATCAAGCATTTAATGGCATTAAATACTCTATCTATGGATATTCGGAATCGACGGATCTTGGTTTCAGTGGGAGCTGAGATCGTCACAAGCAAGTGAATACTCCGGAAACGATGATATTGCCGGAAACGGAAATATGGATCGCATCGGAAATATAAATATTATCCAAGTCGTAGATGTTGCCGGAAACGGAAACATGGTACGTATCGGAAAATATTATCGGAAATGGAAATATTGCCGGAATCGGAAATATTGTCGGAAACGGAAATATTGTCAGAATCGGAAATATTTATCGGAATCGGATAATAATTCCGGAAACGGAAATATTAAATATTTGTTCGAAACGGAAATTAATTCCGGAATCGGAAATATTAAATATTGTTCGCATCGGAAATGAATTCCGGAACCGGGAATTTAATCGGAAGCGTATCGTACGAATTACCATCGGACGAGGCCTGCCGGACGAAGGCCCAGCACGAAGCCGGGCCATCGCCCAGCAAGCAAGACGCACGCCAACACGCACAGCCCATGGCAGCGCCAGGCCCACCGCAAGGCAGGCCCAGCGCGCCAAGGCGTGGCTGCGTAGCGTGGGCCAAGAGCACGCACGCGTGGGCGCCCTCGTGGCTCCGTGCGTGTGAGTGTTTGTGTCCATGCACAATTCCTAAATCTATTAGGATTTGGTGTATGATTAAATTCCTATTCCTAAAAGGATTATTTAATTAATTAGAGTCCTTGTAGGATTCTAAGTTTAATTAAATCGTATCCTACTAGGATTCCAATTCCCTTTCCAAACCTCTATAAATAAGGGCCTAGGGTCATAATTTATGGACATGGGATTTAAGTATTCTAAGGGTAAGTTTTGAAAGAAAAATAAGCCAAACACTTGCAAACACTTAACTGAATTTCCTAGTAACCTTAAGGGCGATTCTAGTTGGTCTAACTTGAGGCGGATCCGGACGTACTGTGGACTATCTACGGAGGGACGACATTTGGAGTCCTAAAGGCTTGTTCTTGTTCGGTTCGGGCGCAGCTAGGGAGGGCACGCTACAAAGTGTATGCTCCTAAATTATTCTAAATGATTATGTGTAAATAATATGTTTCCTGGCATTAAGGTTTTTCCGCATTATTTATGTTTTGTCATATGTATCATAACCTAACAAGACCTAATTCGACACATAGTTTATAACTAACCAAATAATCGAAAACTATACTACATTTATTTAATTAATTATCAATTGAATTGCTTGACTCGCTGTTTCAGCTAAATGATCTAATTCAATACATATCATATCCAATCGATTAAGTCAATGATACTACGTTAAATATTTACTGTGTATATCATTATGGTGGTGTTTAGTTCATGCATTCTATTCCATCCTAGTTTCATTTATGATTTCAACCTGATACAAATATGTGAATAACCTATTTTCTAAAAAATTTGCTTATGCAAGTGTAACATGCATTGAGAGAGTAAAATTTTAAACATTTCACACCGATTTATAACCCAATTATTTCCAAACAAAATCGAATATGACACGGCTTGATTATAACCCAACTCAATTCGAAATCGTGTAAAAAGTGACCCAAGACCGAACCATCAACCTCAATTGACATTACTACATGACAATTATTGCAAAAAAATAATAATAAAAAAGTAAAGATTGCTCGTGCTACATAAGAGTTATTATGCACAAAAATTCAGAAAGTGGAGTAAAGCTTAATCATGCTAAACAATAGATGTTGTAAATAAAAGTCGAAAAATAACAAAATCGAAATTCTTAAATTTATTTGAACACCTTTTAACAGCGAATTAAGTTTCTCCTTCAATTCTTTACCAGATTTATGCGATTATCTTGTTTACTCCTCTTTCTCATTCAATTTTCATATTTTCCCTTATTCCTCTTCAATCCCCACCACCCATTTTGCACTTTAAATCTCCAAATTAATCAAATTACTAACTCATATTATAATTTATACATCATGCAAGGAAATGCTATACTAGCCGTTGAATTGTGCCTAATAACGATTCCGTTAAATTTGTTGTTAAGGACGGTATGTTTTTTCTTTTTTAAAATTTTTTAGATGGTAAAATAAAAATTTGAGATTCGTGGATGGAAAAACAAAAGTTTTAAAATTTTTAGGTAGTAAAACCCAAAAAATCGAAATATAAAGAGCGATGAAAATCCTAGTCTAACAATAATACGGTGTAATAGGAAATTGTAGTTTCCTCAAGACAAAAATAAGAAACACAAATTCTTATATAGGTAAAAGTTATCTATTTTTCAGTGATAAGTTTTTTCATTTTAGTAAAACTTATTTCTTCAAAATAACTAATAATGTATAAAATTAATCATTTAACCCTTTAAAATATTAGGTTAAAGTTACAAAAAAAGGGTTAAAGTTATCTTGGTGTACAATAAATTTATTGTACACCTTGTGCGCACAAGACCTTTTGAATAAGAAATTGCAGCGGCGCAACTTTCAATTTTTGAATCTAGCTTCAAATTTCAATATCCTGCAACCTAAAATTCAACTCCAACCTAAAACCCCCAAATTCAACTCGCCTCCTTTTGCAATTCTTAAATTCAAATCGCCTCCTTTTGCGATTCTCAAACTCATCTCTCTCTCACACCAAAATGTGGTGGAATGTCCATGGATGAAGAAGCTATTAGCCTTGAAATTGCCTTCGTTGCTAGATTTGTCTGGTTCCCGATTCAGTTTGAGGTCATGGTAGAAACCATAGATGAGAAAACCAGCAAGCACAAGTGTGAATTGGAGTTACCTTGATTAAGCGCATTAGGGAAGGAATCGACGCATTTAGTTGGTATATTTCCATTTTCTTATTGTGATTTTTTCCTTTTGAATTAGACAAGGGGATGCTTTAGAGTTCATATAATTAGTGTAACTTTAGATTAATTTAACATTTAGCCTTTTGGTTCCATTAGCTGATGTTGTGTTTTTGATCTTGTAGTTAAACTCTTGAATCACAAAAATCTAATTCTATAGCATATGCTTTAACTTGCATATTCACTTTACTGCTTGAGTACAAGATGGGGAAAAGAGTGGTAGTGGCAACAATCTAATTCTTATTTATTATTCTGCAATAACGACACATAAGGTTAACTATTATCTTTGAATACATTTTGGGTGCAATAGCTAAGAAGGTGATCATGGCTAAGAAGTTTCTGCCTATGATCACCTACATAAGGTGATCATGGACTTATTTTGCTTCACAGATAGAACTCCTTGATCTTTCCTAGGATCTAACAGGAACTATGAACCAAATTTGGAGATTGTTTTGGAGTGTAATCATGTTGTACAAGATATGAACTGTTTCTAGAATCCAATAGGTACATTTCATTATATAATTCTACTTAAGGTTGATGCTTTGAGGATATTAGTTTTCTGTGTTAAAGAAGTTATGGTTATTGCTACATTGTCGTTCTTGGTTGGCAGCAATTAATGTGTTGTGTCAGAGAACTTTGGAGATGTTTATTTTCTCTTACATTACAAACAGGTTCAGTATCGCCATGATTGATCTACATCTTCCCATGTAGACAGTTGCTTAGTTTGGAACACAAGCCATCGTCGAAGCCTTCGATGCATTCTGCTCCTGTCCTAGACCTTTTGTTTGTATTTGTTCTTGCTTTTGTAGTATTTTACTGAACCTTTAGTAGAGCAGAATCTATGTAGAACAATGCCCTCCTTCTCTCTCTCTACTTGGCGCATTTTTTTCTTGCACCTGGTAATGGTAGAACGCTGCAACTGAGCTCAGTATCAACAGGAGGCGTTGAATTGGTTTAAAAGTTTTAAACTTCCATCGCCTGACAATGTATATGATTGGAACAAGTAAACTAGATTTGGCTGTCTCTTTTCGAACATGAGGTGGTTTCTTATTGTGATATCATACATATACATGATACATGATACGTATCTGGGACTGGGAGCTTTAGCCTGACCTAAGTGTTCTGGTTCTGATTAGTTTGCAGGCTTTTGCAGGTTATAGATAACGAAGACGTGAAGAAGCATTAGAAAGGATGTTACATTTCCATGCTTTAATTCTTTTGTTAGTGCTTATTAAGTTGAGTATTTATTATGATGAGAAAATTATGTGTTTTCTTGAGTAATGCTATATAGAAATTGCACTTTTTATTTTTGAGGATGAAATTAGATAATGAAGCTACAACGATGTTTGTGATTTTTGTGTTGCCAACACAATTTTGTACAATGTGTAATCACAGCCTCACAGGAATGATAAATGTTGCTTTTAATGGCGTTGTATGAGGCATTAGTCGGTGAAGTGATTTGCACAGTGTAGCTAGGAATACTGTTGTATAGTATGATCGAGAATGCGAAATGGAGGTTCCCATTATTTATGATTATGCACTAATTATTTTAGAATTGCTGTTTGCGTCGGGCAGGGGTGTATTTGTAGTTATCAATACATAAATTCCTAATTTATTTGTCTTCTTCCTTTGTTTTCAAGAGTTGATCTATGGAACTCAAGCAATTTTCCCTAAGGTAGCTACATGTATTACATCCCTTTCCACTAGTGGAAAAAACCCCTGTTGTAGCCCCCTTGTTGAGGGGGGCATATATAAGTGAGCCTCAATAACCCCTTAGTCAACGCGGGTCAAAAGTTTAAGCATGTGGTTGGGGCGGGCCTTTGTTAGGTTCGCTTCTACAGATCCTGTTGAAGGGGGCTTTAGTTAGCCCGCCTCAATAGGTGGTATTCTAAAGGGGCGGGCTTCGTGTTGTTCGCTTCAATAGATATTCACAAAATTTAAATCAATTAAAACACCCCTCTCTCACCGCCAAACAGATAACATGAACTGGGCAATTAATCCCCAAATCTCTATTCGAACAAAGCAAGAACAGTCGCCGCTCCTCACCGCTCCTCACCGTGCGGCTCCACCACCATCACCACCACCTTCCTTGCCTCCTCTTCCATAACAGTCGCCGCCGACCGTCGTCTTCCCTATCTCGGTTGACTCTGTTTCACACAGTGACGCAATATATCAAGGTTAGTTTATAATTGATTCTTGTTTTGGTTGGTCTTAAAATTCAGTTTCTCTTCAATTAGTTGAGCATAATGAGTTGATTATGCAGAGAATTTAGACTAATGTTTCAATATTGGATGAATTTACAAATTAGGGTTTGATATTTGTGGTTTTTCTAGTTCAGTTACAAAATAGAAGTTAGGTTAAATTTTTCTAGTTCAGTTACAAAATAGAAGTTAGTGATATGGGTTTTGTGTCTAAATGATGAAGGCCTCTTTTTTGGTGATGGTTTATGTAAGCTATGTGAGTAGCTCGATCCAAAGTATGCATATGAATTGAAGTGTTTGAACTTTTAAGTGGAGCGAATCGATATGAACCTGTTGAAAATATGTCTGCATAAAATATACTCATGTGTTCATTGTAATATTGATAGTTTATTAATGATGTAAACTAATCGTTGGTATTGGATTGTAGCTTTATAGGCTCTAAACTTACCATAGCTTGATGTATTCACTATAGTATATTGTGATGTTTTTTGTACACGCTTGTGATATATCTACAATATTCTGATGTATGACAGTGGAGACTATTGTTGCTGCTACTTTGATTTTCAAGTTCTTTTAGTTCCATTTTTATTCTGCTACAATATTGCTCTTGCTGTTGTTGAGTTCCTATTCTGGGGTTTTGTGAGATCGGAAACTGTCCATAGACAGCTGCCTGTGGGGCTTTGACAGGTTCAACAAGGACTAAAATAGGTGCAACAATAAACTTTGTCACCTTCTACTTGGTTGCATTGCCTGTACTAGTTGTTATGGCATTTTTGGTCAAGGTTGGATTTATCGGTCTGTGGTTTGGGCTCGCAGCAGCTCAACCAGCTGGTGTACCTGATGCAACCAACTGGTGTACCTGATATAGCCTGCTACAGTATCTGATAATAACGCAGATTGTAAACACTTCTTTATTGCAAGTATTATGTTAACGGTGTGAAAAAAAACTAGTCTGCCCCCCTAGAGATTTTTTTAGTCTTTTTTTGTTTCCTGGTTAAAAATTTAATCAAGCCAGGTCGTCGAGCACCTGTCAAAATTTGAAAATGTACGCACAGTCCGCAGCCAACCTCCGTGCCTCTTGCTTTGCCGAGGACCAGTCTCATATTAACTAGTTCTACTTACAAGGCTTTTGAATATGGCTGAGTATGAGTAGTGCAAGGTGCTTGTAGCTTAACCCTTGCATAGTTGCATGCATAGGGGCTCATTCAGTTATCCATCCTGTTGCATGGAAACAAACTGTGGTTTGATACTTAACGTAAGAAAGGACTTTGATAACCAAATTAGGAGCTTCTATAGCTATGTTATTTTATGTGGAGCTTTTTCCTTTCTGTTACTTTTCAACTAAATCTAATAGCGTTTGCTTACTTCTAATTTTCAAGGTAGATGAAGCATCATTGCAAAAAGCGCTGCATTTGGTGTACAGCCTCAATCAGGACTATGTAGCTGTTCTGTTTTATGCTTCTTCGAGAACTTCAGACCAAGCTATTCAACCCTGTCTTCCTTATATCCATCTATTCCTCATTTTGCAATAGAGGAATCAGCCATCAGACCAAGGTTTGGACTTAAAACCAAATCTTAGTTTTTTTTAATTGAACAATTAGTTTTCAACATGTGTAACAATGATTACTTTTGTGCAGCATACTGTCAAAATATGGAATCTTGTGTTTGTAAGTTACTTTCATTTCTTTTTAAGTTATTTCTTTTCGTGCCGAATCCGATTCATGAAGTTTTACTCAACTTTCAGGGCATACCAACTGTACAAATTTAATGATGGGATTTGTCCGAATAGAGCGACTACGCAGGGGTTGAAAGGCTTCCCTGTAAAGGTATCATGCTTACTAATTAGCTTTACTTTTTTTTTGGGTAACTACTTGGATATATAATTTATGATTTGTTTCCAAATCAGTGTGCTCAACAAGTCGGTGCCCGCGAGTGTGGCTATTACATTATGAAGTTCATGCATGAAATAGTCACGTTACACCATAACTCTGATGAGCGGTTAGATAATGTTCGTTCTTTTACCATATGTTAGTTGAACTACTAATACTAGTACTTGTACGTAGTAGAATTCTTAATTTACAAGTAGCATTACTTATCATGTTACTTATTTCAGGCTTACACTCCAAGAAATGCGCTTTATACCGATGAGGAAATAGATGTGGTTCGTGAGCTATGGGCTAAGTTTTTTACAACCGAGTATTTATTTACTTAGGTTGTTTAGACACAAAGATGGAAGCGTTTATATCTTCATGGATTTGGTAAAGTTCTTTAATTTTTTCCATAATTACAAGTCTGCTGGATTTGCTAATTTATTGCTTTGAATACTAATATGCTGGTCTTGCTGCTGCTGTGAATACTGCTGTGAATACTGATCTGCTGGTCTTGCTACTGAATACTAATATGCTGGTCTTGCATGAAAGGAAAATGCTAGGTGTAGTCGTATTTGATTTTTTATACATGACATTGTCACACCTTTTACTATATGCTATGTTTTTTTGGGAACTGAAGTTAACAGTGGAATCAAATCCCCTGCATACTCCAGGCGTACAACAACCTGGCTTCAGTTTGTCAATTACACTGCTAAGAGGGCTTGTGTAAGAGACTCTTCATATACAAGAGGAATACAAGCTGAACTAAAATGACAACAAATAGTCCACAAACTACAAAATATGCATAGGTTACTCAGAGCCTGCATCTGTTCTACTGAGCACCTAGAAGCTGTTCTGAAATCTGACTACAATGTGTATGAATAGCATGCCAATTCTTCCACTGAGCAGAAAACTGCCATTCATGCATGCTCAGACAGATCCCATAAATGAATTTAGAAAATAGCATACCATAAAGTTTATAATAAGTGGTGTTTTTATTTGTATTTCTTTTTCTAGAAATCTTGACCTCCTCCCCCAATTTCAGTAGTCACTGGTCCGTATAGGTCCAGGAAATTCAGTCATCTGCAGTATAGAAAACCACATTCTAGAGCCAAAAGGGCAAAGAATTATGAATGTGTAAACTTTCATCCCTAGATCCATACAAAGAACCAAAAGGATCGCAATCCACATTCCAACTAATTAGCTTGTAAGCTGTTAGCAATCTCTGATGCATCAGGGATCAAGTGACGAATAAGTTCTCAATAGAAGCCTGGTTATTACACACAATTCTTCTCCATTCCTCTCTCTGAAAAAGACCTAGCAGCAGTTAAAACCTTTCTTTAATGAAAAACTGATCATCTTTTAAGGTTCAAGCCCCCCCTCCAAATTTATTAACAAGATCTTCTCCATCATCCGAGAAACACTACTTTTACTTGAGTCAAATTTCACCTCTACTTTTCACTTTCTAAAACTCATTCCAATCTACGTATGCACAATTAAGGCTCATTGGGTCGTTATAGGTCATATTTAGAGCTAAAATAACATTTCCGCTCCCAACTTTGAACTAAAGAACCTAAGGACTCATTTGATTCTTATTGCATGATTAATATGCATAGTTTTAACTTTCTAAAACTCATTCCAATCTACGTATGCACATTTAAGGCTCATTGGGTCGTTATAGGTCATATTTAGAGCTAAAATGACATTTCCGCTCCCAACTTTGAACTAAAGAACCTAAGGACTCATTTGATTCTTATTACATGATAAATATGCATATTTTTAACTTTATAAAACTCATTCGAATCTATTTATGCATATTTAAGGCTCATTAGGTCGTTATAGGTCATATTTAGAGCTAAAATGACATTTCCGCTCCCAACTTTGAACTAAAGAACCTAAGGACTCATTTGATTCTTATTACATGATTAATATGCATATTTTTAACTTTATAAACTCATTCGAATCAATTTATGCACATTTAAGGCTCATTAGGTCGTTATAGGTCATGTTTAGAGCTAAAATGACATTTCCGCTCCCAACTTTGAACTAAAGAACCTAAGGACTCATTTGATTCTTATTACATGACTAATATACATAGTTTTAACTTTCAAAAACTCATTCGAATCTATTTAGGCACATTCAAGGCTCATTAGTTAGGTCGTTATAGGTCTTGTTTAGAGCTAAAATGACATTTCCGCCTCCCAACTTTGAACTAAAGAACCTAAGGACTCATTTGATTCTTATTACATGACTAATATGCATATTTTTAACTTTATAAAACTCATTCGAATCTATTTATGCATATTTAAGGCTCATTAGGTCGTTATAGGTCATATTTAGAGCTAAAATGACATTTCCGCTCCCAACTTTGAACTAAAGAACCTAAGGACTCATTTGATTCTTATTACATGATTAATATGCATATTTTTAACTTTATAAAACTCATTCGAATCTATTTAAGCACATTTAAGGCTCATTAGGTCGTTATAGGTCATGTTTAGAGCTAAAATGACATTTCCGCTCCCAACTTTGAACTAAAGAACCTAAGGACTCATTTGATTCTTATTACATGACTAATATACATAGTTTTAACTTTCTAAAACTCATTAGAATCTATTTAGGCACATTTAAGGCTCATTAGTTAGGTCGTTATAGGTCATGTTTAGAGCTAAGATGACATTTCCGCCTCCCAAATTTGAACTAAAGAACCTAAGGACTCATTTGATTCTTATTACATGAGTAATATGCATATTTTTAATTTTTTAAAACTCATTCCAATCTACGTGTGCACATTCTAAGGCTCGTTGAGTCGTTATAGGCCATATTTAGAGTTAAAATAACATTTGCGATCCCAACTTTTAACTAAAGAACCTAAGGACTCATTTGATTCTTATTACATGATTAATATGCATTAGATCTGTCTAAATTAGAGCTGTTCTACCAACTAATCATGGTTTGATAGGCATCAGCTTTCGTGGACACTTTAATGCTCACAAAGCAATTAGAAGTACATGTTTAGCTGCATGGTTTTCAACTACTTAATTATCTCTATAGTCTGCAACTATATCTTTTTATGCTTCAATGGAATGTAAAGATAATATCGTGAGTGTAAACTTTGGTACTCATATATTTTCCTTCCATCTTGCAGGGATCGAGTCGATTGGAAGAAAGTCAACACGACCTTAATTAAGGTTTGTAATGCATGATCTAAAGGGAGCTAATTAAGTGGCCGGATTAGAGAAATTTGTTAGACTAGCTCTCTAGCCTTTTGTCTTTATTTGTTAATATTAGTTTTAATTTGTTAGACTAGCTAGCTAGGTGTTTAAAAATTGTAAACGTACGTACTATACGCTTTTCTCTATTGGGTTAATATAAATGAAGTTAATTTAATTAATAAAAAATAAGCAGATTCATACCTTTGCTATTCTGGTGTTGATTGGTGTACAGGTTTCAAAAATCAATGGTGTATATATATAGATTTGGTTATTGCAACCTATTTTATATTTTAAAAGAATTTGGTAAAAAAAATATTAATGTTGTTGAAGGGGGCTTTTAATGTACGCCTCAACAACATCTGTTGTGGGGGGCATTTAGGAAGTGAGCCTCAACAGAGGTGTATGTTGAGGCGGGCTTTTGTTAATGCCCCCCACAACAGGTTCTTATTTTTCCCTTTGGTTTTGGGTTGTTGAGGCGGGCTTTTGAAAGCCCCCCACAACAGATGACCTGTTAAGGCGAACAAAGCCCGCCTCAACAGCTAAGTGAGCTGTTAAAGCCACGTCTGTCGAAGCGGGCCATGTTCGCCTCAATAAGCCCAAAATGCCCCCCGCAACAGGTATTTTTTCCACTAGTGTTCTTAGCGTCAAGATTCTAGTTTTGTTCTAAGAATGTAGGCATTTAGAAAACTAATTTCTAAGTTTTTTTTTCTGATATTGCAGGAGCAAGAACAATCAATCCAGATACTCAAACGTCATTATTGCAACTAGAATCTACCACTCAACAACCTAAGAAAAAAGAGAAGGTAGATTTAGTGGTATTCTAGCGCCCTAGAGTTCTGAAAGTTAATCATATACAACATGACTTATTTTATTTTTGTTCATTTGTGTTCATGTTCTTTTTGTGGTCCAAGTAGAGCACCAAAGTATAAGAAGCGAGAAGTGCGCAACCAGGAAAGGTTGATGATATGCCTCAAGAGGCATTAGATCGGTTGCATTAAGGTATGGAAACCTCACTAGTTTGGTTCTAATTAGTTTTGGTTAAGACTAGTACATGCTTTTTAAGGTGAAGTAGATTGGTCATGAGTTAGAGAACAGAAGCTTCAGTTAATCATGGACAAGATTGGGTTGACGTAAAAGAGGTAAGTTTTAATTTTGGATATATACTTGTGGGAAGGGGGGGGTGTGGGGGTAAATACAAGCACTTTATGGGGTGATGCTGCAGAAATAGTCAGTAGTTATGAGATAAATACATAACCTCTAAGAAAGGGATGAGATCGATAATCTAATGCGAGTTGTTATTCCCTGTATATTAGTTGTAATATGCTGAGTTATTGTGTGCAGTTTAGTAGACTGTCCTGTACTAGTTGTTTCATATAGATTACATAAATTGTAACTTGCGGAACTTTTCAGTTTACAAAAATAAGACTCATAGTTCTCAAACCCTACTAAGCCATTAATTTGCATCCAAATTTCCATGAACCTTTTCCGGTAACAATTAAAGCGAAGTGAACCTGTTGAAATTTTCCTGATTGTTTTAAGTTTCCATTAGTAAAGACTTATAGTTCTCCAACCCTACCTGATGAAAGTTTCCAACTTAAGTATGAAAAATTGACAAGTTTGTTATGCATTAGATCATGTTAGTTTGTGTAGAACTTGCATAGTTTGTACTAGACTACTGAATTTTAAGCATTAAGACCGTCCTGATTTTGTCTAAATGTAAAATTGCAGGCGTTCTATGAGTAAGTGGATGAGCAAGGCCAAGAACTTTGTTTGACACCAGCACTCTCGAAGAACACCTAGCGGAATATTTCATAAACAAAATGGCGGTTGATTGACTTAGTGTCTCTGATCTTGCAGTGTGTTGTGCTGCTCTCGATGCTCTTATGTTGTTCCCAGTCTTGTTGTCCTATTGATGGGTGATCTGCAGTATACTCTACACAGTGTTGTTTTTCTTGAAGGTTGAAGGTGGCTGCAGATATGAAGAAGAGTTACATGTAGCATGTGTGTGGTTAGTTTGTACAATGCTATTTTTGACCGACTTGGTTTGAATTTGGTAGTTTTTGTTTCTTTGTGGTTTTTTTTTGTACTGGTTTTCTAGATTGGTTGGCTAGCTTAGTTTTATGTAGTTTTAGGCTTGCAGGTTGTTGCAAGGTATATGGTGTTTTATTTGGTTGAGGTTGTACAAATATTTGGTTCGCTTTTGGTTAATAATTTTACTTATTTACCAAATTATTAGCTTATAGGTGATCGTGCTTGGAAATGTATGAAACAATACGCTATATTATTTCTGGTGCCTCTAAAAACCTAAGTCTCAAATTGTATCAAAATATCCTATTTTTTAAAAAAATATAAGATATTGCCTCTAATTAAATTTCGAGGCAAAATTATATGGTTGCCCCTAAACATATGTGACTTTAGAGGCAATTTTTCATATTGCTTCTAATTATATTTTGAGGTAAATTACGTGGTTGCCTCTAAATGTATGTGCCTTTTGGAGGAAATTTTTTATATTGCCTCTAATTATATTATGAGGCAAAATTAATGGTTGCCCCTAAAGATATGCGACTTTTAGAAGCAATTCTTATATAGCCTCTAATTATATTTTAAGGCAAAGATATATCGTTGTCGCTAAATATGTTTGGCATTTAAAGGCAACTTTATATTGCCTCTAATTATATTTTTAGGCAAAGTTATATGGTTGCCCCTAAATGTATACGAGTTTTAGAAGCAATTTTTATATTGCCTCTAAATATATTTTGAGGCAAAGATGTATCATTGCCTCTAAATGTATGTCCTTTTAGAAGCAACGTGTTATATTGCCTCAAAAAGGGACCTTTAGAGGCAATCACTAATTAGCGACGGACTTATTAGAGGCATCCACATTTTTGCTTCAGAAAGCCATTAGAGGCTACATCCCTGTTTTTGGAGACAATTGTGTGTTGCCTCCATATGTAAATTTTCTTGTAGTGATTCTCCAGTATGCTTGATTCCCATGGTTGCTACATGTGCGTTGTGCTTCGCTTGTGGCAACGGTATAGTCAATGGATCCGCGACGTTGTCGTTAGTTCCAACCTTGCAAATCTCGATTTCTTTCCTTTCAACGATTTCTTGAAGTATATGAAATCGCCGCAGTACGTGCTTGGACTTCTGGTGGCTCCTAGGCTCCTTTGCTTGGGCAATGGCTCCGCTATTGTAGCAATACAAAGCCATTGGTCCTTTAATGAAGGGGACAACCCCAAGTTCTTCGATGAACTTTCGAATCTAAACAGCTTCCTTTGCTGCTTCTGAGGCAGCAATGTACTCGGCTTCAGTTGTAGAATCCGCATTAGTGCTTTGCTTTGCACTTTTCCAGCTCACTTCTCTCCCGGCCCATTAAGGCAGAACACAAACCCAGACTGTGATCTGAAATCATCTCTATCGGTTTGAAAGCTTGCGTCCGTATAGCCCTTAAAAATCAACTCACTTGTACCACCAAAGACCAGAAACTGATCCTTAGTCCTTTTCAGGTACTTTAGGATATTCTTGGAAGCAGTCCAATGCGCCTCACCTGGTTCTGACTGGTACCTGCTCGTTGCACTGAGTGTGAATGAAACATCCGGCCTTGTAAAAATCATAGCATACATGATGGATCCAATAGCCGAAGCGTATGGAATTCCACTCATCTTTCTACGCTCATCAGATGTCTTGGGACACTGAGTCTTGCTTAGATATGTGCCATGTGTCATGAGTAGATAGCCTCTCTTGGCTTCCATAATATTGAACCTAGCTAGCACTTTGTCAATGTAAGTGCTCTGGCTTAGTCCAATCATCCTCTTAGATCTATCCCTATAGATCTTGATGCCTAATATGTATTGTGCCTCTCCTAAGTCCTTCATTGAGAAACACTTTCCAAGCCAAGTCTTTACAGACTCCAATATAGGAATGTTGTTTCCAATAAGTAGTATGTCATCTACATACAAGACTAGGAATGCAATTTTACTCCCACTGACCTTCTTGTATACACAAGATTCATCCTGATTCTTGATGAAGCCAAACTTATTGACTGCTTCATCAAATCGTTTATTCCAACTCCTTGATGCCTGCTGTAGACACCTACTTTTGTCCCCATTCCCGAAAGGGAAAGGTTCGATGATGAAAGCATAAATCTCCACATGACAACGCATCTCCTATAAAATAACGAATCTCAATCACCCTTTTCATTTCACCCGAAGCCTGCTATTTATAGAAACCTTCTATTTATGGAAACCTGCTAAAAATAGTAACTGCCGTAAAGGGTAGTTGCTAAAAGTAGTAAGAATAAAAAGATAGAAACCTGTCAGAATTAGGTGTTGCACTCCAACATAAATCCTAAAAGAGATAGAAATTGTAAAAGGAATTCTATTCCTATCGCAGTTCGATAAAAGAGTTAACGTATTAATTAAACTCATAACGAACCTAGAGTTCGTAAAGGGCCCAGACGCATTCCGTCGTAAATTGATACGCACCAAATAACTCGGATTAAGTCTCTTAATGAACTCCGTACTCTAGAGTCCAATCTGACAAAGAATTCTGCCAGACCCTATTTTCAACGCCCAGCCCTGGGCGCCGAAATCTTTGACGCCCAGAGCTGGGCGCCGAAAATACCTGGGACGGATTCTTTTCCTAATCCGTTTCGTATTCAAATTCCTGAAAAACTATCTTTCTACGCCACTCTTTCCTATAAATAGACCCCTAAAACCGACGTGAAGAGGACACATAACACACAATTCATATTCTGAGTATTGACTCCAACCCTTAGCCTAAGCCTCACGCTGCGAAATTGTTCACGCGTTCTGTCGCAATCGATCCATAAATCGAACAGAACGTATCCTGTCCCATAATTTGAGATTCGTTAAATAAAAAGGACAAATAGCAAAGTCAAAGTGGTTAGTTTTCTGAGAACCGTGACGCACCTCTCAAGGGTGCGTCGTAATGTGTCCCTTTTCAATGATTTAATTGCTTTCCTCGCCCTTTTTATGAACTGTTAAACCAACTAAAACTGATTGTTCTATCACGCCTAACAAATATAATATTTTTTGGAAATTGGATTAGCATGCTAGGTCCCTTAATGCTATCTAAATCAGATAATCGCGATCGATCTAGTATTATATGTTGCATATTGCTAAAATCAACTCAGATTAGTTTAATAGTTAACGCATGTCCCTTCAATTATTTATGCTGAGTTAGTAAGGATATCCTGCCTCTGGAGTTATCGACGAGCGAAGTACTCCTCTCGGTAGTTACAGTCCCCCGAACCCTCAATCTCTACCTTGCGGGTGTATGTTGAGAGATCCCCACACCAGGGATCACAAGGGAACCTACGGCCGTCGTGGTCAAACATAATTGCACTCCCTTTATGTCACGATAACCGGGTTTTTTCAGTTTTTCTCATTGTTGTTAAAAACTGAATGGCGACTCCTATATTACTAGTCAATTGGGTGTATACTCACAGGAAATCCAATTACACTTGATTGAATAAAAGAATCGTCACACCCATGAGGGACGAGGTCACGCATTAGCCCCGTGCTTTTTCGACCCCCTCACAGTTGCGACTCCACTGGGGATAGTGAAGGAAATACTCGTGCTTGTAGGTAATCAAAATAGCCGAAGGGTGAAACGATCCTACCCCGCGTTTATTTCCCCATCAAGTTGGGACGACCTGAAAATCAGCATATTAATGTGAACGGGCAGAACCGCATAACGAATCTCGGCTCCCTCCGGAGTTGGGACTAAGGATACCTTTTTTCGCCAATAGGGGGGTGCATACTCCGCGCATGTTGCCCACTCGGTACTTGTGCAGGTAGTACACCTATCCCGAACCCAATCGTTCGCTCATTAGGTCCCTCTCGCCTGCATGCCCCTTTGGCTTGCACTTGCGGGTTGGCCTCTTGAGCGAAATTCGTCTGTTGAAGACACTACCTCGACCGGGGCATGTGTTGGATCTACGATAGAAGCGGTACCAAGCCAGGCGCAAATAACTACCCATAGAAGCCTATCATAAACCACATGACATGTTATTATCGCCTCATGATGAATGTTAGTTATGTGTAGCGAAATATGTGATTGTATGTGACAAACTATCCTAGAAAAACCAACGATCTTAAAAATTGCCCAAACATTCATAAACTAATTGGCCAAAGAGTTATACCAAAATACGTGTTCCGCAAACCCGAACGATCTCCACAAAAAAAAGCGACATTCGGGATGGCCTGTAACGAATCCCACAAACGCTGCACAACGCGTAAAGGACGTTATTAGGCAAGCACGCAAAATCGAAGTCGCATAAACAAAAGTAGACGCAAACAGAAAACGAGAACCAGCCAGGGACGCATTTTTAACGCCCATGGCTGGGCGCCAGAATTTCTCACGCCCCTCGCTGGGCGCTGAAGTTGCTGCTTGGCCTTCTGGTCAGGCACAACAGCCTCGGTGCCCACGCATGAAGAAAATACGTAGCAAGAAAAAACTTTTCGTGAAAATTGCTGCGAGGGCGTATGAAAAGGCACTCGATTTTAAAAGCGACTAAAAATAATAATAAGTAACTCTTTGTGTCGTTGTTAGGCCTCCTATAACGACAATGTTCGGCACCAAAACCGAGCAAGCTAATTAAATGACCTTGAATGTCACATGGGCAAAATATTCAAAAAAAAAATAATGTTCGAATAAAGTTTTCAAAGAAAAAAAATAATGTCCAAATGAAAAATAAGTAAATCCAAGTCTAGACTAGGCTATGCCAAAGTACAATCTCAATCCTAAGTCTTAGTTGTCTTATCCATAGAATCGGTCCTAATGCTTGGTGTCATTCTGCAAGTAAAAAGGTTAAAACATATTGAGTCTCCTTTCCTAACATTTAAATCAATAAGCACCCATATGTAATTGTCATCCCTTGCTAAGAATCTACGGTCTCAATACTCTCTCTCACCAATAAAAATAATATATTATAGTATTTGCAAAATGGAAACAGTCACATTCTGGAAATCATTCCCCCATAGTCGCACAACCCCCAAAGTGAACCTAAGGTGTCAATACCATTAGCAAGAATTAATGGCCTCAAGGCTTATGATCACATTGGGTCACGACTATCATAGTCCTCTCGAGTCACTCACTCCTTGAAATACTACTAAGTACGGACTAAAAGATTTTCCATGAATGCAACATGACCAACCATGAAAATACCCAAATCGGCATACCATAAGGCTACCATTGGGGTAAAGCAATACACACTAAGAGAGAAGCCGCACTAATGATTCTAGTCTTGCAAAAATTAAAATTCGATCTCCCCAATTAACTACCTTGACAAAATTAAGCAAAATGGCGCATGACAAATGAACACCCAAGGGTTAGAATCTAAAGTGTCAACCAACGAAAGCTATGGTCCAATTAGCCTAAGTCTGAGAGTCGCTTGGTCAAGTATTATAGGCTTACGCCATGTCATTATTTTGAGTCTAGGCCACCTCCTTGTATTCATACACGGGTTATAATCAGAAAGATTAATGAAAGTTTGAGTCTAAATCACAACTTCCAGTTAAATCCCGGAAACCGGAATCTGAAAAGAAGCAAAAAATTATCTTCGATGTAATTCTTTCGTTAAATTTCAATAAGGTAAAAATAACATTTTGAATCTACGCTATTTGCACATTTTAAGAAACGACTAAATACGCTTGCAAAGTAAGACAATTTAAAGCTCCACCCTAGGCCAACTAAAATTAAAGGTCCACCCTAGGCCTACTAAAATTAAAGGTCCACTATAGGCCTACCAAACGAGGCTCACTCAGTCTCGCCTCGTGACTCAAAGACCACAACCATCTACCTTTTAGCCCAAACAAAAAATTGATTGAAGGATTTATGTTGGGGAGAAATCCCAAGCAAAAAGAGAAAGAGAAAAGGGAGAGCGAAAAGAGCCACGAAATACTTAGCCCGTACCTCCCGAAGTGCGAAATCTACCCAAGTAAACGAAGGAAAAGAATTGAGTCAACCAATCCAAATCATAAGATTCTACGATATCTACCCTTATGCTCTTAGACGCCTTCGCTCTGAGGTCCCTGTTCAGCTCATTTAACCCATCCATGTTCTCATTGCCATAACCCAAGAAACCATTACCTCGACTCTTGTTCTTGAACTTGTTGTCAACCGCAAACCACGCACGGCCATTGACACGTGCGTCATACCCGTTATTTCCAAAGCCCAAACCCATTATTACACCACCGTTAGCATAATGAGCATATAACTTGTTTGAATGCATCCTGTTGATATTCCCTTGAGCCGTCCCCATGCTACTCATTGGCCTTGGTTGATGTAAACCCATGACACTAGCCTGAGGCCGTAAAATGTGAATCCTAGCAGATGTAATCCTTATGCTTGACCAATACCTATACAAATTACCCTATCTCATTCAACCCATCTTTCAAACCGTCTTGAGTCACACAAAAAAAAAAGACAAATGAAAAGTACATTCTACGCTTAACGTAAAAAAAAAAAAAATAATAATAATAATAAATAATAAAAAGAAACTTTGCAAAGCGCCTCTAAAGTTAGTCTAAAAAGAAAAAAGAAGCATTTAGCGCACCAAAAAAGATCCGCCCAGAAATAATTTTCAGCGCCCACAACTGGGCGCCGAAATCTTTGACGCCTCAGCCTGGGCGTTGAAACTCTCTGCTTGCTAAAATTTGTCCAGAAGTGCTCGTCATTTTATCTGCACATGCGCGGAAAAATAACGAACACTTGGAGGGGTACAGCACGTATTCAGGTATACGTACCACCAAAAATACATGTACTCAAAAAAAAAAAAATATAAAACAAATTTTTGGCTTATAGCAAGGCAGCAGATTAAAATAATAATAAACTTCACTTATTCCACCGTTTCAAATAATATGTTTCCACCTCAAAACGTACTTGTTTAAAATCGGCATTCTAAGAAACCATTTTCTAGGCTAAGAACTACGCAAGACCTGATTCCAAATTAAATCTTTTAAGGCGGATACGTAGGCAATCCATGATTCGGTCCAAGCAATTCGCTAAAATATTAAAGCCTATAGAATAACAAGAATAAGAAATAGAGTCCCTTATTGAAATTTAATTACTTGCAATCCAAGTCGAAAGAAAAATTTAAGTCAAAGAAAGAATCCAAGTCGTCAAAATGCCAAAATGAGAACACATCGAAAAATAATAAAAGACAAGTACCCTTGTCAGAAGGAGCACTCACACTCCTAGGCACTTAGCCAAGACTCAAAAGACCGCTTTGCCTCAATTTAATGGGGGCTAGCGCAAGCGTCCATGACCTCTAAAATACTCGACTTGACCCTCCCTAAAGCGAACTAACTCACTTAAAGACCTTCTTTCACCACTAGACATAGTCGTTCGCTTAAAGACCTTCTTTCACCCCTAGACACAGTCATAGTCGCCGACAAGTAGTAAAGGCAGTAAGCTTGCAATAAAGAGGATTGTTCTACGGCATCGCCCCATCGTTCCTTCGAACTCAGGGCACCCGTTCATGGTAATTCAAATGCTTGCTAATCCCCTTTGGAAAAAATAAGACATTGTCAATAGAACTTGGCACTTAACCGAGGCTCACCCTACTCAGACATGTGACACGGGCATCTAAAATCGAAATCTGAAAGCATTATTAATGGGAAGACATAATAGCAACTGGGGGCTAAAAAATTGAAATGAAAGAGCTAGGGAAAGAACTAAGTATACCTTGACCTTTTGTGCAGACATACACCAAGTAAATCTAAGTCAATTTGAAAATGGTTTATATTCCCGCAATTCTGGAAAAGATGGCCCTAAAAGCCCAAAGCATATGCCACACGGCACAAGTAATATCTTGACGCCTGCACCCTGGCTTCCAGCAAATCCTTAGACATACATAAAAACGTATGCAAAGCATTATAGCACCAAGCCAATCCCGTAGCTACAATTGGGGGCTTGAGAAAAACACTCTAAAAATGCTCGAAATGACGATTTTATCGCAAATTCTCAACGCTAATGCTATACATACATCATAGGGGCACAATCCTAAGCTTTAATCGTGGAAAACGAACCTTAGAATGGCTACAACCCCTCCCAAATTCTAAGCACTACTCAGAATATATAAAGTCACCCCACTAACAAGGGTAACTGAAAATCGCGAGTCACCAAAACTCCGATCAAACTACTGCACCTAACGCTCGCCCTATAAGCGCCCGTTACACAGTCTACCTCGTTCCAAAGCAAAAGCGAAAGAAAAAAATCAAGGATAAGAACTGTCAAAATATACCCAGAAATCATTTTCAACGCCCAGAGCTGGGCGCCGATATCTTTAACGCCCCAGTCTGGGCGCTGAATCTTTCTGCTAGCCAAGTTTTGCCCAGATATAAAAATAAGAAAAAAACACCTATGAATCCTCGCATCGAACGAAGTAATAAGCCGTGAAAACCCACACAGATGGTGCTACAATTGTTCGAACAACTGAACGAGGCATGATGAAATACTCCAATGCAAAAAATAATAATATCCCAACACCTGGAGGAATGTTCTAAGACACGCCATTAGGCCACACAAGCCTACGTCGCACCATAAGTTCAACCGTCCCACGGTACAAGTCTAAAAGAAGAGTAAGGCATGTTGCACTAATGTAGGTATGACCAAGAGCATGTGTAAAAGAGGCAAAGACTACTTATCGGCCAAATTGAAAATACAAGCCACACGACTTCTACATTAAGGATTAAAGGTAGCAAAATATTACCTACCACGGAAGGGATAACTCGCACCTACACGAGTGGAACCCCAAGGCATCTTTCTCGAAAGAACCTACAAAAATTGTACGCCAAAAGGAAAGCATCCCAACATGCATACTTGGGAGCTCCAAGCTACGAAACAACCATAGCAAAATAAAAAAATCTCGAAGCAAATGTTTGAACAATTGAAAGGGCACGATGTTTGAGCCCAGTTCATGAATGGGCATGAACCCTATCAAGCTTCTAAGCAAACTATTCAAAATCAGTCCTTGCTCAAAAAAATAAACAATTCAAGCAAACCGATTAATGGAACCGCACACAACGGCCATTCTATGAACGCTCGTTCGCACGTACATATCATCATTCTAAGTATCGAACATTCACGAACACGTTCAAAAGGAAAAATATGCAACAACAAGAGCGGTCAAAGTCTTACGCCTCAAGGTATGTTCCTCGGGCCATATAGACTCGCCCAACTATCGCAATAACTGTACGCCTTAAGAGCAATAGTTCCTTAAAATAATCGCCCCAAAGCGACAAGCACCGTAGTCCACCAATCGGCTACGGCTTCTCAAGAAAATCATCACGTTCTAAAAATAAAAACAAGAGAATACATAGAACTTCCAAGTGAAATAAACGAATGAACAAGAGGCCAACTGTGTCATCAAAAGACCAGCCCAAACAACACTTTCAACGCCCCACCTGGGCGTGAATTATTTCAACGCCCAGGCCTGGGCGCCGAAAATGAACCCAGCTCAAAAAAGGCCCTAATTTCTATTGGGCCCTGCCGCATCCATTCGACTTGAAAATTGCCGATTCCTTTACTGAAAGTCGCACCTCACGGCTTTGTTAAGGGTAGCACACCACTACAAAGATCGCTCGCACTTACGAGCACAATCCCAAACACGATCAAGGACATTACAGAATGCGTATCCCCAAGGAACCTCTTTGACAAGAAATGACCGTTAAGCACGAATGCTTGGGGGCTCGAAAGAAAATATATATTATGCAAAGTTAAAACAATATTCCCAGACTACGCTGTACGAAGTGCCGTGTTTGGATGTCTCAAAAAATAAAACAAGTTTACGACCTCAAGACAAAGGTCGCCATTGACACTTATACATTGTCCCCTAATCAAAGACCTAGGTAGTGGCAAGATTGAGCCATAAAGACTAGCTCAAAACCATTAAAGATGATGACCACAAGACAATGGTCCGTCTAAGCACGTTGTCAACCCACATTCAGGTTACAACTAAATCCGAGCATCCCTCGAAAGAATTCGCTCTTGCAAGAATGAATAAAAGAAATTCTCAAAAGAAATCACAAAGAACCAAAGAAATAGGAACTTGCCCATCTTCAGTTGGCAAGACCGCGGCACGCGAATCCCAAATCAAAAGATGAATTCAGGTTCGCTCACCTCCAGCGAGCGGGGCGTCCACCCTTAGCGGACAGGGCTCGCCCACCTTCAGCGGGCGGGGTCTGCGTCACTAGCCGCGCAGGTCCTCAGTTTTCAAAAAATAAAGTCTTCAAATTCAAAATAGGCTCGCCATCTTTAGCCGGCGGGGTCTACGTCACAAACCGCGTAGGTCCTTATTTTCAAAGTTTCAAAAACAGATTCGTCCACTTCTATCGGACGGGGTGTCCACCCTTAGCGGACAGGCTCGCCATCTTTAGCCGGCGGGGTCTACGTCACAAGCCGCGTAGGTCCTTATTTTCAAAAAAAGCAAACAAACTTCAAAACAGATTCGTCCACTTCTATCGGACGGGGTGTCCACCCTTAGTGGACAGGCTCGCCATCTTTAGCCGGCGGGGTCTGCGTCACTAACCGCACAGGTCCTTAGTCGCTGCAGCGATAACTTTTTCTGGTTTTCCATTTTCCAAGAATTAAAAGGATTGGTTTTCCGTTTTTTCCAAAAAAGAGCGATGTGCTGGATTTTCCTTCGTTTTACGTCCCATAAAAACAACGGGGTTTTCTCGTTTAGCTAGCCCTGAAAATAAGAATCTTTAAAAACATTTTTACCTCGTGATTGGGCTTGGCCAGGCCCAATTACACTTTATAGCTTTGATTTCGAAAACATCTGTAGCTACTCCCAATGACAAAGTGAGGGAGTTTCTACGCACCTTGAGATCCTTCCAATGACAAAATGAGGAAGTTTCTATCCTGCCAGTTGACAAATCCCAATGACACGTGAGGGATATGTCGACATTTCAAGTGATGACCCTTAAGTCAAATGTTATCACTCGGGGGCTCGTGAGACCCTCGCAAAACATGTCACATACACCATGGCTTGTGTGACGCACTCCGTCTAGTACTTTGACCATCGTCTTACTCAAAGACTCAGTCAAAGTGGGGGCTAACTGTAGACACCTACTTTTGTCCCCATTCCCGAAAGGGAAAGGTTCGATGATGAAAGCATAAATCTCCACTTGACAACGCATCTCCTATAAAATAACGAATCTCAATCACCCTTTTCATTTCACCTGAAGCCTGCTATTTATAGAAACCTGCTATATATGGAAACCTGCTAAAATAGTAACTGCCGTAAAGGGTAGTTGCTAAAAGTAGTAAGAATAAAAAGATAGAAACCTGTCAGAATTAGGTGTTGCACTCCAACATAAATCCTAAAAGAGATAGAAATTGTAAAAGGAATTCTATTCCTATCGCAGTTCGATAAAAGAGTTAACGTATTAATTAAACTCATAACGAACCTAGAGTTCGTAAAGGGCCCAGACGCATTCCGTCGTAAATTGATACGCACCAAATAACTCGGATTAAGTCTCTTAATGAACTCCGTACTCTTGAGTCCAATTTGACAAAGAATTCTGCCAGACCCTATTTTCAACGCCCATCCCTGGGCGCCGAAATCTTTGACGCCCAGAGCTTGGCGCCGAAAATACCTGGGACGGATTCTTTTCCTAATCCGTTTCGTATTCAAATTCCTGAAAAACTATCTTTCTACGCCACTCTTTCCTATAAATAGACCCCTAAAATCGACGTGAAGAGGACACATAACACACAATTCATATTCTGAGTATTGACTCCAACCCTTAGCCAAAGCCTCACGCTGCGAAATTGTTCACGCGTTCTGTCTTGACTCTAACCCTAAACCGTAGTTCTGTTTCTTGAACTAGAGTGAATGGATGTTAGAATCTTTTGCATTGGATCTTGTATCGGATTGACCATGAGAACACTTTAAGAGATTAAAGTCATGTCATAGGTAGTTCTCATTAATGGTGATTAGAAACCGTTCCTCAGAACATGAGCGATTATTTCTGCTCGTTTGAGAATTAGTTCGCTTTGATGTTAGCTAAACGTCGCACCGTAAAAGGAGGCTATAAAAGCAGTTATCAGGCGTACTATGAATCAAAGTGAGTGTTCATAGATTGCAAGAATGGATTGTCCTCCTGTCTTTGATAAGATATGGTGTTGTTGTGTAACAAGGCCTCTCGGAGAGTTAGATACTGTAAAATGCATGGTCGTGCTCAGAATGGTTAGGCTTAACCTTCTGCAAAAGTTTGACAGTTGAACTCTGTAATCCGAGAAACACTTCTAGACCTAATAAGGATGGCTTGGATCTTACCTTATGTTCAGTAAGTAACACTAAGTGACAAAGGAATGTGAATGCACACTTGTCTGAATGACAAGTGGGAGATTGAAGAAAATATGTCCTTCACCCAAGGTGCATTAAGTCTAATACCAAGGTTCAGATTAATTGTGAATAATTAATTCAGTGAGATCAAGTGATCGGAACAGCTAGCTGGAGCAATGCTTCCGATCAGTGAGTTCTAATGGATATTGAACTCACAGCTTCTCTTGACTGAACCTACAAGGTCACACCAATGACACGTAACAGATCACCGGATTAAATAAATCGGAAATTCATTTAATAGCTTTTCGGGAATTAGTTGGAAAACGTATTATACGATACGACCTTGCATCAGAATCGTATATCGTATCGCGAATATTCGTAAGCTAGGAGAAACGAATAAATCGAATCGTACGACGGTGATTCGTCGTATACGAAACGGTAAATAATATATCGGAAATATATTAATCGCGGATACGAAAGGGGCAACGCTACTAGCCCAACGAGCCAAGGCGCGCAAGCGCGCAAGGCCCACTGGGCGTAGCAGCGAGCCAACGCGCAAGGTCCAAGCCTTGGCTGGCACGCGCGCGCACGCGAGGAACAGCAGCAGCAATGCACACAGCGCGGCCCAAGGCCCAGCGCCTGTGTGGCTGTGCGCGTGTGGGCTTGCACGGACGGGGCTGGCTGGCGCATGGCCTATGTGCCTTGGCCGGTTGATATTATAACCTAAGGGTTATAATATTATTCCAACACACGTTTTCCAATAACCTAATACAAAAAATCAGATTCTAACCTAAGGCAAGAGAAACCCTAAACTCTCTGTGCCTCCATTAGAATTGTTCTTCCCAAAAGCACAAACTCTTGATCGATTGTCTAAGCTACGATAATCAAGACGGATCTGATCGTGTTGGTGAACCAAGTAGAGGAACGACAACTGGAGTTCTAAGTTTATGTTCGTTGACAGATTATTGTGGAAAACACGCTTCGAATGTAAGTTTGCTTAATCTGTGCTTTATACATGTTTCCTGGCTTTGGGGATTGTTTCCGCACATGTTATTATGTTTAATTGTATTCCCCTACACATAACACTGGCGAATCACCAGCACTACTTCACAAATCTGATTCGCAGCCACCAGCAACACCGGGGAATCACCAACACTTATTCTCAGATCTGCTTCGCGAACTACAACCACCGCCACCAGCACTGATTTCGCTAACCACACTGGCGAACACTTCTAGTTCAATTTCGCCGGATTTCTGGTTTGCTTTCGCTGCCTCCCTCGTTCCGACTCCGCCGATGCCGCCAACGCTTCTGGATCAAAATATCTAGGAAGAACACCTATTGAGAAATCTATTTCAATCGATTGAACAATTGATCAAGAAATCGATTTTGAATTGAGTAATAGATTGACCAATTGATTGAGAAATCTATTTCGATTTCGAAAATTTGGTGAAGAACTCGCTAACGTAGTCACAAAATTGCACGAATCTAAGCCAATTTAAAGAATTTGAGAAGACGGACGAACTTAGGGAGAGTTATTGATTAATTCACACAAAATTTGTGATAATTAAGGCCAAAATCATGTCGAATTGAAGAGAGAAGAGAGAGAGGGAGTTGTGAGGAGTTCTTAGAGAGAGAAAACAAATGTCGTGAAAGAGGAAGAGAGGAAGTGGGTAACCCGATAAGTGATCAGCTTAAACTACGAAAATTCCATTACTCCCTCCGTCCCAGATTAGTTGTTACACTTTCCTTTTTCATACGACCCAGATTAGTTGTTACATTTCTAAATTAGGAATGACCCCCCACAATTATTACTATCTCTCTCTTCCTACTAAATTTTTTTCGTCCCACACCCTCTCTCATTCAATTAAAAAAATACCCCACTAACTCATATCACATCTACTTTTTCAATAAAATAACAATTGATAACCATACAACCACTTACCACCTAAAACTTTGTGTGAAGGTTAGTGTAACAACTAATCTGGGACGGAGGGAGTACTATTATGTTGATTTTGGGAGGTCGGATTAGATTTCATCCTACAGTCTAGAGAGTGTTCTTATTGAAAGAAGTGTTCTTACCGAGTAAAGTGTTCTTATCAGAGCCTTTACATATATATATATATATATATATATATATATATATATATATATATATATATATATATATATATATATATATATATATATATATATATATATATATATATATATATATATATATATATATATATATATATATATATATATATATATATATATATATATATATATATATATATATATATATATATATATATATATATCACATCAAGAAGTGAGGGAAACTATAAGTTTTGGAAAACCAACCATCAAAGAAAGTCTAAAGATCTAAAGAGATCATTGACCATCAAGAGCAATAAAATGACTCATTATAATAAGAGATTAATTATCTCCATAAACATGTAAAGAACACAAAAACTGACTCATCAGAATCAGTAAAAGAGAGGTTACATATGATTTAGTGGAGGAATCAAACCAACCCAAGGAAGTCAAGAGATTCAGCGAAATCTAATGACCATCATCAATAGACTTAAGTATGATTATGAAGAGTTAAATAACCTCCTTACTCAAGAGGGTCATCAAAAATTAATGAAGCAAATATGTCCTTCATCCATGGTGCATTAGTCCAATACCAAGGTTCAGATTAATTACGAACAAATAATTCAGTGAGATCAAGTGATCGGAACAGCTAGCTGGAGCAATGCTTCCGATCAGTGAGTTCCGATCTATATTAGACTCACAGCTTACTCTTGATTGAACCTATAAGGTCACACCAATGGCATTTAACAGATCACCGGATTAAATGAATCGGAAATTCATTTAATCGCTTTTTGGGAATTAGTTCGGAAAAATATATTATACGACCTTGCATCGGAATCGTATATCGTATCGTGAATATTCGTAAGCTGGGCGAAACGAATAATCATATCATACGACGGTGATTCGTCGTGTACGATACGATCAATAATAGCCGTAAGGCGTTAGTCGCGAATATGAGCCGCATAGGAGTTGCAGGCCCGTCAAGCCAAGCGCGCATGCGCGCAAGGCCCTACGAGCCAGCAAGATTGTGCGCAGCAAACAAGCCAGCCTGCGGCACGAGTGTGCGCGCAGTTGGGCAGCAGCAAGGCCCGCGATCCACTGCTGTGTTGCTTGGTTGCCGCGTATGGGCTTGCTTGAGTGTGGGCATGCGTGTGGTCGGTTAAGGCCTTGTGCCTTGGCCGTTTACACACAATATAACCTTTGGGTTATATTCCACACTCTATAGTAGTTTTTCCATAACCCTAAACCTAATTCTAAATTACGTCGTTCATTTTTGCTCTCTACTCAAAACTGTTCTTCCCGAAAAAGAAAACACTCTTGTACGTTGTCTAAGCTACAATAATCAAGACGGATCTGAACGTGTCGGTGAACCAAATAGAGGAACAACAATTGGAGTTCATTGTTCGTGTTCGTTGATACTATACTCGGGAAAACACGCTTCAAATGTAAGTAAGCTTAATCTGTGCTTTATACATATTTCCTGGCTTTGGGGATATGATGTTCCGCAAATGTTATGTATGTTTAACTGTATTCCCCTACAGTGGTATCATGAGCCTTATGTATTCAAAGCATTTTTTAGCATGATTTTTTTTTTTCTGTTGTCGAATTTTTCAGATTTTTTTATTGAATTTTTCGAATTATTATGGATTATTGGATGAATCGTGTAATAAGTTCTGAATTCAAAACGTTTCGTAATTTCGACTTTTCTGACCCTAATCTGATTGAAAAAGATTCTAAGTTCAATTCATGAAAACGAAATTGCAAAAACAGGCCTCGAAGTATGTGTTTTTGTGCGTTTTTGTTAATTAACGAATTAAATTTAACAAATTCGGAAAGTTTTTCAATTAATTGGTCGACCTAAACTTCTTAGAATTGATAGAAATTTTGACACAATGCTGTTGTGTATATTTTAATTTTTTGGTATAAACCGTAATTTTTCTTTCCCCAAATTCGTAAATTTTATATCGCTAATTGATTTTTTAAATAATTTGGATCTTGAAATTTGGTTAATTGGGAAAGGGAATATAATTTCATGTAAAGTGGAAGATTTTAAAAATTATTGGATTAAAATTTTGATTAGATTCGTTAATTTTAATCAACACTTAAACCAAATTGGTAAAAATCTGAAATTTAAATGTTTAGAACGATTTAAAGTTTTAGATTCGATTATTAAAAAGTTCAAATTTTTGGTTGACATCGTTCGTTCTTAAAATTTGAATAAAGTTAGCCTAGATTTAATAAATTTAACAAAATCGGATTGTTGTTAAAAATTAATTAAATCGTAAGCAAGCAAGGGCAAGCTGCCTTGCCTTGTTGCGCGCTATTAGGTTATGATACATATAAATGAATATAAATCATGCGGAAAAACCATAAAAGGCAGGATGCCAAATTAATTTCCACATAACAATTAAAATAATTTAGGATGCATACTCTTTGTAGCGTGCCCTCCCTTGCTGCACCCGAACCGAACAAGAACAAGTCTTTAGGGCTCCAAGTGTCGTCCCTCCGTAGAAAGTCCACAGCACGTCCGGATCCGCCTTAGGTTTAGTTAACTAGAATCGCCCCAAAGGTACTATGTATTTTCGGTTATTATGAAGCAATTAAGTGACTGAATTTTATGCCTAAAACTCTCTTGAATACTTGGAGAACTCGTTATGAATTGTGAGCATTGATCACCTATTTATAGGGTATGGAAAAGGTATTGGAATCCTACTAGGAAACGAATTAATTAATCTGAATTTAATTAAAACTCTATTAATTAATTTATCTAGTAGATATAGGAATTTAATCTTTAAACGAATCCTACATGGTTTAGGCTTCGTACGTAAGCACACACGAGCATGACCCGCATGCGCGCAGGCCATGCCCGCGCATACGCAAAGCCCACGCAGCTATGAAGCCCACGCGTTGCTGCCTTGTGCTCGCAGCCTAGGCGCGCGCTGTGCCTGGCGTGGCCTTGGGCTGCTGTGAGGCGCGCCAGGCTTGCTGGACGTGGGCCTGGCTTCGTGTTGGGCCTTCGTCTAGCAAGCTCGTCCGATGCTAATTCGTACGACGCGCTTCCGTTTAATTTCCCGATTCCGGAATTCATTTCCGATACGAACAATATTTAACATTTCCGATTCCGGAATTAATTTCCGTTTCGAACGAATATTTAATATTTCCTTTTCCGGAATTATTTTCCGATTCCGATAATATTTCCGATTCCGACAATATTTCCGTTTCCGGCAATATTTCTTATTCTGGTAATATTTCCATTTCCGATAATATTTTCCGATACGTACCATGTTTCCGTTTCCGGCAACATCTACGACTTGGATAATATTTATATTTCCGATACGATCCATATTTCCGTTTCCGGCAATATCATCGTTTCCGGAGTATTCATTTATTTGCCTTTGACGATCTCAGCTCCCACTGAAACCAAGATCCGTCGATTCCGAATATCCATAGATGGAGTATTTAATGCCATTAAATACTTGATCCGTTTACGTACTATTTGTGTGACCCTACAGGTTCAGTCAAGAGTAAGCTGTGGATTAATATCATTAATCCACTTGAACTGAAGCGGCCTCTAGCTAGGCATACAGTTCACTTGATCTCACTGAATTATTAACTTGTATAATTAATAATGAACCGCATTTATTAGACTTACCATTAAATGCATACTTGGACCAAGGGCATTATTTCCTTCACGCGCAGCGTCGAGCACCACAGCGAGCAGCAATGCCACGATGTAGCGACGAGCTGCGGCATGTGCGCGAGGCTTGCGGGGGCATGGGCGACGTGCTCGTGTGCCTCGTAGGCCACACAGCACGAGGCAGTGCTGGGTTGGGCGCAAGCCTAGCCAGCATTGCACTTTTGGGAATTTTTTTTTTGTTTCGTTGGGCTTTAAAATTTGTATTTGCATTAAAATGGCTAACGGGATAATTTATTAATTATTTTATTTAACTTGGGCCGGGCCGTGAGTTTAATTTAATATTTAAATATTTAATTATCCGGAATAATTATTGGTTTGAGTGGGAGCCGCTTAATGAAATTAAAATGAAATCATTATTTTAATTATTTTCGTAGGTCGCTTTATTTTAATTAAATTAAATTTTTAATTAGAATAAATTCTAAGGATTAATTTGGAAATTGATTAATCTTTTAGGACGCGTTTATGTGAACGTGAATTTTAAATAATTCATGTAAATACTTGCTTAATTAAATGGGCCATTCGTTTTAGGATACGAATGGGTGAATGCATAGAATGTATATTTTATGTAATGCGTGTACTCCAAGTGACTAGTATGCCCAATCTAGGTTAGCTAAATACGGTATGCGAACCATTTTATCTTTGAATGTAAAGTTTTAAATATGGTCTGCGTACCATTGAAATTTTGATGTAATTTTATTATTTCAAGTGTTTCTAAGTTTAGAACTTTAAGTTAGCATTGAATGAAGATTCAAGACGATGCCAAGGTAACAACATGGTGAAGAAGATTGGATGCTTCAAGACAAGAGTTTTGGGCCATACTAGTTCACCAATTTTATTTATGCTTTTATATATTGAATGAATGTATATTATGCATGAATGCGTTGTTTGTATGTTCGATTAGATTTAGTTCACTAAATAATCGAACCAACATAGAAACAACTAGGTCCAAAGTAACATTGGGTTCAAAGGTTGCCTTCCAAATCAAGCACTTACGAAAATCTAAGGATCTAACGTATACTAGTAGAAAAAACCCTTATTGCAGCGGGCTTTTAGACCCCTGTTGCAGCGTACATCGTATGCTGCAACTGGGGGGCCTGCAACAAGTCTGAACTTGTTGCAGCGTACAATGTTCGCTGCTAAAAGGTGTTTTTTGCAGCGTACATATGTATGTACGCTGCAACAAGTGCCAAAAAATTGGCAAAAATTTGGACTTGTTGCAGCGTACATATATATGTACGCTGCAAAAGACTCAACTTTTTGCAGCGTACATTTATTTGTACGCTGCAACAAGTCTGAATTTTTGCGAAATTTTTTTCCGTTGTTGCAGCATACAACATATATGTACGCTGCAACAAAGCACTTTTGGCGGGAAAATTCTAATTTTGTTTAGGGATACCTAGAGTGCCTTGCACCAAATATAGATGGGCACGTTTGTACTAGCAGCACACCAGACAGAGCCGAAATGCCACAGAAGCTTAAGGCAGATGGGCACGTTTGTACTAGCAGCACACCAGACAAGGAACAAATAGGAGATAATGGCAAAGCCTAACATGTAAACTTTTCCATGAAGCAAAAGGTATCAATAAACAAAATCTGAAAATGGTGGCCAAGCAGATGATCACTTGAGTATTCACATCATCTACCAACCAAAGGGAAAAAAAACTAAATTAAAGAAGTCAAAGTACATGTAGTTAGTCTAAGGAAGCCTCTTGCAAAACATTGTATTGTATTTCTCTTCAACTCAATCAAAAACAGTCATGACATTCAAAATTGGAATAGTCCTATTCATAGAAGTTTATGGTTTCAAGAAAGAATTGAACTTGTTGGTCCAGCACCAAAGCTTCCAGCTCCACGACCAAAGCCTGGCCTACCACTAGAAGAAAATAATAAAATATGTATCATCAAACACGAATCTGGTACAATGGGGAGAGGGGAGACAATCACAAACTCACACCTTATACGACCACAGACAAAGAGTAAGCCCTGTTTTAGGCAATATAAAATCAGCCATCTAATACTGGTTCTATCCATGATCCACATGTTTACACATCCTTCAGGAGGTGACAAGGGAAATATATAGCATTGTATTCATACAGATTAATTTACCTTTCACGCAAACACTATGCTACTATATAGAGGAAATTCAGATCCAAATAGAATTATCAACTAAGTCTTCTAAGTACCGGTATTCTGGACAAAGCTATCTCAGCAGCTGAACTGGGCCTAGGATCTAATCTCATATCCATAACCCTTGAATAGGTTCATAGAATATTGTAGAATTATTTATATCCAAATTCTACACATCACTGATATTCAACAACGCCAAAGTAATGGCAACAAACACATGACACGTAGGATTCCACTCTATTGCATATATCTTCTTCACAAATGTGATCAGTTCCATCGTTTTAAGTTACAGAAGGTAGTACATCATATCATTCAGTAGATAACTAGGTATAGCTCGCTTCACTGAATCACCGGAATGTAACGTAACAACATTGTACTAAAAATTCAGATCATCAAATAAAATAAATATTAGGGTCTTAATAGTTAATACGGAGTACTATCCAAGTGCAATTAGGACTATTAAAAAACAGAAGCTACCCAAGAAACTCAATTAGCACCATCAACGTTTCACACTTACCCCAAATGATGGTCTGTAATCAGCAGGAGCACCGCCCTTGTCACCGGAATCACCTTCACCACGAGGTCCAGAACGGTAGCCATCCCTATCACCAAATCTAGGCCTGTCTCCTTCAAATCGCGATCCCCCACTGGTAAAAAATTCAACAACATAACAACCAAGTTAGAAAGCTGACATCCAATTTGAAAAAACAACAATATCAGCAGAGCGCCACTAATAAGATAAGTTTGTACTCCGTATTAAACTTGTGTTTACCATCATAAGGGAAATCACAATTATGACAACCTTAACCATTTTGACTATAAAAAAAAAAGAGCAAGCCATTACCGTGGGCCAGGTGCGCCGCCCATTGGCCTGCCAGCAGGCTTCATCTACTTCTTTAAGGTAGCAGGGACAATCTCTGAGGGAAGGTTGAGGTAAGTACGAAGGAATTCAATACCCTCGTTGGTCAAGAACCAGTAGTAGTGCATCCAAGTAAAGGTCTCCCTCACATACTCCTTGGATTAAAGCTTTGCATCAGCTTGATCACTTGCAGATTCGGGACATCAATGTCAGGGTGCTTTGCCAAGTTGTAATCTTTCTTTGCAAAGCAAACTCCCTCTGTTCAAAATTCATTCCAGTTCTAAATCAGTACAGAAAGCTTGCATTTCTGAATCACTTTGATAATAGAAAAATCTCTTATGGTTCTGATTAAAGAACTCCAAAAGATTAACTATGAGTCTATAACTGACAAAAGCTAATTTAAAAAGGAAATCTACAAACAAATAACATACAAAACTCAATGCGATTATGAGATACAAATAATGGAGTAGCACAAGCCGTATCACCGTCAAGTCACAACAGTAACGCGGTGCAGCCACATTCAACATTAACAATTCAACGATTTCAACCTAGTGCAGCTAATAGAACATTGGTTTGTACTCCGTACATTTATATGATAGTAAAATCTAATCACCTTGGGAAGCAATTCTTAATTAAGATATGTTGTTCACAAATCATACCTCTGGCTATCTGTGACCACGAAAGACAAAGCCTAAACCAAATTGGTGCTAAAAGTTACTGTTCCACACTTCCACCTATCACTCAGACATGTAAATATATCCCAGAGTTACCACTTCCTTAAATACCCCAGTATCCCAATCCAATATTGAAATTTGGGATAAATGAAAGATAACACATTTCAACTGTCAAAATGAAATACTCCGTAATATAAATTTAAAACCAACCACATTGGAAAAAACCCAGAAATTCATATCATATTGCCATAATCTAATCAATTATTCAATAATAAAAATAAATTAAATTTAAGTGGGAAAAAAAAGTCTGTTCATATAAAATTGCACCAAACACAAAAAGGAAACCCATAATTTAGATCAAGAAAGAGAGAGATGACCTTGGAAGAGGTACTTGCTGATCTCACGGCGGTTCTGCTCAGTCATGATCTGTTCAACAATACCCAAAATTATTATGAAATTTCACACACAAATTAAAAGGAAATTGAAGAATGAGAAATGGAAAATACCATGTTGACGGAAATACGAAGAAGGGATCTGTGGGAATCGATCAAATGGTGAAACTTGCAAAGGGAATGCCGCAATAAACCTTGAAATAAAGCTTAAATCGCAGAGAAACCCTAGTTTTGTTCTTTCGTAGATTTTAAAAGACCCCGTTTACTCGTTTAATAATTGAAAAACAGCCAAAAAAATCAAAATAAAAACGAAAATCAAAACGAAAATCAAAAACGAAAATCAAAACGAAAATTAAAAACGAAAAACAAAAACAATAATCAAAACGAAAATCAAAAACTAAAATTGAACCCTAATCTGAAAACGAAAATAAAAAACGAAAATAAAAATTGAACACACCATACCGAAACCACCGGAACCACGACGCCGAGCAACCACCGGAACCACGACGCGACGGGGAGATGCTGAACCCCCGGCCGACCAAGAATATATCTTTCAGTGACAGGCCGCGCGAGAATTGAACGGGATGGGGGAGATGAGGCGAGAACACCACACACCGGCGAAGACAGCGACGCAGGGCTGAGCAACGCTTGGGTTCGACGGCGACGCAGGGCTGAGTTCGACGGCTGAGTTCGACGGCTTGCTTGGATATTTGTTTAAGGGAAAAAGCTTGGAGCTAGCAGAAAAGGAACAACGTACGTTTGAGCCCGCTCGTTTGAGCGCGGTTTGTTGCAACCTAGGAAAGTAAAAAATTTTGAAACGCGGACTTGTTGCAGCGGGCAATAACATGTACGCTGCAATAAAGTCGGGTTGTTGCTGCGGGCTTTTATTTTGTACGCTGCAACAAATACATTTGCTGCGAACAACTAAAATGTACGCTGCGATAACCCTTTAAAGGGTTTGACCCGCGTTGACCGACTGGTTGTTGAAGCGTATTTATACATGTACGCTGCAACAAGGGGGCTGCAACAGGGGTTTTTTCTACTAGTGTACGTAGTAGGTTTACGCCAAAGCGAGGTGCTATATTAGTTGACTTAGGTGGTAAGACGTCCCAAAGGAGCACGTTGTTTGTGGTTGTAACTCAAACAACAATGGCATATGTTGTGGCAACGGGATAAATTATGGTATTAATTTATTAACCAAGAGTAATTTGGAGATTACTAGCAATAGGTTTTGCTTACCTAGAATCTTAAAAAACTTAAGACATGCCAAAGCTGCTTAAGGATTTAGGACTTTTAGGGTCTTGGAATCGTTTCATTCATTTTGGACCTTGTTTTGCTTTTGCATGAATAAAATTTTTAATAGCTTTAATGATTGCGTGAATGCTTTTATTCAAGTTATTAAAGTATGATAAATGTTTTCTTTGCTAGTTCATTTTGTAGAATCGTAAATCTTCAACTTTATTGCGTTCGGATAATAGAACTGCGACATTTCCTCGATCGATTGTTAACTAATTTTGAGAGCGATTCTCAAAGAAAAGGAGAGTGAGAGCGTATCTTGAATGCTATTTTCTTATAGTGATCTTCATGGTTGTTTTCAAACTAAATTTTGAATGGTAGACCAATTGGACCTCATATATTCAGAATACTAGGTAGTTTTGGAATAATGAAGTATTGAGTTAAAGACTCATGTATAACCAATGGTTAACAACCAATTTTCTTTTGATTCGATAATGAACTAGACTCATTGGATGCGGTCATTCAAAGTCATTCTACCACAAATCTGAGAACATATGGTTGTTGCTCTAGATAATGTCTTTTAGGAAACCATCATATTTCCAAAAGGCAAGTGGGAGAAAAATGACCTCGAAGTGACCGCAAAAGAACTTCGAGTCAAGCAACAAACAAATGTAGGATACTTAGGAGTCTTTGGAAAAGTTCCGTACTTAGAAGACTTTGGAAGAGCTTCAGGAAGACTTTAGAGGTGCTTCAAGAGAATCCTAATACTCAAAGGAATTGAGTAATGTCTTTATAGACACTAACGTTTGATGTTCAATACCTAGGTAAATCGTATAAGAAATGGAATTCAACGAAGTTAGATACATAGATATCTTGAGGAATGAAAACTATGAAGACTTTGGAAGGGCTTCAAGAACATACAAGTTACTGGTTAGCTACGACAAATTAAAAATTCCCAAGTATGGTTTGAGGCTGGCCATCAAAAACACAAGTATGGTTTGAGGCCATCAGAAACATAAGTATCCTTCGAGGCAATACAAAATGGTTTGAGGCCATTTTATCCGAAGTATCTTCATCTTAAAGAATCAAATCTATGATTTGGTTGATTTGCATAAAGGGTTCACTCTCATTAGTTGCAAAAATGTTTTCAAAACATACAAAGATGATACTGTATACATATACAAGAGAAACGCTAGATTGGTGGTTAAAGATTATAAACAACTTCACGAAGTTGATAATGTTGAAATCTTTTTCACCAAGTCGGAATGCTTGAACTATTTTGGATAAATCTAGCAATCATTGCATATGGAAATATGACATTTGGAAAACGAAACACCTTCCTCTATTGGACTTGTAGAAAGGAATTGTGTACATCACACAATGTAAAAGTTTTATGAAAATATGGATCATCTTATAGATGAGGAGTTTAGTGGGAGCTAAGTCAAGTTTATTGGTTCGATATATATGAGATAAATATCTCTCTATTGAAAATGACATTCAAATTTTAAATGGTTAGATTTGAAAGTATTTGTCAATATTAGAACCATGGCGAAACTTAGAACATACTGGGTTAAAGATCTATTTGATAGGATATAAAGCGTTGTTTGGATTCTGTAAAAGTAATTACTAAATCAAACACAATAGAGAGACTCATAAAAGACTCTCAACCCATATGAGCAAGTCTAAGTAATGAATGCTTTAACTAAAGTATGAAGCTAAGCTGTTATCACTAAGTTTAAACATGAAGGACCTTGAAGAGGTGCATTCACTTTATATTACAAGGCAATGCCAAGATTTTAGCAAGATTCAGTATCTCTTGAAAAAGAATAAAGCTAAAGTTACATGGATAGATTTTAAAATGCGAATGGTTTTTGCATTACAATCAATCATGTATGATGTGATATATAGATCGCCAAGATAAATCGTGGACATTGGATCGTGACGAGTTTATACCAATCTCTATTGATCTAGATCAAAGATCATTAGAACAATATCAAGAACATCCAATATGTTTGGATATGTAGGATGAGCAGTTGATAAGAGGAAGTGAAGATGAACTAACGTTTTGATGCTAGATGCATTTTCCTAAGCAAAAGTTGAATCTTGTTGTTAGGAAAACCACAAACATACACGGGCAATTAGGCGTCGTGATTAAAAGGTGGTAACATAGGTTCTAAACCTTATGTGATGCATAGAAAACTGAATCAATGATTAGTTTCCAAGTTCTCAGTTGAAAGATGTATCTCCCACATCTCTGTGAACTGGTTGGAGAATTCCAAAAGGGAAGCATCATTTGAAATTCTACATAATTGAAATGAATTCATTATTGCCTAAGAAACATTAAAAGGGAATTGTTTTTAGTGGGAGTTCTTCCATAAACTCAGGTTGATCACAAGTCTGCTATCTGGATGATTTTCTATGATTATCATTCTAATCAACAATAAAAGACTAGATCATTCTATAAACATATTCAAAGATATTTTCATCTTACATCGAAAGGCTTTCGATAGAAAAGATGCTAAGAATAGCAATATATGATAAACTAAACCTCTGCATCGAATGAGATACAACACTCATATGCAGAAATGGAATCAAGTTTGATGTCCATGAATGTTTTAAGTATTGGGTGAAAGGCCTATATCTGCAAAATATTAAATGTTTGATTTTGGGTTAGAGGCCCACAAATTGGTAAGCATTTGGTTTAAATATTTATCATTTATGAAATTATATTTCATAGATCATTTAATCTTGGTTTAGTATTAAATGATGAAGTCCAAGTGATTCAAAACATTCAAATGGGATGTCAAGATGGATTCTTTGACAAAGAAACACCCATAAGTGAACTTGAATATTGAAATCAAAAAAGGATCCCTAATCCAGGTCATTGAAAGGTTGGACGACCAATGACTAATGAAGATTAGATTGCAAGTTGATTTATAGTTTTGTTTCTTGAACTAGATGGACTGGATGTCAGAAATCATTTGCATAGATACTTATTGGATCTTGTATCGGATTGACCATGAGAACACTTTAAGAGATTAAAGTCATGTCATAAGTAGTTCTCATTAATGGTGACTGGAACCTATTCCTCAGAACCTTAGTAGTTATGACTGCTTGTTTGAGAATTAGTTCGCTTTAATGCTCGCTAAACGTCACACCGTAAAAGGAGACTATAAAAGCAGTTATTGGGCGTACTATAAATCAAAGTAAGTTGTTCATAAGTTACAAGAAGGGATTGTCCTCCACGACGTACTACAAGTCAGAGGACGAGTCAGAAGTGCGTCTACAACTGTAGGGGAATACAGTTAAACATACATAACATGTGCGGAACATCCCCAAAGCCAGGAAACATGATTAAAGCGCAGATTAAGCATACTTACATTTGAGGCGTGTTTTCCCGAGTATTGTATCAACGAACACGAACTAAGAACTCCAATTGTCATTCCTCTATTTGGTTCACCGACACATTTAGAACCGTCTTGATAATTGTAGCTTAGACAACATTCAAGAGTGTTTTCTTTTTCGGGATGAACAGTTTTGAGTAGATCGAGAGCAAAACTGAACAACGTAATTTAGAATCAGGTTTAGGGTTGTGGAAAAACTAATTGTGTGTGTGTGAAAATATATCCTATATTATATTTAGTGTAACCGACACAGACACAAGGTCTTGACCGGCCACACAACACACACTGCACGCACATCCCATGTGCAAAGCACACACCGCAGGCCGAAGCCCACAGCGCAGCCGAGCAGCGATGGGCCGTGGGCCTCGTTGCTTGCTCGCTGCTTGCTGCTTTGCTCGTGCGTGCTCTCGTGGCCACGCAGGCTGGCTTGCTTGCTGCGTTGCGAGCTTGCTGGCTCGTTGGGTCTTGCGCGCATGCGCGCTTTGTAAGGTTATGATACATATGACATTACATAGATCATGCGGAAACAACCATTAACCCAGGACAACATATTATTTACACATAATCATATAGCATAATTTAGATGCATACTCTTTGTTGCGTGCCCTCCCTAGCTGCGCCCGAACCGAACAAGAACAAGTCTTTTAGGACTCCAAGTGTCGTCCCTCCGTAGATAGTCCACAGCACGTCCGGATCCGCCTTAAGATTGACCAACTAGAATCGCCCTTAAGGTACTAGAAAATTTCGGCACTTTTGAGCAAGATGTGTGTTTGATTTTCTCTCAAAAACTCACTTTTGAATACTTTGAAACTTGTGTATAAATTATGACCCCTAGGCCTTTATTTATAGAGTTATGGAAAAGGAATCGTAATCCTAGTAGGATGCGAATTAATTGGAATTAGAATCCTACATGAATTCTATTTAATTAATTTATCCAATTAGGAATAGAAACTTAATCATACACTGACTCTTGTAGATTCAGGAATCACGCATGAGCACAAACTCACACACACACGGCAGCCACAAGGGCTGCCCATGCGCGTGCGAGCAGCAGCCCGCGCAGCACGGCCCACGCAGCCGTGGCCCTTGGCGCGCGCTGGGCCTGCCTTGCGGTAGGCCTGGGCGCTGCCTTGGCTGGGCTAGTGGCGCGCATGCTTGCTGGGCGATGGCCCCGGCTTCGTGCTGGGCCTTCGTCCGGCAAGCCTCGTCCGATGCTTATTCGTACGATACGCTTCCGATTAAATTTCCATTTCCGGAATCTATTTCCGATACGAACAATATTTAACATTTCCGATTCCGGAATTAATTTCCGTTTCGAACAAATATTTAATATTTCCGTTTCCGGAATTATTTTCCGATTCCGGCAATATTTCCGATTCTGACAATATTTCCGTTTCCGGTAATATTTCCGATTCTGGTAATATTTCCATTTCCAATAATATTTTCCGATACGTACCATGTTTCCGTTTCCGGCAACATCTACGACTTGGATAATATTCATATTTCCGATACGATCCATATTTCCGTTTCCGGCAATATCATCGTTTTCCGGAGTATTCATTTCTTGCCTGTGACGATCTTAGCTCCCACTGAAACCAAGATCCGTCGGTTCCGAATATTCATAGATGGAGTATTTAATACCATTAAATACTTGATCCGTTTACGTACTATTTGTGTGACCCTACGGGTTCAGTCAAGAGTAAGCTGTGGATTAATATCATTAATTCCACTTGAACTGAAGCGGCCTCTAGCTAGGCATTCAGCTCACTTGATCTCACTGAATTATTAACTTGTTAATTAATACTGAACCGCATTTATTAGACTTAACATAGAATGCATACTTGGACCAAGGGCATTATTTCCTTCAGTCTCCCACTTGTCCTTAGGGACAAGTGTGCATTTCCTAATTCCTTTGTCGCTCGATGCTTGCTCTTGAACATAAGGTAAGAGTTGTCATCCTTATTATGTCCAGAGGTGTTCCTCGGTTTCAGAGTTCAACTGATCAAATAAACAGATAATCATAGCCTATGATTCATCCGAGCACGGCCATGCATTTCACAGTTTCTAGCTCTCCGAGTGGCCTTGTACAACTTTTAAGCATCTCATCCCGATTTATGGGAGGACAATCCCAATCTTGCGATCTTGAGATTAGACTTCGTTTGATAGGTGATTACCTGAGCGTTGCCTTTATAGCCTCCTTTTACGGTGCGACGGTTGGTCAACGTCAAAGCAACCAGTTCTCAAACAAGTAATCTCAAATCACTCAGGTATTGAGGATTTAGTGTCTAATAATTTAATGAAATTTACTTATGACAGACTTTCATCTCTTACAGTAAAGTTTCATAGGTCTTGTCCGATACTAGTCTTCCCAAAGTAAGTATCTATGCAAATGATTATGACATTGCCATGTCCACATAGTTCAAGAAACAGAACTACTAGTCATCTTGCATTCTAATCGTCTAACGTTTTCTATGCGTCCAATTTTATAGAAAACTCCGATTAGGGACCATTTTCAACTTTGACATTCAAGTTCACTTGATAGACATTTCTTAGTCACAGGACTGGTCCTGACAGTCTATCTTGAATATATCGTCAAATTGAAGGGACTCATCATTTAATAAACCACAAATTAAATGGAAAAATGAATTTCTTTCATTTATTGTGAATGATTAACCAATAATGTTTTACAAAGATTTAAACTCTAAAACTTTAAAACATTAAACAGAGACATCAAAGCCATTCTCCAATATGCTTGATTCCCATAGCTGCAGTGTGCGAGTTGTGCTTCGCTTGCGGCAGAGGTTTAGTTAATGGATCTGATATGTTGTCATCAGTTCCAATTTTGCTTATCTCGACTTCTTTTCTTTCAACGAACTCTCGTAGAAGGTGAAATCTACGAAGTACATGCTTGACTCTCTGGTGGTGTCTAGGCTCTTTTGCCTGTGCAATAGCTCCGTTATTATCACAATACAGGGCTATTGGTCCTTTAATGGAGGGGACTACACCAAGTTCTCCTATGAACTTCCTTAGCCATATAGCTTCCTTTGCTGCTTCATGTGCAGCAATGTACTCCGCTTCAGTTGTAGAATCCGCAATGGTGCTTTGCTTAGCACTTTTCCAGCTTACTGCTCCTCCGTTGAGGCAGAAGACAAACCCAGACTGTGATCTGAAATCATCTTTGTCGGTTTGGAAACTTGCGTCCGTATAGCCTTTAACAATTAATTCATCATCTCCACCATAGACCAGGAAGTCATCTTTGTGCCTTTTCAGGTACTTCAGAATGTTCTTGGCAGCAGTCCAATGCGCCTCTCCTGGGTCTGACTGGTATCTGCTCGTAGCACTGAGTGCGTACGCAACATCCGGGCGTGTACATATCATAGCATACATTATTGAACCAATCAATGATGCATATGGAATCCCACTCATTCGTCTACGCTCATCAAGTGTTTTTGGGCACTGAGTCTTGCTTAGAGTCATTCCATGAGACATGGGTAGGTAGCCTCGCTTGGAGTCCGCCATCTTGAACCTATCAAGCACCTTATTGATATAAGTGCTTTGACTAAGTCCAATCATCTTTTTAGATCTATCTCTGTAAATCTTGATGCCCAATATGTACTGTGCTTCTCCTAGATCCTTCATCGAAAAACATTTCCCAAGCCAAATCTTGACAGAGTTCAACATAGGAATGTCATTTCCGATAAGCAATATGTCGTCGACATATAATACTAGGAAAGCAATTTTGCTCCCACTGACCTTCTTGTATACACAAGATTCGTCCGCGTTCTTGATGAAACCAAAGTCACTGACTGCTTCATCAAAACGTATATTCCAGCTCCTGGATGCCTGCTTCAATCCGTAGATTGATTTCTTTAGCTTGCATACCTTTTTAGCATTCTTTGGATCCTCAAAACCTTCAGGCTGTGTCATAAACACAGTTTCTGTTAAAACGCCGTTTAAGAAAGCGGTTTTGACATCCATCTGCCATATTTCGTAATCGTAATATGCAGCGATTGCTAACATTATTCGAATAGACTTTAGCATTGCAACTGGTGAAAAGGTTTCATCGTAATCCACACCGTGGACTTGCCTGTAACCTTTTGCAACCAATCTAGCTTTGAAAACTTCAAGTTTCCCATCCTTGTCCTTTTTCAGTTTGAAAACCCATTTGCTTCCAATGGCTTGGTAGCCATCTGGCAAATCGACCAAATCCCATACTTGGTTTTCAGACATGGAGTCTAATTCAGATTGCATGGCTTCTTGCCATTGCTTGGAGCTAGGGCTCGTCATAGCTTGCTTGTAAGTCGCAGGTTCATCACTTTCAAGTAATAGAACGTCATAGCTCTCGTTCGTCAAAATACCTAAGTACCTCTCCGGTTGAGATCTATATCTTTGCGATCTACGCGGGGTAACATTTCTAGATTGACCATGATTCTCACCAGATTCTTCTAAAGATCTCTGAGTTTCATCCTGAATGTCATCTTGAGCATTCTCTAGAGTTTGTTGTTCGACTCGAATTTCTTCGAGGTCTACTTTTCTCCCACTTGTCATTTTGGAAATGTGATCCTTCTCCAAAAAGACACCATCTCGAGCAACAAACACTTTGTTCTCAGATGTATTGTAGAAGTAATACCCCTTTGTTTCCTTTGGATAGCCCACAAGGATACATTTGTCAGATTTTGGATGAAGTTTGTCTGAAATTAATCGTTTGACGTATACTTCACATCCCCAAATCTTAAGAAAAGACACATTTGGAGGCTTTCCAAACCATAATTCGTATGGAGTCTTTTCGACAGCTTTAGACGGAGCTCTATTTATAGTGAGTGCAGCTGTATTTAGTGCATGTCCCCAAAATTCTAATGGAAGTTCGGCCTGACCCATCATTGACCTGACCATGTCTAGCAAGGTTCTGTTCCTCCGTTCTGACACACCGTTCCATTGTGGTGTTCCAGGAGGAGTCAATTCTGATAGAATTCCACATTCTTTCAGATGGTCATCAAATTCATAGCTCAGATATTCACCGCCTCTATCAGACCGCAGTGCCTTGATCTTCTTGCCTAATTGATTCTCTACTTCACTCTGAAATTCCTTGAATTTGTCAAAGGATTCAGACTTATGCTTCATTAGGTAGACATAACCATACCTACTGAAGTCATCAGTGAAAGTGATAAAGTAGCTGAAACCACCTCTAGCATTTGTACTCATTGGTCCACATACATCTGTATGGATTAAACCCAATAGTTCATTTGCTCTTTCTCCGACTTTAGAGAAAGGTTGCTTTGTCATTTTGCCAAGTAAACATGATTCGCATTTACCATAATCCTCTAAGTCAAATGGTTCTAGAATTCCTTCCCTTTGAAGTCTTTCTAAGCGTTTCAAGTTTATATGGCCTAATCGACAATGCCACAGATAGGTGAGATCTGAATCATCCTTTTTGGCCTTTTTGGTATTTATGTTATATACTTGTTTGTCGTGATCTAATAAATAAAGTCCATTGACTAATCTAGCAGATCCATAAAACATCTCTTTAAAATAAAACGAACAACTATTGTCTTTTATTATAAAGGAAAATCCCTTAGCATCTAAGCAAGAAACTGAAATGATGTTTTTAGTAAGACTTGGAACATGGAAACATTCTTCCAGTTCCAAAACTAGCCCGGAGGGCAACGACAAATAGTAAGTTCCTACGGCTAATGCAGCAATCCGTGCTCCATTTCCCACTCGTAGGTCGACTTCACCCTTGCTTAACTTTCTACTTCTTCTTAGTCCCTGTGGATTGGAACATAAGTGTGAGCCACAACCTGTATCTAATACCCAAGAAGTTGAATTAGCAAGTATACAGTCTATAACGAAAATACCTGAAGATGGAACGACTGTTCCGTTCTTCTGATCTTCCTTTAGCTTCAAGCAATCTCTCTTCCAATGCCCCTTCTTCTTGCAGTAGAAGCATTCGGATTCAGAAGTGGGTTGACTGACCTTCCTCTTTGCAGATTTGGCGCCAGTTTGCTTAGTTGGGCTGGCCTTGTTGCCACCTTTCTTAGCATTCCTCTTCTTTCCAGATTTCTTGAACTTGCCCCTACGCACCATAAGCACATCCTGCTTATCACTTTTGAGCGTCTTTTCAGCGGTCTTCAGCATACCGTGAAGCTCAGTGAGCGTTTTGTCCAGACTATTCATACTGTAGTTCAGTTTGAACTGATCATACCCGCTATGAAGAGAATGGAGGATGGTGTCTATAGCCATTTCCTGAGAAAATTGCTGATCCAGCCGACTCATATTCTCAATGAGTCCAATCATTTTGAGAACATGTGGACTTACGGGCTCGCCTTTCTTAAGCTTGGTCTCAAGAATTTGCCTATGAGTCTCGAATCTTTCGACTCGAGCCAGATCTTGGAACATGTTCTTCAACTCACTGATGATTGTGAAAGCATCTGAGTTGATGAACGTTTTCTGCAGATCCGCACTCATGGTGGCGAGCATTAGACATTTCACATCCTTGTTGGCATCAATCCAACGATTGAGGGCAGCCTGAGTGACCCCGTCGCCAGGAGCTTCGGGCATCGCCTCATCTAGGACATACTCCTTTTCTTCCTGCATAAGAACTATTTGCAAGTTCCTTTGCCAGTCAAGGAAGTTTTTCCCGTTCAACTTCTCCTTTTCGAGAATTGATCGAATGTTGAATGAATTGTTGTTTGCCATATTAAAACTACAATTGAAAAGAATAAACAAATAAATAACCATTCACAGTTTCTCTTAATAAACTTAAATTCTAGCATACATGCATAATTCAATGTTTATTAAGCATTTTATTCAAGTTATGTGTTCCGGCAGGTGTGAATAAAATGATTCCAAGATCCTAAAATCATTGAAGAACTAAGCACAGTTTGTCGACTTAATCCTAGAACATCTTAGGTAAGCAAAAGCCTTTTGCTAATAGTCTAGAAACTATTCTTGGTTGATAGGTACGTCTAAGAACTTATTAGGTAAACCTATCGAATTTGCCACGACATAAAAGGACTCCTTACTTATATCGTTGAGTTTCACCAAAACTAACATGTACTCACAATTATTTGTGTACCTTGCCCCTTTAGGACCAATAAGTAACACCTCGCTGAGCGAAAACTATTACTAGATTGATGTAAAGGATATCCAAGCAAGTGTATATTTTGGCATGGCACCTTTTAACTCAATTTTTAAGTTTGGAACTTAAGGCTCTTACTATGTTGGTTAGATTTTAAGTGAACTAAAATCCTTAATCATGCAACATAATCAAGCTTATGATCTCATGCATTTTAAGACATATTTAAAACAATAAATAACTTAAAACATGCATAAGATATTTGTGATCTAGTATGGCCCGACTTCATCTTGAAGCTTTGACTTCAAAGTCCGTCTTGAAAATCTCCGTGGGAGGCACCATTTTCTTCAAATAGGATAAGCTATAACTAATTACAACTATTTGATGGTTCGCAGACCATATTTGAATTGAAAAATAACTTTGGTACTTTAGACCAATTACATTCAAATTAATGGTACGCAGACCATATTTTCTATCCTATTTGGGCCATACTAGTCACTTCATAACCTGCAAAACAGTACATATACAATATATACCATTCACCCATTCATTATCATGAATGGCCCACATAGCTGGTTAGTAAAACACATTATGCATCACGTAAACATTTGCAGCAATTAATCAAGGGCACCAATAATCTACCAATTATTCAGTCCTTATTAATTCTAATCGAGTTGTTTTAACCTTAAGGATTTGTAGACCTAATCAAGAGTTTATGACTAAAAGGCGCTCCCACTCAAACCAATAAATTCATATGCTTTACTAATTTTAAACATAAAATTGTATTTCTAGTCTAACCGGAAACATACAAATTTAATTAAAATTTAAAGCTCATATAAATTTATAATTGAATCCAAAAATTTAATTTAATTTCAGTCGCATTTAAATTAATTCATGATTTTAATTTTAGTAAAATAATTAGAATAAATTCCATTTATTATAATTATAATATTCAAAATTAAAATCCAAGAAATTAATTCAAATTATTAATTTTAAAATTAATTAAAATTATGTGAACTGAAATTTTCAAATTAAACATTCAAAACGATCTAATCGTAACGCAAACACCCTACGCGTTGCACGCCCATGGGCCGTACGCACACAGCCATTGCTGGCCATGTGCGCGCAGCCCATGCGCTCGTCGCATAGCTGCTGCTGTCCTATCGCAAGCCTCCGCACAGCGCCCCATCGCACGCGAGCTATCGCTCGCAGTGCGCGCGCGAGATCGCTCGCTGGGCGCGCTGGCTCGCTCGCTGTGCGCGCGAGCCATCGCTCGCTGGGGCGCGACATCGCTCGCTGGGCGAGCGACATCGCGCGCTGCGCGCGCGAGCCATCGCTCGCTGGTGCGCGACATCGCTCGCTGCGCGCGCGAGCCATCGCTCGCTGGTGCGCGACATCGCTCGCTGGGCGAGCGACATCGCGCGCTGCGCGCGCGAGCAGTGCTGGGCGCAGCGCTCGTGGCACGCGAGCTTGCGCTCGCTGCGCGCGAGGCTGCGCGCACTTGTGCGAGGCAGCGCGCGTTGTGGCGCAGCTCGCTTGCTGCCCACACGCGACTGCCTTGGCTCGCCCTTCGCCCATGCCCATTCGTTCATTGCTCGTGGCACACGACACAAGGCAGGGCTGCTGTCTTGTGCTCGTGCACTACGCCCTTGCTCATTGCATTCGTGCCGCACGGGCGACGAGCTCCCTTGCTCGTCGTCGCATGCCCGCATTATACAACACCCCTTAAGGGTAACACGAAGCGTCCATTGCTTCGTGCGTGCAAGTTATTTGAACGAATCGCATAAAATTTTAAAATTTATATTTAAAATTAATGACAAATTAATAAATATTATTAATTTCATAATTTTAGGGCGAAAAAATCGAAAATTTATTATCCAATTGATTTCCGATTGATATGGATTCAAGTCTAGGTCATAAAAATTTAAAATTTATCGTAAATTTACAATTTTTATGGTGGTTTTTAATCATAGGTTTCTAATTAAATTACAATTAATTATGAAAATCAAATTAATTCTAAATTATTCTAATTTTCAACAAATTAATCATAATTACAAATTAGATTGCATAATTAACAAGACTAGGCATTCAAACTTGTTAAACATATGCAGTAGGTCAATCAAAAATTCAAGATTTATCAACAAGAATCGCAAATATTTAATTTAACATCTTAAATTTACGAAATTTTGCATTCGAAAAACTAAAACCTTCGAAAAGTCATAGTTAGGCTTCGAATTTGAGAATTCTGGGTTCGGCAGAAAAATACTATTTTTGTCAAAATTTTAGAATGCCTTTTACATGCGGAATTGACACAAAAATCACTCAACTCGGATGAGTAATGAAGAAACTGCCGAAAAACTGCGTACATATAATTAAATAAACGCAATTTGCAATTAATTAACAATTACGAAAATTAATCACCCCTTTTAATTCTTGCAAATTTGTAATATTTAACCATGTTCATGCAATTTAGATTATGAAAATAATAAGGGGCTCGTGATACCACTGTAAGGTTATGATACATATGACATTACATAGATCATGCGGAAACAACCATTAACCCAGGACAACATATTATTTACACATAATCATATAGCATAATTTAGATGCATACTCTTTGTTGCGTGCCCTCCCTAGCTGCGCCCGAACCGAACAAGAACAAGTCTTTTAGGACTCCAAGTGTCGTCCCTCCGTAGATAGTCCACAGCACGTCCGGATCCGCCTTAAGATTGACCAACTAGAATCGCCCTTAAGGTACTAGAAAATTTCGGCACTTTTGAGCAAGATGTGTGTTTGATTTTCTCTCAAAAACTCACTTTTGAATACTTTGAAACTTGTGTATAAATTATGACCCCTAGGCCTTTATTTATAGAGTTATGGAAAAGGAATCGTAATCCTAGTAGGATGCGAATTAATTGGAATTAGAATCCTACATGAATTCTATTTAATTAATTTATCCAATTAGGAATAGAAACTTAATCATACACTGACTCTTGTAGATTCAGGAATCACGCATGAGCACAAACTCACACACACACGGCAGCCACAAGGGCTGCCCATGCGCGTGCGAGCAGCAGCCCGCGCAGCACGGCCCACGCAGCCGTGGCCCTTGGCGCGCGCTGGGCCTGCCTTGCGGTAGGCCTGGGCGCTGCCTTGGCTGGGCTAGTGGCGCGCATGCTTGCTGGGCGATGGCCCCGGCTTCGTGCTGGGCCTTCGTCCGGCAAGCCTCGTCCGATGCTTATTCGTACGATACGCTTCCGATTAAATTTCCATTTCCGGAATCTATTTCCGATACGAACAATATTTAACATTTCCGATTCCGGAATTAATTTCCGTTTCGAACAAATATTTAATATTTCCGTTTCCGGAATTATTTTCCGATTCCGGCAATATTTCCGATTCTGACAATATTTCCGTTTCCGGTAATATTTCCGATTCTGGTAATATTTCCATTTCCAATAATATTTTCCGATACGTACCATGTTTCCGTTTCCGGCAACATCTACGACTTGGATAATATTCATATTTCCGATACGATCCATATTTCCGTTTCCGGCAATATCATCGTTTTCCGGAGTATTCATTTCTTGCCTGTGACGATCTTAGCTCCCACTGAAACCAAGATCCGTCGGTTCCGAATATTCATAGATGGAGTATTTAATACCATTAAATACTTGATCCGTTTACGTACTATTTGTGTGACCCTACGGGTTCAGTCAAGAGTAAGCTGTGGATTAATATCATTAATTCCACTTGAACTGAAGCGGCCTCTAGCTAGGCATTCAGCTCACTTGATCTCACTGAATTATTAACTTGTTAATTAATACTGAACCGCATTTATTAGACTTAACATAGAATGCATACTTGGACCAAGGGCATTATTTCCTTCACGCTTGGCTCGACGGGCCGGCAGCTCCCATGCGGCTCGTATTCGCGACGAACGCCTTACGGCTATTATTTATCGTATCGTACACGACGAATCACTGTCGTACGATACGATTATTCATTTTGCCCCGCTTACGAATATTGGCGATACGATATACGATTCTGATGCAAGGTCGTATCATATAATACGTTTTTCCGAACTAATTCCCGAAAAGCTATTAAATGAATTTCCAATTCATTTAATCCGGTGATCTGATACATGTCATTGGTGTGAGCTTATAGGTTCAGTCAAGAGTAAGTTGTGAGCCTAATATAGATTAGAACTCACTAATCGGAAGCATTGCTCCAGCTAGCTGTTCCGATCACTTGATCTTACTGAATTAATTGTTCTTAATTAATATGAACCTTGGTATTAGACTTAATGCACCTTGGGTGAAGGAAACATTTCCTTCAGTCTCCCACTTGTCATTCAGACAAGTGTGCATTTCACATTCCTTTGTCGCTTAGTGTTACTTGCTGAACATAAGGTAAGATCCAAGCCGTCCTTATTAGGTTCAGAAGTGTTTCTCGGATTACAGAGCTCAACTGTTAAACTTTTACAGAAGGTTAAGCCTTAACCATTCTGAGCACGGCCATGCATTTTCACAGTATCTAACTCTCCTAGAGGCCTTGTTACAAAACAACACCATATCCTATCAAAGATAGGAGGAAAATCCATTCTTGCAATCTATGAACACTCACTTTGATTCATAGTACGCCCAATAACTGCTTTTATAGCCTCCTTTTACGGTGCGACGTTTTGCTAGCATTAGAGCGAACTAATTCTCAAACGAACAGACATAATCACTCATGTTATGAGGAATGGTTCTAATAACCTTTAATGAGAACTTTATGACATGACTTTAATCTCTTAAAGTGTTCTCATGGTCAATCCGATACAAGATCCAATAAGTATATATGCAAAAGATTCTGACATCCAGTCAATATAGTTCAAGAAACCGAACTACAAATCTACTTGAAATCTAATCTTCATTAGTCATTGGTCGTCCACCTTTCAATGACCTAGATTAGGGATCCTTTGTGACTTCAATATTCAAGTTCACTTATGGGTGTTTCTTTGTCGAAGATTCCATCTTGACATCCCATTTGAATGTTTTAATTGAATCACATGGACTTATAATTTAATACTAAACCAAATTAAATGAATATGAAATAGTAAATTCCATAAATATGAAATGGTTAAACCAATTGTTTTAAACACAGATCTAACAGATGTTCTAAAACAAAACTTAGAAAATCAAAGCCATTCACTACAAGAAAATATACATATAGAGGCAACACCTTGAGGCAATCAATTTTTTATGGCCTCTAAATGTGCTTTTTAGCGTTACATAATTATGGTTGCCTCTTAAAGCTATTTTTAGCATCAATGAAAATTAGATTTCCCCTAAAAACACTTTTTAGCATTAATGAAATAATGGTTGCCTCTAAAACTTCTTTTTAGCATCAACGAAATTTTGGTTGCCCCTAAAAGCACCTTTTAGAATTAATGAAATAACGGTAGCCAAACTTTGGTTTAATATCTCCATCATCAAACTTTGGTTTATTTTCTCTGTGACACCGACGGAACGAAAACTTTCTCTCTCTGCCATGGTGAGTGCACGTTAAGGTTCACTGTTAACATGCACACCCCACTGCAATGGCGAGGAAGAAGAAGATCCAGAAGCATGAAGTTCGAGAGTTTAATGAAGAGGCCTCTACCATTCTTCACATAGTGTTATCTCGCCCGAAGAATCAGCATCAGTTGCGAAATGTGACACCCATTAATGTCGATGAAGCTCGTGTGTCGTCCGTGAACATCTCACCATTTCCGTCGCATCCAAGCAATGGACCTCCTTCCCCACACACTCAGGAAGCTATTGCGGCCTATCATAAGGCGATTAACTTCACTCCTATCCAGCCCATTGAAACCCAGATGGAACCACTGCAGATTCCAAGATCTTTGGAGGAGGTGCAAGGGAGAGGTATTTTGGGTGGTGCTGCGCTTGAGAAGGTACGTGAAATGATGAAAACTGTTAACGTTGTTCTAGGTTTGAGAAATGGTACGGAAACCCTTGGTGAGGGTGGTGTCATCTCCACCCAGGAAACGGAGCATACCCGAAATGTTGAGCAGGATGAAGGAGAAGGGGTGCAGCCTCAACAATCTCAAGCAGGTGGTAATGGTGTGCCAAAACAACCTTGGGTAAGTTTGTTTAAACCCAAACCCCTTACTGCTAAAGGTGTCTCTCTTTCATTCATTTCTCCTACTGTGTGTGATGGTTCCCCTGTTGCTATGCTTGAACAAGCTGATTTCGATGAAATGTCAGTAATATGGGAATCTACAGTCATTATGTATGTGGTGGGGGATAGACCGTCGATTGGGGCTGTTATTAGGTTTTTTGAGAAGGATTGGAATATTGTTTCAAAACCCCAGGTGCTGCTTCATGAGGAGGGCTATTTTGTTATCAAATTTGCCTCTAAGAAAGAAAGGGGCTCAATCTTGATGGTTGGACCTCATTCTTTCTTTGGTAAACCAGTAATTGTTAAGCCCTGGTCACCAGAGTTTAATTTTCAGGCTGAAGTGTTAAGAGTTGTGCCAATTTGGGTCAGATTCCCTAATCTTCCTTTAAACTGTTGGGGAGCTGGATCTTTGAGTAGAATAGAAAGGTTGCTTGGTGTGCCTCTCTTTGCTGATGAGTGTACCACTTGTCAGCAGAGAATTTCTTTTGCTCGAATACTTATTGAAATAGATGTCACAAAGAGCTTGCCTAGAAATGTCATGCTAAAGGATCCAACTGGTAAGACCTTCAAGCAACAGGTAGACTATGATTGGTTGCCACCATTCTGCCCTACTTGCAATCTGATAGGACATGTTTGTGGAAAAGATATGAAGAACACTGCCAGACTTGTTCCTGCTGCTCATGCTCAGAAGAAGGTGCAAAAAGTTTGGGTTCCAAAGCAGGTGGTTGTTGTTGAAGAACCTAAGCAGGCTAGTGAGTCTGTGAATGTCATGGTGGAAGATGAGACTAGTAATGAGATGGATACTTCTATGGACTCAGTCATTACTCCAAAAGCTCCTATTCAAGATGATGGATGGAGGGTAGTATCAAGAAGAAGAAAGGTGACTAGCAGTCCTGTGCATAACACTGGTTTGGCTCAGGTTGGATATGCTGGTGAAGATGGTGGTGAAATAGGGGCTCCTTCACATATTCCACCATGAATATTTTCACTTGGAATGTGAGGGGGATGAATGACCCCAGCAAAATAGGGGAAATAAAGAAGTTCCTAGCTGAGAATAAAGTAGTTGTAGTGGCTTTAATTGAAACTAAAATAAAAGAGGGAAACTGTAATAAGCTACTGAAGATGTTTGGTTCTGTATGGCAGTGGAATTTCAACTATTCACACTCACCTAGGGGGAGAATTTGGCTAGGGTGGAAACATGTTGTGGTGACAGTGCAGATTCTGCAGAAAACTGAGCAGATGATACACACTTTTGTTGCAGCAAAAAGTGGGCAATTTAGTGCTTTTTTCACTCCAGTTTATGGCTTGCGTACAATTGATACTAGGAAATCTCTCTGGAATGATGTGAGGGCTCTTAGTTCTGTGATTACAACTCCATGGCTGATTATGGGTGATTTTAATTCCATTCTTAACTCTGATGACAGACTTAATGGTAGTATTATTTCTGCCACTGAAACTAGAGATTTTAAAGATTGTATTGATGTTGCTGCTGTGGCTGAATTGAAAACTTGTGGTCATTTCTATTCTTGGAGTAATAAGGGGCAGGGTGATATGAGAATTATCTCTAGAATTGACAGAGCATTGGGAAATGCAAGCTGGCACCTCACTTTCACTGATGCAATTGTTGATTATCTGAATCGTGGTCTTTCAGACCATTCCCCTCTTTTATTGTCTTGCAATATCAATGTTACTACAGGAGGAAGGCCATTTAAGTTTTTCAACTATATGGAAGAGCATCCTAAATTCTTGCAGACTGTCCAAGATGGGTGGAACACTAATATTCATGGAAATGGGAAGGGGCTTGCTCAGGTGTGGGCTAAGCTTAAGGTGATTAAACAAGGTCTTAAACAACTTCATCAGCAGGAATTTGAAAAGTTGGAAGAAAGAATTGAACACATTAGAGCTGAGTTGAGTCTTGTTCAAACTCAGCTGGCTAACAACTTCACAGATGCATTGTTACAAGGGATAGAGAAGGAGTGTACTGAAAAGCTGAAAAAGTTCCTTCATGTGCAAGAATCTGCTTATAGGCAGAAATCCAAAATTCAATGGTTGCAGGTTGGTGACTCCAATATAAAATTCTTCTTTAGTGCAATGAAGGAAAGGCAATCCAGAAACAGCATAGATGTGTTATATGATAGTACTGGTAAAAAACTAACAACTATAGATGAAATCAAGGGTGAGATCTGTCAGTTTTATAAAGGGTTGATTGGCACTGCTGCTCCTTTCTTAACTGGGATTGATGTGAATATAGTCAGGAAGGGTAAACAATTGTCTCCTAATGATGCTGATGCTTTGATTCAACCTGTTACAGAAAGTGAGATTGATGCTGCATTGAAAGGAATTGATCCTAATAAGGCTCCAAAAGTGGATGGCTTTAATAGCCTTTTCTTTTTGAGGGCTTGGGGAGTTGTTAAAACTGATGTGTACAGGGCTGTACAGGAGTTCTTTATTACTGGAGTTATGCCAAAACAGGTTAATAACACCTCTGTTACCCTCATTCCAAAAGTGCTGGATGCTTCAAATATTAAAGACTTCAGGCCCATTGCTGGCTGTTCAGTTGTATATAAAATTGTCTCTAAGATTATTACTTCTAGAATGCAGAAGGTGATTGGTGATGTTATCAGTCCATCCCAAGCTGGTTTCATTCCTGGTAGGAACATTTCAGATAATATCTTATTGGCTTGTGAGCTGGTAAAGTGTTACACCAGAAAGAATATTTCCCCTAGGTGTATGTTGAAGGTGGATATGAAGAAAGCTTATGATTCTTTGGAGTGGTCTTTCTTACAAAGTATGCTTGCTGAGTTGGGCTTCCCAACTAAATTCATTGGTTGGGTGATGCAATGTTTGAATACAATTTCATATTCTATTTTGATCAATGGCATCCCTTCTCCTCCTATTTCTGCAAAAAAAGGCTTAAGACAAGGAGATCCAATGTCTCCTTATCTTTTTGCTATAGGGATGGAGTAAATGTCAAGATGCTTAGCTGAGCTCACAAAGAACAAAGCCTTTAAGTTTCATCCTAGATGGAAGAGAGTTGATTTAACCCATATGATGTTTGCAGATGATTTGCTGCTCTTTTCTAGAGCTGATATCCCTTCTGTGTCAGCTTTATTTGCTGCTTTCACTCAGTTCTCAAGAGCTTCTGGGTTGGAGGCTAATCTTCATAAAAGTGAAGTATATCTTGCAGGGGTTAATGATCAGATGGGGGATCAGTTAGTTTCTCTCTTGGGGATTGCTAAAGGTACTTTCCCAATTAGATATTTGGGTGTACCCCTCACAACCAGGAAACTAAGCTACAATGAATGCAAACCTCTCATTGAGAAAACAGTTACAAGAATTAAAGGGTGGTCTGCTAGATTTCTCTCTTATGCTGGTAGGCTGCAACTTATCAAGTCTGTTTTGTTTGGTGTCCAACTGTATTGGTGCCAAATTTTTGTGATGCCTAAAAAGATTATGAAAGAAATTCAGAGGTTGTGTAGGAGTTTCTTATGGACATGCAATAAAGTTGGGTCCAAGAAGGCTCCTGTTGCTTGGGAAAATCTTTGTCTTCCCAAGACCTGTGGTGGTTGGAACTTGAAGGATCTCATTACTTGGAACAAGGCTGCTGTGCTGAAACATTGTTGGGCTTTTTCTATGAAGCAGGATAGGCTCTGGGTTAAATGGATGCATACCTACTATATACAGCAGAAAGATTTCTGGACCATGCCAGTTCCTAATGGCCTTACTTGGTCAATGAGGAAAATTTGGTATCAAAGGGAGTTGTTGCTGCAAGTTGGGGATGGAAGTCAGTTTGTGGTAGCTAGTAAATTCAAGATTCATAAAGCTTACAAACATCTGCATCGGAGTGGTGTTCAGGTGCCCTGGAAAAGATTGGTCTGTAACAGTAAGGCTAGCCCTAAGAGTACATTTGTTGTGTGGTTAGCAGTCCAAAATAGGCTTGCTACCAAAGATAGGCTAATCAAATGGAATGTTAGTGTTGTTAGTACTTGTGAGTTGTGTCAGCAGTATGATGAGGATCTGAATCATCTATTCTTCTCTTGCAAGTATTCTTCTGAAGTTTGGCAGTTGGTTCTGAATGACATGGGAATTCAGAGAAGTGGTTTACAGTGGCATGAAGAAGTGGATTTGGCAGTTAAGAAGAGTAGGAGCTCAAGGAAGACTGATGCTACCTATGCTATGGCTTTCATTGAGACTGTTTATGGGATTTGGTTGCAAAGAAACTCCCAAATTTTCTCTAGCAAGGTGGACACTCCAAAGGTGGTTGCTAACAGGATTCTCTTCTGTGTAGCTTGTAGACAGTAGTTCCTCTTGTATTAGTTGTTTTTGTTGTTTCTTTGTTGCTGTTGTAAGGAGGTGTGTGGACTTGGGTGTTTTTGTCTCTTTTGGTAAATCAATATAATCTCTATTTGCCAAAAAAAAACTACTTTTTTAGGACTAATGAAACAATGGTTGCCCCTAAAAGTACTTTTTTTGCATTACTGAAATAATTGTTGCCTCTAAAAACTTCTTTTTAGCATTAGCAAAATTTGTGTTGCCCCTAAATGTTTCTTTTTAGTATCAGTAACATTATGATTGCCTTTAAAAGTTATTTTTAGCATTATTAAAATTGATGTTGCCCCTAAAAAATCATTGTTAGCATTATTAATACTATAGTTGGCTCTAAAAGATTGTTTTAGCATTAAAAAAATTTAGATTGCCCCAAAAAGTTAATTTTTTGCATTAGTGAAGTTTAGGTATCCTATAAAAGTCTTTTCAACAATGTTTGAAATTTAGAATGTGCTAAAAGCTTTTTTAGCACTAGTAGAATATATATTACCATACTATCTATCTTATTAACATATGTTGCTAAAGTCTATATAAAAAAATCAAGAGATGATACTGTTTTGGTCCATCACATTCTAGCTTTACAACAAGTAATAAAACTATATCAAGTTGTATCTTATTACATCCTATTACATATCGTTAAATTATATAAGAAGGTAAATATAAATATAAATCAAGTTGTGACCTCATGTTACCTGTTATACTCGAACCATTTACAACTATTGGCCAGTGACCAATTTAATTTAAACAGATCCATTTACAACCACAACTCATTTAACCCAACTTGAATTGGTTTTAAATTTATTTAAACATTTTATCTTTGCTTAACTCAAACAGAAAAGCATAATCACAATTTAGAACCAATTTCTCCTTTGAATAAAATATGCAATTTGTAGCTTAGACATTGTTTTCCCCATTTTGGGTGCATAAGCAATTTTATTAACCAAAAAATGAAGTAAAGTTTATACAAGCTCAACCAAACCTAGTTACGCAAGAAACTACAATCTTGATGATATAAAGGTAGCCTACCAAAGCTAGCTAAACAAAGAAAATTACAAAAAAAAAAAAAAAAAAAACAACAAAATTAGCAAAGACAACTAAAGTCAACTTTGGTCTAAACTAGTTTTTACAAACTGAAATTTCCACGCTTCTATTATACTTCAACCATCCTTTGTAACACTAAAATTCCTACAAGAAAGTAAAAATAAACAGTAAATTTACAACAGTGAAGGTCTACTACTATTTGAATGCAGGAATTATCTCGAAGGCAATAAAATAGAGTTGAAGCCAATGACCTCATTGTTATGATAAGAAAAAAGCTTGTACTTCCCATTTGTAAAAAAATAAATTCATCCTATAGCTAGTATATCAAATTAAAAACCAACTAACATTCCGAATAAAGATGGTAAGAAAATCATATTTGAAGTTTGGACGCTTTGGTATGATAATGTAGATTGAATAAAGAATCACGAGTCAATGAAGGATTTTTTTTTTCTCTTCTAATTTTTCAACTACTTGATTTATTAAACATGAGTTCTACCATAAAGCCAACACACCTATAAATAAAAAGATGTTCACACTAACCTTCATGCTCTTGAAATGATAGAAGTCAATGAGGTCATCATGTTGAGAGTGAGAAACCTGAGCCTTGGCTTTCCTCTCCTCGGTTTCACGGAATTGCTTGTCTGCAAGCATGTTAACAAAGCTTTCTTTGCAAGAGTAAAGCCATATTTTTCTAGTCGCATCTACGGTATTGCAGAGAAGTCTGATGTAGAGAACTATCCTATCATAAGCATCAACAATGCTTCTGATGTTTCCTTGTTCACTTCAGCCTTGGATGGTTGAACTTCCTCCAACCTCAAAACAAGCTTTGTCAAAATACATGCAACAACAGCTCCAAGGAAAAAGTCACCAGATAGCAGCAGTGATCTCAAATTTCTTTGAGTAGCCAACGACCCTTGAACCAAGGTAGGGGGAGAAATAGCAGTTTCTAGGGCTGCACTTTGAGTGGCATAAGTGCCATCTGCAAGGACCACATGCCTTCTAGAAGAAAATGTGATACAGCTAGCAAGTTTGTCTCTCTTGGAAACCTCTTGGCCCTCTCCTTCCTCAATGGTGGTGTAAAACTAATCCTGCAGTTTCTGTCATAAATCCAGTTTCCTATGTTATTTATCATACATAGTTACAGACATGTATAAGATTTCTGAACAGAAAAGTTAAAAGCATATTATGTAACCATAGAAACAAAAACGCAAACCATGACATAAAATAAGTTAAAAAAAGTGCATAACAACAACAGAAAACAATACTGCATAACATGAGAAAGAAAACATTAGCAGTCTTTGGAAACAAGAAATAAAGGATACTCCAAGTTGCCATCTGTCCGGTACAATGAAATTCATGAAGAAATCTTAAGCAAAAACCTATGGTTTGAAATTCAAATTGACTAAATCAGTAAATAGCTTCAAATCCTAGTTGAACCTTCAACTGTAGTGATCTTTTAACAGATTTAATCGCCGTTCCCGACTCAGTTCTAATTCATGAATAAATGATAAGCAAAACCCTAAATAATTGAAATTCAAGTCGACTAGCTCTGTTAATTGCAAAAGATACTAGTAGAACCTTCAAAATTGGTGAATTTTGTCGTATTTCTTACAGCAAAAAGGTGTGTTTCAATCTGTCCAAGCCTAGGGAAAAACAAGCTAGATAAAGAACTTTAGATAAAGATAGCACCACCGAATTGGAAAGTACTCTGTCAAGGAAACAGAGGAATAGGGCCATTCTAGATGCAACAGGACACTGAGAGAACTTCAAACTCTACATGATAGGTCACAGAAAACGCAACGACAAATTGACTAATTTTTTAATCTATACATGTTGGTGTTTTTGTATTTAGATGGATGCAATCATGCATTATGATGATCTGCCAAATTTTGGCAGACCGTCATTAGTTGTCGTTTGTCCGGTACAGTGAGGTTCATGAAGAAATCATAAGCAATTTAAAACCTATAGTTTGAAATTCGAATTGACTAAATCAGTAGGAAGCAAAACTTGTAAAACGATTTCAGAAATTAAAGCAATGCCTATGAAATTTAACATAAATTTTGACCAAAAATCCCAAATTATTAATAAAAATGCCATTTTTCTTGGCCAACGGTATTTGAAATCTGAACTTTAATAACCTGGTTCGAGCTCAGAGTTCCAAGGACTTCCAACTCAACAAGGATGGTGGTACCTAAATCCTTCATCTGTATTTCCCATTACCTTGTTTGATCATAACTACATATGAAAATGTTTTCGAAAGAGGTGTAGTCCCCTGCATAATCCACTTGTTAAATTTTGCCAATCTGATACAACATTTCAACCATAATCATGTGTTACACATTAATTATTAGAAAGCAGAAACCAATACAGCATAAAGATTTGTCCATATGCTTCGATTTAAACTCACACCATTTTCTCTGCAGAAGGACATAAATCATATAATCAGACTGGGGAAGAAACAAATATCACCAAGCACATCTAAATGTTAACATATTCACCTGACCAACTGTCAGATTTTTCAGACCCAAAACAAGAAACCAAGTTGTCAATCCCCTTACCTGCTACATATATGTTTTTGAAGCATTCAACCAGGCTCTATCTTAAATTCGTAGCTTCAAACCTTCGAACACATTCAGAATGATATGAACAAAGCTATCAGCTTCAAGCATTCAAACACAATCAGAATGCTACAAATAAAGCTACCAGCTTCAAGCGTTCAAACACATTCACAATGGTAAGAATAAAGCTATCAACCTCGAATAAAATCACCAATAATAGAGCATCTAGTTTAAAACACTGCTCATTAGAAACAAAATCTTAATGAAGCCTGATGATTAGTTGCCCAAGCTTTCACATATCCCAAACCTAAATAAGATAAACTCTTCTTATTATCACAAGCAGTCAATACTTAAACTAAAAAACCATCAACCAAGAATCCTATCATGTGAGATTGATGCACAATTAAACTAAAAAACACAACGCAATTTTATGCAGTATTCACCAAGCTGGGGAAACTACTCCTACAGGAAGCTCAATTGTATGCAAGTATAAGTGAGTATAAACAATACCCATATGCTAAATTTCCCCATTCGACTAAAATTTACAAGTAGTTTACAATTGAATTCGGCTGCATAAGAAATTGATTGGCTGCAACAAACTGATTGATTAAAAAACCAAATTGGAGGAAAGAAATCAGGTGATTATTAGTTACCTCTTGATAGGCAGCTGCATCAAAACTTCAATTTGGGTGCTCCCTAATCGCAAGTTCATCTTCTCAATTGAAGACTGACGAATTCGTATTTCTTTGTTAAGAGAAAGAGAATTGTCAGTTCCACTAAGAGAATCCCTATGTTGATCTTTCAGACGAATTTGGAATGAATTCAAGGTTAGGTTTTTGATTGAAAAACCCCTGTTGAGTTGTGGCTTCTATAATGAACGACAACTCTTAAATTGAAATGAGGTTTTTGTTCACCGCTTAAATTTTCCCCAAAAATTGAAAAACACAGCTTAAATTTTCTTTTCTTTTTTGATTTTAGAGGGAAATTATTTTTAGAGTTTTCAAATTAGTTTTTTTTTTTTTGAGGGAACTTCAATTTTTTTTAAATAGTACGAAAATTTAGCTTACTTCGTATATCCTTAAAAAATTAAATACCGTCTAATTGAATACGGCAACTTTGTGTAAGACCGCTTTATCGGAAAGACCACTTTGATTGCTTAACTAATTAGTTTCATTGCTTAACTAACTAGTTCCATTGTTTAACTAATTAGTTCAAGTGCTTAACCAATTAGTTTCAGTGCTTAACTAATTAATTTCATTGCTTAACTTATATGACACCAAGGCGGTCTTTTGTGTAAGACCGCTTTATATAAAAGTTTATGAATTCAATATGGCCTTGTTATTAATATCAATAAAAAATGGGAAAAAAGTTACGTCAAACGGTTCGTATATTTTATTTTTTGTCGGTTTTGCCTAGTCTTTCGAGTTTTTAAAACTAATGATATACGGAGTGGTTCGAGATATCGTATTCAACTGAGTAATCAGACATTACTTTGTTTAAACTAACATTGTGTGGGTTATGTACACATATAGTACATAAACTTGTTTGAACTAATGAATCTAATTCGATATACTTCGTAACATATTTAAGCATTTACCGAGTCATGAAATATTTCTCATTACATTCTTTGTTTGAACTAATCTAATTTGGTGTCAACTAAAGTTATTTGCCTCGTAGTTATGTTGATTGAACTTGTTTAAACTAAAGTGATATATATTTCAATGTGAACTGAACTTATTTGGCTAATTCGCTCTATATTTGCATTTGTTAAAGTCATGGACCTAATTCGACACATAGTTTATAACTAACCAAATAATCGAAAACTATACTAAATTTATTTAATTAATTATCAATTGAATTGCTTGACTCGCTGTTTGAGCTAAATGATCTAATTCAATACATATCATATCCAATCGATTAAGTCAATGCTACTACGTTAAATATTTACTGTGTATATCATTATTGTAGACACCTACTTTTGTCCCCATTCCCGCAAGGGAAAGGTTCGATGATGAAAACGTAAATCTCCACTTGACAACGCATCTCCTATGAAATAAACGAATCTCAATTCCCCTTTTCATTTCACCCGAAACCTGCTATTTATGGAAACCTTCTAAAAATAGTAACTACCGTAAAAGGTAGCTTCTAAAAGTGGCAAATCATAAAAGATAGAAACCTGCGAGAATCCTATTCCTAATATGATTCGGAAATAAGAGTTACGTATTAATTGAACTCCTAACGAGCCTAGAGTTCGTAACGGGCCCAGACGCATTCCGTCACAAAATTGATACGCGCTAAAAGACTCGAATTAATCTCAAACTCTACGGATTTCAGGAATCCGAATCTGACTAAAGAAAACAGCCCAGACCCTATTTTCAACGCCTGCTCTGGGCGCCGAAATCTTCGGCGCCCAGGCCTGGGCACTGAAAATACCTGGGTACGTGTTTTTTCCTAATTCTTTGCGGATTAGAACTCTGCAATTCTATCTTTCCACAAACTCTTCCCTATAAATAGACCCCTAAATTCGACGTGAAAAGAACACACAACAACACATAATTATATTCTGAGTATTGACTCTAAACCCCTTAGCCTAAGCCTCTCGCTACGAAATTGTTCACGCGTTCTGTCGCAATCGATCCATAAATCGAAAAGAGCGTATCCTGTCCCATAATTGAGATTCGTTAAAATAAAAAGGAGAAATAGCAAAGTCAAAGTGGTTAGTTTTCTGAGAACCGTGACGCACCTCTCAAGGGTGCGTCGTAATGTGTCCCTTTTCGATGATTTAACTGCTTTCCTCGCCATTCTTATGAACTGTTAAACTAACCTAATCTGATCGTTCTATCACGCCTAACAAATATAATATTTTTGGGAAATCGAATTATCATGCTAGGTCCCTTAATGCTATTTAAATCAGATAATCACGATCGAATTAGTATTATATGTTGCATATTGCTAAAATCAATTCAGATTAGTTTAATAGTTAACGCATGTCCCTTCAATTATTTATGCTGAGCTAGTAAGGATATCCTGCCTCTGGAGTTATCGACGAGCGAAGTACTCCTCTCGGTAGTTACAATCCCCCGAACCCTCAATCTCTACCTTGCGGGTGTATGTTGAGAGATCCCCACACCAGGGATCACAAGGAACCTACGGCCGTCGTGGTCAAACATAATTGCACTCCCTTTATGTCACGATAACCGGGTTTTGTCAGTTTTTCTCATTGTCGTTAAAAACTGAATGACGACTCCTATATTACTAGTCAATTGGGTGTAAACTCACAGGAAATCCAATTACACTTGATTGAATAAAAAGAATCGTCACACCCACCAGGGACGAGGTCACGCATTAGCCTCGCGATTTTCGACCCCCTCACAGTGGCGGCTCCTGGGGATAGTGAAGGAAATACTCGTGCTTGTAGGTAATCAAAATAGCCGAAGGGTGAAACGATCCTACCTCGCGTTTATTTCCCCATCAAGTTGGGACGACCTGAAAATCAACATATTAATGTGAACGGGCAGAACCGCATAACGAATCTCGGCTCCCTCGGGAGTTGGGACTAAGGATACCTTTTTTCGCCAATAGGGGGGTGCATACGCCGCGCATGTTTCCCACTCGGTAATTGTGCAGGTAGTACACCTATCCCGAACCCAATCGCTCGCCCATTAGGTCCCCCTCGCCTGCATGCCCCCTTGGCTTGCACTTGCGGGTTGGCCTCTTGGGCGAAATTCGTCTGTTGAAGACACTACCTCGACCGGGGCATGTGTTGGATCTACGATAGAAGCGGTACCAAGCCAGGCGCAAATAAACTACCCATAGAAGCCTATCATAAACTACGTGGCATATTTAATTTTCAAATCCATGTTTGTAATGTAGTTATGTGTAGCGAAATATGTGATTGTGTGTGACAAACTATCGTAGAAAACCAACGACCTTAAAAATTTCCCAAACATTCATAGACTAATTTGCCAAAGAGTTATACCGAAACACGTGTTCCGCAAACCCGAATGATCGCCACAAAATAAGCGACGCTCGGGATGGCCTGTAACGAATCCCACAAACGTTGTTACGCGTAAAGGACGTTATTAGGCAAGCACGCAAATCGAAGTCGCATAAACAGAAGACAGAAAACGAGAACCAGCCAGGGACGAATTTTCAACGCCCCTGGCTGGGCGCCAGAATTTCTCACGCCCCTCGTTGGGCGCTGAAGTTGCTGCTTGGCCTTCTGGTCAGGCGCAACAACCTCGGTGCCCGCGCGAAAGGAAAATACGTAGCAAAAAAAAATGTTCATAAAAAGAATTGCTACGAGGGCATAAGAAAGGCACTCGATTTCAAAAGCGACTCGCAAAAAAATTAATAACTCTTTGTGTCGTTGTTAGGCCTCCTACGACGACAATACCCGGCACCAAAGCCGAACGTGCTAATAACTATGAATGTCACACGGGCAAGTGTCTCGAAAATCCAAAGAATGACCAAACTAAAAAAAAACCAAAAAGTGTACCGACAAAAGAAAGAGTGAAAAACCAATTTAGAGACGAAGTCTAGACTAAGTAATGCTTGAAACTTTGGGAACCTAAACTTTAGCTTATCTTATGCCTAGGACTGGTCCTACCACTTGGTGCCGATCAGGGAATCAACGGTTAGTGCGTCTCGAAGATACATCACCAACACCAGGTTTAGTAACTCCAAGCTCCGTCCGTCGTCCCTCATTTCATGGATCTCCGCTTCCCCAACCTCGATTCGCACCTTCAAACATGTCCATCGAAGATTTGCGAGACCAGATGGTCCAAATGAGCCAACTTATGGGCCAACTGAAAATGGAAAATGAAGCTTTAGCGGCTGCGCAAGCCAAAAATGACCTCGATAACGAGAAGAGGATTGAAAAACTGGTCCTACAGCAAACCATGGGGAGCAAATACTTCTCTCTCGATCCTGAACCTTTTCCTGGCAAATTACCAGAAAAGTTCAGTTCATCTGACTTACCAAAGTTCAAGGCCACGGACAACCCCCGTGATCATCTACTGAGCTTTGTGAATACCATGAACTTGAAAGGCGTGGACAAGTCCATGTATTTACCTGCCTTTCCTTTGTCCTTGGAACCTGTGCCGCTCAAATGGTACTATCACCAGGACCTTAAGCTCTTCCCCACTTGGGAAGACTTTGTCAATGTCTTCATCAAGCAATACTCGTCGAACATGGATTTCCAAGTCACCATGCGCGAGCTGGAAGTTCTCTCCCAAAAGAAAAATGAGGGTTTCACAACCTACTTTGCTAGATGGAGGGACCAGGCGGCCCAGCTAATCAATAGGCCTCCCGAAACAGAATTGGTCCAAAAATTCATTGACAACCTGGACCCGGCTTACAGACAACACCTTAGGTACCTGGGACTTGACACTTTCAAAAGAGTTTATGATGTGGGAATAAAGATCGAGGACGACCTCGCCAAAACCATACAGAGCAAACCCACATATAAGACTAACACCTATAATCGGGGTAACACATCCCAAGCCCAAGAAGTCCATGCTGTAGAAGAGACTCCCGTCCGAAGAAACCCTGCAAGATGGGTCCGAGACCGAAATTTTGCCCCACTCGGGTCAACTTTGGTACAAGCCTTTGAAAGACTAACCAATAAAGGAAAGTTGAGACCTATAGGCCCCACCCGTGACCCTCCTGTCAAAAGCAAATATTGGGTCGAAGGTACTTACTGCAAATTCCATCACGGAAATGGGCATGACACTGAAAACTGCTGGAATCTAAAACATACGATCCAGGATATGATAGAGGATGAAGTAATACCTCTCCCTAACGTTGGCAAACCCACCAACAACAAGAGCCCACTCGGCTCTTGTCACATCTCTCTCGACCAACCAGAGAATTTCGACCCCACGGTGTATATTACACCTCAAGGTGCACCACTCGCTGTGGTCCCTATGGATCGAATCGAGAGGGAAGTGCGCGGTGTGTGGAACGATGATGCTGAAGATATTTACCTATCTCAAGTCTCGGGCCAGGACTTCTTCACTGAAACTTGGCCCGGGTATGCTCTCATTGACACCACCCCTCAGGAGCCCGAGGTAGACAACCTCACCCGATCCGGAAGAATATACCAACCGGATATTCACCCACCTCCTGTGGACGACATCCCGGTTAGGCAAACTCCTGAGAATGGACGGCAGGCCACCGTCGCGGAAGTCATTGAAAATCCTCTCCTGAAACAACTAAAAAGAACCAAGGCCGAGATTACCATCTGGGATCTTATGTGTACTTCAAAGGAACATCGCGAGAAACTTATTCGCTCACTTGACCTCATCTCAGTACCTACAGATATCACACCTGACTCATTGGTTAGCCATGTCACGAGAGATGCCGGGGAAAAGGCCATAGTTTTCACTAATAAAGGCTTACCCAAAGAGGGGGGTGCTCACAATAAAGCCCTTACCTAGTGGTTGGATGCAAAGGACAAAACATCCCCCTAGCGCTCGTAGATAATGGTTCGGCGGTTAATGTCTGCCCATTGCGAACCGCCCATTGCTTGGGGCTAGGAAACGATGACTTCCAAACCTCCACGCAAGGGGTACGAGCTTATGATAACTCCCGAAGGCCTGTATTGGGAAAAATTAACCTTACCATACAAACCGGGCCTGTGGCACGCACCACGGAGTTTCAAATAATCGACATCAAGCCCACTTTCAACCTCCTCTTGGGCGACCTTGGCTCCATGACTTAGGAGGTGTGGCTTCTACCTTGCACCAAATGGTTAAACTTAACCATAACGGAGTAATACTAGAAATTCGCGCCCCTCCTCTTGACGTCAGTTGTACTATGGTTGGAACGGCCGAAACTGCAGACGACCTTTATGGGTTTCAAATGGAAGAAACAATCCGGTTCATCGAAGATTATGATCCAGCATTCCTAGACCCGCATGCATCCCGAGTCATCCCTAGAATGCTGTTAGCTCAAGGTTATTTCCCAGGAACCCCATTGGGCATAAGGAAGAAGGAATACACATTCCACCCTTTTCCCGACAAATCAACTCCCTTTGGCTTAGGTTATGAACCAACGGAGGAAGATATTGCTGACCGCCTATCTAGGCTACGCCTTAACAAAGCCAAACAAACCACCCTCCTTCCCCCATATCAAAGGACCCTTAACGGGATGTTCGTTCGGGAAGGAGAAGAACACCCATGCTGTGATTTCCCCGAACCCTTCGTTCAGGATGGCTTGCTAGAACCCGGATTTGAAATTTTCCATGACTGCCACACCTTGGATGAGGCACCCCACCTCGCCAAGACTAAAACAGCTGAAATATTGGACAACCAGGCTCTATGGACATTGTTTAACGAATCGAGGCCTATGGAGAACGAGACTGTGATGACTACCCTAGCTTTACAAGATGAAGGTTTCGATCCAATCCGGTTAATCTCTCCTGCATCAACGCTAGAATAGGTCGAGAACGGATGGGTGAAGACATATCAGTGGGTTAATGCAAAAGGAATGGAATTCAAGATGAGTACCGGTGAAGGACCGAAGTTTTATGAGACTAAACCCCAGGCTTGAGCCACATAGAGCACCATTAGTAAAAGGCGCCTAGTAGTTCTTTAGATTGATAGAAAAAATAATAGAGACTTTAGATGGTCCTAAGGCCGCTTAGAATATAGGACAGTTTTATTTCAGTGTGTTTTCCTTACTTTCCGAATCAATAAAGGCGTAATATTTCTCCTAAAATTTTTATTCTAACACTAAATAAACACCAAATGTACTTGCAAAATACAAAAATAAAGAGGCGGCCCACTATAGGCCCAACAAACAAAGCCCACTCAGTTTTGAAATAGTGCCATGGGAACCAATTCCCGAAACCCACAAAATAAACCACACTATCCCATTCATATCCCCAAAACCTAAAAAGCCAGCCAATCCATGCAACCCAAAATCAAAGGAAATCAAAAATCCAAAACAATGCAAATGTTACCAAAACAAACAGATTCATAAAACATAGATTCCATCATACCCTTCACTAACAACCCACCTCCAAAGCCTGCACAAAGATCTTCATAAATTCCGCACCCTAACTCCATTTTCAAAACTGTTTTGAGTCACCAATAAAAAAATTAATGTTTTGGACAAAAATGCGTTTCACGCTAACAGTAAAAAAGCCTCCAAAATAGCCTCAAAATTAACTTTAAATACGAAGCAAAATATCAAGGCACAAAAAAAAGGGAATAGAAATAAACGCAAGAACATGTGAAGCAAAGCGTCAAAAATTGACCGCCCAAGTCATTTTCAGCGCCCAGGGCTGGGCGCCGAAATTTCTGACGCCCCAGCCTGGGCGTTGAAACTCTCTGCCTGCCAAAAGTTTTCTTTTCAGAAGTGCTCGTCATTTTATCCGCACATAACGGAAAAATAACGAACACTTGGGGGGTACAGTACGTATCCAAATAGGCTTACCAACCAAGAATATAGCCATACAAAGTAGTCGAATTTGGAATTTCATATTTTACACGACTTATGGCAAAAAAAAAATGGCAGATGAAAATAATGATAATACTTCACTCATTTGACCGAGTAAGTAATATGTTTCCACCTCAGGGCATATCTACCGAAATCCGGCATACTAGAACTAATTCAAAAGCTAGAACTACGCGCGACCTGATTCTGACAAGATACGTAGGCAATCCTTACCAAGGATTCGGTCCAAATAATAAAAAAAATATTCTTTGTGCAAAAAAGTGTTAGACATATAAAATACATAAAAAAGAGGAGAAACAAAAATAAATGAAAACTAAAAATACGCCTTTATTAAAATATAATAAGAATGAAAACAGAGTGCTAAAAATAAAAACAAACATGACTGAAATAAATAGAGGGCACCTACACCCTAGCAAGAACTACACTACTCTAGTTCTTCTGGATCATCAAATAAAGTCTTGTAGAGGGCAATATTCGCAGGATCCACTCCCACAGTCCTCTGCGCTGCCCCAATGTCAATCTCCATAAGAACCGGCTCCTGGACACTAACTTCCAAAGATGCCAGGGCTTCAGAAACGTTCTCAGTTATAGCCCGCTCAGCATTGAGGGCACAGACAATGGTGGGAGAAGGATTATTATCATCAACTAGACTAGCCACTGTTTTTACAGGCGGCTGAGCCTTCCTAACCCATACATTGTTCCGGCGACGATCTCCGCGAGAGCTTGCATTTCTTTTAACAACAGCAGGCCCCTTCATGTTAGGCATCTTTTTAGGCCTGAAACTGGAACGGGGAGGAACTTCCTTTCGCTTTCGATCAGGACGAGCTTTCACAGTCTTAACACTATAGGTACGAGGTTTGGCAGAATCAAAACCCTCATACTTAACACGAATACGAGGTATCAAAAGCTCAGCCGGCTCCCCATTACGAGCCTCGGTCCTCACATCTTTGTCATCGGAGCTCATCCACAACTTGTAGTTTTCAGAAAGACCCACAAAGCCATTTGTAGATACGGCCCAACGCGGGAGACCAACATAATACTTGGCCCACGCTAGGACCCGTGTTTGTGAAAAGGCCGCTACCTTACGTGGTACCGTATCGGAAAAGGGGATAGTCTGCCTTAAACCATATTGACGCATGACTCGGTAAGGGAAAATATAAATGGGACGAGATAGCCCCAACAAAGAAACATAAACCGATACATCAGACCCCCCCTGTCATAGTAGTCAAACCCCACCATGGTACCACCCACTTAATAGAACAAATGCCATAAGTAAAAAAGGAGGTCCATTCGGCCTCGTCCTGGCCTTGGTGCAAGTATTTTCGGTTACCCAAAGCTATAGGGCAATAATGTTTAGGATCGGCAGGAGCTTTTAAAAGTCTAAGCCGTTCCGCAAGCCAAATCTGCAAAAACAGGTACGATCGAATCAAAAGAATGAAAAGAAAGAAAAAACGGTTCCTGGGGCGCAGTTTCAACGCCCAGGACCAGGCGCCGAAAACTCCAGCGCCCAGCCCTGGGCGCTGAAACTCGGCCCCAGGCAAAAAGAAATATATGCAAAAGGCACGTGCATGCGCGCAAAGAAAAATCGATTACCTGCAGTAAAAGGTGGCTTCCCTTAAAATGTTCAGATTTGGCATCCTTCTTCAGCTCATCCGCACTCAGCAAAGTCTCGGCAACAACCAACGGCATGATAGAATAGCAACTTTCCATCTGGCTAATCAAGGGGATCAACCTTATGTCACCGAACTCACCATTGTTATTCGACAGCAAATAATGATTCAACAAGCAAAATACAAGGGCTCGGATATTCAATTTCTGTTCGGTCATATTCTTACTAGGCCTAAAGTGATGTTTTACAAGTCTTGCCAAGTTAACCTTATCATCTACAACAATTTCAGCAAACATGTTATCATCAAGCCCTAGGAAAGCCCTTATGGTTGTTTTACCCTCTTCGATAGTGCCAGGGGTAACAGGAGTAGCATTAGTAGGATAACCAAGGATTGCAGCAAATTCATCGGGCAAAGGACATATTTCGTTGCCCCGAAAGCCAAAAACATGATGATCAGAGTCCCAAAAGCTTAGGGCAGCATGCAGAAAGTTATAATCAATATTAATTTATTGTAAGCCTAAAAGTGCCTCTAAGTGGTATTCTTTTAACAAAGCTTTTTCTGTGGGAGTAAGGACCCGTATCCAACGCCTAACAGTCCATTGGAGTGAGAAAGTAGGGATCGACATGGCAAAAGCAATGAATAATTAAAGCACAACAAAAGGAAAAGAAAGAATTTGAGAATAGTAGAAAATAGGGACGTATCTAGCCCCTATATATAGCTGAACGCACCCAATGACATCCTGATCCCATTCGGAAACGTGTTAGGAAATTCGAAAGTCAAATATTACCAGGAAAGGACTTTCAGCGCCCACGGCTGGGCGCCGAAATGTTTAACGCCTGGCCTTGGGCGCTGAAAGTGCAGCCCAAGGCCCAGATTTCACAAAACACGGAACAGGAAAGGACTTAAGACCGTGTTGCTAAACACGAGGCCCTATTGCAAGTAGGATCAAGTCCAAAGCACCTTTAGCTCCCAAATAAGCAAGAAAAAATAATAACATTAAAACTTGGTCGAAACTTAGACTCGTCTCAGAAAATGCTTATGTACACTTTTCAAAAAAAAAAGCAAGTTAAATGTCATGGTCATTCTTCGAAACACTAAAATATGTGTCCTCAAGTCATTGGTTTTCCAAATAAAAAAATGTTTGTCTGTCAAAGGGTTAATCCGGGCCAAACTAAAACCGGATGTCGCCTGAAAACTAAAGTCGCACTCCACGGCTTCGCTAAAGTAGCACGCTACTATAGAAGGTCGCTCGCACATACGAGCATGACCCCAAACATGATTACAAGATGCAAAAAACAACCGACGAGCCCCAGTGCTTGGGGGCTCGCGAAAAAATAGACTCTAACGAGGAGCGCGCGATCAAAATCACATTCCCGGACAGCGCCATACACCATATCATGTTTGGATATCTCAAAAAAGAACAACAATAGGTTCGACCTCATCGAAAGGACGTCACTGACGCTTGTGCACGGTCCTCTGATCAAAGACCAAGTCGAGCCGTAAAGACTAGCTCAAAATCACGAAAGCAGACGGTCGCAAGACAAAGATCCGTCTGAACACGTTGTCAGCCCACGTTTAGGTTACAACTAAATTCGAGCACCCCTCGAAAGAATTCGCCCTTGCAAGAATGAATAAAAAGAAATTCTCAAAAGAAATCACAAAGAACCAAAGAAATAGGAACTTGCCCATCTTCAGTCGGCAAGATCGCGTCACAAACCGCGCGAGTTCCCAAATCGAAAAGAAAACGAATTCAGGGACGTCCACCCTCAGCGGACAGGGCTCGCCCACCCTCAGCGGGCGGGGTCTGCATCACTAGCCGCGCAGGTCCTCAGTTTTCGAAAAAAATAAAGTCTTCAAATTTAAAATAGGCTCGCCATCTTCAGCCGGCGGGGTCTACGTCACTAACCGCGTAGGTCCTTATTTTTAAAAAAGCAAAACAAATTTCAAAATAGATTCGTCCATTTCTATCGGACGGGGTGTCCACCCTTAGCGGACAAGCCATCTTTAGCCGGCGGGGTCTAAGTCACAAACCGCGTAGGTCCTTATTTTCAAATTTCAAAAAACAGATTCGTCCACTTCTATCGGACGGGGTGTCCACCCTTAGCGGACAGGCTCGCCATCTTTAGCCGGCGGGGTCTGCGCCATTAAAACCGCGCAGGTCCTTAGTCGCTGCAGCGATAACTTTTGCTGGATTTTCCTTCGTTTTACGTCCTATAAAAACAAGGGTACTGGATTTTCCTTCGTTTTACGTCCTATAAAAACAAGGGTGTTGGATTTTCCTTCGTTTTACGTCCTATAAAAACAAGGGGGTTTTCTCGTTTAGCTAGCCCTGAAAATAAGAATCTTTAAAAAAACATTTTTACCTCGTGATTGGGCTTGGCCAGGCCCAATTACACTTTACAGCTTTGATTTCGAAAAACTCTGTAGCTACTCCCAATGAAAAAGTGAGGGAGTTTCTACGCACCTTTAGATCCTTCCAATGACAAAGTGAGGAAGTTTCTATACTATCGGTTGACAAATCCCAACGACACGTTAGGGATATGTCGACACTTCAAGTGATGACCCTTAAGTCAAATGTTATCACTCGGGGGCTCGTGAGACCCTCGCAAAACAGGTCACAACACACCATGGCTTGTGTGACGCACTCCGTCTAATACTTTGACCATCGTCTTACTCGAAGACTCAGTCAAAGTGGGGGCTAACTGTAGACACCTACTTTTGTCCCCATTCCCGCAAGGGAAAGGTTCGATGATGAAAACGTAAATCTTCCCTATAAATAGACCCCTAAATTCGACGTGAAAAGAACACACAACAACACATAATTATATTCTGAGTATTGACTCTAAACCCCTTAGCCTAAGCCTCTCGCTGCGAAATTGTTCACGCATTCTGTCGCAATCGATCCATATATCGAACAGAACGTATCCTGTCCCATAATTGAGATTCGTTAAAATAAAAAGAAGAAATAGCAAAGTCAAAGTGGTTAGTTTTCTGAGAACCGTGACGCACCTCTCAAGGGTGCGTCGTAATGTGTCCCTTTTCGATGATTTAACTGCTTTCCTCGCCCTTTTTATGAACTGTTAAACTAACCTAATCTGATCGTTCTATCACGCCTAACAAATATAATATTTTTGGGAAATCGGATTATCATGCTAGGTCCCTTAATTCTATTTAAATCAGATAATCACGATCGAATTAGTATTATATGTTGCATATTGCTAAAATCAATTCAGATTAGTTTAATAGTTAACGCATGTTTCTTCAATTATTTATGCTGAGCTAGTAAGGATATCCTGCCTCTGGAGTTATCGACGAGCGAAGTACTCCTCTCGATACTTACAGTCCCCCGAACCCTCAATCTCTACCTTGCGGGTGTATGTTGAGAGATCCCCACACCAGGGATCACAAGGGAACCTACGGCCGTCGTGGTCAAACATAATTGCACTCCCTTTATGTCACGATAACCGGGTTTTGTCAGTTTTTCTCATTGTCGTTAAAAACTGAATGGCGACTCCTATATTACTAGTCAATTGGGCGTAAACTCACAGGAAATCCAATTACACTTGATTGAATAAAAAGAATCGTCACACCCACGAGGGACGAGGTCACGCATTAGCCTCGCGCTTTTTCGACCCCCTCACAATTATGGTGGTGTTTAGTTCATGCATTCTATTCCATCCTAGTTTCATTTATGATTTCAACCTCATACAAATATGTGAATAACCTATTTCCTAAAATTTTTGCTTATGCAAGTGTAACATGCATTGAGAGAGTAAAATTTTAAACATTTCACACCGGTTTATAACTCAATTAATTCCAAACAAAATCGAATATGACACGGCTTGATTATAACCCAACTCAATTCGAAATCGTGTAAAAAGTGACCCAAGACCGAACCATCAACCTCAATTGACATTACTACATGACAATTATTGCAAAAAAATAATAATATAAAAGTAAAGATTGCTCGTCCTACATAAGAGTTATTATGCACAAAAATTCAGAAAGTGGAGTAAAGCTTAATCATGCTAAACAATAGATGTTGTAAATAAAAGTCGAAAATTAACAAAATCGAAATTCTTAAATTTATTTTAACACCTTTTAACAGCGAATTAAGTTTCTCCTTCAATTCTTTACCCAATTTATGCGATTATCTTGTTTACTCCTCTTTCTCATTCAATTTTCATATTTTTCCTTATTCCTCTTCAATTCCCACCACCCATTTTGCACTTTAAATCTCCAAATTAATCAAATTACTAACTCGTATTATAATTTATACATCATGCAAGGAAATGCTATACTAGCCGTTGAATTGTGCCTAATAACGATTCCGTTAAATTTGTTGTTAAGGACGGAATGTTTTTTCTTTTTTTAAAATTTTTTACATGGTAAAAAAAAAATTTGAGATTCGTGGATGGAAAAACAAAAATTTAAACATTTTTAAGGTAGTAAAACACAAAAAATCGAAATATAAGGAGCGATGAAAATCCTAGTCTAACAATAATACGGTGTAATAGGAAATTGCAATTTCCTCAAGACAAAAATAAGAAACACAAATTCTTATTTACAATGGGTGTACAATAAATATTGTACACCGGAGTAAAAGTTAACTCAAAATGATTAAAAGTTAAGCATATATAGGTAAAAGTTATCTATTTTTCAGTGATAAGTTTTTTCATTTTAGTAAAACTTATTTTTTCAAAATAACTAATAATGTATAAAATTAATCATTTAACCCTTTAAAATATTAGGGTAAAATTACAAAAAAAGGGTTAAAGTTATCTTGGTGTACAATAAATTTATTGTACACCTTGTGCGCACAAGACCTTTTGAATAAGAAATTGCAGCGGCGCAACTTTGAATTTTTGAATCTAGCTTCAAATTTCAATATCCTGCAACCTAAAATTCAACTCCAACCTAAAACCCCCAAATTCAACTCGCCTCCTTTTGCAATTCTTAAATTCAAATCGCCTCCTTTTGCGATTCTCAAACTCATCTCTCTCTCACACCAAAATATGGTGGAATGTCCATGGATGAAGAAGCTATTAGCCTTGAAATTGCCTTCGTTGCTAGATTTGTCTGGTTCCCGATTCAGTTTGAGGTCATGGTAGAAACCATAGATGAGAAAACCAGCAAGCACGAGTGTGAATTGGAGTTACCTTGATTAAGCGCATTAGGGAAGGAATCGACGCATTTAGTTGGTATATTTCCGTTTTCTTATTGTGATTTTTTCCTTTTGAATCAGACAAGGGGATGCTTTAGAGTTGATATAATTAGTGTAACTTAAGATTAATTTAACATTTAGCCTTTTGGTTCAATTAGCTGAAGTTGTGTTTTTGATCTTGTAGTTAAACTCTTGAATCACAAAAATCTAATTCTGTAGCATATGCTTTAACTTGCATATTCACTTTACTGCCTGAGTACAAGATGGGGAAAAGAGTAGCAGTGGCAACAATCTAATTCTTATTTATTATTCTGCAATTACAACACATCAGGTTAACTATTATCTTTGAATACATTTTGGGTGCAATAGCTAAGAAGGTGATCATGGCTAAGACGTTTCTGCCTATGATCACCTACATAAGGTGATCATGGACTTATATGCTTCACAGATAGAACTCCTTGATCTTTCCTAGGATCTAACAGGAACTATGAACCAAATTTGGAGATTTTTTTGGAGTGTAATCATGTTGTACAAGATATGAACTGTTTCTATAATCCAATAGGTACATTTCATTATATGACTCTACTTAAGGTTGATGCTTTGAGGATATTAGTTTTTTGTGTTAAAGAAGTTACGGTTATTGCTACATTGTCGTTCTCGGTTGGCAGCAATTAATGTGTTGTGTCATAGAACTTTGGAGTTGTTTACTTTCTCTTACATTACAAACTGGTTCAGTAACGCCATGATTGATCTACATCTTACCATGTAGACAGTTGCTTAGTTTGGAACACAAGCCATTGTTGAAGCCTTCGATGCATTATGCTCCTGTCCTAGACCTTCTGTTTGTATTTGTTTTTGCTTTTGTAGTATTTTACTGAACCTTTAGTAGAGCAGAAGCTATGTAGAACAATGCCCTCCTTCTCTCTCTCTACTTGGCGCATTTTTGTCTTGCACCTGGTAATGGTACAACGCTGCAACTGAGTTCAGTACCAACAGGAGGCGTTGAATTGGTTTAAAAAAGTTTTAAACTTCCATCGCCTGAAAATGTATATGATTGGAACAAGTAAACTAGATTTGACTGTCTCTTTTCGAACATGAGGTGGTTCCTTATTGTGATTTCATACATATACATGATACATGATACGTATCTGGGACTGGGAGCTTTAGCCTGACCTAAGTGTTCTTTTCAGATTAGTTTGCAGGCTTTTGCAGGTTATAGATAACGAAGACGTGAAGAAGCATTAGAAAGGATGTTACCTTTACATGCTTTAATGCTTTTGTTAGTGCTTCTTAAGTTGAGTATTTATTATGATGAGAAAATTATGTGTTTTCTTGAGTAATGCTATATAGAAATTGCACTTTTTATTTTTGAGGATGAAATTAGATAATGAAGCTACAACGATGTTTGTGATTTTTGTGTTGCCAGCACAATTTTGTACAATGAGTAATCACAGCCTCACAGGAATGATAAATGTTGCGTTTAATGGCGTTGTATGAGGCATTAGTCGGTGAAGTGATTTGCACAGTGTAGCTAGGAATACTGTTGTATAGTATGATCGAGAATGCGAAATGGAGGTTCCCATTATTTATGATTATGCACTAATTATTTTAGAATTGCTGTTTGCGTCGGGCAGGGGTGTATTTGTAGTTATCAATACATAAATTCCTAATTTATTTGTCTTCTTCCTTTGTTTTCAAGAGTTGATCTATGAAACTCAAGCAATTTTCCCTAAGGTAGCTACATGTATTACATCCCTTTCTTAGCGTCAAGATTCTAGTTTTGTTCTAAGAATGTAGGCATTTAAAAAACTGATTTCTAAGTTTTTTTTTTTTCTGATATTGCAGGAGCAAGAACAATCAATCCAGATACTCAAACGTCATTATTGCAACTAGAATCTACCACTCAACAACCTAAGAAAAAAGAGAAGGTAGATTTAGTGGTATTCTAGCGCCCTAGAGTTCTGAAAGTCAATTATATACAACATGACTTATTTTATTTGTGTTCATTTGTGTTCATGTCCTTTTTGTGGTCTAAGTAGAGCACCAAAGTATAAGAAGCGAGAAGTGCGCAACCAGGAAGAGTTGATGATATGCGTCAAGAGGCATTAGATCGGTTGTACTAAGGTATAGAAACCTCACTAGTTTGGTTCTGATTAGCTTTGGTTCAGACTAGTACATGTTTTTTAAGGTGAAGTTTATTGGTCATGAGTTAGAGAACAGAAGCTTCAGTTAATCATGGACAAGATTGGGTTGACGTAAAAGAGGTAAGTTTTAATTTTGGATATATACTTGTGGGAAGGGGGGGGGGGTGTGTGGGGGTAAATACAAGCATTTTATGGGGTGATGCTGCCGAAATAGTCAGTAGTTATGAGATAAATACATAACCTCTAACAAAGGGATGAGATCAATAATCTAATGTGAGTTGTTATTCCTTGTATATATTAGTTGTAATATGCTGAGTTATTGTGTGCAATTTAGTAGACTGTCCTGTACTGGTTGTTTCATATAGATTCTTACATAAATTGTAACTTGTGGAACTTTTCAGTTTACGAAAATAAGACTCATAGTTCTCAAACCCTACTAAGCCATTAATTTGCATCCAAATTTCCATGAACCTTTACCGGTAACAATTAAAGCGAAGTGAACCTGTTGCAATTTTCCTGATTATTTTAAGTTTCCATTAGTAAAGACTTATAGTTCTCCAACCCTACCTGATGAAAGTTTCCAACTTAAGTATGAAAAATTGACAAGTTTGTTATGCATTAGATCATGTTAGTTTGTGTACAACTTGCATAGTTTGTACCAGACTACTGAATTTTAAGCATTAAGCCCGTCATGATTTTGTCTAAATGTAAAATTGCAGGTGTGCTATGAGTAAGTGGATGAGCAAGGCCAAGAACTTTGTTTGACACCAGCACTCTCGAAGAACACCTAGCGGAATATTTCATAAACAAAATGGTGGTTGATTGACTCAGTGTCTCTGATCTTGCAGAATAGGCTGTTGTTTTTGTGTGTTGTGCTGCTCTCGATGCTCTTATGTTGTTCCAATTCTTGTTGTCCTATGGATGGGTGATCTGCAGTATACTCTACGCATTGTTGTTGTTTTTCTTGAAGGTTGAAGGTGGCTGCAGATATGAAGAAGAGTTACATGTAGCATGTGTGTGGTTAGTTTGTACAATGCTATTTTTTACCGACTTGGTTTGACTTTGGTAGTTTTTGTTTCTTTGTGGTTTTTTTTTGTACTGGTTTTATAGATTGGTTGGCTTGCTTAGTTTTATGTAGTTTTAGGCTTGCAGGTTGTTGCACGGTATAGGGTGTTTTATTTGGTTGAGGTTGTACAAATATTTGGTTCGCTTTTGGTTAATAATTTTACTTATTTACAAAATTATTAGCTTATAGCTGATCGTGCTTGGAAATGTATGAAACAATACGCTATATTATTTCTGGTGCCTCTAAAAATCTAAGTCTCAAATTGTATCTAAATATCCTATTTTTTTTTTAAATATAAGATATTGCCTCTTGTGAGGGGGTCGAAAAAGCACGAGGCTAATGCATGACCTCGTCCCTCGTGGGCGTGACGTTTCTTTTTGTCAAATCAAGTGTAATTGGATTTCCTGTGAGTTTACACCCAATTGACTAGTAATATAGGAGTCGGCATTCAGTTTTTAACGACAATGAGAAAAACTGACAAAACCTGGTTATCGTGACATAAAGGGAGTGCAATTATGTTTGACCACGACGGCCATAGGTTCCCTTGTGATCCCTGGTCTGGGGATCGCTCAACGTACACCCGCAGGGTAGAGATTGAGGGTTCGGGGGACGTACTGTAACTACCGAGAGGAGTACTTGCTCTTCGATAACTCCAGAGGCAGGATATCCTCACTAGCTCAGCATAAATAATTGAAGGGACATGCGTTAATTATTAAACTAATCTAAATTGATTTTAGCAATATGCAACACATAATACTAGATCGATCGTGATTATCTTGTTTAGATTGATTTAAGGGACCTAGCATGATAGTTCAATTGTCCCAGATATTATCATTGTTAGGCGTGATTCAGATTAATAGTTTAACAGTTTTATAAAAGGGCGAGGAAAGCAATTAAATCATGCGAAGGGACACATTACGACGCACCCTTGAGAGGTGCGTCATGGTTCTCAGAAAACTAACCACTTTGGCTTTGCTATTTCTCCTTTTATTTAACGAACCTCAAGTTTCCGGGCTTAATTCTTCAGCTACAAGGGACAGGATACGTTCTGTTCGATTTTTGGATCGATTACGACAGAATGCGGGATCAATTTCGCAGCGTGAGGCTTAGACTTAGGGGTTGGAGTCAATACTCAGAATATGAATTGTGTGTTGGTTTCACGTCGAATTTGGGGCTGTATTTATAGAAAAGAGTTCCTGGAAAGATAGAATTTTAGAGCACTAATCCAAGAAGAATTAGGAGAGAACACGTACCCAGGTAATTTCAGCACCCAGGGCTGGGCGCCGAAGATTTCGGCGCCCAGAGCCAGGCGCTGAAAATAGGGTCTGGGCCGTATTTCCTTGTCAGATTTGGACTCGTGGAATACGGAGTCTTTGAGACTTATCCGAGTCTTTAAGTGCTTATTAACTTTATGACGGAATGCGTCTGGGCCCGTTACAAACTCTAGGTTTGTTAGGATTTTAATTAATACATAACTCTTATTTTCGAATTATACTAGGAATATGATTCCTCTTGCAAATTCTATCTCTTTTAGGATTTATGTCGGAGTGCAACACCTAATTCAGACAGGTTTCTATCTTTTATGTCTTGCCACTTTTAGCAACTACCCGTTACGGCAGTTACTTTGTTTAGCAGGTTTCTATAAATAGCAGTTTCGGTTGAAATGAAAAGGGTGATTGAGATTCGTTATTTTATAGGAGATGTGTTGCCAAGTGGAGATTTTATGTTCTCATCATCGAACCTTCCCTTTCGGGAATGGGGACAAAAGTAGGTGTCTACAGTTAGCCCCCACTTTGACTGAGCCTCGGGATGAGACGATGGTCAAAGTACTGGACGGAGTGCGTCACACAAGCCATAGTGTATGTGACTTGTTTTGCGAGGGTCTCACGAGCCCCCGAGTGATAACATTTGACTTAAGGGTCATCACTTGAAGTGTCGACATATCCCTCACGTGTCATTGGGATTTGTCAACGGATAGTATAGAAACTCCCTCACTTTGTCATTGGAAGTATCTAAAGATGTGTAGAAACTCCCTCACTTTGTCATTGGAAGTAGCTACAGATGTTTTCGAAATCAAAGCTATAAAGTGTAATTAGGCCTGGCCAAGCCCAATCACGAGGTAAAATGTTTATAAAGATTCTCATTTTCAAGGTTGGCTAAACGAGAAAACCCCCTTGTTTTTATGGGACGTAAAACGAAGGAAAATCCAGCACATCGTTCTTTTATGAAAAAAACGGAAAACCAATCCTTTAATTTTTGGAAAAAGGGAAAACCAATCATTTATTTTTGGAAAAAGGGAAAACCGAAAAAAGTTATCGCTGCAGCGACTAAGGACCTGCGCGGTTAGTGGCGCAGACCCCGCCGACTAAAGATGGCGAGCCTGTCCGCTGAGGGTGGACACCCCGTCCGTTAGAAGTGGACGAATCTACTTTCAAATTTGTTTGTATTTTTTTTTGAAAATAAGGACCTACGCGGTTTGTGACGTAGACCCCGCCGGCTGAAGATGGCGAGCCTATCCGCTAAGGGTGGACACCCCGTCCGATAGGAGTGGACGAATCTATTTTGAAATTTGTTTGTGTTGTTTTGAAAATAAGGACCTACGCGGCTGAAGATGGCGAGCCTGTTTTTTTGTTTTGAAGATTTTTTCGAAAACTGAGGACCTGCGCGGCTAGTGACGCAAACCCCGCCCGCTGAAGGTGGGCGAGCCCTGTCCGCTGAGGGTGGACGTCCCTGAATTCGTTTTTTTCAATTTGGAACTCGCGTGGTTCGTGATGCGATCTTGCCCGCTGAAGATGGGCAAGTTCCTATTTCTTTTGTTCATCGTGATTTCTTTTGAGAATTCCTTTTTTTTATTCATTCTCGCAGGAGCGAATTCCATCGAGGGATGCTCGGACTTAGTTGCAACCTGAATGTGGGTTGACAACGGGCTTAGACAGACCTTTGTCTTGTGGTCATCTTCTTTTGTGGTTTTGAGCTAGTCTTTACGGCTCGATTTTGCCACCACTTGGTCTTTGATCATAGGACCATGTATAAGTATCAACGGCGACTTTTGTCTTGAGTTCGTAATCTGGTTTTATCATTTGAGTTTATCCAAACACGGGACTTCGTACAGCGTAGTCTGGGAATATTGTTTTAACTTTGCATACTCTCTTTTGAAATATATATTTTCTTTCGAGCCCCCAAGTATTCGTGCTTGACGGTCATTTCTTGTCAAAGAGGTTCCTTGGGGATACGCATTTTGTAATGTCCTTGATCGTGTTTGGGATCGTGCTCGTAAGTGCGAGCGATCTTTGTAGTGGTGTGCTACTCTGAACAAAGCCGTGAGGTGCGAACTTCAGTAAAGAACTCGGCAATTTTCGAGTCGAGTGGATACGGCAGGGCCCTATAGAAGTCAGAGCTTTTTCGGGCCTGGGTTCATTTTCGGCGCCCAGGCCTGGGCGTCAGAAATAATTCACGCCCAGGTGGGGCGTTGAAAATGTTGTTTGGGCTGGTCTTTTGATGACACAGTTGGCCTCTTGTTCGTTCGTTTATTTCACTTGGAAATTCTACTTATTCTCTTCTCTTTTGTTTTTCTTTATTTTTGGAACGTAAAATTTTATCGGAGATCACAATGAGTTGAGTGATCGTGATGATTTCTCGAGAAGGCGTAGCCGATTGGTGGACTACGGTGTTTGTCGCTTTGGGGCGATTATTCAAAGGAATTGTCGCTCTTAAGGCGTACCATTATTGCAATAGTTGGGCGAGTCTATATGGCCCGAGGAACATACCTCGAGGCGTAAGACTTTGATCGCTCTTGTTGTTGTATATTTTTTTTCCTTTTGAACGCTTTCGTGATTGTTCGATATTTAGAATGATGATATGTATGTGCAAACCAGCGTTCATAGAATGGCCGTTGCCTGCGGTTCATTAATCAGTTCGCTTGAATCATTTTTTTTCTTTTGAGCAATGACTGATGTTGAATAGTTTGCTTAGAAGCTTGATAGGGTTCAGGCCTATTCATGAAGTGGGCTCAAGCATCGTGCCCCTTTGATCGTTCAAACATTTTCTTTGAGACTTTTTTATTTTGCTACGGTCGTTTCGTAGCTTGGAGCCCCCAAGTATGCATGTTGGGATGCTTCCTTCTGGCGTACGATTTTTGTAGGTTCTTTCAAGAAAGATGCCTTGGGATTCCGCTGGTGTAGGTGCGAGTTATCCCTTCCGTGGTAGGTAATATTTTGCTACCTTTAATCCTTAATGTAGAATTTGTGTGGCTTGCATTTTGAATTTGGGCGATAAGTAGTCTTTGCTTCATGCTCTTGGTCGTGCCCGCATTAGTGCAATATGCCTTACCCCTTTTTTTTAGACTTGTACCGTGGGATGGTTGAACTTATGGTGCGACGTAGGCTTGTGTGGCCTAACATGTATTAGAACATTTCTCCAGGTGTTGGGATATCATTATTATTTTCTGCATTGGAGTACTTCATCGCGCCTCGTTCAGGTGCTCGAACAAGTGTAGCACCTTCTGCGTGGGTGTGCACGGCTTATTACTTCGTTCGATGCGAGGATTCATAGATGTTTCTTTCTTGTTTTTATATCTGGGCAAAATTTGGTAAGCAGAGATATTCAGCGCCCAGGCTGGGGCATTAAAGATATCGGCGCCCAGCTCTAGGCGTTGAAAATGATTTCTGGGCAGAATTTGACAGTTTTTTTTCGTCCTTGATTTTTCTTTCGCTTTTGCTTTGGAACGACGTAGACTGTGTAACAGGCGCTTATGGGGCGAGCGTTATGTGCAGTAGTTTGATCGGAGTTTTGGTGACTCGCGATTTTCAGTTACCCTTGTTAGTGGGGTGATTTTATATATTCTAAGTAGTGCTTAGAATTTGGGAGGGGTTGTGGCCATTCTAAGCTTCGTTTTACACGATTAAAGTTTAGGATTGTGCCCCTATGACGTGTGCATAGCATTAGAGTCGAGAATTTGCGATAAAATCGTCATTTCGAGCATTTTTTGAGTGTTTTTCTCAAGCCCCCCAATTGTAGCTACGGGATTGGCTTGGTCATAATGTTGGGCATACGTTTTTACGCATCCATGGTGACATGGATCATGACTAGTTTGAACCAGACTCGTTTAGTGCGAGGTACGTTCGAGTAGTGATTTGCTATTTCTCTTGTAAATGTCGTATTGTGCGACATTGCCATGGTCAAGGTAGTCACATGTTGAAGTATACCTTGACCAAAAGCTAGGTGCCTTTCTTTACCCATAATCATATTTAGAAATCTTTTTGACTCACTTGAAACATCGAGATAAACGCATACTTAGATTAAACCAACGACACTTTATTATGTTCGAAGAAGTCCTAGAAAATTATTTGAAAATTATTTAAAATCCGAGTCCTACTGTGTACAATCCGAAGTGTCCTAAGTAAGTTGACTTATAGAAGGGTTCGTACAGGATTACATGAGTGAATCAAAATAGTGTTACGATTTTTGGAATGCTGTCTAAGGATTTGCTGGAAGCCAGGGTGCAGGCATCAAGATATTACTTGTGCCCGTGTGGCACATGCTTTAGGTTTTTAGGGCCATCATTTCCAGAATTGCAGCAATATAAACCGCTTTCAAATTGACTTAGATTTACTTGGTGTATGTCTGTACAAAAGGTCAAGGTATACTTAGTTCTTTCCCTAGTTCTTTCATTTCAATCTTTAGCCCCCAGTTGCTATTATGTCTTCTCATTAATGATGCTTTCAGATTTCGATTTTAAATGCCCGTGTCATATGTCTGAGTAGGGTGAGCCTTGGTTAAGTGCCAAGTCCTATTGACAATGTCTGATTTTTTTCAAAGGGGATTCGCAAGCATTCGAATTACCATTAACGGGTGCCCTGAGTTCGTGTTAGGTTATGATACATATGACAATTCATAAATCATGCGGAAACAACCATTAAGCCAGGAATACATATTATTTACACATAATCATATAGCATAATTTAGATGCATACTCTTTGTTGCGTGCCTTCCCTAGCTGCGCCCGAACCGAACAAGAACAAGTCTTTTAGGACTCCAAGTGTCGTCCCTCCGTAGATAGTCCACAGCACGTCCGGATCCGCCTTAAGATTGACCAACTAGAATCGCCCTTAAGGTACTAGAATTTTCGGCACTATTGAGCAAGGAATGTGGCTGAATTTTTCTCTCAAAACTCACTTTGAATACTTGAATTAATCTCAGAAAATATGTGACCCTAGGCACGTATTTATAGAGTTATGGAAAGGGAATTGTAATCCTAGTAGGACACGAATTAATTAAACTTAGAATCCTACAAGAACTCTAATTAATTAATTTATCCTTTTAGGAATAGGAATTTAATCATATACTAACTCTAATAGTTTTAGGAATCATGCATGAACACAAACTCACACACACACGGCAGCCGCAAGGGCCGCCCATGCGCGTGCGTGCGAGCAGCAGCCCACGCAGCGAGGCCCACGCAGCCGTGGCCTTGGCGCGCGCTGGGCCTGCCTTGCGGTAGGCCTGGGCGCTGCTTTGGCTGGGCTTGTGGCGCGCGTTTGGCTTGCTGGGCGATGGCCCGGCTTCGTGCTGGGCCTTCGTCCGGCAGGCCTCGTCCGATGCTAATTCGTACGATACGCTTCCGATTAAATTCTTGGTTCCGGAATTCATTTCCGATACGAACAATATTTAATATTTCCGATTCCGGAATCAATTTCCGTTTCGAACAAATATTTAATATTTCCGTTTCCGGAATTATTTTCCGATTCCGATAATATTTCCGATTCTGACAATATTTCCGTTTCCGGCAATATTTCCGATTCTGGTAATATTTCCATTTCTGATAATATTTTCCGATACGTACCATGTTTCCGTTTCCGGCAACATCTACGACTTGGATAATATTTATATTTCCGATACGATCCATATTTCCGTTTCCGGCAATATCATCGTTTCCGGAGTATTCATTTCTTGCCTGTGACGATCTCAGCTCCCACTGAAACCAAGATCCATCGATTCCGAATATCCATAGATGGAGTATCTAATGCCATTAAATACTTGATCCGTTTACGTACTATTTGTGTGACCCTACGGGTTCAGTCAAGAGTAAGCTGTGGATTAATATCATTAATTCCACTTCGAACTGAAGGAAATAATGCCCTTGGTCCAAGTATGCATTCTATGTTAAGTCTATGCCGTAGAACAATCCTCTTTATTGCAAGCTTACTGCCTTTACTACTTGTTGGCGGTTATGACTGTGTCTACTGGTGAAAGAAGGTCTTTAAGTGAGTTACTTTGCTTTAGGGAGGGTCAAGTCGAGTACTTTAGAGGTCATGGACGCTTGCGCTAGCCCCCATTCAATTGAGGCAAAGCGATCTTTTGAATATTGGCTAAGTGCCTAGGAGTGTGAGTGCTCGTTCTGGCAAGGGTACGTGCCCTTATTATTTTTCGATGTGTGCTCATTTTGGCATCTTGATGACTTGGATTCTTCCTTTGACTTTAAATTTTTCTTTCGACTTGGGTTGCAAGTAATTAAATTTCAATAAGGGACTCTATTTTTTATTCTTGTTATTCTATAGGCCCTAACATTTTTGCAAATTGGTTGGACCGAATCATGGATTGCCTACGTATCCGCCTTAAATAAATTTAATTTGGAATCAGGTCTTGCGTAGTTCTTAGCCAGAAAATGGTTTCTTAGAATGCCGATTTTAAACAAGTACGTTCGAGTGGAATCATAATGTTTGAAATAGGGTGAAATAAGTGAAGTTTATTATTATTTTAATCTGCCGCTTTGCCGTAAGCCAAAATTTTGTTTTATTTTTTAAGTACATGTATTTGCACAAAAATCTTTTCATGTGGTTTTTGGTACGTATATCTTTTCATGTGTTTTTTGGTACGTATATCTGAATACGTGTTGTACCCCTCCAAGTGTTCGTTATTTTTCCGTGCATGTGCGGATAAAATGATGAGCACTTCTGGACAAAATTTGGCAAGCAGAGAGATTCAGCGCCCAGGCTGGGGCGTTAAAGATTTCGGCGCCCAGCTGTGGGCGCTGAAAATGATTTCTGGGCGGATCTTTTTTGGTGCGCTAAATGCTTCTTTTTCTTTTCAAACGAACTTTTAAAGGTGCTTTGCAAAGTTTGCTTTTTTATTATTTATTAATTTTTTTGTACTTTTCATTTGTCTTCTTTTTTTATTCGTGACTCAAGACGGCTTGAAAGACGGGTCGAATGAGCTAGGATAATTTGTATAGGTATTAGTCAAGCATGAGGATCACATCTGCTAGGACTCACAATTTGCAGCCTCAAACTAGTGTCATGAGTTTACATCAACCAAGGCCAATGAGTAGCATGGGGACGGCTCAAGGGTGTATCCAAACAAGTTATATGGTCATTATACTAATGGTGGTGTAAGGGCAGGTTTGGGCCTTGGAAATAATGGGTATGATGCACGTGTCAATGGCCGTACGTGGTTTGCAGTTGACAATAAGTTTAAGGACAAGAGTCGAGGTAATGGTTTCTTGGGTTATGGCAATGAGAACATGGATGGGTTAAATGAGCTGAACAGGGGCCCCAGAGCGAAGGCGTCTAAGAACATAAGGATTGGAAAGGTAGACATCGTAGAATTTTATGTAGTTTTTGTGGCATGATTTGGATTGGTTGACTCAATTCTTTTCCTTCGTTTACTTGGGTGAATGTTGCACTTTGGGAGGTGCGGGATAAGTATTCCATGGCTCGCTCTTTTCGCTCTCCCTTTTCTTTTTCTCTTTTTTCTCTTTTTTGCTTGGGATTTCTCCCCCTTTTTATTTGGGCTAAAAGGTGGATGGTTGTGGTCTTTGAGTCACGAGGCGAGACTGAGTGAGCCTCGTTTGATAGGCCTATAGTGGACCTTTAATTTTAGTAGGCCTAGGGTGGACCTTTAATTTTAGTAGGCCTAGGGTGGACCTTTTTGCTTCTTTTCAGATTCCAGTTTCTGGGATTTAATTGGAAGTTGTGATTTAGAGTCGAACTTTATTAATTTTTCTGATTATAACCCGTGTATGAATACAAGGAGGTGGCCTAGACTCAAAATAATGACGTGGCGTAAGCCTATAATACTTGACCAAGCGACTCTCAGACTTAGGCTAATTGGACCATAACTTCGTTGGTTGACACTTTATATTTTAACCCTTGGGTGTTCATTTGTTATGCGGCATTTTTCTTAATGTTGGCAAGGTAGTTAGTTGGGGAGATCGAATTTCTATTTTTGCAAGACTAGAACCATTAGTGCGGCTTCCCTCTTAGTGTGTGTTGCTTTACCCCCATGGTAGCCTTATGGCATGCCGATTTGGGTATTTTCATGGTTTGTCATGTTGCATTCATGGAAAATCTTTTAGTCCGTACTTAGGGGTACTTCAAGGAGCGAGTGGCTCGAGCGGACTATGATAGTCGTGACCCAATGTGATCATAAGCTTTGAGGCCATTAATTTTTTCGCCAAATGGTATTGACACTTTAGGCTCACTTTGGGGGTTGTGCGACTATGGAGGAATGATTTCCAGAATGTGAATGTTTCCATTTTGCAAATACATAATATATTCTTTTTATTGGTGAGAGAGAGTATTGAGGCCGTAGATTCTTAGAAAGGAATGACAATTACATATGGGTGCTTATTGATTTAAATGTTAGGAAGGGAGACTCAATATGTTTTAACCTTTTAACTTGCAGAACGACACCAAGCGCTAGGACCGATTCTATGTATAAGACAACTAAGACTTAGGATTTAGATTGTACTTTGGCATAGCCTAGCCTAGACTCGGATTTATTTATTTTTTATTCAAACATTATTTTTCCTTGAAAACTTTATTTGAACATCATTTTTTGAATACTTTGCCCATGTGACATTCAAAGTTATTTAAATTAGCATGCTCGGTTTAGGTGCCGAATATTGTCGTCATAGGAGGCCTAACGACGACACAAAGAGTTATTTATTTTTTTGTAAGTCGTTTTTAGATTCGAGTGCCTTTTTTCATACGTCCTCGCGGCAATTTTTACGATTTTTTTTTATATTGCTGCGTATATTTTATGCGCGGGCACCGAGGCCGCTGGGCCTGACCAAAGGGCCAGGCAGCAACTCCAGCGCCCAGCGAAGGGCGTTAGAAATATTGGCGCCCAGACAGGGGCGTTGAAAATGCGTCCCTGGCTGGTCCTCGTCTTCTGTTTGCGTATATCTTTTCGTTTATGCGACTTTGGTTTTGCGTGCTTACCTAATAACATCCTTTACGCGTTGTGCAGCATTTGTGGGATTCGTTACGGGCCATCCCGAGCGTCGCTTATTTTTGTGGCGATCGCTCGGGTTTGCGGAACACGTATTTTGGTATAACTCTTCGGCCAATTGGTTTATGAATGTTTGGGCAACTTTTAGGTCGTTGGTTTTCTAGCATTATTTGTCACACACAATCACATAATTCGCTACACATAACTAACATTACATCATGAGGCAAAATAATAATATGTCACGTAGTTTATGATAGGCTTCTATGGGTAGTATTTGCGCCGGGTTGGTACCGCTTCTATCGCAGATCCAACACATGCCCCGGTCGAGGTAGTGCCTTGAACAGACGAATTTCGCCCAAGAGGCCAATCACGATGTAAGCCAAGGGGGCATGCACCAATGAGAGGGACCTAGTGGGCGAGTGATTGGGTTTGGGATGGGTGTACTACTAGCGAAAAGTGCCGAGTGGACAACATTCGAAGCGTATGCACCCCCCCGGTTGGCGATGGGTATCCTTAGTCTCAACTCCCGAGATGAAACATCCAAGGGAGCCAAGATTCGTTATGCGGTTCTGTCCGTTCACATTAATATGCTGATTTTCAGGTCGTCCCAACTTGATGTGGAAATAAACGCGGGGTAGGATCGTTTCACCCTTCGGCTATTTTGATTACCTACGAGCACGAGTATTTCCTTCACTATCCCCAGTGGAGTCGCCACTGTGAGGGGGTCGAAAAAGCACGAGGCTAATGCGTGACCTCGTCCCTCGTGGGCATGACGTTTCTTTTTGTCAAATCAAGTGTAATTGGATTTCCTGTGAGTTTACACCCAATTGACTAGTAATATAGGAGTCGGCATTCAGTTTTTAACGACAATGAGAAAAACTGACAAAACCCGGTTATCGTGACATAAAGGGAGTGCAATTATGTTTGACCACGACGGCCATAGGTTCCCTTGTGATCCCTGGTGTGGGGATCTCTCAACGTACACCCGCAGGGTAGATATTGAGGGTTCGGGGGACTGTAACTACCGAGAGGAGTACTCGCTCTCCGATAACTTCAGAGGCAGGATATCCTTACTAGCTCAGCATAAATAATTGAAGGGACATGCGTTAATTATTAAACTAATCTGAATTGATTTTAGCAATATGCAACACATAATACTAGATCGATCGTGATTATCTTGTTTAGATTGATTTAAGGGACCTAGCATGATAGTTCAATTGTCCCAGATATTATCTTTGTTAGGCGTGATAGAACAATCAGATTAATAGTTTAACAGTTTTATAAAAGGGCGAGGAAAGCAATTAAATCATGTGAAGGGGCACAATACGACGCACCCTTGAGAGGTGCGTCATGGTTCTCAGAAAACTAACCACTTTGGCATTGATATTTCTCCTTTTATTTAACGAATCTCAAGTTTCCGGGCTTAATTCTTCAGCTACAAGGGACAGGATACGTTCTGTTCGATTTTTGGATCGATTGCCACAGAACGCGGGATCAATTTCGCAGCGTGAGGCTTAGGCTTAGGGGTTCGAGTCAATACTCGGAATATGAATTGTGTGTTGGTTTCACGTCAAATTTGGGGCTGTATTTATAGAAAAGAGTTCGTGGAAAGATAGAATTTTAGAGCACTAATCCAAGAAAAATTAGGAGAGAACACGTACCCAGGTAATTTCAGCGCCCAGGGCTGGGCGCCGAAGATTTCGGCGCCCAGAGCCAGGCGTTGAAAATAGGGTATGGGTCGTATTTCCTTGTCAGATTTGGACTCGTGGAATACGGAGTCTTTGAGACTTATCCGAATCTTTTAGTGCGTATTAACTTTATGACGGAATGCGTCTGGGCCCGTTACAAACTCTAGGTTTGTTAGGATTTTAATTAATACATAACTCTTATTTTCGAATTATACTAGGAATAGGATTCCTCTTTTAGGATTTATGTTGGAGTGCAACACCTAATTCTGACAGGTTTCTATCTTTTATGTCTTGCCACTTTTAGCAACTACCCGTTACGGCAGTTACTTTTTTTAGCATGTTTCTATAAATAGCAGTTTTGGTTGAAATGAAAAGGGTGATTGAGATTCGTTATTTTATAGGAGATGCGTTGCCAAGTGGAGATTTTATGTTCTCATCATCGAACCTTCCCTTTCGGAAATGGGGACAAAAGTAGGTGTCTACACCTCTAATTAAATTTCGAGGCAAAATTATATGGTTGCCCCTGAACATATGTGACTTTAGAGGCAATTTTTTATATTGCTTCTAATTATATTTTGAGGTAAATTACATGGTTGCCTCTAAATATATGTGCCTTTTGGAGGAAATTTTTTATATTGCCTCTAATTATATTATGAGGCAAAATTAATGGTTGCCCCTAAATATATGCGACTTTTAGAAGCAATTCTTATATAGCCTCTAATTATATTTTAAGGCAAAGATATATCGTTGTCGCTAAATATGTTTGGCATTTAAAGGCAACTTTATGTTGCCTCTAATTATATTTCGAGGCAAAGTTATATGGTTGCCCCTAAATGTATACGAGTTTTAGAAGCAATTTTTATATTGCCTCTAAATATATTTTGAGGCAAAGATGTATCATTGCCTCTAAATGTACGTCCTTTTACAAGCAACGCGTTATATTGCCTCAAAAAGGGACCTTTAGAGGCAACCACTAATTAGCGACGAACTTATTAGAGGCATCCACATTTTTGCTTCAGAAATCCATTAGAGGCTACATCCCTATTTTTAGAGGCAATTGTGTGTTGCCTCCATATGTAAATTTTCTTGTAGTGATTCTCCAATATGCTTGATTCCCATGGTTGCTACATATGCGTTGTGCTTCGCTTGTGGCAACGGTATAGTCAATGGATCCGCGCCGTTGTCGTCAGTTCCAACCTTGCAAATCTCGATTTCTTTCCTTTCAACGATTTCTCGAAGTATATGAAATCGCCGCAGTACGTGCTTGGACTTCTGGTGGCTCCTAGGCTCCTTTGCTTGGGCAATGGCTCCGCTCTTGTAGCAATACAAAGCCATTGGTCCTTTAATGGAGGGGACAATCCAAAGTTCTTCGATGAAATTTCGAATCTAAGCTGCTTCCTTTGCTTCTTGTGAGGTAGCAATGCACTCGGCTTCAGTTGTAGAATCCGCATTAGTGCTTTGCTTTGCACTTTTGCAGCTCACTGCTCTCCCGGCCCATTAAGGCAGAACACAAACCCATACTGTGATCTGAAATCATCTCTACCGGTTTGAAAGCTTGCGTCCGTATAGCCCTTAAAAATCAACTCATCTGTACTACCAAAGACCAGAAACTGATCCTTAGTCCTTTTCAGGTACTTTAGGATATTCTTGGAAGCAGTCCAATGCGCCTCACCTGGTTCTGACTGGTACCTGCTCGTTGCACTGAGTGTGAACGAAACATCCGTCCTTGTAAAAATCATAGCATACATGATGGATCCAATAGCCGAAGCGTATGGAATTCCACTCATCTTTCTACGCTCATCAGATGTCTTGGGACACTGAGTCTTGCTTAGATATGTGCCATGTGTCATGAGTAGATGGCCTCTCTTAGATTCCATAATATTGAACCTAGCTAGCACTTTGTCAATGTAAGTGCTCTGGCTTAGTCCAATCATCCTCTTAGATCTATCCCTATAGATCTTGATGCCTAATATGTATTGTGCCTCTCCTAAGTCCTTCATTGAGAAACACTTTCCAAGCCAAGTCTTTACTGACTCCAATATAGGAATGTCGTTTCCAATAAGTAGTATGTCATCTACATACAAGACTAGGAATGCAATTTTACCCCCACTGACCTTCTTGTATACACAAGATTCATCCTGATTCTTGATGAAGCCAAACTTATTGACTGCTTCATCAAATCGTTTATTCCAACTCCTTGATGTCTGCTTTAATCCATAAATGGATTTCTTAAGCTTGCATACCTTTCCTTGGTTCTTTTGATCCACAAAACCCTCCGGCTGTGTCATAAACAAAGTATCTTCAAGAACACCGTTAAAGAAGGCAGTTTTGACATCCATTTTCCATATTTCATAGTCATGAAACGCGGAAATCGAAAGGATTATCCGAATAGACTTAAGCATCGCGACTGGAGAAAAGGTTTCGTCGTAGTCAACGTCGTGGATTTACCTGTAACGTTTTGCTACCAATCTAGCCTTGTATATGTATACAATTCCATCTTTGTCTTTCTTCAATTTGAAGACCCATTTGCATCCGATAGGTGTAAACCCATCTAGAAAATCTACCAAATCCCAGACTTGATTTTCAGACATGGAGTCTATCTCGGATTTCATGGCCTCTAACCATTTAGTGGAGCTTGGGTTCGTCATAGCTTGCTTGTAAGTCATAGGTTCATCACTACCTAATATGAGAACGTCTAAGTTTTCAGTCAAGAGGACGCCTGTCCATCCGTCCGGCTGAACCTTAGTTCAATTTGACTTACGAGGGACCACAACGTTTTGAGGAACTACTCCCACTGGCTCTTCTAAAGGCCTTGGAGGTTCTTCACCTTGAACTGCTTCTAAAGAGTTCTTGGTTCGTTGTTCGTCTCGAATCTCTTCGAGGTCTATTATTCTTCCACTTGTCAATTTGGAAATATAATTTCTTTCCAAAAAGACACCGTCACGAGCAACGAATACTTTGTTGTGTGACTTGTTGTAGAAGTAATACCCCTTTATTTCTTTTGGATACCCAACAAAGAAACATTTGTCATATTTTGGTTCGAGCTTGTCTGAAATTAATCTCTTGACATATGCTTCGCAACCCCAAATCTTTAGAAAAGACAACTTTGGAAGTTTCCCAGTCCATAATTAGTATGGAGTATTTTCAACAGCTTTTGACGGAGCACGATTCAGTGTGAGTGCTGCTGTTTGCAACGCATGTCCCCAAAATTGTAAAGGAAGTTCGGCTTGACCCATCATTGACCTGACCACATCGAGTAAGGTCTTGTTTCTCCGTTCCGACACTCCATTCCATTGAGGTGTCCCCGGAGCAATCAATTCAGAAAGAATATTCTTTTAGATGTTCATCAAACTCGTGGCTAAGATATTCACCTCCTTGATCTGATCTTAGAGCTTTGATTTTCTTGCCATGTTGATTCTCTACTTCATTTTGAAATTCTCGGAATTTCTCAAACGATTCAGACTTGTGTGTCATTAAGTAAATATAGCCATATCTACTGAAATCGTCCGTAAACGTTATGAAATAGCTGAAATCACCGCTAACTTTTGTACTCATAGGCCCACATACGTCCGTATATATTAGCCCTAGTAGTTCGCTTGCTCTTTCTCCCACCTTTGAGAAAGGTCGCTTTGTCATTTTTCCAAGTAAACAAGATTCACGTTGATCAATCTTTTCTAAGTCGAATGATTCTAAAATTCCCTTCCGTTGAAGTAATTCCATGCGCTTTGTGTTTATATGGCCTAATCGACAATGACACAGATATGTGAAATCGGAAGCACCAGTTTTATCCTTTTTAGTATTTATGTTATAAATGTGTTTGCTCGTATCTAGCACATATAGACCATTTTCTTGTCGTGCTGAACCATAAAATATTCCATTCAAAGCAAAAGAACAACTATTGTCTTTAAATTGAAAACTAAAACCTTTAGAATCCAAACTTAAAACGGAAATGATGTTTCTGGTGATACTAAGAACATAGTAACTGTTTCCTAGTTCCAAAACAAAACCACTAGGCAAAGAAATAAAAAAATATCGTACGGCTAATGCAGCAATCCGTTCTCCATTTCCCACGCGTAGATCCATCTCGCTTTTATCAAGGCTTCTACTTCTCCTTAGTCCCTGCGAATTGGAACATAAGTGTGAGCCACAACCAGTATCTAATACCCAAGAAGTAGAATTAGCAAGATTACAATGTATAACATACATACCTGAAGGAGAAGCAACGTTTCCGTTCTTCTTCTCTTCCTTTAGTTTAGGTCAATTTCATTTGTAATGACCAATTTCATCACAATTGAAGCATTACGATATTAAAGGAGAAGCATTTTTCCTCATCTTGCTCTTGGAAGGCGCTAGTTGCCCTCCGGGAGTGGATGAAGATGCAGCCTTGCTTTTCTTCCCCTTGCACACTTTCTTGAATTTGGTGCACTTCACATTCAAAGGGTTTTGCTTGAACTTAAGGATTCTCTCAAATTTCTCTAGCAATTCCACAAGTTCACATAATGTGCTCTTTTTCGGATTAAAGAGATAGTTTATCTTAAACCTCTCATATTCCCTATGAAGAGAATTCAACACTAGTGCAATAGCTATTGGCTCTTTGATGGAACCACCAAGTCTCTAAATTGTGAAAAATAATCCAGACATCATATTCACATGAGACCGAATTGGTGTGTTTCAGTCCATCTTAGTTGAATAAATGCGCTTTTGTGCCTCTAGAAGTTCGTTCTCTAGACACGACCTTTGTGGGGTAATGAGTTTGAGATTGCTCATTTCATTAGCCAATTCATCAACCCTGTTGCCACTAGTTTGGCCCTTGGGTTGATACCCCACACGACATCTATCCCTAAGTCGGCTTAGGAGAGCATGAGGCTCAAAGGTAATGAACCTCCCTCTCCAATTTTCGGGAATAGACTTTAGGATTAACTCCAAGACAAGGTACTTGTGAAGTGCCCAATATAATGGCCCTGCTGCTTCAAAATATAACTCTCTGACTTCCATTCCCACACAAGCAGCTGGCCAAGCCTTGCATATCCAAAGGTCAACCAGTGAACCAGTTACCCAGGTCATTAAAAACAGCAGTAGTGATCTTCTCCCGCAAAATCGACAACAAGTGTATGCCAACAAAATTAGGCATTTGGTACAACCCAAAAGCTCCACTTGAATACCCCACAACTACAAGATCAATCCCCTGGTGATAATCGCAGGCAGTCACTTTAGCCGGTGCTTGCATAAAGTAATCCTTCTTCATCAACTCCCACTTCATCTTATGCAACAAAAGTCAGTCCCTTCATCCTCAAAATCCTTTTCTTTCCCATCAAACTCCTTCCTCCTCTTCACACTATCCACGACATTAGCATCATCGCCACCAACACCACCCTCCTCGTCCATCTTATCAGGCATCTCCCTAACTGCAAATTTCAATTTAATAATACTCAAATCATATTAACAGTTTTATTGGACTAAATTCACCGGATTTTTCGACAATAATCGTACTAAATTAAATGTAATAATTATTATACCCTCCTCTTTGATTCGCCTAAAACTTTAATTATGAAAGTCTCTTCAACACAAGTATCGACATGAATTCGACATTACAATTTCATAATTAAGAACATTATTAGTTGAAGGATAAAGATATACAACAAAATTTAGATTACCAACCTCGAAATTCGGAGTGTGGAGAGTCGACGTTCACCAGAAGTTGCAAAGAAGCAGCGGTACAGTAGTGCGGCGGTGATCCGTGGTGGTGCGCGATTATGGTTTAGGTTTTGTGGGAGATTGAATTTGGGGGTTTTGTCAGAAAAGTTTAGGTTTTGCTCGATTAAGGTTTAGGTTATGCAGGAGATAGATTTAAAAGTTAGAATGTGTAGATTTTGGTTTTGCGGGAGGTTTGATATGGGGGTTTTGTCGGAAAAATTTAGGTTTTGCTCGATTATTAGGTTATGCAGGAGGTAGAATTAAAAGTTAGAATTTGTAGGTTTTGGTTTTTCCTGGAGGTTTTGATTTTGCTGGAGGTTTGATTAATTTAGCCTGCCGCCATTGGAATTAGTGTTTTTTTTATAAAAAAAATAAAATAAGAATATAGTACGCAGTTATCAACGACTTAAAACACCGCTTTATATGTTATTGATAGATTTGATTCATATACATGTATATATTAAATATAATTATTTTTTATTATGGTAAAAAATATGAAACGGTTAGGTGATGCAACCGTTATCTATTCTTTCTCCCATAGAACTGTTATTAGAGAAAACTGTACTATATTCTCTTATGAAACGCTTAACACATTTAACCGTACTCTATTTAGCGTTACTTATTCCAACTTTTGTAGTAGTTAATTTCTGTACCTTTCTGGAGTTATACCCCGCGCAAAATAGCTAGGAAAAAGTTGTTCAATGACATAGCGCATGTCGTTAACTTTTAAAACTTCGATAAGTTCCTTTCCCATTCAAGAACGTTAACTCGACATCCAGAATTTCCGATGATTTGATTGTTGTTATGTTTGCGACCATTTGATTATTACATTTGAAAAGAATTTGCAATAAATAACCATTCATAACTTAATAACTTTAAAATAAATGCTAGCATGCAATCATTAAAGATATTAAACATTTTATTCATGCAAAAGCAAAAAAACATGATCCAAAAATGAATGAAACAAATCCAAGACCCTAAAAGTCCTAAATCCTTAAGCAGCTTTGGCATGTCTTAAGTATTTTAAGATTCTAGGTAAGCAAAACCTATTGCTAGTAATCTCCAAATTACTCTTGGTTAATAAATTAATACCATAATTTATCCCATTGCCACAACACAATGCCATTGTTGTTTGAGTTGAAACCACAATCAACGTGCTCCTTTAGGACGCCTTACTATCTAAGTCAACTAATATAGCACCTCGCTTTGGCGTAAACCTACTACATTAGATCCTTAGATTTTTGTAAGTGCTTGATTTGGAAGGCAACTTTTGAACTCAATATTACTTTGGACCTAGTTGTTTCTATGTTGGTTCGATTATTTAGTGAACTAAATCTAATCGAGCATACAAACAACGCATTCATGCATAATATACATTCATTCAATATATAAAATCATAAATAAAATTGGTGAACTAGTATGGCCCAAAACTCTTGTCTTGAAGCATCCAATATTCTTCACCATCTTGTTAGGTTGTCATCGTCTTGAATCTTCATTCAATGCTAACTTAAAGTTCTAAACTAGAAATACTTGAAATAGTAAAAATTACATCAAAATTTTAATGATTCGCAGACCATATTTTAAAACTTTACATTTCAAAGATAAAACGGTTTGCATACCGTATTTAACTATCCTAAATTGGTCATACTAGTCACTTGGAGTACCTGCATTACATAAAATATACATTCTATGCATTAACCCATTCGTATCCTAAAACGAATGGCCCATTTAAATATGCAAGTATTTACATGAATTATTTAAAATTCACGTTCACATAAACGCGTCCTAAAAGATTAATCAATTTCCAAATTATTGATCCTTAGAATTTATTCCAATTAAAAATTTAATTAAATTAAAATAATGCGACCTACGAAAATAATTAAAATAATTATTTCATTTTAATTTCATTAAGCGGTTCCCACTCAATCCAATAATTATATATTCCGGATAATTAAATATCTAAATATTAAATTAAACTCACGGCCCGGCCCAAGTTAAATAAAATAATTATTAATTATCCCGTTAGCCATTTTAATGCAAATACAAATTTTAAAGCCCAACGAAACGAAAAATTCCCAAAAGTGCAATGCGGGCTAGGCTTGCGCCCAGCCCAGCACTTCCTCGTGTTGTGTGGGCTACGAGGCACACGAGCACGTCTCCCATGCCCCCGTAGCCATCACACACACATACCGCAGCCTTGCGCTGCTGTGTGGCACTGCTGCTCGATGTTGTGCTCGACGCTGCTCGCAACAAGGCAAGGCAGCCTGCCCTTGCTTGCTCGCAGCTCGCAACAAGGCAAGGCAGCTTGCCCTTGCTTGCTCGTAGCTCGCAATCCAAGGCTCGCTGCCTTGCTCGCTCACTCCCTCAGCGCGCGTGGCACGCAGCTCGCTTGCTGCTGCCCGCGTGGCACGCAGCTCGCTTGCTGCTGCCCGCGTTGCTGTGCATGGCTCGGCAATGGGGAGGCAGCCCGCGTGGCTACGACAAGCCACGCGTCCACACACCCCTTGTGTTCGTGCCTTTGGTTCGTGCAAACGAACCAACTAATTCAAAAAAAATTCCAATTTCATGAACATATTTGAATTAAGTTATTTTTCACAAAATTAATAATTTTTATTTTCAAAGAATAACGACTTTACCATTTAATAAATTTTTAACAACAATCCGATTTTGTTAAATTTATTAAAACTAGGCTAACTTTATTCAAATTTTAAGAACGAACAATGTCAACAACAACATTTGAACTTTTGATAATCGAATCTAAAACTTTAAATCGTTCTAAACATTTAAATTTCAGATTTTTACCAATTTGGTTTAAATGTTGATAAAAATTAACGAATCTAATCAAAATTTTAATCCAATAATTTTTAAAAACTTCCACTTTACATGAAATTATATTCCCTTTCCCAATTAACCAAATTTCCAGATCCAAATTATTTTAAAAAATCAATTAGCGATCTAAAATTTACGAATTTGGGGAAAGAAAAATTAGGGTTTATACTTAACATGTATGGCCCAAATTTTTACCATAATTTTAAAATATACCCAAAAATATTGTGTCAAAATTTCAATCAATTCCAATTAGTTTAGGTCGACCAATTAATTGAAAAACTCTCCGAATTTGTTAATTTTAATTCGTTAATTAACAAAAACGCCCAAAAACATATACTTCGAGGCCTGTTTTTGCAATTTCGTTCAATCAGATTAGGGCCAGGAAAGTCGAAAATACGAAACTTTTTGAATTCAAAACTTATTAAAATATTCATCCAATAATCCATAATAATTCGAAAAGTTCAATAAAAAATCCAAAAAATTCGAAAACATGCAAAAATAATAAATCATGCTAAAAATTGCTTTGAATACATAAGGCTCATGATACCACTATAGGGGAATACAGTTAGACATACATAACATGTGCGGGACATCCCCAAAGCCAGGAAACATGTATAAAGCACAGATTAAGCATACTTATATTTGAAGCGTGTTTTCCCGAGTATTGTATCAACGAACATGAACAAAGAAATCCAATGGTCGTTCCTCTATTTGATTCACCGACACGTTCAGATCCGTCTTGATAATTGTACCTTACACAACGTGCAAGAGTGTTTGCTTTTTCGAGAAGTACAGTTTTGAGTAGAGAGCAAAACTGAACAACGTAATTTAGAATCAGGCTTAGGGTTGTGGAAAAACTAATTGTGTGTGTGTGAAAATATAACCTAAATTATATTTAGTGTAACCTGCTAAGACACAAGGCCTTGATCGGCCACACAACACACACCGCACGCACAATCCATGCACACAGCACACATCGCAGGCCGAAGCCCACAGCGCAGCCAAGCAGCGATGGGCCGTGGGCCTCGTTACTTGCTCGCTGCTTGCTGCAGTGCTCGTGCACGCTCTCGTGGCAATGCGGGCTGGCTTGCTTGCTGCGTTGCGAGCTCGCTGGCTCGTGGGGCCTTGCGCGCATGCGCGCTTGGCTCGACGAGCCGACAACTCCGATGCGGCTCGTATTTGCGATGAACGCCTTACGGCTATTATTTATCATATCGTACACGACGAATCACTGTCGTACGATACGATTATTCGTTTCTCCCAGCTTACAAATATTAGCGATACGATATACGATTCCGATGCAAGGTCGTATCGTATAATACGTTTTTTCGAACTAATTCCCGAAAAGATATTAAATGAATTTCCGATTCAATGGTGTGACCTTATAGGTTCAGTCAAGAGTAAGCTATGAGCCTAATATAGATTAGAACTCACTGATCGGAAGCATTGCTACAGCTAGCTGTTCTGATCACTTGATCTTACTGAATTAATTGTTCGCAAATAATATGAACCTTGGTATTAGACTTAATGCACCTTGGGTGAAGGACACATTTCCTTCAACAACCAAGTCAGACAACGCACACACACACAGCTACAACCTCCAGACCCCCGGTTCCTGAGCGAGAAGAGCTCCCCGCGGCCATAACCATAACACAGAACTTTCTTTTCAACGAAAAAGGAACAAAACTTGGCAAATGACCGGTGTATGCACCGGAGGGTGAGAAGACATATAGTTCTGGAGCCGCAGCCCAGTAAAGAGCCCTCCAGGTCCAACCGGATACTCCCACCGATGGTAGGAACTCACCTAACATCTCGGTTGATGGAAAGTTCCTGGAACACGCAGGAAAAGGCTCAGGATCAACCGGAGTGTTTTAGATCCCCTACTCCGCGGACTTTTCGAAGCAACAGAACAATCGCGAGCCAGCCTACTCGGATCTGAAGTACCATGATCAGTAGGCTAAGGCCTTCGGTGCACGAGAGAATTGGCGATTCACGCAGGTCTGATGACCAACCTAAAACCAGCAGTCGAGCTGCGAGGAGGAGAAAGAGAAGGTATGACCAAACTCCTAGTCCCCGACGCACACCCGAGGATTCTCGCGCAGAGGCCTCGCGGTGTGGAGGAGTCAGAGCGATGCTAGGAAAGAAGGTAATGACGCAAAAGTCCTCCCCATTCATCGAAGAGTTGGTCATGGAGGAGATCTCGAAGGTCAGGATACCAGCACATGTGACATATAACGGAACCACCGATCCGCGAGATCACATAATCTCTTACGAGTAGCAGATGTTCTTGAGCCCCCAATTTGAAGCATGTTGATGCAAATACTTCCCAACTACACTAGCCGAAGTGGCGGGAGAGTGGTTCAGATCGCAGCCAAAGGGTTCGATCGTCAGCTTCTGTAACCTGAGGGAGAGGTTTAAGGTTCAGTTCGTCAGCAACAACCGCCCCGAACGAACAACTGCTGAGCTCACCTCGATACAACAGGAAAGAGGTGAAAGTCTTCGGGACATCATGGCCTGGTTCATGAAGGAATCAACCAACATTCCTAACTTGCATCCCGACGTGGAAATTTTTGCGTTAAAACACGCGCTTCAGGAAGGAAGGTTCCATGACAGTTGTCCATGAAAAATCCCACCAAGATAGCTGCCGTGTTGCAGATGACAGACACATTTATCAGAACCGAAGAGTTCAACAAAGCTGCTGCAAAGTTGAAAGGTTCCACGGAACCGAGAGATACAAAAGCAAACCAGAGCAAGCCAGAGGGAAGCTCAAGAAAGGGGAAAGAGAAGCAGGGTGCAAGAGATGCCAGCCCGAAGAAAGAAGGGAAAAAGGGTGATCTTCAACGCAAATACACCAACTACACTCCTCTCTCTCTTCCTCGAAAATAAATCTACACCCTCCATAAGTATGATGAGAAATGGAAGAACCTAAACAAGCTGAATTCCCTGCACAAGAATAGAAACAAGTGGTGCGAGTTCCATGATGACCACGGCCACAACACCGAAGAGTGTAATTAGTTGAAGGATAACATTGAGGACCTCGTCCGCCGAGGGTATTTCAAGCAATACCTAGCTGACCGAAGAGAAGGAGCGCTGGAAAAGAAAAAAGCTCCAAGTAGTAAGCCTCAAGAGGCACCCCAAAAAAGAATCCACTAAGATACAGGGCACAAGAAGTATGATATCTTAGTGGTATTCGGGGGGGCAGAGGTCCACCCATGCCAGGAAGAAACATTTGAGAGCTCTCTCCCACCGAGTCAACTTCAGCACCCATCGGGGAGGAAGAACCCCATCCTCCAAACATAACTTTCATTGCTGATGACTGCCTCGGTGTCCAGTACAAACATGAAGATCAATTGGTAATCTCCATAGACCTCAACAACCACAATGTGCACTGAGTACTGGACGACAGGGGAAGCGCCGTCAACATCATCTTCAGAAATAGTTTTGAACAGTTGATCCTCGAGGAAGTTGAGGAATCAATAACGAAGGTCAGCTACCCACGGATCGGATTCAATGGTTCTACAGAAATTCCCCGCGGGAAAATCACCCTGCCAGTCACCATCGGCAAAGACCAAGACGCAAGAAATGTCTGAGAGGAATTCCTAGTGATGGACTGTGATTTAGTATACAAGGTGATCATAGGACGAACCATGATCCACAATATGCAGGCCATCCCACCTACATACCATCAAACGATGATAGATATGATCCACAACATGTAGGCCTTCTTGGCCGAATGCTCATATTAAGAGATGTTGGATGACACCAAAAGAACTTGGGAGGTCTACACTGATGGATCTTCCACAGTCAATGGCTCGGGAGCCGGGGTGGTCCTTATACCTCCAACAGGAAAAAGCATCAAGTATACCCTGAAGTTCGGGTTCAAAGCAACTAACAATGAGGCTGAATACGAAGCTGCAATAGTAGGGATAGAACTTTGCCTATCTCTGGAAGTCGAACACGTTTGCCTCAAACTATCATCATTTTGTGACAACTATATATGGATATATCTTAACAATCTTGTCATTATGGTAAAAATCTTGATGATCAATCCCAAAAAGAATATTATTATGATTCTTGTATGACAAATACATACTATATTATTTGGTATAACAAATCTTGAAGACAAGAATTTAACTTAATAGGTGAATTGAAATCTACAATTATGTGTTTAAAGATAGGTAAATCTTAAGATATTAGATTATTAATATTACCGTATAATTGTCAAATTTGTTAGAATATTAATACGTGTGACAATCAAAAATTATAAATATATAAGGTCCTGTGAATGCACAAAAATTCTAAAAAATTTTGACTGAAACATTTCACAATCTATATAAATAATTAAAAAATCTTCAACGTACTTAAAGAAAAATCTAATACGAAGTATGAAATTTCCATCCTACTCCGTATTACATATTTTAAATGCTTGATACGCTAATTTAATCAAAATACTTGATATACAATATGCCAACTTGACCAAAATATTGAGTAAAAGTGTTTTACGTTATTAATATGACGATTTGACTAAAATACCAAGAATAATTTTAAGAAAAAGTATTATGTGGCATATAATATTTCCATGACTATAAACAAATATTTCAATACATAAATCGTTAATAAAAAAAAGGATTTTTTTGTGAATTATTGTTTTGGCAGGAAAATTTTGCATCAGGATGTGACACGTGTCACTATAGGTGTATGTTTTAGTATAATATAATAGATAGATAAGTAATACCTGCTTCATTATTTTTATATCAATGAATATTTGCACAAACTTTTCGAGATATCTATATACTAAAATAGATGAAATCAATGTAGAACTGACAAGTGCAACTCTTTGATTTGTCGCTCATATAATATAATAAATAATTAAAACAAAAACCTTAATTATGTTATGTCAAATATTATGCTAATATGCATTAGTAAACATTATATATTTTGCAATTATGCACTACTAAGCATGATTTATTGTGCCGCAATAACTTGTACAAGAATGTAGGTATTTCGAGATACACTTTCTTCAAACAGCCGTATTTTAAAAAGATATACATTTTCCTTTATTGTCTTGTTTTGGTTCCCACCTCCAATTATATAAATATTTCTCTCTTTCTTGTGGTCCCTACATTTATTTAGATTATGTTTTTTAATATAATAAATAATTCACCCACTACCCCACTTTTTTCTTATTTTAGAAAATTCAACTCACACTGCTAAAACAATGTGCCGGTTAATGTGTATCTCTTTTAAAAAAAAAGGAGGGAGTATATGTCATTTTCTTTTTATAGGAGCATTTGTGTTCTTCCGGTGCAAATTGAGCACATGTGCCCATGATATATTTTGTGACGGATCTGTTAGAGGTTATCGTACATAAAAAAAATGCTAGTATATCAAATGATATCTCTTGAGGAGAGAAGATGTGCTGGTAGAAAAAGTATACTTATACGGTAATAAAGGAGCCCACATAAAGTTTATTTGTTGATGATAAAATAAAATTTATATTTTTTTAGTAGTAAAAAATAATTTACGTTGTAAAAATCAATTTACCCCCTATTTATAAATCAGAAAATTACTAGAAATGTGGACAAATTGACCTGAACTGAAAATAATTGAAATTAATAGAACTGAATTGAATTTTCCTAAATTAAACTAAAACAATAAGCTTTGAAACTAAAATTCACCCAAAAAGAACACAACCTTAGTTTTGCATAGCAACATTGGAAGTTACTTAACTATTACTCCTTAACAACTAAGAGACGCAACCTAACCTGCATAAGCATATATGTTATTGACCAGGAATTTAACGTATAATGCATTTTTTTTAGTGAACATTCCCTCCATTACCAAATAAGTGTCCACTATTCTATTTCGGGTGTTCTGTAATAAGTAGACATGTCAAACGGGTCGATTGGGTCATGTTGTAAAAAATTATTTTCGAGTTCGGGTTGAATCGGATCGGTTACTTTCGGGTTTGGGTTTACAAATGCTTGTTTAAGACCCAGAACTTTCGGGTTCAGGTCGACCCAATGGGTTGAGAGATTTTAAAATGCGCATTATATTTTCATTAATTTAGGCGATAAATATACAATATATGGGAACAAATTAACAAATTTTCCTACACAAGTTTGTATTTAGTCAAATTTAACCAATAAATGACTTATAATTCAAAATGAAATCATATTACACACAACAATAGTAAATATAACGTTTTTACTATGCTTAAATTTTGTCATAATCTCATTTATTACTAATACAATGATTTTCAATCGGTCGGTTCTAAAACGAGTTCGGTCGGGTTTTGACCCATTACTTTCCGGGTTGCTCGAGTTTGGATTAAATTGGGTTACGGGTCAAAAAATCTTGTTCAAGACCTAGTATTTTGGGTAGGGTTCGGGTCGGGTTTTGACAGGTCTACTAATAAGTGTCCTGTTTCTGTTTTTGGACATTCATTTTCCCACTTTTCCATGAATTATGATTATTTTTTCTTAAACATTCTACACTTTTTCCTATTTTTTTCGTCCCCATATCAACTTTTATTTTGACTTTATCAATAAAAAATTATCTACTTTATCTATTCCCCAAAAAAACGACTCACGGTCGTTAGTTTTCTTACGCACTTTTCAATTTTCATAAGTAACCCGAATTCTCTCAAATTAGATTTTGTCATTATTGGGCTTTCAAGGCAAAATATTAGAATAAGAAAAAGAACGTGTTAAGAAATTGTTGTGTCGTAGTAACCAAACCACTACCTTGAAAACGAGATTCGGTGCAACCAGGGTGCACAGTTTTATTCACCAATTCGTTTCCTAAGGTTACACAACTCTCATCACACAAAGACAATTTTGAGAGATGAGATGTTGCCACATAAACTTATTCCGAAAAGGAAGAAAAGAAGAGGAGAGAAAGAGATAACAAGTATGAATATTTCTCATGTTGGTTTTCCAAAATAGAAGAGTATTTTGCCTTGAAAACCTAATAATGACATTATGAAAACCCAATAAATATATATATTTACGCTCTAAAATTTCAAGATCATGTTCTAAATTAATTCAAACATGTTCTAAAATTATTAAAAATGTAATCAATTTATTCAACCATGTTTCTAAATTTATTCAAGCAGTTCTAAATTTATTCAAGCATGTTCTAAGTTTATTCAAGCTTTTTAAATTTATCCAAGCATGTTCTAATTTTATTCAACCGTGTTTCAAAATTTATTTAAGCATGTTCTAAATTTATTCATAAATGTTCGAAATTTATACAAGCATGTTCTAACTTTATTCCACAGTGTTCTAAATTTATTCAAGCATGTTATAAATTTATTCCACGGTGTTCTCAATTTATTCAAGCATGTTCTAAATTCATTCAACAGTGTTCTAAATTTATTCAAGCATATGTGTTCTAACTTTATTCAAGCATGTTGTAACTTTATTCAACACTGCTCTAAATTTATTCAAGCGTGTTCTAACTTTATCCACCAACACTGATTCGCGGCCTTCCTTGCTAGAACACCAGCAAAATCCGGTTTGGTTTTGTTAAAACTTTTGTGACTTTGTTCGATTTCTGGTTCGATTATACGTTCGCTGCCTTCCTCATATGAACACCGGCAATTCCGTTCAAAATTTTGTTCGATTATTCAAGCATGTTCTAAATTTATTCAAAAGTGTTCTAAATTTATTAAGAATGTTCTAACTTTATTCAAGCATGTTCTAACTTTATTAAAAAATGTTCTAAATTTAATCAAGCATGTACTAACTTTATTCAACAGTGTTCAAATTTTATTCAAGCATGTTCTAAAACGTATTTAAGCATGTTCTAAATTTATTAAAGTCGGAAGGGATCCAGTATTGAAGGCATATGAAGGCAATTTAAATTTCGCGATAGATATTTTAGACTTATTTGCACTCACGGAGCGTGGTCTCGCTCCATCTCCACCGCGGTCTCTCAGTCTCTCTCCACCGCGGTCTCCAGCACATCACCGCAACCGCAGATCTGATTCGCGGCCAATAAAATTGAAATCGATATTAATTTTGAATTGAGAATTCAATTTTAATTGAGAAATCTCAACATCTACACTCCAAACTCAAGCCAGAAAAAAAACCCACAACTCCTAGCCTATTAACAATCTTTTCAAGCCAAAAAAACAAAATTACATTCGCCTCCTTCTAATTATCAACTTTTAGCAAGGTTTAACTTACATTTATAGAGATTTACTTTACTTTTGGATAGTTTAAGCAACATTTACGTCATGTAATTAAGCTCAAAGAAAATTAGCAATGAAAAATGAAGTAATTAAAAACTTAAAAATCTAATTGAACTAAATTGGCAGCATTTACCTATATATTTGAGAAATTTGGAATGGAATCACGAAATTAAACAAAAATCTTGACTAATTCAACTGTGACAAATCACAAAAAGATTCACTGAATTTTTTTTCGTATCAACCTTCAAAATTAGAAAAAAATTAAGAAACGAAATTTTAATACCTAATCTAGACTCTAATTTAGTTCGCATTTTAAAATTTAAGAAAACAAATACAGATAAATCGAAAAAAATTCGTATGTTTACCTTTAAATTTGAGAAAATCGGCATCCAATTCACCAAATGATACAATGTAGAGTTTGATTTTGAAATCGATTTGTAGATTCGAGTAAGAAGTTAAACAGTCCCATAACACCGGCGAATAACCAGCACTACTTCGCAAATCTGATTCGCAGCCACCAGCACCACGGGGGAATCACCAACACTTATTCTCAGATCTGCTTCGCGAACTACAACCACCGCCACCAGCACTGATTTCGCTAACCACACTGGCGAACACTTCTAGTTCAATTTCGCCGGATTTCTGGTTTGATTTCGCTGCCTCCCTCTTTCCGACTCCGCCGATGCCGCCAACGCTGCTAGATCAAAAAATCTAGGAAGAAAACCTATTGAGAAATCTATTTCAATCGATTAAACAATTGATCAAGAAATCGATTTTGAATTGAGTAATCGATTGACCAATTGATTGAGCAATCGATTTCGATTTCGATTTCGAAAATTTGGTGAAGAAACTCGCTAACGTAGTCACAAAATTGCACGAATCTAAGCGAATTTAAAGAATTTGAGAAGACGGACGAACTTAGGGAGAGTTGTTGATTAATACACACAAAATTTGCGATAATTGAGGCCAAAATCATGTCGAATTGAAGAGAGAAGAGAGAGAGCGAGTTGTGAGGAGTTCTTAGAGAGAGAAAACAAATGTCGTGAAAGAGGAAGAGAGGAAGTGGGTAACCCGATAAGTGATCAGCTTAAACTACGAAAATTCCATTACTCCCTCCGTCCCAGATTTGTTGTTACACTTTCCTTTTTCATACGTCCCAGATTAGTTGTTACACTTCTAAATTAGGAATGACCCCCCACAATTATTATACTATCTCTCTCTTCCTACTAAATTTTTTTCGTCCCACACCCTCTCTCATTCAATTAAAAAAATACCCCACTAACTCATATCACATCTAATTTTCCAATAAAATAACAATTGATAACCATACAACCACTTATCACCTAAAACTTTGTGCAAAGGTTAGTGTAACAACTAATCTGGGACGGAGGGAGTACTATTATGTTGATTTTGGGCGGTCGGATTAGATTTCATCCTACAGTCTAGAGAGTGTTCTTATTGAAAGAAGTGTTCTTACCGAGTAAAGTGTTCTTACCAGAGCCTTTATATATATAAATATATACATACATATATATATATGAATCGGAAATTCATTTAATAGCTTTTCGGGAATTAGTTCGGAAAAATATATTATACGACCTTGCATAGGAATCGTATATCGTATCGCAAATATTAGTAAGCTGGGCGAAACGAATAATCATACCGTACGACGGTGATTCGTCGTGTACGATACGATCGATCAATAATAGCCGTATGGAGTTAGTCGAGAATACGAGCCGCAACGGAGTTGCCGGCCCGTCAACCCAAGCGCGCATGCGCGCAAGGCCAAACGAGCCAGCAAGATTGCGCGCCAGCAAGCAAACCAGCCCGCGGCACGAGTGTGCGCGCAGTTGGGCAGCAGCAAGGCCCGCGTCCCACTGCTGTGTTGCTTGGTTGACGCGTATGGGATTGTGTGAGTGTGGGCAAGCGTGTGGTCGGTTAAGGCCTTGTGCCTTGGCCGGTTACACACAATATAACCTTTGGGTTATATTCCACACTCTATAGTAGTTTTTCCATAACCCTAAACCTAATTCTAAATTATGTCGTTCATTTTTGCTCTATACTCAAAATTGTTCTTCCCGAAAAAGAAAACACTCTTGTACGTTGTCTAAGCTACAATAATCAAGACGGATCTGAACGTGTCGGTGAACCAAGTAGAGGAACGACAATTGGAGTTCTTTGTTCGTGTTCGTTGATACTATACTCGGGAAAACACGCTTCAAATGTAAGTATGCTTAATCTGTGCTTTATACATGTTTCCTGGCTTTGGGGATATGATGTTCCGCACATGTTTTGTATGTTTAACTGTATTCCCCTACAGTGGTATCATGAGCCTTATGTATTCAAAGCATTTTTTAGGTTGATTTTTTTTTTCTGTTGTCGAATTTTTTGGATTTTTTTATTGAATTTTTCGAATTATTATGGATTATTGGATGAATCGTGTAATAAGTTATGAATTCAAAATGTTTCGTAATTTCGACTTTTCTTACCCTAATCTGATTGAAAACGATTTTCTAAGATCAATACATGAAAACGGAATTGCAAAAACAGGCCTCGAAGTATGTGTTTTTGTGCGTTTTTGTTAATTAACGAATTAAATTTAACAAATTCGGAAAGTTTTTCAATTAATTGGTCTACCTAAACTACTTGGAATTGATAGAAATTTTGACACAATGCTGTTGGGTATATTTTAATTTTTTGGTAAAACTTTCGGCCATAAATTTTAAGTATAAACCCTAATTTTTCTTTCCCCAAATTCGTAAATTTTATATCGCTAATTGATTTTTTAAATAATTTGGATCTTGAAATTCGGTTAATTGGGAAAGGGAATATAATTTCATGTAAGGTGGAAGATTTTAAAAATTATTGGATTAAAATTTGATTAGATTCGTTAATTGTAATCATCACTTAAACCAAATTGGTAAAAATCTGAAATTTAAATGTTTAGAACGATTTAAAGTTTTAGATTCGATTATTAAAAATTTAAATTTTTGGTTGACATCGTTCGTTCTTAAAATTTGAATAAAGTTAGACTAGATTTAATAAATTTAACAAAATCGGATTGTTGTTAAAAATTAATTAAATCGTAAGCAAGCAAGGGCAAGCTGCCTTGCCTTGTTGCGCGCTGTTAGGTTATGATACATATAAATGAATATAAATCATGTGGAAAAACCATAAAAGTCAGGATGCCAAATTAATTGCCACATAACAATTAGCATAATTTAGGATGCATACTCTTTGTAGCGTGCCCTCCCTTGCTGCACCCGAACCGAACAAGAACAAGTCTTTAGGACTCCAAGTGTCGTCCCTCCGTAGAAAGTCCACAACACGTCCGGATCCGCCTTAGGTTTAGTTAACTAGAATCGCCGCAAAGGTACTATGTATTTTCGGTTATTATGAAGCAAATAAGTGACTGAATTTTATGCCTAAAACTCTCTTGAATACTTGAAGAACTCGTTATAAATTGTGAGCATTGATCACCTATTTATAGGGTATGGAAAAGGTATTGGAATCCTACTAGGAAACGAATTAGTTAATATGAATTTAATTAAAACTCTATTAAATAATTTATCTAGTAGATATAGGAATTTATTCTTTAAACGAATCCTACATGGTTTAGGTTTCGTACGCAAGCACACACGAGCATGACCCGCATGCGCGCAGGCCATGCCCGTGCATACGCAAAGCCCACGCAGCTATGAAGCCCACGCGTTGCTGCCTTGTGCTCGCAGCCTAGGCGCGCGCTGGGCCTGGCCTTTGCGCTGGGCCTGGCGTGGCCTTGGGTTGCTATGAGGCGCGCCAGGCTTGCTGGACGTGGGCCTGGCTTCGTGCTGGGCCTTCGTCTAGCAAGCTCGTCTGATGCTAATTCGTACGACGCGCTTTCGATTAATTTCCCGATTCAGGAATTCATTTCCGATACGAACAATATTTAACATTCCTGATTCCGGAATTAATTTCCGTTTCGAACGAATATTTAATATTTCTGTTTCCGGAATCATTTTCCGATTCCAATAATATTTCCGATTCCGACAATATTTCCGTTTCCGGCAATATTTCAGATTCTGGTAATATTTCCATTTCCGATAATATTTTCCGAGACGTACCATGTTTCCGTTTCCGGCAACATCTACGACTTGGATAATATTTATATTTCCGATACGATCCATATTTCTGTTTCCGGCAATATCATCGTTTGCGGAGTATTCATTTATTTCCCTTTGACAATCTCAGCTTCCACTGAAACCAAGATCCGTCGATTCCGAATATCCATAGATGGAGTATTTAATGCCATTAAATACTTGATCCGTTTACATACTATTTGTGTGACCCTACAGGTTCAGTCAAGAGTAAGCTGTTGATTAATATCATTAATCCACTTGAACTGAAGCGGCCTCTTGCTAGGCATACAGTTCACTTGATCTCACTGAATTATTAACTTGTATAATTAATAATGAACAACATTTATTAGACTTACCATTAAATGCATACTTGGACCAAGGGCATTATTTCCTTCACGCGCAGCGTCGAGCACCACAGCGAGCAGCAATGGCACGATGTAGCGACGAGCTGCGGCATCTGCGCGTGGCTTGCGGGGGCATGGGCGACGTGCTCGTGTGCCTTGTAGGCCACACAGCACGAGGCAGTGCTGGGCTGGGCGCAAGCCTAACCAGCATTGCAATTTGTATTTGCATTAAAATGGCTAACGGGATAATTTATTAATTATTTTATTTAACTTGGGCCGGGCCGTGAGTTTAATTTAATATTTAAATATTTAATTATCCGGAATAATTATTGGTTTGAGTGGGAGCCGCTTAATGAAATTAAAATGAAATAATTATTTTATTTATTTTCGTAGGTCGCTTTATTTTAATTAAATTAAATTTTAATTAGAATAAAATCTAAGGATTAATAATTTGGAAATTGATTAATATTTTAGGACGTGTTTATGTGAACGTGAATTTTAAATAATTCACGTAAATACTTGCTTAATTAAATGGGCCATTCGTTTTAGGATACGAATGGGTGAATGCATAGAATGTATATTTTATGTAATGCAGGTACTCCAAGTGACTAGTATGGCCAATCTAGGTTAGCTAAATACGGTCTACGAACCATTTTATCTTTGAATGTAAAGTTTTAAATATGGTCTGCGTACCATTGAAATTTTGATGTAATTTTATTATTTCAAGTATTTCTAAGTTTAGAACTTTAAGTTAGCATTGAATGAAGATTCAAGACGATGCCAAGCTAAGAAGATGGTGAAGAAGATTGGATGCTTCAAGACAAGAGTTTTGGGCCATACTAGTTCACCAATTTTATTTATGTATATATTGAATGAATGTATATTATGCATGAATGCGTTGTTTGTATGCTCGATTAGATTTAGTTCAGTAAATAACGAACCAACATAGAAACAACTAGGTCCAAAGTAACATTGGGTTCAAAGGTTGCCTTCCAAATCAAGGACTTACGAAAATCTAAGGATCTAACGTAGTAGGTTTACACCAAAGCGAGGTGCTATATTAGTTGACTTAGGTGGTAAGGCGTCCCAAAGGAGCACGTTGATTGTGGTTGTAACTCAAACAACAATGGCATATGTTGTGGCAACGGGATAAATTATGGTATTAGTTTATTAACCAAGAGTAATTTGGAGATTACTAGAAATAGGTTTTGCTTACCAGAATCTTAAAAAAATTTAAGACATGCCAAAGCTGCTTAAGGATTTAGGACTTTTAGGGTCTTGGAATCGTTTCATTCATTTTGGACCATGTTTTGCTTTTGCATGAATAAAATGTTTAATAGCTTTAATGATTGCGTGAATGCTTTTATTCAAGTTATTAAAGTATGATAAATGTTTTCTTTGCTAGTTCATTTTGTAGAATCGTAAATCTTCAACTTTATTGCGTTTGGATAATAGAACTGCGATATTTCCTCGATCGATTGGTAACTAATTTTGAGAGAGATTCTCAAAGAAAAGGAGAGTGAGAGCGTATCTTGAATGCTATTTTCTTATAGTGATCTTCATGGTTGTTTTCAAACTAAATTTTGAATGGTAGACCAATTGGACCTCATATATTCAGAATACTGGGTAGTTTTGGAATAATGAAGTAATGAGTTAAAGACTCATGTATAACCAATGGTTAACAACCGATTTTCTTTTGATTCGATAATGAACTAGACTCATTGGATGCGCTCATTCAAAGTGAATAAAAGAAAGGACTTTGTAAGCATAACAAAGTAAAAAGATCAAGCAAAGAGTAAAATCTTTAGGACTATAAGAAAACGTGCTAAACAGGATAGGAAAGGGGAACAAAAGAAATGAATTCAAGATTCAATTTCTACCTAAAAGTTTGTGTTAAAGAGAAACGACTTAGAAAATAAAATCCTATTGTATTAGATTACCGCTTGAGGTTCTAACACTTGTTAAGAACTCAAATTCCGGGAGCTAAGTCTGGTTATTGACCTACAAGTGGGAAATGAAGCAAAGTCGTGCTACATTAGCTGTAGGGTCATCATGTTTGTTTTAAAGTCCTTCTATAGGCTGGAACTTAATGGTATTATGTTCCATTAATCATCATAATCAATTTCTATTTGGACAACGGAAAGACACATATTCAAAGTAAACAAAAACATTCGTTGAGTGTTTATTTGAATGAAATGGTCATTTAAGGGTTGAGTCATATGATTGATTAATAAACAAAAAAATCTCTTCACACTATAACTTCAGAAGGTTCAAATCAGTTATTTTAATTTGTGTTCCACATATCTTTGGCAATGTCATACGACCATATTAACAAGACAAAATTCTAAGATTCCATGGCATGGATTTCTGAAAGTTGGTTAATTTAAGACACGTGGGTCTTGCTTGTTGAACATGACGTCGAAATGGACTATTCTTAGAAGAGTCTAGACAATTATGTTCGTGGGCCAAAGATGGATTTTATGACTTACCTATTTCACAAGAATTTGAGAAAGTATGGCTATATTTACTCAACGTGAAATCCGTGAAATGCTTCAATGCGATTCATAAAAGGGTATAAAATCAACTTGGCAAGAATTTTGGAACATCTAGGCTGGGTCAAGGTGATGTTTGCATGAGCCAAGAAAGATTATCTAGATTGTTTATATGGCAATATGACAATCGAAGCTCCATAAGAATATGGTATGTCCAAATGGAGAAATCGAAATCTATTCGATTAACGATAATCACGACTATTTTCCTATATAGTTTCTAAATGATACTCTCAAGTGACTATCACACTAAAAAAAGCTGTCAAAGCTAAGGATTAGATGTCATAAGGATTGAACTTCGGCTCAGTACACATATATCTAGGGTTGTCAAACCCAGTGGGAGTTAGTGTTTACATCAAACAAACTCAAGTGATATAAGTTTCTTTATGAGCGACTCATAGAAACAAAAGGTATTGGTTCTACCATAAATCTGAGAACATATGGTTGTTGCTCTAGATAATGTGTTTTAGGAAACCATCATATTTCCAAAAGGCAAGTGGGAGAAAAATGACCTCTAAGTGACCGCAAAAGAACTTCGAGTCAAGCAACAAACAAATGTAGGATACTTAGGAGTCTTTGGAAAAGCTCCGTACTTTGAAGACTTTGGAAGTGCTTCAAGAGAATCCTAATACTCAAAGGAATTGAGTAATGTCTTTATAGACACTAACGTTTGATGTTCAATACCTAGGTAAATCGTATAAGGAATAGAATTCAACCAAGATAGATATATAGATATCTTGAGGAATGAAAACTATGAAGACTTTGGAAGTGCTTCAAGACCATACGAGTTACTGGTTAGCTACGACAAATTAAAAATTCCCAAGTATGATTTGGGGCCATCAGAAACTAAAGTATGGTTTAAGGCCATCAGAAACATAAGTATCGTTCGAGGCCATACAAAATGGTTTGAGGCCATTTTATCCGAAGTATCTTCATCTTAAAGAATCAAATCTATGATTTGGTTGATTTGCATAAAGGGTTCACTCCCATTAGTTGCAAAAATGTTTTCAAAACATAAAACGATGATACCGTATATACATACAAAAGAAAATCTAGATTGGTGGTTAAAGATTATAAACAACTTCACGACATTGATAATGTTGAAATCTTTTTCACCAAGTCGAATGCTTGAACTATTTTGGATAAATCTAGCAATCATTGCATATAGAAATATGACATTTGGAAAACGAAACACCTTCCTCTATTGGACTTGTAGAAAGGAATTGTGTACATCACACAATGTAAAAGTTTTATGAAAATATGGATCATCTTATAGATGAGGAGTTTAGTGGGAGCTAAGTCAAGTTTATTGGTTCGATATATATGAGATAAATATCTCTCTATTGAAAATGACATTCAAATTTTAAATGGTTAGATTTGAAAGTATTTGTCAATATTAGAACCATGGGGAAACTTAGAACATATTGGGTTAAAGATCTATTTGATAGGATCTAAAGCGTTGTTTGGATTCTGTAAAAGTAATTACTAAATCAAACACAATAGAGAGACTCAGAAAAGACTCTCAACCCATATAAGCAAGTCTAAGTAATGAATGCTTTAACTAAAGTATGAAGCTAGGCTGTTATCACTAAGTTTAAACATGAAGGACCTTGAAGAGGTGCATTCACTTTATATTACAAGGCAATGCCAAGATTTTAGCAAGATTCAGTATATCTTGAAACAGGATAAAGCTAAAGTTACATGGATAAATGCGAATGGTTTTTGCATTACAATCAATCATGTATGATGTGATATATAGATCGCCAAGATAACTCGTGGACATTGGATCGTGACGAGTTTATACCAATATCTATTGATCTAGATCAAAGATCATTAAAACAATATCAAGAATATCCAATACGTTTGGATATGTAGGATGAGCACTTGATAAGAGGAAGTGAAGATGAACTAACGTTTTGATGCTACATGTATTTGCCTAAGGAAAATTTGAATCTTGTTGTTAGGCAAACCACAAACATACACGGGCAATTTGGCGTCGTGATTAAAAGGTGGTAACATAGGTTCTAAACCATATGTGATGCATGGAAAACTGAATCAATGATTAGTTTCCAAGTTCTCAGTTGAAAGATGTATCTCCCACATCTCTGTGAACTGGTTGGAGAATTCCAAAAGGGAAGCATCATTTGATATTTTACATAATTGAAATGAATTCATTATTGCCTAAGAAACATTAAAAGGGAATTGTTTTTAGTGGGAGTTCTTCCATGAACTCAGGTTGACCACAAGCCTGCTATCTGGATGATTTTCTATGATTATCATTCTAATCAACAATGAAAGACTAGATCATTCTATAAACATATTCAAAGATCTTTTCATCTTACATCGAAAGGCTTTCGATAGAAAAGATGCTAAGAATAGCAAAGTATGATAAACTAAACCTCTGCATCGAATGAGATACAACACTCATATGCAGAAATGGAATCAAGTTTTATTTCCATAAATGTTTTAAGTATTGGGTGAAAGGCCTATATCTGCAAAACATTAAATGTTTGATTTTGGGTTAGAGGCCCACAAATTGGTAAGCATTTGGTTTAAAAATTTATCATTTATGAAATTATATTTCATAGATCATTTAATCTTGGTTTAGTATTAAATGATGAAGTCCAAGTGATTCAAAACATTCAAATGGGATATCAAGATGGATTCTTTGACAAAGAAACACCCATAAGTGAACTTGAATATTGAAATCACAAAAGGATCCCTAATCCAGGTCATTGAAAGGTTGGACGACCAATTACTAATGAAGATTAGATTGCAAGTTAATTTATAGTTCTGTTTCTTGAACTAGATGGACTGGATGTCAGAAATCATTTGCATAGATACTTATTGGATCTTGTATCGGATTGACCATGAGAACACTTTAAGAGATTAAAGTCATGTCATAAGTAGTTCTCATTAATGGTGATTGGAACCTATTCCTCAGAACCTGAGTAGTTATGACTGCTTGTTTGAGAATTAGTTTGCTTTAATGCTCGCTAAACGTCTGTGAAGGGGTCGAAAAAGCGCGAGGCTAATGCGTGACCTCGTCCCTCGTGGGTGTGACGATTCTTTTTATTCAATCAAGTGTAATTGGATTTCCTGTGAGTATCCACCCAATTGACTAGTAATATAGGAGTCGCCATTCAGTTTTTAACGACAATGAGAAAAACTGACAAAACCTGGTTATCGTGACATAAAGGGAGTGCAATTATGTTTGACCACGACGGCCGTAGGTTCCCTTGTGATCCCTGGTGTGGGGATCTCTCAATATACACCCGCAAGGTAGAGATTGAGGGCTCGGGGGACTGTAACTACCGAGAGGAGTACTTCGCTCGTCGATAACTCCAGAGGCAGGATATCCTTACTAGCTCAGCATAAATAATTGAAGGGACATGCGTTAACTATTAAACTAATCTGAGTTGATTTTAGCAATATGCAACATATAATACTAATTCGATCGTGATTATCTGATTTAAATAGCATTGAGGGACCTAGCATGATAATCCGATTTCCCAAAAATATTATATTTGTTAGGCGTGATAGAACAATCAGATTAGGTTAGTTTAACAGTTCATAAAAAAGGCGAGGAAAGCAGTTAAATCATCGAAAAGGGACACATTACGACGCACCCTTGAGAGGTGCGTCACGGTTCTCAGAAAACTAACCACTTTGACTTTGCTATTTCTCCTTTTATTTAACGAATCTCAATTATGGGACGGGATACGTTCTGTTCGATTTATGGATCGATTGCGACAGAACGCGTGAACAATTTCGCAGCGAGAGGCTTAGGCTAAGGGTTGGAGTCAATACTCAGAATATAATTATGTGTTGTGTGTGTTCTTTTCACGTCGAATTTAGGGGTCTATTTATAGGGAAGAGTTCGTGGAAAGATAGAATTGCAGAGTTCTAATCCACAAAGAATTAGGAAAAAACACGTACCCAGGTATTTTCAGCGCCCAGAGCCAGGCGTTGAAAATAGGGTCTGGGCTGTTTTCTTTAGTTAGATTCGGATTCCTGAAATCCGTAGAGTTTGAGATTTAATCGAGTCTTTTAGCGCGTATCAATTTTATGACGGAATGCGTCTGGGCCAGTTACGAACTCTAGGCTCGTTAGGATTTTAATTAATACGTAACTCTTATTTCCGAATCATATTAGGAATAGGATTCTCGCAGTTTTCTATCTCATTTAGGATTTATGTTGGAATGCAACACCTAATTCTGACAGGTTTCTATCTTTTATGATTTGCCACTTTTAGAAGCTACCTTTTACGGCAGTTACTATTTTTAGCAGGTTTCCATAAATAGGAGGTTTCGGGTGAAATGAAAAGGGGAATTGAGATTCGTTTATTTTATAGGAGATGCGTTGTCAAGTGGAGTTTTTATGCTTTCATCATCGAACCTTTCCCTTGCGGGAACGGGGACAAAAGTAGGTGTCTACAGTTAGCCCCCACTTTGACTGAGTCTTGGAGTAAGACGATGGTCAAAGTATTGGACGGAGTGCGTCACACAAGCCATGGTGTATGTGACCTGTTTTGCGAGGGTCTCACGAGCCCCCGAGTGATAACATTTGACTTAAGGGTCATCACTTGAAGTGTCGACATGTCCCTCACGTGTCATTGGGATTTGTCAACTGATAGTATAGAAACTTCCTCACTTTGTCATTGGAAGGATCTAAAGGTGCGTAGAAACTCCCTCACTTTGTCATTGGGAGTAGCTACAGATGTTTTCGAAATCAAAGCTGTAAAGTGTAATTGGGCCTGGCCAAGCCCAATCACGAGGTAAAACGTTTTTAAAGATTCTCATTTTCAGGGCTAGCTAAACGAGAAAACCCCCTTGTTTTTATAGGACGTAAAACGAAGGAAAATCCAGCACATCGTTCTTTTTTGGAAAAACGGAAAACCAATCCTTTAATTTTTGGAAAAAGGGAAAACCGAAAAAAGTTATCGCTGCAGCGACTAAGGACCTGCGCGGTTAGTGACGCAGACCCCGCCCGCTGAAGGTGGGCGAGCCTGTCCATTGAGGGTGGACGCCCCGTCCGATAGAAGTGGACGAATCTATTTTGTAATTTATGTTGCTTTTTTGAAAATAAGGACCTACGTGGTTTGCGCCGTAGACCCCGCCGGCTGAAGATGGCGAGCCTATTTTAAATTTGAAGACTTTATTTTTGTCGAAAACTGAGGACCTGCGCGGATAGTGACGCAGACCCCGCCCGCTGAGGGTGGGCGAGCCCTGTCCGCTGAGGGTGGACGTCCCTGAATTCATTTTCTTTTCGATTTGGGAACTCGCGCGGTTTGTGACGCGATCTAGCCGACTGAAGATGGGCAAGTCCCTATTTCTTTGGTTCTTTGTGATTTCTTTTGAGAATTTCTTTTATTCATTCTTGTAAGAGCGAATTCTTCCGAGGGGTGCTCGAATTTAGTTGTAACCTGAACGTGGGCTGACAACGTGTTCAGACGGATCTTTGTCTTGCGACCGTTCGCTTTCGTGATTTTGAGCTAGTCTTTACGACTCGACTTGGTCTTTGATCAGAGGACCGTGCACGAGCGTCAGTGACGACTTTTCGATGAGGTCGAACCTATTTGTTGTTCTTTTTTTTGAGATATCCAAACATGATATGGTGTATGGCGCAGTCTGAGAATGTGATTTTGATCGCGCGCTCCTCGTTGGAGTCTATTTTTCGCGAGCCCCCAAGCACTGGGGCTCGTCGGTTGTTTTTCGCATCTTGTAATCATGTTTGGGGTCATGCTCGTATGTGCGAGCGACCTTCTATAGTAGTGTGCTACTTGAGCGAAGCCGTGGAGTGCGACATTTTTTATTTGGAAAACCAACGACTTGACGACACATATTTTTGGTGTTTCGAAGAATGACTATAATATTTAACTTGCTTTTTTTTTTATAAAGTGTACATAAGCATTTTCTGAGACGAGTCTAAGTTTCGACCAAGTTTTAATGTTATTATTATATTTTTTTTCTGCTTATTTGGGAGCTAAAGGTGCTTTGGGCTTGATCCTACTTGCAATAGGGCCTCGTGTTTAGCAACACGCTCTTAAGTCCTTTCCTGTTCCGTGTTTTGTGAAATCTGGGTCTTGGGCTGCATTTTCAGCGCCCAAGGCCAGGCGTTAAACATTTCGGCGCCCAGGCGTGGGCGCTGAAAGTCCTTTCCTGGTAATATTTGACTTTCGGATCTCCTAACACGTTTCCGAATGGGATCAGGATGTCATTGGGTGCGTTCAGCTATATATAGAGGCTAGATACGTCCTTATTTTCCACCACTCTCAAATTCTTTCTCTTCTTTTGCTGTGCTCTAATTATTTACTGCTTTTGCCATGTCGATCCCTACTTTCTCACTCCAACGGACTGTTAGGCGTTGGCTACGGGCCCTTACTCCCACAGAAAAAGCTTTGTTAAAAGAATACCACTTAGAGGCACTTTTAGGCTTACAACAAATTAATATTGATTATAACTTTCTGCATGCCGCCCTAAGCTTTTGGGACTTCGATCATCATGTTTTTTCCTTTCGGGGCAATGAAATATGTCCTTTGCCCGATGAATTTGCTGCGATCCTTGGTTATCCTACTAATGCTACTCCTGTTACCCTTGGCACCGTTGAAGAGGGTAAAACAACCATAAGGGCTTTCCTAGGGCTAGATGATAACATGTTTGCTGAAATTATTGTAGACGATAAGGTTAACTTGGCAAAACTTGTAAAACATCATTTTAGGCCTAGTAAGAATATGACCGAACAAAAATTGAACATTCGAGCCCTTGTATTTTGCTTGTTGAATCATTACTTGCTGTCGAATAATAATGGTGAGTTCGGTGACATAAGGTTGATCCCCTTGATTAGCCAGATGGAAAGTTGCTATTCTATTATGCCGTTGGTTGTTGCTGAGACTTTGCTGAGTGCGGATGAACTGAAGAAGGGCGCCAAATCTGAATATTTTAAGGGGAGCCCCCTATTGCTGCAGGTAATCGATCTTTTTCTTGCGCACATGTATGTTTTATTTTTTTGCATATATTTCTTTCTGCCTGGGGCTGAGTTTCAGCGCCCAGTGTTGGGCGCTGGAATATTCGGCGCCTGGTCCTGGGCGTTGAAACTGCTCCCCAGGAACCGTTTTTTCTTTCTTTTCATTCTTTTGATTCGATCGTACCTGTTTTTGCAGATTTGGCTTGCGGAACGACTTAGACTTTTGGAAGCTCCTGCCGATCCTAAACATTATTGCCCTATAGCTTTGAGTAACCGAAAATACTTGCACCAAGGCCAGGACGAGGCCGAATGGACCTCCTTTTTTACTTATGGCATTTGTTCTATTAAGTGGGTGGTACCATGCTGGGGTTTGACTACTATGACAGGGGGGTCTGATGTATCGGTTTATGTTTCTTTGTTGGGGCTATCTCGTCCCATTTATATTTTCCCTTACCGAGTCATGCGTCAATATGGTTTAAGGCAGACTATCCCCTTTTCTGATACGGTACCACCTAAGGTAGCGGCCTTTTCACAAACACGGGTCTTAGCGTGGGCTAAGTATTAAGATGGTCTCCCGCGTTGGGCCGTAGCTACAAATGGCTTTGTGGGTCTTTCTGAAAATTACAAGTTGTGGATGAGCTCCGATGACAAAGATGTGAGGACCGAGGCTCGTAATGGGGAGCCGGCTGAGCTTTTGATACCTCGTATTCGTGTTAAGTATGAGGGTCCTGATTCTGCCAAACCTCGTACCTATAGTTTTAAGACTGTGAAATCTCGTCCTGATCGAAAGCGAAAGGAAGTTCCTCCCCGTTCCAGTTTCAGGCCAAAAAAGATGCCTAACATGAAGGGGCCTGCTGTTGTTAAAAGAAATGCAAGCTCTCGCGGAAATCGTCGCCGGAACAATGTATGGGTTAGGAAGGCTCAGCCGCCTGTAGAAACAGTGGCTAGTCTAGTTGATGATAATAATCCTTCTCCCACCATTGTTTGTGCCCTTGAGGCTGAGCGGGCTATAACTGAGAATGTTTCTGAAGCCTTGGCATCTTTGGAAGTTAGTGTCCAGGAGCCGATTCTTATGGAGATTGACATTGGGGCAGCGCAGAGGACTGTGGGAGTGGATCCTGTGAATATTGCCCTCTACAAGACTTTATTTGATGATCCAGGAGAACTAGAGTAGTGTAGTTCTTGTTAGGGTGTAGGTGCCCTTTATTTATTTCAGTTGTGTTTGTTTTAATAAAGGCGTATTTTTAGTTTTCATTTATTTTTGTTTCTCCTCTTTTTTTTTTTTATGTATTTTATATGTCTAACACTTTTTTTGCAAAGAATATATTATTTTTTTATTTGGACCGAATCCTTGGTAAGGATTGCCTACGTATCTTGTCAGAATCAGGTCGCGCGTAGTTCTAGCTTTAGAATAAGCTCTAGTATGCCGGATTTCGGTAGATATGTCCTGAAGTGGAAACATATTACTTAATTGGTCAAATGAGTGAAGTATTTTCCATTATTTTCATCTGCCGTTTTTTTTGCCATAGGTTGCGTAAAATTCGACCAATTTGTATAGCTATATTCTTGGTAAACCTATTTGGATACGTACTGTACCCCCCAAGTGTTCGTTATTTTTCCGTTGTGTGTGGATAAAATGACGAGCACTTTCAAAAAGAAAACTTTTGGCAGGCAGAGAGTTTCAACGCCCAGGCTGGGGCGTCAGAAATTTCGGCGCCCAGCCCTGGGCGCTGAAAATGACTTGGGCGGTCAGTTTTTGACGCTTTGCTTCACATGTTCTTGCGTTTATTTCTATTTCTTTTTTTTGTGCCTTGATATTTTGCTTTTTATTTAAAGTTAATTTTGAGGCTATTTTGGAGGCTTTTTTGACTGTTAGCGTGAAACGCATTTTTGTCCAGATTAATTTTTTTCTATTGGTGACTCAAAACAGTTTTGAAAATGGAGTTAGGGTGCGGAATTTATGAAGATCTTTGTGTAGGCTTTGGAGGTGGGTTGTTAGTGAAGGGTATGATGGAATCTATGTTTATGAATCTGTTTTTTTGGTAACATTTGCATTGTTTTAATTTTTTTTGATTTCCTTTGATTTTTGGGTTGCATGGATCGGCTCTTGTGATGACACTGGTTGGCTTTTTAGGTTTTGGGGATATGAATGGGATAGTGTGGTTTATTTTGTAGGTTTCGGGAATTGGTTCCCATGGCACTATTTCAAAACCGAGTGGGCTTTGTTTGTTGGGCCTAGAGTGGGCTGCCTCTTTATTTTTGTATTTTGCAAGTACATTTTGTGTTTATTTAGTGTTAGAATAAAATTCTTAGAAGAAATATTACGCCTTTATTGATTCGGAAAGTAAGGAAAACACACTGAACTAAAACTGACCCGTATTCTAAAGGGCCTTAGGACCATCTAAAGTCTCTATTATTTTTTTTCTATCAATCTAAAGAACTACTAGGCGCTTTTTACTAATGGTGCTCTATGTGGCTCAAGCCTGGGTTTTAGTCTCATAAAACTTTGGTCCTTCACCGGTACTCATCTTGAATTCCATTCCTTTTGCGTTGACCCACTGATATGTCTTCACCCATCCGTTCTCGACCTCTTCTAGTGTTGATGCAGGAGAGATTAACCGGGTTGGATCGAAACCTTCATCTTGTAAAGCTAGGGTAGTCATCACAGTCTCGTCCTCCATAGGCCTCGATTCGTTAAACAATGTCCATAGAGCCTGGTTGTCCAATATTTCAGCTGTTTTAGTCTTGGTGAGGTGGGGTGCCTCATCCAAGGTGTGGCAGTCATGGAAAATTTCAAATCCGGGTTTTTGCAAGCCATCCTGAACGAAGGGTTCAGGGAAATCACAGCATGGGTGTTCTTCTCCTTCCCGAATGAACATCCCGTTAAGGATCCTTTGATATGGGGGAAGGAGGGTGGTTTGTTTGGTTTTGTTAAGGCGTAGCCTGGATAGGCGGTCTACAATATCTTCCTCCGTTGGTTCATAACCTAAGCCAAAGGGAGTAGATTTGTCGGGAAAAGGATGGAATGTGCATTCCTTCTTCCTTATGCCCAATGGAGTTCCTGGAAAATAGCCTTGAGCTAACAGCATTCTAGGGATGACTCGGGATGCATGCGGGTCTAGGAATGCTGGATCACAATCTTCGATGAACTGGATTGTTTCTTCCATTTGAAACCCATAAAGGTCATCTGCAGCTTCAGCCGTTCCCACCATAGTACAACTGACGTCGAGAGGAGGGGCACGGATTTCTAGTATTACCCCGTTATGGTTAAGTTTAACCATTTGGTGCAAGGTAGAAGCCACACCTCCTAAGTCATGGAGCCAAGGTCGCCCCAAGAGGAGGTTGAAAGTGGGTTTGATGTCGATTATCTGAAACTCTGTGGTGCGTGCCACAGGCCCGGTTTGTATGGTAAGGTTGATTTTCCCCAATACAGGCCTTCGGGAGTTATCATAAGCTCGTATCAATTGCGTGGAGGTTTGGAAGTTATCGCTTCCTAGCCCCAAGCAATGGGCGGTTCACAATGGGCAGACATTAACCGCCGAACCATTATCTACGAGCGCTAGGGGGATGTTTTGTCCTTTGCATCCAACCACTAGGTAAAGGGCTTTATTGTGAGCACCCCCCTCTTTTGGTAAGTCTTTATCAGTGAAAACTATGGCCTTTTCCCCGGCATCACTCGTGACATGGCTAACCAACGAGTCAGGTGTGATGTCTGTAGGTACTGAGATGAGGTCAAGTGAGCGAATAAGCTTTTCGCGATGTTCCTTTGAAGTACACATAAGATCCCAGATGGTAATCTCGGCCTTGGTTCTTTTTGGTTGTTTCAGGAGACGATTTTCAATGACCTCCGCGACGGTGGCGTGCCGTCCATTCTCAGGAGTTTGCCTAACCGGGATGTCGTCCATAGGAGGTGGGTGAATATCCGGTTGGTATATCCTTCCGGATCGGGTGAGGTTGTCGACCTCGGGCTCCTGAGGGGTGGTGTCAATGAGAGCATACCCGGGCCAAGTTTCAGTGAAGAGGTCCTGGCCCGAGACATGAGATAGGTAAATATCTTCAGCATCATCATTCCACACACCGCACACTTCCCTCTCGATTCGATCCATAGGGACCACAGCGAGTGGTGCACCTTGAGGTGTAATATACATCGTGGGGTCGAAATTCTCTGGTTGGTCGAGAGAGATGTGACAAGAGCCGAGTGGGCTCTTGTTGTTGTTGGGTTTTCCAACGTTAGGGAGAGGTATCACTTCATCCTCTATCATGTCCTGGATCGTATGTTTTAGACTCCAGCAGTTTTCAGTGTCATGCCCATTTCCTTGATGGAATTTGCAGTAAGTACCTTCGACCCAATATTTGTTTTTGACAGGAGGGTCACGGGTGGGGCCTATAGGTCTCAACTTTCCTTGATTGGTTAGTCTTTCAAAGACTTGTACCAAAGTTGACCCGAGTGGGGCAAACTTTCGGTCTCGGACCCATCTTACAGGGTTTCTTCGGGCGGGAGCCTCTTCTACAGCATGGACTTCTTGGGCTTGGGATGTGTTACCCCGATTATAGGTGTTGGTCTTATATGTGGGTTTGCTCTGTATGGTTTTGGCGAGGTCGTCCTCGATCTTTATTCCCACGTCATAAACTCTTTTGAAAGTGTCGAGTCCCAGGTACCTAAGGTGTTGTCTGTAAGCCGGGTCCAGGTTGTCAATGAATTTTTGGACCAATTCTGTTTCGGGAGGCCTATTGATTAGCTGGGCCGCCTGGTCCCTCCATCTAGCAAAGTAGGTTGTGAAACCCTCATTTTTCTTTTGGAAGAGAACTTCCAGCTCGCGCATGGTGACTTGGAAATCCATGTTCGACGAGTATTGCTTGATGAAGACATTGACAAAGTCTTCCCAAGTGGGGAAGAGCTTAGGGTCCCGGTGATAGTACCATTGGAGCGGCACAGGTTCCAAGGACAAAGGAAAGGCAGGTAAGTACATGGACTTGTCCAAGCCTTTCAAGTTCATGGTATTCACAAAGCTCAGTAGATGATCACGGGGGTTGTCCGTGGCCTTGAACTTTGGTAAGTCAGATGAACTGAACTTTTCTGGTAATTTGCCAGGAAAAGGTTCAGGATTGAGGGAGAAGTATTTGCTCCCCATGGTTTGATGTAGGACCATTTTTTCAATCCTCTTCTCGTTTTCGAGGTCATTTTTGGCTTGCGCAGCCGCTAAAGCTTCATTTTCCATTTTCAGTTGGCCCATAAGTTGGGTCATTTGGACCATCTGGTCTCGCAAATCTTCGATGGACATGTTTGAAGGTGCGAATTGAGGTTGGGGAAGCGGAGATCCTTGAAATGAGGGACGACGGACGGAGCTTGGAGTTACTAAACCTGGTGTTGGCGACGTATCTTCGAGACGCACTAACCGTTGATTCCCTGATCGGCACCAAGTGGCAGGACCAGTCCTAAGCATAAGATAAGCTAAAGTTTTAGGTTCCCAAAGTTTCAAGCATTACTTAGTCTAGACTTCGACTCTCTAAATTGGTTTTTCACTTTTTCTTTTGTCGGTACACTTTTTGGTTAATTTTTTTTTTATTTTTTTATTTTGGTCATTCTTTGGATTTTCGAAACACTTGCCCGTGTGACATTCATAGTTGTTAGCATGTTCGGTTTTGGTGCCGAGCATTGCCGTCGTAGGAGGCCCAACAATGACACAAAGAGTTATTAATTTTTTCACGAGTCGCTTTTTGAAATCGAGTGCTTTTCTTACGCCCTTGTAGCAATTCTTTTAATGAACATTTTTTTTGCGCTACGTATTTTCCTTTCGCTCGGGCACTGAGGCTACTGCGCTGACCAGAAGGCCAAGCAGCAACTTCAGCGCCCAGCTAGGGGCGTGAGAAATTCTGGTGCCCAGCCAGGGGCGTTGAAAATGCGTCCCTGGCTGGTTCTCGTTTTCTGTCTTCTGTTTATGCGACTTCGACTTGCGTGCTTGCCTAATAACGTCCTTTACGCATAACAGCGTTTGTGGGATTCGTTACAGGCCATCCCGAGCGTCGCTTATTTTGTGGCGATCATTCGGGTTTGCGGAACACGTGTTTTGGTATAACTCTTTGGCAAATTAGTCTATGAATGTTTGGGCAATTTTTAAGGTCCTTGGTTTTCTAGGATAGTTTGTCACACACAATCACATATTTCGCTACACATAACTACATTACAAACATGGATTTAAAAATTAAATATGCCACGTAGTTTATGATAGGCTTCTATGGGTAGTTTATTTGCGCCTGGCTTGGTACCGCTTCTATCGTAGATCCAACACATGCCCCGGTCGAGGTAGTGTCTTCAACAGACGAATTTCGCTCAAGAGGCCAACCCGCAAGTGCAAGCCAAGGGGGCATGCAGGCGGAAGGACCTAATGAGCGAGCGATTGGGTTCGGGATAGGTGTACTACCTGCACAAGTACCGAGCGGGAAACATGCGCGGCGTATGCACCCCCTATTGGCGAAAAAAGGTATCCTTAGTCCCAACTCCCGAGGGAGCCGAGATTCGTTATGATGTTCTGCCCGTTCACATTAATATGCTGATTTTCAGGTCGTCCCAACTTGATGGGGAAATAAACGCGGGGTAGGATCGTTTCACCCTTCGGCTATTTTGATTACCTACAAGCACGAGTATTTCCTTCACTATCCCCAGTGGAGTCGCCACTGTGAGGGGGTCGAAAAAGCGCGAGGCTAATGCGTGACTTCGTCCCTCGTGGGTGTGACGATTCTTTTTATTCAATCAAGTGTAATTGGATTTCCTGTGAGTATACACCCAATTGACTAGTAATATAGGAGTCGCCATTCAATTTTTAACGACAATGAGAAAAACTGACAAAACCCGGTTATCGTGACATAAAGGGAGTGCAATTATGTTTGACCACGACGGCCGTAGGTTCCCTTGTGATCCCTGGTGTGGGGATCTCTCAATATACACCCGCAAGGTAGAGATTGAGGGTTCGGGGGACTATAACTACCGAGAGGAGTACTTCGCTCGTCGATAACTCCAGAGGCAGGATATCCTTACTAGCTCAGCATAAATAATTGAAGGGACATGCGTTAACTATTAAACTAATCTGAGTTGATTTTAGCAATATGCAACATATAATACTAATTCGATCGTGATTATCTGATTTAAATAACATTGAGGGACCTAGCATGATAATCCGATTTCCCAAAAATATTATATTTGTTAGGCGTGATAGAACAATAATATTAGGTTAGTTTAACAGTTCATAAAAAAGGCGAGGAAAGCAGTTAAATCATCAAAAAGGGACACATTACGACGCACCCTTGAGAGGTGCGTCACGGTTCTCAGAAAACTAACCACTTTGACTTTGCTATTTCTCCTTTTATTTAACGAATCTCAATTATGGGACATGATACGTTCTGTTCGATTTATGGATCGATTGCGACAGAACGCGTGAACAATTTCGCAACGAGAGGCTTAGGCTAAGGGTTGGAGTCAATACTCAGAATATAATTATGTGTTGTGTGTGTTCTTTTCACGTCGAATTTAGGGGTCTATTTATAGGGAAGAGTTCGTGGAAAGATAGAATTGCAGAGTTCTAATCCACAAAGAATTAGGAAAAAACACGTACCCAGGTATTTTCAGCGCCCAGGTCTAGGCGCCAAAGATTTCGGCGCCCAGAGCCAGGCGTTGAAAATAGGGTCTGGGCTGTTTTCTTTAGTCAGATTCGGATTCCTGAAATCCGTAGAGTTTGAGATTTAATCGAGTCTTTTAGCGCGTATCAATTTTATGACGGAATGCGTCTGGGCCCGTTAGGAACTCTAGGCTCGTTAGGATTTTAATTAATACGTAACTCTTATTTCCGAATCATATGAGGAATAGGATTCTCGCAGTTTTCTATCTCATTTAGGATTTATGTTGGAATGCAACACCTAATTCTGACAGGTTTCTATCCTTTATGATTTGCCACTTTTACAAGCTACCTTTTACGGCAGTTACTATTTTTAGCAGGTTTCCATAAATAGGAGGTTTCGGGTGAAATGAAAAGGGGAATTGAGATTCGTTTATTTTATAGGAGATGCGTTGTCAAGTGGAGTTTTTATGCTTTCATCATCGAACCTTTCCCTTGCGGGAACGGGGACAAAAGTAGGTGTCTACAACGTCGCACCGTAAAAGGAGGCTATAAAAGAAGTTATAGGGCGTACTATGAATCAAAGTAAGTTGTTCATAAGTTACAAGAAGGGATTGTTCATAAGGCTCACGGCCCACTGCTGTGTTGCTTGATTGCCGCGTATGGGCTTGCATGAGTGTGGGCATGTGTGTGGCCGGTTAAGGCCTTGTGCCTTGGCCGGTTACACACAATATAACCTTAGGGTTATATTCCACACTCTACAGTAGTTTTTCCATAACCCTAAACCTAATTCTAAATTACGTCGTTCATTTTTTCTCTCTACTCAACTGTTCTTCCCGAAAAGGAAAACACTCTTGTACGTTGTCTAAGCTACAATAATCAAGACAGATCTGAACGTGTCGGTGAACCAAATAGAGGAACGACAATTGGAGTTCTTTGTTCGTGTTCGTGGATACTATACTCGGGAAAACACGCTTCAAATGTAAGTATGTTTAATCTATGCTTTATACATGTTTCCTGGCTTTGGGGATGTTCTGCTCATGTTATGTATGTTTAACTGTATTCCCCTACATTTAACTCAACATAAATTTAGTAATTAAGTCACTTAATGTATCATCAAAATGGTTGTTACAAAAATAATTCAAAGGAGCAAAGCGAAACCAAACAAACGTGACTTTTGGCTTTCGCCAGATCGTACTGGTTGAACTCGCTCAATCGGGCGCGAGTATAACTCATTAAAACTTTACAAATTCGCCCGGCCGGGCAAACTGGCTGGTCGGGCGCGAGTGCAACAAACACTTCTAAGTTTCTTCTTTGTACTTGTTATGAATTCTAGAGTTATTAGCTAGAATTCTTGTAACATAATGTAACCTAAGAATTGACTAAGACTTGATGTAGGAAATTGATGTAAGAATTAATGTTGTCCATTATGGTTTTTATTGGTAAGTTAAGTTTCCTATTCTTTGTATAAATAGTTGTACAAATTGTAATACACGGATATACTTTTCTCCTCATATTTGTGTGTGTGTGAGTTTAACATGCTATCAAGCCATCTCTAAATTAGAGATATTTTTTTTCCTTTCAAATAGACGTGTTCTTGCATTTTTTTTATATTCTTTGCTGCTGTTTGCGCAATTTCCATTTGTGTTTCATGGGTGATGATGATAAATCTAAGGCTCCTCGCTATGAGCCATTTTCTGAATACTACCTTCACCCGAGTGAAGGTACAGGGGCAGTCATAAGCCCTATCCTGCTGAAAGGAGACAACTACGAGGAATGGTCTCGTTCCCTACGCAATAATCTCCGTGCAAAAAACAAACTCGGCTTCATCGATGGTACCATTGATGTTCCAGATGCAACATCAGATGATTTTAATTAATGGGGTATTGTTAATTCTATGCTTGTTGCTTGGATTTTTAATACTTTAGATGTGTCTGTTCGTTCTACTATGCGTTTTCCTGAGAATGCTAAGTCTTTATGGGATGATTTGCGGGATAGATATTCTCTAGGGAACGGGCCTCGTATTCTTGAATTAAAAAATAAAATTACTGATTGTAAACAAAAGGGGAGACCTGTGGCTGTATATTATGGTGAATTAAGTAGTTTACAATATGAATTGTCTAGTTATACAAAATTGCCTACGTGTACGTGTTCCGCTGCTAATGAGTATGTCCAGATTCGTGAAACAGAGATGCTCCATCAATTTTGTATTGGTCTCGAATCAAAGAAATTTGGGAGTGTTGTTTCCAATTTGTTAATGATGGATCCTTTTCCATCTCTCAATGTTGCTTATTCTCGTGTGATTGCTGATGAGAGAAAGCAAACTATTTCGGAGGCTCAAGAAAACCCCCGTCCCGATGCAGTGGGGTTTGCAACCAATGGTGTGGCGTATTCTAGATCTGGTAAGGTTGTGGGAGACTCTGATGGTAGGATATATACTCATTGTGGTCGAGCAGGACATGAGAAAGACAAGTGCTTTGAACTTGTTGGATTTCCTGAATGGTATGTTGGTGGTTCGCGTGGTGGTCGTGGGGGCAGGTCTGCCTCAGGCCGTGGAAGTCGTGGTTGTAGTCGCAGTGGGCGCAATTCTGGTCGTGGCTTCACTGCAAATGTTGGTAGTTCCCGTGGTGGCATTACCCAGGAAGTTGGTGAGGCTGATAGAAGCAGTGCACCGACACTGACTGATGAGCAATGGGCTCAATTCATGGCTGCATTCAATCGGTCTAAACCATCTTCTTCGTCGTTCGAAAAATTAAACGGTACGTATGGTTTCAGTGATTGGATAATTGATACAGGATGCTCAAATCACATGTCGGGTAATCTCTCTTTATTCACATATTTGCGTGATATTTCATCAACTGTTGGTATGCCTAACGGCAAAAGTACTACCGCCACGAAAGAAGGAAATATTTTGGTGTGCGATGGTTTATTATTGGAGAATGTCTTACATGTCCCTGCTCTAACCTGTAATTTGTTGTTGGTGTCTCAATTACTAGACTCTCACAAGTTTATTGTTCTTCTCACTAACAAGCTATGTACTATTCAGGACCACAATTTGAGGAACCTGATTGGAGCGGGGGTGCAGTCTAATGGGGTCTATATATTCAGGCCAATTTGTGCACGTGGTCGTCCGCAAGCAAATAAAGTGGTTGTTTCAGATGCAAGTATGCTATGGCATAGCCGTTTAGGTCATCCTTCTATGAAAGTTATTTCTTCTTTACCTGGGGTAGTTAGTGGTAAAAAGCCTAATGGTTGTGATTTTAATTGTCCGATTTGTTTTATGGGCAAACAACCCCGCAAATCTTTTCCGATAAGTTTGAATAAAGCATCTGGTATTTTTGAGTTAATCCATTGTGATATTTGGGGACCTAATAAGGTGCTTTCTAGTTGCGATGCACGTTTTTTCCTCACTATTGTTGATGATTTTTCCCGTGCTACGTGGGTATTTTTGATGTGCGGAAAATATGAGGTTGGAAATTTAATTCGTGAATTTTATGCAATGGTAAAAATCCAATTTGATAAACGAATTAAGATTTTGAGAAGTGATAATGGGCAAGAATTCTTAAGTATGGGGTCTTTCTTTAAGAAAAAGGGGATTTTGCATCAAACCTCTTGTGTAGATACCGCTCAACAAAATGGTCGCGTTGAACGAAAACATAGGCACATTCTTAATGTTGCTCGTGCACTACGGTTTCAAGCAAAATTGCCTAAGTACTTTTGGGGGGAATGTGTTCTCACTGCCGTTCACCTTATTAATAGGACTCCCACCCAAGTATTAAATGGTAAAACCCCTCATGAGTGCTTGTTTGGCCAAATTCCTTCATATGATTCTATACGTGTCTTTGGTTGTCTATGTTATGCTGCAAATAGGCCACGTGTTAAGGACAAATTCGGCTCAAGATCTAGGCGGTGTATTTTTGTTGTATTTCCTTTTGGTAAAAAGGGCTAGCGTCTTTATGATCTTGATACGAATGAATTTTTTGTGAGTCGTGACGTCCAATTTTTTAAAAATATTTTTGCTTACATTGAGTCACTTCCCGATAAACAAAAATTGCAATGAGAGTTGTATTTTAATCAAAATTCTTTGTGGGATGATACGAAGTTCATTGACGTTGAAGGGAGTGGGACTATTGAAAACTATGGTATGCCAAGTATAGTTGAGGGTAGCACTGGCAGGTTGGGTGATTCTAGCAATGTTGATGTTGTTGTTGATGTTGTTGTTGATGCTAGGCATGGTAGCATACATGATGATGATGCAATAGTGGATGCTAGCCAACAAATCAATCCACACACAGTGTCCATTGGAAACCTGGATAATGTTGATGGCATACAAAATAATATAGTTAATGAGAATGTTGGTCGGGGTCATTGTCAAAAGTTTCCTTCAACCAAACTTTGTGATTTTGTTACCAATACATTTGTGCTACAAAATATAGACCCTACTTCATCGACTAAGGCTCACCCTCCTCCATCAAAGTCATCAGGTAAACCTTTTAATATAGCTTGTTATGTGGATTATAATAAATTTTCATTGAGACACAAATGCTTTCTAACAACAATTACAAAAGGTAAAGAGCCGACTTCTTTCAAAGAGGCAGTTAAAGATCCCGGTTGGCGTAAGGCTATGCAAGAAGAAATTGATGCTCTTGAAAATAGTGGTACTTGGACGGTTGAAGATTTACCACCTGGTAAAAAGGCAATTGGTAGTGGTTGGGTCTATAAAATAAAATATACAGATAAGAGCATTGTTGAGCGTCTGAAGGGGCGTCTTGTTGTATTTGGTAATCGGCAGGTTCCAGGTATGGATTATAATGAAACTTTTGCTCCAGTTGCAAAAATGGGGACTGTACGTCTTTTTCTAGCAGTTGTTGTTTCTCTGAATTGGGAATTGCATCAAATGGATGTTCATAATGCATTTCTACATGGTGAGTTGAATGAGAAGGTATATATGCAATTTCCTCCAGGATATATAACGCCTACTCCAGGGAAGGTTTGCAGGTTGCGAAAATCATTGTATGGTCTCAAACAAGCTCCATGACAATGGTTTGCTAAGTTATCCAACGCTTTAAAGGAATTTGGTTTTAAACAATCTTATGCCGATTACTCCTTGTTCAGCTATATCCAGGGTAGTATTTCCATGCATGTCCTTGTGTATGTTGATGATCTGATAATTGGAGGCTCTTCCCATGCTTCTGTAGTAAGATTTAAAGATTATTTAAGTACTTGTTTCCGTATGAAGGACCTGGGAGTGTTAAAATATTTTTTGGGCATTGAAGTTGCTCGAGGTCCAGAAGGTATTTTTCTTTCACAACGAAAATATACTTTGGATATTTTAAGTGAAGCTGGAATGTTAGGTTGTAAACCTATCGATACGCCTATGGAGCAAAATCATAGGCTTGCTTGTGACGACGGGGAGCCGTTTGCTTATCCTGAGCAATATCGTCGTTTGGTAGGACGACTGGTTTATTTGTCTGTGATCCACCCTGAATTGAGTTATTCAGTGCATACTCTCGCTCAATTTTTAAGTGCACCACAAGTGTTACATTGGGATGCAGCAACTCGTGTTTTACGCTACTTGAAAGGTAGCCCTGGCCAAGGGATTTTGCTAAGCCCTATGCCTCATATTTCTCTTACGGCATTTTGTGATAGTGATTGGGCGGCTTGTCCGCTAACTCGTTGTTCTTCATCTGGTTATTTGGTTTTTTTGGGGCGTTCTCCGATATCTTGGAAGACAAAGAAACAACCTACCGTGTCTCGTTCATCTGCTGAAGCTGAGTACCGTTCTATGGCTGTATCTATATGTGAGCTTAAGTGGTTGAAATCTGTGTTATTCTCTCTTGGTGTTTTGCATCCCAAGCCGATGCAGTTATTTTTTGATAGTCAGTCTGCCATTCACATTGCTAAGAATCATGTTTTTCATGATCGTACGAAACATATTAAGGTGGATTATCACTTTATCCGCGATGAGTTGGTTAACGGAAATGTTAATTCTTCATACGTTCATACAGGTCATCAACTGGCTGACATTTTGACTAAGGCGCTTGGGAAACAACAATTTACTTTTTTGTTGCGCAAGTTGGGCATTCGTGACTTACATGCTCCATCTTGAGGGGGGTGTTATGAATTCTAGAGTTACTAGCTAGAATTCTTGTAACATAATGTAACCTAAGAATTGACTAAGACTTGATGTAGGAAATTGATGTAAGAATTAATGTTCTCCATTATGGTTTTTAAGAGTTTTGGTAAGTTAAGTTTCCTATTCTTTGTATAAATAGTTGTACATATTGTAATACAAGGATATACTTTTCTCCTCATATTTGTGTGTGTGTGAGTTTAACATCACGCCCGATCGGGCTCCCCCTCCCCCTGGCACCGACAACTTCTTTTCCAACTTTTTTTCCAACAATAGACATTTATTTAGAAATGGAAGGAGTATGAAAAAGAACAAGTGTCTCGTCAAGTCGTCATTTGTCACCGGCTTTAACTGCGGACAATAAATAGGGACAAAAATAAGGGAGAAAAAGGTTCAGGGTCGATTGAATCTCTATTATATAAGCCAAGAGCTGAGGGACTTTTTCGTAAAATAACTTTTCGTTTCCCCCATGTAAAATACCAAAACACCCTCAAATCTTTTACTTTCAAACCCTTCCTGTGTTCAGGGAATCCCGAAATCCCCTCAAACCCTTTCAATTCACAGTTCCTTCGAATTTCGTTTTTGCTCTCTTTCTCTCTCTTTCAAATTCCATTTTTAAGATTTTGGGGAAGAAATCAAGGCTTCCTCGCCGTCTTCGCGCAAGTGGTCCCGCAAAGATGGTCATCCTCAACCGCCCCGGCGGCTGCGTCTCCTCGATAGCCAAATTTCCAGATTACAGGTAGTCATATTTCCAGATTTTGCTTCAATTTTCATCTTTTTTTCTTAGATTTTGTATTAATTTTCGTTGATTTTGGTTGTAGACGAGGATGAGCAAATATCCCACCACCGTCTGCCCTCCGCATCCACCACTCTTTCCGCTCCAACCTTTAAATTCTACCAGAAAAGGCGGCGACGCTATGAGCTACACCACCATTGTTTGGTGTAGCACGGTGGTCGTCTTCGTGGTGGGGCCATGTGGATCCTACACCTAAAGATCCTACACCGAAGCTTTCAGGTTTTTCCTTCTTTAATTATCTTCAATTTCTGAAATTTTAGAACTTTCTAGATCTATGTATTTAAATTTCCATTTTTTTTGTGATTTTTGGTGTTTTAGATTAGGGTTTATCTCCTTCTCATCTCACCTCATAGATGGGAGCTCCACAGATTCACAGAAAGGTGATTTATTCTTTGTTCGGCCTCCAAATTTCTAATATCAACATATATGATTCATTTGCTGATTATTATTATTATTATTATTATTATTATTATTATTATTATTATTATTATTATTTTGATCAATTCTGTTTTTGTTTTGTTTCTTGGAATGTTTATGCATCCCTGAAGTGAAAAATATATGTTAGAAATATATATATAGTGTTTTTGGATATTACTTCTGGGATTGCTGCTAATGCCCTTGGTCATGGTGTATTTTGGTGATTATAATTGTTCAATTGTTGATGATTGGATTTTAGTTAGATGACTATATTGCTAGAATTGGCGAACCTTAGCTTCATCCAAAGCTACCGAGAGCACACTTTTGCATTTTTTAGTTTGGACTTTGGTATATTTGATAGAAAGAAAAATATTTTAGCAAAAAAATCACTCATTGGACTTCGGTATATTTCTTTTAGTTTGGAAAACTGATGAAATTTATATACTCAGAAAGAAACTCTACTGCATTTTTTCAGCATAACCTATTTTACTTTGATTCTTCATTTCCTTAATTGGATGTCCATATGGGATATGGCGATATGCACACAATTTTTGAACTGATGTTTCGATGACAGATGCTGAATGGAAGCGAAATCGAAATGTGGGAAGAAGGGTAATCCAAGAAACAACACTGGCTGTGTTGCTTGGGATTCAAATAAGGGGAAGATGAAGTCTGTATACACAAGGAAAGATATGGAGGGAATGAGGTATGTGAACTTTAAAGGACAGGGGAATTTTTGGAATGAGATTACAATGGATTTTCTGCGACTGTGAAGGAGTATGTTGCATTGGGTAGTTTTCAGCATCAACAAGCTGGTGGCAGCATGAAGAATTGTTGCACAATGACGGGTTTCTGGGTGCTTCTTGCTCAACTGTTCCAAACTTCAGTAACCGAGGAACTATGGGTATATTCTCTATTGCCCCTATGATCTTTAAATTTTTTCCTTTAATGATACTTTATCACGCTTCTTGAACTTTATTTGTTGGTATTATGTTGCAAATTTGGATTATTTTGTTAAATTCCATCTTGAAGTCACTGTTGAAAGCTTTCTTGAATGATTGAGTGATGTTGCCACTGCTTACCTATGGAATTTGAGTGTTTTTGTATGATTGAGTGTTAAAGTTTTGCATATGTAGTGAAGAGTGAGATAACATTGTGTTATTTGAATCGTCTGTGCAAAAGTATAACCGGTATTGTGTTTTTTTGAGTCCAATAGAGTTTTACTTACCCAACCGGTAGGAAATGGTGTTATTTATATTTCTTTGAGTACTTGATTTAAATTGCACAGGTTTGATTTTTCTGAATTTTTGGGGATTATTTTCTGAACTTATGAGTTCATTGATTACTACTGAATTTTTGTGAATTTTTCAAGTTCGATCAAAAGTGGAGACGCATCAAGGAGAAGAATCAATAATATGGGAAAAACATCTACTAGAGAAGAAATTAAGTAATATGATGCAAATTTTGAATTGTTTTAGTTGTTTTTACTTTTTAGTACTGAATTTGAGTAAATTGTTTTCATTTTTTATTTTAAGGAAAATCGCCATGAATTATATAATTTGGTCTGGTTTGTGACAATATATTCATCTATCATTTTAGTTTGTGTATAATCTCGCACGCATCGCGTGCATATAAGACTAGTAAATAAATAAAACAAGTTGGATAATGGATTAAACTTCAAATTAACGAAATGGAAAAGTCATAGGAAAGAGAAGATTATTCACTCAATAAGCGTTAATATACATTTGACCTAACTTAATTCATTTAATCAAAAGCCACTTATAGATGAAGCATCAACTTGTTCTTTATATACGAACTATAGTACTTGTTGCTTTTGCATTGATTAACATGGTACTACGGATGTTCAATTTTAGCGCGAAAATTCATGCGTATAACTAGGGGATCAATGTTTCTTGGTGTGAATAACTATTTTTTTAATTAAAAGTTGATAACTAATTTCAAAAATTAATACTTCGTATAACTTTATATAAGCAAATTTTAAGTTGCCAACTGACTTTGTGAAGGGTATAATCCATATGTGAGTATTGGACTAGTTATTAGAGAAATAGAGAGATATAGACTAACATATAAGATTGGTGGACTACTATATCTATCGCCAGTTGGTCTTAGGGTGGAAGCTTTATTAGACTTATAAGTGGAACGAACTCTCCTCCTCGTTATTGGGTAGCCCAGACCCATTTTGAATTTCTCTGAAATTTATCATGGTATCACAGCCAACGTACATGGCCCATGATCAACACCCAAAAAAGGGAGGGCCCACCGATGTTGAATGATTTTGCAATATGGTGAAGAGTAAAAGATCTATTTGAAGCAAGTAGCCCAACATAAGTGAATCCCCCAAGTAGGAGCTTAACCTCAAGTCATGAGGGTCCAGTAAGGATGTTGTGTACACAGGCTCACAAATAATAGTGAGTTTTGATATGAATCTACTGATGTATAGTAGTTTTTCCAAGGAACCCCCGAATTTCTTTTTCATTCCCTGGTGGTTTCATGTCTAGAATGGCCTTGATTTTTGTAGGATCAGCCTCGATGCCCCGAGAATTGATGACATTCCTGAGAAACTTGCCTAACGTACCCCGAATGCACATTTTTGAGGATTGAGCCTCATATTGTATTGTCTGAGCCTGTCGAATAACTTTCAAAGTACCGTTGTATGCTCATGTTGTTCTTTGGATTTGACGATCATATATTCGACATATACTTCGATTTCCTTGTGAATCATGTCGCTCATAATGGTTGTGGCTGTTTTATGATAAGTAGCCCCTGCGTTCTTCAGTACGAACGGTATAACTGTGTAGCAATATGTACTCCACTGAGTGATGAATGTTGTTTTCTCCACATCCTCCTCTGCCATGGGAATCTGATTTTAGCCTGCGTACCCGTCCATAAAAGAGAGTAAGGCATGATTTTCTGTGTTGTTGACCAAGATGTCGGTATGAGGCAGTGGAAAACCGTCTTTAGGGCTAGCCTTGTAAAGATCTCTGTAATCGACGGACATTCGGACCTTGCCGTCTTTCTTTGGAACTGGGACCGCATTTGCGATCCATTCTGAATACTTGGACTCTCGAATAAACTCGGCCTGTAGCTTCTTAGAAACTTCTTCTTCAATTTGAGGGAAACATCCGGTTTCATGCGTAGGAGTTTCTGCTTGATGGGATTTGAACCTGGAATGAGGGGAATTGTATGTTGACCTATGCTTGTTTCAACCATTTGAAGGAAATAGTGTCCTTGGTCCAAGTATGCATAAGTCTAATAAATGCGGTTCAGTATTAATTAACAAGTTAATAATTCAGTGAGATCAAGTGAGCTGAATGCCTAGCTAGAGGCCGCTTCAGTTCAAGTGGAATTAATTATATTAATCCACAACTTACTCTTGACTGAACCCGTAGGGTCACACAAATAGTACGTAAACGGATCAAGTATTTAATGGCATTAAATACTCCATCTATGGATATTCGGAATCGACGGATTTTGGTTTCAGTGGGAGCTGAGATCGTCACAAGCAAGAAATGAATACTCTGGAAACGATGATATTGCCGGAAACGGAAATATGGATCGTATCGGAAATATAAATATTATCCAAGTCGTAGATGTTGCCGGAAACGGAAACATGGTACGTATCGGAAAATATTATCGGAAATGGAAATATTGCCGGAATCGGAAATATTGCCGGAAACGGAAATATTGCCGGAAACGGAAATATTGTCAGAATCGGAAATAGTATCGGAATCGGAAAATAATTCCGGAAACGGAAATATTAAATATTTGTTCGAAACGGAAATTAATTCCGGAATCGGAAATATTAAATATTGTTCGTATCGGAAATGACTTCCGGAACCGGGAATTTAATCGGAAGCGCATCGGACGAGGCTTGCTAGACGAAGGCCCAGCACGAAGCCAGGCCCGCGCCCAGCAAGCCGAGCGCCCAACACGAAGGCCACAAGCCTCGCCAGGCCCAGCGCAAGGCCAGGCCCAGCAAGGCTGCTGGCGCGCGCGCTGAGCGTGCTCGTGGGCTGCGAGGCAGCGCTCATGCGTGTGGGCCGCAAGGCCCGCGCGGTGTGTGCTTCCCTCGTGGTCGTGCGACGCTCGTGTTCGTAACGAATCCTAATCCTATCGGAATTCGTGCATTGATTAAATCCTAATCCTAAAAGATTAAATTTATTATTTAGAGTTCTAATAAGTTTCTAATTAATAAATCCATATCCTAGTAGGATTATAATTCCTTTCCATAAACTCTATAAATAGGTGCCTAGGGTCACATATTTACATCGACAATTGAAGTATTCTAAAGGTAAGATTTTGAAGAAAAATCAGCCAAACACTTGCAACCTATTAGCCGAAAATCCTAGTAACCTTAAGGGCGATTCTAGTTGGTCAAGCTTAAGGCGGATCCGGACCTGCTGTGGACTATCTACGGAGGGACGACTCTTGGAGTCCTAAAGACTTGTTCTTGTTCGGTTCGGGCGCAGCTAGGGAGGGAACGCTACAAAGTGTATGCATCTGAATTATGCTAAATGATTATGTGTAAATAATATGTTTCCTGGCTTTATGGTTTTTCCGCATGATTTATGTTTTGTCATATGTATCATAACCTAACAGTGGTATCACGAGCCCCTTATTATTTTCATAATCTAAATTGCATGAACATGGTTAAATTTTACAAATTTGCAAAGAATTAAAAAGGGGTGATTAATTTTCGTAATTGTTAATTAATTGCAAATTGCGTTTATTTAATTATATGTACGCAGTTTTTCGGCAGTTTCTTCGTTACCCATCCAAATCGAGTGATTTTTGTGTCAATTCCGCATGTAAAAGGTATTCTAAAATTTTCGGCCGAACCCAGAATTCCCAAATTCGAAACCTAACTATGACTTTTCGGAGGTTTTATTTTTCGAACGCAAAAGTTTGTAAATTTAAGATGTTAAATTAAATATTTGCGATTCTTGTTGATAAATCTTGAATTTTTGATTGACCTACAGTATATGTTTAACAAGTTTGAATGCCTAGCCTTGTTAATTATACAACGTAATTTGTAATTATGATTAATTTGTTGAAACTCGAATAATTTAGAATTAATTTGATTTTCATAATTAGTTAATAATTTAATTAGGTACCAATGATTAAAAACCACAATAAAAATTGTTAATTTATGTTAAATTTTAAATTATTATGACCTAGATTTGAATCCATGTTAATCGAAAATCAATTAATTAATAAATTTTCGATTTTTCGCCCTAAAATTATGAAATTAATATGATTAATTAATTTGTCATTAATTTTGGAAATGAAAGTTTTAAATTTTATGAAATTCGCTCATAAAACTTGCACGCACAAAGCAATGGACGCTACGTGTTACCCTTAAGGGGTGGTGTATAGTGCGGGCATGCGACGACGAGCAAGGGAGCTCGTCGCCCATGCGGTACGAATGCAGCGAGCAAGGCGAGTAGCACGCGAGCACAAGGCAGCAGCCCTGCCTTGCGTCGAGTGCTGCGATGATGCATGGGCGGATGGGCGAAGAAGCAAGGCGAGCGAGCATGGCAGGCGCCCGTGCGCGGGCAGCGAGGGGTGCCTCGCAGCACGAGCGCTGCCTCGCCCAGCCTCGCCAAGCAACTGATGTGCTACGAAGCAGCGAGCGATGCTGCGCACAAGCGTGGCTCGGCTTGCTGCGTTTGCGCGTGGCAGCTGCTCATGCCTTGCTGTGCGATCACTCGTGAGGGGCGATGCTGCCTTGTGGACACGACGGGGCATGGGCGCAAGCCCATGTCCTCGTCTTAACCCGATTGATGCGCTTTGAATTTAATTTTTAATTTTCAGTTCGAAAACGATTTTAATTAATTTTAAAATTCGTAATTTAAATTGTTTTCTCGGATTTTAATTTTGAATATTATAATTGTTATAAATTTTATTTATACTAATTATTTTACTAAAATTAAATCTTGAATTAATGTAAATTTGTTTAATTCAACTGAAATAAATTAAATTAATGGATTCGATTATAAATTTATATGAGCTTTAAATTTTAATAAATTTGTATGTTTCCGGTTAGACTAGAAATACATTTTTATGTTTAAAATTAGTAAAGCATATGAATTTATTGGTTTAAGTGGGAGCATTTTTAGTCATAAACTCTTGATTAGGTCTACAAATCCTTTAAGGTTAAATAACTTGATTAGAATTAATAAGGACTGAATAATTGGTAGATTATTGGTGCCCTTAATTAATTGCTGCAAATATTTATGTGATGCATAACGTGTTTTACTAACCAGCTATGTGGGCCATTCATGATAATGAATGGGTAAATGGTATATATTGTATATGTACTGTTTTGCAGGTTATGGAGTGACTAGTATGGCCCAAATAGTATAGAAAATATGGTATGCGTACCATTAATTTGAATGTAATTGGTGTAATGCACCAAATTTGTATTTCAATTTAAATATGGTCTACGTACCATCAAATAGTTGTAATTAGTTTAATTATAGCTAATCCTATTTGAAGAAAATGGCGCCTCCCACGGGGAAATTCAAGACGGAGTTTTCAATCCATTTTCATGACGGACTTTGAAGTTGAAGCTTCAAGATGAAGTCGGGCCATACTAGATCACATTTATCTTATGCATGCTTTAAGTTATTTATTGCTTATGCATGAGATTGTGGCTTGATTATGTTGAATGATTAAGGATTTTAGTTCACTTAAAATATAACCAACATAGTAAGAGCCTTAAGTTCCAAACTTAAAAATTGATTTAAAAGGTGCCATGCCAAAATAAACACTTACTTGGATATCCTTTACATCCATCTAGTAATAGTTTTCGCTCGGCGAGGTGTTACTTATTGGTCCTAAAGGGGTAAGGTACACAAATAATTGTGAGTACATGTTAGTTTTGGTGAAACTTAACGATACAAGTAAGGAGTCCTTTTATGTCGTGGCAAAATTGATAGGTTTACCTAATAAGTTCTTAGACGTACCTATCAACCAAGAGTAGTTTCTAGACTATTAGCAAAAGGCTTTTACTTACCTAAGATGTTTTAGAATTGAGTCCAAATACATAATGTGCTTAATTCTTCAATGGTTTTAGGGTCTTGGAATCATTTTATTCACACCTGCCGGAACAATAAAATCGAATAAAATGCTAATAACTTGTTTGAATTGCATGATTGCTTTAATTTTCAAGTTATTATTCATGATAAATGTTTAGACTTTGCATGCTTCAATGAATTTTTTAATTATTGTTTATAATTAAATATCTTGCACTGCAGTAAATACTTTTCGAAAGGTAACAGTAAATTTCCTTGATTGGTTGTGAATCCGAGAACGATTCACGGAAATGAAAGAAACTGAGCGATTTAAAATGTACGTTTCTTATATCGACTTTTATGGTTGTTTTCGAATATCAAAATCGAATGGCAAACCAATTGGTGCTTGTGAATTCAAAATACACCGTAGTTTTGAGATCATAAAACATTGAGTTTAAACGCTCAACTTTACCAATGGTTAACAACCTAAAATATTTTTCCATTTAATTCTCGAATGAGTCTAGTCCCTAGACATTCGAATAGATCGATGCTTAGAGAACTTTAGAAGCTTCTGGTAAGATCATCTAGTTGAAACTTAATATTCAACATAAATGGTAAGAGCTTTGTTGGAGTGACGTTGGACATGTCTAAACAAAGTATAAAAGTCAACATTAGAGAATTCAATTCTTAAGGCTATAAGAAAGGGTACAAGAAATAGGAAAACAAGGAACAAATAAAAGGAATTTACAATTCCGTTTCTACCTGTAAGTTTATGTTTAAAGAAATGTGACCTAGCAATCAAACTTCCTTGGTATCATATACCGCTTGAGGTTCTTACTTCGGTAATGACTCAAACAATGGAAGCTAGGATACACTAATGGCCTACAAGTGGGAAATGAAGCATGGCAATGCTACATTAGTTGTAGGGTCATCTGGTTTGTTTTAAGTCCTTTCAAGGCTGGAACTTAATGGCTATTTTGTTCCATAATCATCATACCTAAATTTCTGCTTCAAACACAGAAAGACTCACATTCAAGAAAAACAAAAACAATGTTTGTTTGTTTATTTGAATGAAATGGTCATTTACGGGTTGAGTCAATATGCTTGATTAAAACAAATAACTCTTTAACAATAAAAACTTTACTAGGTTCAAATCAACCCCTTGATTATAGTTCCACTAATCTTTGGCATTGTTGCTTAGACCATATCAACAAGTTAACATTCATAAGCTCTATTTTAATGGACTTTTGAAAGATAATTGATTTCTAGATCAATTCAAGACAAGCTAGTCTTACTTGTTGAAAGGAACAAAAGATATGAACTATTGTTAGAACGCATAGACAATAGAATTCAAAGCTAAAGAAAGAGATTTTATGACTTTATTATTTCACCTAGATTTGAGTGAATGTTGGTTCCTTTACTCGAAGTGATATAAGTTTGAATCTGTTTGGCTAGTTCAAAGATTCAGAAGTATAAAATCCACTTGGCAAGAAATCATAAAGATCTAGGATAGATCATGTTAATGATTACTTGAGACCAAAATGATCATCAATGATTGTGTGTAGTAAAATTCACAATCTAGCTCCATAAGATATGGCATATCTAAATTGGAATGATCGAAGTCGATTAGTACTTGATTCGATCAATGATGGATCATAAAGGCTTTTCCTATAATTTCTAAAACAAAATGCTCAACTACCACCAAACTAAACCATAATTCGTCAAAGCTATTGAAAAGTAATTTCAGAATATCTTTTCATCATATATCTAGAGAGTTCCTAAACTCAATGGGAGCTTAGTGTTTGTTATTCAACAAACTAAGGCCCAAGTATAGATATATGTTTCATTGTGATTTATTCAAATGAGACACAAGGGTATTGTTTCTACCACGAATTTTTGAGAACATAATGTTTGTTTGCTCGAAATAATGTCTTTTTGGAGATTCGTTTCCAAAATGACAAGTGGGAGAAAATAGACCTCGAAAGTCTTCGAGGCGAACAACAAACATAAGCGGACATTCCGGAGGCTTTTCGAAGTGCTTCAGAAAATCCGAACTTATTCTTTAAGGACTTTAGAAGTGGCTTTAAAGAATAGACATCTCTTAGAAGACTTTAGAAAGTGCTTCAAGGAGAATAGAATATTCAAAGGACTTTCAAGTGGCTATTGATATTCTATTGTTTGATGTTCTATACCCAAGTAGGCATAGAGTTCAAGTCACTGAAGCTATGCGATTCTTCTATTAGATAGTGAAGAAACCTACAACTTGCAGTCAAACTATGATCATGTAGATTAATGAGTTTGTGACCTGTAAGAAAGCTATGACGAAACCCAGATTCCCTAAAATGGTTAGAGGCCATATATAGACTCAAATGTTTTAAATGGTTTGAGGCCATAAAACATACTCAATGTTTTGATGACAAAATTAAAATTTTGTTGATTTGCAAGAATAGTTTCACACCTATTGGTTGCAAGTTTGTTTTAAGAATAAAACCATCAAAACATGAAATTGTGTTCACACACAAAGCTAGATTAGATGCTAAAGGTTACAAGCAAATTCACGGCGTGAATTGTGTTGAAACCTCATGCATAATCGTAATACTCAAGTCTATAATTCAAGCAATGATTGCATATTGGTAAATATGGCAATTGGATGACAAAACGTATTCCTCAATCAAATGTTGGATATGTACATGGTATGTCATAGGATTTGTGGATCCAAATAAATAAATGCTTGAAAAGGAAAGCTAGCTTATGAAATCTAAGTACAGATTTAAGCAAGCAATGGGGAATTGGAATTGTATTTTAGTGAAGCGAATAAGTATTTTAGTTTCATAAAATGTACATGATTCTTATAGATATATAAGAAGTTTAGTGGGAGTAATAAAACTTAATTGGTCCTATGTGTATCACACACATATCTCTCTATTAGGAAATAACATTCATATGCTAATTACTTAGATTTAAAATTATTCATCAATGATGGACCATGGTGAAACTTAGTACATACTGGGTATTAAGATCTGGTTACAAAGATCTTATAATATTGTTTTAGATTAAGTAATGGAATTTACTAAATCAAACACGAAAGACTCCATTGGAGATATTCGACCCATATGAATAAATCTAAGTAAATGATATTTGAACTATGTATAAGCATTTACTAAGTTAAACATCAAAGAGTCTAAATGAGATTCTTAAACCTATATTATATGTCAAAGAATTTAGCTGGATTCAGTATCTACTGAAATTGAATGAGCTAAAGTTACATGAATAGAATTCAATTGAGAATAATTCTGCAAAAGAATTTATCATGTATGATATAATATGAGGATCGCCAAAAATGTATCGTATGGCTTTAGGCATAACGAACATATACCAATCTCTATTGATCTAAGTGAAGATCAACTAGATTGAGATCAAGAATACTTATGGTACTTGAAAAAATACATAGGAATAGTTCTTGATTCAAGGAAATAAAGATATGCTAAATATTGATGCTGCACGCATAAACACTGGCAGAGGATCAAGCAAGATTCCTTTGGAGTTAACCATTGACAAGGACGAGCTAAAAGAGCATCGTGTTTTGAAATGGCAACATGGATTGGAGACCATGAGTTGTTGCGTGGGAAATTAAAATAATAATTTCTATGTTCTAAGATACAGCCGGAAAATCTTCCACATATCTGTGAACTGCTTGGATAAGTAAATCCAAACAAAGCATCACTAGGAACCTAAACAGTTGAAGTAAAAGTAATTATTGCCTAAGAAGCAATAAAACAGGGTTGTTTATGTTAAAGAGTTCTTCACTGAACTTGAGTAGATCACATGTCTTCTGGCTTGATGGTTCTTCATTGCAAAATGCGTAGAACCACTCTTGAAGCAAGAAAGATGTCTGCTGACTTGGTGGTTCTTCATTGAAAAATGTGTAGAACCACTGATGTAGTAAGAAAGACTAGATCAACAAAATAAACATACTTAAAAGATCTTATCATCTATCTCGAAGAACATTCGATGAAAAGGATATTAAGATTGGCAAAGCATGATAACTAAACCTATGCAACAAGTGAGAAGCAACACTCACATTGTAGCACTGGAAATCAAGCATAGCTTTGAATTCCATGAACTGTTTTAAAGATGGGTTTAAGGCGCATGGTTATAAAACACTGGGGTTGAAACATTTATCATATATGAAATGTATTTTCATATTCCATTTAATCTTGGTTTAGTATTAAATGATGAGTCCCTTCAAATTTGACGATATATTCAAGATAGACTGTCAGGACCAGTCATGTGACTAAGAAATATCTATCAAGTGAACTTGACTGTCAAAAGTTGAAAAAGGTCCTTGATCGGAGTTTTCTATAAAGATGGACGCATAGAAAACGTTAGACGACTAGAATGCAAGATGACTAGTAGTTCTGTTTCTTGAACTATGTGGACATGGCAATGTCATAATCATTTGCATAGATACTTACTTTGGGAAGACTAGTATCGGACAGACCTATGAAACTTTACTGTAAGAGATTAAAATCTGTCATAAGTAAATTTCATTAAAACTATTAGACACTAAATCCTCAATACCTGAGTGATTTGAGATTACTTATTTGAGAACTGGTTACTTTGACGTTGACCAACCGTCGCACCGTAAAAGGAGGCTATAAAGGCAACGCTCAGGTAATCACCTATCAAACGAAGTCTAATCTCAAGATCGCAAGATAGGGATTGTCCTCCTTTAAATCGGGATGAGATGCTTAAAAGTTGTACAAGGCCACTCGGAGAGCTAGAAACTGTGAAATGCATGGCCGTGCTCGGATGAATCATAAGATATGATTATCTGTTTATTTGATCAGTTGAACTCTGAAACCGAGAAACACCTCTGGACATAATAAGGATGACAACTCTTACCTTATGTTCAAGAGCAAGCATGGAGCGACAAAGAAATTAGGTAATGCACACTTGTCCCTAAGGACAAGTGGGAGACTGAAGGAAATAGTGTCCTTGGTCCAAGTATGCATAAGTCTAATAAATGCGGTTCAGTATTAATTAACAAGTTAATAATTCAGTGAGATCAAGTGAGCTGAATGCCTAGCTAGAGGCCACTTCAGTTCAAGAGGAATTGATTATATTAATCCACAGCTTACTCTTGACTGAACCCGTAGGGTCACACAAATAGTACGTAAACGGATCAAGTATTTAATGGCATTAAATACTCCATCTATGGATATTCAGAATCGACGGATCTTGGTTTCAGTGGGAGCTGAGATCGTCACAAGCAAGAAATGAATACTCTGGAAACGATGATATTGCCGGAAACGGAAATATGGATCGTATCGGAAATATAAATATTATCTAAGTCGTAGATGTTGCCGGAAACGGAAACATGGTACGTATCGGAAAATATTATCGAAAATGGAAATATTGCCGGAATCGGAAATATTGCCGGAAACGGAAATATTGTCAGAATGGGAAATATTATCGGAATCGGAAAATAATTCCGGAAACGGAAATATTAAATATTTGTTCGAAACGGAAATTAGTTCCGGAATCGGAAATATTAAATATTGTTCGTATCGGAAATGAATTCCGGAACCGGGAAATTAATCGGAAGCGCATCGGACGAGGCTTTCTAGACGAAGGCCCAGCACGAAGCCAGGCCCGCGCCCAGCAAGCCGAGCGCCCAACACGAAGGCCACAAGCCTCGCCAGGCCCAGCAAGGCTGCTGGCGCGCGCGCTGAGCGTGCTCGTGGGTTGCGAGGCAACGCTCATGCGTGTGGGCCGCAAGGCCCGCGCGGTGCGTGCTTCCCTCGTGGTCGTGCGACGCTCGTGTTCGTAACGAATCCTAATCCTATCGGAATTCGTGCATTGATTAAATACTAATCCTAAAAGATTAAATTTATTATTTAGAGTTCTAATAGCATTCTAATTAATAAATCCATATCCTAGTAGGATTATAATTCCTTTCCATAAACTCTATAAATAGGTGCCTAGGGTCACATATTTACATCGACAATTGAAGTATTCTAAAGGTAAGATTTTGAAGAAAAATCAGCCAAACACTTGCAACCTATTAGCCGAAAATCCTAATAACCTTAAGGGCGATTCTAGTTGGTCAAGCTTAAGGCGGATCCGGACGTGCTGTGGACTATCTACGGAGGGACGACTCTTGGAGTCCTAAAGACTTGTTCTTGTTCGGTTCGGGCGCAGCTAGGGAGGGCACGCTACAAAGTGTATGCATCTGAATTATGCTAAATGATTATGTGTAAATAATATGTTTCCTGGCTTTATGGTTTTTCCGCATGATTTATGTTTTGTCATATGTATCATAACCTAACACCATTGGCATATCATGATAGGACCATGCAAAGACGTCTACATACTCTTAAAGTAGCTTGACCAAATCATCCCGCTCTGCTTGAGACAAAGTCAAACTAATCCAAACTAGTTTTGGATTACTGCTGTTAGAAAGGTTATTTTTTTCCGTTTCCTCAATTATGGGCGTCCTGTTTTCATGATTTTCGATATCTTTTAAGATTTCAAGGTCAGTTTCTTGAGAAGCAAAGTTGTTTGGATTAGGAATGTATTTTGAATTTAGACTTGAAGAGTAGGAGGAAAATGAAGTATTATTGAAATTAGCAATCATTACATCGACAACTTTAACTTGAAGTTCAGCCTCTAAAGGCACTAGCCCTAAACTCTTAGAATAATCACTAGACTTAGATCCAGACTCTTCCACAGACTCGGACTCGCTCATTATAGATCCTTCGCCCACAGTAATCTTGAACATTTTGCCATTTGGAGCTATTGACCATCTTCTCGGACTTCCTCTAGCCATTGACCATCTTCTCACTAGGAGCAATAAGCTTAGATGAGTCAAAATCTTCGATTTGAGTGATCATTTGGACCATAGTATTTTCAGAGATGATTGGTGCTACTTCTTGGCCGAATAAGAGATCAAAAGCTGATGAATCCAGGCATTCAGGGACAACCTTGTTTTGCATTGGAGGAGCATCTTCGAGGAAGTGGTAGTCTTGAAAGATCTTGAACCCAGGGTAAAGGATCCCTTTTGAAGTATCATAGAAAGTCATCTTCTCCTTCTTTAATGAATTGCCTATTGAGTGTACGCTAATGGGGAAGTATCTAGAATGGGTCATTACCGGCTCGACGGGCCCTTTTCTTGGCCTCTAGCTTGTTGCTTATTGTCATGGTTAGTTGGCTTGTATCCTAGACTAAAGCAATTTGTCTGTCCTTGAGACTTGAAAGGAGACTTGGTATGTGGTGGCAGAGTGGTGCCCAAGAAGCGTCCACGTTTGATCATTATATGCCTTGCCATGGGATTCATTTTGGATTCGATGGCCCCTACCTCAGCACTGAACCCCAGAGGTCTTCATCATTGTCGTCACGTTCTATCAATATTAGAGCTTTGTCAGCTATCTTGGTTCTCGGATAGGATGCATTCAGGGTAATGATATTCCCCTTGACCTCCATTCGCACTTTTTGATGGAGTGAAGATGACACAGGTTTAAGATCATGGATCCAAGGTCTTCCCAAAAGGAGGTTGAAACTTTCTTTGATGTTGAGCACTTAAAAGCTCACTTTGCGCTCAATTGGGCCTGTCCGTGGTAGAAGGGTGAGAGTCCCCATTGCTTCTCGGCGAGTGTTGTCATAGGTGCAAACACCCTGGGAGGAGCTAGAAAAGTCACTAGGAGTGAAGCCCAAATTCTCAGCAGTGCGTAGTGGACACACATTGATGGTCGATCCGTTGTCCACTAGAGTCATGGAGATGATTTTATCTTTGTATTCAACGGTCAGATAGAGCGCCTTGTGATGGCTTGTCCCCTCAGGTGGGAGGTCTTCATTTGTAAAGGTAATTCCTTCTTTCAGATTTGCTAGTTCCCCGACCAGTTCATCAGGTGTAACTTTCGTAGTGACGTTCAGTTTGACTAGAGCATTGATCAGAGCAGTGCGTGTTAGGTTATGATACATATGACAATTCATAAATCATGCGGAAAAACCATAAAGCCAGGAAAACATATTATTTACACATAATCATTTAGCATAGTTTAGATGCATACTCTTTGTTGCGTGCCTTCCCTAGCTGCGCCCGAACCGAACAAGAACAAGTTTTTAGGACTCCAAGTGTCGTCCCTCCGTAGATAGTCCACAACACGTCAGAATCCGCCTTAAGATTGACCAACTAGAATCGCCCTTAAGGTACTATTATTTTCGGCACTATATAGGCAAATGTGTGACTGAATTTTCTCTCAAAAAAACTCACTTTGAATACTTGAATGCTCTCTGTAAATATGTGACCCTAGGCACCTATTTATAGAGTATGGAAAAGGATTCGGAATCCTATTAGGATACTAATTTATTTAATTATAATCCTACTAGGACTCTAATTAAATAAACTAAATCTTTTAGGATTAGATTTAATCATATGACAAATCCCGGTAGCTTTAGGATTCGAGTAGCACACAAACACACACGCACGCACAGCAGCCCACGAGGGGCGCCATGCGCGCGCGCGCAGCCCATGAGCTCGCAGCCCACTGCCGTAAGCCCACACGCTGCCGCAGTCTTGGCGCGCGCTGGGCCTGCCTTGCGGTGGGCCTGGCGCAGCCTTGGCTGGTGCGTTTGTGGCGTGCTGGCTTGCTGGGCGATGGCCCGGCTTCGTGCTGGGCCTTCGTCTGGCAGGCCTCGTCCGATGCTAATTCGTACGATACGCTTCCGATTATTTCCCGATTCCGGAATTCATTTCCGATACGAACAATATTCAACATTTCCGATTCCGGAATCAATTTCCATTTCGAACAAATATTTAATATTTCCGTTTCCGGAATTATTTTCCGATTCCGATAATATTTTCGATTCTGACAATATTTCCGTTTCCGGCAATATTTCCGATTCCGGCAATATTTCCATTTCCGATAATATTTTCCGATACGTACCATGTTTCCGTTTCCGGCAACATCTACGACTTGGATAATATTTATATTTCCGATACGATCCAAATTTCCGTTTCCGGCAATATCATCGTTTCCGGAGTATTCATTTCTTGCCTGTGACGATCTCAGCTCCCACTGAAACCAAGATCCGTCGATTCCGAATATCCATAGATGGAGTATTTAATGCCATTAAATACTTGATCCGTTTACGTACTATTTGTGTGACCCTACGGGTTCAGTCAAGAGTAAGCTGTGGATTAATATCATTAATTCCACTTGAACTGAAGCGGCCTCTAGCTAGGCATTCAGCTCACTTGATCTCACTGAATTATTAATTTGTTAATTAATACTGAACCGCATTTATTAGACTTAACATTGAATGCATATTTGGACCAAGGGCATTATTTCCTTCAGTCTCCCACTTGTCCTTAGGGACAAGTGTGCATTTCCTAATTCCTTTGTCGCTCGATGCTTGCTCTTGAACATAAGGTAAGAGTTGTCATCCTTATTATGTCCAGAGGTGTTCCTCGGTTTCAGAGTTCAACTGATCAAATAAACAGATAATCATAGCCTATGATTCATCCGAGCACGACCATGCATTTCACAGTTTCTAGCTCTCCGAGTGGCCTTGTACAACTTTTAAGCATCTCATCCCGATTTATGGGAGGACAATCCCAATCTTGCGATCTTGAGATTAGACTTCGTTTGATAGGTGATTACCTGAGCGTTGCCTTTATAGCCTGCTTTTACGGTGCGACGGTTGGTCAACGTCAAAGCAACCAGTTCTCAAACAAGTAATCTCAAATCACTCAGGTATTGAGGATTTAGTGTCTAATAATTTTAATGAAATTTACTTATGACAGATTTTCATCTCTTACAGTAAAGTTTCATAGGTCTTATCCGATACTAGTCTTCCCAAAGTAAGTATCTATGCAAATGATTATGACATTGCCATGTCCACATAGTTCAAGAAACAGAACTACTAGTCATCTTGCATTCTAGTCGTCTAACGTTTTCTATGCGTCCAATTTTATAGAAAACTCCGACTAGGGACCATTTTCAACCTTTGACATTCAAGTTCACTTGATAGACATTTCTTAGTCACAGGACTGGTCCTGACAGTCTATCTTGAATATATCGTCAAATTGAAGGGACTCATCATTTAATAAACCACAAATTAAATGGAAAAATGAATTCTTTTCATTTATTGTGAATGATTAACCAATAATGTTTTACAAAGATTTAAACTCTAAAACTTTAAAACATTAAACAGGGTCATCAAAGCCATTCTCCAATATGCTTGATTCCCATAGCTGCAGTGTGCGAGTTGTGCTTCGCCTGCGGCAGAGGTTTAGTTAATGGATCTGATATGTTGTCATCAGTTCCAATCTTGTTTATCTCGACTTCTTTTCTTTCAACGAACTCTCGTAGAAGGTGAAATCTACGAAGTACATGCTTGACTCTCTGGTGGTGTCTAGGCTCCTTTGCCTGTGCAATAGCTCTGTTATTATCACAATACAGGGCTATTGGTCCTTTAATGGAGGGGACTACACCAAGTTCACCTATGAACTTCCTTAGCCATATAGCTTCCTTTGCTGCTTCATGTGCAGCAATGTACTCCGCTTCAGTTGTAGAATCCGCAATGGTGCTTTGCTTAGCACTTTTCCAGCTTACTGCTCCTCCGTTGAGGCAGAAGACAAACCCAGACTGTGATCTGAAATCATCTTTGTCGGTTTGGAAACTTGCGTCCGTATAGCCTTTAACAATTAATTCATCATCTCCACCATAGACCAGGAAGTCATCTTTGTGCCTTTTCAGGTACTTCAGAATATTCTTGGCAGCAGTCCAATGCGCCTCTCCTGGGTCTGACTGGTATCTGCTCGTAGCACTGAGTGCGTACGCAACATCCGGGCGTGTACATATCATAGCATACATTATTGAACCAATCAATGATGCATATGGAATCCCATTCATTCGTCTACGCTCATCAAGTGTTTTTGGGCACTGATTCTTGCTTAGAGTCATTCCATGAAACATGGGTAGGTAGCCTCGCTTGGAGTCCACCATCTTGAACCTATCAAGCACCTTATTGATATAAGTGCTTTGACTAAGTCCAATCATCCTTTTAGATCTATCTCTGTAAATCTTGATGCCCAATATGTACTGTGCTTCTCCTAGATCTTTCATCGAAAAACATTTCCAAGCCAAATCTTGACAGAGTTCAACATAGGAATGTCATTTCCGATAAGTAATATGTCGTCGACATATAATACTAGGAAAGCAATTTTGCTCCCACTGACCTTCTTGTATACACAAGATTCGTCTGCGTTCTTGATGAAACCAAAGTCACTGACTGCTTCATCAAAACGTATATTCCAGCTCCTGGATGCCTGCTTCAATCCGTAGATTGACCTCTTTAGCTTGCATACCTTTTTAGCATTCTTTGGATCCTCAAATCCTTCAGGCTGTGTCATAAACACAGTTTCTGTTAAAACGCCGTTTAAGAAAGCAGTTTTGACATCCATCTGCCATATTTCGTAATCGTAATATGCAGCGATTGCTAACATTATCCGAATAGACTTTAGCATTGCAACTGGTGAAAAGGTTTCATCGTAATCCACACCGTGGACTTGCCTGTAACCTTTTGCAACCAATCTAGCTTTGAAAACTTCAAGTTTCCCATCCTTGTCCTTTTTCAGTTTGAAAACCCATTTGCTTCCAATGGCTTGGTAGCCATCTGGCAAATCGACCAAATCCCATACTTGGTTTTCAGACATGGAGTCTAATTCAGATTGCATGGCTTCTTGCCATTGCTTGGAGCTAGGGCTCGTCATAGCTTGTTTGTAAGTCGCAGGTTCATCACTTTCAAGTAATAGAACGTCATAGCTCTCGTTCGTCAAAATACATAAGTACCTTTCCGGTTGAGATCTATATCTTTGCGATCTACGGGGGGTAACATTTCTAGGTTGACCATGATTCTCACCAGATTCTTCTAAAGATCTCTGAGTTTCATCCTGAATGTCATCTTGAGCATTCTCTAGAGTTTGTTGTTCGACTCGAATTTCTTCGACGTCTACTTTTCTCCCACTTGTCATTTTGGAAATGTGATTTTTCTCCAAAAAGACACGATCTGGAGCAACAAACACCTTGTTCTCAGATGTATTGTAGAAGTAATACCCCTTTGTTTCCTTTGGATAGCCCACAAGGATACATTTGTCAGATTTTGGATGAAGTTTGTCTGAAATTAATCGTTTGACGTATACTTCACATCCCCAAATCTTAAGAAAAGACACATTTGGAGGCTTTCCAAACCATAATTCATATGGAGTCTTTTCGACAGCTTTAGACGGAGCTCTATTTATAGTGAGTGCAGCTGTATTTAGTGCATGTCCCCAAAATTCTAATGGAAGTTTGGCCTGACCCATCATTGACCTGACCATGTCTAGCAAGGTTCTGTTCCTCCGTTCCGACACACCATTCCATTGTGGTGTTCCAGGAGGAGTCAATTCTGATAGAATTCCACATTCTTTCAGATGGTCATCAAATTCATAGCTCAGATATTCACCGCCTCTATCAGACCGCAGTGCCTTAATCTTCTTGCCTAATTGATTCTCTACTTCACTCTGAAATTCCTTGAATTTGTCAAAGGATTCAGACTTATGCTTCATTAGGTAGACATAACCATATCTACTGAAGTCATCAGTGAAAGTGATAAAGTAGCTGAAACCACCTCTAGCATTTGTACTCATTGGTCCACATACATCTGTATGGATTAAACCCAATAGTTCATTTGCTCTTTCTCCAACTTTAGAGAAAGGTTGCTTTGTCATTTTGCCAAGTAAACATGATTCGCATTTACCATAATCCTCTAAGTCAAATGGTTCTAGAATTCCTTCCTTTTGAAGTCTTTCTAAGCGTTTCAAGTTTATATGGCCTAATCGACAATGCCACAGATAGGTGAGATCTGAATCATCCTTTTTGGCCTTTTTGGTATTTATGTTATATACTTGTTTGTCGTGATCTAATAAATAAAGTCCATTGACTAATCTAGCAGATCCATAAAACATCTCTTTAAAATAAAACGAACAACTATTGTCTTTTATTAAAAAGGAAAATCCCTTAGCATCTAAGCAAGAAACTGAAATGATGTTTTTAGTAAGACTTGGAACATGGAAACATTCTTCCAGTTCCAAAACTAGCCCGGAGGGCAACGACAAATAGTAAGTTCCTACAGCTAATGCAGCAATCCGTGCTCCATTTCCCACTCGTAGGTCGACTTCACCCTTGCTTAACTTTCTACTTCTTCTTAGTCCCTGTGGATTGGAACATAAGTGTGAGCCACGACCTGTATCTAATACCCAAGAAGTTGAATTAGCAAGTATACAGTCTATAACGAAAATACCTGAAGATGGAACGACTGTTCCGTTCTTCTGATCTTCCTTTAGCTTTGGACATTCTCTTTTGTAATGGCCTATTCCATCACAATAAAGACAGCTTGATGTGGACTTGTCCTGCTTTGATTTTAGCATTGCCCTTGGACTTTCCACCTTTCTTGAATGGTCTCCTTCTAGCCTTGAGTAAATCTTTGGCTTCACAGTCCAGTATTATTTCAGCCTTTCTGACAAGGTGAACAAATTCTGCAACTGTTTCTTCTCTTGGTTCACTTAGGTATAGTTGCTTGAAGCGACCAAGCCCATTGTGTAGTGAATTGAGCAAGATAGAGACTGCCATCCTTTCGCTTATTGGTGTTCCTAGTAGACTTAGGCGATCAAAGTATGAACGCATAAGATCCACATGGAACCTCAGTGGGACGCCTACCCTCTGTTTAGTGCGAAGGAGCTGAACATGTGTTTCTTGGACCTCCATCCTATAACACCTGTTGGGAGAACTAACCTTTAGACCAGACATTGATTCAATCAACTCATGGACGTTCAGGTCCCTGTCCTCCGTGCTTCCACGACAGATATCCCTCAGATTCTTGATGAGCGAAAAAGGTTCATATGCTACAAACCTTCTAGCCTAATCATCAGGGATATTGTTCAGCATGAGACTCATAACCTTTTTGAGATCCGCATCCCAGGCGTAAAATCTCTCAGGGGTCATGTCTCTGGCATAGTAGCTTGGCATGGGATGTGACAGTACATACTCAAGTCCATTGAGTTTGACTATTTCAACTAGCTTAGCTTCCCGTTCAAGAAAATTTGCCAGGTTCAGCTTGACCATAAGCTCAGAACCTATGATGATGTTTTGATTGTTGTTTGCCATATTTAAAAACTACAATTGAAAAGAATAAATAAATAAATAACCATTCACAGTTTCTCTTAATAAACTTAAATTCTAGCATACATGCATAATTCAATGTTTATTAAGCATTTTATTCAAGTTATGTGTTCCGGCAGGTGTGAATAAAATGATTCCAAGATCCCAAAATCATTGAAGAACTAAGCACAGTTTGTCGACTTAATCCTAAAACATCTTAGGTAAGCAAAAGCCTTTTGCTAATAGTCTAGAAACTATTCTTGGTTGATAGGTACGTCTAAGAACTTATTAGGTAAACCTATCGATTTTTCCACGACATAAAAGGACTCCTTACTTATATCGTTGAGTTTCACCAAAACTAACATGTACTCACAATTATTTGTGTACCTTGCCCCTTTAGGACCAATAAGTAACACCTCGCTGAGCGAAAACTATTACTAGATTGATGTAAAGGATATCCAAGCAAGTGTATATTTTGGCATGGCTCCTTTTAACTCAATTTTTAAGTTTGGAACTTACGGCTCTTACTATGTTGGTTAGATTTTAAGTGAACTAAAATCCTTAATCATGCAACATAATCAAGCTTTTGATCTCATGCATTTTAAGACATATTTAAAAGCAATAAATAACTTAAAACATGCATAAGATAAATGTGATCTAGTATGGCCCGACTTCATCTTGAAGCTTTAACTTCAAAGTCCGTCTTGAAAATCTCCGTGGGAGGCACCATTTTCTTCAAATAGGATAAGCTATAATTAAAGCTAATTACAACTATTTGATGGTACGCAGACCATATTTGAATTGAAAAACAACTTTGGTACTTTAGACCAATTACATTCAAATTGATGGTACGCAGACCATATTTTCTATCCTATTTGGGCCATACTAGTCACTTCATAACCTGCAAAACAGTACATATACAATATATACCATTCACCCATTCATTATCATGAATGGCCCACATAGATGGTTAGTAAAACACATTATGCATCACGTAAACATTTACAGCAATTAATCAAGGGCACCAATAATCTACCAATTATTCAGTCCTTATTAATTCTAATCAAGTTGTTTTAACCTTAAGGATTTGTAGACCTAATCAAGAGTTTATGACTAAAAGGGCTCCCACTTAAACCAATAAATTCATATGCTTTACTGATTTTAAACATAAAAATGTATTTCTAGTCTAACCGGAAACATACAAATTTAATTAAAATTTAAAGCTCATATAAATTTATAATTGAATCCAAAAAGTTTAATTTAATTTAAGTCGTATTTAAATTAATTCATGATTTTAATTTTAGTAAAATAATTAGAATAAATAAAATTTATTATAATTACAATATTCAAAATTAAAATCCAAGAAAATAATTTAAATTATTAATTTTAAAATTAATTAAAATTACGTAAACTGAAAATTTCAAATTAAAATTTCAAAACGATCTAATCGCAACGCAACAACCCCACGCAACGTACGCCCATGGGCCACACGCACACAGCCATCGCTGGCCATGTGCGCGCAGCCCATGCGCTGCGTCGCATCGCTGCTGCTGCTCTCCTTCGCAAGACATCACGCGAGCTGGTGCTCGCTGCGCGCGCCAGCATTCGATGCACGCGAGCCATCGCTCGCTGCGCTCGCTCACCAGCGCTCGCTGCATGCGAGCCAGCGCTCGCTTTATGCGGGCCAGCGCTCGATCCTGCGAGCCATTGCTCGGTGCGCGAGCATTGACGCTGGGCGTAGCACTCGTGGCACGCGAGCTTGCGCTCGCTGCGCGCGAGGCTTCGCACACTTGCGCGAGGCAGTGCGCGCTGTGGCGCAGCTCGCTTGCTGCCCACACGCGACGGCTATGCCTTGCTTTCGCCCTCACCCATTCGTCCATTGCTCACAGCCCACGACACCTGCAGGGCTGCTGCCTTGTGCTCGTGCACCATGGCCTTGCTCATTGCATTCGTGCCGCATGGGCGACGAGCTCCCTTGCTCGTCGTCACATGCCCGCACTATACAACACCCCTTAAGGGTAACACGTAGCGTCCATTGCTTTGTGCGTGCAAGTTTCATGAGCGAATCGCATAAAATTTAAAAATTTATATTTAAAATTAATGACAAATTAATAAATAATATTAATTTCATAATTTTAGGGCGAAAAATCGAAAATTTATTATTCAATTGATTTCCGATTAACATGGATTCAAGTCTAGGTCATAAAAATTTAAAATTTAACATAAATTTACAATTTTTATGGTGGTTTTTAATCATAGGTATCTAATTAAATTATAATTAATTATGAAAATCAAATTAATTCTAAATTATTCTAATTTTCAACAAATTAATCATAATTACAAATTAGATTGCATAATTAACAAGGCTAGGCATTCAAACTTGTTAAACATATACAGTAGGTCAATCAAAAATTCAAGATTTATCAACAAGAATCGCAAATATTTAATTTAACATTTTAAATTTACGAAATTTTGCATTCGAAAAACTAAAACCTCCGAAAAGTCATAGTTAGGCTTCGAGAATTCTGTCAAAATTTTAGAATGCCTTTTACATGCGGAATTGACACAAAAATCACTCGATTTGGATGAGTAACGAAGAAACTGCCGAAAAACTGCGTACGTATAATTAAATAAACGCAATTTGCAATTAATTAACAATTACGAAAATTAATCACCCCTTTTAATTCTTGCAAATTTGTAATATTTAACCATGTTCATGCAATTTAGATTATGAAAATAATAAGAGGCTCGTGATACCACTGTTAGGTTATGATACATATGACAATTCATAAATCATGCGGAAAAACCATAAAGCCAGGAAAACATATTATTTACACATAATCATTTAGCATAGTTTAGATGCATACTCTTTGTTGCGTGCCTTCCCTAGCTGCGCCCGAACCGAACAAGAACAAGTTTTTAGGACTCCAAGTGTCGTCCCTCCGTAGATAGTCCACAGCACGTCCGGATCCGCCTTAAGATTGACCAACTAGAATCGCCCTTAAGGTACTATTATTTTCGGCACTTTATAGGCAAATGTGTGACTGAATTTTCTCTCAAAAAAACTCACTTTGAATACTTGAATGCTCTCTGTAAATATGTGACCCTAGGCACCTATTTATAGAGTTATGGAAAAGGATTCGGAATCCTATTAGGATACTAATTTATTTAATTATAATCCTACTAGGACTCTAATTAAATAAACTAAATCTTTTAGGATTAGATTTAATCATATGACAAATCCCGGTAGCTTTAGGATTCGAGTAGCACACAAACACACACGCACACACAGCAGCCCACGAGGGGCGCCATGCGCGCGCGCGCAGCCCATGAGCTCGCAGCCCACTGCCGCAAGCCCACACGCTGCCGCAGTCTTGGCGCGCGCTGGGCCTGCCTTGCGGTGGGCCTGGCGCAGCCTTGGCTGGTGCGTTTGTGGCGCGCTGGCTTGCTGGGCGATGGCCCGACTTCGTGCTGGGCCTTCGTCTGGCAGGCCTCGTCCGATGCTAATTCGTACGATACGCTTCCGATTAATTTCCCGATTCCGGAATTCATTTCCGATACGAACAATATTCAACATTTCCGATTCCGGAATCAATTTCCGTTTCGAACAAATATTTAATATTTCCGTTTCCGGAATTATTTTCCGATTCCGATAATATTTCCGATTCTGACAATATTTCCGTTTCCGGCAATATTTCCGATTCCGGCAATATTTCCATTTCCGATAATATTTTCCGATACGTACCATGTTTCCGTTTTCGGCAACATCTACGACTTGGATAATATTTATATTTCCGATACGATCCATATTCCTGTTTCCGGAAATATCATCGTTTCCGGAGTATTCATTTCTTGCCTGTGACGATCTCAGCTCCCACTGAAACCAAGATCCGTCGATTCCGAATATCCATAGATGGAGTATTTAATGCCATTAAATACTTGATCCGTTTACGTACTATTTGTGTGACCCTACGGGTTCAGTCAAGAGTAAGTTGTGGATTAATATCATTAATTCCGCTTGAACTGAAGCGGCCTCTAGCTAGGCATTCAGCTCACTTGATCTCACTGAATTATTAACTTGTTAATTAATACTGAACCGCATTTATTAGACTTAACATTGAATGCATACTTGGACCAAGGGCATTATTTCCTTCAGTGCGATGCTCCACAGAGGAAGCCATGAGCTGCCAGATATTAACATCTGCTTTTGTACATTTCATTTGTTTGATCAAGGGATTCTCATCAACGGGTGGAGGGATATTCATTGCCGGGATTTCCTTGTTGACTGGCTCTTGAATTCGGCTGGATCGAGTCATGACCTGAACACTGTTCTCTGCCTTAGTGCCCGAGTGTGAGGGGGTCGAAAAAGCATGAGGCTAATGCGTGACCTCGTCCCTCGTGGGTGTGACGCTTCTTTTTGTCAAATCAAGTGTAATTGGATTTCCTGTGAGTTTACACCCAATTGACTAGTAAAATAGGAGTCGCCATTCAGTTTTTAACGACAATGAGAAAAACTGACAAAACCCGGGTATCGTGACATAAAGGGAGTGCAGTTATGTTTGACCACGACGGCCGTAGGTTCCCTTGTGATCCCTAGTGGTGGGGATCGCTCAACGTACACCCGCAGGGTAGAGATTGAGGGTTCGGGGGACTGTAACTACCGAGAGGAGTACTCGCTCTTTGATATCTCCAGAGGCAGGATATCCTTACTAGCTCAGCATAAATAATTGAAGGGACATGCGTTAACTATTAAACTAATCTGAGTCAATTTTAACAATATGCAACATATAGTACTAAATCGAACGCGATTATCTGATTTAGATTGTTTTAAGGGACCTAGCATGATAATCCAATTTCCCAAAAATATCATATTTATTAGGCGTGATCGAACAATCAGATTTAGTTAGTTTAACAGTTCATAAAAGGGCGAGGAAAGCAATTAAACCATGGAAAAGGGACACATTACGACGGACCCTTGAGAGGTGCGTCACGGTTCTCAGAAAACTAACCACTTTGACTTTGCTATTTCTCCTTTTATTTAACGAATCTTAAATTATGGGACGGGATACGTTCTGTTCGATTTATGGATCGATTGCGACAGAACGCGTGATCAGTTTTGCAGCGTGAGGCTTAGGCTTAGGGGTTTAGAGTCAATACCCAGAATAATAATTGTGTGTTGTTGTGTCCTTTTCACGTCGAACTTAAGGCCTTATTTATAGAAAAGAGTTCGTGGAAAGATAGAATTGTAGAACTCTAATCCACAAGGAATTAGGAAAAAACACGTACCAGGTATTTCAGCGCCCAGGCCTGGGCGCCGAAGATTTCGGCGCCCAGAGCCAGGCGTTGAAAATAGGATCTGGGCTGTTTTTCTTAGTCAGATTCGGATTCCTAGAATCCGGAGTATTTGAGATTTAATTGAGTCTTTTAGTGCGTATTAACCTTGTGACGGGATGCGTCTGGGCCCGTTACGAACTCTAGGCTCGTTAGGATTTTAATTAATACGTAACTCTTATTTTCGAATCATATTAGGAATAGGATTCTCTCATAATTTCTATCTCATTTAGGATTTATGTTGGAGTGCAACACCTAATTTTGACAGGTTTCTATCTTTTATGACTTGCCACTTTTAACAACTACCTATTACGGCAGTTACAATTTTTAGCAGGTTTCCATAAATAGCAGGTTTCTATAAATAGCAGGTTTCGGGTGAAATGAAAAGGGAAATTGAGATTCGCTATTTTATAGGCGATGCGTTGTCAAGTGGAGATTTACGCTTTCATCATAGAACCTTCCCTTTCGGGAATGGGGACAAAAGTAGGTGTCTACAGTTAGCCCCCACTTTGACTGAGTCTTGGAGTAAGACGATGGTCAAAGTATTAGACGGAGTGCGCCACACAAGTCACAGTGACCTACTTTTGCGAGGGTCTCACGAGCCCCCGAGTGATAACATTTGACTTAAGGGTCATCACTGGAAGTGTCGACATATCCCTCACGTGTCATTGGGATTTGTCAACGGATAGTATAGAAACTCCCTCACTTTGTCATTGGAAGTATCTAAAGGTGCGCAGAAACTCCCTCACTTTGTCATTGGGAGTAGCTACAGATGTTTTCGAAATTAAAGCTATAAAGTGTAATTGGGCCTGGCCAAGTCCAACCACGAGGAAAAAATGTTTTTAAAGATTCTCATTTTCAGGGCTAGCCAAACGAGAAAACCCCCTTGTTTTTACAGGATATAAAACGAAGGAAAATCCAGCACATCGCTCTTTTTTGGAAAAAACGGAAAACCAATCCTTTTAATTTTTGGAAAAGGGAAAACCAGAAAAAGTTATCGCTGCAGCGACTAAGGACCTGCGCGGCTTGTGACGTAGACCCCGCCGGCTAAAGATGGCGAGCCTGTCCGCTAAGGGTGGACGCCCCGTCCGCAAAAGTGGACGAATCTTGTTTTTGAAATTTGAAAATAAGGACCTACGCGGCTTGTGACGTAGACCCCGCCGGCTAAAGATGGCGAACCTGTCCGCTAAGGGTGGACACCCCGTCCGATAGAAGTGGACGAATCTGTTTTGAAATTTGTTTGTGCTTTTTTGAAAATAAGGACCTACGCGGTTTGTGACGTAGACCCCGCCGGCTAAAGATGGCGAGCCTGTAAACATATGTATTTTTTTTGAAGATTCTTTTTTGAAAACTGAGGATCTGCGCGGCTAGTGACGCAGACCCCGCCCGCTGAAGGTGGGCGAGCCCTGTCCGCTAAGGCTGGACGCCCCGCTCGCTGGAGGTGAGCGAACCTAAATTCGTCCTTTTTGATTTGGGATTCGCGTGGTTCGTGGCGCGATCTTGCCCGATTGAGGTGGGCAAGTCCCTATTTCTTTTGTTCATCATGATTTCTTTTGAGAATTTCTTTTTGTTCATTCTTGTAAGAGCGAATTCTTTCGAGGGATGCTCGGATTTAGTTGCAACCTGAATGTGGGTTGACAACGTGCTTGAGACGGACCATTGTCTCGTGGTCATCATCTTTCATGGTTTTGAGCTAGTCTTTGCGGCTCAATTTTGCCACTACTTGGGACCTTGATTAGGGGACTATGTATAAGTATCAACGGTGACCTTTGTCTTGAGGTCGTAATCCGGTTTTATATTTTGAGATTATCCAAACACGGGACTTCGTACAGCGTAGTCTGGGAATATTGTTTTTAACTTTGTATACTCTATATTTTCTTTCGAGCCCCCAAGCACTCGTGCTTGACGGTCATTTCTTGTCAAAGAGGTTCCTTGGGGATAAGCATTCTGTAATGTCCTTGATCGTGTTTGGGATTGTGCTCGTAAGTGCGAGCGATCTTTGTAGTGGTGTGCTACTCTTAACAAAGCCGTGAGGTGCGACTTTCGGTAAAGAAATCGGCAACTTTCAAGTCAAATGAATATGGCAGGGCCCTATAGAAGTTAGAGAGGATCTGGGATCATTTTCGGCGCCCAAGCCTGGGCGTTAAAGATTTCGGCGCCCAGCGCTGGGCGCTGAAAATAATTCCTGGCGAGCTTTCTTGATGATACAGTTGGCCTCTTGTTCGTTCGTTCGTTTTCTTTTTTTTTCTTTTGAACGCGTTCGTAAATGTTCGATACTTAGAAAAGATGATATGTATGTGCGAACGAGCGTTCATAGAATGGCCGTTGTGTGCGGTCCATTAATCAGTTTGTTTGAATCATATTTTTTTGAGCAATGACTGATTTTGAATAGTTTGCTTAGAAGCTTGATAGGGTTCAGGCCCATTCACGAGGTGGGCTTAAACATCGTGTCCTTTCGATTGTTCAAACATTTGCTTCGAGATTTTTTTTAATTTTGCTATGGTCGTTTCGTAGCTTGGAGCCCCCAAGTATGTATGTGGGGATGCTTCCTTTTGGCGTACGATTTTTGTAGGTTCTTTCGAGAAAGATGCCCTGGGGTTTCGCTCGTGTAGGTGCGAGCTATCCCTTCCGTGGCAGGTAACGTTTTGCTACTTTCAATCCTTAATGTAGAAGTCGTGTGGCTTGTATTTTGAATCTGGGCGATAAGTAGTCTTTGCCTCTTTTACACATGTTCTTGGTTGTGCCCGTATTAGCGCAATATGCCTTACTCTCCCTTTTTTAGACTTGTACTGTGGGATGGTTAAACTTTATGGTGCGACGTAGGCTTATGTGGCCTAACAACATGTATTAGAACATTTCTCCAGGTGTTGGGATATCATTATTTTTTTTTTGCATTGGAGTATTTCGTCATGCCTCGTTTAGATGTTCGAACAAGTGTAGCACCTTCCGCGTGGGTTTGCACGGCTTATTACTTCGTTCGATGCGAGGATTCATAGGTGTTTTTTCTTATTATTATATCTGGGCAAAACTTGGCTAGCAGAAAGATTCAGTGCCCATGCTGGGGCGTTAAAGATATAGGGGCCCAGCTCTGGGCGTTGAAAATGATTTCTGGGTATATTTTGATAGTTCTTATCCTTGATTTTTTTTCTTTCCCTTTTGCTTTGGAACGAGGTAGACTGTGTAACAGGCGCTTGTAGGGCGAGCGTTATGTGCAGTAGTTTGATCGGAGTTTTGGTGACTCGCGATTTTCAGTTACCCTTGTTAGTGGGGTGGCTTTACATATTCTAAGTAGTGCTTTAGAATTTGGGAGGGGTTGTAGCCATTCTAAGGTTCGTTTTAAGCATAGGATTGTGCCCCTATGATGTATGTATAGCATTAGCGTCGAGAATTTGCGATAAAATCGTCATTTCGAGCATTTTTAGAGTGTTTTTCTCAAGCCCCCAATTATAGCTACGGGATGGGCTTGGTGCTATGATTCTTTGCATACTTCTTTATGCATTCATGGATCATGAATAGTTTGAACCAAACTCGTTTAGTGCGAGGTACGTTCGAGAAGTGATTTGCTACTTCTCTTGTAGATGTCGTATTTGTGCGACATTGCTATGGTCAAGGTAGTCACATGTTGAAGTGTGCCTTGACCAAAAGCTAGGTGCCTTTCTTTACCCATAATCATATTTAGGAATTTTATGACTCACTTGCAATATTGAGATAAACGCATACTTAGCTTAAACCAACGACACTTTATTATGTTCGAAGAAGTCTTTGGGGAAAAAATTATTTGAAATCCGAGTCCTATTGTGTACAATCCGAGGTGTCCTAAGTAGGTTGACTTATAGAAGGGTTCGTACAGGATCACATGAGTGAATCAAAATACTGTTACGGTTTTTTGGAATGCTGTCTAAGGATTTGCTGGAAGCCAACGTGCAGGCGTCAAGATATTACTTGTGCCCGTGCGGCACATGCTTTAGGCTTTTAGGGCCATATTTTCTAGAATTGCGGGAATATAAACCGTTTTCAAATTGACTTAGATTTACTTGGTGTATGTCTGCACAAAAGGTCAAGGTATACTTAGTTCTTTCCCTAGCTTTTCATTTCGATTTTTTTTTTAGCCCCCAGTTGCTATTGTGTCTTCCCATTAATGATGCTTTTAGATTTCGATTTTAGATGCCCGTGTCATATGTCTGAGTAGAGTGATCCTTGGTTAAGTGCCAAGTCCTATTGAAAATGTATGATATTTTTTTTAAAGGGGATTCGCGAGCATTTGAGTTACCATGAACGGGTGCCCTAAGCTCGAAGGAACGATGGGGCGATGTCGTAGAACAATCCTCTTTATTGCAAGCTTACTGCCTTTACTACTTGTTGGCGATTATGACTGTGTCTAGTGGTGAAAGAAGGTCTTCAAGCGAACGACTATGTCTAGTGGTGAAAGAAAGTCTTTAAGTGAGTTAGTTCGCTTTAGGGAGGGTCAAGTCGAGTACTTTAGAGGTCATGGACGCTTGCGCTAGCCCCCATTCAATTGAGGCAAAGCGATCTTTTTGAGTCTTGGCTAAGTGCATAGGAGTGTGAGTGCTCCTTCTGGCAAGGGTACGTGCCCTCATTATTTTTCGATGTGTGCTTATTTTGGCATCTTGATGACTTGGATTCTTCTTCGAGCTTTCAATTTTTCTTTCGACTTGGATTGCAAGTAATTAAATTTCAATAAGGGACTTCTATTTTTATTTTTGTTTTTCTATAGGCTTTAATATTTTTGCAAATTGGTTGGACCGAATCATGGATTGCCTACGTATCCGCTTTAAATAGATTTAATTTTGAATCAGGTCTTGCGTAGTTCTTAGCCTAGAAAATGGTTTCTTAGAATGCTGATTTTTAAACAAGTACGTTCTGAGGTGGAATCGTAATGTTTGAAATAGGATGAGATAAGTGAAGTTTATTTTTATTTTAATCTTCCGCTTTGCCGTAAGCCAAAAAATGTGTTTTATATTGTTTTTTTAAGTACATGTATTCGCACAAAAATCTTTTCATGTGTTTTTTTGGTACGTATATCTGAATACGTGCTGTACCCCTCCAAGTGTTTGTTATTTTTTCGTGCATGTGCGGATAAAATGACGAGCACTTCTGGACAAATTTTAGCAAGCAGAGAGATTAAGCGCCCAGGCAGGGGCGCTAAAGATTTCGGCGCCCAGCTCTGGTCGCTGAAAATGATTTCTGGGCGGATCTTTTGTGGTGCGCTAAAATGCTTCTTTTCTTTTTAGACTAACTTTTAAAGGCGCTTTGCAAAGTTTCTTTTGTATTATTTACATTTTTTGTACTTTTCATTTGTCTTCTTTTTTTTTATTCGTGACTCAAGACGGTTTGAAAGATGGGTTGAATGAGATAGGATAATTTGTATAGGTATTGGTTAAGCATGAGGATTATATTTGCTAGGACTCACAATTTGCGGCCTCAAGCTAGTGTCATAAGTTTACATCAACCAAGGGTATATCAACAGGATGTATCCCGACAAATTATATGGTTATTATGCTAATGGTGTCAATAGCCGTACGTGGTTTGCAGTTGACAACAAGTTCAAGAGCAAGAGTCGAGGTAATGGTTTCTTGAGTTATGGCAATGAGAACATGGATGGGTTAAATGAGCTGAACAGGGATCCCAGAGCGAAGGCGTCTAAGAGCATAAGGATTGGAAAGGGTAGACATCGTAGAATTTTATGATTTGGATTGGTTGACTCAATTCTTTTCCTTCGTTTACTTGGGTAAATTTCGCACTTTGGGAGGTACGGGCTAAGTATTTCATGGCTCGCTCCTTTCGCTCTCCCTCTTCTCTTTCTTTTTAAGTATTTCATGGCTTGCTCTTTTCTCTTTCTATTTTTCTTCTTTTTGAGTGGGATTTCTCCCCAAGATAAATACTTCATTTTTTTTTTACTTGGGCTAAAAGGTAGATGGTTGTGGTTTTTGAGTCACGAGGCGAGACTGAGTGAGCCTCGTTTGGTAGGCCTATAGTGGACCTTTAACTTTAGTAGGCCTAGGGTGGACCTTTAGCTTTAATAGGCCTAGGGTGGACCTTTTAATTGTCTTACTTTGCAAGCGTATTTAGTCGTTTCTTAAAATGTGCAAATAGCGTAGATTCAAAATGTTGTTTTTACCTTATTGAAATTTAACGAAAGAATTACATCGAAAATATTTTTTTTTTGTTTCTTTTCAGACTTCAGTTTCTGGGATTTAATTGGAAGTTGTGATTTATACTCGAACTTTCATTAATCTTTCTAATTATAACCCGTGTATGAATACAAGGAGGTGGCCTAGCATCAAAATGATGACGTGGCGTAAGCCTATAATACTTAACCAAGCGACTCTAAGACTTAGGCTAATTTTAACTTTCGTTGGTTGACACTTTAGATTTTAATCCTTGGGTGTTCATTTGTCTTGCGCCATTTTGCTTAATGTTGGCAAGGTAGTTAGTTGGGGAGATCGAATTTTTATTTTTGCAAGACTAGAATCATTAGTGCGGCTTCCCTCTTAGTGTGTATTGCCTTACCCCAATGGTAGCCTTATGGTATGCCGATTTGGGTATTTTCATGGTTGGTCATGTTGCATTTATGGAAAATCTTTTAGTCCGTACTTAGGAGTACTTAAAGGAGCGAGTGGCTCGAGAGGACTACGATAGTCGTGACCCAATGTGATCATAAGCCTTGAGGCCATTAATTTTTTGCTAATGGTATTGACACCTTAGGTTCACTTTGGGGGTTGTGCGACTATGGGGGAATGATTTTCAGAATGTGACTGTTTCCATTTTGCAAATACTATAATATATTCTTTTTATTGGTGAGAGAGAGTATTGAGGCCGTGGATCCTTAGCAAGGGATGACAATTTAAATGTTAGAAAGGGAGACTCAATATGGTTTAACCTTTTAACTTGCAGAACGACACCAAGCATTAGGACCGATTCTATGGATAAGACCACTAAGACTTAGGATTTAGATTGTACTTTGGCATAACCTAGTCTAGACTCGGATTTTTTTATATTTGAACATTATTTTTACTTTTAAAACTTTATTCGAACATCATTTTTTGAATACTTTGCCCATGTGACATTCAAGGTTATTTTAATTAGCATGCTCGGTTTTGGTGCCGAACATCGTCGTCGTAGGAGGCTTAACAACGACACAAAGAGTTATTTATTTTTATGAGTCGCTTTTAGAATCGAGTGCTTTTCTTACGCCCTCGCAGCAATTTTTTTTTACAAACGGTTTTTTTGCTACGTGTTTTCTTTTTCGCGGGCACTGAGGCTGCCGCGCCTGACCAGAAGGCCAAGCAGCAACTTCAGCGCCCAGCGTCGGGCGTGAGAAATTCTGGCGCCCAGCCAGGGGCGTTGAAAATGCGTCCCTGGCTGGTTCTCGTTTTCTGTTTGCGTCTACTTTTGTTTATGCGACTTCGATTTTGCGTGCTTGCCTAATAACGTCCTTTACGCGTTGTGCAGCATTTGTGGGATTCGTTACAGGCCATACCGAGCGTCGCTTATTTTTGTGGCGATCATTCGGGTTTGCGGAACATGTATTTCGGTATAACTCTTTGGCAAATTGGTTTATGAATTTTGGGCAATTTTTAAGGTCGTTGGTTTTTCTAGGATAGTTTGTAACACACAATCATATATTTCGCTACACATAACTAACATTCCATCATGAGGCAATAATAATATGTCATGTAGTTTATGATAGGCTTCTATGGGTAGTTATTTGCGCCTGGCTTGGTACCGCTTCTATCGTAGATCCAACACATGCCCCGGTCGGGGTAGTGCTTTCAACAGACGAATTTCGTCCCAGAAGGCCAACCCGCAAGTGCAAGCCAAGAGGGCATGCAGGCGAGAGGGACCTAGTGGGCGAGCGATTGGGTTTGGGACGGGTGTACTACCAGCGAAAGTGAAGAGTGGACAACATTCGAAGCGTATGCACCCCCCGGTTGGCGATGGGTATCCTTAGTCCCAACTCCCGAGATGAAACACCAAGGGAGCCAAGATTCGTTATGCGGTTCTGTCCGTTCACATTAATATGCTAATTTTCAGGTCGTCCCAACTTGATGGGGAAAAAAACGCGGGGTAGGATCGTTTCACCCTTCGGCTATTTTGATTACCTACAAGCACGAGTATTTCCTTCACTATCCCCAGCGGAGTCGCCACTGTGAGGGGGTCGAAAAAGCACGAGGCTAATGCGTGACCTCGTCCCTCGTGGGTGTGACGTTTCTTTTTGTCAAATCAAGTGTAATTGGATTTCCTGTGAGTTTACACCAAATTGACTAGTAATATAGGAGTCGCCATTCAGTTTTTAACGACAATGAGAAAAACTGACAAAACCCGGTTATCGTGACATAAAGGGAGTGCAATTATGTTTGACCACGACGGTCGTAGGTTCCCTTGTGATCCTTAGTGGTGGGGATCGCTCAACGTACACCCGCAGGGTAGAGATTGAGGGTTCGGGGGACTGTAACTACCGAGAGGAGTACTCGCTCTTCGATAACTCCAGAGGCAGGATATCCTTATTAGCTCAGCATAAATAATTGAAGGGACATGCGTTAACTTTTAAACTAATCTGAGTCAATTTTAACAATATGCAACATATAGTACTAGATCGAACGCGATTATCTGATTTAGATTATTTTAAGGGACCTAGCATTTTAATCCAATTTCCCAAAAATATCATATTTATTAGGCGTGATCGAACAATCAGATTTAGTTAGTTTAACAGTTCATAAAAGGGCGAGGAAAGCAATTAAACCATGGAAAAGGGACACATTACGACGCACCCTTGAGAGGTGCGTCACGGTTCTCAGAAAACTAACCACTTTGACTTTGCTATTTCTCCTTTTATTTAACGAATCATAAATTATGGGACGGGATACGTTCTGTTCGATTTATGGATCGATTCGACAGAACGCGTGATTAGTTTTGCAGCGTGAGGCTTAGGCTTAGGGGTTTAGAGTCAATACCCAGAATAATAATTGTGTGTTGTTGTGTCCTTTTCACGTCGAACTTAAGGCCTTATTTATAGAAAAGGGTTCGTGGAAAGATAGAATTGTAGAACTCTAATCCACAAGGAATTAGGAAAAAACACGTACCAGGTATTTCAGCGCCCAGGCCTGGGCGCCGAAGATTTCGGCGCCCAGAGCCAGGCGTTGAAAATAGGATCTGGGCTGTTTTTCTTAGTCAGATTCGGATTCCTAGAATCCGGAGTATTTGAGATTTAATTGAGTCTTTTAGTGCGTATTAAGATTGTGACGGGATGCGTCTGGGCCTGTTACGAACTCTAGGCTCGTTAGGATTTTAATTAATACGTGACTCTTATTTTCGAATCATATTAGGAATAGGATTCTCTCATAATTTCTATCTCATTTAGGATTTATGTTGTAGTGCAACACCTAATTTTCACAGGTTTCTATCTTTTATGACTTGCCACTTTTAACAATTACCTATTACGGCAGTTACTATTTTTAGCATGTTTCCATAAATAGCAGGTTTCTATAAATAGCAGGTTTCGGGTGAAATGAAAAGGGAAATTGAGATTCGCTATTTTATAGGAGATGCGTTGTCAAGTGGAGATTTACGCTTTCATCATCGAACCTTCCCTTTCGAGAATGGGGACAAAAGTAGGTGTCTACAGTTAGCCCCCACTTTGACTGAGTCTTGGAGTAAGACGATGGTCAAAGTATTAGACGGAGTGCGCCACACAAGTCACGGTGACCTGCTTTTCCGAGGGTCTCACGAGCCCCAAGTGATAACATTTGACTTAAGGGTCATCACTGGAAGTGTCGACATATCCCTTACGTGTCATTGGGATTTGTCAACGGATAGTATAGAAACTCCCTCACTTTGTCATTGGAAGTATCTAAAGGTGCGCAGAAACTATCTCACTTTGTCATTGGGAGTAGCTACAGATGTTTTCGAAATTAAAGCTATAAAGTGTAATTGGGCCTGGCCAAGCCTAACCACGAGGAATCTAATGGAGTGGCACTCCTAGAAGACCCTAAATTGGAGATTTCAGATGCATGAGGTTTGAATGATGCTCTTGGGGGTTAGGTTTCCTAATTGGAGGCAAATGGTTTTGGCAAAGCTTGAACTCTAGGTTACACATTCACGCGTGCAAAGACGCCCACACAATGCACAAATAGCACGTTGTCACACTAACATGTATATGAATGCAACATGCACATTTCTCAACCTAAGGTCGGTCTAAGTTTTGTATGATGCAAGTGGTCGGCTTTGGGTGTCGAAAGGGTGCTTGACTAAGAGGCGGATCTGGGAACAACTGCTTCATCTCCTCATGGGGGAGGTGTTGGTTGGCGGACGACCTCCATGCTTGACGTCGTGAACATCAAGCAAATGTCGAGTTTCGGTAGGCGCGAAAATGGTCACACACTTTGGTCAGGAACCGTATGGAGAATGGCCATTGCGTTGCCCCCGGGGCTAACCCGAATGTAGAACACATTCATGTTGGGCAAGGTAGAAATTCGTTTTGCACAAGTATGGTTTTTGAAAATATACATGCCTTGCCTAAAAATCACAATTGTACACGAATATTGTACTTGAAAAGCTTGTTTTTCGGCGTTCGTTCTCGAGTTAGAGTTTTTGGAAATTCAAAATCTGAACTGAACTCCCACTCGAATACTTGGGCAGAATGGGCAGCCAACCACTGTGCTGAATGCAGGCAGCATCGCCTAGCGGAGGGCTTGCGCCCAGCGCTACTGCTGGTATCCAGAACTTGAGCGTAGCAGTGGCACACTGCTGATGGGATGCTTGCATAATTGAATTGAAATTTAGACGTCCCAGTGGAGTCGCTAGATTGTAGGGGGGTGTTTTTAATTTTAGCATCTTGTATATCCCTACAGGTTTTGAGATTTTGAATTTCGAAGGATTCGCCACCAAACATTTTGAGGGTCCGGTTTGGACCAAAGTTAACTCTTGTGGATAAGACATTGAATCTTAGAAACCGAATGGGTGAGATTCGGGCACGGGAACGAACCGCTTATTTGGCAAGCGTTAAAAGTACATTCGAATATAAGACAAGGATCGTTTTCATGAAATCCTAATCATGACACTAAGTCAGTTGAATCATGCATTTAGAACATTGTATTTGCTACTTGTAGGTGGTCATTTTGTTTTAAAGTTAATTAAAGGTACATAAGGCCGGTTTGTCCAAAAATTATCTTTGTTAAGCGTGATGTACCCTTTGTATATTGTTGTATTTAGCATGTTGGGTGAAGAAAGAAATAAACATGTAAAGAATCATCACAAGATAGTAGGAATTTTTGAAATGCGTACAAAACCACATCACCTTAAAGAAGGTGAGTAAAGAGCGCGGAATTGAAATAGAAAGCATATAGAATATATAAAGGTGCAATATTGAAAGTGCGTTATTGAAATTGCGATATTGATAGTGTGATAATGAAAGTGTGATATTGAAATGAGATATTAAAATGTGATATTGAAATGACGATATTGAAATTGCATTATTATACTCGAGATCCGAACGCCAAACAACTACTTAATAATGAGTGTGTCCGACACGGATTCAATTCTTTATAAATCTGAACTTTAAATGAGTTGCTCATCATAAAGCATCCTTGATTTTGATTATTGAAATAGAACTTGAATATTGAACTTGAACATTGACATTGAATATTGAAATTAGGAGACTTGGTTCTTAAAGATTAGACCTTTTAATGTTAAGAAGGCCTCACCTTTAATGTTCTCCATGATTTGACATTGATTCTAGCCTAACGAGGAATTTCTCTCACTTGAACATCATTGAATATTGAAAATAGAACTTGTATTTGAACATAGAAAATTGAATGCTCATGTGTTCTAGTTTGGAAAAGGGTTTACACTTTTCCAAAAATCCTTGAACTTTTGAAAGGATTATATTTTGTAAAATTGTATGATGATTGTTGTAAAGGAGAAACCTTTCAAGAGTGAAAGTTCAACACTTTACTAATCATTTTCGAAAATAAAGCTTGAATCTTGTATGTTGATGTTGAAAATTTGCTTAGAAAATCATTTAGGAAGAGTTTCAAGAATGAAAATTGAAAATCTCCCCAAAGATGGCACTTTGGATATGTTTCCTAGTTAGTCATGAGTATGAACTCAAATGACAACATCCTTGGAATTGTATATTGAATTTTAGAAATGTATAAGTGTAGAAAATATCATAATGATTTTGCTTAGGGTTTCGGAATTACCTATTTAGGATTAGGTTAGTTTTCCGATTAGTGCTCCCAATTGCTTAAATATTTTAGAAATTGTAGATTTGCAAACTTGAATTTTGTATTGGAATTTGAGAGGAAAATTTGAGATTTCGACGTTGTACTAAAAATCTGCCTCCCCATTTTGTGTGGAAATGAGCGTTTATATAGGAGATTAGGCGGCTAAACGCCAAGATACGACAGCGCCTAGCTCAGGTCCAGCACCTGGTGCTGGTGACGTGTCCTAGGTTCCGCCAAAACAAGGACGATGACACCTTCCTTGGTTTGTCTTGTAGTCTTTTACCTTTGTACGACTTGTACTATTTTGGCACGTAGTATTTTCTTGGAGGTTTAGGCTTGGATTTGCGTTTAAAAACACTCCTTTTTTTGAATTCGGGTTTGGTGTTAGGACTCGGTTTTACGGGACAGGGCCCGACATGCCCGGTTTTGTGGGTCGGCGCCCAATTTTGGATTTCTTAATGACATTTTGACTGAAAATGACCCAGTAAAATTAATGGAGAGGTCCATTGGGTGAGATTGTGTTTGGATTTTGAATTTGATTTTTGGAAATTGAATTTCGTACCGAGTTCCGAAATGGGAACGTGCTCGGGAATTGGACTTTGGATCTTGGATGTTGGAATATATTTTAGCAATTGGGACTTTCGCACGGAGTTGCACCAACCACCTAGCAAGGATAATAGTATCATCATCATCCCATTAGGGAGACACAAATTATATGTCTACAAGGATCTTGGATTCATTTTATTCACACCTAAACGGAACAAATACACTTGAATAAAATTCTTAATAACTTTGGATTATGCATGATTTCTTGAATTTAATTTTATTCAGAGCATGTATTAATGGTTATTTACTTGTTTATTCTTTTCAATTGTAGTTTTTACTATCGCAAACAACAATTCATTCAACATTCGTTCAATTCTCGAAAAGGAGAAGTTGAACGGAAAAACATCCTTGACTGGCAAAGGAACTATCAAATAGTTCTTATGTAAGAAGGGAAGGAGTATGTCCTAGATGAGGAGATGCCCGAAGCCGCTGGCGAAGGGGTCACTCAGGCTGCCCTCAATCGTTGGATTGAAGCCAACAAGGATGTGAAGTGCCTAATGCTTGCCATTATGGGAGCGGATCTACAGAAAACGTTCATCAAATCAGATGCTTTCACGATCATCAGTGAGTAGAAGAACATGTTCCAAGATCTGGCTAGAGTCCAAAGATTCGAAACCCATAGGGAATTCATGAGACCAAGCTCAAGAAAGGCGAGCCCGTATGTCTACATGTTCTCAAGATGATTGGACTTATTAAGAATATGAGTAGGTTGGATCACCAGTCCTCCTAAGAAATGACTGTAGACACCATCCTCCACTCTCTTCATAGCCGGTAAGATCTGTTCAAACTGAACTACATCATGAGTAGTTTGGAAAAATTGCTAAATGAGCTTCACGGTATGCTGAAAATCGCTGAAAAGACGCTCAAGAATGGTAAGCAAGATGTGCTTATGGTGCGAGGGGGCAAAATTAAAGAAATCTGGTAAGAAGAGGAATGCTAAGAAGGGTAGGAAGAAATTAAATCTATCCCACCTAAGAAAAATGGCGCCAATTCTGCAAAGAAGAAGGTGAGCCAGCGCACTTCTGAGTCTGAATGCTTCTACTGTAAGAAGAAGGGGCATTGGCAGAGAAATTTCTTGAAGATAAAGGAAGATCAGAAGAAAGGAACAGTTGTTCCATCTTCAAGTATTTTCGTTATAGACTATAATCTTGATAATTCAATTTCTTGGGTATTAGATACTTGTTGTGGCTCACACTTAAGTTCTAACTCTTGGAGGAAGATCTGCTTGAGAGCATCGAATCGAGGAAAGGCTGCACAGCAGTAGTAGGGGCGTGAAGACCGGGAATAAGAAGAAGTAGAAGGCTTAGCAAGGGAGAAGTCGACCTAAGAGTGGGAAATGGAGCAAGGATTGATGCATTAGTTGTAGGCACTTATCTTTTGTCGTTTCCCTCTGGGCTAGTTTTGAAACTGGAAGAGTGTTTCCATGTTCCAAGTATTACTAAAAATAGTATTTCTGTTTCTTGCTTTAATGCTAAGGGCTTTAATTTTGAAATAAAAGACAATAGTTGCTCGTTTTATTTTAAAGAAATGTTTTATGGATCTGCAAAGTTAGTCAATGGACTTTATGTATTAGATCACGACAAAGAAGTTTATAACATAAATACTAAAAGGGCCAAAACAAATGATTTAGATCTCACTTATCTGTAGCATTGTCGATTAGGCCATATTAACATGAAACGCATGGAAAAGCTTCAGAAAGAAGGAATTCTTGAACCATTTTACTTAGAGGATTATGGTGAATGCGAATCATGCTTACTTGGAAAAATGACAAAGCAACCTTTCTCTAAAGTTGGAGGAAGAGAAAGTGAACTATTAGGATTAATCCATTAATATGTATTTGGACCAATGAGTTCAAATTCTAGAGGCGGTTTCAGCTACTTTATCACTTTTACTGACTACTTCAGTAGATACGGCTATATCTACCTAATGAAGGACAAGTCTTAATCCTTTGCCAAATTCAAGGAATTTCAGAGTGATGTAGAGAATCAACTAGGCAAGAAGATTAAAGAATTGCGGTCAGAGAAAGGCGGTGAATAAATGAGCTACAAATTTGATGACCATCTGAAAGATTTTGGAATCTTGTCAGAATTGACTCCTCCTGGAACACCTCAATGGAATGGTGTGTCGGAACGGAGGAATAGAACCTTAATAGACATGGTTAGATCAATGATGGGTTAGGCCAGACTTCCAATAGAACTCTGGGGACATGCACTAATCACTGCTACACTCACACTGAATATAGCTCCGTCAAAAGCTGTCGAAAAGACTCCATATAAACTATGTATGGAAAGCCTCCAAAAGTGTATTTTCTTAAGATTTGGGGTTGTGAAGTATATGTCAAATGATTAATTTCAGACAAACTTCAACCGATATCTTATAAATGTATCCTTGTGGGCTACTCAAAGGAAACAAAGGGTTATTATTTCTACAATATATCTGAGAACAGGGTGTTTGTTGCTCAAGATGGTATCTTTTTGGAAAGACAACACATTTCCAAAATGACAAGTGGGAGAAAAGTAGACCTCGAAGAACTTCAAGTTGAACAACAAACTCTAGAGAATAATCAAGATGATATTCAGGTTGAAACTCAGAGATCTTTAGGAGTATCTGGTGAGGTTCAAAGACCAACTGGATTTGTTGCCCCGCGTAGATCGGAAAGGTATAGATCTCAGCCAAAAAGATATGTTGGTATTTTAATCTCTGTTAGCCATAAAATTCTATTGCTGAAAAGCGATGAGCCTACGACTTACAAACAATCTATGAAGAGCCCTAGCTCCAAGCAATGGCTAGAACCCATACAATCTGAATTAGACTCCATGTCTGAAAACCAAGTTTGGGATTTGGTCGATTTGTCAGATGGCTACCAAGCCATAGGAAAAAAATGGGTTTTCAAGTTGAAAAAGGACAAGGACGGAAAACTAAAAGTTTTTAAAACTAGATTGGTTGCAAAAGGATACAGGCAAGTCCACGGTGTGGATTACGATGAAACCTTTGCACTAGTTGCAATGCTAAAGTCTATTCGAATAATGTTAGTAATTACTGCATATTACTATTTTGAAATATGGCAAATGGATGTCAAAACCTCGTTCTTAAACGAAATTTTAACAGAAACTGTGTTTATGAGAGAGCTTGAGGGTTTTGAGGATCCAAAGAATGCTAAAAAGGAATGCAAGCTTAAGAAATCCATTTATGGATTGAAGCATACATCAAGGAGCTGGAATATACGTTTTGATGAAGTAGTCAGTGACTTTGGCTTCATCAAGTACGCAGATGAATCTTGTGTATACAAGAAGGTCAGTGGAAGCAAGATTGCTTTCCTAGTATTATATGCCGATGACCTATTACTTATCGAAAATGACATTCCTATGTTGAACTTGTTAGGTTATGATACATATGAATAAACATAAATCATGCGGAAAAACCATAAAGCCAGGAAACATATTATTTACACATAATCATTTAGCATAATTCAGATGCATACACTTTGTAGCGTGCCCTCCCTAGCTGCGCCCGAACCGAACAAGAACAAGTCTTTAGGACTCTAAGTGTCGTTCCTCCGTAGATAGTCCACAGCACGTCCGGATCCGCCTTAAGCTTGACCAACTAGAATCGCCCTTAAGGTTACTAGGAATTTTGGCTATTTGGGTTGCAAGTGTTTGGCTGATTTTTGCTTGAAAATCTTACCTTTTGAATACTTCAAATCTCGATGTAAATATGTGACCCTAGGCACCTATTTATAGAGTTTATGGAAAGGAATTATAATCCTACTAGGATATGGATTTATTAATTAGAATCCTATTAGAACTCTAAATAATACATTTAATCTTTTAGGATTAGGATTTAATCAATGCACGAATTCCGATAGGATTAGGATTTGTTACGAACACGAGCGTCGCATGACCACGAGGGAAGCACGCACCGCGCAGGCCTTGCGGCCCACACGCATGAGCGCTGCCTCGCAGCCCACGAGCACGCTCAGCGCGCGCGCCAGCAGCCTTGCTGGGCCTGGCCTTGCGCTGGGCCTGGCGAGGCTTGTGGCCTTCGTGTTGGGCGCTTGGCTTGCTGGGCGTGGGCCTGGCTTCGTGCTGGGCCTTCGTCTAGCAAGCCTCGTCCGGTGCTAATTCGTACGATGCGCTTCCGATTAAATTCCCGGTTCCGGAATTCATTCCCGATACGAAAAATATTTAATATTTCCGATTCCGGAATTAATTTCCGTTTCGAACAAATATTTAATATTTCCGTTTCCGGAATTATTTTCCGATTCCGATAATATTTCCGATTCTGACAATATTTCCGTTTCCGGCAATATTTCCGATTCCGGCAATATTTCCATTTCCGATAATATGTACGATACGTACCATGTTTCCGTTTTCGGTAACATCTACGACTTGGATAATATTTATATTTCCGATACGATCCATATTTCCGTTTCCGGCAATATCATCGTTTCCGGAGTATTCATTTCTTGCTTGTGACGTTCTCAGCTCCCACTGAAACCAAGATCCGTCGATTCCGAATATCCATAGATGGAGTATTTAATTCCATTAAATACTTGATCCGTTTACGTACTATTTGTGTGACCCTACGGGTTCAGTCAAGAGTAAGCTGTGGATTAATATAATTAATTCCACTTGAACTGAAGCGGCCTCTAGCTAGGCATTCAGCTCACTTGATCTCACTGAATTATTAACTTGTTAATTAATACTGAACCGCATTTATTAGACTTAATATTATATGCATACTTGGACCAAGGGCACTATTTCCTTCAGTCTCCCACTTGTCCTTAGGGACAAGTGTGCATTACCTAATTCCTTTGTCGCTCGATGCTTGCTCTTTAACATAAGGTAAGAGTTGTCATCCTTATTATGTCCAGAGGTGTTTCTCGGTTTCAGAGTTCAACTGATCAAATAAACAGATAATCATAGCCTATGATTTATCCGAGCACGGCCATGCATTTCACAGTTTCTAGCTCTCCGAGTGGCTTTGTACAACTTTTAAGCATCTCATCCCGATTTATGGGAGGACAATCCCAATCTTGCGATCTTGAGATTAGACTTCGTTTGATAGGTGATTACCTGAGCGTTGCCTTTATAGCCTCCTTTTACGGTGCGACGGTTGGTCAACGTCAAAGAAACCAGTTCTCAAACAAGTAATCTCAAATCACTCAGGTATTGAGGATTTAGTGTCTAATAACTTTAATGAAATTTACTTATGACAGATTTTCATCTCTTATAGTAAAGTTTCATAGGTCTGTCCGATACTAGTCTTCCCAAAGTAAGTATCTATGCAAATGATTATGACATTGCCATGTACACATAGTTCAAGAAACAGAACTACTAGTCATCTTGCATTCTAGTCGTCTAACGTTTCTATGCGTCCATCTTTATAGAAAACTCCGACCCGGGACCATTTTCAACTTTTGACATTCAAGTTCACTTGATAGACATTTCTTAGTCACAGGACTGGTCCTGACAGTCTATCTTGAATATATCGTCAAATTGAAGGGACTCATCATTTAATACTAAACCAAGATTAAATGGAATATGAAAATACATTTCATATATGATAAATGTTCAACCCCAATGTTTTACAACTATGGGTCTCAAACCCATCTTTTAAAACAGTTCATGGAATTCAAAGCTATGCTTGATTTCCAGTGCTATAATGTGAGTGTTGTTTCTCACTTGTTGCATAGGTTTAGTTATCATGATTTTCCAATCTTAATATCCCTTTCATCGAATGTTTTTCGAGATAGGATGATAAGATCTTTTGAGTTTGTTTATTATGTGATCTATTCTTTCTTACTTAAATAGTGGTTCTACGCATTTTGCAATGAAGAACTATTAAGTCAACAGACATGTGATCTACCCAAGTTCAATTAAGAACTCTTTAACATAAACAACCCTGTTTTATTGCTTCTTAGGCAATAAGTACTTTTACTTCAATTGTATAGGTTGCTAGTGATGCTTTGTTTGGATTTACCTATCCAAGCAGTTCATAGATATGTGGAAGACTTTCCAGCTGTATCTTAGAACATAGAAATTAATATTTTAATTTCCCATGCAACAACTCATGGTCTCCAATCCATGTTTCCATTTCAAAACACGATGCTCTATAGCTCGTCCTTGCCAATGGTAAACTCCAAATGGATCTAGCTTGATCCTTTACGAGTGTTTATGCGTGTAGCATCAACTATTTAGCATATCTTTATTTCCTTGAATCAAGAACTATTCTTATGTACCTTTTCAAGTACCATAAGTATTCTTGATCTCAATCTAGTTGATCTTCACTTAGAACAAAAGAGATTGGTATATGTTCGTCATGCCTAAAGTCATACGATACGTTTTTGGCGATCCTCTATTATATCATACATGATAAATTCTTTTGCAGAATAATTCCCAATTGAATTCTATTCATGTAACTTTAGCTCATTCTAGTTTCAGTAGATACTAAATCCAGCTAAATTCTTTGACATATAATATAGGTTAAGAATCTCCCTTAGATCCTTTGATGTTTAACTTAGTAAATGCTTATACATAGTTCAAACATTCATTACTTAGATTTATTCATATGGATCGAATATCTCCAATGGAGTCTTTCGTGTTTGATTTAGTAAATGCCATTACTTAATCCAAAACAATATCATAAGATCTTTGTAAATAGATCTTAATACCCAGTATGTACTAAGTTTCGCCTTGGTCCATCATTGATGAATAATTTCAAACCTAACTTAATAGCATTTGAATGTTATTTCACAATAGAGAGATATGTGTGTGATACACATAGGACCAATTAAGTTTTATGTACTCCCACTAAACTTATTATATATCTATAAGAATCATGTACATTTTATGAAACTAAAATACTTATTAGCTTCACTAAAATACAATTCCAATTCCCAATTGCTTGCTTAAATCTGTAATTAGATTTCGTAAGCTAGCATTCATTTCAAGCATTATTTGGATCCACAAATCCTATGACATGCTATGTACATAGTTTTCTTCCAACATTTGATTGAGGAATACGTTTTGTCATCCAATTGCCATATGTACCAATATGCAATTATTGCTTGAATTATAGACTTAAGCATTACGATTTTGCATGAGGCTTCAACACAATCCACGTCGTGAATTTGCTTATAACCTTTAGCAACTAATCTACCTTTGTGTGTGAACACAATTCCATGTTTGATGGTTTTTATCCTTAAAACAAACTTGCAACCAATAGGTGTGAAACTATTCTTGCAAATCAACAAAATTTCAATTTTGTCATCAAAACATTTAGTATGTTTTATGGCCTCTAACCATTTAAAACATTTGAGTCTATATATGGCCTCTAACCATTTTAGGGAATCTGGGTTTCGTCATAGTTTTCTTACAGGTCACAAACTCATTAATCTACATGATAAAAGTTTGACTGCAAGTTGTAGGTTTCTTTACTATCTAATAGAAGAATCGCATAGCTTCAGTGACCTGAACTCCATGTTTCTTCACTATCTAATAGAAGAATCTCATAGTTTCAGTGACTTGAATTCTATGCCTACTTGGGTATAGAACATCAAACAATAGAATATCAATAGCCACTTGAAAGTCCTTTGAATATTTTGTTCTCCTTGAAGCACTTGTAAAGTCTTCTAAGAGATGTCTATTCTTTAAAGCCACTTCTAAAGTCCTTAAGAATAAGTGTTCGGATTTTCTGAAGAACTTCAAAAAGCCTCCGGAATGTCCGTTTAATTTTGTTGTTCGCCTCGAAGACTTTCGAGGTCTATTTTCTCCCACTTGTCAATTTGGAAACGAATCTCCAAAAGGACATTATTTCGAGCAAACAAACATTATGTTCTCAAAAATTCGTGGTAGAAACAATACCCTTGTGTCTCATTTGAATAAATCACAATGAAATATATATCTATACTTGGGCCTTAGTTTGTTGAATAACAAACACTAAGCTTCCACTGAGTTTAGGAACTCTTTAGATATATTATGAAAAGATATTCTGAAATTACTTTACAATAGCTTTGACGAATTTGGTTTAGTTTGGTGGTAGTTGAGCATTTTGTTTTAGAAATTATAGGAAAATTCTTTATGATTCATCATTGATCGAATCAAGTACTAATTGACTTCGATCATTCCAACTTAGATATGCCATATCTTATGGAGCTAGATCCTGAAATTACATTACACAATCATTGATGATCATATTTGGTCTCAAGTAATCATTAACATGATCTAACCTAGATCTTTATGATTTCTTGCCAAGTGGGATTTATACTTCTGAATCTTTGAACTAGCCAAACAGATTCAAACTTATATCACATTGAGTAAATAAACCTATATTCACTCAAACCTGTGTGAAATAATAAAGTCATAAAACCTTTCTTTAGCTTTGAACTCCATCGTCTAGGCGTTCTAACAATAGTTCATATATTTTGTTACTTTCAACAAGTAAGACTAGCTTGTCTTGAATTCATCTAGAAATCAATCAACTTTCAAAAGTCCATCAAAATAGAGCTTATGAATGTTAACTTGTTGATATGGTCTAAGCAACAATGCCAAAGATTAGTGGAACTCAAATCAAGGGTTTGATTTAAACCTAGTAAAGTTTTTATTGTTAAAGATTTGTTTGTTTTAATCAAGCATATTGGCTCAAACCGTAAATGACCATTTCATTCAAATAAACAAACAAAAATTGTTTTTCTTTTTCTTGAATGTGAGTCTTTCTGTGTTTGAAAACAGAAATTTAGGTATGCTGATTATGGAACAAAATAGCCAATTAAGTTCCAGCCTTTGAAAGGGCTTAAAACAAACTAGATGACCCTACAACTAATGTAGCATTGCCATGCTTCATTTCCCACTTGTAGGCCATTAGTGTAGCCTAGCTTCCATTGTTTGAGTTATTACCGAAGTAAGAACCTCAAGCGGTATATGATACCAAGGAAGTTTGATTTCTAGGTCACTTCTCTTTAAACATAAACTTATAGGTAGAAACGGAATCATAAATTCCATTCATTTGTTCCTTGTTTTCCTATTTCTTGTACCCTTTCTTATAGTCTTAAGAATTGAATTCTTTAGTGTTGACTTTTATACTTTGTTAGACATGTCCAATGTCACTCCAACAAGGTTCTTACCATTTAATTTATGTTGAATATTTTGTTTCAACTAGATGATCTTACCAGAAGCTTCTAAAGTTCTCTAAGCATCGATCTATTCGAATGTCTAGGGACTAGACTCATTCGAGAATTAAATGGACAAAGATATTAGGTTGTTAACCATTGGTAAGGCTGAGCGTTTAAACTCAATGCTTTATGATCTCAAAACTACATTGTATTTTGAATTTACAAGCACCAATCGGTTTGCCATTCGACTTTGATACTCGAAAACAACCATAAAAGTCGCTAAAAGAAACGTACATTTTGAATTGCTCATTTTCTCTTATTTCCGTGAATCGTTCTTAGATTCACTACCAATCGAGGAAATTTACTGTTACCTTTCTAAAAGGATGTATTGCAGTGCAAGATATTTAATTATAAACAATAATTAAAATATACAATGAAGCATGCAAAGTCTAAACATTTATTTGAGTAATAACTTGAAAATTAAAGCAATCATGCAATTTAAACAAGTTATTAGCATTTTATTCGATTTTATTGTTCCGGCAGGTGTGAATAAAATGATTCCTAGACCCTAAAACCCATTGAAGAATTAAGCACATTATGTATTTAGACTCAATTCTAAAATCTTTTAGGTAAGCAAAAGCCTTTTGCTAATAGTCTAGAAACTACTCTTGGTTGATAGGTACGTCTAAGAACTTATTAGGTAAACCTATCAATTTTGCCACGACATAAAAGGACTCCTTACTTATATCGTTGAGTTTCACCAAAACTAACATGTACTCACAATTATTTGTGTACCTTACCCCTTTAGTATTGATAAGTAACACCTCGCTATGGCGGAAAACTATTACTAAGATCGATGTAAAGGATATCCAAGTAAGTGTTATTTTGGCATGGCACCTTTTAACTCAATTTTTAAGTTTGGAACTTAAGGCTCTTACTATGTTGGTTAGATTTTAAGTGAACTAAAATCCTTAATCATGCAACATAATCAAGCTTTGATCTCATGCATATTTAAGACATTTTTAATAGCAATAAATAACTTAAAGCATGCATAAGATAAATGTAATCTAGTATGGCCCGACTTCATCTTGAAGCTTCAACTTCAAAGTCCGTCTTGAAAATGGATTGGAAACTCCGTCTTGAATTTCACCGTGGGATGCGCCATTTTCTTCAAGTAGGATAAGCTATAACTAAACTAATTACAACTATTTGATGGTACGCAGACCATATTTGAATTGAAAAACAAATTTGGTGCTTTAGACCAATTACATTCAAATTAATGGTACGCAGACCATATTTTCTATCCTATTTGGGACATACTAGTCACTTCATAACCTGCAAAACAGTACATATACAATATATACCATTCATCCATTCATTATCATGAATGGCCCACATAATTGGTTAGTTAGAACACATTGTATGCATTACTTAAATATTTGCAGCAATTAATTAAGGGCACCAATAATCTACCAATTATTCAGTCCTTATTAATTCTAATCAAGTTGTTTAACCTTAAAGGATTTGTAGACCTAATCAAGAGTTTATGACTAAAATTTCTCCCACTTAAACCAATAAATTCATATGCTTTACTAATTTTAAACATAAAAATATATTTCTAGTCTAACCGGAAACATACAAATTTAATTAAAATTTAAAGCTCATATAAATTTATAATTGAATCCACTTATTTAATTTATTTTTCAGTTGGATTTAAATTAATTCAAGGTTTTTAATTTTTGTAAAATAATTAGAATAAATTAAAATTTCTAATAATTATAATATTCAAAATTAAAATCCAAGAAAACAATTTAAATTATTAATTTTAAAATTAATTAAAATTATTTCCGAACTGAAAATTTCAAATTAAAATTCAAAACGACTCAATCGTAACACGACGAGCACTTGGGCTTGCGCCCAAGCCCCGTCGAGTGCACGAGGCTTAACGCCCCTCGACTGATCGTACAGCACCACGTAAGCAGGCCACACGCAACGCAGCAAGCATAGGCCACGTTGCGCGCAGCCCGCTCGATCGTCGCGCCTGCTTGCTTCGCGTCTGCTTGCTTCGCTGGGCGCGGCAGCGCGCGCTGTGGCGCAGCACGCTTGCTGCCCACACACGTCTGCTTGCTGGCTTGCGCCTTGGCCCATCGCCCTTGCCTACTCGCCCACTGTGCGCACAACACTCGACACAAGGGCAGCGTGCTGCCTTGTGCTCGTGTGCCATGGCTCTTGCTCGCTACATTGTACCGCATGGGGACGAGCTCCCTTGCTCGTCGTCGCATGCCCGCACTATACAACACCCCTTAAGGGTAACACGTAGCGTCCATTTCTTTGTGCGTGCAAGATTTATGGGCGTGTTATATAAAAATTGAAAATTTTTAATTCAAAATTAATGACAAATTAATAAATCATATTAATTTCATAATTTTAGGGCGAAAAATCGAAAATTTATTAATCAATTAATTTCCGATTAACATGGATTAAAATCTAGGTCATAAAAATTAAAAATTTAACATAAATTAACAATTTTTATGGTGGATTTTAATCATGGATACCTAATTAAATTATTAATTAATTATGAAAAACAAATCAATTTTAAATTATTCGAATTTCAACAAATTAATCATAATTACAAATTAGGTTGTATAATTAACAAGTCTAGGCATTCATAATTGTTAAACATATACAGTAGGTCAATCAAAAACTCAAGATTTATCAACAAGAATCGCAAATACTTAATTTAACATCTTAAATTTACAAACTTTTGCGTTCGAAAAACTAAAACCTCCAAAAAGTCATAGTTAGGCTTCGAATTTGTGAATTCTGGGTTCGGCCGAAAAATACTATTTTCGTCAAAATTTTAGAATGCCTTTTACATGCGGAATTGACACAAAAATCACTCGATTTGGATGAGTAACGAAGAAACTGCCGAAAAACTGCGTACATATAATTAAATAAACGCAATTTGCAATTAATTACGAAAATTAATCACCCCTTTAATTCTTTGCAAATTTGTAAAATTTAACCATGTTCATGCAATTTAGATTATGAAAATAATAAGAGGCTCTTTATACCACTGTTAGGTTATGATACATATGAATAAACATAAATCATTCAGAAAAACCATAAAGCCAGGAAACATATTATTTACACATAATCATTTAGCATAATTCAGATGCATACACTTTGTAGCGTGCCCTCCCTAGCTGCGCCCGAACCGAACAAGAACAAGTCTTTAGGACTCCAAGTGTCGTCCCTCCGTAGATAGTCCACAGCACGTCCGGATCCGCCTTAAGCTTGACCAACTAGAATCGCCCTTAAGGTTACGAGGAATTTCGGCTATTTGGGTTGCAAGTGTTTGGCTGATTTTTTCTTGAAAATCTTACCTTTTGAATACTTCAAATCTCGATGTAAATATGTGACCCTAGGCACCTATTTATAGAGTTTATGGAAAGGAATTATAATCCTACTAGGATATGGATTTATTAATTAGAATCCTATTAGAACTCTAAATAATAAATTCAATCTTTTAGGATTAGGATTTAATCAATGCACGAATTTCGATAGGATTAGGATTTGTTACGAACACGAGCGTCGCACGACCACGACCATCAATTTCGCAGCGTGAGGCTTAGGCTTAGGGGTTGGAGTCAATACTCAGAATAATTGATTTTGTGTTCCTTTCACGTCAAATTTGGGGCTGTATTTATAGGGAAGAGTTCGTGGAAAGATAGAATTGTAGAGCTCAAATCCAAGAAGAAATAGGAGAGAACACGTCCCAGGTATTTTCGGCGCCCAGGGCTGGGCGTTAAAGATTTCGGCGCCCATCTCTGGGCGCCGAAAATGGGATCCAGGCAATTTCATCGCCCAGGGCTGGGCGTTGAAAATGATGTTTGGGCCGAGTTCTTTGTCAGATTTGGACTCTTAGAATCCGGATTGTTGAGACTTATCCGAGTCTTTTAGTGCGTATTAACTTTATGACGGAATGCGTCTGGGCCCGTTACAAACTCTAGGTTCGTTAGGATTTTAATTAATACGTAACTCTTATTTTTGAATCATATTAGGAATAAGATTCCTCTTGCAATTTCTATCTCATTTAGGATTTATGTTGGAGTGCAACACCTAATTCTGACAGGTTTCTATCTTTTATGACTTGCCACTTTTAACAACCACCCATTACGGCAGTTACTATTTTTAACAGGTTTCCATAAATAGTAGGTTTCTATAAATAGCAGGTTTTGGGTAAAATGAAAAGGGTGATTGAGATTCGTTATTTTATAGGAGATGTGTTGCCAAGTGGAGATTTATGTTCTTATCATCGAACCTTCCCTTTCGGGAATGGGGACAAAAGTAGGTGTCCACAGTTAGCCCCCACTTTGACTGAGTCTCGGGATGAGACGATGGTCAAAGTACTGGACGGAGTGCGTCACACAAGCCATGGTGTATGTGACCTGTTTTGCGAGGGTCTCACGAGCCCCCGAGTGATAACATTTGACTTAAGGGTCATCACTTGAAGTGTCGACATATCCCTCACGTGTCATTGGGATTTGTCAACTGATAGTATAGAAACTCCCTCACTTTGTCATTGGAAGTATCTAAAGATGTGCAGGAACTCCCTCACTTTGTCATTGGAAGTAGCTACAGATGTTTTTGAAATCAAAGCTATAAAGTGTAATTGGGCCTGGCCATGCCCAATCACGAGGTAAAAATGTTTTTAAAGATTCTCATTTTCAGGGTTAGCTAAACGAGGAAACCCCCTTGTTTTTATGGGACGTAAAACGAAGGAAAATCCAGCACATCGTTCTTTTTTGGAAAAACGGAAAACCAATCCTTTAAAAAAAGGGAAAACTACTCACATCGTTCTTTTTTGGAAAAACGGAAAACCAATCCTTTAAAAAAAGGGAAAACTATTCACATCGTTCTTTTTTTAAAAAACGGAAAACCAATCCTTTAAAAAAAGGGAAAACTACTAACATCGTTCTTTTTTGGAAAAACGGAAAACCAATCCTTTAAAAAAAGGGAAAACCACTCACATCATTCTTTTTTGGCAAAAACGGAAAAACAATCCTTTAAAAAAAGGGAAAACTACTCACATCGTTCTTTTTTGGAAAAACGGAAAACCAATCCTTTAAAAAAAGGGAAAGCTACTCACATCGTTCTTTTTTTTTGGAAAAACGGAAAACCAATCTTTTTAAAAAAAGGGAAAACTACTCACATCGTTCTTGTTTGGAAAAACGGAAAACCAATCCTTCAAGAAAAGGGAAAAACAGAAAAAGTTATTGCTGCAGCAACTAAGGACCTGCGCGGTTAGTGACGCAGACCCCGCCGGCTAAAGATGGCGAGCCTGTCCGCTAAGGGTGGACGTCCCGTCCGAAAGAAGTGGACGAATATGTTTTGAAGTTTGTTTGTTTATTTTTGAAAATAAGGACCTACGCGGTTTGTGACGTAGACCCCGCCGGCTAAAGATGGCGAGCCTATTTTGAATTTGAAGATTTTATTTTTCGAAAACTGAGGACCTGCGCGGTTAGTGACGCAGACCCCGCCCGCTGAAGGTGGGCGAGCCTGTTTTTGTTTTTTGAAGAATTTATTTTCTTTCGAGGGGTGCTCGGATTTAGTTGCAACCTGAATGTGGGTTGACAACGTGCTTAGACGGACCATTGTCTCGTGGTCATCATCTTTCATGGTTTTGAGCTAGCCTTTACGGCTCAATTTTGCCACTACTTGGGTCCTTGATTAGGGGACTATGTATAAGTATCAACGACGACCTTTGTCTTGAGGTCGTAATCCGATTTTATCGTTTGAGGTTATCCAAACACGGGACTTCGTACATCGTAGTCTGGGAATATTGTTTTAACTTTGCATACTCTCTTTTGAAATATATATTTTCATTCGAGCCCCCAAGCATTCGTGCTTGATGGTCATTTCTTGTCAAAGAGATTTCTTGGGGATACGCATTTTTTGATGTCCTTGATCATGTTTGGGATTGTGCTCGTAAGTGCAAGCGATCTTTGTAGTGGTGTGCTACTCTTAACAAAGCCGTGAGGTGCGACTTTTAGTAAAGAAATCGGCAATTTTCGAGTCGAATGGATACGATAGGGCCCTATAGAAGTCAGAGCCTTTTCTGGTTCTGGGATCATTTTCGGCGCCCATGCCTGGGCGTTAAAGATTTCGGCGCCCAGCGCTGGGCGCTGAAAATGATTTCTGGCGAGGTTTCTTGATGACACAATTGGCCTCTTGTTCGTTCGTTCGTCTACTTCACTTGGAAATTCTACGTATTCTCTTCTTCTTTGTTTTTTCTTTATTTTTTGGAACGTAGAATTTTATTAGAGATTATAATGAGTTGAGTGATCGTGATGATTTCTCGAAAATACGTAGCCGATTGGTGGACTACGGTGTTTGTCGCTTTGGGGCGATTATTTAAAGGAACTGTCGCTCTTTAAGGTTTACAGTCATTGCAATAGTTGGGCGAGTCTATATGGCCCGAGGAACATACCTTGAGGCGTATATTTTGATCGCTCGTATATATTTTTCTTTTGAACGCGTTCGTGAATGTTCGATGTATGTGCGAACGGGCGTTCATAGAATGGCCGTTGTGTGCGGTCCATTAATCAGTTTGCTTGAATCATTTTTTTGAGCAATGACTGATTTCGAATAATTTGCTTAGAGGCTTGATAGGGTTCAGGCCCGTTCATGAAGTGGGCTCAAGCATCGTGCCCTTTCGATCGTTCAAACATTTGCTTCGAGATCTTTTATTTTGCTATGGTCGTTTCGTAGCTTGGAGCCCCCAAGTATGCATGTTGGGATGCTTCCTTTTGGCGTGCGATTTTTGTAGGTTTTTTCGAGAAAGATGCCTTGGGGTTCCGCTTGTGTAGGTGCGAGCTATCCCTTTCGTGTTAGGTAATATTTTGCTACCTTTAATCCTTAATGTAGAAGTCGTGTGGCTTGCATTTTAAATTTGGGCGATAAGTAGTCTTTGCCTTTTTTACACATGCTCTTTAGTGCAATATGCCTTACTCTTTTTTTTTAGACTTGTATCGTGGGACGGTTGAACTTATGGTGCGACGTAGGCTTGTGTGGCCTAACGGCGTGTCTTAGAACATTCCTCCAGGTGTTGGGATATCATTATTATTTTTTGCATTGGAGTACTTCATCACGCCTCGTTCAGGTGCTCGAACAAGTGTAGCACCTTCTGCGTGGGTGCGCACGGCTTATTACTTCGTTCGATGCGAGGATTTATAGATGTTCCCTTTTTGTTTATCCTTGATATTTTTTTCGCTTTTGCTTTGGAACGACGTAGACTGTGTAACGGGTGCTTGTAGTTTGATCGGAGTTTTGGTGACTCGCGATTTTCAGTTACCCTTGTTAGTGGGGTGACTTTATATATTCTAAGTAGCGCTTAGAATTTGGGAGGGGTTGTAGCCATTCTAAGGTTCGTTTTACACGATTAAACCTTAGGATTGTGCCCCTATGACGTGTGTATAGCATTAGCGTCGAGAATTTGCGATAAAATCGTCATTTCGACCATTTTTAGAGTGTTTTTCTCAAGCCCCCAATTGTAGCTACGGGATTGGCTTGGTGCTATAATGCTTGGCATACGTTTTTATGCGTTCATGGTGACATGGATCATGAATAGTTTGAACCAGACTCGTTTAGTGCGAGGTACGTTCGAGTAGTGATTTGCTACCTCTCTTGTAAATGTCGTACTGTGCGACATTGCCATGGTCAAGGTAGTCACATGTTGAAGTGTGCCTTGACCAAAAGCTAGGTGCCTTTCTTTACCCCTAATCATATTTAGAAATCTTTTTGACTCACTTGCAACATCGAGATAATTACATACTTAGCTTAAACCAATGACACTTTATTATGTTCGAAGAAATTATTTGAAATCCGAGTCCTACTGTGTACAATCCGAGGTGTCCTAAGTAGGTTGACTTATAGAAGGGTTCGTACAGGATTACATGAGTGAATCAAAATATGTTCCGATTTTTGGAATGCTGTCTAAGGATTTGCTGGAAGCCAGGGTGCAGGCGTCAAGATATACTTGTGCCCGTTTGGCACATGCTTTGGGCTTTTAGGGCCATCTTTTCCAGAATTGCGGGAATATAAACCGTTTTCAAATTGACTTAGATTTACTTGGTGTATGTCTGCACAAAAGGTCAAGGTATACTTAGTTCTTTCCCTAGCTCTTTCATTTCAATTTTTTAGCCCCCAGTTGCTATTATGTCATCCCATTAACAATGCTTTTAGATTTCGATTTTAGATGCCCGTGTCATATGTCTGAGTAGGGTGAGCCTTGGTTAAGTTCCAAGTCCTATTGACAATGTCTGATTTTTTTCAAAGGAGATTCGCAAGCATTTGAATTACCATGAACGGGTGCCCTGAGTTCGAAGGAACGATGGGGCGATGCCGTAGAACAATCCTCTTTATTGCAAGCTTACTGCCTTTACTACTTGTTGGCGATTATGACTGTGTCTAGTGGTGAAAGAAGGTCTTTAAGCAAACGACTATGTCTAGTGGTGAAAGAAGGTCTTTAAGTGAGTTAGTTCGCTTTAGGGAGGGTCAAGTCGAGTACTTTAGAGGTCATGGACGCTTGCGCTAGCCCCCCATTCAATTGAGGCAAAGCGATCTTTTGAGTCTTGGCTAAGTGCCTAGGAGTGTGAGTGCTCCTTCTGGCAAGGGTACGTGCCCTTATTATTTTTCGATGTGTGCTCATTAATTTTGGCATCTTGATGACTTGGATTCTTCCTTTGACTTAAATTTTTCTTTCGACTTGGATTGCAAGTAATTAAATTTCAATCAGGGACTCTATTTTTTATTCTTGTTATTCTATAGGCTTTAACATTTTTGCAAATTGGTTGGACCGAATCATGGATTGCCTATGTATCCGCCTCAAATAGATTTAATTAGGAATCAGGTCTTGCGTAGTTCTTAGCCTAGAAAATGGTTTTTTAGAATGCCGATTTTAAACAAGTACGTTCTGAGGTGGAATCGCAATGTTTGAAATAGGATGAGATAAGTGAAATTCATTATTATTTTAATCTGCTGCTTTGCCGTAAGCCTAAAATTTGTTTTATTTTTTAGTACATGTATTTGCACAAAAATCTTTTCATGTGTTTTTTTTGTACGTATATTTGAATATGTGTTGTACCCCTCCAAGTGTTCGTTATTGTTCCGTGTATGTGCGGATAAAATGACGAGCACTTCTGGACAAATTTTTAGCAAGCAGAGAGATGCAGCGCCCAGGTTGGGGCGCTAAAGATTTCGGCGCCCAGCTCTGGGCGCTGAAAATGATTTCTGGGCGGATCTTTTTTGGTCCGCTAAATGCTTCTTTTTATTTTTAGACTAACTTTAGAGGCGCTTTGCAAAGTTTCTTTTTTATTATTCACATTTTTTTTTTTTTTTTTTTTTTTACGTTGAGCTTAGAATGTACTTTTCATTTGTCTCTTTTTTTATTTGTGACTCAAGACGGCTTGAAAGATGGGTTGAATGAGATAGGATAAGTTGTATAGGTATTAGTCGAGCATGAGGATTACATCAACCAAGGTCAATGAATAGCATGGGGACGGCTCAAGGGTATATCAACAGGATGTATCCAAACAAGTTATATGGTCATTATGCTAATGGTGGTGTAAGAGCAGGTTTGGGCTTTGGAAATGATGGGCATGACGCACGTGTCAATGACCGTACGTGGTTTGCAGTTGATAACAAGTTCAAGAACAAGAGTCGAGGTAATGGTTTATTGGGTTATGGCAATGAGAACATGGATGGGTTAAATGAGATGAACAGGGGCCCCAGAGCGAAGGCGTCTAAGAACATAAGGATTGGAAAGGGTAGACATTGTAGAATTTTATGATTTGGATTGGTTGACTCAATTCTTTTCCTTCGTTTACTTGGGCAAATTTCGCACTTTGGGAGGTAGGGGCTAAGTATTTCATGGGTCGCTCTTTTCGCTCTCCCTTTTCTCTTTCTTTTTAAGTATTTCATGGCTTGCTCTTTTCTCTCTCCCTTTTCTCTTTCTTTTTTTTTCTTTTTGCTTGGGATTTCTCCCCAACATAAATCCTTCAAATTATTTTTATTTGGGCTAAGAGGTAGATAGTTGTGGTCTTTGAGTCACGAGGCGAGACTGAGTGAGCCTCGTTTGGTAGGCCTATAGTGGACCTTTAATTTTAGTAGGCCTAGGGTGGACCTTTAATTTTAGCAGGCCTAGGGTGGACCTTTAAATTGTCTTACTTTGCAAGCGTATTTAGTCGTTTCTTAAAATGCGCAAATAGCGTAGATTCAAAATGTTGCTTCTACCTTATTGAAATTTAACGAAAGAATTACATCGAAAATAATTTTTTTTGCCTCTTTTCAGATTCCAATTTTCGGGATTTAATTGGAAGTTGTGATTTAGACTCGAACTTTCATTAATTTTTCTGATTATAACCCGTGTAGGAATACAAGGAGGTGGCCTTGACTCAAAATAATGACGTGGCGTAAGCCTATAATACTTGACCAAGCAACTTTCAGACTTAGGCTAATTGAACCATAACTTTCGTTGGTTGACACTTTAGATTTTAACCCTTGGGTGTTCATTTGTCATGTGCCATTTTGCTTAGTGTTGGCAAGGTAGTTAGTTGGGGAGATCGAATTTTTACTTTTGCAAGACTAGAATCATTAGTGCGGCTTCCCTCTTAGTGTGTATTGCTTTACCCCAATGGTAGTCTTATGGTATGCCGATTTGGGTATTTCATGGTTGGTCATGTTGCATTCATGGAAAATCTTTTAGTCCGTACTTAGGAGTATTTAACGGAGCGAGTGGCTCGAGAGGACTATGATAGTCGTGACCCAATGTGATCATAAGCCTTGAGGCCATTAAGTTTTGCTAATGGTATTGACACCTTAGGCTCACTTTGGGGGTTGTGCGACTATGGGGGAATGATTAGAATGTGACTGTTTCCATTTTTCAAATACTATAGTATATTATTTTTATTGGTGAGAGAGAGTATTGAGGCCGTAGATTCTTAGCAAGGGATGAAAATTACATATGGGTGCTTATTGATTTAGATGTTAGGAAGGGAGACTCAATATGGTTTAACCTTTTAACTTGCAGAACGACACCAAGCATTAGGACCGATTCTATGGATAAGACAACTAAGACTTAGGATTTAGATTGTACTTTGGCATAGCCTATTCTAGACTCGGAATTTTTTTTTTTTATTCGAACATTATTTTTCCTTGAAAACTTCATTTGAACATTATTTTTTGAATACTTTGCCCATGTGACATTCATAGTTATTAGCATGCTCGATTTTGGTGCCGAACATTGTCGTCATAGGAGGGCTAACAACGACACAAAGAGTTATTTATTTTTATATTTTTTTTAGTCGCTTTTAGAATCGAGTGCCTTTCGTACGCCCTTGCAGCAATCTTTACGAATAGTTTTTTTTTTTTCTACGTATATTTTTTTTGCACGGGCACCGAGGCTGCTGCGCCTGTCCAAAAGGCCAGGCATCGACTTCAGCGCCCAGCGAAGGGCGTGAGAAATATTGGCGCCCAGCGAAGGGCGTGAGAAATATTGGCGCCCAGCCAGGGGCGTTGAAAATGCGTCCCTGACTGTTCGCGTATATATTTTTTTTGTATATGCGACTTAATTTTGCGTGCTTACCTAATAACGTCCTTTACGCGTTGTGCAGTGTTGTGGGATTTGTTACGGGCCCTCCTGAGCGTCGCTTATTTTTGTGGCGACCGTTCGGGGTTGCGGGACACGTATCTTGGTATAACTCTTCGGCCAATTGGTTTATGAATGTTTGGGCAATTTTTAAGGTCGTTGGTTTTCTAGCATTATTTGTCACACACAATCATAACACAATTACGCAATTCGCTACACATAACTAACATTACACCATGAGGAAAAATGATAATATGTCATATAGTTTATGATAGGCTTCTATGGGTAGTATTTGCGCCTGGCTTGGTACCGCTTCTATCGTAGATCCAACACATGCCCCGGTCGAGATAGTGCCTTCAACAGACGAATTTCGCCCAAGAGGCCAATCACGATGTAAGCCAAGGGGGCATGCACCAATGAGAGGGACCTAATAGGCGAGAGATTGGGTTTGGGACGGGTGTAATACTAGCGAAAGTGCCGAGTGGACAACATTCGAAGCGTATGCACCCCCCGGTTGGCGATGGGTATCCTTAGTCCCAACTCCCGAGATGAAACATCCAAGGGAGCCAAGATTCGTTATGCGGTTCTGTCCGTTCACATTAATATGCTGATTTTCAGGTCGTCCCAACTTGATGGGGAAATAAACGCGGGGTAGGATCGTTTCACCCTTCGGCTATTTTGATTACCTACAAGCACGAGTATTTCCTTCACAATCCCCAGTGGAGTCGCCACTGTGAGGGGGTCGAAAAAGCACGAGGCTAATGCGTGACCTCGTCCCTCGTGGGTGTGACGTTTCTTTTTGTCAAATCAAGTGTAATTGGATTTCCTGTGAGTTTACACCCAATTGACTAGTAATATAGGAGTCGTCATTCAGTTTTTAACGACAATGAGAAAAACTGACAAAACCCAGTTATCGTGACATAAAGGGAGTGCAATTATGTTTGACCACGACGGCCGTAGGTTCCCTTGTGATCCCTGGTGTGGGGATCTCTCAACATACACCCGCAAGGTAGAGATTGAGGGTTCAGGGGACTGTAACTACCGAGAGGAATACTCGCTCTTCGATAACTCCAGAGGCAGGATATCCTTACTAGCTCAGCATAAATAATTGATGGGACATGCGTTAACTATTAAACTAATCTGAGTTGATTTTAACAATATGCAACATATAATACTAGATCGATCGCGATTATCTGTTTTAGATTATTTTAAGGGACCTAGCATGATAATCCAATTTCCAAACATATTATCTTTATTAGGCGTGATAGAACAATCAGATTTGATTAGTTTAACAGTTCATAAAAGGGCGAGGAAAGCAATTAAATCATGCGAAGGGGCACATTACGACGCACCCTTGAGAGGTGCATCACGGTTCTCAGAAAACTAACCACTTTGACTTTGCTATTTCTCCTTTTATTTAACGAATCTCAAAATACGGGACAGGATACATTCTGTTCGATTTTTCGATCGATTGCGACAGAACGCGTGATCAATTTCGCAGCGTGAGGCTTAGGCTTAGGGGTTGGATTCAATACTCAGAATAATTGATTGTGTGTTCCTTTCACGTCGAATTTGGGGCTGTATTTAAAGGGAAGAATTCGTGGAAAGATAGAATTGTAGAGCTCTAATCCAAGAAGAATTAGGAGAGAACACGTCCTAGGTATTTTCGGCGCCCAGGGCTGGGCGTTAAAGATTTATGCGCCCAGCTCTGGGCGTTGTAAATGGGATCCAGGCAATTTCAGCGCACAGGGCTGGGCGTTGAAAATGATGTTTGTGTTAGGTTATGATACATATGACAATTCATAAATCATGCGGAAAATCCATAAAGCCAGGAAAGCATATTATTTACACATAATCATTTAGCATAAAATGGATGCATACATGTTGTAGCGTGCCTTCCCTAGCTGCGCCCGAACCGAACAAGAACAAGTCTTTAGGAATCCAAATGTCTTCCCTCCATAGATAGTCCACAGTACGTCCGGATCCGCCTCAAGTTAGACCAACTAGAATCGCCCTTAAGGTGCTTAGGAATTTCGGCTAGTGTTTGCAAGTGTATGGCTGATTTTTATTTCAAAAACTTACCCTTTGAATACTTCAATCGTGTCCATAAATTGTGACCCTAGGCACCTATTTATAGGAGTATGGAAAAGGAATTGTAATCCTACTAGGATGTGGATTTGCTAGTTAGAACTTTATTAGGACTCTAAATAACAAAACAAATCTAATAGGATTAGGATTTTAATCTTTGCACAAATCCTGATAGGATTAGGATTTCCCGCACAAGCATTGCACAAGCCGTGCACCCGCGCAAGCCTTGCGGCCCACGACAGGCGCACAGCCCACGCTGCTGTGCTCTCGCGCGCGCGCGCCCTTGGTTGGGCCTGGCCTTGCGCTGGGCCTGGTCGAGGCGTGCGTTGGTGCGTGCGGCTCGCTGGGCGATGGCCTGGCTTCGTGATGGGCCTTCGTCTAGCGGGCCTCGTCCGATGCTAGTTTCGTACGATACGCTTCCGATTAAATTCTCGATTCTGGAATTCATTTCCGATACAAACAATATTTAATATTTCCGATTCCGGAATTAATTTCCGTTTCGAACAAATATTTAATATATCCGTTTCCGGAATTATTTTCCGATTCCGATAATATTTCCGATTCTGACAATATTTCCGTTTCCGGCAATATTTCCGATTTCGACAATATTTCCATTTCCGATAATATTTTCCGATACGTACCATGTTTCCGTTTCCGGCAACATCTACGACTTGGATAATATTTATATTTCCGATACGATCCATATTTCCGTTTCCGGCAATATCATCGTTTCCGGAGTATTCATTTCTTGCTTGTGACGATCTCAGCTCCCACTGAAACCAAGATCCATCTATTCCGAATATCCCTAGATAGAGTATTTAATGCCATTAAATACTTGATCCGTTTACGTACTATTTGTGTGACCCTACGGGTTCAGTCAAGAGTAAGCTGTGGATTAATATCATTAATTCCACTTGAACTGAAGCGGCCTCTAGCTAGGCATTCAGCTCACTTGATCTCACTGAATTATTAACTTGTTAATTAATACTGAACCGCATTTATTAGACTTAACATAGAATGTATACTTGGACCAAGGACATTATTTCCTAATTCCTTTGTCGCTCGATGCTTGCTCTTGAACATAAGGTAAGAGTTGTCATCCTTATTATGTCCAGAGGTGTTTCTCGGTTTCAGAGTTCAACTGATCAAATAAACAGATAATCATAGCCTATGATTCATCCGAGCACGGCCATGCATTTCACAGTTTCTAGCTCTCCGAGTGGCCTTGTACAACTTTTAAGCATCTCATCCCGATTTATGGGAGGACAATCCCAATCTTGCGATCTTGAGATTAGACTTCGTTTGATAGGTGATTACCTGAGCGTTGCCTTTATAGCCTCCTTTTACGGTGCGACGGTTGGTCAACGTCAAAGCAACCAGTTCTCAAACAAGTAATCTCAAATCACTAAGGTATTGAGGATTTAGTGTCTAATAATTTTAATGAAATTTACTTATGACAGATTTTCATCTTTTACAGTAAAGTTTCATAGGTCTGTCCGATACTAGTCTTCCCAAAGTAAGTATCTATGCAAATGATTATGACATTGCCATGTCCACATAGTTCAAGAAACAGAACTACTAGTCATCTTGCATTCTAGTCGTCTAACGTTTTCTATGCGTCCAATTTTATAGAAAACTCTGACCAGGGACCATTTTCAACTTTTGACATTCAAGTTCACTTGATAGACATTTCTTAGTCACAGGACTGGTCCTGATAGTCTACCTTGAATATATCGTCAATTTGAAGGGACTCATCATTTAATAAACCACAAATTAAATGGAAAAATGAATTCTATTCATTTATTGTGAATGATTAACCAATAATGTTTTACAAAGATTTAAACTCTAAAACTTTAAAACATTAAATAAGGACATCAAAGCCATTCTCCAATATGCTTGATTCCCATGGCTGCAGTGTGCGAGTTGTGCTTCGCCTGCGGCAGAGGTTTAGTCAATGGATCTGATATGTTTTCATCAGTTCCAATCTTGCTTATCTCGACTTCTTTTCTTTCAACGAACTCTCGTAGAAGGTGAAATCTACGAAGTACATGCTTGACTCTTTGGTGGTGTCTAGGCTCTTTTGCCTGTGCAATAGCTCCGTTATTATCACAATACAGGGCTATTGGTCCTTTAATGGAGGGGACTACACCTAGTTCGCCTATGAACTTCCTTAGCCATATAGCTTCCTTTGCTGCTTCATGTGCAGCAATGTACTCCGCTTCAGTTGTAGAATCCGCAATGGTGCTTTGCTTAGCACTTTTCCAGCTTACTGCACCTCCGTTGAGGCAGAAGACAAACCCAGACTGTGATCTGAAATCATCTTTGTCGGTTTGGAAACTTGCGTCCGTATAGCCTTTAACAATTACTTCATCATCTCCACCATAGACCAGGAAGTCATCTTTGTGCCTTTTCAGGTACTTCAGAATATTCTTGGCAGCAGTCCAATGCGCCTCTCCTGGGTCTGACTGGTATCTGCTCGTAGCACTGAGTGCGTACGCTACATCCGGGCGTGTACATATCATAGCATACATTATTGAACCAATCAATGATGCATATGGAATCCCATTCATTCGTCTACGCTCATCAAGTGTTTTTCGGCACTGAGTCTTGCTTAGAGTTATTCCATGAGACATGGGTAGGTATCCTCGCTTGGAGTTTGCCATCTTGAACCTATCAAGCACCTTATTGATATAAGTGCTTTGACTAAGTCCAATCGTCCTTTTAGATCTATCTCTGTAAATCTTGATGCCCAATATGTACTGTGCTTCTCCTAGATCCTTCATCGAAAAACATTTCCCAAGCCAAATCTTGACAGAGTTCAACATAGGAATGTCATTTCCGATAAGTAATATGTCGTCGACATATAATACAAGAAAGCAATTTTGCTCCCACTGACCTTCTTGTATACACAAGATTCGTCTGCGTTTTTTATGAAATCAAAGTCACTGACTGCTTCATCAAAACGTATATTCCAGCTCCTTGATGCCTGCTTCAATCCATAGATTGATTTCTTTAGCTTGCATACCTTTTTAGCATTCTTTGGATCCTCAAAACCTTCAGGCTGTGTCATAAACACAGTTTCTGTTAAAACGCCGTTTAAGAAAGCAGTTTTGACATCGATCTGCCATATTTCGTAATCGTAATATGCAGCGATTGCTAACATTATCCGAATAGACTTTAGCTTGAAAACCCATTTGCTTCCAATGGCTTGGTAGCCATCTGGGAAATCGACCAAATCCCATACTTGGTTTTCAGACATGGAGTCTAATTCAGATTGCATGGCTTCTTGCCATTGCTTGGAGCTAGGGCTCGTCATAGCTTGTTTGTAAGTCGCAGGTTCATCACTTTCAAGTAATAGAACGTCATAGCTCTCGTTCGTCGAGATCTATATCTTTGCGATCTACGCGGGGTAACATTTCTAGATTGACCATGATTCTCACTAGATTCTTCTAAAGATCTCTGAGTTTCATCCTGAATGTCATCTTGAGCATTCTCTAGAGTTTGTTGTTCGACTCGAATTTCTTCGAGGTCTACTTTTCTCCCACTTGTCATTTTGGAAATGTGATCTTTCTCCAAAAAGACACCATCTCGAGCAACAAACACCTTGTTCTCAGATGTATTGTAGAAGTAATACCCCTTTGTTTCCTTTGGATAGCCCACAAGGATACATTTGTCGGATTTCGGATGAAGTTTGTCTGAAATAAATCGTTTGACGTATACTTCACATCCCCAAATCTTGAGAAAAGACACATTTGGAGGTTTTCCAAACCATAACTCATATGGAGTCTTTTCGACAGCTTTAGACGGAGCTCTATTTATAGTGAGTGCAGCTGTATTTAGTGCATGTCCCCAAAATTCTAATGGAAGTTTGGCCTGACCCATCATTGACCTGACCATGTCTAGCAAGGTTCTGTTCCTCCGTTCCGACACACCATTCCATTGTGGTGTTCCAGGAGGAGTCAATTCTGATAGAATTCCACATTCTTTCAGATGGTCATCAAATTCATAGCTCAGACATTCACCGCCTCTATCAGACCGCAGTTCCTTAATCTTCTTACCTAATTGATTCTCTACTTCACTATGAAATTCCTTGAATTTGTCAAAGGATTCAGACTTATGCTTCATTAGGTAGACATAACCATATCTACTGAAGTCATCAGTGAAAGTGATAAAGTAGCTGAAACCACCTCTAGCATTTGTACTCATTGGTCCACATACATCTGTATGGATTAAACCCAATAGTGCAGTTGCTCTTTCTCCAACTTTAGAGAAAGGTTGCTTTGTCATTTTGCCAAGTAAACATGATTCGCATTTACCATAATCCTCTAAGTCAAATGATTCTAGAATTCCTTCTTTTTGAAGTCTTTCTAAGCGTTTCAAGATTATATGGCCTAATCGACAATGCCACAGATAGGTGAGATCTGAATCATCCTTTTTGGCCTTTTTGGTATTTATGTTATAAACTTGTTTGTCGTGATCTAATAAATGAAGTCCATTGACTAATCTAGCAGATCCATAAAACATCTCTTTAAAATAAAACGAACAACTATTGTCTTTTATTAAAAGGAAAATCCCTTAGCATCTAAGCAAGAAACTGAAATGATGTTTTTAGTAAGACTTGGAACATGGAAACATTCTTCCAGTTCCAAAACTAGCTCGGAGGGCAAAGACAAATAATAAGTTCCTACAGCTAATGCAACAATCCGTGCTCCATTTCCCACTAGTAGGTCGACTTTGCCCTTGCTTAACTTTCTACTTCTTCTTAGTCCATGTGGATTGGAACATAAGTGTGAGCCACAACCTGTATCTAATACCCAAGAAGTTGAATTAGCAAGTATACAGTCTATAACGAAAATACCTGAAGATGGAACGACTGTTCCGTTCTTCTGATCTTCCTTTAGCTTCAAGCAATCTCTCTTCCAATGCCCCTTCTTCTTGCAGTAGAAGCATTCGGATTCAAAAGTGGGTTGACTGACCTTCCTCTTTTCAGACTTGGCGCCAGTTTGCTTAGTTGGGCTGGCCTTGTTGCCACCTTTCTTAGCATTCCTCTTCTTTCCAGATTTCTTGAACTTGCCCCCACGCACCATAAGCACATCTTGCTTATCACTTTTGAGCGTCTTTTCAGCGGTTTTCAGCATACCGTGAAGCTCAGTGAGCGTTTTGTCCAGACTATTCATACTGTAGTTCAGTTTAAACTGATCATACCCGTTATGAAGAGAATGGAGGATGGTGTCTACAGCCATTTCCTGAGAGAATCGCTGATCCAGCCGACTCATATTCTCAATGAGTCCAATCATTTTGAGAACATGTGGACTTACGGGGTCGCCTTTCTTAAGCTTGGTCTCAAGAATTTGCCTATGAGTCTCGAATCTTTCGACTCGAGCCAGATCTTGGAACATGTTCTTCAACTCACTGATGATTGTGAAAGCATCTGAGTTGATGAACGTTTTCTGCAGATCTGCACTCATGGTGGCGAGCATTAGACATTTCACATCCTTGTGGGCATCAATCCAACGATTGAGGGCTGCCTGAGTGACCCCGTCGCCTGCGGCTTCGGGCATCGCCTCTTCCAGGACATACTCCTTTTCTTCCTGCATAAGAACTATTTGCAAGTTCCTTTGCCAGTCAAGGAAGTTTTTCCCGCTCAATTTCTCCTTTTCGAGAATTGATCGAATGTTGAATGAATTGTTGTTTGCCATAGTTAAAACTACAATTGAAAAGAATAAACAAATAAATAACCATTCACAGTTTCTCTTAATAAACTTAAATTCTAGCATACATGCATAATTCAATGTTCATTAAGCATTTTATTCAGATTATGTGTTCCGGCAGGTGTAAATAAAATGATTCCAAGATCCTAAAATCATTGAAGAATTAAGCACAGTTTGTCGACTTAATTCTAAAACATTTTAGGTAAGCAAAAGCCTTTTGCTAATAGTCTAGAAACTATTCTTGGTTGATAGGTACGTCTAAGAACTTATTAGGTAAACCTATCGATTTTGCCACGACATAAAAGGACTCCTTACTTATATCGTTGAGTTTCACCAAAACTAACATGTACTCACAATTATTTGTGTACCTTGCCCCTTTAGGACCAATAAGTAACACCTCGCTGAGCGAAAACTATTACTAGATTGATGTAAAGGATATCCAAGCAAGTGTATATTTTGGCATGTCACCTTTTAACTCAATTTTTAAGTTTGGAACTTAAGGCTCTTACTATGTTGGTTAGATTTTAAGTGAACTAAAATCCTTAATCATGCAAAATAATCAAGGTTTGATCTCATGCATATTTAAGACATATTTAAAAGCAATAAATAACTTAAAACATGCATAAGATAAATGTGATCTAGTATGGCCCGACTTCATCTTGAAGCTTCAACTTCAAAGTCCGTCTTGAAAATCTCTGTGGGAGGCACCATTTTCTTCAAATAGGATAAGATATAATTAAAACTAATTACAACTATTTGATGGTACGCAAACCATATTTGAATTGAAAAACAATTTTGGTACTTTAGACCAATTACATTCAAATTAATGGTACGCAGACCATATTTTCTATCCTATTTGGGCCATACTAGTCACTTCATAACCTGCAAAACAGTACATATACAATATATACCATTCACCCATTCATTATCATGAATGGCCCACATAGCTGGTTAGTAAAACATGTCATGCATCACATAAACATTTGCAGCAATTAATCAAGGGCACCAATAATCTACAAAATTATCCTTATTAATTCTAATCAAGTTGTTTTAACCTTAAGGATTTGTAGACCTAATCAAGAGTTTATGACTAAAAGGGCTCCCACTTAAACCAATAAATTCATATGCTTTACTAATTTTAAACATAAAAATGTATTTCTAGTCTAACCGGAAACATACAAATTTAATTAAAATTTAAAGCTCATATAAATTTATAATTGAATCCACCAATTTAATTTATTTTCAGTCGTATTTAAATTAATTCATGATTTTAATTTTAGTAAAATAATTAGAATAAATAAAATTTATTATAATTACAATATTCAAAATTAAAATCCAAGAAAATAATTTAAATCATTAATTTTAAAATTAATTAAAATACAGTAAACTGAAAATTTCAAATTAAAATTTTAAAACGATCTAATCGTGACGCAACATCACCACGCAACGCACAGCCATAGGCCACACGCACACATCCATCGTTGGCCATGTGCGCGCAGCCCATGCGCTGCGTCGCATCGCTGCTGCTCACCATCGCAAGGCGCGCGCCAGTGCTTGTCGCAACAAGCACGCTGCTCACCATCGCTGGGCGCAGCGCTCGTCGCACGCGCATGCTGCTCACCATCGCTGGGTGCAGCGCTCGTCGCACGCGTTCGCGATGCAGTGCGCGCTGTGGCGCAGCTCGCTTGCTGCCCACATGCGACTGCTCGTGCCTTGCTCTCCCCCTTGCCCATGCGCCCATCGCACACAGCCCACGACACAAGGCAGGGCTGCTGCCTTGTGCTCGTGCACCATGCCCTTGCTCGCTGCACTCGTATCGCATGGGCGACGAGCTCCCTTGCTCGTCGTCGCATGCCCGCACTATACAACACCCCTTAAGGGTAACACGTAGCGTCCATTGCTTTGTGCGTGCAAGTTATATGAGCGAATCGCATAAAAATAAAAAATTTATTTTCAAAATTAATCACAAATTAATAATTATACTAATTTCATAATTTTAGGGCGAAAAATCGAAAATTTATTAATTTATTGATTTCCGATTAACATGGATTCAAGTCTAGGTCATAAAAATTTAAAATTTAACATAAATTTACAATTTTTATGGTGGTTTTTAGTCATAGGTATCTAATTAAATTATAACTAATTATGAAAATCAAATTAATTCTAAATTATTCCAAATTTCAACAAATTAATCATAATTACAAATTAGATTGCATAATTAACAAGGCTAGGCATTCAAACTTGTTAAACATATACAGTAGGTCAATCAAAAATTCAAGATTTAACAACAAGAATCGCAAATATTTAATTTAACATCTTAAATTTACGAAATTTTGCGTTCGAAAAACTAAAACCTCCGAAAAGTAATAGTTAGGCTTCAAAATTTTAGAATGCCTTTTACATGCGGAATTGACACAAAAATCACTCGTTTTGGATGAGTAACGAAGAAACTGCCGAAAAACAGCGTACGTATAATTAAATAAACGCAATTTGCAATTAATTAACAATTACGAAAATTAATCACCCCTTTTAATTCTTGCAAATTTGTAATATTTAACCATGTTTATGCAATTTAAATTATGAAAATAATAAGAGGCTCGTGATACCACTGTTAGGTTATGATACATATGACAATTCATAAATCATGCGGAAAAACCATAAAGCCAGGAAAGCATATTATTTACACATAATCATTTAGCATAGAATGGATGCATACATGTTGTAGCGTACCTTCCCTAGCTGCGCCCGAACCGAACAAGAACAAGTCTTTAGGACTCCAAATGTCGTCCCTCCGTAGATAGTCCATAGTACGTCCGGATCCGCCTCAAGTTAGACCAACTAGAATCGCCCTTAAAGTGCTTAGGAATTTCGGCTAGTGTTTGCAAGTGTATGGCTGATTTTTATTTCAAAACTTACCCTTTGAATACTTCAATCGTGTCCATAAATTGTGACCCTAGGCACCTATTTATAGGAGTATGGAAAAGGAATTGTAATCCTACTAGGATGTGGATTTGCTAGTTAAAACTTTATTAGGACTCTAAATAACAAAACAAATCTAATAGGATTAGGATTTTAATCTTTGCACAAATCCTAATAGGATTAGGATTTCCCGCACAAGCATTGCACAAGCCGTGCACCCGCGCAAGCCTTGCGGCCCACGACAGGCGCACAGCCCACACTGCTGTGCTCTCGCGCGCGCGCGCCCTTGGCTGGGCCTGGCCTTGCGTTGGGCCTGGTCGAGACGTGCGTTGGTGCGTGCGGCTCGCTGGGCGATGGCCTGGCTTCGTGCTGGGCCTTCGTCTAGCGGGCCTCGTCCGATGCTAATTTCGTACGATACGCTTCCGATTAAATTCCCGATTCCGGAATTCATTTCCGATACGAACAATATTTAATATTTCCGATTCCGGAATTAATTTCCGTTTCGAACAAATATTTAATATTTCCGTTTCCGGAATTATTTTCCGATTCCGATAATATTTCCGATTCTGACAATATTTCCGATTCCGGCAATATTTCCATTTCCGATAATATGTACGATACGTACCATGTTTCCGTTTTCGGCAACATCTACGACTTGGATAATATTTATATTTCCGATACGATCCATATTTCCGTTTCCGGCAATATCATCGTTTCCGGAGTATTCATTTCTTGCTTGTGACGTTCTCAGCTCCCACTGAAACCAAGATCCGTCGATTCCGAATATCCATAGATGGAGTATTTAATTCCATTAAATACTTGATCCGTTTACGTACTATTTGTGTGACCCTACGGGTTCAGTCAAGAGTAAGTTGTGGATTAATATAATTAATTCCACTTGAACTGAAGCAGCCTCTAGCTAGGCATTCAGCTCACTTGATCTCACTGAATTATTAACTTGTTAATTAATACTGAACCGCATTTATTAGACTTAACATAGAATGCATACTTGGACCAAGGGCATTATTTCCTTCAGTTTGGGCCGAGTTCTTTGTCTGATTTGGACTCTTAGAATCCGGAGTGTTTGAGACTTATCCGAGTCTTTTAGTGCGTATTAACTTTATGACGGAATGCGTCTGGGCCCGTTAGGATTTTAATTAATACGTAACTCTTATTTTTGAATCATATTAGGAATAGGATTCTTCTTGCAATTTCTATCTCATTTAGGATTTATGTTGGAGTGCAACACCTAATTCTGACAGGTTTCTATCTTTTATGACTTGCCACTTTTAACAACCACCCATTACGGCAGTTACTATTTTTAGCAGGTTTTCATAAATAGCAGGTTTCTATAAATAGCAGGTTTTGGGTGAAATGAAAAGGGTGATTGAGATTCGTTATTTTATAGGAGATGCGTTGCAAAGTGGAGATTTATGTTCTCATCATCGAACCTTCCTTTTCAGGAATGGGGACAAAAGTAGGTGTCTACACCCACACGCATGAGCGCTGCCTCGCAGCCCACGAGCACGCTCAGCGCGCGCGCCAGCAGCCTTGCTGGGCCTGGCCTTGCGCCGGGCCTGGCGAGGCTTGTGGCCTTCGTGTCGGGCGCTCGGCTTGCTGGGCGTAGGCCTGGCTTCATGCTGGGCCTTCGTGTAGCAAGCCTCGTCCGATGCAAATTCGTACGATGCGCTTCCGATTAAATTCTCGGTTCCTGAATTAATTTCCGATACGAACAATATTTAATATTTCCGATTCCAGAATTAATTTTCGTTTCGACCAAATATTTAATATTTCCGTTTCCGGAATTTTTTTTCGATTCCGATAATATTTCCGATTCTGACAATATTTCCGTTTCCGGCAATATTTCCGATTCCGGCAATATTTCCTTTTCCAATAATATTTTCCGATACGTACCATGTTTCCGTTTACGGCAACATCTACGACTTGGATAATATTTATATTTCCGATACGATCCATATTTCCGTTTCCGGCAATATCATCGTTTCCGGAGTATTCATTTCTTGCTTGTGACGATCTCAGCTCCCACTGAAACCAAGTTCCGTCGATTCCGAATATCCATAGATGGAGTATTTAATTCCATTAAATACTTGATCCGTTTACGTACTATTTGTGTGACCCTACGGGTTCAGTCAAGACTAAGCGGTGGATTAATATAATTAATTCCACTTGAACTGAAGCGGCCTCTAGCTAGGCATTAAGCTCACTTGATCTCACTGAATTATTAACTTGTTAATTAATACTGAACCGCATTTGTTAGACTTAATATTATATGCATACTTGGACCAAGGGCACTATTTCCTTCAGTCTCCCACTTGTCCTTAGGGACAAGTGTGCATTACCTAATTCCTTTGTCGCTCGATGCTTGCTCTTGAACATAAGGTAAGAGTTGTCATCCTTATTATTTCCAGAGGTGTTTCTCGGTTTCAGAGTTCAACTGATCAAATAAACATATAATCATAGCCTATGATTCATCCGAGCACGGCCATGCATTTCACAGTTTCTAGATCTCCGAGTGGCCTTGTACAACTTTTAAGCAATCTTGAGATTAGACTTCGTTTGATAGGTGATTACCTGAGCGTTGCCTTTATAGCCTCCTTTTACGGTGCGACGGTTGGTCAACCTCAAAGTAACCAGTTCTCAAACAAGTAATCTCAAATCACTCAGGTATTGAGGATTTAGTGTCTAATAACTTTAATGAAATTTACTTATGACAGATTTTCATCTCTTACAGTAAAGTTTCATAGGTCTGTCCGATACTAGTCTTCCCAAAGTAAGTATCTATGCAAATGATTATGACATTGCCATGTCCACATAGTTCAAGAAACAGAACTACTAGTCATCTTGCATTCTAGTCGTCTAACGTTTTCTATGCGTCCATCTTTATAGAAAACTCCGACCAGGGACCATTTTCAACTTTTGACATTCAAGTTCACTTGATAGACATTTCTTAGTCACAGGACTGGTCCTGACAGTCTATCTTGAATATATCGTCAAATTGAAGGGACTCATCATTTAATACTAAACCAAGATTAAATGGAATATGAAAATACATTTCATATATGATAAATATTCAACCCCAATGTTTTACCACTATGGGTCTCAAACCCATCTTTTAAAACAGTTCATGGAATTCAAAGCTATGCTTGATTTCCAGTGCTATAATGTGAGTGTTGTTTATCACTTGTTGCATAGGTTTAGTTATCATGCTTTGCCAATCTTAATATCCCTTTCATCGAATGTTTTTCGAGATATGATGATAAGATCTTTTGAGTTTGTTTATTATGTGATCTAGTCTTTCTTACTTAAATGGTGGTTCTACGCATTTTGCAATGCAGAACTATTAAGTCAACAGACATGTGACAACCCTGTTTTATTGCTTCTTAGGCAATAAGTACTTTTACTTCAATTGTATAGGTTGCTAGTGATGCTTTGTTTGGATTTACCTATCCAAGCAGTTCATAGATATGTGGAAGACTTTCCAGCTGTATCTTAGAACATAGAAATTAATATTTTAATTTCCCACGCAACAACTCATGGTCTCCAATCTATGTTGTTATTTCAAAACACGATGCTCTATAGCTCGTCCTTGCCAATGGTTAACTCCAAAGGGATCTTGCTTGATCCTTTACGAGTGTTTATGCGTGTAGCATCAACTATTTAGCATATCTTTATTTCCTTGAATCAAGAACTATTCTTATGTACCTTTTCAAGTACCATAAGTATTCTTGATCTCAATCTAGTTGATCTTCACTTAGATCAATAGGGATTGGTATATGTTCGTCATGCCTAAAGTCATACGATACCTTTTTGGCGATCCTCATATTATATCATACATGATAAATTCTTTTGCAGAATAATTCCCAATTGAATTCTATTCATGTAACTTTAGCTCATTCTAGTTTCAGTAGATACTAAATCCAGCTAAATTCTTTGACATATAATATAGGTTAAGAATCTCACTTAGATCCTTTGATGTTTAACTTAGTAAATGCTTATACATAGTCCAAACATTCATTACTTAGATTTATTCATATGGATCGAATATCTCCAATGGAGTCTTTCGTGTTTGATTTAGTAAATGCCATTACTTAATCCAAAACAATATCATAAGTGTGAGGGGGTCGAAAAAGCACGAGGCTAATGCGTGACCTCGTCCCTCGTGGGTGTGACGATTCTTTTTATACAATCAAGTGTAATTGGATTTCCTGTGAGTTTACACGCAATTGACTAGTAATATAGGAGTCGCCATTCAGTTTTTAACGACAATGAGAAAAACTGACAAAACCCGGTTATCGTGACATAAAGGGAGTGCAATTATGTTTGACCACGACGGTCGTAGGTTCTCTTGTGATCCCTGGTGTGGGGATCTCTCAACATACACCCGCAAGGTAGAGATTGAGGGTTCGGGGGACTGTAACTACCGAGAGGAGTACTTCGCTCGTCGATAACTCCAGAGGCAGGATATCCTTACTAGCTCAGCATAAATAATTGAAGGGACATGCGTTAACTATTAAACTAATCTGAGTTGATTTTAGAAATATGCAACATATAACACTAGATCGATCGCGATTATCTGATTTAGGTAGCATTAAGGGACCTAGCATGATAATCCAATTTCCCAAAAATATTATATTTGTTAGGCGTGATAGAACAATCAGATTTAGTTAGTTTAACAGTTCATAAAAAGGGCGAGGAAAGCAATTAAATCATCGAGAAGGGGCACATTACGACGCACCCTTGAGAGGTGCGTCACGGTTCTCAGAAAACTAACCACTTTGACTTTGCTATTTCTCCTTTTTATTTAACGAATCTCAATCATGGGACAGGATACGTTCTGTTCGATTTATGGATCGATTGCGACAGAACGCGTGAACAGTTTCGCAGCGTGAGGCTTAGGCTAAGAGTTGGAGTCAATACCCAGAATATAATTGTGTTGTGTGTGTTCTTTTCACGTCGAATTTGGGGCTGTATTTATAGGGAAGAGTTCGTGGAAAGATAGAATTGCAGAGTTCTAATCCATAAAGAATTAGGAAAAAACACGTACCCAGGTATTTTCAGCGCCCAGAGCCAGGCGTTGAAAATAGGGTCTGGGCTGTTTTCTTAGTCAGATTCGGATTCCTGAAATCCGTAGAGTTTGAGACTTAATCGAGTCTTTTAGTACGTATCAATTTCATGACGGAATGCGTCTGGGCCCGTTACGAACTCTAGGCTCGTTAGGATTTTAATTAATACGTAACTCTTATTTCCGAATCATATTAGGAATAGGATTCTCGCAGTTTTCTATCTCATTTAAGATTTATGTTGGAGTGCAACACCTAATTCTGACAGGTTTCTATCCTTTATGATTTGCCACTTTTAGAAGCTACCTTTTACGGCAGTTACTATTTTTAGCAGGTTTCCATAAATAGCAGTTTTCTATAAATATAAGGTTTCAGGTGAAATGAAAAGGGTAATTGAGATTCGTTTATTTTATAGGAGATGCGTTGTCAAGTGGAGATTTATGCTTTCATCATCGAACCTTCCCTTTCGGGAATGGGGACAAAAGTAGGTGTCTACAGTTAGCCCCCACTTTGACTGAGTCTTGGAGTAAGACGACGGTCAAAGTATTAGACGGAGTGCGTCACACAAGCTATGGTGTATGTGACTTGTTTTACGAGGGTCTCACGAGCCCCCGAGTGATAACATTTGACTTAAGGGTCATCACTTGAAATGTCGACATATCCCTCACGTGTCATTGGGATTTGTCAACTGGCAGTATAGAAACTTCATCACTTTGTCATTGGAAGGATCTAAAGGTGCGTAGAAACTCCCTCACTTTTTCATTGGGAGTAGCTACAGATGTTTTCAAAATCAAAGCTATAAAGTGTAGTTGGGCCTGGCCAAGCCAATCACGAGGTAAAAATGTTTTTAAAGATTCTCATTTTCAGGGCTAGCTAAACAAGAAAACCCCCTTGTTTTTATGGGACGTAAAACGAAGGAAAATCAAAGCACATCGCTCTTTTTTTGGAAAAAACGGAAAACCAATCCTTTTAATTTTTTGAAAAGGGAAAACCATAAAAAGTTATCGCTGCAGCGACTAAGGACCTGCACGGTTAGTGATGCAGACCCCGCCGGCCAAAGATGGCGAGCCTGTCCGCTAAGGGTGGACACCCCGTCCGATAGAAGTGGACGAATCTGTTTTTGAATTTTGAAAATAAGGACCTACGCAGCTTGTGACGTAGACCCCGCCGGCTAAAGACGGCGAACCTGTCCGCTAAGGGTGGACACCCCGTCCGATAGAAGTGGACGAATCTATTTTGAAATTTGTTTTGTGTTTTTTTTTAAAAAATAAGGACCTACGTGGTTTGTGACGTAGACCCCGCCGACTGAAGATGGCGAGCCTGTTTCATTTGTTTTTTGAAGATTCTATTTTTCGAAAACCGAGGACCTGCGCGGCTAGTGACGCAGACCCCGCCCGCTGAGGGTGGGCGAGCCCTGTCCGCTAAGGGTGGACGTCCGTGAATTCGTTTTTTCGATTTGGGAACTCGCGCAGTTTGTGACGCGATCTTGCCGACTGAAGATGGGCAAGTTCCTATTTCTTTGGTTCTTTGTGATTTCTTTTGAGAATTTCTTTTTATTCATTCTTGCAAGACCGAATTCTTTCGAGGGATGCTCGAATTTAGTTGTAACCTGAACGTGGGCTGACAACGTGTTCAGACGGACCTTTGTCTTGCGACCGTCTGCTTTCGTGATTTTGAGCTAGTCTTTACGGCTCGACTTGGTCTTCGATCAGAGGACCGTGCACAAGTGTCAATGACGACCTTTCGATGAGGTCGAACCTGTTGTTGTTCTTTTTTGAAGTATCCAAACATGATATGGTGTATGGCGCAGCCCGGGAATATGATTTCGATTGTGCGCTCCTTATTGGAGTCTATTTTCCGCGAGCCCCCAAGCACTGGGGCTCGTCGGTCGTTTTTTCGCATCTTGTAATCATGTTCGGGGTCATGCTCGTATGTGCGAGCGACCTTTTATAGTAGTGTGCTACTTTAGCGAAGCCGTGGAGTGCGACTTTAGTTTTCAGGCGACATCCGGTTTTAGCTTGGCCCGGATTAATCCTTTGACAGACAAACATTTTTTATTTGGAAAACCAACGACTTAACGACACATATTTTTGGTGTTTCGAAGAATGACCATGATATTTAATTTGTTTTTGAAAAGTGTACATAAGCATTTTCTGAGACGAGTCTAAGTTTCGACCAAGTTTTAATGTTATATTTTTTTTTTGCTTATTTGGGAGCCAAAGGTGCTTTGGGCTTGATCCTACTTGCAATAGGGCCTCGTGTTTAGCAACACGGTCTTAAGTCCTTTCCTGTTCCGCGTTTTGGGAAATCTGGGCCTTGGGCTGCATTTTCAGCGCCCAAGGCCAGGCGTTAAACATTTCGGCGCCCAGTCGTGGGCGCTGAAAGTCTTTTCCTGGTGATATTTGACTTTTGGATTTCCTAAACGTTTCCGAATGGGATCAGGACGTCATTGGGTGCGTTCAGCTGTATATAGGGGCTAGATACGTCTTTATTTTCCACCACTCTCAAATTCTTTCTTTCTTTTTTGCTGTGCTTTAATTACTCATTGCTTTTGCCATGTCGATCCCTACTTTCTCACTCCAACGGACTGTTAGGCGTTGGCTACGGGCCCTTACTCCCACAGAAAAGACTTTGTTAAAAGAATACCACTTAGAGGCACTTTTAGGCTTACAACAAATTAATATTGATTATAACTTTCTACATGCTGTCCTAAGCTTTTAAATATGTCCTTTGCCCGATGAATTTCCTGCAATCCTTGGTTATCCTACTAATGCTACTCCTGTTACCCCTGGCACTATTGAAGAGGGTAAAACAACCATAAGGGCTTTCCTAGGACTAGATGATAACATGTTTGCTGAAATTGTTGTAGATGCTAAGGTTAACTTGGCAAAACTTGTAAAACATCACTTTAGGCCTAGTAAGAATATGACCGAACAGAAATTGAATATTCGAGCCCTTGTATTTTGCTTGTTGAATCACTATTTGCTATCGAATAACAATGGTGAGTTCGGTGACATAAGGTTGATCCCCTTGATTAGCCAGATGGAAAGTTGCTATTCTATCATGCTGTTGGTTGTTGCCGAGACTTTGCTGAGTGCGGATGAGCTGAAGAAGAAGGATGCCAAATCTGAACATTTTAAGGGAAGCCCCCTATTACTGCAGGTAATCAATTTTCTCCTTTGCGCACGCATACGCCACTTTTGCATATATTTTTTGCCTGGGGCTGAGTTTCAGCGCCCAGGGCTGGGCGCTGGAGTTTTCGGCGCCTGGTCCTTCGCGTTGAAACTGCGGCCCAGGGACCGTTTTTTTTTTCATTCTTTTGATTCAATTGTACCTGTTTTCGCAGATTTGGCTTGCGGAACGGCTTAGACTTTTGGAAGCTCCTGCCGATCCTAAACATTATCGCCCTATAGCCTTGGGTAACCGAAAATACTTGCACCAAGGCCAGGACGAGGCCGAATGGACCTCCTTTTTTACTTATGGCATTTGTTCTATTAAGTGGGTGGTACCATGGTGGGGTTTGACTACTATGACAGGGGGTTCTGATGTATCGGTTTATGTTTCTTTGTTGGGGCTATCTCGTCACATTTATATTTTCCCTTACCGAGTCATGCGTCAATATGGTTTAAGGCAGACTATCCCCTTTTCTGATACGGTACCACCTAAGGTAGCGGCCCTTTCACAAACACAGGTCCTAGCGTGGGCTAAGTATTATGATGGTCTTCCGCGTTGGGCCGTAGCTACAAATGGCTTTGTGGGTCTTTCTGAAAACTACAAGTTGTGGATGAGCTCCGGTGATAAAGATGTGAGGACCGAGGCTCGAAATGGGGAGCCGGCTGAGCTTTTGATACCTCGTATTCGTGTTAAATATGAGGGTCCTGATTCTGCCAGACCTCGTACCTATAGTATTAAGACTGTGAAAGCTCGTCCTGATCGAAAGCGAAAGGAAATTCCTCCCTGTTCCAGTTTCAGGCCTAAAAAGATGCCTAACATGAAGGGGCCTGCTGTAGTTAAAAGAAATGCAAGCTCTCGCGGAGATCGTCGCCGGAACAATGTATGGGTTAGGAAGGCTCAGCCGCCTGTAGAAACAGTGGCTAGTCTAGTTGATGATAATAATCCTTCTCCCACCATTGCTTGTGCCCTCGAGGCTGAGCGGGCTATAACTGAGAATGTTTCTGAAGCCTTGGCATCTTTGGAAGTTGGTGTCCAGGAGCCGGTTCTTATGGAGATTGACATTGGGGCAGCGCAGAAGACTGTGGGGGTGGATCCTGGGAATATTTCCCTCTACAAGACTTTATTTGATGATTCGGAAGAACTAGAGTAGTGTAGTTCTTGCTAGGGTGTAGGTGCCCTCTATTTATTTCAGTTGTGTTTGTTTTTATTCCTAGCACTTTGTTTTCCTTCTTATTATTTCTCAATAAAGGCGTATTTTTATTTTTCATTTTCATTTATTTTTGTTTCTCCTCTTTTTTTATGTATTTTATGTGTCTAACACTTTTTGCACAAAGAATATTCGTTTTTTTTTATTGGACCGAATCCTTGGTAAGGATTGCCTACGTATCTTGTCAAAATCAGGTCGCGCGTAGTTCTAGCTTTAGAATAAGTTCTAGTATGCCAGATTTCGGTAGATATGCCCTGGGGTGGAAACATATTACTTAATCGGTCAAATGAGTGAAGTATTATCATTATTTTCATCTGCCGTTTTTTTTTGCCATAAGTCGCGTAAAATATGAAATTCGAAATTCGACTAATTTGTATGGCTATATTCTTGGTTGGTAAGCCTATTTGGATACGTGGATACGTATTGTACCCCCCAAGTGTTCGTTATTTTTCCGTTGTGTGCGGATAAAATGACGAGCACTTCTGAAAAGAAAATTTTTGTCAGGCAGAGAGTTTCAACACCCAGGCTGGGGCGTCAGAATTTTCGGCGCCCAGCCCTGGGCGCTGAAAATGACTTGGGCGGTCAATTTTTGACGCTTTGCTTCACATGTTCTTGCATTTGTTTCTTTTTTTATGCCTTGATATTTTGCTCGTATTCAAAGGCAATTTTTAGGCTATTTTGGAGGCTTTTTTTACTGTTAGCGTGAAATGCGTTTTTGTCCGGATTAATTTTTTCTATTCGTGACTCGAAACGGTTTTGGGAATTGGGTTAGTGTGTGGAAGGTATGAAGATTTTTGTGTAGACTTTTGAGTGGGCTGAGGTGCGTGTTTATGCCGGGGGCGGCGTTTATTTTTATGAGTTTTTTTTTCTTGAGCAACATTTGCATGGTTTCTTTTGCTTTCTTTGGGTTGCATGGGTTAGACCCTTATGTTTTGGTAATATGATAATGTGGTTCTTTTTTTTGGGGTTTGATGAATTTCGATGTCACGATTCAACACCGAGTGGGCCTTGTTTATTGGGCCTAGAGTGGGCCGCCTCTTTATTTTTGTATTTTGCAAATACATTTGGTGTTTATTTAGTGTTAGAGAAAATTTTTAGGAGAAATATTACGCCTTTATTGATTCGGAAAGTAAGGAAAACACACTGAAATAAAACTGACCCATATTCTAAGGGGCCTTAGGACCATCTAAAGTCTCTATTATTTTTTTTCTATCAATCTAAAGAACTACTAGGCGCTTTTTTACTAATGGTGCTCTATATGGCTCAAGCCTGGGGTTTAGTCTCATAAAACTTCGGTCCTTCACCGGTACTCATCTTGAATTCCGTTCCTTTTTCATTGACCCACTGATATGTCTTCACCCATCCGTTCTCGACCTCTTCTAGTGTTGATGCAGGAGAGATTAACCGGGTTGGATCGAAACCTTCATCTTGTAAAGCTAGGGTAGTCATCACAGTCTCGTTCTCCATAGGCCTCGATTCGTTAAACAATGTCCATAGAGCCTGATTGTCAAATATTTCAGCTGTTTTAGTCTTGGTGAGGTGGGGTGCCTCATCCAAGGTGTGGCAGTCATCGAAAATTTCAAATCCGGGTTTTAGCAAGCCATCCTGAACGAAGGGTTCAGGGAAATCACAGCATGGGTGTTCTTCTCCTTCCCGAACGAACATCCCGTTAAGAGGCCTTTGATACGGGGGAAGGAGGGTGGTTTGTTTGGCCTTTTTAAGGCGTAGCCTAGACAGGCGGTCAGCAATATCTTCCTCCGTTGGTTCATAGCCTAAGCCAAAGGGAGTAGATTTGTCGGGAAAATGATGGAATGTGTATTCCTTCTTCCTTATGCCCAATGGGGTTCCTGGGAAATAACCTTGAGCTAACAGCATTCTAGGGATGACTCGGGATGCATGCGGGTCTAGGAATGCTGGATCATAATCTTCGATGAACTGGATTGCTTCTTCCATTTGAAACCCATAAAGGTCGTCTGCAGTTTCGGCCGTTCCAACCATAGTACAACTGACGTCGAGAGGAGGGGCGCGGATTTCTAGTATTTCCCCGTTATGGTTAAGTTTAACCATTTGGTGCAAGGTAGAAGCCACACCTCCTAAGTCATGGAGCCAAGGTCGCCCCAAGAGGAGGTTGAAAGTGGGCTTGATATCGATTATTTGAAACTCCGTGGTGCGTGCCACAGGCCCGATTTGTATGGTAAGGTTGATTTTTCCCAATACAGGCCTTCGGGAGTTATCATAAGCTCGTACCCCTTGCGTGGAGGTTAGGAAGTCATCGTTTCCTAGCCCCAAGCAATGGGCGGTTCGCAATGGGCAGACATTAACCGCCGAACCATTATCTACGAGCGCTAGGGGGATGTTTTGTCCTTTGCATCCAACCACTAGGTAAAGGGCTTTATTGTGAGCACCCCCCTCTTTGGGTAAGTCTTTATCAGTGAAAACTATGGCCTTTTCTCCGGCATCTCTCGTGACATGGCTAATCAATGAGTCAGGTGTGATATCTGTAGGTACTGAGATGAGGTCAAGTGAGCGAATAAGCTTTTCGCGATGTTCCTTTGAAGTACACATGAGATCCCAGATGGTAATCTCGGCCTTGGTTCTTTTTAGTTGTTTCAGGAGAGGATTTTCAATGACTTCTGCGACGGTGGCGTGCCGTCCATTCTCAGGAGTTTTCCTAACCGGGATGTCGTCCATAGGAGGTGGGTGAATATCCGGTTGGTATATTCTTCCGGATCGGGTGAGGTTGTCGACCTCGGGCTCCTTAGGGGTGGTGTCAATGAGAGCATACCCGGGCCAAGTTTCAGTGAAGAGGTCCTGGCCCGACACTTGAGATAGGTAAATATCTTCAGCATCATCATTCCACACACCGCACACTTCTCCCTCGATTCGATCCATAGGGACCACAGCGAGTGGTGCACCTTGAGGTGTAATATACACCGTGGGGTCGAAATTCTCTGGTTGGTCGAGAGAGATGTGACAAGAGCCGAGTGGGCTCTTGTTGTTGTTGGGTTTGCCAACGTTAGGGAGAGGTATCACTTCATCCTCTATCATGTCCGGATCGTATGTTTTAGATTCCAGCAGTTTTCAGTGTCATGCCCATTTCCTTGATGGAATTTGCAGTAAGTACCTTCGACCCAATATTTGCTTTTGACAGGAGGGTCACGGGTGGGGCCTATAGGTCTCAACTTTCCTTGATTGTTTAGTCTTTCAAAGGCTTGTACCAAAGTCGACCCGAGTGGGGCAAACTTTCGGTTCTCGGACCCATCTTCCATGGCTTCTTCGGGCGGGAGTCTCTTCTACAGCATGGACTTCTTGGGCTTGGGATGTGTTACCCCGATTATAGGTGTTGTTCTTATATGTGGGTTTTCTTTGTATGGTTTTGGCGAGGTCGTCCTCGATCTTTATTCCCACATCATAAACTCTTTTGAAAGTGTCAAGTTCCAGGTACCTAAGGTGTTGTTTGTAAGCCGGGTCCAGGTTGTCAATGAATTTTTGGACCAATTCTTTTTCGGGAGGCCTATTGATTAGCTGGGCCGCCTGGTCCCTCCATCTAGCAAAGTAGGTCGTGAAACCCTCATTTTTCTTTTGGAAGAGAACTTCTAGCTCGCGTATGGTGACTTGGAAATCCATGTTCGACGAGTATTGCTTGATGAAGACATTGACAAAGTCTTCCCAAGTGGGGAAGAGCTTAGGGTCCTGGTGATAGTACCATTTGAGCGGCACAGGTTCCAAGGACAAAGGAAAAGCAGGTAAATACATGGACTTGTCCACGCCTTTCAAGTTCATGGCATTCACAAAGCTCAGTAGATGATCACGGGGGTTGTCCGTGGCCTTGAACTTTGGTAAGTCAGATGAACTGAACTTTTCTGGTAATTTTCCAGGAAAAGGTTCAGGATCGAGGGAGAAGTATTTGCTCCCCATGGTTTGCTGTAGGACCATTTTTTCAATCCTCTTCTCGTTATCGAGGTCATTTTTGGCTTGCGCAGCCGCTAAAGCTTTATTTTCCATTTTCAATTGGCCCATAAGTTGGGTCATTTGGACCATCTGGTCTCGCAAATCTTCGATGGACATGTTTGAAGGTGCGAATCGAGGTTGGGGAAGCGGAGATCCTTGAAATGGGGGACGACGGGCGGAGCTTGGAGTCACTAAACCTGATGTTGGTGATGTATCTTCGAGACGCACTAACCGTTGATTCCCTGATCGGCTCCAAGTGGCAGGACCAGTCCTAGGCATAAGATAAGCTAAAGTTTAGGTTCCCAAAGTCTCAAGCATTACTTAGTCTAGACTTCGACTCTCTAAATTGGTTTTTCACTCTTTCTTTTGTCGGTACACTTTTTGGTTTTTTTTTATTTTGGTCATTCTTTGGATTTTCGAAACACTTGCCCGTGTGACATTCATAGTTATTAGCATGTTCGGTTTTGGTGCCGAGCATTATCGTCGTAGGAGGCCTAATAACGACACAAAGAGTTATTAAATTTTTTTCACGAGTCGCTTTTGAACTCGAGTGCTTTTCTTACGCCCTCGTAGCAATTCTTTTTATGAGCATTTTTTTTGCGCTACGTATTTTCCTTTCGCGCGGGCACCGAGGCTGCTGCGCCTGACCAGAAGGCCAAACAGCAACTTCAGCGCCCAGCGAGGGGCGTGAGAAATTCTGGCGCCCAGCCAGGGGCGTTGAAAATGCATCCCTGGCTGGTTCTCGTTTTCTGTCTTCTGTTTATTCGACTTCGATTTGCGTGCTTTCCTAATAACGTCCTTTACGCGTAGCAGCGTTTGTGGGATTCGTTACAGGCCATCCCGAGCGTCGCTTATTTTTGTGGCGACCATTCGGGTTTGCGAAACACGTGTTTCGGTATAACTCCTTGGCAAATTAGTCTATGAATGTTTGGGAAATTTTTAAGGTCGTTGGTCTTCTAGGATAGCTTGTCACACACAATCACACATTTCGCTACACATAACTACATTACAAACATAGATTTGAAAATTAAGTATGTCACGTAGTTTATGATAGGCTTCTATGGGTAGTTTATTTGCGCCTGGCTTGGTACCACTTCTATCGTAGATCCAACACATGCCCCGGGCGAGGTAGTATCTTCAACAGACGAATTTCGCCCAAGAGGCCAACCCGCAAGTGCAAGCCAAGGGGCCATGCAGGCGAGAGGGACCTAATGAGCGAGCGATTGCGTTCGGGATAGGTGTACTACCTGCACAAGTACCGAGTGGGCAACATGCGCGGCGTATGCACCCCCCTATTGGCGGAAAAAGGTATCCTTAGTCTCAACTCCCGAGGGAGCCGAGATTCGTTATGCTGTTCTGCCCGTTCACATTAATATGCTGATTTTCAGGTCGTCCCAACTTGATGGGGAAATAAACGCGGGGTAGGATCGTTTCACCCTTCGGCTATTTTGATTACCTACAAGTACGAGTATTTCCTTCACTATCCCCAGTGGAGTCGCCACTGTGAGGGGGTCGAAAAAGCACGAGGATAATGCGTGACCTCGTCCCTCGTGGGTGTGACGATTCTTTTTATTCAATCAAGTGTAATTGGATTTCCTGTGAGTTTACACCTAATTGACTAGTAATATAGGAGTCGCCATTCAATTTTTAACGACAATGAGAAAAACTGACAAAACCCGGTTATCGTGACATAAAGGGAGTGCAATTATGTTTGACCACGACGGCCGTAGGTTCCCTTGTGATCCCTAGTGTGGGGATCTCTCAACATACACCCGCAAGGTAGAGATTGAGGGTTCGGGGGACTGTAACTACCGAGAGGAGTACTTCGCTCGTCGATAACTCCAGAGGCAGGATATCCTTACTAGCTCAGCATAAATAATTGAAGGGACATGCGTTAACTATTAAACTAATATGAGTTGATTTTAGCAATATGCAACATATAACACTAGATCGATCGCGATTATCTGATTTAGGTAGCATTAAGGGACCTAGCATGATAATCCAATTTCCCAAAAATATTATATTTGTAAGGCGTGATAGAACAATCAGATTTAGTTAGTTTAACAGTTCATAAAAAGGGCGAGGAAAGCAATTAAATCATCGAGAAGGGGCACATTATGACGCACCCTTGAGAGGTGCGTCACGGTTCTCAGAAAACTAACCACTTTGACTTTGCTATTTCTCCTTTTTATTTAACGAATCTCAATCATGGGACAGGATACGTTCTGTTCGATTTATGGATCGATTGCGACAGAACGCGTGAAAAGTTTCGCAGCGTGAGGCTTAGGCTAAGGGTTGGAGTCAATACCCAGAATATAATTGTGTTGTGTGTGTTCTTTTCACGTCGAAATTGGGGCTGTATTTATAGGGAAGAGTTCGTGGAAAGATAGAATTGCAGAGTTCTAATCCATAAAGAATTAGGAAAAAACACGTACCCAGGTATTTTCAGCGCCCAGGCCTGGGCGCCGAAGATTTCGGCGCCCAGAGCCAGGCGTTGAAAATAGGGTCTGGGCTGTTTTCTTAGTCAGATTCGGATTCCTGAAATCCGTAGAGTTTGAGACTTAATCGAGTCTTTTAGTGCGTATCAATTTCATGACGGAATGCGTTTGGGCCCGTTACGAACTCTAGGCTCGTTAGGATTTTAATTAATACGTAACTCTTATTTTCGAATCATATTAGGAATAGGATTCTCGCAGTTTTCTATCTCATTTAGGATTTATGTTGGAGTGCAACACCTAATTCTGACATGTTTCTATCCTTTATGATTTTCCACTTTTAGAAGCTACCTTTTACAGCAGTTACTATTTTTAGCAGGTTTCCATAAATAGCAGTTTTCTATAAATATCAGGTTTCAGGTGAAATGAAAAGGGGAATTGAGATTCGTTTATTTTATAGGAGATGCGTTGTCAAGTGGAGATTTATGCTTTCATCATCGAACCTTCCCTTTCGGGAATGGGGACAAACGTAGGTGTCTACAATAAGATCTTTGTAAATAGATCTTAATACCCAGTATGTACTAAGTTTCTCCTTGGTCCATCATTGATGAATAATTTCAAACCTAACTTAATAGCATTTGAATGTTATTTCACAATAGAGAGATATGTGTGTGATACACATAGGACCAATTAAGTTTTATGTACTCCCACTAAACTTCTTATATATCTATAAGAATCATGTACATTTTATGAAACTAAAATACCTATTAGCTTCACTAAAATACAATTCCAATTCCCAATTGCTTGCTTAAATCTGTACTTAGATTCCATAAGCTAGCATTCATTTCAAGCATTATTTGGATCCACAAATCCTATGACATGCTATGTACATAGTTTTCTTCCAACATTTGATTGAGGAATACGTTTTGTCATCCAATTGCCATATGTACCAATATGCAATCATTGCTTGAATTATAGACTTAAGCACTACGATTTTGCATGAGGCTTCAACACAATCCACGCCGTGAATTTGCTTATAACCTTTAGAAACTAATCTACCTTTGTGTGTGAACACAATTCCATGTTTGATGGTTTTTATCCTTAAAACAAACTTGCAACCAATAGGTGTGAAACTATTCTTGCAAATCAACAAAATTTCAATTTTGTCATCAAAACATTTAGTATGTTTTATGGTCTCTAACCATTTAAAACATTTGAGTCTATATATGGCCTCTAACCATTTTAGGGAATCTGGGTTTCGTCATAGTTTTCTTACAGGTCAAAAGCTCATTAATCTACATGATAATAGTTTAACTGCAAGTTGTATACTATCTAATAGAAGAATCGCATAGCTTCAGTGACCTGAACTCCATGCCTCTTCACTATCTAATAGAAGAATCTCATAGTTTCAGTAACTTGAATTCTATGCCTACTTGGGTATAGAACATAAAACAATAGAATATCAATAGCCACTTGAAAGTCCTTTGAATTGGATTCCTATTCGAAGAGTGCACAACCACATGGATAAGCTTCCAAAAGCTTCGCATAAGCTCAAAAGCTCGAAGAGCTTTATTCTCCTTTACGCTAGGTGAGACCGAGAACTCGATTGCAGGCTGTTCTCCTTGAAGCACTTGTAAAGTCTTCTAAGAGATGTCTATTCTTTAAAGCCACTTCTAAAGTCCTTAAGAATAAGTGTTCGGATTTTCTGAAGAACTTCGAAAAGCCTCCAGAATGTCCGTTTATGTTTGTTGTTCGCCTCGAAGACTTTCGAGGTCTATTTTCTCCCACTTGTCATTTTGGAAACGAATCTCCAAAAGGACATTTTTTCGAGCAAACAAACATTATGTTCTCAAAAATTCGTGGTAGAAACAATACCCTTGTGTCTCATTTGAATAAATCACAATGAAATATATATCTATACTTGGGCCTTAGTTTGTTGAATAACAAACACTAAGCTCCCACTGAGTTTAGGAACTCTTTAGATATATTATGAAAAGATATTCTGAAATTAATTTTCAATAGCTTTGTTGAATTTGGTTTAGTTTGGTGGTAGTTAAGCATTTTGTTTTAGAAATTATAGGAAAATTCTTTATGATTCATCATTGATCGAATCAAGTACTAATTGACTTCGATCATTCCAACTTAGATATGCCATATCTTATGGAGCTAGATCGTGAAATTACATTACACGATCATTGATGATCATATTTGGTCTCAAGTAATCATTAACATGATCTAACCTAGATCTTTATGATTTCTTGCCAAGTGGGATTTATACTTCTGAATCTTTGAACTAGCCAAACAGATTCAAACTTATATCACATTGAGTAAATAAACCTATATTCACTCAAACCTGTGTGAAATAATAAAGTCATAAAACCTTTCTTTAGCTTTGAACTCTATCGTCTAGGCGTTCTAACAATAGTTCATATCTTTTGTTACTTTCAACAAGTAAGACTAGCTTGTCTTGAATTGATCTAGAAATCAATCAACTTTCAAAAGTCCATCAAAATAGAGCTTATGATTGTTAACTTGTTGATATGGTCTAAGCAACAATGCCAAAGATTAGTGGAACTCAAATCAAGGGTTTGATTTGAACCTAGTAAAGTTTTTATTGTTAAAGATTTGTTTGTTTTAATCAAGCATATTGACTCAAACCGTAAATTACCATTTCATTCAAATAAACAAACAAACATTGTTTTTGTTTTTCTTGAATGTGAGTCTTTCTGTGTTTGAAAACAGATATTTAGGTATGCTGATTATGGAACAAAATAGCCATTAAGTTCCAGCCTTTGAAAGGCTTAAAACAAACTAGATGACCCTACAACTAATGTAGCATTGCCATGCTTCATTTCCCACTTGTAGGCCATTAGTGTAGCCTAGCTTCCATTGTTTGAGTTATTACCGAAGTAAGAACCTCAAGCGGTATATGATACCAAGGAAGTTTGATTGCTAGGTCACTTCTCTTTAAACATAAACTTATAGGTAGAAACGGAATCGTAAATTCCTTTCATTTGTTCCTTGTTTTCCTATTTCTTGTACCCTTTCTTATAGTCTTAAGAATTGAATTCTTTAGTGTTGACTTTTATACTTTGGTAGACATGTCCAATGTCACTCCAACAAGGTTCTTACCATTTAATTTATGTTGAATATTTTGTTTCAACTAGATGATCTTACCAGAAGCTTCTAAAGTTCTCTAAGCATCGATCTATTCGAATGTCTAGGGACTAGACTCATTCGAGAATTAAATGGACAAAGATATTAGGTTGTTAACCATTGGTAAGGCTGAGCGTTTAAACTCAATGCTTTATAATCTCAAAAATACATTGTATTTTGAATTCACAAGCACCAATCCGTTTGCCATTCGACTTTGATACTCGAAAACAACCATAAAAGTCCCTAAAAGAAACGTACATTTTAAATTGATCATTTTCTCTTATTTCCGTGAATCGTTCTTAGATTCACTACCAATCGAGGAAATTTATTGTTACCTTTCTAAAAGGATTTATTGCAGTGCAAGATATTTAATTATAAACAATAATTAAAACATACAATGAAGCATGCAAAGTCTAAACATTTATCATGAGTAATAACTTGAAATTTAAAGCAATCATGCAATTTAAACAAGTTATTAGCATTTTATTCGATTTTATTGTTCCGGCAGGTGTGAAAAAAATGATTCCAAGACCCTAAAACCCGTTGAAGAATTAAGCACATTATGTATTTAGACTCAATTCTAAAATCTTTTAGGTAAGCAAAAGCCTTTTGCTAATAGTCTAGAAACTACTCTTGGTTGATAGGTACATCTAAGAACTTATTAGGTAAACCTATCAATTTTGCCACGACATAAAAGGACTCCTTACTTATATCGTTGAGTTTCACCAAAACTAACATGTACTCACATTTATTTGTGTACCTTACCCCTTTAGTATCGATAAGTAACACCTCGCTATGGCGGAAAACTATTACTAAGATCGATGTAAAGGATATCCAAGTAAGTGTTATTTTGGCATGGCACCTTTTAACTCAATTTTTAAGTTTGGAACTTAAGGCTCTTACTATGTTGGTTAGATTTTAAGTGAACTAAAATCCTTAATCATGCAACATAATCAAGCTTTGATCTCATGCATATTTAATACATATTTAATAGCAATAAATAACTTAAAGCATGCATAAGATAAATGTGATCTAGTATGGCCCGACTTTATCTTGAAGCTTCAACTTCAAAGTCCGTCTTGAAAATGGATTGGAAACTCCGTCTTGAATTTCACCGTGGGATGCGCCATTTTCTTCAAGTAGGATAAGCTATAATTAAACTAATTACAACTATTTGATGGCACGCAGACCATATTTGAATTGAAACACAAATTTGGTGCTTTAGACCAATTACATTCAAATTAATGGTACGCACACCATATTTTCTATCCTATTTGGGCCATACTAGTCACTTCATAACCTGCAAAACAGCACATATACAATATATACCATTCATCCATTCATTATCATGAATGGCCCACATAATTGGTTAGTTAGAACACATTGTATGCATCACTTAAATATTTGCAGCAATTAATTAAGGGCACCAATAATCTACCAATTATTCAGTCCTTATTAATTCTAATCAAGTTGTTTAACCTTAAAGGATTTGTAGACCTAATCAAGAGTTTATGACTAAAATTGCTCCCACTTAAACCAATAAATGCATATGCTTTACTAATTTTAAACATAAAAATGTATTTCTAGTCTAACCGGAAACATACAAATTTAATTAAAATTTAAAGCTCATATAAATTTATAATTGAATCCACTTATTTAATTTATTTTTCAGTTGGATTTAAATTAAATCAAGGTTTTTAATTTTAGTAAAATAATTAGAATAAATTAAAATTTATAATAATTATAATATTCAAAATTAAAATCCAAGAAAACAATTTAAATTATTAATTTTAAAATTAATTAAAATTATTTCCGAAATGGAAATTTCAAATTAAAATTCAAAACGACTCAATCGTAACACGACAAGCACTTGGGCTTGCGCCCAAGCCCCGTCGAGTGCACGAGGCTTAACGCCCCTCGACCGATCGTACAGCACCACGCAAGCAGGCCACACGCAACGCAGCAAGCACAGGCCACGCTGCGCGCAGCCCGCTCGCTCGCCGCGCCTGCTTGCTTCGCGTCTGCTTGCTTCGCTGGGCGCGGTAGCGCGCGCTGTGGCGTAGCACGCTTGCTGCCCACACGCGTCTGCTCGCTGGCTTGCGCCTTGGCCCATCGCCCTTGCCTACTCGCCCACTGTGCGCACAACACTCGACACAAGGGCAGTGTGCTGCCTTGTGCTCGTGTGCCATGGCTCTTGCTCGCTGCATTGTACCGCATGGGCGACGAGCTCCCTTGCTCGTCGTCGCATGCCCGCACTATACAACACCCCTTAAGGGTAACACGCATCGTCCATTTCTTTGTGCGTGCAAGATTTATGGCCGTGTTATATAAAAATTTAAAATTTTTAATTCAAAATTAATGACAAATTAATAAATCATATTAATTTCATAATTTTAGGGCGAAAAATCGAAAATTTATTAATCAATTAATTTCCGATTAACATGGATTCAAATCTAGGTCATAAAAATTAAAAATTTAACATAAATTAACAATTTTTATGGTGGATTTTAATCATGGATACCTAATTAAATTATTAATTAATTATGAAAAACAAATCAATTCTAAATTATTCGAATTTCAACAAATTAATCATAATTACAAATTAGGTTGTATAATTAACAAGTCTAGGCATTCATAATTGTTAAACATATACAGTAGGTCAATCAAAAACTCAAGATTTATCAACAAGAATCGCAAATACTTAATTTAACATCTTAAATTTACAAACTTTTGCGTTCAAAAAACTAAAACTTCCGAAAAGTCATAGTTAGGCTTCGAATTTGGGAATTCTGGATTCGGCCGAAAAATAATATTTTCGTCAAAATTTTAGAATGCCTTTTACATGCGGAATTGACACAAAAATCACTCGATTTGGATGAGTAACGAAGAAACTGCCGAAAAACTGCGTACATATAATTAAATAAACGCAATTTGCAATTAATTACGAAAATTAATCACCCCTTTAATTCTTTGCAAATTTGTAAAATTTAACCATGTTCATGCAATTTAGATTATGAAAATAATAAGAGGCTCTTGATACCACTGTTAGGTTATGATACATATGAATAAACATAAATCATGCGGAAAAACCATAAAGCCAGGAAACATATTATTTACACATAATCATTTAGCATAATTCAGATGCATACACTTTGTAGCGTGCCCTCCCTAGCTGCGCCCGAACCGAACAAGAACAAGTCATTAGGACTCCAAGTGTCGTCCCTCCGTAGATAGTCCACAGCACGTCCGGATCCGCCTTAAGCTTGACCAACTAGAATCGCCCTTAAGGTTACTAGGAATTTCGGGTATTTGGGTTGCAAGTGTTTGGCTGATTTTTGCTTGAAAATCTTACCTTTTGAATACTTCAAATCTCGATGTAAATATGTGACCCTAGGCACCTATTTATAGAGTTTATGGAAAGGAATTATAATCCTACTAGGATATGGATTTATTAATTAGAATCCTATTAGAACTCTAAATAATAAATTTAATCTTTTAGGATTAGGATTTAATCAATGCACGAATTCCGATAGGATTAGGATTCGTTACGAACACGAGCGTCGCACGACCACGAGGGAAGCACGCACCGCGCAGGCCTTGCGGCCCACACGCATGAGCGCTGCCTCGCAGCCCACGAGCACGCTCAGCGCGCGAGCCAGCAGCCTTGCTGGGCCTGGCCTTGCGCTGGCCTGGCGAGGCTTGTGGCTTTCGTGTTGGGCGCTCGGCTTGCTGGGCGTGGGCCTGGCTTCGTGCTGGGCCTTCGTCTAGCAAGCCTCGTCCGATGCAAATTCGTACAATGCGCTTCCGATGAAATTCCCGGTTCCGGAATTCATTTCCGATACGAACAATATTTAATATTTCCGATTCTGGAATTAATTTCCGTTTCGAACAAATATTTAATATTTCCGTTTCCGGAATTATTTTCCGATTCCGATAATATTTCCGATTCTGACAATATTTCCGTTTCCGGCAATATCTCCGATTCCGGCAATATTTCCATTTCCGATAATATTTTCCGATACGTACCATGTTTCCGTTTCTGGCAACATCTACGACTTGGATAATATTTATATTTCCGATACGATCCATATTTCCGTTTCCGGCAATATCATCGTTTCCCGAGTTTTCATTTCTTGCTTGTGACGATCTCAGCTCCCACTGAAACCAAGATCCGTAGATTCCGAATATCCATAGATGGAGTATTTAATTCCATTAAATACTTGATCCGTTTACGTACTATTTGTGTGACCCTACGGGTTCAGTCAAGAGTAAGCTGTGGATTAATATAATTAATTCCACTTGAACTAAAGCGGCCTCTAGCTAGGCATTCGGCTCACTTGATCTCACTGAATTATTAACTTGTTAATTAATACTGAACCGCATTTATTAGACTTAATATTATATGCATACTTGGACCAAGGGCACTATTTCCTTCAGAACTTTGTAAAGACTTGGCTTGGGAAATGTTTTTCGACGAAAGATCTAGAAGAAGCAAAATACATATTGGGCATCAAGATCTACAGAGATAGATCCAAGAAGATGATTGGACTTATACAAAGTACTTATATCAATAAGGTACTTGATAGGTTCAATATGGCTTACTCCAAAAGAGGTCACCTACCCATGTCTCATGGAATGACTCTTGGCAGGACTCGGTGTCCAAAAACACCAGATGAGCGAATTCAAATGAGTGGGATACCATATGCATCATTAATTAGTTCAATAATTTATGCTATGATATGTACACGCCCGGATGTTTCGTATGCACTTTGTGCTACTAGTAGATACCAGTCAGACCCAGGAGAGGCACATTGGACTGCTGCCTAGAACATTCTAAAGTACCTGAAAAGGCACAAAGATGATTTCTTGGTCTATGATGGAGATGATGAATTGATTGTTAAAGGCTATACGGACAAAAGCTTCCAAACCGACAAAGATTATTTCAGATCACATTCTGGGTTTGTCTTTTGCCTCAATGGAGGAGTAGTAAGCTAGAAAAGTGCCAAGCAAAGCACTATTGCGGATTCTACAACTGGAGCGGAGTACATTGCTGCACATGAAGCAGCAAAGGAAGCAGCAAAGAAAGCAATTTGGCAAAGGAAGTTCATTGGTGTTCTTGGTGTATTCCCCTCCGTTAAAGGACTAATAGCTCTATATTGTGACAATAATGGAGCTATTGCGCAGGCGAAGGAGCCTAGACACCACCAAAGAGTCAAACATGTACTTCGTAGATTTCACCTTTTACGAGAGTTCATTGAAAGAAAAGAAGTCGAGATAAACAAGATTGGAACTGATGACAATATCTCAGATCCATTGACAAAACCTTTGCCACAAGTGAAGCACACCTCGCACAAAGCATCTATGGGTATCAAGCATATTGGAGAATGGCTTCCAAGTCTTTTAATGTTTTAAATTTTTGAATGCTTTGTAAAACATTAAGGTTAAGCATTCATAGGAATAAATTAAGTTTCATTCTTCCATTTAATTTTTATGGTTTTATTAAATGATGAGTCCTTTCAATTTCGCAAAATTCAAGATAGACTGTCAGGACCAGTCCTGTGACTAAGAAATGTCTATCAAATGAACTTGAATGTCAAAAGTTGAAAATGGTCCATGGTCGGAAGTTTTCTATAAATGTGGACGCATAGAAAACGCTAGACCACTAGAATGTAAGATAATTAGTAGTTTTGTTTCTTGAACTATGTGGACATGGCAATGTCATAATAATTTGCATAGATACTTACTTGACAAGACTAGAATCGAACAAGGCCTATGAAACTTTACTATATGACATGAAAATCTGTCATATGTAAATTTCATTATGTTTTTAGACACTAATCCTCAATACCTGAGTGATTTGAGCTTACTTGTTTAAGAACTGGTTAATTTGACGCTGTCAACCGTCACACCGTAAAAGGAGACCATAACGACAAAGCTCGGGTAATCACCTATTAAACTAAGTCTAATCTCAAAATCACAAGATTGGGATTGTCCACCCATAAATCGGGAAGAGATGCCAAAAGTTGTATAAGGCCGCTCGGAGAGCTAGAAACTATAAAATGCATGGCCGTGCTCAGGTGATCATAGGCTATGATTATCTGGTTATTTGACCTATTGAACTCTAACACCGAGAAATACCTCTGAACGTAATAAGGATGACCAGTCTTACCTAATGTTTAAGAGAAGGCATCGAACGACAAAGGAATTAGGAAATGCACACTTGTCCCTAAGGATAAGTTGGACACTGAAGAAAATAGAGCCCTTGGTCCAAGTTTGCATTTAATGCATTTAATGCTAAGTCTAATAAATGCGATTCAGTATTAATTAAGAAAGTTAATTATTCAGTGAAACCAAGTGATCTGAATCCCTAGCTAGAGGCCGCTTCAGTTCAAGTGGAATTAATATTATTAATGTCACAACTTACTCTTGACTGAACCCGTAGGGTCACACAAATAGTATGTGAACGGATCAAGTATTTAGTTGAAGATTATATTCAATAAATAATCTAATTACGGATATTCAGAAATGACGGATGCTTGTTTCAGTGGGAGCTACACAAACTGTCAAAGGGAAAAGAAAGAATATTTGTCGGAGATGAAGACATTACCGGAAACGGAAATACGGTTCATAACGGAAATATAAATATTATCGAAGTCGAAGATATTATCGGAAACGGAAATACGGTTCGTATCGGAAATATTAATCGGAAATAGAAATATTGTCGGAATCGGAAATATTACCAGAAACGGAAATATTATCGGAACCGAAAATATTACCGGAATAGGAAATATTATCGGAAACGTAAATATTGTTCGAATCGGAAATAAATTCCGGAATTGGTAGCACGAATCGAGGGACGGACCATTTCACGAAGCAATGGCCCATCGCTCATGGGCCAAAGCACAAGCACGCACCAAGCCACAAGGCCAGCGTTGTTGTGCCTGTTGTTGGCCAGCACGGCTCGGCCTTGTGCGTGCAAATAAGGCTGGCCGATTTGCTTGCTATGCAAGCAAGGCAGTCGGCCATCACCTAGTGTTTAGGGTTTTTTGGTAAATTCCTAAACTTTCCTAAATCGTTCTTGGGTTTTGGCTCCTAGGGTTTTTCCTATTTCCTATAAATACACTAGAGGAAAAAACATCATAAGTTGCGCTTGAAATAGGATTATAAGTTGCCCTTTATAAGGGCAACATATGGCATGGTCACATTTAGCAAATTATCAAAAGTCTCCCTGGACAAGCGCAACTTATAAGCTCATAATTTGCCCTTGTTTGCAACAAGAGCAACTTATGTGAGGCTTATAACTTACGCTGGTTGTAAACAAGCGCAACTTATGAGCTTATAAAAGTTTCTCTTGTTTACAACAAGAGCAAACTATAAGCTTCACATAGGTTGCTCTTGTTGCAAACAAGAGCAACTTTTGAATTTTTAGTTTATTTTTAAAAAAATGTGCAATATAATTCCTGATTCTGCAATATAATTTCTGATTTTGCATTATAAAATTATGCATTGTAGTTTATAGAATACCGTTCCACCAAACATCAGCTTGACATTCCTCAAAAATGATATAAATTTCAAATTTACAATAATATTACCGAATAAATTCAAATGTAATTAATTAAATCAATAAATAACAAAGTAATGTAAGAGTCACGGATAAGTACAAGCATGCTCTATTTACACTGAGGGTAGTTCACAATCGTTGAAGTATGTAGCCCACTTGTCTCGAACTTCATCCAACTCCTCTTTGGTAAAGGGCCCCACTCTTGAGTTTTGAAAATCTTTAAAAGAACAACGTACATGCAAACCAATAAATTAAACTAAGTTTCATATGCGAAAACAGAAATTTTATTGGTAGAGAAAACAACTTTGTGAGGTTACTAAGATTCATTTCAAGTTCTTTATGCACATCTAAGGCACATTTGGCTCGATATAGATCATATTTGGCCAAAAATGGCATTTTTGATCCCAAATATCAACAAATGAACCTAAGGACACTTTCTAAATATTTTTTATGTCTCATATGCTTAGTTAGAGGTTACTAAGAATAATTTCAAGTTCTTTATGCACACATAAGGCTCATTTGGGACGATATAGGTTATATTTGGCCCAAACTAGCATTTTCGATCCCAAATATCAGCAAATGAACCTAAGGACACTTTCTAAAAAAAAATTATTTTTGATATGCTTAGTTTGAAGTTACTATGATTCATTTAAAGTTCTTTATGCACATCTAATACTCATTTGGCCCGATATAGGTCATATTTGGCCGAAAATGACATTTTCGATCCCAAATATCAACAAATGAACATAAGGATACGTTCTAAACCTTTTTTATAATTTATATTCTTAGTTAGAGGTTACTAAGATTCATTTCAAGTTCTTTATGCACATCTAAGGCTTATTTGGCTCGATATAGGTCAAATTTGGCCAAAAATGACATTTTCGATCCCAAATATCAACAAATTAACCTAAGGACACTTTCTAAATCTTTTATATGTTTTATATGCTTAGAGGTTACTAAGATCCATTTCATGTTATTATGCACATCTAAGGCTCATTTGGGACGATATAGGTCATATTTGGACCAAAATGGCATTTTCAATCCCAAATATCAACAAATGAACCTAAGGACACTTTCTAAATCTTTTTTATGTCTCATATGCTTAGTTAGAGGTTACTGAGATCCATTTCAAGTTCTTTATGCACAAATAAGGCTCATTTTGGACGATATAGGTCATATTTGGCCCAAAATGGCATTTTCGATCCCAAATATCAACAAATGAACCTAAGGACACTTTCTAAACTTTTTTTATGTTTCATATGATTAGTTAGAGGTTACTAAGATTCATTTAAATTTCTTTATGCACACATAAGGCTCATATGGGACGATATAGGTCATATTTGGCCCAAAATGGCATTTTGGACGGTTCATGACAATTATAGGCGAATAGTTTATTTTAACTAATTTCTAGCCTAATAATACATCATAAATATACTATTTTATGTACCTTTTTCAGATCTTGAATTTCCTTGCAACTTTTGAATATGTCATGCATGAATTTCATCACGTAATAGCCACACTCAACCTCACCCTCTTGTTGGGCGCACTAGATTAAAGAGAACATAAATAAGATAAGGAAATGTATTTGTGAAAGTAGGGAGCAAAAATGTCATTTGAGGCTACATATGACCTATAACGACCCAAACGGGCTTTAGATGTACATAAATGGCTTGGAATGAGTCTTATAAACCTTAAAGTAATCACATTAAATATGTAAATGATTTAGAATGTTTGCTTAGGTTCGTTTTGTAAAAGTTGGGAGCAAAAATGTCATTTTAGGCTACATATGACCTATAACGACCGAAACGAGCTTTAGATGTGCATAAATAGCTACGAATGGGTATTATAAACCTTAAACTAATAATATTAAACATGTAAATGGTTAAGATTGAATCCTTAGGTATGTTTTGTGAAAGTTGGGAGCGAAAACAACTATTTTAGTCAAACTATGACATTTAACGATCAAACGAGCCTTAATTGTGCATAAATTGACCAAAGTAGATGAGAATGCAGTATTTAATAAAAAACATCTTATGATACTCTTCTATTCTCTTTTTAATTATTTAATACATACAGTATTTAATCAAGCACTCATGTGTTGTGACTTGTGAGTCACGTCATGCCACTAGCGTATGAGTCACGTCATGCCACTAGGATCCACTAAAATTTCAGATACAATGTCATATGTTTAGTGCAAAAAATCCCGTAATGCACCCTAACAAAGTCAAAGAGGATGATCATGGGGTGGACAAAATGGTTACCTTCACTACATGTTGAGAAAAAAGAAGTTCAGGAATTCAGTTGGTTTTCAGAAAATTAATTCTTGACAAGATATTATGGAGCTGAGATGTGGATTTGGATTTCAAGGAACAAGACAACTTTAGCTACCATTAAATATCGTAGAAATTAATTATGTAAACTCCTAAGAGCTAAAACCATTTCGATAGCTTCAATGAGAACCAACAATCCAACATGAATTGAAGTTCTAAAATAGGGTGGAGTTTTTTATGCAAAAAATTGATATCACAAAATTGTATAGCAGCAATAATCCTCGAGAACTAGAATATTGCAACTGTATTTGAGTCAGCGTAGTACCCCTTGCAATAAATGTCATGTTGGATTGAGTCAGCGTAATACCCCTTGCAATAAACGCCAAGCCTATTTTAGAACCCCTTGCAATAACTGTATTTGAGTCAGCGTAGTACCCCTTGCAATAAACGCCAAGCCACGTCAGCGCCCAGTGCAAGGGCAGCGCCTGGCACAGGTGATGTGCCTCAGGTCCCGCCAGACAAGGACGATGACGCTGTCCTTTTCTTTGTGTTTTTTAGCTTTGTACCTTGTACGATTTTTGGCACGTAGCTTTCCTTGGTAGTTAAGGCATTTTGCGACTTAAAAACCACCATTTTGTATCCGGGTTTTGTATTTTGGACTCGGTTTTACAAGATGGAGCCCGGCATGCTCGATTTTATCGGTCGGCGCCCGATTTTTTATTGCTTAATGGCATTTCGACTTGAAACGGCCTTGTAAGACCAATGGAGAGGTCCACTGGGTGAGATTGTGTTTGTATTTTGAATTTGATTTTTGGAAATTGAATTTTGTACCGAGTTCCGGAATGGGAACGGGCTCGGGAATTGAACTTTGGATTTTGGATTTTGGAACATATCTAAGAAATTGGGAGTTCCGCACGGAGTTGTACCAACCACCTAGTAAGGGTAATGGTTTCGTCATCATCCCATTAGGGGAGACACGAATTAGGTGTCTACACAAATGAAGAGGGATCGTTCTCCTTCTACAATGTAATGCTTCTATTGTAATGAAATTGATCATTACAAGAGATATTTCCTTAAGAAAAAGGAAGAAGAGAAGGATAGAAACGTTGCTTCTCCTTCAGGTATGTATGTTATACATTGTAATCTTGCTAATTCTACTTCTTGGGTATTAGTATTGGTTGTGTGGCTTACACTTATGTTCCAATTGAAAGGAACTAAGGAGAATTATAAGGCTTGATAAAGGCGAGATGGATCTACGCCTAGGAAATGGAGCACGGATTGCTGCATTAGCTGTAGGATTTTATATCTTTGCCTTGTGGTTTTGTTTTGGAACTAGAACACCGTTACTATGCTACTTATTGGATACGACATTCCTATGCTGGAGTCTGTAAAGACTTGGCTTGGAATGTGTTTCTCAATGAAGGACTTAGGAGAGGCATAGTATATATTGGGCATCAGGATCTACAGGGATAGATCTAAGAGGATGATTGGACTAAGCCAAAGCACTTACATTGACAAAGTGCTGGCTCGGTTCAATATGATGGAAGACAAGAGAGGCCATCTACCCATGTCACATGGCATATATCTAAGTAAGACTCAGTGTCCCAAGACATCTGATGAGCGCAGAAAGATGGGTATGATTCCATGTGTTTCGGCTATTGGATCTATCATGTATGCGATGATTTGTACAAGGCCAGATATTTCATTCGCACTCAGTGCAACGAGTAGATTGTTAGGTTATGATACATATGACAATTCATAAATCATGCGGAAAAACCATAAAGCCAGGAAAACATATTATTTACACATAATCATTTAGCATAGTTTAGATGCATATTCTTTGTTGCGTGCCTTCCCTAGCTGCGCCCGAACCGAACAAGAACAAGTCTTTAGGACTCCAAGTGTCGTCCCTCCGTAGATAGTCCACAGCACGTCCGGATCCGCCTTAAGATTGACCAACTAGAATCGCCCTTAAGGTACTATTATTTTCGGCACTTTATAGGCAAATGTGTGACTGAATTTTCTCTCAAAAACTCACTTTGAATACTTGAATACTCGATGTAAATATGTGACCCTAGGCACCTATTTATAGAGTTATGGAAAAGGATTCGGAATCCTATTAGGATACTAATTTATTTAATTATAATCCTACTAGGACTCTAATTAAATAAACTAAATCTTTTAGGATTAGATTTAATCATATGACAAATCCCGGTAGCTTTAGGATTCGAGTAGCACACAAACACACACGCACGCACAGCAGCCCACGAGGGGCGCCATGCGCGCGCGCGCAGCCCATGAGCTCGCAGCCCACTGCCGCAAGCCCACACACTGCCGCAGTCTTGGCGCGCGCTGGGCCTGCCTTGCGGTGGGCCTGGCGCAGCCTTGGCTGGTGCGTTTGTGGCGCGCTGGCTTGCTGGGCGATGGCCCGGCTTCGTGCTGGGCCTTCGTCTGGCAGGCCTCGTCCGATGCTAATTCGTACGATACGCTTCCGATTAATTTCCTGATTCCGGAATTCATTTCCGATACGAAAAATATTCAACATTTCCGATTCCGGAATCAATTTCCGTTTCGAACAAATATTTAATATTTCCGTTTCCGGAATTATTTTCCGATTCCGATAATATTTCCGATTCTGACAATATTTCCGTTTCCGGCAATATTTCCGATTCCGGCAATATTTCCATTTCCGATAATATTTTCCGATACGTACCATGTTTCCGTTTCCGGCAAAATCTACGACTTGGATAATATTTATATTTCCGATACGATCCATATTTCCGTTTCCGGCAATATCATCGTTTCCGGAGTATTCATTTCTTGCCTGTGACGATCTCAGCTCCCACTGAAACCAAGATCCGTCGATTCCGAATATCCATAGATGGAGTATTTAATGCCATTAAATACTTGATCCGTTTACGTACTATTTGTGTGACCCTACGGGTTCAGTCAAGAGTAAGCTGTGGATTAATATCATTAATTCCACTTGAACTGAAGCGGCCTCTAGCTAGGCATTCAGCTCACTTGATCTCACTGAATTATTAACTTGTTAATTAATACTGAACCACATTTATTAGACTTAACATTGAATGCATACTTGTACCAAGGGCATTATTTCCTTCAGTCTCCCACTTGTCCTTAGGGACAAGTGTGCATTTCCTAATTCCTTTGTCGCTCGATGCTTGCTCTTGAACATAAGGTAAGAGTTGTCATCCTTATTATGTCCAGAGGTGTTTCTCGGTTTCAGAGTTCAACTGATCAAATAAACAGATAATCATAGCCTATGATTCATCCGAGCACGGCCATGCATTTCACAGTTTCTAGCTCTCCGAGTGGCCTTGTACAACTTTTAAGCATCTCATCCCGATTTATGGGAGGACAATCCCAATCTTGCGATCTTGAGATTAGACTTCGTTTGATAGGTGATTACCTGAGCATTGCCTTTATAGCCTCCTTTTACGGTGCGACGGTTGGTCAACGTCAAAGCAACCAGTTCTCAAACAAGTAATCTCAAATCACTCAGGTATTGAGGATTTAGTGTCTAATAATTTTAATGAAATTTACTTATGACAGATTTTCATCTCTTACAGTAAAGTTTCATAGGTCTTGTCCGATACTAGTCTTCCCAAAGTAAGTATCTATGCAAATGATTATGACATTGCCATGTCCACATAGTTCAAGAAACAGAACTACTAGTTATCTTGCATTCTAGTCGTCTAACGTTTTCTATGCGTCCAATTTTATAGAAAACTCTGACTAGGGACCATTTTCAACCTTTGACTTTCAAGTTCACTTGATAGACATTACTTAGTCACAGGACTGGTCCTGACAGTCTATCTTGAATATATTGTCAAATTGAAGAAACTCATCATTTAATAAACCACAAATTAAATGGAAAAATGAATTCTTTTCATTTATTGCGAATCATTAACCAATAATGTTTTACAAAGATTTAAACTCTAAAACTTTAAAACATTAAACAGGGTCATCAAAGCCATTCTCCAATATGCTTGATTCCCATAGCTGCAGTGTGCGAGTTGTGCTTCGCCTGCGGCAGAGGTTTAGTCAATGGATCTGATATGTTGTCATCAGTTCCAATCTTGTTTATCTCGACTTCTTTTCTTTCAACGAACTCTCGTAGAAGGTGAAATCTACGAAGTACATGCTTGACTCTCTGGTGGTGTCTAGGCTCCTTTGCCTGTGCAATAGCTCCGTTATTATCACAATACAGGGCTATTGGTCCTTTAATGGAGGGGACTACACCAAGTTCACCTATGAACTTCCTTAGCCATATAGCTTCCTTTGCTGCTTCATGTGCAGCAATGTACTCCGCTTCAGTTGTAGAATCCGCAATGGTGCTTTGCTTAGCACTTTTCCAGCTTACTGCTCCTCCGTTGAGGCAGAAGACAAACCCAGAATGTGATCTGAAATCATCTTTGTCGGTTTGGAAACTTGCGTCCGTATAGCCTTTAACAATTAATTCATCATCTCCACCATAGACCAGGAAGTCATCTTTGTGCCTTTTCAGGTACTTCAGAATATTCTTGGCAGCAGTCCAATGTGCCTCTCCTGGGTCTGACTGGTATCTGCTCGTAGCACTGAGTGCGTACGCAACATCCGGGCGTGTACATATCATAGCATACATTATTGAACCAATCAATGATGCATATGGAATGCCATTCATTCGTCTACGCTCATCAAGTGTTTTTGGGCACTGAGTCTTGCTTAGAGTCATTCCATGAGACATGGGTAGGTAGCCTCGCTTGGAGTCCGCCATCTTGAACCTATCAAGCACCTTATTGATATAAGTGCTTTGACTAAGTCCAATCATCCTTTTAGATCTATCTCTGTAAATCTTGATGCCCAATATGTACTGTGCTTCTCCTAGATCTTTCATCGAAAAACATTTCCCAAGCCAAATCTTGACAGAGTTCAACATAGGAATGTCATTTCCGATAAGTAATATGTCGTCGACATATAATACTAGGAAAGCAATTTTGCTCCCACTGACCTTCTTGTATACACAAGATTCGTCTGCGTTCTTGATGAAACCAAAGTCACTGACTGCTTCATCAAAACGTATATTCCAGTTCCTGGATGCCTGCTTCAATCCGTAGATTGACTTCTTTAGCTTGCATACCTTTTTAGCATTCTTTGGATCCTCAAAACCTTCAGGCTGTGTCATAAACACAGTTTCTGTTAAAACGCCGTTTAAGAAAGCAGTTTTGACATCCATCTGCCATATTTCGTAATCGTAATATGCAGCGATTGCTAACATTATCCGAATAGACTTTAGCATTGCAACTGGTGAAAAGGTTTCATCGTAATCCACACCGTGGACTTGCCTGTAACCTTTTGCAACCAATCTAGCTTTGAAAACTTCAAGTTTCCCATCCTTGTCCTTTTTCAGTTTGAAAACCCATTTGCTTCCAATGGCTTGGTAGCCATCTGGCAAATCGACCAAATCCCATACTTGGTTTTCAGACATGGAATCTAATTCAGATTGCATGGCTTCTTGCCATTGCTTGGAGCTAGGGCTCGTCATAGCTTGTTTGTAATTCGCAGGTTCATCACTTTCAAGTAATAGAACGTCATAGCTCTCGTTCGTCAAAATACCTAAGTACCTTTCCGGTTGAGATCTATATCTTTGCGATCTACGCGGGGTAACATTTCTAGTTTGACCATGATTCTCACCAGATTCTTCTAAAGATCTCTGAGTTTCATCCTGAATGTTATCTTGAGCATTCTCTAGAGTTTGTTGTTCGACTCGAATTTCTTCGAGGTCTACTTTTCTCCCACTTGTCATTTTGGAAATGTGATCTTTCTCCAAAAAGACACCATCTCGAGCAACAAACACCTTGTTCTCAGTTGTATTGTAGAAGTAATACCCCTTTGTTTCCTTTGGATAGCCCACAAGGATACATTTGTCAGATTTTGGATGAAGTTTTTCTGAAATTAATCGTTTGACGTATACTTCACATCCCCAAATCTTAAGAAAAGACACATTTGGAGGTTTTCCAAACCATAATTCGTATGGAGTCTTTTCGACAGCTTTAGACGGAGCTCTATTTATAGTGAGTGCAGCTGTATTTAGTGCATGTCCCCAAAATTCTATTGGAAGTTTGGCCTGACCCATCATTGACCTGACCATGTCTAGCAAGGTTCTGTTCCTCCGTTCTGACACACCGTTCCATTGTGGTGTTCCAGGAGGAGTCAATTCTGATAGAATTCCACATTCTTTCAGATGGTCATCAAATTCATAGCTCAGATATTCACCGCCTCTATCAGACCGCAGTGCCTTAATCTTCTTGCCTAATTGATTCTCTACTTCACTCTGAAATTCCTTGAATTTGTCAAAGGATTCAGACTTATGCTTCATTAGGTAGACATAACCATATCTACTGAAGTCATCAGTGAAAGTGATAAAGTAGCTGAAATCACCTCTAGCATTTGTACTCATTGGTCCACATACATCTGTATGGATTAAACCCAATAGTTCATTTGCTCTTTCTCCAACTTTAGAGAAAGGTTGCTTTGTCATTTTGCCAAGTAAACATGATTCGCATTTACCATAATCCTCTAAGTCAAATGGTTCTAGAATTCCTTCCTTATGAAGTCTTTCTAAGCGTTTCAAGTTTATATAGCCTAATCGACAATGCCACAGATAGGTGAGATCTGAATCATCCTTTTTGGCCTTTTTGGTATTTATGTTATATACATGTTTGTCGTGATCTAATAAATAAAGTCCATTGACTAATCTAGCAGATCCATAAAACATCTCTTTAAAATAAAACGAACAACTATTGTCTTTTATTAAAAAGGAAAATCCCTTAGCATCTAAGCAAGAAACTGAAATGATGTTTTTAGTAAGACTTGGAACATGGAAACATTCTTCCAGTTCCAAAACTAGCCCGGAGGGCAACGACAAATAGTAAGTTCCTACAGCTAATGCAGCAATCCGTGCTCCATTTCCTACTCGTAGGTCGACTTCACCCTTGCTTAACTTTCTACTTCTTCTTACTCCCTGTGGATTGGAACATAAGTGTGAGCCACAACCTGTATCTAATACCCAAGAAGTTGAATTAGCAAGTATACAGTCTATAACGAAAATACCTGAAGATGGAACGACTGTTCCGTTCTTCTGATCTTCCTTTAGCTTCAAGCAATCTCTCTTCCAATGCCCCTTCTTCTTGTAGTAGAAGCATTCGGATTCAGAAGTGGGTTGACTGACCTTCCTCTTTACAGATTTGGCGTCAGTTTGCTTAGTTGGGCTGGCCTTGTTGCCACCTTTCTTAGCATTCCTCTTCTTTCCAGATTTCTTGAACTTGCCCCCACGCACCATAAGCACATCCTGCTTATCACTTTTGAGCGTCTTTTTAGCGGTCTTCAGCATACCGTGAAGCTCAGTGAGCGTTTTGTCCAGACTATTCATACTGTAGTTCAGTTTGAACTGATCATACCCGCTATGAAGAGAATGGAGAATGGTGTCTATAGCCATTTCCTGAGAAAATTGCTGATCCAGCCGACTCATATTCTCAATGAGTCCAATCATTTTGAGAACATGTGGACTTACGGGCTCGCCTTTCTTAAGCTTGGTCTCAAGAATTTGCCTATGAGTCTCGAATATTTCGACTCGAGCCAGATCTTGGAACATGTTCTTCAACTCACTTATGATTGTGAAAGCATCTGAGTTGATGAACGTTTTCTGCAGATCCGCACTCATGGTGGCGAGCATTAGACATTTCACATCCTTGTTGGCATCAATCCAACGATTGAGGGTTGCCTGAGTGACCCCGTCGCCTGCGGCTTGGGGCATCGCCTCTTCTAGGACATACTCCTTTTCTTCCTGCATAAGAACTATTTGCAAGTTCCTTTGCCAGTCAAGGAAGTTCTTCCCGTTCAACTTCTCCTTTTCGAGAATTGATCGAATGTTGAATGAATTGTTGTTTGCCATATTTAAAACTACAATTGAAAAGAATAAACAAATAAATAACCATTCACAGTTTCTCTTAATAAACTTAAATTCTAGCATACATGCATAATTCAATGTTTATTAAGCATTTTATTCAAGTTATGTGTTCCGGCAGGTGTGAATAAAATGATTCCAAGATCCTAAAATCATTGAAGAACTAAGCACAGTTTGTCGACTTAATCCTAAAACATCTTAGGTAAGCAAAAGCCTTTTGCTAATAGTTTAGAAACTATTCTTGGTTGATAGGTACGTCTAAGAACTTATTAGGTAAACCTATCGATTTTGCCACGACATAAAAGGACTCCTTACTTATATCGTTGAGTTTCACCAAAACTAACATGTACTCACAATTATTTGTGTACCTTGCCCCTTTAGGACCAATAAGTAACACCTCGCTGAGCGAAAACTATTACTAGATTGATGTAAAGGATATCCAAGCAAGTGTATATTTTGGCATGGCACCTTTTAACTCAATTTTTAAGTTTGAAACTTAAGGCTCTTACTATGTTGGTTAGATTTTAAGTGAACTAAAATCCTTAATCATGCAACATAATCAAGCTTTTGATCTCATGCATTTTAAGACATATTTAAAAGCAATAAATAACTTAAAACATGCATAAGATAAATGTGATCTAGTATGGCCCGACTTCATCTTGAAGCTTTAACTTCAAAGTCCGTCTTGAAAATCTCCGTGGGAGGCACCATTTTCTTCAAATTGGATAAGCTATAATTAAAACTAATTACAACTATTTGATGGTACGCAGACCATATTTGAATTGAAAAACAACTTTGGTACTTTAGACCAATTACATTCAAATTAATGGTACGCAGACCATATTTTCTATCCTATTTGGGCCATACTAGTCACTTCATAACCTGCAAAACAGTACATATACAATATATACCATTCACCCATTCATTATCATGAATGGCCCACATAGCTGGTTAGTAAAACACATTATGCATCACGTAAACATTTGCAGCAATTAATCAAGGGCACCAATAATCTACCAATTATTCAGTCCTTATTAATTCTAATCAAGTTGTTTTAACCTTAAGGATTTGTAGACCTAATCAAGAGTTTATGACTAAAAGGGCTCCCACTTAAACCAATAAATTCATATGCTTTACTAATTTTAAACATAAAAATGTATTTCTAGTCTAACCGGAAACATACAAATTTAATTAAAATTTAAAGCTCATATAAATTTATTATTTAATCCAAAAGTTTAATTTAATTTCAGTCGTATTTAAATTAATTCATGATTTTAATTTTAGTAAAATAATTAGAATAAATAAAATTTATTATAATTACAATATTCAAAATTAAAATCCAAGAAAATAATTTAAATTATTAATTTTAAAATTAATTAAAATTACGTAAACTGAAATTTTCAAATTAAAATTTCAAAACGATCTAATCGCAACGCAACAACCCCACGCAACGTACGCCCATGGGCCACACGCACACAGCCATCGCTGGCCATGTGCGCGCAGCCCATGCGTTGCGTCGCATCGCTGCTGCTGCACTCCTTCGCAAAGCATCATGCGAGCTGGTGCTCGCTGCGCGCGCGCCAGCGCTCGATGCACGCGAGCCATCGCTCGCTGCGTTCGCTTCATGCGAGCCAGCGCTCGCTGCGGGCGCTCGCCAGCGCTCGCTTTATGCGAGCCAGCGCTCGCTGCGCGAGGCATTGACGCTGGGCGTAGCACTCGTAGCACGCGAGCTTGCGCTCGCTGCGCGCGAGGCTTCGCACACTTGCGCGAGGCAGTGCGCGCTGTGGCGCAGCTCGCTTGCTGCCCACACGACTGCTATGCCTTGCTTTCGCACTCGCCCATTCGTCCATTGCTCACAGCTCACGACACAAGGCAGGGCTGCTGCCTTGTGCTCGTGCACCATGGCCTTGCTCATTGCATTCGTGCCGCATGGGCGACGAGCTCCCTTGCTCGTTGTCACATGCCCGCACTATACAACACCCCTTAAGGGTAACACGTAGCGTCCATTGCTTTGTGCGTGCAAGTTATATGAGCGAATCGCATAAAATTTAAAAAATTTATATTTAAAATTAATGACAAATTAATAAATAATATTAATTTCATAATTTTAGGGCGAAAAATCGAAAATTTATTATTCAATTGATTTCCGATTAACATGGATTCAAGCCTAGGTCATAAAAATTTAAAATTTAACATAAATTTACAATTTTTATGGTGGTTTTTAATCATAGGTATCTAATTAAATTATAATTAATTATGAAAATCAAATTAATTCTAAATTATTCTAATTTTCAACAAATTAATCATAATTACAAATTAGATTGCATAATTAACAAGGCTAGGCATTCAAACTTGTTAAACATATACAGTAGGTCAATCAAAAATTCAAGATTTATCAACAAGAATCGCAAATATTTAATTTAACATCTTAAATTTACGAAATTTTGCATTCGAAAAACTAAAACCTCCCAAGACATCTGATGAGCGCAGAAAGATGGCTATGATTCCATGTGTTTCGGCTATTGGATCTATCATGTATGCGATGATTTGTACAAGGCCAGATATTTCATTCGCACTCAGTGCAACGAGTAGATTGTTAGGTTATGATACATATGACAATTCATAAATCATGCGGAAAAACCATAAAGCCAGGAAAACATATTATTTACACATAATCATTTAGCATAGTTAAGATGCATACTCTTTGTTGCGTGCCTTCCCTAGCTGCGCCCGAACCGAACAAGAACAAGTCTTTAGGACTCCAAGTGTCGTCCCTCCGTAGATAGTCCACAGCACGTCCGGATCCGCCTTAAGATTGACCAACTAGAATCGCCCTTAAGGTACTATTATTTTCGGCACTTTATAGGCAAATGTGTGACTGAATTTTCTCTCAAAAACTCACTTTGAATACTTGAATACTCGATGTAAATATGTGACCCTAGGCACCTATTTATAGAGTTATGGAAAAGGATTCGGAATCCTATTAGGATACTAATTTATTTAATTATAATCCTACTAGGACTCTAATTAAATAAACTAAATCTTTTAGGATTAGATTTAATCATATGACAAATCCCGGTAGCTTTAGGATTCGAGTAGCACACAAACACACACGCACGCACAGCAGCCCACGAGGGGCGCCATGCGCGCGCGCGCAGCCCATGAGCTCGCAGCCCACTGCCGCAAGCCCACACGCTGCCGCAGTCTTGGCGCGCGCTGGGCCTGCCTTGCGGTGGGCCTGGCGCAGCCTTGGCTGGTGCGTTTGTGGCGCGCTGGCTTGCTGGGTGATGGCCCGGCTTCGTGCTGGGCCTTCGTCTGGCAGGCCTCGTCCGATGCTAATTCGTACGATACGCTTCCGATTAATTTCCCGATTCCGGAATTCATTTCCGATACGAACAATATTCAACATTTCCGATTCCGGAATCAATTTCCGTTTCGAACAAATATTTAATATTTCCGTTTCCGGAATTATTTTCCGATTCCGATAATATTTCCGATTCTGGCAATATTTCCGTTTCCGGCAATATTTCCGATTCCGGCAATATTTCCATTTCCGATAATATTTTCCGATACGTACCATGTTTTCGTTTCCGGCAACATCTACGACTTGGATAATATTTATATTTCCGATACGATCCATATTTCCGTTTCCGGCAATATCATCGTTTCCGGAGTATTCATTTCTTGCCTGTGACGATCTCAGCTCCCACTGAAACCAAGATCCGTCGATTCCGAATATCCATAGATGGAGTATTTAATGCCATTAAATACTTGATCCGTTTACGTACTATTTGTGTGACCCTACGGGTTCAGTCAAGAGTAAGTTGTGGATTAATATCATTAATTCCACTTGAACTGAAGCGGCCTCTAGCTAGGCATTCAGCTCACTTGATCTCACTGAATTATTAACTTGTTAATTAATACTGAACCGCATTTATTAGACTTAACATTGAATGCATACTTGGACCAAGGGCATTATTTCCTTCATAGATACCAGTCAAAACCTGGAGAGGCGCATTGGACTGCCTCCAAGAATATCCTAAAGCACCTGGAAAGGACAAAGGGTCGGTTTCGGATTTATGGTGGTACAGAGGAGTTGATTGTTAAGGGATATATGGACGCAAACTTTTAAACCGACGGAGATGATTTCAGATCACAGTCTGGTTTTGTGTTCTGCCTTAATGGCGGATCAGTAAGCTAAAAAAGTTCTTAGCAAAACACTATTGCATATTCTACAACTGAAGTTGAGTACATTGCTGCCTTAGCAGCAACAAAGGAAGTTGTTTCAATTCGGAAGTTCATTGAAGAACTCGGGTTATCCCGTCTATAAAAGGACTAATGGCTTTATATTGCGATAATAGTGGAGCCATTTCCCAGGAAAAAGGAACCTAGGAGCCACCAGAAGTCCAAGCGGGTACTACGGCGATTCCAAATACTTCGAGAAATCGTTGGACCGAAAGAAATCGAGATTTGCAAGGTTTAAATTGATGACAACATTGCAGATCCATTGACTAAAATGTTGCCACAAGTGAAGCACACCACACATGTAGCAGCCATGGGAATTAAGCATGTTGGAGAATGGGTTTGATTTTCTACGTTTTGTTTTAGAACATTTGTTGGATCTGTATTTAAAACAATTGGTTGAACCATATCATATTTATGAAATTATTTATTTCACTTTCATTTAATTTTGGTTTATTATTAAATGATAAAGTCCAAGTGATTCAAGACATTCAAATGGGATGTCAAGATGGATTCGTTGACAAAGAAACACCCATAAGTGAACTTTAATATTGAAGTCACAAAAGAAACCCTAATCCAGGTCATTGAAAGGTTGGACGGCCAATGACTAATGAAGATTGGATTGCAGGTAGATTTATATTTAAATTTCTTGAACTATATGGACATGGTAAGTCAAAAATCTTTTGCATATATACTTATTGGATCTCGTATCGGATTGACCATGAGAACACTTTAAGAGATTATAGTGATATCATAAGTCGTTCTCATTAATGGTGATTAGAACCATTCCTCAAAACATGAGTAATTATGGTTACTCGTTTGAATATTAGTTTGCTTTTATGCTCGCTAAATGTCGCACCGTAAAAGGAGATTATAAAAGCAGTATTCAGGCAGATTATGAATCAAAGTGAGTATTCATAGAGTAAAAAATTAGATTGTCCTCCTATCTTTGATTGGATATGGTGTTGTTGTGTAACAAGGCCTCTCCGATAGTTAGAAACTGTGAAAATGCACGGTCGTGCTCAAAATGGTTAAGGATTAATCTTCTGTAAAAGTTTAACAGTTGAACTTAGTAATCCGAGAAACACTTCTTAACCTAATAAGAAAGGCTTGGATCATACCTTATGTTCACCAACTAACACTAAGTGACAAATGAATGCGAATGCACACTTGTCTAAAGGACAAGTGGGAGACTGAATGAAATATGTCCTTCACCCAAGGTGTGTTAATCTAATAACAAGGTTAAGAGTAATTACGAATAATTAATTAAGTAAGATCAAGTGATCGGAACAGCTAGCTGGAGCAATGCTTCCGATCAGTGAGTTCTAATCCTTATTAGGCTCACAACTTACTCTTGACTGAACCAACAAGGTCACACCAATGACGGGAAACAGATCGCCGGATTAAATGCATCAGAAATTCATTTAATGGATTTTCAAGAAACTAGTTCATAAAATATAATTATACGATTTAACATTGGATCGTGAAATCGTAAATTGTATTGTGTATATTCGTAAGCTAGGAGAAATGAATAATCATATCGTACAACATTGGATCGTCAAGTACGAAATGATAAATGAATTGTCGAATGATAATTTAATCGCAACACAAAAAAAACCCACGAGCCAAGGCACGAAGCGCAAGGCCCATGGACGCAACGCGCAAGCAGGCAGCGTTGGCCCATGGCCTTGCTGCTTGGACGCGCGCGCAAGGGAGCATCAGCAGTTGCGCTATGGCTCGCGGCCCAGCAGCACACTGGCTGCGTGCTTGTGCATTCGTGGGCCTACTTGCCGGCCGAAGCCCTTAGATTTGGTCGGTTATCTTTGTTGCTTATTAGGTTATTTTAATAACCTATGTACATGTTTCCAAGTAACTAATTTAGATTATTTACAACCCTATGAAAAGACAAAACCCCAATTTCTCTTTTGCCTACATTGTTGAGTATTTTCCCAAAATCTTCAAACCTTTATCAAGATATAAGCTATTAACGTTCAAGGCGGATCTTCATTGTCGGTGAACCAAGTAGAGGAACTACGATTGGAGTTCTTGTTCGTGTTTATTGACATAAGTCGAAAACATGCTACAAACGCATGTATTGTTTAATCTGTGCTTTATACATGTTTCCTTGCTTTGGGGTTATTCCTCTATTGTTATGTATTTAACTGTAAACCCCTACAAATAGTCAGCTAAATATAAGAATATTGAAAGCCCTTGAGAACACTAATAACCAACCTAGAAATGAAACGCAACAACATGCACAAAGAAACGAACTGCCACTAGGTTACCCTCCAAATCACACGGATGGGCCATCTAGTTCAAGAGTGGTTGATAGAAATCTTAACATTCCCCAAAATTGGTCTAGAGATATATATTTGGACGATTCCCATGACGGCCTAGGAAACTGTAGGCGGGGGGGGTTTGTTTTTTTGGAATTTCTTGTATTTCAGATTAGTTTTATTTTAGAATTTGAATGTAAGTTTTAAGCATCTTATGAATTCCATTTAGGACTCATCATAAACTCAAACTTGGTTCGATTTATCAAAGAGTGTGACCACTAGATTTGACTTTATTTTTGCAATCCCACCCAGTAAAGGGGAGCTAAATTCTCGGGTCGCAGTAGTGACGTTAATCGAATTTGAACATTGAAAATAGAACTTCAAAGCATATAAAATGCACAAAATACCCCTACGACTTAGGAATTTTAAATTTCGACGGAGTCGCCACCAAACAAGTTTATGTGTCCGATTTAGAAAGACCTAAATGACTCGGGATAAGACTAGAACATGAAACCACAATCGGACTCGGGTAAGGGAACGAGACACTTATTTTGGTAGACTTGAAAAGTTGATTCATACAAGACAAGGATCATTTTCGTTCATAATCCTAATCATTGGAACTAAGTTTATTTTGGTAAGCATGCATTTTTAAGACATTGAAATTGCTACTTTTGTATGTGATCATTTTGATTTAAGTCAAATTTAGTGAACCTAATCCGGTTGTCCAAAAATTACCTTTGTTAAGCGCGATTAGAACTTGTAGATTGTAGATTTAGCATGTATAGGCGATGAAAGCAATAACAAATAAAGCAAGCATCACAATAGAAAATAAAGTGCTAAAATGTACAGATTACACATTACCACCTAGAATGGACTAGGTGTAAACCAAATGAATAGTAAAGGTGCAAAATTGAAAGTTGCGAACTTTAAAGGTGCGGAATCGAAGTAAGCAATAAATTAAGCAATAAAATATTGAAATTGCATAAATAGAAGTTGCATAAATAATATTAAAAATCCGATTGAGAAGCTCAAAAGTGATTTGGTTCCTCGCGAATCAAATCGTGGAAATAATCTAACTTTGAACTGAGTTGCTCATTAAAAAGTGATGTGGGCTTGGAGTACCTCCACAATGGGCCCTAAAATAAGGGTGATCTGACTCAAGCCTATCCCCAAAAAAGCATATGGGTCCAGGGCTCATATGCTGGCCCAAACCTCATCATTTAAGCCCTAGAGAACCACTCTCTTAATGAAGGCCCAAGTTTTCCTGGACCAGGCCCAAGTCTAAAGAGTCCATCAGGCTCTATTTTGCACTCCCACCTATGGACACGTGTTCCAATCCTCGGAGACATCTAATCATATAGGTAGGGTTATGGGATCAATTCCCAAGGAACCCTAGCCCTATAAATAGTTCAGATCCCAAGGTAAAAGGGGGAATTCAATTCATTCCCACCTACCTAAAACTATTTTTGCTCTGCCTTCTCTCTACAAATTATTTCTCTCTCTAGCCAATACTTACTTAGGCATCAGAGGGAATATTCCTACGGGAATATTCTTGTTTGCAGGTTGCAGGAAGATCGTGCCAGCGCATACTTGATACTTCTGAGGAACGCGTGACACGTCATCACCGCAAAAGATCCCACAATAAAAAGTATCATCGATTTTGTATATGAACATTGAAATAAATTAAGCTTGAATATTAAACTTTAATATTGAAAATGGAACTTGAACATTGAATATTGAACTTTAAGTTAGCAGGCCACATTCTTAAAGACTAAGACTTTTATGTAAAAAGACTTCGCCTTTAATAAGCTCCATTATTTGAAATTGATTCTATTTTAAAGGGAATGATTCCCACATAAACATCAATGAATTTTGAACATGGAATTTGTATTTATACATGAGACTTAAGTAGTTCACGTGTTCTAGTTTTAAGAAGGAATTCCACTTTTTCATACATTGTAGAACTTGTATAAAGTTAAGGGTTTTTGAAGATTTGCATAATTATTTTTGTAAGTAACACTTTCAAAGATGAAAGCCTCACTTACTAATCATGTTTTTATTAAAAACAGAGCATAAAGATTGAAACTTGAAACTTAGAAATGGAATATGGAAGACCGTGTTTTTTTTGTTGATAAAAATCTTAGAATGGGAGATATCTAGTCCAGAGCTATGAAGAGTTAGAAAATTTCAGGTTTGTCGAAATATGAGAATTAACTTTAGCATAATAATACATGAAGGTAAATGATGGGATATTGAGATATTGTTTTTTCAATGGGCTAAATTCTTTTGTAATACGAAGTATTGTGTGGCATGGTAATATTTTTTCTGGTGGTAGGAGTTGAATAGATTATCCAGTCAGGTAGTCTTATACTTCTATGGAAATTTTATACATAAGAGGGGGGGGGGGGGGGGGGGGGGGGGTCACGCAAGTAACATTATCTGTTTGTATTGTTATCTTCTAAGGTGGTTATTTTGCTTGTGAACTGCCACATTACCTCTATTCTATTTTTATACTATCATTTTGTTTCCTTTGTACGCAGAAATACTCACTTAGGTGTTAATGATTTTTGAAGAGACTCAATGCTGAAATGAAGGAAAAACTTATGGTTTACCTTATAATGATACAGAAATGAATAAATAATAGTAAATGTTTTATTGTGCTTTTGTTTACATTTTTTAATTGTGCTTTTGTTTAAATGTTTTAACATCTACCATCAAAGTTGAGAAACATAGAAAATTGAACAACTAATGGAACACATTTCCATCTTCCATTGGTTGTTTTGTTGTGAACTTGTTGTGCTTTAACCCTCATATATGAATTCTCGATACTACATATTGGGTATATTGAACAATGTTGTCCATTTGTCTGTTTTTCATTTAGTTATTGTATTCATTTTCATCGTCTTTTATCTCTTTAGATTTTATTCATTGACAATATGTTACTTACTAAACTTCTATAATTGTTTTGTTTGTTTTACAGGATGGCACAAATATTCAAGTATTACGAGCTTCTTCAAATATATGAAGTTCTATTTGGTTTTGGGCACATGATATTATATACATTTTAAAAGATAAAATTCTCCGATAGTGATTATGGGATATTTATTTTTTGGATGTAAATTCTAGACAAAATTTTTTTGTTATGATGGTTGTAATTGATATTATACTTATAAATTAAATTTAAATGAATATATATTATTTTTCTTGAATTTTTTTTAATGAAAAATCTTATTATTAGCATTTTAAGCATATTTATCGAATATATATGCATTTTAAGCATATTTATTGAATGTGTTTCCCTAACTCGAATTAGAAGCGTTACCATAGATCCTATTGGAAGCTTGCAATAAACGAAATTGAAAGTGTTCCTTTAAATTGGAGAAAACTGTTTACTTGAACTTGTAAATGTTCTCTTAAGTTATTGAATAACTGATGTCATAGGTAGAAAATGTTGCATAAGAAAAGTGTTGCCATAATTATTTGTGGTAATGGTTTATCATATTTGTTGCCTAACAATAGGAAACTGTTGCCATAGAGTTTTAGCAACGCCCCCTATTAGTAACAAATTTTAAACCGTTGCTATAGGCTTATTGCAACAGTTTTATAATCCATAGTAACAGTTTGTTGTCGTTGTTACAAGTCTATTTTGTAGTAGTGTTCTTGCCATTTTTTCTATTTGAATTACGTTATTCTCTCTCTTTAATCTCTCAATTTACATGAATTATGTAATTATGTGTTTCCATTTCTAGGGTTTATGTAATTTTCATTGTTTTTGGGCGTTTGGCGAAATTGTGGTAATCGCAGAAGTATTTGTCTTTAAAATTCATCCAATTTCGTAATTGCCTTTGTGAAATTCGTTTCTTTCCCCTGTGAATTTCACAGTAGTTTGTTGTACTTTGTGGATTCCATTCTATAGGGAAGTTGATACATCTATGACACCTTAATCTTAGAAACACTACTACAAAATAGGGCTATAGCAACAGCCTAAATGTGTTGGCAAAGATCCATTAAATGTTCCCATAGACCTATAGCAACGGTTTATATGGCGTTGCCAATAGGTGGCGCTGCTATAACTCTGTGGCAACAGTTATTATGCTTTAGGCAACAACATAATAAAACTGTTGCCATATTTATCATTAGCAACGCTTTTCTTAGGCAACGACTTTTAAATTTTGCCAACTGTTTTATTATATCTAAGGCAACAGTTATTAAGTTTTAGTAACAATTATTTAGGATTTTAAGCAACAGTTTAGTGTCCAGGCTAACACTTTTATTATCTAAAGCAACACTATCAACAGTCTATGGCAACATTTATTGCTCTAATATTGCAACAATTTTGTAGTCTATTGCAACATTTCTTGATACCGCTACTGCGACACTTTTACATGAGCCTATAGCAACGTTTCTTGATACAACTATTGCGACACTTTTATGTGAGTCTATAGCAACGTTTCTTGCCACACTATTGCAACATTTTTATGTGAGTCGTTTTTTTACACAACTATTGCAGCACTTTAATGTAAGCTTATAGCAACAGTTTCATACGTGTTTGTTTAATAGCTCATTAAATGAAAATATTATACCAAATAATCTAACTATTACAAATAGAAAACATTTATTTCGAAGTAAGTTTTACTTAATATTAAAATAAAATATCCATAACAATCATTCTAATAACAAAAACCATTGTTATAATATAAAAAATCAATTAAGGAAACTAATGAATCTCCAAAAAGAACTAATAGTTTAAGCAATCTAAAATCTATCTAGTATTTAATTTATTTGTCCTTCAAAAGAACATCAATCTATGCCCTTCATGCCATCCATTCATCTACCATTCTCCTTCTATCTACCATCCTGTAAACAGAAAAATAAAAGTCAATATAATAAGAAAAGTAATGCATGTAATTAAAATGAAATAATATAAACAATTCTGCACAACAGCTGAAAACAACACAACACAACACAACTGCACGGAAAGAAACACAAACGAGCAAAGCAGATCAAAACGAACTGAACAAGCAACCGATCATAACAAAACTGAACAACAAAGAAGATCAGAACTGAGCTGAACAGCAAAGCAGATCAAGACGGAATTGAAAAGCAAAGTAAATCAGAACAGAATTTAACAACAAAGCAGATCAGAACTGAACTGAACAACAAGTCTCTAAAGGCTAAACACAACCAATCTAATATTTCTAACTAATGAAAAATATATGAAGTGTTGATTTTGCCCATACAACCTGAGACTGAAACACTTAAATTTTGGACAAATGTTGATTATAATGCAGTTGTTGTTGCTGATTGGTTATAATTATGAAGCCTTGAAGACATCTGGCCATCTTTTGACAAAAAAAAAATCTTGTTAATTTTTTTTTACTATTGGCATTTGCTCACCCCATCCAAACTCTGGTGCTTCTGATAAGGCTCTTGCCTAAGTTATGGTGGAGAAAACAACTCATGGAATCTAAAAGATTTGGTGCTACCAAATCATCAAAGAAAGGTATAGGATGATAAAAAAAACAGTCCCTGTTTCAGCTTCCTAGCGCTTCGTTTCCTTCATTTTCAAAGATAGCCAACAAATCCTACATTAGCAATGTGTCTACATCATCTTATTCTAGTATTTGGTTACAGTGTCAATCTACAGAACCAGACTCAAAATTATCTTCTCCAATTGTCACAAGAAAAAACTAGGCTAGCCTCTAGGAAAACACTTGAGTGAAACATCTTTTCGTATAATAGAAGCCAGGTTAACATAGTTAATTATCATTCAGGAACCACCTTGCATTTCATTGTAAATTATTGTAAATTATCATTCAGGATATCCAGTTTATTTTCTTCCTGCATTTCATGCATTTCATGGTTGTCTGGTGAGATCAAGTTGATTTTCTCAAATCTATAAATAGCTAATTACTGATGAACATTGTGTCGCTAGCCTATTAAACACCTAAAACTGAACAGCGAAGAAGATCAGAACTGAACAAAACATCAAGCAGCACATCAGAACAAAACTGAATAGCAAGCAACAGATCCGAGCAGAACTGAAAAGCAAAGCAGATAAGAACGGAACTGAACAGCAAAGCAGACAAGCCCTATAGCACAACAGACACAGACGAGAATATGAAGTGACAGGAAGTACAACAGCAGAAAACCGCTCAGTCCAAAAGAACTTGCTGCAATACTGCCTTAACACAGGAACCACCTTGTGAAAACAGAACAACTACTAGCAGATCAGAATAATAGAACAGCTACAAACAACTCAAGTACAATCCACAAAAAGAAAAACTAATTATGGACTTACTATCTAATTATGTCATAACTTAACAATCATCTAACCCCATAATTCCATAATTATCAAACACCAAAAGCTCACAGTCATCAAACACCGTAATTTCACAAGCATCAAACATCATAATTCTAAATCTACATATAACAAAATAAGTAAAGAAGCTTTATAAAACATACCTATATGTAACCATGACCAATAAAGAGAGTGCTTCTTGACATTCTTCAATCTAGTAATCTATAAAGGTAAGTCATATAAGAAGTACTACGTTGTACGCACACATAATCAGATTCCTTGCATACATAACTGGCGGAAAAAAAATAGTGTATGAATATTGACAGACACTAAAACTCCAAAAGATTCAAGTAAAATCTTCAAAGTACTAGTATAAAGTTGATATCATGCAAAGGAAAGTAGCTACACTCTCCGATAAATCTTGTCATATCGCCGACAAATTCGAATTCACATTGAATTGGTATACTCACATGCTCAGACCCAACAAATACAAACCTGGAATACCCAATAACTCTAGTGGAACCAGGGGCATCGCTAGAAATAGCAACGCCAGAAACACTTCCTCCATCAGGTGCATCACCATCGGCTCTTAAGGCGGCAAGCATAGTGGACCCACCACTTCCTCTAGTTTGTAAGGTGGAGGAAAGTCCCACATGTACAGCTCCTGAACCTGCAGATGACAAAAAGAAGAGTGCAAGTGGAAGTGGGAGAAGAAGCAACACCAGTTTATGTTTATGTCTCTCCTTAGTGGCGGCACTTACTCTCAGCTTGATTCTAACAGTTCACTAACAACATACTACTTTTGAAGGCTGGCTTTTGCCGAGATATTTTGTAAATGTTATATGCTCCAGTTTGAGATTGTAACCCAAATAAAAACAAATAACTCCGAATCATCAGTAATTATCTCTCGGTCGGTAAACTTGATATCAGAAGTCTTGTTTTTTATGGACAAGTTACTTGGATGTACAGTGGGAACATAAATTCTTCCATAGAACGAACAAGGGTCAAAACCATCTCGCAATCGAATGATTATTGTACAATACAACCTCATCTTATTAAAGGAAAATCACAATAGGACTACATCATTTTTTAAACAATATAGTATCTGGAGAGCTACCTCAATTTTTTATATGGCAAGCAAAGAAGTATATTAATCCAAAGAATTACAACCTAATTCACCTATTTACATCCTTAACTAGTGTATTTTTTTTAGGGGACTTAACTATTGTAGTACTCTATCTATATTCAATATAATCATTCCAAAAAGAATTATTTCTATTCTGCTAAACCTTTATTGCTACCTTCGAATTCTTCCATAATTGGTAAATCAAATTGCCTGAAAATTTACAAAATTGAAGTTCGAGCTTACCTCCATCAACTGTATTGCTCCAGGCTAGCCTCTACTCCAAGTGAAACTCTTCAAATCAAACTCACAAACCCTATAAACCCCAAAAATTTTGGGTAAATGGGAATAATATACACGAATATAAAAAATCTCATTTAAATTAAAAGTACATCGCGACTAGAATTAAGAAATTCAAATACAAAGAAATTAGAATTTGAGAATTAAGGGATAGGGCTACTACAAAATAGGGTTATAGCAACGGTCTAAATGTGTTGGCAAAGATCCATTTAGTGTTGCCATAGACCTATAGCAACAATTTATATGGCGTTGCCAATAGGTGGCGCTGCTATAACTCTATGGCAACAGTTATGATGCCTTAGGCAACAACTTTATAAAAATGTTGCTATAGTTATCATTAGCAACGCTTTTCTTAGGCAACAGTTATTAAGTTTTAGTAACAATTATTTAGGATTTCTAGCAACAGTTTTATTGTCTAGGCTAACACTTTTATTATCTAAAGCAATACTATCAACAACCTACGGCAACGTTTATTGCTCTAATAGTGCAACACTTTTGTAATCTATAGCAACATTTCTTAATGCAGCTATTGCGACACTTTTACATGAGTCTATAGCAACATTTCTTGATACAACTATTACGACACTATTATGTGAGTCTATAGCAACGTTTCTTGATACAACTATTGTGACATTTTAACGAGCTTATAACAACAGTTTCATACGCGTTTATTTAGTTGCTCATTAAAATGAAAATATTATACAAAAATATCCAACTACTACAAATAAAAACATTTATTTCAAATTAATTTTTACTTATTATTAAAATAAAATATCCATATCAATCATTCTACTAACAAAAATCATTGTTATAATATAAATACATCAATTAATAAAACCAATGAATCTCTAAAAATAAATAATAGTTCAAGCAATCTAAAACCTATCTAGTATTTAATTTATTTGTTCAAAATTAATCCAAAGGAACTTCAATCTATGCCCTTCCTGCCATCCTTTTATCTACCATTCTCCTTCTATTACCATCCTGTAAAAAGAAAAATAATAGTCAATATAATAGAACAATTAATGCTTGTAATTAAAATAACATAATATGATCAATTCTGCAAAACAACGGTTGTAAACCACACAACAAAACTGCACGGGAAGAAACACAATAGCAGATAATAGGAGTTTTAATAGAATAAAGAGTAGATTTGCCATTGTGTTAGTTTGTACACCTATTTTGCATCAGATGGTGTTTATTCTAGTGTTGATCTTTCAGGAAAAAGCAGAAGCAGAACTTAACAAATTCATACACTGCTTTTGCTTCAAATCTATGTCTTCTCCGGACTATTATGCAGACAACAGAACATTCAATAACCCTAATATTCTCCTCCTCATTCCATGTTCTTATTCAGTTGTGAACAATCACCTTGTTCAGCTCATTCAGTATTTTTATTTGGTCATAATCTTCTGTTTCATCTATTTGCAGAACGAGTCTACACATCGTAAGTTCCCCGATGGAAAAATTGACAAGTTGAAAACAAAAATCCTACTTATGGTCGCTCTTTTAAAGGATAGAAATATGTAGATCAACGACAAAAATCATAACTTTATAAGACGAAAAATAAAGGTCAGATTTTAATTACAAGCCCAAACTGAGTTTTCATTTGATACTTGTATATCTTTCCGTTGTTGACAGACTTAGTAAGTTTGCAACTGCGTATTTTGCAGGGAAGCCACGAGTTTTAGGCTGCTATAGAGAGACACTTTTTGTATTAGATAGGTATACAATGCTCTAAGAGGAGAAATAGTGAAGGTACCATGGAAAAACTCTTATGCAACAACTCTGCTGCTCCAAAATGTGTGTTTGTAGGCTGGTTTGCAGTACAAGGAACACTATCTACTTATGACATTCTTAGTAAGTTTGGAGTGCAATGTGACACTCTTATAGTTGGGATGATGAAAGACCTCTTATAGTTCTCATGAAACCTATCCGCTATCCCTTCCTAGATCTAGATGAGCCATATAAGGCAAAGTATCGGGGAGAAAGAAGTATGAGACCGAGATATAGTGGAGGATCGGCTAAAGAAATTGTCAGAAATGAAGCTGTAAACTTCAGTCATAAGAATGAAATAGCAGGAAGAGGTGTTAGTGACCAGAATCTGAACAGACCAGCAGATTCTAATCTGAACAGACCAGCTACTGCCAAAAGAACTTGCTGCAATACGCCTGAACACAGGAACCACTTTGCAGAAACAGAACAGCTACTACCAGATCAGAATAACAGAACAGCTACAAACAGAACAACTAGTTATGGACTTACTTCCTAATTATATCATAACTTCACATTCATCTAACACCACAATTCCACAATTATCAAACACCAAAAGCTCACAATCAAACACCGTAATTTCACAAGCATAAAACGTCATAATTGCAGTAAAGAAGCTTTATAAAACATACCTATATGTAACCATGACCAATAAAGAGAGTGGTCTGTAGAAAGTGTAGACACCAAACTGCTGCAATCATTTCTGCAGTCAAGCTAGGATCCTTTTTCCGTAGTCGTCCAAGTGAAGCCCAATTTCAAACCAAACTAAAATACATCAAAACCCACATAAATTCAAAGTACCAAAATGAAATCAAGAGTCATAACTTCGCGAAAAAAAATGCTACAGAAAGAGTGAATATTAGTTTGATTAACAATTTTGATGGAATTTAAGAGAGAGGAGATTGCCTGTAAGAAGAGATAACAACATAATGTCCTTCTTCTCCTCCCCATTCTGCAATGCCACCGCATTCTCTCTATTTTATGCAGATGATAAAATATTTTTCGCAACAATATCCACTCCATATTCCAACTGGGCCGCCTTCCTCTTTCAACTCACCTGCCATTTTTTCATCATACCCGAACCCCCTTTTGCTCAACTGCAGAATACACAGGATCGAGTTGGGTGGGAACTTTGAAAATGACAAATTACCAATCTTAACAGCTTTTCTTTATTTAATTAGAGTTCTATTATCCATGATTGATTGAATAATATTTGTTAGTTTAAATCCAATTTAGCATACAAGAACAAGTTGAAGCCCATAATTAAGAATTAATGGAGAGGGAGTGAAACTCAAAAGAAAAATAAAAAAGAAAGAGAGGGATGTAGAACATGGCGTGACAATTTACCAAATAAAGTGGGGTATTACAGTTGGGGAAGCTTTCCCATCAAACAAAGGAAGCTATGGCGAGAAGAATTAGGTGACGCCATCAAATTACCGAGTACAACGTACAGGTTCATAAATGAGTGAGACTATTTCAAGAAAGTTGTTGGTGTAGTTGGGATTATTCCAGGTTAAAGTCCATAGTTGGGAGAATGAGTCTACAGTACATGACATGTACCGCAATGTACCACAAGCGCTTTGTATTGCTATGCATTTCTAAATAATTAATGATTAAATTGAATTAAATATTCAACCTCAAATCTCCATCAGCCTTCCATATCATTTGACGACCATACTTTCGGCCAAAGAATGTATAGATCACATACGTGGTCGCGTTTTCTTTCCTGATTAGAAGATTGGAAATTTTTGATGTATTCATAATCATCTTCTGTATTTTATTAAAAACATTGGTGCGAGGACTTTCTTTACCTCTATAAGCTTGCTGCGTTCAACCCCTTCATCGCTGATCAATCAATCAAAGTCCTAGAAATAAGTTGTTCCATTCTGATTACGAAAACCCCTCTCTCTTTCCACAGTTACAGTAAAATTGAAAAAAGAAATCAGAAATCGACATTCTAATTTGATTGTTTTGATTAATAGATTGATGTATATAATCTTCATTCTCTTTGTTCCAATTAATCTCAATTGGTACAAATTCAATTTGAATTTGAATATCGTATTTGTATAAGCGGTTATATGCATCGACCTCATTCATCGAAAAACATCTAATCAAAATTATTCTTATCACCATATTGCTGACACTGAAAATTACCCCCCAAAAAAAAACTAAATTATAAAAATTAGTTTGTATTATTGTACTTGGTTAGTTTAGAGTAATGACGAATGAATCGATCAAATGATTTTGTGTCCTTCTAGTTTTAATGTTTTAGAAGCATCTTTATGGTGGATAAAGCATATAGCTATCTTCCATTGAATAGATTCCGGTACAACCGCACAAGCATAGACCATGGAAGAATTAAAGCCAATGTCCAAAGGTGAAAGATGAATAATTAATTGCAGGAAGAGAGGATGAGACAACCAACTTCATTTTTAGTTTAATATGGAGTTACCCCGTACTATATTAAAATTGGATTAATAATCCAAATTGATATTCTACTGGTAAATAGCAGTACACGACGTTCGTTGTAGAATTTTCGTAGTTGGGATTATTAACATTAATTTTTCCAAACTAAAACTCTTTTTATCTTTCAGCAGCATTCTGCTTACAATTCCATATTTTCAGTCCATAACAAATTAACAACCATAAGAAATTAGCAAGCAATTAAGTTAAACCCTAACATCCTGCTAACAATTTCAATAACAAATCAACAATATACCGAAATCAAGTATTTTCTGAATTTGTTCAAGTAATTAAATTAAAAAATCAACAACAAATCAACTATTTTCTAAATATGGTACCTCCGTCTCTGCTAACAAATCAACAACAAATCTGATTTTGTTCAACTTTAACTAAAAAGGAATTAAGTATTTGTACCTGCAACGGCGAGTCGGCGAGGAACGACGAGTCAGCGAGAAGCGGCGAGTCGACCAGTGGCGCGGTGGCGGAGAAGCGAGGGCCACGAGCCGATGACGGCTTCAAACCCTGTTGGTTGCTCCGCTGCTGTTTCTTTAAGTGACTGTGGCTCGTAACTTTGTTTCTTTGTGGATCGTGGGTGACCAGCCAGTGGTGGTGGAACGGTGGTGGAAAAAAGACAACGGTTGGAGTTGGGCGACGACCGATGATAATATAAGAGCGAAAGATTTGAAGAGGGGTTTGCGTGAAAATGTTTAGGTTTCTAAACTCTTACAGCTTCCTGGTGGGTTTGATTATATTTTTATTTTATTTTATTTTAAAACAAATAATCCCGTGTCACGTGACACATGATTACACATTGTTCCTCTGCTCTTGATATAATCGTTCACACAATTCTACCAAAATTCAGAACTAAATTCATCCAAAACAACTCATCAATCGATCCCCAAATTGTTTAATATTGTGAAATCAACAAAGAATTCTGTAATAAAATCGTACACGCATAAAAAAAATCCGCAGAGAGAAAAATAATACAAATTTCTCTAACTAAGAAACCCTAATTAAGCCTTAAAACCACACACAAAAAATCCAACTTTAATCGATTAATAATTTAAACTACCCAAGTTCATAAGTACCTTAATTAATTAATTTATTTTATTTTTAACATATTTCATATGCTTCACCAAAATCGTTGCCAGAACTTATCAAAAAAAAAACATAAAAACTGTTGCAATACAATAATCAAAATATACAACCGTTGCTATAGTTTTTTTATGGCAACACTTTTTCAAACTCAAAGTTTACCCAAATGTATAATTGTTAAACTGTTGCAATAGCTATGATATAGCAACACTAGTAAAACCGTTGCATAAAGAGGCGTTGCTATAACCCTTTTTTCTAGTAGTGAGCGCGCGCGGGGGGATTCAAGGGTAATGAGATATGCGAATTTCAATTAACACTTAATCGATTACCTATAACCAGTAAATGAATCCAATTGCCGATCACGATTTTGATGCTCAACCCTAATAAATTTCTATCTCTAATTCGCTTTCTAGTGAATTTGTGAGGAAGCTGCTACTCGAAGAAGAAAACGAAGAAGGCTTAAGGGTTTTGTGAACGAAAACGTGAATACGGAAGAAGAAAAAGAATAAAAATTTCACCAAAAAATGTAAATTAAATAATAATCATTCTATCATCCGATTATTTACTCCATATTTTATAATTTTTTTATTATAGACATGAAACTGTTGCAATAAAATAGCTCAATTCACAAACGTTGCAATAGTTTTTCTATTGCAATGCTTATTTAAAGTTAAAGTCTACAAAAAGGAATGATTTTAAACTGTTGCAATAGCCCTATTATAGCAACAGATGTAAAACCGTTGCAAAAAAGGCGTTGCTATAACCCTTTTTTGTTTTAGTAAATACTAGCATTTAATGTCTTCTTGACGCCATAAAAAAATTAGAGAACCTGCAAACATCTATACTATATATTAAAAGGCGTTTCTAATCAAATTTATGTGCCACGTAGCGCTCTGTTTATGAGTATTTCACTTCATGTAAATTTCATATATTTAAAAATTAGAAATGGAGCATGTACAAGACTTGAACCCGCGACCTCATGAATAAACAATAAAGTGTTTACCATTGAGCTACAACACGTTACATGCTATCATTTTAAAAAAAATACTAATAAATATAATAAAAATGGAATTTATTAATAACATTTTCAAATAACAATAATATAAATGTTACTAATGTAGTAACCCGGGGCATCGCCCGGACCTAAAAACTAGTTTAACATTATATGTTGTAGTCAGCTTAAAGAGTTGGCAAGAGATTTTTCTAAATTCGCCAAGCAAACTTAGGCACTTGGTATTTTGTGGGAGCGGTTTGACTGATTTTCCATTTGGGAAATTTACATATTTGCAGAAGTTAGATAAATTCATGATTGGGAAAGGCAATGGTATATATAGATTCTCTTCCAGCCTTGAATCTTGTGTGACATCGTATCTCTGTCCAGTTTCTATACCTTGCTTGACCAAGGGCTACTGCTATATCTTTCATACTTTGGTTTCATCTTAGTATATATTCAAATACTTGTTGTTATATCTTCATATGTTACACTAGAAGAAAAAAGCTCAAGTGCGGGCTCATTTGAAGGGGTTAAGTGCGGGCTTTTACATGTGCAGCACATGGATTGCCCGCACTTGATGTTTCTCAAGTGCTGCCAATTTACAAAATGAGCCCGCACTTGACAAATTTAGTGCTGCCAATTTTGCAATATGAGGCCGCACTTGACAAAGTTTGTGCTGCCAATTTTGAAAATGAGTCCGCACTTGACAAATTTTGTGCTGCCAATTTTGGAAATTTTTCCGCACTTGACATAAAAATGGGCAACACAAGCATAAAAAAAAGCCGCACTTGATATATAAATGAGCCGCAATTGATCTAGAAATTTGTTATATAACTGATATCCCTGCTACATATATTATATACAATTAGACCACGCCCACTAGTTAACCTCCATACATCACATAAAAAAGTATCCAATTATATAGATAATTAAATTGAATAGTATATAATTATAAATATAAAAATTGATTACATTACAATCCTATGAAAAACTAGCATCCATAATCTAAGATTCACTACAAAAAAATATCAAAGACAATAAATGGTAATGAACTTTGCCATCTTTTCTCGAACTTCATTTATATACTCAATGGTAAAAGGCTGCTCCCTCAGATTATTGAATACCTAAAGAAGATTGATCATCGAGAAAAAAAACATGTTATAGTTATATTATAAATATTGTATGGTACTTTAAAGTAAGACATAATTTGCTCATAACAATGAAATAATGGCTTATTTCTCTCATAACTTTCAACCAATGAACCTAAATTAGTAATTTAAACCTTTTGGATGTTTAATGTACTTAGATTTATATTTCAAACACTCATTCTCACCTACTTTAGTCATGTTATGCACATTTAAGGCTCGTTTGTTCATTATAGTTCAAATTTTGACTAAAATGGCTTATTTCGCTCCTAACTTTCAACTAATGAACTTAAATAAGTATTTGAAACCATTTATATGTTCATTAGACTTAGTATAATATTTCAAATACTTATTCTCACCTACTTCGGTCAACTTATACACATTTAAGGCTCGGTTGATCATTATAGGTCACATTTTGACTAAAGTAACTTATTTTGGTCCTAACTTTTAACTAATGGAATTAAATAAGTATTTTAAACCTTTTACATGTCAAATATACTTAGTTTTAACTTTAAAATACTCATTCTCACCTACTTTGGTCAAGTTATACACATTTAAGGCTCATTTGATCATTATAGGTCATATTTTGACTAAAATGGCTTATTTCGATTCCAACTTTCAACCAATGAACCTAAATAAGTATTTTAAACCCTTTAGATGTTTAATATACTTAGTTTTATGTTTCAAACACTCATTCTCACCTACTTTAGTCATGTTATGTACATTTAAGGCTTGTTTGTTCATTATAATTCATATTTTGACTAAAATGGCTTATTTCGCTTCTAAGTTTCAACTAATGAACTTAAATAAGTATTTGAAACAATTTACATATTCATTATACTTAGTATAATGTTTCAAAAACTTATTCTCACCTACTTTGGTCAATTTATACACATTTACGGCTCGTTTGATCATTATAGGTCACATTTTGACTAAAATGACTTATTTTGGTCCCAATTTTCAACTAATGAACCTAAATGATTATTTAAACCCTTTACATGTTAAATACACTTAGCTTTATGTTTCAAAGACTCGTTATCACCCACCTTTGTCAAATTATACATATTTAAAACTCGTTTAATCATTACATGTCACATTTTGACTAAAATGGCTTATTTTTGTTCCAACTTTCAACTAATCAACCGAAATGAGTGTTTTAAACCTTTTACATGTTTAATACACTTAGCTTTATGTTTCAAAGACTCGTTATCACCCACTTTGGTCAAGTTATGTACATTTACGGCCCGTTTGGTAGTCGGTCATAAATGGTGTCAATGGAAATGAATTCGTATGTATATTTGTAAGGAAAATCAATATCCATTCCCATGGTAATGCTAGCTTACTCAAAATTATCTCTTTTTCTTTATAAATTTTCATTACCATCCATTACCATTTGGGGAGTGGTATTAGGTGGGAATGCAAATTTATGAAGAAAAACACAAAGCTTGAGACAAAATTTCATTACCATGGACATCATGATGTTATTTTCTTGCCAAATAACACTAAGATTTATTCCCATTTCCACCGTTTATTACCGGCTACCAAACGAGCCGTTAAGGCTTGTTATATCAATATAGTTCATATTTTAGGTAAAATGGCTTATTTCGCTCCTAAATTTCAACTAATGTACTTAAATGAGTATTTTAAATCCTTTACATGCTTAATACACATAGTTTTATGTTTCAAAGACTCGTTATCACCTACTTTGGTCAAGTTATGCACATTTAAGGCTCGTTTGATCATTATAGGTCATATTTTGATTAAAATGGCTTATTTCGTTCCCAACTTTCAATTAATGAACTTAAATAAGTATTTTAAACCCTTTTCATGTTTAATATACTAAGTTTTATGTTTCAAGGAATTTTTCTCACCTACTTTGGTTAATTTATGTACATTTAAGGCTCGTTTGATCATTATAGGTGAAATTTTGACTTATTTTGCTCCTAACTTTCAACTAATAACCTAAATAAGTAATTTTTTTTCCATTTACATGTTTAATATATTTATTTTTATGTTTCTGAGACACATTCTCACCTATTTTTGTCAAGTTATGCACATTTAAGGCTTGTTTGATCATTATAGGTCACATTTTGACTAAAATTAAATGGCTTATTTCGCTCCCAAATTTCAACTTATGAACCGAAATAAGTATTTTAAACCCTTTACATGTTCATTAGACATATTTAATATTTCTAAGATTCATTCTCACTTAAAATTGGTCAAGTTATGCACATTTAAGCCTAGTTTGTTCATTATATATAGGTCATTTTTTACTAATGAACTTAAACATATTTCAACCCTTTACATGTTTAACATATTTCCAACTTTCAACTAATGAACTTAAACAAGTATTTTAAACCCTTTACATGTTTAACATATTTAGTTTTATGTCAATCACACCTATTGTGGTCTAGTTATCCACATTTTCGCCCCATTCAATCATTATTGGTCATATTTTGTCTAAAATAGGATATTTCGTTCCTAACTCTGAAAAAATGAACCTAAAAATGAACTTTTAAACCTACTCATTTTATATTCTTATTTTTATGATTGTAATCTCAACTACTTTGGTCTAGTTATTCACTTATGCATACTCAGGGCTCATTCGATCAATTTAGGTCATATCTTGCCTAAAATAGGATATTTCACTCCTAGCTTTGGAACAATGGATCTAAATATTGAACTTAAAACCTATTCGTGTTTTATATTCTTATTTTAATGATACTAAGAGTCCATCTCACCTGGCTTGGTCTAGTTATGGACATTTAGAGTTCGTTCATCATTATAGCTCATATCTTGTCAAACATGGGTTATTTCTCTCCAAACTTTGAAATAATAAACCTACACATATATGCAATGAACATAAAATGTATTCATATATTATATTCTTATTTGTATGATTTTTAAGACTCAATCTCTCCTACTTTGTTCTAGTTACACATATTTAGGGAACATTCGTTCAATATAAGTCTTATCTTATCTAAAATGGGTTCCTAACTTTGTAAAATGAACTCAAATAATAAAATGAAAAACTAGGTTGGTCGAAAATGAAAGGAAAACTCGTTTAACTTATATTTCAAACACACTTGCACTTTAACTTCAAAGTTGAGAAACAGAAACTAAATTAGGTTGGTCGTGAAATACCAATATAGCGTGGATAAGGAAACTGAAGTCTGCCAGAAATATGCGAGCAAGTAACAGAAGAGAAGAACATTCATATTCAAGGACTTGTCAAACACATTGAAAACAACGAAATTCAATCCCAGGAGTCCACGAAATACAACAGAGCATCAGACCTACTGAAAATGAAACTCCACACAGCCGCGTCATGAAACTTGTAAGGACTCAACTGAAATAGTTATATATGCAATAACCGGGTAGCAAATAAACCAAGTATCTAAAAGCTACATCTGTTATGCAAGGGGCCTTGAAATTCTCTTTTCAACATATATTCAGGCCTAGATTTAGTGTGACGGAGCAAGGAATTAACACAAATATATTCAATTACCTAAAATATGTAAAGGAATTTATCATAAATAAGATAGAAAACTTAGACAAAAATATGCGTTCATTTCATTTTTCAAATCAAAACAATTCACATAGCACAAGGGTAACTGATATGTGTTTAGGTCATAAACTCACAAAACAAAGTTAGTGTCTATCACTACTACAAAAATAGGCAAAGAGACCCGTTCAAAATGGCCTAAGAGACCCCATTTAAGGGGGTCTCTAGATAGGGGGGTCTCTTTATAAAAGAGACCCCTCATCTAGAGGGGGTCTGTTTGTTAAAAACAAGAGACCCGTTATTTAAGAAAAGGGGTATGTTACGTTAACCATGTAAAAAATAATGTAGAAGAAGAAGAGACCCCTTATTAGAGATATGGGGTATGTTTGCAAAAATATTCAGACCTAATATTTAACCTAGGGGGTCTCTTTGAATTTTTAAATAATATTTTTTCCATCAAACTCAGACCCCATATGTAAGATAAAGGGTCTCTTTGAATTTTTTAATATTATTATAATTAACAAATTCAGACCCCATATGTTAGATAGAGGGTCTCTTAGAATATTTTACTATATTTTATTATTATACTCGAGAGAGCCCTTTTTATACCTAACGGGTCTCTTTTCATTAACTTTTATTAAAAAAAAAAAATAGCATAAACGACCATTTTTCGGCATAAAAAATCAGCATTTAACCAAATTTTTAATTTCAAACTAATTCTTACAATTACCCAATAAATTATTTCCCACTCTACATCAATTGTAATCTTCAAAAATATAAAAATAACAAAATAAAATAAGGCTCAAAAGTTTACATAATTGTGACAAGCATCAACAAATTGACAATACTAATTATTAGCCAATGCGGGCACAAGCCTATGTTCTCCTCCAACACTGTTTGGCTGGTTTCCAAATGTGAACTTCCCTTACACCTTACCTTCAACAAGAAACAAACCTGCATTAACAACGAAATTAAATTTAGAAAACAAGTAATATCAGTTGGATGTCTCGAAGCAGAATTACACATTATTAGTTAAAAGAAAGTAAGAAACCATCAAAGCAGTTTTCTGGCAAGTTAGTGCAATACACTCAAAGCATACATCTATTCACAATATATGTCTACCTTTCTAGAAGGTGCAGCAAACTAAAGGTGTTACCATCAGGAACTTTGACGGAGAAAATCTGAGCTTATACGGAAAAAATGTTGTAGTTAATCTATGACACGTTTAAACATGCCTTCTGATAAAAGAACACAAAAAAAAGGAAGTTTGATAGAGAGCTCATGTTGCCACCAATACACATTTCAAAAGCTTCGGCTCCTTTGCTCAACCTATTGGCAACAAAGTCCATCCAATCCCCTCTATCACAAAAGCCCCGTTATTCCTTCTGTACAAGTAAATATAATAAATTAATAATGTTAATAACTGTTCTATAATTAATGTACTGAGGTCATGCCAGTTGCAAGTAATGATTTTATGTAGCAGTTAACTGCTATTTCTAGTGTGGCATTGTAAATTAGGAGATGGTAGCAAACTGAGTTTATAAGCTTCATATCTTGAAATCAATATCCTTAAACTAACCAAATATAACCCAAAAGAATGGAAAAAAATAGATCTAATCTCATATTCTGGAAAACATGAAATCGCCTCTCAGTAACACAGGTTGCATGTACTACAGATAGATAAGTGTAAACGAACACCAAACAAATACAGAGCAGAGTTCAGAAGACTGACCGTATAACCTCTATAATTAAGTTGCTTGGGTCTTCGTAGCACAATAATATTGTTCACTTAACATTGGCTCTGGTATTTTCTATTGAACAAAACTCCTCACATACTGGAACTCAAGTTGATATTGAAGGCTTTTGACAAGGGCTTGCTAGTCAAAGGACCAGAAAAGAATAGTAAATTGAGTTTTTTGCTAGTTGATGCGATCTCAGGCTTAAGCTGCTGCGCTAAAATACTCTCAGTTAAAGGTGGGGGCAGTCTGTTATTAGTGCTTTCTTTCAATATTGACTTTGAGCTTAGGATGATAGGCCCAGACAAAATTTCAGTTCGTACAAGCTTTTCATACGTGTTCGTGAAGGAAATAATGCCCTTGGTCCAAGTATGCATTCTATGTTAAGTCTAATAAATGCGGTTCAGTATTAATTAACAAGTTAATAATTCAGTGAGATCAAGTGAGCTGAATGCCTAGCTAGAGGCCGCTTCAGTTCAAGTGGAATTAATGATATTAATCCACAGCTTACTCTTGACTGAACCCGTAGGGTCACACAAATAGTACGTAAACGGATCAAGTATTTAATGGCATTAAATACTCCATCTATGAATATTCGGAACCGACGGATCTTGGTTTCAGTGGGAGCTAAGATCGTCACAGGCAAGAAATGAATACTCCGGAAACGATGATATTGCCGGAAACAGAAATATGGATCGTATCGGAAATATAAATATTATCCAAGTCGTAGATGTTGCCGGAAACGGAAACATGGTACGTATCGGAAAATATTATCGGAAATGGAAATATTGCCAGAATCAGAAATATTGCCGGAAACGGAAATATTATCAGAATCGGAAATATTACCGGAATCGGAAAATAATTCCGGAAACGGAAATATTAAATATTTGTTCGAAACGGAAATTAATTCCGGAATCGGAAATATTAAATATTGTTCGTATCGGAAATGAATTCCGGAATCGGAAAATTTAATCGGAAGCGCATCGTACGAATAAGCATCGGACGAGGCCTGCCGGACGAGGCCCAGCACGAAGCCAGGCCATCGCCCAGCAAGCCAAGCGCGCCGCACAAACAGCCACGCCAGGCCCAGCGCAAGGCCAGGCCCAGCAGGCTGCACAGCACGCGCAGCGCGCAGCGCGCGCGGGCGCTGCGTGGGCTGCTGCTGGCGCGCACGCATGGGGCCCATCGTGGCAGCCGTGCGTGTGTGTGCAAGTGTTTGTGTTCGTGCACGTTTCCTAAAACATGCAGAGTTCGGTTAATGATTAAATTCCTAATTCTATTTGATAAATTAATTAAAATTAGAGTTCTTGTAGGATTCTAGGTTTAATTAATTTGTATCTGAATAGGATTTCGATTCCCTTTCCATACCCCTATAAATATGAGGCTAGGGCTCACAATTTATAACAAGTTTCAAAGTATTCAAAAGTGAGTTTTTTGAGAGAAAATTAAAACACACATCTTGCTCATAAAGTGCCGAAATTTTCTAGTACCTTAAGGGCGATTCTAGTTGGTCAATCTTAAGGCGGATCCGGACGTGCTGTGGACTATCTACGGAGGGACGACACTTGGAGTCCTAAAGACTTGTTCTTGTTCGGTTCGGGCGCAGCTAGGGAGGGCACGCAACAAAGAGTATGCATCTAAATTATGCTATATGATTATGTGTAAATAATATGTTGTCCTGGGTTAATGGTTGTTTCCGCATGATCTATGTAATGTCATATGTATCATAACCTAACAGTGGTATCAGAATGAAGGAAATAATGCCCTTGGTCCAAGTATGCATTCTATGTTAAGTCTAATAAATGCGGTTCAGTATTAATTAACAAGTTAATAATTCAGTGAGATCAAGTGAGCTGAATGCCTAGCTAGAGGCCGCTTCAGTTCAAGTGGAATTAATGATATTAATCCACAGCTTACTCTTGACTGAACCCGTAGGGTCACACAAATAGTACGTAAACGGATCAAGTATTTAATGGCATTAAATACTCCATCTATGAAAATTCGGAACCGACGGATCTTGGTTTCAGTGGGAGCTAAGATCGTCACAGGCAAGAAATGAATACTCCGGAAACGATGATATTGCCGGAAACGGAAATATGGATCGTATCGGAAATATGAATATTATCCAAGTCGTAGATGTTACCGGAAACGGAAACATGGTACGTATCGGAAAATATTATTGGAAATGGAAATATTACCAGAATCGGAAATATTGCCGGAAACGGAAATATTGTCAGAATCGGAAATATTGCCGGAATCGGAAAATAATTCCGGAAACGGAAATATTAAATATTTGTTCGAAACGGAAATTAATTCCGGAATCGGAAATATTAAATATTGTTCGTATCGGAAATAGATTCCGGAAATGGAAATTTAATCGGAAGCGTATCGTACGAATTAGCATCGGACGAAGCCTGCCGGACGAAGGCCCAGCACGAAGCCAGGCCATCGCCCAGCAAGCACGCACGCCACAGCCCAGCGCGCACAAGGCCGCGCATGCGTGGGCCGCGCTGCGTGGGCTGCTGCTCGCACGCATGGGCAGCCCTTGTGGCTGCCGTATGTGTGTGAGTTTGAGCTCATGCGAGATTCCTGAATCTGCAAGAGTCAGTGTATGATTAAATGTCTATTCCTATTGGATAAATTGATTAAGTAGAATTCATGTAGAATTCTAATTCCAATTAATTCGCATCCTACTAGGATTACGATTCCTTTTCCATAACTCTATAAATAAAGGCCTAGGGGTCATAATTTATACACAAGTTTCAAAGTATTCAAAAGTGAGTTTTTGAGAGAAAATTCAAACACCCATCTTGCCCCAAAAGTGCCGAATTTTCTGAGTACCTTAAGGGCGATTCTAGTTGGTCAATCTTAAGGCGGATCCGGACGTGCTGTGGACTTTCTACGGAGGGACGACACTTGGAGTCCTAAAAGACTTGTTCTTGTTCGGTTCGGGCGCAGCTAGGGAAGGCACGCAACAAAGAGTATGCATCTAATTATGCTATATGATTATGTGTAAATAATATGATTCCTGGGTTAATGGTTGTTTCCGCATGATTTATGTAAATGTCATATGTATCATAACCTAACAGTGGTATCACGAGCCCCTTATTATTTTCATAATCTAAATTGCATGAACATGGTTAAATATTACAAATTTGCAAGAATTAAAAGGGGTGATTAATTTTCGTAATTGTTAATTAATTGCAAATTGCGTTTATTTAATTATATGTACGCAGTTTTTCGGCAGTTTCTTCATTACTCATCCAAATTGAGTGATTTTTGTGTCAATTCCGTATGTAAAAGGCATTCTAAAATTTTGACAAAAATAGTATTTTTCTGCCGAACCCAGAATTCTCAAATTCGAAGCCTAACTATGACTTTTCGAAGGTTTTAGTTTTTCGGATGCAAAATTTCGTAAATTTAAGATGTTAAATTAAATATTTGCGATTCCTGTTGATAAATCTTGAATTTTTGATTGACCTACTGCATATGTTTAACAAGTTTGAATGCCTAGTCTTGTTAATTATGCAATCTAATTTGTAATTATGATTAATTTGTTGAAAATTAGAATAATTTAGAATTAATTTGATTTTCATAATTAATTGTAATTTAATTAGAAACCTATGATTAAAAACCACCATAAAAATTGTAAATTTACGATAAATTTTAAATTTTTATGACCTAGACTTGAATCCATATCAATCGGAAATCAATTGGATAATAAATTTTCGATTTTTTCGCCCTAAAATTATGAAATTAATAATATTTATTAATTTGTCATTAATTTTAAATATAAATTTTAAATTTTTATGCGATTCGTTCAAATAACTTGCACGCACGAAGCAATGGACGCTTCGTGTTACCCTTAAGGGGTGTTGTATAATGCGGGCATGCGACGACGAGCAAGGGAGCTCGTCGCCCGTGCGGCACGAATGCAATGAGCAAGGGCGTAGTGCACGAGCACAAGGCAGCAGCCCTGCCTTGTGTCGTGTGCCACGAGCAATGAACGGATGGGCATGGGCGAGGGGCGAGCCAAGGCAGTCGCGTGTGGGCAGCAAGCGAGCTGCGCCACAGCGCGCGCTGCCTCGCATAACAGCGCGCAGCCTCGTGCGCAGCGAGCGGAAGCTCGCGTGCCACGAGCGCTGCGCACAGCATTGCTCGCGCGCACCAGCGAGCGATCTCGCGCGCCAGCGAGCGATGGCTCGCGCGCACCAGCGCGCGATCTCGCGCGCCAGCGAGCGATGGCTCGCGCGCACCAGCGAGCGATGCAGCGCCAGCGAGCGATGGCTCGCGCGCACCAGCGAGCCATCTCGCGCACCAGCGAGCGCGGTAACGCGCGCGCGCTGCGAGCGATAGCTCGCGTGCGGTGGGCGCTGTGCGGAGGCTTGCGTATGGGACAGCAGCAGCTATGCAACGAGCGCATGGGCTGCGCGCACATGGCCAGCAATGGCTGTGTGCGTACAGCCCATGGGCGTGCAACGCGTAGGGTGTTTGCGTTTCGATTAGATCGTTTTGAATGTTTAATTTGAAAGTTTCAGTTCACGTAATTTTAATTAATTTTAAAATTAATAATTTGAATTAATTTCTTGGATTTTAATTTTGAATATTATAATTATAATAAATGGAATTTATTCTAATTATTTTACTAAAATTAAAATCATGAATTAATTTAAATGCGACTGAATTAAATTAAATTTTTGGATTCAATTATAAATTTATATGAGCTTTAAATTTTAATTAAATTTGTATGTTTCCGGTTAGACTAGAAATACAATTTTATGTTTAAAATTAGTAAAGCATATGAATTTATTGGTTTGAGTGGGAGTGCTTTTTAGTCATAAACTCTTGATTAGGTCTACAAATCCTTAAGGTTAAAACAACTCGATTAGAATTAATAAGGACTGAATAATTGGTAGATTATTGGTGCCCTTGATTAATTGCTGCAAATGTTTACGTGATGCATAATGTGTTTAACTAACCAGCTATGTGGGCCATTCATGATAATGAATGGGTGAATGGTATATATTGTATATGTACTGTTTTGCAGGTTATGTTGTGACTAGTATGGCCCAAATAGGATAGAAAATATGGTCTGCGTACCATTAATTTGAATGTAATTGGTCTAAAGTACCAAAGTTGTTTTTCAATTCAAATATGGTCTGCGTACCATCAAATAGTTGTAATTAGTTATAACTTATCCTATTTGAAGAAAATGGTGCCTCCCAAGGAGATTTTCAAGACGGACTTTGAAGTCAAAGCTTCAAGATGAAGTCGGGCCATACTAGATCACAAATATCTTATGCATGTTTTAAGTTATTTATTGCTTTAAATATGTCTTAAAATGCATGAGATCAAAAGCTTGATTATGTTGCATGATTAAGGATTTTAGTTCACTTAAAATCTAACCAACATAGTAAGAGCCTTAAGTTCCAAACTTAAAAATTGAGTTAAAAGGTGCCATGCCAAAATATACACTTGCTTGGATATCCTTTACATCAATCTAGTAATAGTTTTCGCTCAGCGAGGTGTTACTTATTGGTCCTAAAGGGGCAAGGTACACAAATAATTGTGAGTACATGTTAGTTTTGGTGAAACTCAACGATATAAGTAAGGAGTCCTTTTATGTCGTGGCAAAATCGATAGGTTTACCTAATAAGTTCTTAGACGTACCTATCAACCAAGAGTAGTTTCTAGACTATTAGCAAAAGGCTTTTGCTTACCTAAAATGTTTTAGAATTGAGTCGACAAACTGTGCTTAATTCTTCAATGGTTTTAGGATCTTGGAATCATTTTATTCACACCTGCCGGAACAATAAAATCGAGTAAAATGCTAATAACTTGTTTGAATTGCATGGTTGCTTTAATTTCAAGTTATTATTCATGATAAATGTTTAGACTTTGCATGCTTCAATGTATGTTTTAATTATTGTTTATAATTAAATATCTTGCACTGCAATAAATCCTTTTAGAAAGGTAACAGTAAATTTCCTCGATTGGTAGTGAATCCAAGAACGATTCACGGAAATGAGAGAAAGTGAGCAATTTAAAATGTACGTTTCTTTTAGCGACTTTTATGGTTGTTTTCGAATATCAAAATCGAATGGCAAACCAATTGGTGCTTGTGAATTCAAAATACAATGTAGTTTTGAGATCATAAAGCATTGAGTTTAATACGCTCAGCTTTACCAATGGTTAACAACCTAATATCTTTGTCCATTTAATTCTCGAATGAGTCTAGTCCCTAGACATTCGAATAGATCGATACTTAGAGAACTTTAGAAGCTTCTGGTAAGATCATCTAGTTGAAACAAAATATTCAACGTAAATTAAAATGGTAAAGAACCTTGTTGGTGACATTGGACATGTCTAACAAAGTATAAAAGTCAACACTAAAGAATTCAATTCTTAAGACTATAAGAAAGGGTACAAGAAATAGGAAAACAAAGGAACAAATGAAAGGAATTTACGATTCCGTTTCTACCTATAAATTTATGTTTAAAGAGAAGTGACCTAGCAATCAAACTTCCTTGGTATCATATACCGCTTGAGGTTCTTACTTCGGTAAAAACTCAAACAATGGAAGCTAGGATACACTAATGACCTACAAGTGAGAAATGAAGCATGGCAATGCTACATTAGTTGTAGGGTCATCTAGTTTGTTTTAAGTCCTTTCAAAGGCTGGAACTAAATGGCTATTTTGTTCCATAATCAGCATACCTAAATTTCTGCTTCAAACACAGAAAGACTCACATTCAAGAAAAACAAAAGCAATGTTTGTTTGTTTATTTGAATGAAATGGTCAATTACAGGTTGAGTCAATATGCTTGATTAAAACAAACAACTCTTTAAAGAACTTTACTAGGTTCAAATCAACTTCTTGATTTGAGTTCCACTAATCTTTGGCATTGTTGCTTAGACCATATCAACAAGTTAACATTCATAAGCTCTATTTTGATGGACTTTTGAAAGTTGGTTGATTTCTAGATCAACTTAAGACAAGCTAGTCTTACTTGTTGAAAGTAACAAAGAATATGAACTATTGTTAGAACGCCTAGACGATAGAGTTCAAAGCTAAAGAAAGGTTTTATGACTTTATTATTTCACATGGATTTGAGTGAATATAGGTTTATTTACTCAAATGTGATATAAGTTGAATCTGTTTGGCTGGTTCAAAGATTCAGAAGTATAAAATCCACTTGGCAAGAAATCATAAAGATCTAGGTTAGATCATGTTGATGATTACTTGAGACCAAATATGATCATCAATGATTGTGTGTTGTAATTTCACAATCTAGGTCCATAAGGTATGGCATATCTTAGTTGGAATAATCGAAGTCAATTAGTACTTGATTCGATCAATGATGAATCATAAAGACTTTTCCTATAATTTCTAAAACAAATGCTCAACTACCACCAAACTAAACCAAATTCGTCAAAGCTATTGAAAAGTAATTTCAGGATATCTTTTCAATTATATATATCTAAAGAGTTGCTAAACTCAGTGGGAGCTTAGTGTTTGTTATTCAACAAACTAAGGCCCAAGTCTAGATATATGTTTCATTGTGATTTATTCAAATGAGACACAAGGGTATTGTTTCTACCACGAATTTTTGAGAACATAATGTTTGTTTGCTCGAAATAATGTCCTTTTGGAGATTCGTTTCCAAAATGACAAGTGGGAGAAAATAGACCTCGAAAGTTTTCGAGGCGAACAACAAACATAAAACGGACATTCCGGAGGCTTTTCGAAGTGCTTCAGAAAATCCGAACTTATTCTTTAAGACTTTAGAAGTGGCTTTAAAGAATAGACATCTCTTAGAAGACTTTACAAGTGCTTCAAGGAGAACAGAATATTCAAAGGACTTTAAGTGGCTATTGATATTCTAATGTTTGATGTTCTATACCCAAGTAGGCATAGAATTCAAGTCACTGAAACTATGAGATTCTTCTATTAGATAGTAAAGAAACATAGAGATCAGGTCAATGAAACTATGAGATTCTTCTATTAAATAGTGAAGAAACCTACAACTTGCAGTCAAACTATTATCATGTAGATTAATGAGTTTGTGACTTGTAAGAAAGCTATGACGAAACCTAGATTCCCTAAAATGGTTAGAGGCCATATATAGACTCAAATGTTTTAAATGGTTAGAGGCCATAAACCATACTCAATGTTTTGATGACAAAATTGAAATTTTGTTGATTTGCAAGAATAGTTTCACACCTATTGGTTGCAAGTTTGTTTTAAGGATAAAAACCATCAAACAAGAATTGTGTTCACACACAAAGCTAGATTAGTTGCTAAAGGTTACAAGCAAATTCATGGCATGGATTGTGTTGAAACCTCATGCATAATCGTAATGCTCAAGTCTATAATTCAAGCAATGATTGCATATTGGTACATATAGCAATTGGATGACAAAACGTATTCCTCAATCAAATGTTGGAATAAACTATGTACATGGTATGTCATAGGATTTGTGGATCCAAATAAATGCTTGAAAAAGAGAAAGCTAGCTTATAAAATCTAAGTACAGATTTAAGCAAGCAATTGGGAATTAGAACTGTATTTTAGTGAAGCTAATAAGTATTTTAGTTTCATAAAATATACATGATTCTTATAGATATATAAGAAGTTTAGTGGGAGTACTTAAAACTTAATTGGTCCTATGTGTATTACACACATATCTCTCTATTGTGAAATAACATTCAAATGCTAATGACTTAGATTTTGAAATTATTCATCAATGATGGACCATGGCGAAACTTAGTACATACTGGGTATTAAGATCTATTTACAAAAATCTTATGATATTGTTTTGGATTAAGTAATGGCATTTACTAAATCAAACACGAAAGTCTCCATTGGAGATATTCGACCCATGTGAATAAATCTAAGTAAAGGATGTTTGAACTATGTATAAGCATTTACTAAGTTAAACATCAAAGAGTCTAAATGAGATTCTTAACCTATATTATATGTCGAAGAATTTAGCTGGATTCAGTATCTGCTGAAATTGAATAAGCTAAAGTTACATGAATAGAATTCAATTGGGAATTATTCTGCAAAAGAATTTATCATGTATGATATAATATGAGGATCGCCAAAAACGTATCGTATGACTTTAGCCATGACGAACATATACCAATCTCTATTGATCTAAGTGAAGATCAACTAGATCGAGATCAAGAATACTTATAGTACTTGAAAAGGTACATAGGAATAGTTCTTGATTCAAGGAAATAAAGATATGCTAAATATTGATGCTACACGCATAAACACTGGCAAAGGATCAAGCAAGACCCTTTGGAGTTAACCATTGATAAGGACGAGCTATAGAGCATCGTGTTTTGAAATGGCAACATGGGTTGGAGACCATGAGTTGTTGCGTGGGAAATTAAAATAATAATTTCTATGTTCCAAGATATAGTTGGAGAATCTTCCACATATCTATGAACTGCCTGGATAGGTAAATCCAAACAAAGCATCACTAGCAACCTATACAGTTGAAGTAAAAGTAATTATTGCCTAAGAAGCAATAAAACAGGGTTGTTTAAAGTTCTTCACTGAACTTGGGTAGATCACCTATCTGCTGGCTTGATGGTTCTTCATTGAAAAATGCGTAGAACCACTCTTGAAGCAAGAAAAACGTCTGCTATCTTGATGGTTCTTCATTGCAAAATGAGTAAAACCACCATCGAAGTAAGAAAGACTAGATCACATAATAAACAAACTCGAAAAGATCTTATCATCATATCTCAAAGAACATTCGATGAAAAGGATGTTAAGATTGGCAAAGCATGATAACTAAACCTATGCAACAAGTGAGAAGCAACACTCACATTGTAGCACTGGAAATCAAGCATAGCTTTGAATTCCATGAATTGTTTTAGAAGATGGGTTTGAGGCCCATGGTTATAAAACATTGGGGTTGAACATTTATCATATATGAAATGTATTTTCATATTCCATTTAATTTGTGGTTTATTAAATGATGAGTCCCTTCAACTTGACGATATATTCAAGATAGACTGTCAGGACCAGTCCTGTGACTAAGAAATGTCTATCAAGTGAACTTGAATGTCAAAGGTTGAAAATGGTCCCTAATCGGAGTTTTCTATAAAATTGGACGCATAGAAAACGTTAGACGATTAGAGTGCAAGATGACTAGTAGTTCTGTTTCTTGAACTATGTGGACATGGCAATGTCATAATCATTTGCATAGATACTTACTTTGGGAAGACTAGTATCGGACAAGACCTATGAAACTTTACTGTAAGAGATGAAAGTCTGTCATAAGTAAATTTCATTAAATTATTAGACACTAAATCCTCAATACCTGAGTGATTTGAGATTACTTGTTTGAGAACTGGTTGCTTTGACGTTGACCAACCGTCGCACCGTAAAAGGAGGCTATAAAGGCAACGCTCAGGTAATCACCTATCAAACGAAGTCTAATCTCAAGATCGCAAGATTGGGATTGTCCTCCCATAAATCGGGATGAGATGCTTAAAAGTTGTACAAGGCCACTCGGAGAGCTAGAAACTGTGAAATGCATGGCCGTGCTCGGATGAATCATAGGCTATGATTATCTGTTTATTTGATCAGTTGAACTCTGAAACCGAGGAACACCTCTGGACATAATAAGGATGACAACTCTTACCTTATGTTCAAGAGCAAGCATCGAGCGACAAAGGAATTAGGAAATGCACACTTGTCCCTAAGGACAAGTGGGAGACTGAAGGAAATAATGCCCTTGGTCCAAGTATGCATTCTATGTTAAGTCTAATAAATGCGGTTCAGTATTAATTAACAAGTTAATAATTCAGTGAGATCAAGTGAGCTGAATGCCTAGCTAGAGGCCGCTTCAGTTCAAGTGGAATTAATGATATTAATCCACAGCTTACTCTTGACTGAACCCGTAGGGTCACACAAATAGTACGTAAACGGATCAAGTATTTAATGGCATTAAATACTCCATCTATGAAAATTCGGAACCGACGGATCTTGGTTTCAGTGGGAGCTAAGATCGTCACAGGCAAGAAATGAATACTCCGGAAACGATGATATTGCCGGAAACGGAAATATGGATCGTATCGGAAATATGAATATTATCCAAGTCGTAGATGTTACCGGAAACGGAAACATGGTACGTATCGGAAAATATTATTGGAAATGGAAATATTACCAGAATCGGAAATATTGCCGGAAACGGAAATATTGTCAGAATCGGAAATATTGCCGGAATCGGAAAATAATTCCGGAAACGGAAATATTAAATATTTGTTCGAAACGGAAATTAATTCCGGAATCGGAAATATTAAATATTGTTCGTATCGGAAATAGATTCCGGAAATGGAAATTTAATCGGAAGCGTATCGTACGAATTAGCATCGGACGAAGCCTGCCGGACGAAGGCCCAGCACGAAGCCAGGCCATCGCCCAGCAAGCACGCACGCCACAGCCCAGCGCGCACAAGGCCGCGCATGCGTGGGCCGCGCTGCGTGGGCTGCTGCTCGCACGCATGGGCAGCCCTTGTGGCTGCCGTATGTGTGTGAGTTTGAGCTCATGCGAGATTCCTGAATCTGCAAGAGTCAGTGTATGATTAAATGTCTATTCCTATTGGATAAATTGATTAAGTAGAATTCATGTAGAATTCTAATTCCAATTAATTCGCATCCTACTAGGATTACGATTCCTTTTCCATAACTCTATAAATAAAGGCCTAGGGGTCATAATTTATACACAAGTTTCAAAGTATTCAAAAGTGAGTTTTTGAGAGAAAATTCAAACACCCATCTTGCCCCAAAAGTGCCGAATTTTCTGAGTACCTTAAGGGCGATTCTAGTTGGTCAATCTTAAGGCGGATCCGGACGTGCTGTGGACTTTCTACGGAGGGACGACACTTGGAGTCCTAAAAGACTTGTTCTTGTTCGGTTCGGGCGCAGCTAGGGAAGGCACGCAACAAAGAGTATGCATCTAATTATGCTATATGATTATGTGTAAATAATATGATTCCTGGGTTAATGGTTGTTTCCGCATGATTTATGTAAATGTCATATGTATCATAACCTAACACAGAAGCCCCTTATTATTTTCATAATCTAAATTGCATGAACATGGTTAAATATTACAAATTTGCAAGAATTAAAAGGGGTGATTAATTTTCGTAATTGTTAATTAATTGCAAATTGCGTTTATTTAATTATACGTACGCAGTTTTTCGGCAGTTTCTTCGTTACTCATCCGAATTGAGTGATTTTTGTGTCAATTCCGCATGTAAAAGGCATTCTAAAATTTTGACAAGAAAAGTTTTTTTCTGCCGAACCCAGAATTCTCAAATTCGAAGCCTAACTATGACTTTTCGAAGGTTTTAGTTTTTCGAATGCAAAATTTCGTAAATTTAAGATGTTAAATTAAATATTTGCGATTCTTGTTGATAAATCTTGAATTTTTGATTGACCTACTGCATATGTTTAACAAGTTTGAATGCCTAGTCTTGTTAATTATGCAATCTAATTTGTAATTATGATTAATTTGTTGAAAATTAGAATAATTTAGAATTAATTTGATTTTCATAATTAATTGTAATTTAATTAGAAACCTATGATTAAAAACCACCATAAAAATTGTAAATTTATGATAAATTTTAAATTTTTATGACCTAGACTTGAATCCATAACAATCGGAAATCAATTGGATAATAAATTTTCGATTTTTTCGCCCTAAAATTATGAAATTAATATTATTTATTAATTTGTCATTAATTTTAAATATAAATTTTAAATTTTTATGCGATTCGTTCATAAAACTTGCACGCACGAAGCAATGGACGCTTCGTGTTGCCCTTAAGGGGTGTTGTATAATGCGGGCATGCGACGACGAGCAAGGGAGCTCGTCGCCCGTGCGGCACGAATGCAATGAGCAAGGGCGTAGTACACGAGCACAAGGCAGCAGCCCTGCCTTGTGTCGTGTGCCACGAGCAATGGACGAATGGGCATGGGCGAAGGGCGAGCCAAGGCAGTCGCGTGTGGGCAGCAAGCGAGCTGCGCCACAACGCGCGCTGCCTCGCACAAGAGCGCGCAGCCTCGCGCGCAGCGAGCGCAAGCTCGCGTGCCACGAGCGCTGCGCCCAGCATTGCTCGCGCGCACAGCGAGCGATGTCGCCCGCCCAGCGAGCGATGTCGCGCGCCCAGCGAGCGATGGCTCGCGCGCCCAGCGAGCGATGTCGCGCGCCCAGCGAGCGATGTCGCGCGCGCACTGCGAGCGATAGCTCGCGTGCGATGAGCGCTGGCGCGCGCAGCGAGCACCAATGCGTGCGGAGGCTTGCGATGGGGATGCAACAGCTATGCGACGAGCGCATGGGCTGCGCGCACATGGCCAGCAATGGCTGTGTGCGTGCGGCCCATGGGCGTGCAATGTGTAGGGTGTTTGCGTTACGATTAGATTGTTTTGAATGTTTAATTTGAAATTTTTCAGTTTACGTAATTTTAATTAATTTTAAAATTAATAATTTAAATTATTTTCTTGGATTTTAATTTTGAATATTGTAATTATAATAAATGTTATTTATTCTAATTATTTTACTAAAATTAAAATCATGAATTAATTTAAATAACGATTGAAATTAAATTAAACTTTTTGGATTCAATTATAAATTTATATGAGCTTTAAATTTTAATTAAATTTGTATGTTTCCGGTTAGACTAGAAATACATTTTTATGTTTAAAATTAGTAAAGCATATGAATTTATTGGTTTAAGTGGGAGCGTATTTTAGTCATAAACTCTTGATTAGGTCTACAAATCCTTAAGGTTAAAACAACTTGATTAGAATTAATAAGGACTGAATAATTGGTAGATTATTGGTGCCCTTGATTAATTGCTGCAAATGTTTACGTGATGCATAATGTGTTTTACTAACCAGCTATGTGGGCCATTCATGATAATGAATGGGTGAATGGTATATATTGTATATGTACTGTTTTGCAGGTTATGAAGTGACTAGTATGGCCCAAATAGGATAGAAAATATGGTCTGCGTACCATTAATTTGAATGTAATTGGTCTGAAGTACCAAAGTTATTTTTCAATTCAAATATGGTCTGCGTACCATCAAATAGTTGTAATTAGTTATAGCTTATCCTATTTGAAGAAAATGGTGCCTCCCACGGAGATTTTCAAGACGGACTTTGAAGTTAAAGCTTCAAGATGAAGTCGGGCCATACTAGATCACAAATATCTTATGCATGTTTTAAGTTATTTATTGCTTTTAAATATGTCTTAAAATGCATGAGATCAAAAGCTTGATTATGTTGCATGATTAAGGATTTTAGTTCACTTAAAATCTAACCAACATAGTAAGAGCCTTAAGTTCCAAACTTAAAAATTGAGTTAAAAGGTGCCATGCCAAAATATACACTTGCTTGGATATCCTTTACATCAATCTAGTAATAGTTTTCGCTCAGCGAGGTGTTACTTATTGGTCCTAAAGGGGCAAGGTACACAAATAATTGTGAGTACATGTTAGTTTTGGTGAAACTCAACGATATAAGTAAGGAGTCCTTTTATGTCGTGGCAAAATCGATAGGTTTACCTAATAAGTTCTTAGACGTACCTATCAACCAAGAATAGTTTCTAGACTATTAGCAAAAGGCTTTTGCTTACCTAAGATGTTCTAGGATTAAGTCGACAAACTGTGCTTAGTTCTTCAATGATTTTAGGGTCTTGGAATCATTTTATTCACACCTGCCGGAACAATAAATTCGAATAAAATGCTAATAACTTGTTGAAATTGCATGATTGCTTTAATTTTCAAGTTATTACTCATGATAAATGTTTAGACTTTGCATGCTTCAATGTATGTTTTAATTATTGTTTATAATTAAATATCTTGCACTGCAATAAATCCTTTTAGAAAGGTAACAGTAAATTTCCTCGATTGGTAGTGAATCCAAGAACGATTCACGGAAATGAGAGAAAATGAGCGATTTAAAATGTACGTTTCTTATAGCGACTTTTATGGTTGTTTTCGAACATCAAAGTCGAATGGCAAACCAATTGGTGCTTGTGAATTCAAAATACACTGTAGTTTTGAGATCATAAAGCATTGAGTTTAATACGCTCAGCTTTACCAATGGTTAACAACCTAATATCTTTGTCCATTTAATTCTCGAATGAGTCTAGTCCCTAGACATTCGAATAGATCGATGCTTAGAGAACTTTAGAAGCTTCTGGTAAGATCATCTAGTTGAAACTTAATATTCAACATAAATTAAATGGTAAGAACCTTGTTGGGTAACATTGGACATGTCTAACAAAGTATAAAAGTCAACACTAAAGAATTCAATTCTTAAGACTATAAGAAAGGGTACAAGAAATAGGAAAACAAAGGAACAAATCAAAGGAATTTACGATTCCGTTTCTACCTATAAGTTTATGTTTAAAGAGAAGTGACCTAGAAATCAAACTTCCTTGGTATCATATACCGCTTGAGGTTCTTACTTCGGTAAAAACTCAAACAATGGAAGCTAGGCTACACTAATGACCTACAAGTGGGAAATGAAGCATGGCAATGCTACATTAGTTGTAGGGTCATCTAGTTTGTTTTAAGTCCTTTCAAAGGCTGGAACTTAATGGCTATTTTGGTCCATAATCAACATACCTAAATTTCTGTTTTCAAACACAGAAAGACTCACATTCAAGAAAAACAAAAACAATGTTTGTTTGTTTATTTGAATGAAATGGTCAATTACAGGTTGAGTCAATATGCATGATTAAAACAAACAACTCTTTAAAGAACTTTACTAGGTTCAAATCAATCCTTTGATTTGAGTTCCACTAATCTTTGGCATTGTTGCTTAGACCATATCAACAAGTTAACATTCATAAGCTCTATTTTGATGGACTTTTGAAAGTTGATTGATTTCTAGATCATTTTAAGACAGCTAGTCTTACTTGTTGAAAGTAACAAAAGATATGAACTATTGTTAGAACGCCTAGACAATAGAGTTCAAAGCTAAAGAAAGATTTTATGACTTTATTATTTCACACAGATTTGAGTGAATATAGGTTTATTTACCCAATTTGATATAAGTTTGAATCTGTTTGGCTAGTTCAAAGATTCAGAAGTATAAAATCCACTTGGCAAGAAATCATAAAGATCTAGGTTAGATCATGTTGATGATTACTTGAGACCAAATATGATCATCAATGATTGTGTGTTATAATTTCACAATCTAGGTCCATAAGATATGGCATATCTACGTTGGAATGATCGAAGTCAATTAGTACTTGATTCGATCAATGATGAATCATAAAGACTTTTCCTATAATTTCTAAAACAAAATGCTCAACTACCACCAAACTAAACCAAATTCGTCAAAGCTATTGAAAAGTAATTTCAGAATATCTTTTCATAATATATCTAAAGAGTTCCTAAACTCAGTGGGAGCTTACTGTTTGTTATTCAACAAACTAAGGCCCAAGTATAGATATATGTTTCATTGTGATTTATTCAAATGAAACACAAGGGTATTGTTTCTACCACGAATTTTTGAGAACATAATGTTTGTTTGCTCGAAATAATGTCCTTTTGGAGATTCGTTTCCAAAATGACAAGTGGGAGAAAATAGACCTCGAAAGTCTTCGAGGCGAACAACAAACATAAACGGACATTCCGGAGGCTTTTCGAAGTGCTTCAGAAAATCCGAACTTATTCTTTAAGACTTTAGAAGTGGCTTTAAAGAATAGACATCTCTTAGAAGACTTTACAAGTGCTTCAAGGAGAACAGAATATTCAAAGGACTTTAAGTGGCTATTGATATTCTAATGTTTGATGTTCTATACCCAAGTAGGCATAGAATTCAAGTCACTGAAACTATGAGATTCTTCTATTAGATAGTAAAGAAACATAGAGATCAGGTCAATGAAACTATGAGATTCTTCTATTAAATAGTGAAGAAACCTACAACTTGCAGTCAAACTATTATCATGTAGATTAATGAGTTTGTGACTTGTAAGAAAGCTATGACGAAACCTAGATTCCCTAAAATGGTTAGAGGCCATATATAGAATCAAATGTTTTAAATGGTTAGAGGCCATAAAACATACTCAATGTTTTGATGACAAAATTGAAATTTTGTTGATTTGCAAGAATAGGTTCACACCTATTGGTTGCAAGTTTGTTTTAAGGATAAAAACCATCAAACATGGAATTGTGTTCACACACAAAGCTAGATTAGTTGCTAAAGGTTACAAGCAAATTCATGGTGTAAATTGTGTTGAAACCTCATGCATAATCGTAATGCTCAAGTCTATAATTCAAGCAATGATTGCATATTGGTACATATGGCAATTGGATGACAAAACGTATTCCTCAATCAAATGATGGAATACAATATGTACATGGTATGTCATAGAGTTTGTGGATCCAAATAAATGCTTGAAAAGGAAAGCTAGCTTATAAAATCTAAGTACAGATTTAAGCAAGCAATTGGGAATTGGAACTGTATTTTAGTGAAACTAATAAGTATTTTAGTTTCATAAAATATACATGATTCTTATAGATATATAAGAAGTTTAGTGGGAGTACTTAAAACTTAATTGGTCCTATGTGTATCACACACATATCTCTCTATTGTGAAATAACATTCAAATGCTAATGACTTAGATTTGAAATTATTCATCAATAATGGACCATGGCGAAACTTAGTACATACTGGGTATTAAGATCTATTTACAAAGATCTTATGATATTATTTTGGATTAAGTAATGGCATTTACTAAATCAAACACAAAAGTCTCCATTGGAGATATTCGACCCATGTGAATAAATCTAAGTAAAGGATGTTTTAACTATGTATAAGCATTTACTAAGTTAAACATCAAAGAGTCTAAATGAGATTCTTAACCTATATTATATGTCAAAGAATTTAGCTGAATTTAGTATCTACTGAAACTAGATAAGCTAAAGTTACATGAATAGAATTCAATTGGGAAATATTCTGCAAAAGAATTTATCATGTATGATATAATATGAGGATCGCTAAAAACGTATCGTATGACTTTAGGCATGACGAACATATACCAATCTCTATTGATCTAAGTGAAGATCAACTAGATTGAGATCAAGAATACTTATGGTACTTGAAAAGGTACATAGGAATAGTTCTTGATTCAAGGAAATAAAGATATGCTAAATATTGATGCTACACGCATAAACACTGGCAAAGGATCAAGCAAGACCCTTTGGAGTTAACCATTGATAAGGACGAGCTATAGAGCATCGTGTTTTGAAATGGCAACATGGATTGGAGACCATGAGTTGTTGCGTGGGATATTAAAATATTAATTTCTATGTTCTAAGATACAGCTGGAAAGTATTCCACATATCTGTGAACTGCTTGGATAGGTAAATCCAAACAAAGCATCACTAGCAACCTATACAGTTGAAGTAAAAGTGATTATTGCCTAAGAAGCAATAAAACAGGGTTGTTTAAAGTTCTTCACTGAACTTGGGTAGATCACCTATCTGCTGGCTTGATGGTTCTTCATTGAAAAATGCGTAGAACCACTCTTGAAGCAAGAAAAACGTCTGCTAACTTGATGGTTCTTCATTGCAAAATGAGTAAAACCACCATCGAAGTAAGAAAGACTAGATCACATAATAAACAAACTCGAAAAGATCTTATCATCATATCTCGAAGAACATTCGATGAAAAGGATATTAAGATTGGCAAAGCATGATAACTAAACCTATGCAACAAGTGAGAAGCAACACTCACGTTGTAGCACTGGAAATCAAGCATAGCTTTGAATTCCATGAATTGTTTTAGAAGATGGGTTTGAGGCCCATGGTTATAAAACATTGGGGTTGAACATTTATCATATATGAAATGTGTTTTCATATTCCATTTAATCTTGGTTTAGTATTAAATGATGAGTCCCTGCAATTTGACAATATATTCAAGATAGACTGTCAGGACCAGTCCTGTGACTAAGAAATGTCTATCAAGTGAACTTGAATGTCAAAAGTTGAAAATGGTCCCTAGTCGGAGTTTTCTATAAAATTGGACGCATAGAAAACGTTAGACGATTAGAATGCAAGATGACTAGTAGTTCTGTTTCTTGAACTATGTGGACATGGCAATGTCATAATCATTTGCATAGATACTTACTTTGGGAAGACTAGTATCGGACAAGACCTATGAAACTTTACTGTAAGAGATAAAAATCTGTCATGAGTAAATTTCATTAAATTATTAGACACTAAATCCTCAATACCTGAGTGATTTGAGATTACTTGTTTGAGAACTGGTTGCTTTGACGTTGACCAACCGTCGCACCGTAAAAGGAGGCTATAAAGGCAACGCTCAGGTAATCACCTATCCAACGAAGTCTAATCTCAAGATCGCAAGATTGGGATTGTCCTCCCATAAATCGGGATGAGATGCTTAAAAGTTGTACAAGGCCACTCGGAGAGCTAGAAACTGTGAAATGCATGGCCGTGCTCGGATGAATCATAGGCTATGATTATCTGTTTATTTGATCAGTTGAACTCTGAAACCGAGGAACACCTCTGGACATAATAAGGATGACAACTCTTACCTTATGTTCAAGAGCAAGCATCGAGCGACAAAGGAATTAGGAAATGCACACTTGTCCCTAAGGACAAGTGGGAGACTGAAGGAAATAATGCCCTTGGTCCAAGTATGCATTCTATGTTAAGTCTAATAAATGCGGTTCAGTATTAATTAACAAGTTAATAATTCAGTGAGATCAAGTGAGCTGAATGCCTAGCTAGAGGCCGCTTCAGTTCAAGTGGAATTAATGATATTAATCCACAGCTTACTCTTGACTGAACCCGTAGGGTCACACAAATAGTACGTAAACGGATCAAGTATTTAATGGCATTAAATACTCCATCTATGAATATTCGGAACCGACGGATCTTGGTTTCAGTGGGAGCTAAGATCGTCACAGGCAAGAAATGAATACTCCGGAAACGATGATATTGCCTGAAACGGAAATATGGATCGTATCGGAAATATAAATATTATCCAAGTCGTAGATGTTGCCGGAAACGGAAACATGGTACGTATCGGAAAATATTATCGGAAATGGAAATATTGCCAGAATCGGAAATATTGCCGGAAACGGAAATATTGTCAGAATCGGAAATATTACCGGAATCGGAAAATAATTCCGGAAACGGAAATATTAAATATTTGTTCGAAACGGAAATTAATTCCGGAATCGGAAATATTAAATATTGTTCGTATCGGAAATGAATTCCGGAATCGGAAAATTTAATCGGAAGCGCATCGTACGAATAAGCATCGGACGAGGCCTGCCGGACGAGGCCCAGCACGAAGCCAGGCCATCGCCCAGCAAGCCAAGCGCGCCGCACAAACAGCCACGCCAGGCCCAGCGCAAGGCCAGGCCCAGCAGGCTGCGCAGCGCGCAGCGCGCGCGGGCGCTGCGTGGGCTGCTGCTCGCGCGCACGCATGGGGCCCATCGTGGCAGCCGTGCGTGTGTGTGCAAGTGTTTGTGTTCGTGCACGTTTCCTAAAACATGCAGAGTTCGGTTAATGATTAAATTCCTAATTCTATTTGATAAATTAATTAAAATTAGAGTTCTTGTAGGATTCTAGGTTTAATTAATTTGTATCTGAATAGGATTTCGATTCCCTTTCCATACCCCTATAAATATGAGGCTAGGGCTCACAATTTATAACAAGTTTCAAAGTATTCAAAAGTGAGTTTTTTGAGAGAAAATTAAAACACACATCTTGCTCATAAAGTGCCGAAATTTTCTAGTACCTTAAGGGCGATTCTAGTTGGTCAATCTTAAGGCGGATCCGGACGTGCTGTGGACTATCTACGGAGGGACGACACTTGGAGTCCTAAAGACTTGTTCTTGTTCGGTTCGGGCGCAGCTAGGGAGGGCACGCAACAAAGAGTATGCATCTAAATTATGCTATATGATTATGTGTAAATAATATGTTGTCCTGGGTTAATGGTTGTTTCCGCATGATCTATGTAATGTCATATGTATCATAACCTAACAGTTCGGCACTTGAGGGGATGAATGATATAAATTTTCAGCAAGCAAAGGATTTGGCTTGGTGCTTAAAACACGATTCTTGGATCTAGAAGAAATCCTACTCGTACCAACTGGTTTAGGCAAAGCTCAACTAAGAAAATGGTTTATATGTCAGCTGAAAATCTTGACACTTAACTAAAGTTGTGACTTGAACCAGATATACCCTATATAAGACTAGTAGCTCAAAAACTAAACTATAATCCGACCCTACCACACACACACAACCAAACCAACAAGCCCGACAACCTAAGAACTACCTGCACACTCCCTCCCTTAAATGAACACTCACCTGCACAACATAATTCAGCCCCCTGCCAATAGTAATCCAGCCAAAAAGATCCTCATCATCCCCAAACACATTCAAACACCTTGATACACCCACACTCACCCACATTCCCTCATATTAATAGCACACCTACACAATATAGTACCACTACGAGACTGCCACTGTAATACAAAGAAAGTATACTCCAATTTGATTACTTCCATATATCATATTTCCAAGAATTATGGCAAACAATAACAGAATTAACCATGAAAGAAATTTAGGATCAGACACGGTTGTTCAAATTAAATTTCTAAATGATCAAAATTATCTATGAACATTGAAATATTAAAAGCGAATACCAACAAAAAATTGTAGAAATGAAGGATTTGAACCAACAATTAGAACAATCAGGAAAATCGGGAGAGTATCTGAATGCCTAACATATCTTGAAACTCATTCAGAACTGTAATTGCTAAAAGCTTAAAACTGAAACTGAGAAAATTAATCTATTTGGAATTGTAACAGGCATTATTTGTGTCAGTTACTACTACTTTTTTAAATAACTGGTTATTTATATGCCCATTACTAGTGGTACAGCTGCAGTATCTTTGGATTAGTATTCTCAATGATATGTTTCTATAAATCTCACAATTAACCTTTCACTAAACTGGTTAAATGGAGAAATAAATGGACATCTCAGAACCTTTCACTAACTGGTCAAATGGAGAAAGATTGAAAATATTCATTCAAAGTAATGAAGCACGGATTCAGAACTTGACATAAGCAATTTAGCAGCTTACTATACACACACAACCACATATGAAAGTATAGCTACATATCAAGCAGATGTAGCGGAGCTTGTGCACATACCATTATATATCAGCAAGAAAAGAACAAATAAAAATTTTTTTGAATTGTTTTAACACTTCATACAAATGAAAGATATTGATGTGATAAAGATCCAATCATCTCATAGAAGCATAGGAAAATTTCAAGCAATACCTCTGCACAACGAATACCAGCAGATGGATCAATGGGTAGATCTAGCTAGTAGGCCACCTACAGGGTCATGTGATGAGAACTGGACTCCATCAATCACACCATTGTATCTATTAAACACCTGTGAAGAGGCAAATAGGACATGTTTCAAATTATGAACTTACCAAAGTGAGCAAAAATAAGATATAACTTATATCTAGGCAAAATAAAATAAAATATCTACTTAATAGTGAGCAGGAACAAAAGTACCACTCTGGGGTCTGGACTTCAACAACATTATCATCTCTAAAACTACTTTCAGTCAGAAACAACGAGTTATTAGAGCGAACATTAAGTAAAATATGACGAAAGGGGATGGACAAGAATAAATTAGCTTTACCCTTTACACTTAAATATTATTCAATTAAATCCAGTTGAGTCGAGGGTGGCTATGTATGCATCACTTTGAAACAATTTGATGACAAGAAGATGTGCGAATCTACGAGGGTTCTATTTTGGAAAGGGGGAGTCAAAGCCCATCTTCTGTTATGTTACTAGACTATTGGACTCGACATTTCCAGTGTCTACATCATATATTTACTCAGATTTGTATCCATCTAGATGCAAAATAGTGGGTTCCCTTGTTCGATACATGATACTCAAACATAGGTGTGCCTTGATACTTGACACTTCAAACTACAAAATAAGAAAATTTTAATAAAAGATGAGTCTGATACTTGGGCGCATCCCATAAACACCCAAATCTGGATACCATAAATATGTTGTGGAGGTTTTGAAAGATCAAACATATTCAGTGTCTCACTCATGCCAAGAAACTCTAGAAAGGCAGTATTCCAACAAACCATGGCGAAACACTTTCCCATGAAACTGGAAAACCTAACCCCAAAATTAAAATTACAAATCGCAACAATTGAAATATCAAATTTTTGGGGAAAAACAATTTCAGGAAAAAAACCTAACTTGTAGCAGAAATTACAAATTGAAACCGAAAACCACACGAAATTCAGAAATTTGAAACAAGCTATTACATGAACATCTAAACACAAAATCGCATCAATTCAAATTTCAGAAATTCAGAGGGGAAAACAATTTCAGGAAAAAAAACCCTAAATTGTAGCAGAAATTACAAATGGAATTCCAAAACCGAAAACCACACGAAATTCAGAAATTTGAAACAAATAATTAAAGAGAAGAAGAGAGTGATGAGAACAAAAACCTAAATTTGTAGTTTGCTAGCGATTGTGTCGAGGTCGCCAGTGGGAGTGAAGTCGCCAATCGTAACTTAGTTCTCCGATTAGCCGTTGGTAGTGGTGAGTTCGTCAATGAATTCGTCGATGGTTGCCTTAGGTTGTATGTCCAGGGAAGAAGAAAGAGGCAAAGAAAAAACCTAGGGGTTGTATGTCCAGGGAAGAAGAAAGAGGGAAAAGAAAAACCTAGGGTGAAATTGGGTTTTGCGAAAGTCTTGGCGCCAGGAAATGAATGAAAATAGAGACCCGTTATGTTAAATGACGGCTCTTTTGCTATTTTCCAATTATTTTTTACGAGAAGTGGTGGGTCCCTTGATACATAAGAGACCCGTTAAGTAAATAAAGGGTTTATTGCTTCTTTTATTTTATTTTGCACGGCATTTAAATGGCCCCTTTTATACGCTAGAGACCCGTTAAATCAGATAACAGGTCTTTTATTTTTCACCCCTCTAATTTTAATGGGCCATTTAACTCATAAGAGAGCCGTTATCTATAATATTAGATCTCTTAAATTAAAGAGACCCGTTACGTCTGAAGGAAATAATGCCCTTGGTCCAAGTATGCATTCTATGTTAAGTCTAATAAATGCGGTTCAGTATTAATTAACAAGTTAATAATTCAGTGAGATCAAGTGAGCTGAATGCCTAACTAGAGGCCGCTTCAGTTCAAGTGGAATTAATGATATTAATCCACAGCTTACTCTTGACTGAACCCGTAGGGTCACACAAATAATACGTAAACGGATCAAGTATTTAATGGCATTAAATACTCCATCTATGAATATTCGGAACCGACGGATCTTGGTTTCAGTGGGAGCTGAGATCGTCACAGGCAAGAAATGAATACTCCGGAAACGATGATATTGCCGGAAACGGAAATATGGATCGTATCGGAAATATAAATATTATCCAAGTCGTAGATGTTGCCGGAAACAGAAACATGGTACGTATCGGAAAATATTATCGGAAATGGAAATATTGCCAGAATCGGAAATATTGCCGGAAACGGAAATATTGTCAGAATCGGAAATATTACCGGAATCGGAAAATAATTCCGGAAACGGAAATATTAAATATTTGTTCGAAACGGAAATTAATTCCGGAATCGGAAATATTAAATATTGTTCGTATCGGAAATGAATTCCGAAATCGGAAAATTTAATCGGAAGCGCATCGTACGAATAAGCATCGGACGAGGCCTGCCGGACGAGGCCCAGCACGAAGCTAGGCCATCGCCCAGCAAGCCAAGCGCGCCGCACAAACAGCCACGCCAGGCCCAGCAGGCTGCGCAGCGCGCACAGCGCGCACAGCACGCGCAACGCGCAGCGCGCGCGGGCGCTGCGTGGGCTGCTGCTCGCGCGCACGCATGGGGCCCATCGTGGCAGCCGTGCGTGTGTGTGCAAGTGTTTGTGTTCGTGCACGTTTCCTAAAACATGCAGAGTTCGGTTAATGATTAAATTCCTAATTCTATTTGATAAATTAATTAAAATTAGAGTTCTTGTAGGATTCTAGGTTTAATTAATTTGTATCTGAATAGGATTTCGATTCCCTTTCCATACCCCTATAAATATGAGGTTAGGGCTCACAATTTATAACAAGTTTCAAAGTATTCAAAAGTGAGTTTTTTGAGAGAAAATTAAAACACACATCTTGCTCATAAAGTGCCGAAATTTTCTAGTACCTTAAGGGCGATTCTAGTTGGTCAATCTTAAGGCGGATCCGGACGTGCTGTGGACTATCTACGGAGGGACGACACTTGGAGTCCTAAAGACTTGTTCTTGTTCGGTTCGGGCGCAGCTAGGGAGGGCACGCAACAAAGAGTATGCATCTAAATTATGCTATATGATTATGTGTAAATAATATGTTGTCTTGGGTTAATGGTTGTTTCCGCATGATCTATGTAATGTCATATGTATCATAACCTAACAGTGGTATCACGAGCCCCTTATTATTTTCATAATCTAAATTGCATGAACATGGTTAAATATTACAAATTTGCAAGAATTAAAAGGGGTGATTAATTTTCGTAATTGTTAATTAATTGCAAATTGCGTTTATTTAATTATACGTACGCAGTTTTTCGGCAGTTTCTTCGTTACTCATCCGAATTGAGTGATTTTTGTGTCAATTCCGCATGTAAAAGGCATTCTAAAATTTTGACAAAAAAAAGTATTTTTCTGCCGAACCCAGAATTCTCAAATTCGAAGCCTAACTATGACTTTTCGAAGGTTTTAATTTTTCGAATGCAAAATTTCGTAAATTTAAGATGTTAAATTAAATATTTGCAATTCTTGTTGATAAATCTTGAATTTTTGATTGACCTACTGCATATGTTTAACAAGTTTGAATGCCTAGTCTTGTTAATTATGCAATCTAATTTGTAATTATGATTAATTTGTTGAAAATTAGAATAATTTAGAATTAATTTGATTTTCATAATTAATTGTAATTTAATTAGAAACCTATGATTAAAAACCACCATAAAAATTGTAAATTTATGATAAATTTTAAATTTTTATGACCTAGACTTGAATCCATAACAATCGGAAATCAATTGGATAATAAATTTTCGATTTTTTCGCCCTAAAATTATGAAATTAATATTATTTTATTAATTTGTCATTAATTTTAAATATAAATTTTAAATTTTTATGCGATTCGTTCATAAAACTTGCACGCACGAAGCAATGGACGCTTCGTGTTACCCTTAAGGGGTGTTGTATAATGCGGGCATGCGACGACGAGCAAGGGAGCTCGTTGCCCGTGCGGCACGAATGCAATGAGCAAGGGCGTAGTGCACGAGCACAAGGCAGCAGCCCTGCCTTGTGTCGTGTGCCACGAGCAATGGACGAATGGGCATGGGCGAAGGGCGAGCCAAGGCAGTCGCGTGTGGGCAGCAAGCGAGCTGCGCCACAACGCGCGCTGCCTCGCACAAGAGCGCGCAGCCTCGCGCGCAGCGAGCGCAAGCTCGCGTGCCACGAGCGCTGCGCCCAGCATTGCTCGCGCGCACAACGAGCGAGGACTCGCGCGCCCAGCGAGCGATGGCTCGCGCGCCCAGCGAGCGATGTCGCGCCCGCACTGCGAGCGATAGCTCGCGTGCGATGAGCGCTGGCGCGCGCAGCGAGCACCAATGCGTGCGGAGGCTTGCGATGGGGATGCAGCAGCTATGCGACGAGCGCATGGGCTGCGCGCACATGGCCAGCAATGGTTGTGTGCGTGCGGCCCATGGGCGTGCAATGCGTAGGGTGTTTGCGTTACGATTAGATCGTTTTGAATGTTTAATTTGAAAATTTCAGTTCACGTAATTTTAATTAATTTTAAAATTAATAATTTAAATTATTTTCTTGGATTTTAATTTTGAATATTGTAATTATAATAAATTTTATTTATTCTAATTATTTTACTAAAATTAAAATCATGAATTAATTTAAATACGACTGAAATTAAATTAAACTTTTTGGATTCAATTATAAATTTATATGAGCTTTAAATTTTAATTAAATTTGTATGTTTCCGGTTAGACTAGAAATACATTTTTATGTTTAAAATTAGTAAAGCATATGAATTTATTGGTTTAAGTGGGAGCGTTTTTTTAGTCATAAACTCTTGATTAGGTCTACAAATCCTTAAGGTTAAAACAACTTGATTAGAATTAATAAGGACTGAATAATTGGTAGATTATTGGTGCCCTTGATTAATTGCTGCAAATGTTTACGTGATGCATAATGTGTTTTACTAACCAGCTATGTGGGCCATTCATGATAATGAATGGGTGAATGGTATATATTGTATATGTACTGTTTTGCAGGTTATGAAGTGACTAGTATGGCCCAAATAGGATAGAAAATATGGTCTGCGTACCATTAATTTGAATGTAATTGGTCTGAAGTACCAAAGTTATTTTTCAATTCAAATATGGTCTGCGTACCATCAAATAGTTGTAATTAGTTATAGCTTATCCTATTTGAAGAAAATGGTGCCTCCCACGGAGATTTTCAAGACGGACTATGAAGTTAAAGCTTCAAGATGAAGTCGGGCCATACTAGATCACAAATATCTTATGCATGTTTTAAGTTATTTATTGCTTTTAAATATGTCTTAAAATGCATGAGATCAAAAGCTTGATTATGTTGCATGATTAAGGATTTTAGTTCACTTAAAATCTAACCAACATAGTAAGAGCCTTAAGTTCCAAACTTAAAAATTGAGTTAAAAGGTGCCATGCCAAAATATACACTTGCTTGGATATCCTTTACATCAATCTAGTAATAGTTTTCGCTCAGCGAGGTGTTACTTATTGGTCCTAAAGGGGCAAGGTACACAAATAATTGTGAGTACATGTTAGTTTTGGTGAAACTCAACGATATAAGTAAGGAGTCCTTTTATGTCGTGGCAAAATCGATAGGTTTACCTAATAAGTTCTTAGACGTACCTATCAACCAAGAATAGTGTCTAGACTATTAGCAAAAGGCTTTTGCTTACCTAAGATGTTCTAGGATTAACTCGACAAACTGTGCTTAGTTCTTCAATGATTTTAGGGTCTTGGAATCATTTTATTCACACCTGCCGGAACAATAAAATCGAATAAAATGCTAATAACTTGTTTGAATTGCATGGTTGCTTTAATTTCAAGTTATTATTCATGATAAATGTTTAGACTTTGCATGCTTCAATGTATGTTTTAATTATTGTTTATAATTAAATATCTTGCACTGCAATAAATCCTTTTAGAAAGGTAACAGTAAATTTCCTCGATTGGTAGTGAATCCAAGAACGATTCACGGAAAAGAGAGAAAGTGAGCAATTTAAAATGTACGTTTCTTATATCGACTTTCATGGTTGTTTTCGAATATCAAAATCGAATGGCAAACCAATTGGTGCTTGTGAATTCAAAATACACTGTAGTTTTGAGATCATAAAGCATTGAGCTTAAACGCTCAGCTTTACCAATAATTAACAACCTAATATCTTTGTCCATTTAATTCTCGAATGAGTCTAGTCCCTAGACATTCG